>NC_052628.1:123900971-125100971 GCF_016161935.1 Mauremys reevesii
CCCTCCATTGGAGGCTGTTCTTTGCCTCTTTGGGGGTGATTGCTTTGCCAGGGAGGAAGAGGGCAAGGATGCAGATGGACTGTTATTGCAAGTATGTGTGCAGAAAGGGGAGCTGTGCAGAAGCTCTGCCTGCCTTGTGCTACCCCCGGCTCCCGGTTGCAGATTGCAATCTAGCCCTATATTAACCATCTGGTCAGGCCAGTCTTGCTCTAGTGAAGGGGCCACTCCATTACTGTTGGCAGTGTGGTACTGTTATGTAAAATCAGGAATGTTGTGCTGAATTTCTGCTGCCTCAGGCATGTTACAGATGGGTGCACCCTGTGTCACTCAGATGAGAGATCAGGCACAGCCACATGGCCTCCAGGACAATGTACAGAAGGGATGGTCAGTTCTTTTGTCAAAACGCTTTTTCAATGAAAATGTTGACATCTGTGGGAGTTAGACACCTCGGCACTTCTGAAAATCCCATTAGGTGCCTATCTGCATCTTTAGGCACCTGAAATGTGCCTCCAAAGGTCCATTTGGGGTATTCCATTCACAATGAGGCCCTACATTTTCAAAAGTGGCTAGTGATTTTGGGTGTCCAACTTGAGACATCTTAACAAGACTTGGTTTTCAGAAAATGAAGAGCACCCACTCTCTAAAAACCAGGCCCCTTTAAGGTGCCCCAAGTAGGGCACCCAAAAAGAGGGGAAACCCAAAATCATTAGTCACTCTTTAAAATATTAGCCAATTTTTTTCTCAGCTATTTGTGAAGAACTCTGTTGCCCCAGTATAATATGAATACTGTAATGGTGTAAATCCGCATGCTCATTGGGTAAATTGCATGCATAGGTGTTGCCTCAAGTTAATAACTGTCATGTAGTAAGGCCTTCAAGTTTTTGCTGAGATACTCTTTTCACAGAGATATCCATATGTTGTGTATGTTTGAATGTGCTTCAGGGCAATGACAATGAACAATAGCTCTCGCTATATCTGACACTGAAAGAGATACTCCTGTCAAAATACGTTCCACACTTTGGTGCCCTTAATTTCCGAACAAAGCACTTGAGAAGGTTTCAATGTCAGACTGTTCTCTTGGTATGGTTTTTAGCACTGCCCCATGTTTTCATGAGCTGTTTCAAACAAGTCAGAGCTCATCATCAGCGTATATGTCCCCAGGCATTGTGTATATAAATATTGACAGGCATTCTCTGTTTACAGTACAGTATTCCTGAGAATTGAACTACTGCTGTTAAGCTTTGGTCTAATCAACTTGCATGATGCCTTTGGTCACAGAGAATAGACCTTGTCTTGCTGCTTGAAAATCCCCTTCATTTACACCCTTCTGCAAAATTATGCCATTCCAAGCAAACTCACTTTCTGACCAAAAGGAAAAAAATGAAAACTCTGCTCTGGTTTTGTCCAGACAAGTAAAAGCAGAGGCGTGTTGACTTTTTTTTTTCCCTCCCAAGTTTTGCTTAATGAACTTGTTTGACTTTTTCAAACAATATTGTCACAGGGTAAGTATCCATGCCAGGTAGGTGGGTGGGGGCTGCTGCTGCACATTCAGCATAACTCTGGTATGAATCATCCTTCTTATGAATGAAAGCCCCCTCCCTACCCATCCCTCCCCCCCAAAAAAGGACAAGGAGCTCCTTGCTGCATCCTCTAACGCTGGAAACATTTCATTAACGATTTTAAAGACTATATTGTTGGGTTTTTGCTTTTCATTTTAATGAAAGTCAGAGAAAAGGGGACTTTTGGGGCAGAGGATTTTTCTGCTATTCCATTCACATTCCTCGTTTTCCAAAGGCTGCCTTGGGACACAGAAGGCACAATGCAAGAGCAAGCTACTGCTAAGCACCTAAAAGGCTGAATGGGAGACTCTTTCATGGACGTTGTTGCTGCTGCTTCATTAATAATCTTCTTTAAAAAAATAATCAGTTAAGGAGATGCCTAGAGAATTGCCGAGGAGGTTCTTTTCCAGATTGAATGTAAAATCTGCTTAAAATTTGCCCCCTCTCTGGGAGGTATAAGAACCTATATCGCATAGACTAGACCAGAGGTGGCCAAGGGGAAATATTGGGAAGGTTAGGAGGGAAGTGCAAAGTGTGCTCTGCGCCACATGGAATATCCCAAGCAATCCCAAACAAAATGAAAACTGGTGCCTTGTGCCCATGCTCTGGGTGCACCGTGTGGGGTAGATCCTCAGCTGATGTCACTGGCCATCGTTCCATTGATGTCAGTGGAGTGGTGCCAGGTTAGGCCAGCTGAGGATCTGGCCCCATATTTACAAAGGAAGCTCCTTTCTTGGACCAAGGTTATATTACAGAGGAACTTCTAATCTAGCTTTCCCTCTCTGTGGGGCTTCATCACACAGAGATGGACTCTCCTTGACTCCAGCTTGGAAGCCTGCTAAGTGGGTATCACTTAGGGTGACCAGAGAGCAACTGTGAAAAATCAGGATGGGATGGGGGGTAATAGGAGCCCATATTAAAAAAAGCCCCAAATATCAGGACTGTCCCTATAAAATCTGGACATCAGGTCACCCTAGTATCGCTCTCGAGATTCTTACTTAGACAGGGCCAGATCCTCAGCTCTGATAAGTGGCATAGCTCCATTGAAGTCACCAGCTATCGGGCTACCCCAGTGACATCAGCAGTAGTTTTGCTTTAGTAAGGACTGAGTAGAAACCTCAGCATCTGGCCCTTTATGTTAAGACTTAATTGGAATGTACCATGAATCCATAGATGCCTCTGCAATACTAACACTACTGCTGCTTTAGCCATGGGCTTCCTCCCCACTATGCCACCAGCCGTTGTATTTGTAGAAGTCCCCGGTTAGCAGGGAGCCCTGGTTTTCCATTATCTGCTAAGCAGTCATGGCCCGCAATGTTTTTTTTTTCTCCACACCCATAAAGCTGTGAGGCAGAGAATGCTACCTGGTCACCCTGTAAATCTTATTAAACTCTTCTGTCCGCCTGTTCTTTGGTATTCGTGTGTAACTGGTGGCTTGCCCTTGGACTGGAGAGAAGAGCCCCACCTGAGGGGAATCAGGCAATTTCCTATCATGGACACAAGGTGGCAGCAGTCAGGGGACACTCAGGAGCCTGTAGTGAGGCTGCAGAAAGTGAGAGGGGCTCCTGTGGAGCAGACCCTGAGACCAAGGGAGTTGCTCCAGCTGGGAGAGGCAGGGGTTAGCCTGCTAGGCAGGGAGGGCTGTGACAGGACCAGGGGAGTTGTGGCTGTGTCTGGCTGGAGGGAAGGCTTCTGTGTTTAGCTTTGAACTTTACATTAATAAATCAGACCCTGTTGTGATTGGACTGGAAAACCCTGTGTGGGATTTATTTGGGGATCCAAGCAGGGAAACTGAGGTGAAGGGCTGTATGCAGGGCTGCCCTCGGGCCATCGGCTGCCCCCAGGCTGCCCTGGGTGATGGCCACTCTGCTACAAAGCACTAAAGGCTTCCCGGCAGCTGGATCCTGCTACATCTGTTCTTAATCCGTGGCACAGAGGTAATTTGTTTCAAGGAATTACAGACCCCCAGGAAGTAACCTTAGTAATGTGTTCTTCCTTCCTCTCCTTTGGGGCAGCTGCTACTGCTTGTCACTGGGAAAGAGACTCTGGGCCCCTTGCATTGCCTGTAGCAAGTAGTCCCTTGGAATGCTACAGTGCAGACTTCCCAGGGTGGCAGTGCTACGATTCACACCCACACTGACAACCAGAATGGAGAAGTTCAAATTCATTCATTTAGCCAGGAGCTTGCTTGTTTTACCTCTTCCCTTCCCACTGAATAGCGTGTTCACACTGGCTGCCTTTTAGCCATCCAGACAGGTTCCAGGATGAGTCCAAACACCATTGTTAAGGACAGCAGCCACATTAAAGATGTCTGGAAACAGCATTGACCAGTTTCCTGCATGTGCCACTGATGCACCCCCATTGTAGTGTTGCCAACTCTCATGATCTTATTGGGAGGCTTGTGGTATCTGGGGCTTTTCCTTATAGTCCCCAGCTTCTGGAATCAGGCAATCATGTGAGACTCAAGTTTTGTTTTGTTAAAAAGTAAGTTTCTAGCACTCGGTTGCAGAGGGAAGTTTAGTAACATGAACCCGAATGGCTCAAATACCAAAAGGCAAAGAAAAAGACACCTCGTCCCACAAATGTATTATTGGGGTTTTTTTAATCTCTTGATTTTAAAGCCATTTTCATGATTTTGGGGACTTGACTCATGATTTCTGAAGACATGGGCTCTGCAATGCTATCTGTAATTAGCATGGTACCAGTAGCAAACTCTCATGCTGCTCATTCAGTTCCTGCTTGAGACAAATGGTAAGAGACAAATGGTAAAAGTTTGAATGTTAATTTTCCCGCTGTGCTCGGTTCAGGGCCAGCTCCAGGCACCAGCATTCCAAGCTGGTGCTTGGGGCGGCAATCTGCAAGGGGCAGCAGTCCCCCTTGTTTTGCCCCCAAGCAGCGCACCAAATTGCCGCGGCGGGGACAGTCCGTGTGCCCTTAGGGCGGCAGGCGCGTTTCAGCTAAACATAGAAGCTGCCGCCGAATTGCTGCCGCCGCGGAAACGTGCCTGCCACCCTAAGGGCACACGGACTGCCCCCACTGCCCGCGGCGGCAATTCGGCGTGCTGCTTGGGGCGGCAAAAACTGTAGAGCCAGCCCTGGCTGGATTTCCCCAGAGTAATGAGAAAGAGGGACAGTTGTGGGAGTTTTCTCTTGCTGCATTCAGAGCAAGGAGACGGTTAAATTCTTCCTCAAACAGAAAAAGGAGCAATGGGGGTGCCAAGGACAGTCAGGTGAGGTCAGAGGCTGCTTTGACAGAGGCTGGTTTTCCAAGCTGGCTGCTGGAAGTTGATAGCACAGAACTACTGGGTCTGTAGGTGCAGACTAACCTTTCTTTAATAAGTAGCAAGGGCCAGACCCTGAGGACTGGCTGTTCAACAATCTGCAGAGCTCAAGGTGGGAGAAGTCATGGAGAAGGCCATTAGACTCCCTGATCCTCGGAGCACCGGTCTGGTTCTGCAGAGCTGCTTCAATGAACTCAGGGTGCAGTAGTCCCCACGGGATCTTTCTGTCAGCCTTCCAGATGCCCCCCTTTTCCAGGGTGCGCTCCGAGGAGGGGGTGGAATCATGTCCAGGGCCACCAGCACCACTGATCAACTTCTGCCCCTCCCTCCCAGTGCCTCCTGCATGCCAGGGAGCAGCTGTTCAGCAGTGTGCAGGAGGCGCTGGGAGGGACAGGGAGGAGCAGGAATGGGGCACGCTCAGGGGAGGGGGCAAAAAGAGACAGGGAAGAGGAGGGGTAGGGGTGGAGAAGGAGTGGGAAAAGGTGGGGTGGGGGTGGGGGTGGGGCCTGGGGCAGAGCAGGGGAGCTTGGGGGGTCCACAAAATTTTTTAAATCAAAATGGGGGTTCTTGCTAAAGATTGCTGAAGTTTGAGAACCTCTTAGGAGGTAATCCACTTCCCGAGAGCCAGTAGCTAGGTTGGCAGAAGAATTCTGTCTACACGGGAGGCTAGGTCGGTATAGCTATGTCTCCTTAGGTTGTGTAAAATCCTAGTGTGGCCCAGATCCCAGTCTCTTTGCACCCCCATCTGTACAATGGAGATAATAGCACTGCCCTGCCTTACAGAGGGGATAAATACATGAAATATTGGGAGGGGCTCAGGTATTACAACAAAGGGGGCCAAATATGTTACTATATGTAGGAACGATTTTGCATTGCATTTGAAGCCAGGGCTGTCATCCCAAGGCCCTATGGTGCTGAGAACCACACAAATGTGAAAGAGACAAGGGCTTTGTCTCCACTACACACCTTTTAATGACAGGACTGTGCCGCTACAGCCATGCCGCTAAAAGGCAAGCAGTATAGCCGCTGTTTGTTGGCGGGAGAGAGCTCTCCTGCCGACAAAAAAATTCCACCCCAGACAAGCGGCGGTACAAGCTTTGTGGGCAGGAGAACACTCCTGCTGACAATGCTCTGTTCACACTGGCACTTTTCGTCAAAAAAACTTTTGTCTTTCAGGGGTGTGTGTGTTTTTTTTAATACTTCTGAACGACAAAAGTTTTGTCATTCAGTTGCCAGTGTAGACAAAGCCAAGCTTTCGAGCTATACAGAGCTCTTCAGCTCTGGGAAAAGTACTCTGAGTGTCCCAGCTACATACAAGGTGGAACAGGTTGCTTAGCATAAGTAAACAACACATGAAATAAAAGCAAAACACATTCTAAGCTGATCTTAACACTTTCAATGCCGTTACAAACTTAGATGCTTCTCACCCCAGGCCGGCTGGCTGCCCTTCAGCCAGGCTCTCCCCTTTGATCAGTGCTTCAGTCGCTTGGTGGTGGTGGTCTGTAGATGGAGGTGGAAGAGAGAGGAAAAGCATGGCAAACGTCTCTTCCTTTTATCATGTTCTTTCTTCCCTCTTGGCTTTGCCCCCCCCTTCAGAGTCAGGTGAGTATTACCTCATCGCAGTCCCAGACTGACCAAAGGAAGGGGGTGACTCACTGGAGAGTCCAACAGATCCTTTGTTGCTGCCTAGGCCAGTGTCCTTTGTTCCTGTGAGGCTGGGCTGGGTTTGTCCCATACATGCCCTGATGAGGTGTGAACTGCCCCTCTGCTCTTGGAAAGTTTTTGCCTGGGCTTGTTTAAAGCCACAAGGACACATTTTCAGCCTCGTAACTATAAACATGAAATTACAACCTCTAACATTACTATAACAATTACTATAACATCAGTATAAGAGCCATGCCCAGTGCATCATGAGCCTTCCAAAGACACCTGACATGACAAACTTTTCATTGGATAGCACACAATCATTTTACAAGGATGAACATGGGGGTACTGGGTGTTTCCCCGAGGTACAGAGCATCACAACATGTCAGTGATTTGCTGAGACAGGCCCTAAGAGAGCAGAGCAGGTGGAGTTTTTTATACCGAGTAAAATATATGTCATTAGTATTATCTGTGGAGCATTGATAATGTGCAAAGCTCTGTGGAAGACCCATGTCATACCAGTGTCAATCCAAAGTGCTTTGCTCACCTGAGAGTAAAATGTTGTTTTGTTAGGTCCAGTATGGTGTCCTGCTATCTCATTATGAAGTAATTATATGTTGGCCAACATTTTCATAAGCACCTAGGTCATTTAGGAGCCTATGTCTTTCAGTGGGACTCTGACTACTAAATCAGTTGGGTGCTTTTGAAAAAATTACCCAGTATGCACAGTTGAAACTGAACAATCCCAGAGATGCCATTACTGAAACTGTTATGTAACTGTTTCTTTGCTGTAGCCTAACAAAACTGAAGGTGCGGTGTTTGCTCCAAGCTTCCTCCAAGCTAGTTCAGACCCAGACAAAACAGATCAGTGAGTGCTTTTGTGCAAACGTCTGGGTGTGTATGAACAATAATTGAAAAGGCTTTGTGGGAGAAATGTGAGTTAAAGGGGAGGGGAATGTTCAGTGTCGGAGATGGCCGTGGGGAGGTTAGGAGTATAAAGAGCAGATAAGAAGGCATGATGAAGTTAAGTGTGGAAGAAGGATAGAAACAGAGCCCAATATAGTCTCCACTGAAGGCAATAAGATCTCCAGTCCCATTGACTTTAATGGGTGTTGGATCAAGCTCAGAGTGCTTCCTCTGGAGGTATGGATTGACCAAAGGGAGTGATGGAATAAGATAGCCAGGATCCAGGCGTGTTGCATGTAACATACCCTATAGGCACCCTGTACACCATTTTGACAACATTCTATATACCGGTATTGTCTAATGTATAACACTTCCTCGGAGGCTTGGTGTGTGATAGCGAATGCATACACTGGGAATGTTATAGAAGCAAACTGCCTCTCAGCCCTCAGAAGATAAGGACAGACCACACTCCCCTCTGTTTTTCTTACAACTATTTCTGCAGTCTTTCCTCGCTTGCAAGAAGCCTGTTTTCAAGAAGAAAGTCAACGAGGTTAGAGGTGTGTGTGGAAAGAACCTCAAGATTCTTCTTTGTGTGTCTTTGTCAAAACACACCTGTACAGTATGTTGTGCGGGGGTGAAATGAAACCTTTGCTTCATGGGGGTTGACTTTGGATGTTTATCTTGAAAGAATACAGTTGAGAAAATTCCTAAGTTTATTACTCACTCATATAATAACTGGTTGGCAGCTTGAAATCTGTTGGTTTAATTAACAAGGTGCTTTTGTTTTATCACCTACAAATAGTAGGTTATTGTTGTTAGGTTGCTTGTCACACTGGATGGCACTGGGTTTGGACATTGTTTTAATTGAAACATTTGTTATGAAAAGTCAGCTCAGTCATGTGGACTGTGCATGGGCAAGCCTCTCAGGAAAAAAGGCAAAGCCACATTTTGGGTTGCCCCTTTAGAAAAGAGAAGCTGAAGATCGAAGAGATTTCCTCTGTAAATCATCTCAGTTGCCTCTTTTTGCAACACACATCTGGTGAAGGTTAAATCAGCTCAGAAGCTTTTTGTCCTGAAGCAGTAGAGGGTGCTATGGGGACATACTTGAGCCATTGTTGGGCCCTTTGCTATGGAGCGTCTGTAATTACAAAAGGAGACACCTGCATGCTGCACATCTTTCCTGGCTTTTACAAAGAGATGAAAGTATCAGAAATATACTTCACTGTGACAATGGCATCGGGGAAAAGATGTGACAGGTGCCTGAAAAGTGATAGAAAAGGTCAGAAATTAGACAGAAGGTAAATCTTTCAAAAGTGCCTGTGTCACTTAAGATGCTACATTGTATTGAAAGTCAATGGGACTCAAACTCTGAAACCACGTAGGTGCTTTTGAAAATGTATTTATAATCCAAGGACTATGGGGAATTCTAGTCATCCCTGTTGGAGATCTGAGGATTTTTGCCTGTTTTCATCCTTTATGGTCCCTGTGAAGAAGGGTGTGTCTATGCTGGAAAAGCTGTTCCATACCAATAAGATATTTATAGCTGGTACGGCATACCAGAAAGACAGAGGAACCTGCCCCCAGCCCCAGCTGCTGCCCTTCCACAGACCTGTGTCTCCTCTGTCTGTACAGCAGCCCCACGGGAGGACAGGGCTGGGGGGCGGGGTTGGCGGCAGCACAGCCAATGGAGGAGCTGGCAGCTTTCTGCTCCTTTCCCCGCTGGGGAGGTCATGTGCCCCCCCCCCCTTCTTAAGAACATGCTTACCTTTAAGTGTGTGCTTAAGTTCTACTGAAGTCAAAGTGGTGTAAGCATGCATTTAAAGTAAAACATGTGCTTGAGCACTTTGCTGAATTAGGGAATAGACTGCAGCATGTGCTTAAAGGTAAGCATGTACTTAAGCGCTTTGCTGAATTAGGGCCTATTCTCCGCGCCACTGAGCTGTGGAATTGATTCCCTTTGATGCCTGTTAATACCAGATATTAAAATTTAAATCCATTAAAGGGCAGAAGATCTGGAATAGGGAAGATTTTCTGATCACAGTGTTTTCAATTTTTCTCCCTTTTAGAAACCTGCCAGCCGTAGCAACCTCCCAGAAAAGCCAAGCTGTTTCCTCAATGAGTTTTATTCAGTTACTACTGAATATATTGTAAATGAGTGAAAACAAATTATTGATAAGTCATTTCACAATCTGCATAGTCATGTTTAACCCACTCTCCTTTTATCACAGTTTGAGCACAGAGACCATGGGAAACCAGATGTAAATTATACCAGGTAACCTTGACTGATTTTCTGATGAATGTACACATTAAGAACAATTTTTTTAGAAGCTGCCATGGCTTTGTGCATTTGTCCATTTTGGGGGATGAGCCTGCTGTAAGACAAGGCAAAAGTGCAGTAAAGTAAGACCTCATTGCAGACACCTACTTGACTTTTTCCCAGTACTGACAACCCAAGCATTCAAAGACCATGTGTTAGAAACCTGCCCACATGATCATGATTAGGGGGCTGGAGCACATGATTTATGAGGAGGGGCTGAGGGACTGAGCTTATTTAGTCTGCCGAAGAGAAGAGTGAGGGGGGATTTGATAGCAGCCTTCAACTACCTGAATGGGGGTTCCAAAGAGGATGGAGCTCGGCTGTTCTCATGTCATCTGCCACCACTGAGAGTAATGATCTCAAGTTGCAGTGGGGGTGTGTGTGTCTAAGTTGGATATTAGGAAACACTATTTCACTAGAAGTGTTATATCCTTGGGGGCAGCCGGTATAGGAAGAAATCACTTGAGGCCAGACAGCAGACAGCTAACAAAACTACCATTTATTTACAGACACAGAGCTCACCTAACCGGCCGAAGCTGGCTGGGCTATCCCCTAATAATCTAACTCAGTTGCCATAGGAACAAAAACCATGACAACCAAATACACAACATATTCCTCCCCCCCAATAAGAACATCCCCTAAATAAAACACACCCTAGACTAGAGAAGGAGGGTAGACTACCTCCATTCCCAGCTAAACCATGGGGATTATTTTGCCCCATAACCGTGGGTTCGCCCTAGCTAAAGATCCAGACGATTAGGAGGCCTTCTGTCTCTAGGTGGATTACGGCTTCTGGTGTTGTTGCACCCGAAAGTACCATGGGCTCAGGGTCCGCAGCACGAACGGGTGAGGAGGTGGTATCAGCTCGTGCTGGGCAAAGGGGTATCTCAGCCTCCGGCAGTAATGGAGGAGAACAGTCAGGAACAGGTGATTCGTGATTCGGTGTCTCACCAGAAGAGGTGAAGTCAGACCACTCAACTGCAGATGTGTCCTGAGGACTGACGTGACCTGGCAACAGCGGATCTACATGTCGCTGCCAGGTAAGATTCTCTGCAGTCCGGACTGTGTAGGAAACAGGTCCTGTTTGAGTGATGATCGTGGCAGGGACCCATTTAGCTCCGGAAGTATAATTCCGAGCCAAAACTGGCTGTCCCGATCTAAAGGTTCAGTCTTTTGCTCTGGGTGCCCATCTGATGACTTGATATTGCTGCTGACGTTGCACAATTTGTCGGGGTTCAGAAGGTTTCAGCAGATCAATGCAAGTGCGCAGCTGTTGTCCCATCATTAGAAAGGCCGTGGATGCCTTGGTCATAGCATGAGGTGTGTTTCTGTAGGAAAGTAAGAAGGTATCCAGATGCTTTTGAATGGAGTGTTGTCCCCTTGCTGATTTCAAAGCATGTTTAATTATCTGCACAAATCCTTCAGCTAATCTATTGGTGGATGGATGATATGGTGCTGAAGTGATGTGGTGTATCCCATTTGCCTTCATAAAATTTTGAAACTCCTGAGAGACAAACTGCGGTCCATTGTCGCTCACAAGTTGTTCTGGCAGACCAAAACGACTAAAGAGTCCTCGTAGTTTTTGGGTAGTACTCTCTGCAGTAGTGGACTGCATTATAGAGACTTCTGGCCATTTACAATGGGCATCTACTGCACCAAGAACATGCTTCCTTCAAGGGGGCCAGCGAAGTCAACGTGAATACGTTGCCACGGGTTTTCAGGCCAGTCCCGTGGGTGTAGGGGTGCCCACTGGGGTGCATTCCTCACACCCTGACATGACATACAAGCTTTTGCCTTCTCTTCAATAGCACTGTCCAATCCAGGCCACCAAAAATAGCTTCATGCAATTTCCTTCATGTGCACTATTCCACAGTGACTGGAATGTAGCTATTCTAACATCTGTGATCTCAGTGGTGGGTGGAATAATGACACATCTCCCCCACAACAAACAACCAGATTGGACCAATAACTCCGTCCTCCTGGACATGTAGGTAACAAGGTCGGGTGAGACCGGAGAGATTTGTCGAGATTTTCCATGCATCACCAGGTCCATAACTTGGGACAATACTGGGTCAACGTGAGTTGCCTTCTTTATCTGAGTAGCAGTGATGGGTGTATTCTCTACCTGTTCAAAGTAGAAGATTTCCTTTTGGGCACTATCTTGATGTTTGACCGGCAAAGGCAGCCTTGAGAGGCCATCTGCATGGCCGTGCAGAGTGGATTTCCGATATTTGATTTCATATGTGTGTGCTGAAAGTAACAATGCCCAACGTTGCATACGACTAGCAGCTAATGGGGGAATGCTTGTGTAGGGTCCAAAAATTGACGTCAGAGGTCGATGGTCTGTGAGAAGAGTAAACTTCCGCCCAAACAGGTACTGATGAAACTTCCGAATTCCAAAAACAATTCCTAATGCCTCACATTCGATTTGGGCGTAGTTAATTTCTGCTTTGCTTAGAGTGAGTGAAGCAAAAGCAATAGGTCTCTCTTCTCCTGAAGGCATAATGTGTGACACAACTGCTCCCACTCCATAAGGGGAGGCATTGCAGGCCAATTGTAGGGGTAAGGACAGATCACAGTGCGTTAGAACTTCAGAATTTAGCAATGCATCCTTAGCTTTGTTAAATGCAACATCACAGGCTTCAGTCCACTTCCAGGCCTTGTTCTGCCCAAGGAGCTCGTGAAGTGGTTTTAGCAGTGTGGCTAACTGTGAGATGAACTTTCCATAATAGTTCAGTAGTCCTAGAAATGAGCACAGCTGGCTTACATTTCGAGGTGGGGGAGCCTCCACAATAGCCTTAACTTTTGCAGGGGCCTTATGAAGACCCACAGCATCAATGATGTGTCCCAAATATTCAACAGAGGGCTGGAAGAATTCACACTTGTCTTTGCGAACTCGTAGGCCATACTCTTCCAGTCTTTGTAGGGTAGCCTCTAAATTCTTTAAGTGATCCTCTTCATTCCTTCCAATGACCAGGATATCATTCAGATAGCACTGAACTCCTGACAAGCCACACAAGATCTGGTCCATAGCCCTCTGGAACAGGGCGGGAGCAGACGTTATTCCGAAGGGTAGGCGACAGTATCGATAAAGCCCCTTATGAGTCACAATAGTCAACAGCTCTTGGGACTTTTCATCGACGTGCATCTGTAAATATGTTGACTCAGATCAATCTTACTGAACTTTTGTCCCCCAGCCAGGCCTGCGAAGAGGCCATTGATGCGGGGAAGCGGATATTGCTCTGCACATAACACTGGGTTGACAGTGACTTTAAAATCACCGCAAATCCGGAGGGAGCCATCTTTCTTCACTATTGGAATGATAGGAGTGGCCCATTGGCTATGGGTAACTGGTATTAGGACTCCATTGGTGACCAGGCGCTCCAGGTCTGCTTCAACTTTTGGCCTGATAGCATATGGCACAGTTCGGGCTTTCAGATATTTTGGTTGACTGTCAGGTTTAATGTTCAATGTCACAGTGATTCCCTTCATACTTCCCAGATCCTCTCCAAAAACAGCAGCATGTTTCCTTAGTATAGGGGTTAGACTGGTTTCTTCTTTAGTCATCCGGTGCACTTCTGCCCAGTTCAGCTGAATCTTCCCAAGCCAAGACCTATCCATTAAGGCTGGGTAATTACCTCTCACCACAAACAGTGGCAATTTAGCAGCCTGTCCATTGAGCTCCACCTTAACATCAATAGTGCCCAACATGGGCACAGCTTCTCCCGTATATGTCTTCAGAACAGTTTTTGTTGCCTTAAGCAGAAGATGCTGTAGCTTTTCATTATACACAGTCTCGGAGACCAGCGTGTCCAGTTCCATGCATATAGGTTTGCCATCCAACAACGGGGTTACCCAGTATTCATGTGAGCCCACTGCCAAAGACAAAACATGCAGTGGCACTTCCTCTTGCGATGAGGTGTCACCTTGATCATCCTGGGTCTGCTCTAGGGTATGCAGGGTTCCTCTTTTTGTCAGCCAGACCACAGGCCTCTTTTTCTTTTGTTTACAGGCACACTCAATGTGTCCCTATTTGCCACAGTGTTGACACACCAGGTCCTTACACCAGCATTCTGATGTCTGGTGAGCCGGCTTACCACAGCGGTAACATTCCTGACTCTGCACAGTTTTGTGGGTAGGTTCTTGTGACACTTTTTGTACCCTAGGGGATGCACCGATGTATTGCGTCTCCCTTGTAGCCAGTTCCATGGAGACAGCAATATCAACAGCCTTCTGTAAGGTAAGCTGAGCCTCTGTCAGTAGGCGCTTCCATATAGCTTCACTGTAGAGGCCTCACACTAACCTGTCACACAGGGCATCATTTAACATCTCCTTAAATTCACAGTGTTCTGCTAGCTTTTTTAAAATTGCTACAAATTGTACAACTGTTTCATCTTCTTTTTGGTCTCTTTTGTGGAACCTATATCTTTCAGCAATTACCAGTGGCTGGGGGGAAAAATGGGACCCCAGGATTTCCACAATGTTACTGTAAGATTTAGTCTCTGGCTTAACAGGGTGTAGTAAGCTGCGTAGCAGGGAGTAGGTTTTAGCCCCTACAACACTTAAGAATATTGGCACCTTCTTCTCTTCTGTAATGTCATTTGCAATAACAAAAAGCTCAAAACGCTCAGTATACACATGCCATTGCACTATATTCTCATCAAAAGGTTCCAGTGGCCCGGTCAGAGTAGCCATGATTTTTAGTTTCACTTTCACAGTCAGTGCAAACAAGCAGTTTTTTGGTTTGTTTGTTCTTTACCTTGACTTCTACTTCCTTCTGTTACTGGAGCAGCACCAGAATCCCACCCTCGTCGCCACTTGTTATATCCTTGGGGGCAGCCGGTTTAGGAAGAAATCACTTGAGGCCAGACAGCAGACAGCTAACAAAACTACCATTTATTTACAGACACAGAGCTCACCTAACCGGCCGAAGCCGGCTGGGCTATCCCCTAATAATCTAACTCAGTTGCCATAGGAACAAAAACCATGACAACCAAATACACAACAAGAAGGGCGGTGAAGCACTGGAATGGGTTACCTAGGGAGCTGGTGGAATCTCCTTTCTTAGAGGTTTTTAAGGCCCAGCTTGACAAAACCCTGGCTGGGATGATTTAGTCAGGGATTGGTCCTGCTTTGAGCAGGGGATTGGACTAGATGACCTCATGAGGTCTCTTCCAACCCTGATATTCTATGATTCTATACTCCCCTGATACTCCCCGCTGTGAGCAGGTGGGTGGGAAAGAGGTATGGGGAGCGGGAGAAGCCCTGGCTCCTCCTTCTCCTCACATCCAGAGTTGTAGGTCAGGTGTATGGGGAGGAGAAACTTGCTTCCCCTCCCAGGGTAAAGGGGGAGCAGGGGAGGAATCTTGCTCCTAGGTTGTCATGGCTATATGCCTAAGAGTTTTTAAGGCCCGGCTTGACAAAGCCCTGGCTGGGATGATTTAGTTGGGTTTGGTTCCGCTTTGAGCAGGGGGTTGGACTAGATGACCTCCTGAGGTCCCTTCCAACTCTAATCTTCTATGAGTCTATAAGTTACATTTAAACGTTAATTAGGCTGAAAAACTAATTCATCAGGGGTTCTTTTTATTTGCCTTGGTTTTGAGCCTTTAGGGTTCATTCACTCTTGTTTTTCACTGCAACCATGAAGGCTAGATTACAAATTTGCTTTAAAATAAAATGAAAGCTGAGATTCTCCCATAATTATTGGATTCCAGAAGCTGGGGCTGTAAGGAAAAACCCATCAAATATCATAAGACTCATGACAGATTCTCCAGAGTTGGCAACATAAAACCTGGATCACCCCAGTACTGGCTGAATCCCAAAGTTCAGGGGTCTTCAGATCCAGACTTTGGCTTCAGGTCACCTCTAGTTTCTACTAATTCTCAGTGCTGATGTCTGCAGGTAAAAGACGTGATTAAACTCAGCTCTTGCTTTTGCTCAACTTAATGGTTTTAGCTTTAGAGGCTGTTAAATGACTGGTTTTGTAGGACACTCCTTCAGTCTGTGTTTATCCAGGAGTACTCCAGACACCTTTACAATTATTAGTGTTTGCTTGTGTCCAAGATTGGGGACCAGAGGAGACAAATTAGGTTTTAACTCTCAGTGAACACATATTTAATAATCCATTGGTAAGACATCAATGTGCAATAAGTGTTGTTATCCGTGAAGAGAGATCTAGGTGTAATACAGTATGATTAAGTACTAGGCAGACGTGAAAAAATCACACTGAATAAAAAAATACAAGATATGTCTCATTCAGTGGAGATCAACAAAGTATTTTAGCATATTAATTTAAATTGCTTCACCAAAAAGAGAAAAGAAATCGATAAGCTTTTTCTTATCTACAAGCACCATTTATTTGCTGCTTTATTCCTGTAACGCATGTTAACTGTAGAACAATTTATTCAAAATGTCCAGAGATACATTATAGAAATTAGAGACGGAAGAAGGTTCTTTAGCCCATTGTGCTATAAGGGTGGGGATTTTCCAACCCCCCCACTGTGGCCTCGCTCTTCTCCCACTGAAGTCATAGAGTCATACAGCCAGTGGTGAGCTTGAGCCGGTTCGCACCGGTTCGCGCGATCCGGTTGTTAAATTTAGCAGCCCTTTTAGAACCGGTTGTTCCAGGACAACCAGTTCTATAAGGGCTTTATTTAACAAAAGTTCCGGCCCAAGCTCACTTCCCCCTCCTCTCCTGCTCCGCCCCCCTTCTCCTCCCCCTCCCCTGCTTCCCGCGAATCAGATGTTCGCAGGAAGCCTGAACAAGCAGCAGGCAGGTAAGCTGGGGCCCAGGGGGGAGGGGAGGTGCGGCTGGCTCAGCAGCTCCCGGTCCCAGAGTGCGGCTCCCTCCAGCCTGGTCCCGGCCCCCGCCGAGCGCCCCCAGCTTCAGCTCTACAGCTCCAGCCCGGCCCCCGCGGAGCCGGTGCTGGTCCCGGCCCCCGCGGTTGCAGCTCGGGCCCCGCGGCGCTGGTGCTGGTCCCGGCCCCGTGGTTGCAGCTCCGGCCGCCCAGCGGCTCCAGCCCAGCCCGCCCGGGCCGCCTGGGAGTCGGGCCCGTTCCGGCCGAGTGGCCCAGCCCGGTGCCGCCCGGGAGTTGGGCCCCGCGGCTCTGGTCGAGCGGCTCGGCCCCAGTGCCGGCCCGGGGAGTCGGGCCCTGCGGTTCCGGCTGAGCGGTGCGTGCTCTGGTCCGGCCGGGCTCGGGGAGTTGGGCCCCGTGGCGCCGGTTGTAGTCCTGGCGGAGTGGACCTGGTCCCGGCTCCAGGCAGTGTGGTAAGGGGGCAGGGAGGCGGTGGGTTGTGAGGGGTTGGATAGGGGTCAGGGCGGTCAGAGGGCAGGGAACAGGGTGAATGAATGGGGGCAAGGGTCCCGTGGAGCAGTCAGGAAAGAGCAGGGTTGGATGAGGTGGTGGAGGCACTCAGGGACAGAGAGAAGGGGTGGTTGGATGGGGTAGGGGTCCTGGGGGGCCATCGAGAATGAGAGGAGGGGTTGGGTGGGGCAGCAAGGGGCAGTCAGGGGACAGGGAAGGGGGAGATGGGTCAGGGGTCCCGGGGGTGTGTGTGTCAAGGAACATGAGGGGTTGGATGGGGCACAACCCCCCCCCCCCGGGTGTGGGGCGGGCACGACCCCCCCCCGGGGGGGGGGGAGGGAACCGGTTGTTAATATTTTGGCAGCTCATCACTGCATACAGCTGAAGCCTATAGGGAACATCGGATCACCTTGTCTGACATCCTGAATATCACAGGCCACCAACACCACCCAGCACTCGCAAACTAAACCCAACAACCAAAATGAGACCAAACTATTACAGCCCAAAGGAGACTAGACTATTATGTGCCACAGGCAGGGAATAAGAGGAACTGACGGGCATGGGAATGATTACGTGAAAGATACCCCGATAAACCTGGCAAGAGACCTGCACCCACATGCTGCAGAGGAAGGCGAATAACCGCTGAGGTCACTGCCAATCTGAGCTGGGGGGAAATTCCTTCCCAAACCCACATATGACCATGAAGATGTGAGCAAGAACCAGCCAGCCAAGCACCTGAGAGAGAGAATGGGAGACATAGGATGGCTGGGGGAGAGAAACGTTCTCCCTCCCCGTGCCCAGGAGAGGAAGCCCAGAGGAACTGGGAAACTGAGTATCTTGCTATATTGATTAGGGATACATTGCCACAAATCTCCAGTACGGAGTAGCACATAGGTGTGCTGCCCCAGGGGCAGACCAGTGAAGTTTGGTACTCAGTAAGTTACAGATTGGTCCTTGGCTCCTAAAAAGGAAGTAACCTGTACCTGTCCTACATACGTGGCACAGATTGCTTCCCCTGTGAAACTGGGAACTGTACCTTTAAGTAGCTTAAATTCTCAGAGAGGAAGTCTGGGGAAAGGGCACTGGCCACACCCCCTCTGCCCAGGATCAGCTGTGCTGGCCAGTGCATTGGGGCAGGGTGGAGTCAAGGCTCCACCCACTCCACACCCACCTGCACTAGTGGGAGAATAGTGGCACAGAGGCTGCTATCCCTCCTGTGCTGCAACCGGTCATATGGGACATCCAGGCAAGAGAACAAAGGCGCACCTTAGCCAGGGCCACAGCTGTGCTCTTCATTTAGAAACCAAGGACTGCTTGTCAGTTTGCTTGCCTTTGCTTGCTGTTTTACTCTTTTTTCTGCACAGGGCTAAAGAAAACCATGGTCCTGTCTCTCTACATTGGGCCAGCATGGCAAATTTTATATTTAACTATATTAATTATACTCCTCAGCAACTGATTTATGCAGTTTCCTTCTGTCGTGAGTAATCTAGTGTATGTTGGTTTTAGGATGTATTGGAAATTGATCCCTTTAATACGAAATAATATTTCACAATCTCCTTGGGTGAAATCACCCTGGGCAGAGGCCTGAGTGTCACTTAAGTCACACTTAAGCCCTTGTTTTGAAGGTTTAAACAGAACTTAAGTGGGGCATAAGCTGTGTGCCAGCACCTTGCACTGTAGCTATTTGACACTTGCATATAATTTTGCAAATTTTAGATGTCAGTGGTGTTGATCAGGTGGGATGAGAGTAAAGGATGGAGGTTTACGTCAGTGAGGAACTGGCTGGGTCCTTTAACATTTCCAGACATTCTCACTTTTTTTTTAAAGGCGTGTTGAACTTTTGTAAAGAAAGGGTCATATTAGTTTGCTATCTGAACTCTGCAGAAAGACCGTCTCAACCTCAACTCTTTTAAACCAAATTTTGCTTGTGAATTTTCCAGTTGTTTGAATGAGCATAAATAGTTTATTCACCAAGGAGATTAAACAATCCAGGTTCTGTTCAAAAATATATTCTGCTACTCCACCAAGAAATCACATTTAGAGAAAATGAATAGAACCCTGACATAGGATTAGAGATTATAGCTGGAATTATAGTCCGTTCAAAGTCAAAACCAACAGCAAACATCCAACAGTATATTTCCATTACAGAACAAGGTTCCCTCATATTCGTACAGTGTCTAGCACAACGGGGTCCTGGTCTATGACTGAGGCTCCTACACATTATGATAATACCAATAATGAATAATAATAATAATGAATGAGCAAAATTGAGGTTGACTGATCTGTCTAAATCAGATGGGTTAACAGTAAGTGATAAAGGATTATAGGGCTGGATAACTGGCTGGATGCTTTCTTTGTTTATTTCTAGACATTCTGCCTAGAGCTGGTCAGGAAATGAGATTATTTCCCCTGTGAAAAATGTCAGTGAAAACAAAAGGTGTTCATTTTGATCTCATTTTTTTGTCAGTAATATTCAGATTTTTGTTGGAAAACTAAAAATGTTTGTTTTCAGTTTAGACACAAATTAAACATTTTCTACTAAAAAGTGCATTTAGTTGAGAACATAATTTTTGATTAAAAAAAACATTTCTGGTGGAAATTTTTCTGCCAGTTCTATCTCCAACATTTGGACTGCTTCAAAAGACAGGATATTTGTAGCTGTTGCTATTTGGCGTCCACTGGTTTCCATTCAAACACACTTTCAACCCTGACTCTTTTTCATGCCAATTTGTGTTGGTGAATAGAGCTATCTAACATTATGTATTTGAAAAGACCCTCACAGCAATGAGGGGAGATCATGAAGATTGGAGATAAGGCTTTAGCTGCTGGGTTATGATTTATGTTGATGATTCAACAAAGAGATGTTTCTATTCGTATTACTGGTGCCCCAACTGAGATCAGGGCCCGGAGGAGTTTATAATCTAAACAGACAAGGAGGGGCAGGGAAAACAAGAACACAGAAGTAAAGTGACTGCCCAAAGTCACACAGTAGGTCAGCGCCAAAGGGGGGGGCAGAACCCATATCACCTGGCACCTCTGACACCACCCTATCCACAAGACTATGTGGCCTCTCTTTTTCTTTGGGAGGCTTAGTTGTGCTTGATCCTTTATTGAGTTTACCAGTTATGAAGCAGTAGTTTGGCACCATTATGAACAAGAATCTCTCTTAATGAACCTCACATTTTAAACCCTTTTCCAGGACCCATGAGGGCTAGAAACTTGCTTTTTAGGTAAGTGAAAGCTGAGATTCTCTGGTAATAAACTAATTCTAGAAGCTGGATCTTTAGGAAAAACACAAAATATCACAAGACTCATGATAAAAGTGGGAGTGTTGGCAACACTGGTCTTGTGGCGAGCTTAGAGCAAAAGATAGGCACTCCTTTAATGAAATGTGTGTATAAATTGAGTGTAAAACAATTTCCTTTCCAACCAGAAAGAAGCAAGTGGCCTGAAGAGTAAGGTTCATAAGATTAGACACAGATATGAATATCAGAAGTGAGGCCCGGTTCATAAACATGAGTCAATCCATTTTCTAGTAAGGAACAAACAGTGGAATGGTGACTAGATCAGGACAAATTCAAAAGCCGGCAAATTCTCCTTAATGTTTCCATGGCCAGCCTGGAGTGAATGCCAACATCCAGAAACATGTTCATCCTAAGGGCATGGCTACACTTGCGAGTTGGAGCACATTAAAGCAGCCCTGGGCGCCCTAGCTCACTACCCGTCCACACTGGCAAGGCATGTACAGCACTCTGACTCCAGGGCTAGAGTGCTCCTGGTACTCCACCTTGGCGAGAAGATTAACACTTGGTGTGCATTGGCTGAAATGCCGGGCGTCAGTGTGAATGAGGTGTTGCATTACTGTGCTCTGATCAGCCTCCAGAAATGTCCCATAATACCCTTAAGTCAAGTGGCCACTCTTGTCACTGTTTTGGAATCACTGCAGGCATGCCAATATGTCCTTTGAAAGCTCCATTTCTGACAGCTGGCTGCTTATCTGCTCCGAGACAAAGCAGCCATTGTGGGGAGGGATAGCTCAGTAGTTTGAGCATTGGCCTGCTAAACCCAGGGTTGTGCGTTCAACCCTTGAGGGGGCCACTTAGGGAACTGAGGTAAAAAAAACCAAACCAAACAAACAATTGTCTGGGGATTTGTCCTGCTTTGAGCAGGGGTCTGGACTAGATGATCTCCTGAGGTCCCTTCCAACCCTGATATTCTATCATATTCTATGATATTAGTGTGGAATGCTGTGTGTGAGAGGGAGAGGGGTTCTGCTGCTGTCTGAACTAACAGGACAGCATGCTGACATGCTCTCAGCCCCCAACCCCCCCCCCTCTCTCCCCACATACACATAACACACTCCATCCCACCCCCTCATTTGAAAAGCATGTTGCAGCCACTTGCATGCTGGGATAGCTACCACAATGCACTGCTCTCTGTGGCCATTGCAAGAGCTAATGTGGCCACGCCAGTGCGCTTGCAGCTGTCAGTGTGGACAGACTGCAGCGCTTTCCCCACTGCGCTCTGCAAAGGATGGTTTAACTCAAAGCGCTCTACACCTGCAAGTGTAGCCATGCCCTCAGGCACTTTGGGGACTCTACTACAGCTTTTTATGGCACTAAGAAGGGATTATAAAATGTCAGACATTTCCTAAGCAGTGCTAGAAAATTGAGATGCCAGGCTTCAGAGGACTTGCTCAGCACTGGGTATCACAGTTACTGGATATCACCTTGCGCCTCTGACTCCTCCGGGTCCCTTCAGGTGTGCCCTTTGTCACATCTCAGGCCTGGATCTGTCACCTGGTTCAGAGTGCAATCATGCAATTCTCCCACTCACAGATTGGGCACTGGTCTGCAGTCGTTTGGTACTAACATGATTAAAGTAGGTCTGCTGAGATAGGCTTAAACCCTGCAGTTCTGTTCCCTCTTGGGCATCGACATTGGTAACCAGTGACCAAACAACCTTCTCAGAGCCAAGTATCATTTACTTAGAACAAAAGCATTTCAGATAAAACAGTTCTTTAAAATGATAAAACAGACGATATGCATGCCTGCCTTACCAGGTATCTAACCATATTCCACATGGGAACCGTGGGAGGTCTAACGTCCTACCTGTAGGCTCTTCTGCAGAGCCTCACTGTCTGTCAGCTTGTCTTCCTGTTAGAGCTCACTCCTTAACTCGCAGCCCACTGCGTTTGTCACCCTCCTTCACAGCAATTGAGTCACTTTTCAACTGTTAATAGCATTTTGTCCTGGTATCAACTCGCTTTGACAAAACAAAGGTTGTCATTTGTTGGAGACAGGATCCTTGAAGCTAACAGCTTGCCCCATTGCCTTTCAAATGCTTGGTTGGATATTCTTATCTGGGAAGCCACTAATGAACACACCCCACGAACGCATGCATTTTCGACAGATAATAAACATTCCACTTCCTGACGTATAAATTAGATCGATACAGAACAATCTAATTACCCAGTATATCACAACTTTGCCTCACTGACCTGATCATAAAATTGTTGCATCTCAGTGTTCATAATATCATTACATATCATCTCCTCGTGTCATAAAGGGCACCCAGGATGGCTGTGATATATGGGTGTTCCAAAGATCAGCACGAACATCCTCTATCTGATAGATGGAGACTGTGGATTTTGTCCATATACCAATGCTGAATATGTGACTGAAGAGGATGAAAAACAGTCAAAATCAAATACAAAATAGTCCAAGATATTACAAACACTTGGGAATGCAACTAGACTGAGTCATGCCATGGATTATTTTCCTTTCTTCTAAATATTTGATGAGCATGTAACTTAAAGCACATGAGAACTCCCATGGAAGTCATTCATGCTTACAGTTACATATGTTCCTTTGCTGAATCAGGGCCTTAATCTCCTCTGAAGAAACTGTTCTGTTTTTTCCTCCTTTTTGCATTCGCAAGTTAAGCAGAGTGCTATTTACAGTGCAAACAAGACAGACAAAGGAAGAAAAAGAAATAAAAAAGCACCTGGGTTAAAGGAAGAGCTACTCTGAGGAGGGATAACCTGTCTTCAATCTGTCAGTGCATGTGGCAGGGCATTGCTCTTCTGCTGTCACAGGTACAAAGAACACACCTGTTTCTAGGAGCAAATCTCTGTGTGTGTTTTTGAGTATGCACATACAACACGTGCATATGTTTCAAAATTAAGCAAGAAAATTAAATGTAGAAGAATCCACCTCACAAGCTGAGATCAACAGGGCAAAGGGCGAACAGGGGCTGCTAAGGCGAACAGGGGCTGCTAACAGAGAGTTTCGCAAGGGAGTTCTCCAGGTGAAGGAGGAGCAAATACAGCATCTGTGGGGTAAGTGACTGTCTGTAGTGTGTGTTTGTGTTTGGGGGTTACTTGCTGTGTGCTGAGCTTGTGTTTGTCAGTCTGTTTGGTTGGTTGGTTGTTAGAAGGACTGTGTGCTCTGGCTGGCAGTTGAAGGCCGTGAGCTTCAAAGGAAGGTTTGAAAGCTCGAAGCCTCTGGTAATTGGCTGAGCCTTAATCAGTGGGCGGGGCATTCACTCAGGCCAGGGCTTTATAAAGCCTCACACAAGCGACCAGGGAGCTTTGCGAACAGGGGCTGCTAACAGGGATTTTCGCAAGGGAGTGGGAAGGGAGTGGGAGTCCCTTGCCGGCCCTAACACCTTCCCTGTAGTCCCCTTAAACCTATAAACCGAACCACATTCCAAAACCTCTTTCTGTAAACCACCCTTCCATTAACTAGGAGACAATGCAGGCAGAAGCCCAGCAACAGAGTGGGGGCTATCCAGTTTATTGCACTGAGTGTTGCATGTATGATTACCTGCCCTGTGGGCGGTGGCGTATGTGTGCAGTCGGTGCAAGGAGCTCCTGGCCCTCAGAGACCATGTACGGACTTTGGAGGCCAGGGTGGCGGAACTGGAGGAGCTAAGAGAGGCAGAGAGGTATGTTGATGAGGCTTTCCGGGACACTGTAGAATTGTCCCACCTCCGCTCAGACAGCCCCTGTGCTGTTGAGGAGGAAGAACGGCCCAGGGAAGCAGAGCAGTCAATGGGAGCAGAGGGAAACCTTCCCGTAGTTGGGACCCTCCTTCCAGATGGTGCTGGGGTTGCCTCTTGCACTGAGGTTGCCTCTCCGGGGGAGGGAACTCCAGTTTCTAGGAAAAGGCAGGTGTTAGTAATGGGAGATTCGATTATTAGAAATGTAGATAGCTGGGTTTGTGATGACCGGGAGAACCATATGGTGACTTGCCTGCCTGGTGCGAAGGTTGTGGATCTCTTGAGGCATCTAGAGAGACTTATGTGTAGTGCTGGGGAGGAGCCGGTGGTCGTGGTACATGTAGGTACCAATGACATAGGGAAGGGTAGGAGAGATGTCCTGGAAGCCAAATTTAGGCTGCTAGGGAAGAGACTGAAATCCAGGACCTCTATGGTGGCATTCTCAGAAATGCTCCCAGTTCCACACGCAGGGCCAGGTAGGCAGGCAGAGCTTCAGAGTCTCAACGCGTGGATGAGACAATGGTGTAGAGAGGAGGGGTTCACGTTCATTAGGAACTGGGGAAACTTCTGGGATGGGGGGAGCCTATACAGGAGAGATGGGCTCCACCTAAACCAAAGTGGAACCAGACTGCTGGCACTAAACATTAAAAAGGTTGTAGAGCAGTTTTTAAACTAGGAGATGGGGGAAAGCCGACTGCTGCAGAGGAGCGTGTGGATCGGACACAGACTTCTCTTAGGGGAGAGTCTGATGATAGAGAATCTCCAGGTTATAGTCAGGAGCAGAGGACTGAAGACTATAATGTAAGGGTCGGATCAGATGATAAACAGTCACATAAAAAAGAATCTGGCACATCAGAAAAAGGCAGGCAAATAAATAGGGACAAGATTTTAAAGTGCTTGTACACAAATGCCAGAAGTCTAAATAATAAGATGGGTGAACTAGAGTGCCTTGTGATAAAGGAGGATATTGATATACTAGGCATCACAGAAACCTGGTGGACTGAGAGCAATCAATGGGACACAATCATTCCGGGGTACAAAATATATCGGAAGGACAGAACAGGTCGTGCAGGGGGAGGAGTGGCACTATATGTGAAAGAAAGTGTAGATTCAAATGAAGTAAAAATCTTAAGCGAATCCACGTTCCATAGAATCTCTATGGATAGAAATTTCATGCTCTACTAAAAATGTAACATTAGGGATCTATTATCGACCACCTGACCAGGACAGTAATAGTGATGATGAAATGTTAAGGGAAATTAGAGAGGCTATCAAAATTAAGAACCCAATAATAGTGGGGGATTTCAATTATCCCCATATTGACTGGGAACATTTCACTTCAGGACGATAAAATTTCTCGATACTTTAAATGACTGCTTCATGGAGCAGCTGGTATGGGAACCCACAAGGGGAGAGGCAACTCTAGATTTAATCCTGAGTGGAGCGCAGAAGCTGGTCCAAGAGGTAACTACAGCAGGACTGCTTGGAAATAATGACTATAATACAATAGCATTCAACATCCCTGTGGTGGGAAGAACACCTCAACTGCCCAACACTGTGGCATTTAATTTCAAAAGGGGGAACTATACAAAAATGAGGGGGTTAGTTAGACAAAAGTTAAAAGGTACAGTGACTAAAGTGAAATCCCTGCAAGTTGTGTGGGCCCTTTTTAAAGACACCATAATAGAGGCCCAACTTCAATGTATACCCCAAATTAAGAAAAACAGTAAAAGAACTAAAAAAAGAGCCACCGTGGCTTACCAACCATGTACAAGAAGCAGTGAGAGATAAAAAAACTTCCTTTAAAAAGTGGAAGTCAAATCCTAGTGAGGCAAATAGAAAGGAGCAAAAACACTGCCAACTTAAGTGCAAGAGTGTAATAAGAAAAGCCAAAGAGGAGTTTGAAGAACGGCTAGCCAAAAACTCCAAAGGTAATAACAAAATGTTTTTTAAGTACATCAGAAGCAGGAAGCCTGCTAAACAACCAGTGGGGCCCCTTGACGATCAAAATACAAAAGGAGCGCTTAAAGACGATAAAGTCATTGCGGAGAAACTAAATGGATTCTTTGCTTCAGTCTTCACGGCTGAGGATGTTAGGGAGATTCCCAAACCTGAGCTGGCTTTTGTAGGTGACAAATCTGAGGAACTGTCACAGATTGAAGTGTCACTAGAGGAGGTTTTGGAATTAATTGATAAACTCAACATTAACAAGTCACCAGGACCAGATGGCATTCACCCAAGAGTTCTGAAAGAACTCAAATGTGAAGTTGCGGAAATATTACCTAAGGTTTGTAACCTGTCCTTTAAATTGGCATCGGTACCCATTGACTGGAAGTTAGCTAATGTAACACCAATATTTAAAAAGGGCTCTAGGGGTGATCCCGGCAATTACAGACCGGTAAGTCTAACATCGGTACCGGGCAAATTAGTTGAAACAATAGTTAAGAATAAAATTGTCAGACACATAGAAAAACATAAACTGTTGAGCAATAGTCAACATGGTTTCTGTAAAGGGAAATCGTGTCTTACTAATCTATTAGAGTTCTTTGAAGGGGTCAACAAACATGTGGACAAGAGGGATCCGGTGGACATAGTGTACTTAGATTTCCAAAAAGCCTTTGACAAGGTCCCTCACCAAAGGCTCTTATGTAAATTAAGCTGTCATGGGATAAAAGGAAAGGTTCTTTCATGGATTGAGAACTGGTTAAAGGACAGGGAACAAAGGGTAGGAATAAATGGTAAATTCTCAGAATGGAGAGGGGTAACTAGTGGTGTTCCCCAAGGGTCAATCCTAGGACCAATCCTATTCAATTTATTCATAAATGATCTGGAGAAAGGGGTAAACAGTGAGGTGGCCAAGTTTGCAGATGATACTAAACTGCTCAAGATAGTTAAGACCAAAGCAGATTGTGAAGAACTTCAAAAAGATCTCACAAAACTAATTGATTGGGCAACAAAATGGCAAATGAAATTTAATGTGGATAAATGTAAAGTAATGCACATTGGAAAAAATAACCCCAACTATACATACAACAAGATGGGGGCTAATTTAGCTACAACGAGTCAGGAAAAAGATCTTGGAGTCATTGTGGATAGTTCTCTGAAGATGTCCACGCAGTGTGCAGAGGCAGTCAAAAAAGCAAACGGGATGTTAGGAATCATTAAAAAGGGGATAAAGAATAAGACTGAGAATCTATTATTGCCCTTATATATATCCATGGTACGCCCAGATCTCGAATACTGTGTACAGATGTGGTCTCCTCACCTCAAAAAAGATATTATAGCACTAGAAAAGGTTCAGAAAAGGGCAACTAAAATGATTAGGGGTTTAGAGAGTGTCCCATACGAGGAAAGATTAAAGAGGCTAGGACTCTTCAGCTTGGAAAAGAGAAGACTAAGGGGGGACATGTTAGAGGTATATAAAATCATGAGTGATGTTGAGAAAGTGGATAAGGAAAAGTTATTTACTTATTCCCATAATACAAGAACTAGGGGTCACCAAATGAAATTAATAGGCAGCAGGTTTAAAACAAATAAAACGAAGTTCTTCTTCACGCAGCGCACAGTGAACTTGTGGAACTCCTTACCTGAGGAGGTTGTGAAGGCTAGGACCATAACAATGTTTAAAAGGGGACTGGATAAATTCATGGTGACTAAGTCCATAAATGGCTATTAGCTAGGATGGGTAAGAATGGTGTCCCTAGCCTCTGTTCGTCAGAGGATGGAGATGGATGGCAGGAGAGAGATCACTTGATCATTGCCTGTTAGGTTCACTCCCTCTGGGGCACCTAGCATTGGCCACTGTTGGTAGACAGATACTGGGATAGATGGACCTTTGGTCTGACCCGGTACGGCCGTTCTTATGTTCTTATGTTCTTAAGAGCTTCATATCACTGTCCCAAAGAAGGAAAAGGAACAGAAGGCCTGATTCTGATCTCACTTATCCTGTCTTTCTACCAGAGTCATTATTGCTGATTTACACTGCTGCACATGAGATAATAGGCAGGTCCCGTGAGCTTAACCTGCAGTCATTATTGCCAAGAATATAATGCCAGGCGACTTCATAAGATTTTCTATTCTGTCACATCTGCAAAATCACACCCTCTCTGACCTCAAAACATTTGGTTTCCTGGAAAAGTGCATGTCAATAGAGCTGGCTGGAAAATGGAAATCCCTTCCTGAGAACAATATCACTGTTTCAGAACAAAAATTTGCTCCCAATTCAGGGGACACATTTTTTTTCCAGGAAGGATTTTCAGAAAAATTCCATTTTGGGAGAACCAAAATGGAATTTTTTGGCTTCTTGGCTGCCCTTCTGGAAGACTCGTCAATTTCACTTTCTCCCAGCCAGCATAGGAGAGGAGCTGTGGGGGAGGCCGGGAGGCTGAGTGCCAGAATTCTCTGCCTCTCCTGCAGCCAGAGCTGGGGAAGGCAGAGAGACAGCCCAGGGGCTCAGCCTGAGGTAGGCAGAAAGTGGCATTGACAAGAGCTTTCTAGGCAGGGAGCCATCCATTTAGTTTTCCCAATAGAAAATTGAAAGATTTTCAGCAAACTTGACATTTTCCGATGGAAAATTCCGATTTTGTAACATGGACATTGTCTGTTGGAAAATCATTCCGACAGAAAATTCCTGACCAGCTTTGGATGTCAGAGACAACATTTATTTTAAAAGAGCTGAAATAAAGGTTATAATGAGTCCCAGATACCCCACAATCTACACTTGAACCAGCCAAATTTGAGTTTCACTAATAACTGTGCTCAAGGGACAGATACGTTAGCTTCAGCATAAGCATGTGTGATGGAACAGCTGAGAGGCACATCCAAGCATCACGATTTTCTAGTTTAGTAAACAACTGCATCCTGAGGCTTAAGGGCAAAGATCCAGCATCAGGGTATAAGTCTGAAGTTCTGTAATAGAACATCCCAATGCTGAGTTGACAAATTGATCCCAGCCACTAAGGTGAACCTTATGCTAGTGCAGAAGTTAGTGCGAGCAGTAGCTGTGATTGAAAAGAACAAAGTGGTCAGGTAGTTTTGGATAAACAAAAAAGTCATCTTTTATAAAAAGACGGAAGTGAGAAGGACCAACAAAAGATAGTTATTACAAAAAATATCACCCAAGGCAGTTCCATTCTGTTTGTTTACATGCTGTAAGAGCTATTTAGCATGGTTATTTTTTAAACATCATGCTTAATTGGTCAAAATTGTATTTAGAGTCATTAACACTGTGACCCAAGAACCTCTTAATGCCAACTGGCAAGGGGGTGCAGAGTAGGTACAGGCACCACACAGGCCTGGTGCGTACATTCTAATTTACCAAAGAATGCCATGTGAGATGTTAAATGAAAGCCAGTGTCACTCTGTAATCACAATCATTGCAAAATGTATGTACAATACTGTGTAAGGAATTGTGTGTGTAGCTACATATGTATATTCTTAAGGTGTGTGGGTACTACAATATTGCCAAGTTCAAGAGACCAAAAATCATGAATCGGCTCCCCAAAAAGTCATGGCATTGGCCCCAAAATCATGGTATTTTAAAAGAAGATTACATTGTGGTTTTAGCTCAGTCTCTCGGGTTTTGAACTCCCCCTGCCCATCCCCAGGGTGTGTGCATGTGACAGCAGACAGAGCATGAGAGGCAGCATGACCCTGGGTGGTCTGGCTCCTTTAGGGAGGAGGGCAGTTGGGGCCAACCCACCCTGTTCCATGACTTGGCCCCTTAAAGAAACAGGTGTTTAAGGGAGCAGCAGACAAGCTGGTGAATGGGGACCAGGTGGTAATCAGGGAGCTCCCTCCTGAGCAGCTGTGAGGTGACTCTGAGGAGGGTAGCTAGCTCGGAAAGGAGAATGTTTGTGTAAGAAGAAGGGCTGGGGGCCCCTGAACCAAAGGGCAGATGGGAAGAGAGGGTCTGTGAAGCAGGGCTGGAACCTGGCTATTGGTAGGCTGGGGAAGCTGGCCTTAACCATTGCACAGCCTCAGAAGGGTGAACTGTGGAATTTCTTAACCAGTTCAAAGGATTTGGGCCTGAAGGCTCAAAGGAAGCTGTATATTTATCAATACTTAATAAATTGGACCCTAGTTAGAGGGAACATTGTGTTAAGTACTTTGAGCTGTGACTAGGTTATTATGGAAAAGCCAGGAGGAACTGAGGGCAGTACTACCAGTGCCAGGCCGTGTCATGAGTGGGTGTGATCGAGTGACAACACCGCACCATACAGTATAACCCTTCTGCCAGGTGGATCCAGCAGCAACAAGAGCTGGGTTCACTATCTAGGGGGTCCTTTTCAACAATACAACACAAAACTTACACACCACCCCCAGGTGCATCTGAGAGGCAATACTTCCCCGCCCAAACACAGAGTCTGAGTGTAGCAAAAACTTTTAATAAAAGGAGGGAAGTAACTCAGCATTAATTTGGGAAAACACCACAACTAGGGTTCATAAACACAAACCATGAGCAAAAGACCCACCCCTAAGTAAGTTTGGCAATGTCCTTTTCCCTTCAGGGTCTTAAGTCCAGCAACCCAAAAGTCCCTTTAACATGCCCATCCCTAATCTGTACCCCACTCACAGTTGCTGTTGTTGGCCAGTGCAGCCCCAGAGTTCAGAGGCTCATCCACAGAGTTCACCTCCCACCCTGTGTGGAGGGCGGGGGGTTAGGGGGGGTAAGGAGACACCTTACATATTGCACTGCTCGGGCACTCACTTGCCATGCCTCTCCGCCAGCTGCCCTGCTGGCCACACCTCTCCACCAGTTGGCCACTCTCTAAGATGTCTTCAGGGCCCCCACACTTAACACAGCTCTCAGTGGTTTCAGCTGTTAGTGGGGGAGCCTCACTGCTGTTGCATACTCAGGAGTTCCTTACAGAGACACTTTCCCAAAGTAGGTCTAATGCTTACCTATGTATCAGTGATTTCAGCTCTGCAGCATGTAACAAGACTCTTAACTGAGTCTAAATTAGCTCTCTTATTATACCATAGAGAGAAAAAGGGTCAAACCGTGTATAGAACCTTAAACAAAGCCCAAACCACCAGGTACAAGCATTTATCCCCACCCTTTCTCAACTCACTGGGGTTTGGAACCCATGTCCCCTGCCTAGTGAATGCCATTCGAGAGTGATTCCCTCCATTGGGGTATGCCAGGTACAGTTCTGCTGCCCTTGGTTCACACAACAAGGATAACAACCCTTTATTACTCCTGTTCCAATAACAAAGAGACTGGGGATCCAACACCGGTCACATGTGATCATTTGGGCAAGCAATCCCATCATGCTGAGCACCTAGGCAGGGCGGGTGTGTCCATGCAAGTGAGATCAGCTTCTGAAGTCTTTTTCCACAGCTCACCACTAGATGTCAGGGGAGAGCTCATTCAGACTCTGCTTACACAGTAAGATGAAGCTGGAAAGACTGCAACAGCAATGGCTGGATGGGTTAGTAGGTTTGGACTGAAATGTTTCCTCTACTAATGATCCACAAATGTGGATGTAGTTATAGTGGGGAGATAGGGAAAGTTTTGCCCCTGCCAGCTTTCAGCTCGCAGGTGCCTTACCCTCCTCCAACTTCTAGCTGGCTTGGAAGGGAGGAAGAAGATGGTGTGGAGAAGAGAGTCTGGGGCTTCTTGGAGCTGAAGTGCCCAGCACACTTCCAGCCCTGATGAACTGTTTAAATAATAACTTCAGAGGGCAGGAGTCAGAGACTAGTGCAATCTCCTGTCAGCTGGTGCATTTGTGACTTGCTGGTGGGCAGGTCGAGAACTGTGGTTAGCTCACATCCACCTTGCATAGTCCCTCTCACACCAGCTCATTGGCCTCTTTTCCTCCCTCCCCCTCCACCACACACTTGAAGGACATGGGCACAAGGTTAGCTATGAAGAGGAATTGGCAGGATTTCACTGAGAGGGAAGCAAGATTGCTCTCTTTTCACCTGCACATGCTGCAGCTTCCCCCCTCATTGTGCTCTGTGCTTCCTGCTCCAATTCCCCAGATCCACCCTGACTACGTTCCCGACAGAGCTCTCTATTCTCCTCCTCAGTCCCCAACAGCAAACATGTTAGAGACACCCAACTGTGCCTGGTGAAACCATTCCGATGGTTTCCATTCTCTACTATTGAAGAACCCGCCCTGCCCCTGGTCCTGAGGCTGCCAGCAGGAGCCTCGCAGAATTCAGGGCTGACAGTGATTTTTAATTAAAATTAAGCCTCCTTTATCTTGACAGAACTCTCAAATGTCAGGATTTTTTTTAGCCCCTGCTGAAAAAAAGTCTTGGTATTTCAGAGTTCTATCATGGCATGAATGAGGTTTCATTTTAGTTTAAAATCACATTTCTCAATTTGCGAGAGTTGGTGTGTCTTGTACTAGTCACCAGCAGAAGTGAAAAACAGGTTCTCTGTCTGACAAGAGATGTCTATTCATCTGTCTGTTTACATGTGTACTGAGTATTGTTTCATTTACAATGGATCACCAATGACCAGTCTGAAGTAAATGCAAATGAAGGATTGTGAGGACTTCAGAGACAAAATCTAACAGGAAGAGAAAAAGTAGTGTCAGAGCGGGGAGGGAAGGTGGGTGCACTCCAGAGTTTGGCTCCACTGTGCTTGGGAGATGAAGACACCCTGGCAACCTTCACTGAGGGCAGGTCTACACTAAGGGCGGGGGTCGAACTAGGGTACGCAAGTTCAGCTACGTGAATAGCGTAGCTGAATTCGAAGTACCCTAGTTCGAACTACTCACCCGTCCAGACGCCGCGGAATCGAAGTCCGCGGCTCCAAGGTCGACACCGCCTTTTGCAGTGGTGGAGTACCGGAGTCGACCGCGGCGCTTCCGGAGTTCGAACTATCGCGTCCAGATTAGACGCGATAGTTCGAACTCCGAGAAGTCGAACTCACCGCGTCGACCCGGCTGGTAAGTGTAGACTAGCCCTGAGGAGCTCAAAGAACAATGAAAGGATCTTAGCCAAGCTCGGTTGCAAACACTGAAGAGAACTTTGAGTGAGCTAAGATTCTTTAGGCAAGAGGTAACTTGTTAGTTAAATTTAGTCTCTAGAAAGTGTGTTATGATTTTATTTAATATGTAACCATTTGTTTCCAATATTCTTACTCACTATCACTAGAGTCTCTATTCTTTGATCATTAATTTATTTTTAATTTCACTATAAATATATCTTAGTGCTGTGGTGTTAAACAAAGTGCTGGCCCCAAGCAAAATCTTACAGTCTGATACGTATTGTTCCTTTGGGAACAGCAGGCCTGGTAATTCTATGAGTAAGGGGCTAGACTCTACAGGAAATGCTTGGAGAGGGCTCAGATTTCTGGCTTGAAAGATAGTGTTTGTGTTACCAGAAGTCAGGGAGCTCAGTCACAGCAGGCACAAACAAGATCTCCTCACACTAAGGGCAGATGGTGGTGAGGTACCACACAACCCTGGTACCCCGGGGAGCATCACAATCACATAACACCAAAGAGATCTGATTTTGTGTGTTTATCAAATTCCCTGTAAACAGCCAGGATTCAGCTTTCCTTACCCTTTCCCGCAAATAAATATGACTCTGCCCCTCACCACATTCCATATGTACCTAAAGATTTTCAAATGGCACCTACTAGGTTATTTTAGCTGTGCATTGTATTATGGGCAGGGCTGGTAGTGCTCCCTATTATCAAGGTTGCCCCGCACTTCCCATTTAAAGACCCTCTTTTCAGTTGCTTATAACTTTGCCAAACTTGAACCATTTGGGCTGCAATTTTCCATGCCAGATGTCTGCCTGGGACTGAATTTTTCTGGAAAAATTCAGGCAAAATGGTTCAGCCATTTCTGAGAATGAGGCTAGGGGAAACACATTGTTTTGCAATATTAAAAAAATTCTTGTGACTTTTTTCTTTGAGAAGGTTTGGTATCCCCTTGCTTTGGAGCAAGGGCTAGAAATTTGGCCAGGAGATCTCCATTGGCAGGGATGTGCTTATTGCTGTTCCTGTGAAAATCAATCCAAATTAGGCCAATTTATAAGCTTCTGAAAAATCATAGTTTGCTTATGCTCAGTAGAGATTTGTTAGAATTTGGCAGCTAAAATCTCTGAAGTTTCGTTACACTGAGCATGCTCCATGCCCTCATAGCTTCTGGTGCCACCCGGACTGCACATGTGCCATCCTCATGGAACTGCATTCTCTGTATCCTTAGTGCGAGAGGATACCATGGCATCATCTGGAAGGAAAATCCCAACTATGGGATTGTTTCCCTCTGCTCCAGCTTGGTGTTCTCCTTCCTCAAGATCTTCATCCTCCTCAATAGCACAGAGGTTGTCAGACTGGGGATGAGACCACTCTACTGTGTCCCTTAGCTCCTCCAGTTCAACCACTCTGGTCTCAAGAGTCCATAATTGGTTTCTGAGGGCCATCAGCTGCTTGCACCGCATGCACACATATGTCACCTGCCCACAAGGCAGGTAATCGTCCATGCTGCATTCAGTGCAGTAAACAGGATAGCCCCCACTCTGTTACTGGACTTCTGCCTGCATTATTTTCATTCTTGCAGGGTTTTTTGTTTGTCTGTTTGTTTTTTGAGGCAACTGGCCTATGTTTAGGGAATGTTTGTTAGATGTAACTGCCTCTCCCACTCCTTCTCTAAACCCCCTCAAGAAACTCCCTTGTTGGTTAGCTCTTCTGGTTGCTTAGGAGCTGGCTTTATAAACCCCTGTCCTCCTGGAGTCAGCCCTTACCCCTTGTCAAGGGGTCCTAACGGGTGTAGGGATTAAAGGATGGCAAGCTAGAGCCTCCTTAGTAAGCTTTCAGCCTACTTTAGCAGGCTGTGTGGCTCAGCAAACAGCCCCCACAACAGACCCTATTATACTCTTTAGTCAAGCAAGCACATAAGACAAACTAACAAACAACAAACTCACCCCAAGGGTCACATAGTCTCTCCTTCTTCACCTGGAGAATGCCCTAGCAAAACTCTCCGATTTGCTGCTCCTTTTCTCTAGTCAGAACTGTATTGAAGGAACATATGTAATTTTGTTTGAGCTCCTGAACGTTACTGACTAGATCACGGTGTCTCAGGTAGACATTAGTATAGCTTGAAAACTTTAATTTTTTTTAAAAAAAATGAGTGCCACTGACTTCTTTAGGAGCCACTGGGTGCTCAACACATTTGAAAATCAGGCCACATATTTAGCTGCGCAGTATGGACTTAAGAGCCTAACTTCTTAAGCACCCATTTTTTAATTGCTGGCAAAGAAGGAATGGAAATTTGCAATCATCTGCCCAGTTTTTCAAAGAGCCATGAATAAGCATCAGTACCTTTGGGTGCTTATCTGTACTGAAACTTGGACTTGTCTGTGGATCCCCATTGCTGTTACAAACCAGTACATGGAGAAGTTTACAACTCAAAGAAGTTCACCCTTAGATCTTCCTGTTTAAATGCTTTCAAATGCTGCCCCCATCGGAATGTATCTAGTCTGAGAGAGACTCCATTTGCTGGATGACGGTGAGGTTTTTCCCATAGGACCCATGTACGGTAAGGAAGAAGTGACTGCCTCTAGGGAGTTTACAGTCTAATTTGATGAGTCATTAACTAGTGTCTAACATTGATTAATCATCAGTGACTGACAAGTAAACAGTAGTGCCCCACTCTGGGACAGTATCCTTCTAAGAATTACAAAGGGTCATGTTATCCTAAAATTTAGTTGTAATAGTTTAGTTTGCTCATGATGAGTAATAATATGACTCACAGAGTGTTGTGACTTGGAGATCCTGACATATGCCATGACCACTAGCCTTATCTTTTGATCTCCCTCATACCATAAGTTGTTCCACTACCCCCCCAGTACATCATGTTTGTTGAATTGGGGGCTAGAAATCATCCTGAACCATCCTTTTCCTATGTGGGCAACAGAAAAGATAGCAAGAGACTTGACTGTCTGCTGCAGCTGCCTTCTGCATATGGGGTTAATAGCAGACACTGTGTTACATGTACAGCAGACAAACAGAACAGTTAAATAAAAACATAACTCCCTGCTCCGTAGGATTGCAACACAACACTACTTTATTTTGTAGAAGTCAGCCCAATAACACATAAATACCCAAAACAGAGAGAGACAAAGCAGGCTGCTCCCTGATACAAAGAGGTACAACCTGCCCCACCTGATTGTAGGCTGTCTATCTGCAGACTAACTCTTGTTGCACACTTCCCTACAGAGCCTCCTATCCCACAGGTAGGAACAGGAATCACCCACAAACACACATTTTTAAAGTTATAGCTTGCAATTCCAACACAGTCTTCAATATACCTCACACTAGCGTTAGTAGATGTTGATCCTTGCCACATGGCAGTGGTATTTAACCTTTGTAACCCTGACCCAAAGGTCCCAGAAATAAAGTTCAATCTCTTTTCAGCTCTCTTGTTTCTGACACCCTCTCCCCAATAGCACCCAATAAGGCGTATTGTTAAGGAATCCAAGTGCATTAGCAGGTCTGACATTCTGTCCAGCACAGACACTCTCGCTCCAACATTGCACTACACAGCTCTGGAGGCTGCTCGTGTTTCACAGTAGGGAAATGCACATTCACTGGGAGGCACAAACCTGAGCATCTTCTTCCAAAGGATGGAGCAGCCACTACTTCCCCCAGCTGGCTCCACATCCAGGGGGAAAGTTCTTTGCAAGCCAGTTGACATTCATTCAAGTAGGGGAAAATTATAAAGTTCTTCAGGCCTTAGTCCAGCAGGATCTGAGAATGGAAATGTCAGCCATGGAGAGGAGAGGCATTTTTAGCGAACAACCACCTGTCATATGCTGAGGTGCAATCCATATCAGTGAGGGGTTGTGTCACTGCCTTCCCTGTAATCCTAAGGCCCTCAAAAGACTCTTCTGGAGTCCTCTCTCTGGATGCTGTCAGCCAGCATACAAGCCTGCTCTGTGTGTTAAGCAGCTGTGACTCTGCAATTCTCATTCCAACAGCCTTCTGGTAACATCCCAGCCATATTCTGATTACACCTGGCAAGATGACCCCCAGCATCCCCCCAGAACCGTATTTTCCCCAAACTGAGTTCTCTGCAATGTCCAGCCCTCTCCTGGACAATTCAGAGCGATATTAAGGTTTGTTTGTTCCTTTAAATTTATAATCCCCAGCAGCTTGCCACATTAACTGGAGGTAGCATGCACTTGAAATCAAACACGGCACTCAACGGGTTTAGATTAAAAGTAAAACAAGTTTATTAACAAACAGGTAGGATTTTGAGTGAGTTCAAGGTCAAAGGATAGAGTTAGAAATGGTTACAAGCAAACAAAAGTGAAAAACGCTTTCTAAAGGCTAAGACGTAACAAAGAATGCTACAGCCTTTGTTCAAGGCAGTTTCCTTGCCAATCTACCTTCCAGCAAGATGGCTGACCAACCCCTCTGATCAAAGCCTCTGATCTCCCGCAAAGTCCAGAGTGCTCAGTTCCTTTGATGTCTTAGGTGAAAGATCACTTGGTGTTCCCTGCTCCTCTCTTTGTACTCCAGTGAACATCGGTAATGGATACTTCTGAAGGTTACTCCCCCACACATCCCAAGTAAAATCCATTCAAACTGTGAGGTGGCGAAGGAAGTTTCATGCTGGTATATTCCCCTGCGGATGTTTGCTAAAACGCAAATAGATCTGTTTCCCGCAATCTCCTCCCCTTGCTGTGATGTATAGTGGTTATCTCCTCCCCTTGTTGGCTTGATGGTCCTGTTTGCCTTCTGTGTAAATTGCATTACCATTATTTCTTTTCAAGGTGGACAAACCACATTCCTTTGTCTACCATGGGGTAACTTTACCCCTGCCTGGGAGACTCGTTTTCATAACATAATTTCCAATATGTTTGTAATTTTGAATTTGTCCTCTGTGCATACACCACACCATAATATGAATGATCCATGTATTAGCTTTCTATTGCTATCTTAGATGACACCTTCTAGATACAGGTTATGCCATTAGTGAGCTGGGGTATGAACAACTGCTCAGGCCAGCTGAAACGTACTGCCCACTTGTATTGGGATGCTGTTAGGGTGACACCACCCCTCTCTCGCCACAACAGTGGGACTACTATCCCACTGAGCTTTGTTTGTAAGGTTTCCTGCCTTATGCAGTCAGGAGTTGTCAATTTCCCCAAGCAAAGAGCCTCCGGGGGTAGTTTCCCCATAATGCACTAAGTCCACACAGACAACAAAGAGTCCGGTGGCACCTTAAAGACTAACAGATTTATTTGGGCATAAGCTTTCATGGGTAAAAAACCTCACTTCTTCTTCATGTGTCATTATACAATGCCTGCATCTGTAACTTTCACTCCATGCATCTGAAGAAGTGGGGTTTTTACCCATGAAAGCTTATGCCCAAATAAATCTGTTAGTCTTTAAGGTGCCACTGGACTCCTTGTTGTTTTTGTGGATACAGACTAACACGGCTACCCCCGATACTTAACTCCACACAGGAGGCTCAGCCCCAGTGACAAGGGGACACTGAAGGACCAAGGAGAGGGAACAGTAAAGTAGGAAAGGGTTTCTGAGGGCCCAGCTGATACTCATTCACCCTGTAAGAGACTGGTGACTGTATGCAGGCTGGGTTTGCACTGATATGCAGGCTGCGTGACTGTATGCAGGCTGGGTTTGCACTGGTATGCAGGCTGGGTTTGCACTGGTATGCAGGCTGCATGACTGTATGCAGGCTGGGTTTGCACTGGTATGCAGGCTGCATGACTGTATGCAGGCTGGGTTTGCACTGGTATGCAGGCTGGGTTTGCACTGGTATGCAGGCTGCGTGACTGTATGCAGGCTGGGTTTGCACTGGTATGCAGGCTGCATGACTGTATGCAGGCTGGGTTTGCACTGGTATGCAGGCTGCATGACTGTATGCAGGCTGGGTTTGCACAGGTATGCAGGCTGGGTTTGCACTGGTATGCAGGCTGCGTGACTGTATGCAGGCTGGGTTTGCACTGATATGCAGGCTGCGTGACTGTATGCAGGCTGGGTTTGCACTGGTATGCAGGCTGCATGACTGTATGCAGGCTGGGTTTGCACTGGTATGCAGGCTGCGTGACTGTATGCAGGCTGGGTTTGCACTGGTATGCAGGCTGCGTGACTGTATGCAGGCTGGGTTTGCACTGCTGAGAAAAGGCATATATTATTACAGGTTTTCATACTGAAGAGATTGACTCTCTGTCTGAAATGTTTGGTGAGGAGCAAATCCCAGCCTCCATGGAAAGCAGGTGCCTGTTGCTGGGTTTAGCTTTACCATCAGGGGGTTGGATTAGTTGACCTCCTGAGGTCCCTTCCAACCCTGAGATTCTATGATCAGGTGGATCGTTCTTGTGAATAGGTTAACCTACCCTAGAACCAAAGTGCCAGATCCTCAGCTGGTGTAAGCTGCTCCATCTCCACTGATGTCAGTGGTGCTTGGTCAAATTACACAAGCTAAGTATCTATCCCAATATCCATGGCTTTCTATCACACACGCAGCTCAAAAGCCTTGTCTACATTGTGCTGGGATCAGGGCCCCAAACATCTGCAGTATATTTCCGATAGAAAATAAATCCTTTCCACCTACTACAGCCATCCTGGATCAATGAGCTTGTTCAGCCACTCTGGCAATTAGCTTATTTCCTTTTCACAATGATGACAGTGTCTGCATGATAGTACAAAATCAAAGGGATGGTTAGATCCCATACTTGACTTCTGAAGTGTCTCCACCAGAAACTTCTCAAGCGTGCTTAATTCCTGTTAGTGAAAGCATCACTCTCCATCTGCTTTCTGATAGCTCAGGATAAGATGAGATAAGAGTACACATAGTGAGAGGCTGCTCTTGGCCACTTGTGCTAAGACAGCAACTGTCAGCATCAGTGGGTTTCTTTCAATGTTATAGCAGCAAAGAGTCCTGTGGCACCTTTCGTGGGTGAATACCCACTTCATTGGATGCATGTCAGCCACTAGCTCTCTGAATTGTTGGGATTAGGTAGCCGCCTGCCTACTCCTTGTCCCTAGTCCCACATTTGAAGAAACAGGCTGTCCGATGAGTACTTGAACGTTATGCTGTAGCCATAGCCAGATATGCAACCTGAATGGCTCCAAGACTAAGCTTGATAAGTTTATGGAGGGGATGGTGTGATGGGATAGCCTAATTTTGGCAATTAATTCGTCTTTGACTACTAGCAGTAAATATGCCCAATGGCCTGTGATGGGATGTTAGATGGGGTGGGATCTGAGTTACTACAGAGAATTCTTTCCTGGGTGCTGGCTGGTGAGTCTTGCTCACATGCTCAGGGTTTAGCTGGTCACCATATTTGGGGTCAGGAAGGAATTTTCCTCCAGGGCAGATTGGCAGAGGCCCTGGGGGGGTTTTCACCTTCCTCTGCAGCATGGGGCACGGGTCACTTGCTGGAAGATTCTCTGCACCTTGAAGTCTTTAAACCATGATTTGAGGACTTCAGTGGCTCAGACACAGGTTTGATACAGGCGTGGGTGGGTGAGATTCTGTGGCCTGTGTTGTGCAGGAGGTCAGACTAGATTATCATAATGGTCCCTTCTGACCTTAAAGTCTATGATTCTATGATTCTATGTCAAACAAAAGCTTCCCATCAGAATTTGCATTAGCCGAAGCCTGACCCTGGTTTGCCCATACTATTAGCTCATGCATGTTGAGATATCAGATACTAGAGTTTTCTTTTCTTGCATTAGTGATCCAACAACCTTTAAAAACAACCCAGCTGTGCCCATTAGGATGCTAAAAATAAGAGGATTTCCAAAGACGTGTACAGACCGTGAAGAGAAGGATTCAGTTCCTTATTTAAACAGGCTGATGTTTAGTGATATCCATCTGTTTCACACATTATTTTATCTGTGCACATATAGCTGACCTTGCTTAGGCTGCTAGTGGGGTTTGAACACTTGATGTTCTGAACTAAAAGCCTATGCCACTAGTGAGTGAGCTAAAGCACTAACATTGAAGTGGTAGGGTCTCATGCTTGTGGTTTGCTTTCGGTGTTCCTGAAGGCAAGGGACCAGTTTCAGGGACTTCAGTTTAATAAAGTCAGACCAGTTAAAGGGGCTTCAGTTTAAAACAGTTTAAGGCAGGCAGGATTAGTACAGATTCCCCTCACTCCTCAGCTCTACCAAGGCACGTCAGCCCTTAACTATACAGTTCATCTAGGAGTAATGACCAAATAAAATCCAGCAAATTGTTGCTTTGTGGGGAGTGTGCAAATCAGTCCCACTACATTCAACTGTATTTGATATTCAAAAAATATTGGAAGGATATCACAAACTAACAAAGGACACCCTAGATTTTATTCAAAAAGAACCCAGGGCTGTTATTCAGCTTCTCATAAACAAAGTAGGGAAATGCAACCTAGATGGAGCTACTATAAGGTGGGTGCATAACTGGCTGGAAAAACATTCCCAGAGAGTAGTTATCAATGGTTCACAGTCATGATGGAAGGGCATAACGAGTCAGGTCCCATAGGGATCAGTTCTGGATCCAGTTCTGTTCAATATCTTCATCAATGATTTAGATAATGGTATAGAGAGTACACTTATAAAGTTTGTGAATGATACCAAGCTGGGAGGTGTACAAGTACTTTGGAGGATAGGTTATAATTCAAAATGATCTGGACAAATAGGAAAAATGGTCTGAAGTAAATAGGATGAAATTTAATAAGGACAAATGCAAAGTACTCCACTTAGGAAGGAACAATCAGTTGCACACACAAAATGGGAAATGGCTGCCTAGGAAGGAGCACTGCAGAAACGGAGGTCATAGTGGACCACAAGCTAAATATGAGTCAACAGTGTAACACTAGCAAAAAGTCCTGTGGCACCTTGTAGATTAACAGGCGTATTGGAGCATGAGCTTTTGTGGGTGAATACCCACTTTGTTGGATGCATGCATCCGACAAAGTGGGTATTCACCCACAAAAGCTCCCACGAAAGCTTGTGCTCCAATACATCTGTTAGTCTGTAAGGTGCCACAAGACTCTTTGCTGCTTTTACAGATCCAGACTAACACGGCTACTCCTCTGATTCAGTGTAACACTGTTGAAAAAAAACCGAACATCATTCTGGGATGTATTAGTAGGAGTGTTGTAAGCAGGACGCAAGAAGTAATTCTTCCGCTCTACTCCATATTGATTAGACTGCAACTGGGGTACTGTGTCCAATTTCGGGTGCCACATTTCAGGAAAGATGTAGACAAATTGGAGAAAGTCCAAAGAAGAGCAACAAAAATGATTCAAGGTCTAGAAATCATGACCTATGAGGGAAGATTGAAAAATTTAGGTTTGTTTAGTCTGGAAAAGAGAAGACCGAGTGGAGACATGATAACAGTTTTCAAGTACATAAAAGGTTGTTATAAGGAGGAGGGAGAAAAATTGTTCTTAACCACTGAGGATAGGACAAGAAGCAATGGGCTTAAATTGCAGCAAGGGAGGTTTAGGTTGGACATTAGGAAAAACTTCCTGTCAGTGTGGTTAAGCACTGGAATAAATTGCCTAGGGAGGTTGTGGAATCTCCATCATTGGAGATTTTAAAGAGCAGGTTAGACAAATACCTGTCAGGGATGGTCTAGATCATACTTAGTCCTGCCATGACTGCTGGGGACTGGACTAGATGACCTCTGTGACAGGTTTGGTCACAGAGACCACCTTGGGACTTCACCTGACATGCTGAAATTACCTCTGAGCCCGTTTTCCCTGCCAGCTTGAGACTCCAGAATCCTGCCTTGTTGATTCAGATACACTAGCCTGCTGCAACACAGACCCAGGGTCTGGTCCATGCCCCCAAAGCTGCAGACTTTAAGTAAAAACAGCTCATCAGGTTACCTGTCTCCAGCAGCCAGATACCCAGCTCCCAATGGGATCCAAACCCCAAATAAATCTGTTTTACTCTGTATAAAGGAGAGGTGGGCAAACTACGGCCTGCGGGCCACATTTGGCCCGTGGGACCCTCCTGCCCGGCCCCTGAGCTCCTGGCCCGGGAAGCTAACCTCTGGTCCCTCCCCTGCAGCCTCAGCTCACTGCACTACCGGCACAATGCTCTGTGCTGCCCAGTGGCGTGGCTGTAGAACTGCCAGCCACCGGTGCTCCAGAACTGCCAGCCACCGGTGCTCCAGGCAGTGCAGTAATGGGGAAGGGGGCGGGGTGGGGGGGTTGGATAGAGGGCAGGGGAGTTTGGGCTGGTGGTCAGGGGCGGGGGTGTAGATAGGGGGTGGGGTGGTCAGAGGGCAGGGAACAGGGGGGGTTGGATGGGGCAGGGGTCCCGGGGGGCAGTCATGAATGAGAGGAGGGATTGAATGGGGCAGCGGGGGGCAGTCAGGGATGAAGGTTCCAGGGGTTGTCAGGGGATGGGGAGGTTGGGTGGGGTAGGAGTCCATGTGGGGGCCGTCAGGGGATGAGAAGCAGGGCGGTAGGATAGGGGGAGGGGAGTGGGCCACGCCTGGCTGTTTGGAGAGGCACAGCCCTCCATACAATTTCCAAAACCTGATGAGGCCCTCAGGCCAAAAAGTTTGTCCGCCCCTCGTATAAAGCGTATACAGGGTAAATTCATAAATTGTTCTATCTCTATATCACTGATAGAGAGATATGCAGAGCTGTTTGCTCCCCCAGGTATTAATCACTTAGTCTGGGTTTATTAATAAACCAAAGTAGGATTTAAGTGGTTTCAAGTAATAACAGCCAGAACAAAGTAAGTCACAAAGCAAAATAAAACAAAACACGCAAGTCTAAGCCTAATACAATAAAAAACTGGTTAAAGAGAGATCTCACCCTCAAAGATGTTCCAATAAGCTTCTTTCACAGACTAGCTTCCTTCCTAGTCTGGGCCCAATCCTTTCCCCTGGTACAGTCTTTGTTAGATCCAGCAGACATCTACGCTGGTAAGCAGGGGTTTTCTCATGACTGGAAGCCCCTTTTGTCGTGCTCCACTCCCTTTTATAGCTTTGGCGCAAGGCGAGAATCTTTTGTCTGTGCTTGTCCCCACCCCGCCTTAGCAATGGAAAAGTACAAGGCTTAAGATGGATTCCAGTATCATGTGACATGGTCACATGTCACTGTAAGACCCTTAGTCTCCATTCTTCCTGGGTTGACCCACACATACACAGGAAGGTTTGCAGGTAAATAAACCATTTACAACCAATTGTCCTAGTCAATGGGAGCCATAAGATTCTAAACCACCATTAATGGCCCACACTTTGCATAATTACAATAGGACCTCAGAGTTATATTTCATATTTCTAGCTTCAGATACAAGAATGATACATGCATACAAATAGGAGGAATATATTCAGTAGTTTATAACCTTTGTTATACATTACAAGAGACCTTTTGCATAAAGCATATTCCAGTTACATCATATTCACACTCATAAGCATATTTCCATAAAACATATGGAGTGCAACATCACAACTTCTCGAGGTCCCTTCCAGTCCTGTGATTCTATGATTTAAACTACACAACTGGTCACCCATTATTCTGTCTGGATGTGTAATAAAGGGGTGACACCCAGAAGTGCTGATAAGAAACTACATTGTATTTGCTGGCCCCAGTCACATGGCATAGATCAGGGTTACAAAAAACGCTACGTCTATTTCCTGGCATGAGAGAGTATCTATTGACTCCAGTGGCTATCATTACAATAGGATTTTTGAGTGGGGAGGGGGAACAACTTTTTTAAATTATCTCAGTGCAAAAAAACTTTGGGTGAAATCCTGGCTCCACTGAAGTCAATGAGAGATTTGCCATTGATTTCATAGGAGGCTGGGATTTCACGCTTGTTGTGTTTCCTAACACCTGAAAGGTTTTTCTTCTTCTGATTAATTCAGAAACACTCCAGTGGATGTGAAGGAGACTTTCCAAAAAGTGCTTTGAGATCAAACATGAAACACATCTCTCAAAAAAGTAATGTTTACCTAAAGATATAGGCTGCTGAAAATAGGTACTTAGAATGCAAGTGACATCTCACTCTGATAACATCACTAGTAAAAGGCTTTGATATGGAAGAATGTAATCTCATTATACTATGGATGTGAGATCCCGCTCATGCAGATTTCAGCTCCATATATAGACCTGTACGAATAAAAGGGTTTTTTTGGCTCGCTGGCTGAACCAAAAAATTGAAAAAACACAATTTTGGGTCAAATGAAACATTTCATTTTGTTTTTGAGATTTTTTTAACCTTTTTAAATAAAATTGAAGTAAAATTCAAACTGAAAAGTTCTGAATCAAAATGGAAACATTTTGTTTCAAAAACGTTGAAATGAAACATTTTTCTAAATTTATTTTCAGTTGTTTTTTTGCTGAAACAATTTGTCAAATTCAGCATGAATTCAGGAACATTTTCAGTAATTGCCAAATTAATCAATCAATTAATTCAGTAATTCCAAATGGGCAATTTTGTTGAAAAAATTTCAGCTGAAAAAATTCACCCAGTTGGATCCACATATGCATGAGCTCTATGTTTTATGTTTCAATAGCTGAGTTAGGTGGAAGATGAATAAAAATATCTCAAATGTCCTGTGCCCTTGGTAATGGGTCCTTACATCTGCTCTGCATCAATCTAATGATTTATAAAATAACACATCTGATATGTGTGACCAGTTCCCTGCTGATTCTGCTGCTGAGGAGATTCATGGGTGTTGTTTATTCCACCATGCGGTTGGACTAATTTACACTGAACAATTTCCTTTCTTAGGCTATTGCTACCTGAATAAAGGTAGGACCACATCGCATGTTTGGCACAAGTATGGGAATGTGCTTAGCTGTGCTGCTGCACAATATCTAAGTTCTCAGGATAGTGCGGAGCTAGAGTTTAGCATGCAGGCCAAGGAGCCCCTCTGAGACATACAGATTACTCTGCTTTGCGATATTGCACATTCTCTTCACATCCCTGAGTGTAGGGTGGGTCCCTGAAGCACAAATCCCACCCCTTCTGCAGCCACAGAGGCTCCCTGGTAACTGAACTGGGGAGTGGTTCTGATGAACAAGGGGGTAGAGGAATAGGATAGCTAGGGAATCTCAGAGTGGGTGGACATCCTGTGTCTTGCAGTAAACTCTGCTCCACAGGGAAGTCCTACATGGCATCATGCAGGGGGTGGGTGGACTGGAGAAGGGTGGCTCAGTGGGGTCACTAAGGCAAATATAATATGAGGATTTTGCGGGGAGGGATAGCTCAGAGGTTTGTGCATTGGCCTGCTAAACCCAGCGTTGTGAGCTCAGTCATTGAGGGAGGCTACTTAGGGATCTGGAGCAAAATCAGTACTTGGCCCTGCCCAGCAAAGGCAGGGGGCTGGACTTGATGACCTTTCAGGGTCCCTTCTAGTTCTGTGAGATAGGTGTATCTCTCTATATATAAAAAGAGGCATGCTTTATACAGCAGCCAGAGCACTCCCTAATCAGGAAGTTCCTACCTTTATTAAGTTTCTCACTGCAACACATCCTTGTCCTCTCTGGTAACTGTGGAGGACCAGGACCTCTATAACCACTCCTCATCTCCCTTTCTTTATAATAAAAGATTAAATCTTATATTATAAACCATAAACAGAGGATGGATCACTTAATGATCACGTGTTCTGTTCATTCCCTCTGAAGCTGGTACTGGCCACTGTCAGAAGACAGGATAATAGGCTAGATGGACCTTTAGTCTGACCCAGTATGACTCCTCTTATGTTCTTAAGTAAATACACACAACAATCCAGAAGACATTTGAAATTCCTTGAAACTATTTAGCCTATGATGTTCCCTTATCAATTGCACTTAAATAGTCTTGAGCTGTATTCTAAAGACCAAGTTTTTGAGGGGGTCTGATTAGTCTTCCAGACCATGTTCTCACTTCTGTTGAGATTGTGTGTAGGGTTCCCTGTGTTGGAGGCTCTCTACCTGACACACTACCTGTGGGTCTCAAAACCTCTCTTTGTTGTGTTGGGAAGTAGTGGAGATGAACCTGATTCCTCCGGAGAAGTCCTTTTGGAATCTCCACTAAGTAGGATAGACTGAAACAGTCAACATACAGCAGACCTGTAGCTTGGAGGTGAGGCATTCTTCCTCCTCCAGACCCCCTTCACCCTCCAGCTAGTATCCAAATTGAGCATCAGCGTAAAGATTTGGGCCTTAAGCTCTGATCCACTAAAGCTCACTGAAGTCAGTGGAAAGACTCTCGTTGACTTCAGTGGGATTTGGATCAAGCCTTTATTGAGCACTTATTTTCAGAGACAATAAGCAAACAATAAGCAAGGGAGCTTTGCAGGCCCCATCATCCCGTATTGTTAGCATTTTTCCCCTTTCCTGTCCCCTGCCTTATACTGTAGTATAAGGCTACATTAAAATACAAACAACAAGAATTGAATCTCCCTTTTTGCAAACCCTGGAAATTAAGGCCACCATTTTCAAAAAATGGGGCCTAAAATTAGGAACCTAACCCCATATTTAGACATCTAAATAAGTGGCCTGATTTTCAAAGGTGCTGAGAACCCATTAGCTCCTATAAAGATCAATAGGGGTGCTGGGGGCTCAACACCTTTGAAAATCAGGCCACTTATTTAGCTGCCCAAATATGAATTTAGGCTCCTAACTTTAGGCCTCCGTTTTTGAAAAATCTGTGCTTAGATGTAATCCCCAGCACTCCTAAACACTCTTATCTGTTATTATATGATGAATATTTGCAGGATAATTGCTGTTTACTTGACATTTTATTGCTGCCCTGAATTTCAATGAACATGCTCTTGGACTGTTCAGACTATTAATAGTAAGGCTAATATTGGCCACTTTGCAAAGTTAAGTAGTTCAGCTCTTCAGATTTTCGTTTTAATTGCTATGAGCAGCTGTCCATGCAAAGGACTAAGTGACTGAAAAATTAGACTATTATTTTGCCAGAGGAGGTCAGAAAATGATATTTGGAGCTTCCAGACATAGCATCTCTGAAAGCAAATTAATGGATCTAGGCAAGTTTAAAAAAATTACATGCAGGCCCATGTGTCAACTTTCATCCTGATGTGTACTAAACTTTAGAAAGCCATTTTATAATGGAAGCAGCAATTGGCCCGTCACTCCCATATGTCCCTATAATGAAATATAAAACAGTTCGTTAAAAAAAAAAAAACACAGCAATTTACAAGGGATCTGAAAGCTGGCTGCAGGTGTTAATAAAGACAGCAGACTCTGCCATGATTTGGGGTGCTGAAAACAAGACAGTAATATATAACCAAATGAAGACGTTATGAGTCGTAAATCTGTCCTGTGATAGCAGCTTGAAACTAAAATTACATTCTCCCCCTAAGTAGTTTGAATTTAGTGGAGCTTTTTACTGAAATTTTTACAAGCAATTGTGAGCTTGTAAAAGCTTTCCTTTCTGTCACAACAATAACTCCAACCTAGAGTTCATCTATAAGAAATCAAGGAAAACATCTCAAGGCAATAATTTCTCACCATTCTGTTCAATCTAACTAATCTGATATGTATACCTCAAGGGTTCTTTGCCTGGTTAAATAAATACAGATTTTTTTCTAACTTTTTTGTATTTGTTGTAGTGCCAATGAGAATGACACCCTAATTTAGTTACAGAAATAATCATATTTTAATAGCCTTAACATCCCAAATTATATCTTTGTCTCAGTACAAGCATCCATTTCTTTTTTTAAACTTCCACAAATTATTAGCATTAAGGTGTCTAGAAAATAATATGCCTCTAAAAGAACCAGATAGCTTCACATAGCACCTAAATAGCTATGTCTGATGGTATTGTAAGCTATAGAAAGCTCAATTCAGCAAAGCACTAATTCTGATATTTACTGCAGTAGGAGTTGCTTAAGGTCTACACGCTCTCATTGTTTCATAGAAAAGTCTGCAAATGATTTTGTTTCTTGCGGTGAGCAGTCTTGGAAGACTATTATCTCTGGGTTAGTATATATTATGATGTCTCTGTTTTTTGTAATCTGTTTGCAACATTTGTCATGAGTCGCTGTAGTGACGAAGCTAGCTGAAGTATCGTCTAGTTGTCTGTGTACTAGCCTGGGACTCCAGAGACCTAAATTCAGTGCCCTGCTTCACCACAGATTTCCTGTGTGACCTTGGACACGTCACTTATTCTGCCTGTGCTTCTGTTAGGGTGACCAGACAGCAAGTGTGAAAAATCGGGACGGGGTTGGGGGGTAATAGGCGCCTATATAAGACTAAGCCCCGAATATGAGGACTGTCCCTATAAAATTGGGACATCTGGTCACCTTAGCTTCTGTTCCCCATCTGCAAAAGGGGGATAATAGCACTGCCCTGCCTCACAGTGGTGTGTGTGAGGATAAATATGTGAAAGATTTGGCGGGTGCTCAGATACTGTGGTAATTTTGGCCAGATAAGGACCATAGAGAGACTATCAGTGGTGCTGAAGTACTCTGTGTAGCTCGAAAGCTTGTCTCTCTCGCCAGCAGAAGTTGGTCCAATACAAGATAGTCCCTCACTCACCTCATCTCTCTGACGGTGTTGGTATCAGTGCTGTATGGGTGTGGTGAGTATAGTGCCTGTGATCAGCCAGGATGGTTTCCATTGTGGTTTCAAGATGATTTACATCTGGGAGCTATTTTTTTTTGACACAATATGATACTATTTATAAATAGATGTATACTGAAAAACTGCAGGCATGAATATCTAAGATACAGAAGAGCCAGAGAAAAGGGTGTCTCTCAAAGTGTTATTTGAAATCATTTGTCCACAGTATATTCCTATTTCTTAGTTATCTTCTTCCTCAGCACAGAGGAAACACACCCCATGTCACTAAGGAAAGACTGTTGCCAGGCAGAATAATTAATTATCATTGGTACAGTATAGCACACAAGCAATCTAACAATTGAACTTCACTAGTGACATTCATACCACGTGGCTTGATTCCTTTAGTTCAGGAATCAAATCCATGCTCTTATCTCTTTTGAAAGGAAAAAAAGTGACTCTAAGTGTAGGCCAAAAGCCTAGTGGGCTTTTAGTTTGTACGAACATCGCTAGGGAAGAAATTGTCTGCATTCTCTACAGCAGTGGTTCTCAACCAGAGGTACGCAGAGGTTTTCCAGGGGGTACATCAACTCATCTAGATATTTGCCTAGTATTAAAACAGGCTACATAAAAAGCACTAGCGATGTTCATACAAACTAAAATTTCATAGACAATGTCTCGTTTATACTGCTCTGTATACACTGAAATAAGTACAATATTTATAGTCCAATTGATTTATTTTAGAATTATATGGCAAAAATTTGAAAGTCAGCAATTTTTCAGTGATAGAATGATGTGACACTTTTGTATTTTTATGTCTGATTTTGTAAGCAAGTGGTTTTAGGTGACGTGAAACTTGGGAGTACACAAGACAAACCAGACTCCTGAAAGGGGTACAGTACTCTGGAAAGGTTGAGAGCCACTGATCTATAGCATGTGGTGATTGTGCTAGTGGTTAGCTGTGTGTCTGGGTGGAGACAAGAGGGTATGTACTGTTGGTTACCTTAACTTTTAATTTCCTTGGTTTTTAGGTTTTGTGTCAGCTATGTTTTGTGTAGTCCAACCTTAACTGACACACAACACAGTGGTTTTATGTATTAATATACCAATGAAAACTCTTGACACATATGTACACTAGAATTGCAGGTTGCAAATTAACTGTGGAGGAATGATTATGATTGGTTGAGTTGCTTCTTATGTCACAGACCCACTACTGAAAAATGACCTGATCTATTGACCTAGGTCTGCCCATAATACTCACAGCTATTAGAGAGAACAAATATTAATGACTTGTCTTGACTGCAATAGAATTTCTTCAAAAGTAGCCTACGCATGAGCTTTCAATGAGTTTTAACTATGGTAACAAGCTATTCGTTAGCTAGAGAGAGGCCAAGAAACAAACCAAAGTGCAATACTCAGAAAGAGCTCCTGCTTAATTCATTTTAACTCCGAAACTAACAGATTGACTTGCAAATTCTCAGACAATTTGTTGCGTAATCTAAGAGCATGGACTGGAGAAAATGCATTATATTAGTCATACAAAACAAATAGGTAAAAAAGTAACATTTTCAAAAGCATCTGTGTGACTTGGGCATCTCATCCTGACTTACAACCTCCAATTCACCGTCACTTGAATTGTCAGCTTCTTTCTTTGTTAATGAATCATGTTGCCTGACAACTGACAGAACCCCACATCCCAGGTGGGGTTTCTTTGGTGTGGAGTTTGTCTAAAACTGAAATCTAAATAAATATTGAAAGTATTTAAAGGCCTGATCCTCCACTTTGTTATACCAGTTCTACACCTCGTAATTCTGCATGGCATGAAACCAATGTCCTGGAGTGGGGAATCCCAGCCTAAGGCTGAGAATTGCCAAAGGACAGTAAGAGAGTCCCACTGAAAACCACCTAGCTCCTTTGTAATCCCACCCTCAGTCCCTATATACAGTATACTGCCCAAATAGTCTGGGGGGGGAAAACAAATTTTATTCAGATAATGGGGAATTTGGATAGTCAAGAGGATAGAAGCTAGTCAGTAGTAGAGTGGCCTCCCCTCTGGCCGGGGGCTCATCTTTCTCCTCACAGTGGCCAGCGGTCTGTGCTCTGCCCTGCTTCCTTGCTCCCAGGACAGGGGGGCTGCAGAGGACTCCATGCCTGCCATAGGATCCATTTAGCAGCAGGATGGTCTCCTCTTTAGTCACAGATTCATCTTCTTCCTCCTCCTCCGAGTCCTGGCTGGGGATCTCTGCTTTATTATCCAAACCTCTGTATTATCCAAATCCCTTCCTTGTCCCCCAGCATGAGATACTTGCGAGACAAGGAAGGCATTTGGATAATGCGGAGGTTCGGATGATAGAGTTTTGAATAAATGGGGTTAATACTATAGCCTGTTTGAAAAACTGCCACACAAAACAGACCCATAATCTCCATAAATGCAATCGGTTATTTCTTCAGTGACATTCACTCTCCAGTCTTTAACTAACAGCACAATGAAATAGTGAAACTGCTCCATCAATTTTTTAATTACATCTGTTGGAAAACAATCCATTATTCTTAATTCTGTGAAACTGCTCGTAAAAGAAAATTACACTAGTGCCACATGGGTGACTAATGCCGCCAATTAGAACAAATCGGCAGAGCCAGCTCTACAGTGCAGCCTGCATTTAAGTTAGGTTAACTCAGCTAAAGGAGACGTGGCTACATCAGCTTGAGCTTTTCTGTTTTCATTTGAGTCATGGCTGGATCTGCCTTCTAATGGTTTATCATTGAAATCAACTGCCAGGTGTTTGGGGGTTTTCTTCCATTGACTTTTATTTTTTTTTAAGTGATGAAGAAAGCGAGGCTAAAAGTAAAGAAGAATAAACAAATGAATTAAGAAAATGTTTTTCTTAGATAAACACAAGCATGAAATATGTTGCACAGATTCTTGTTTCTTCTTGTCCTCAACCACAAAGGATAAGAGTGTATTTAATTTTCCGTGGTCATTTAGATCTCAACTTGTTTGTCTTAAAATCATAAAAGAACAAACAAAGGCCCATCTTGCCAAAGGCTTACGCCTGGCTTCATTTTACACACTGACTTGCGGGGGTTGCGTCTATGCCCGCTGAAGTCAATAGCAAAGCTCCCATTGGCTTCCGTAGTGTGAAATTGGGTCCACTGTGTGTAAAGTTAGGTATGTGTAAATCTTTGCAGGATCGGGGTCTAAATCTGCAAGGATACTATTAAGAAGCTTAGGCACAACAATTTGAACTACCTAAAAATTGTCTTGAGCTAGTCTCTTAGGTCTGGTCTACACTACGGGGGGGGGGAGGTGTAGAACTAAGGTACGCGACTTCAGCTACGTGAATAGCGTAGCTGAAGTCGAACTACCTTAGTTCGACTGACTTACCCATCCAGACACGGCGGGGTCGAAGTCCGCGGCTCCAAGGTCGACTCCTCCACCGCCGTTCGCGGTGGTGGAGTTCCGGAGTCGACCGGAGCGCGTGGGGAGTTCGAACTATCGCGTCTTGATTAGACGCGATAATTCGAACTCCAAGAAGTCGAACTCACCGCGTCGACCCGCGCGGTAAGTATGGACCTACCCTTGCTCAGCAAAGCACATAGGCACATGCTTAACTTCAAGCATACAGAAAAGTGCTTAGCTGGATAGGGATGGATTTAAGCACATCCTTAAATACTTTCACTGAATTGGGGCCATGGCAAGGAATATTCTCCAGATTCTAAATGTATCATTTTTTAGGATTTTTTTAATCTACTCTTTTCTTGTTGTTTAATGGAAATAGAACCCACAGAAGCAACTTGAGCACAATAGCAAACTGTTTTGCAGGAACGTTATGAGCCACCCATATTAAGTCTGACTATACTTATATAGAAATGAAAAATGGCTGTACACTGCAGAATTGAGCTTCAGGTCAAGATTTTGACTACCCCAAAGTCTGGTGATATTTGGATCCATGGTTTTGGTTCTGGCTTACCTCCATCTTTCAGAGGGACAATGTTATTTTTTCTCCAAGTGCGGAAGATCAGTGTTTGCAAACAAAAAAGATTGAAATAAACAAAGAAATGAGGACGAGAACTCCCCTTCCAAGTTCATAAGAGTTATGAACATTGAACAGTAAATTAAATAAAAATGGTAATAGTGTGTCTTTGTAAGTGACAATGAAGTTGTTGCACAAATGACTAGGAAATTCCAGCCTAAAAGCAGAAAGTCTATCCTTAATGCAGCCCATTGTACTTCTTCATTGCCGCACATAGGATACAGGTAACATTACAGAGTGATCCCAGACAGCTGGCATAACAAGGCGCAGCAGCAGCATTGCCAATTCTCATGATATTTGGTGTGTTTCTTAAAGCTGTGTTTCCTGAGGCTTGGGCTGACGTGAGAAATCTCAGCTTCCATTTGTCATTAAAAAGTTTCTAGCTTTCATGGTAGTGGAGAAAAGTTTGAAAATGTGGCCTGAAGGCATCCTATAGGCTCAAAAACCAGAAGACAAATAAAACAGAACCCTCAGTGTATTTATTATTATTATTATTATTATTATTCCAGGATTTTTAATTCAGTCTCCTGATTTTGGACCATCTGATTCATGTTCTGGTTTTTTGAACTTTAGGGATTGGCAATACTGCAGAAGGACTCTGAGACAGATTTTCCAAAGAGCTCAGCACCCATTTATGCACAGCCCCTCCCAAAAAGGAGAGGGGAGGATGTCAGATTTTCCAATGGGCCCAGCATTTCCACTGTTATCAATAGATGAAGGAAGTGGGGAATTCTCCACTGGTCTCAGTTGGAACTGCTGGGTGCTGGGCAGTTTTCTGAATCTGAGCCCTTTATGTAGGTGTCTGAGTGGGGACTGAGCTCTTTTTGAAAGTTCATATTGTCTTGCCTCATTTTTTATTTCCATTGCCTTGTGGTGCATAAAATGGCACAAAAACTATAATTCCTGACTGTGAGCAGTAGATTTCTCTTTGGGAGTCTTCTCCTGTTCATTCTCTTCCAGCAGTTTGCTCCCACTTTGTTGTATATGTTACCAGCACTGTTGTAATCTTACACAAGTTTCATCAGGTAAACTGGTGTTTTTCTCTGCTCCACCATCAGGGCTTGTTTATCTCTGTTCAGTTTCTGTTTCAGTTTTCTGGGAATCCACTAAAGTTCAGGAATCAGGAAACAATGGTGTACTTTCCATTCTGTAATTCATTGAGTTCTCCTTTTCTTCTCATTCGCTTTTGTGGACAATTTTAAGTAACAAGCACTACGTGCTTTCATGGAAGTCCAGTCCCTAGAACTCATCCTCCTTGTATAGAAAGCCTCCACCCAGCTCCACCAGGAATTCCTTGGCAGCCCACACTTCTAACTGATATTACTTGACTGGTGATAATGTTGAGGAAAGCTCCCAGTTTAGCTTTTTCCACAGACATTGTGGCAGACTGCCAGGGAAGCCATGTTAGAGATGGGCAGAGGAAGGGACAATGGGCAATGTCCTGGAATGTAATGTTCAGAGCCAAGTGCATTGCCTTGGAGTTTGCCATTAAAATCTGCTCATGACTACTTCCCTTAATAGCAGTTTGCCGGTAGCTTAGAGGTGAGCCGTGGTCCACTGTGGAGCTAAGGACCCCGATGATATTGTTCTAACAGAGTTCAAGGCGCTTCTTTCAAAGCACTCTCCCAGCCTAGCTTCCTCAGCAGACAAGTTTAAAGCTAGTTATATTCGATCAGTTGGATCAAATGGGACAATTCTTTGGCAAAGGAACTTTCTACGCCCTGTACACCATGAGATATCTATACAATGCTGCTCAGAGCCTAAGGGACCAAGCCTGTACCTTTGTAATGTGAATCCCAAGAAAATCTTACAACCAAGCCTAATGCCATCTCCAAGCAGCTCTATGGAATAGCACAGCACCCCCTGCTGGATGGGAACAGTGCCAGCTGATGAGTGACTGCTATTGTCAGTGTTTCACCTGCCTTGCAACTGCCCCTTGGTCTGCAGCTGGGCACCATTCCCCAAATTTCTGCAGTGAATGTGTGACCCAATGCCCAGTTTCAGTAAAGCATTCAAATGTGTGCTTAAAATTAAGCATCTGCTTAATAGCTTTGCTGAATTGGGACCTAAGATGCAGACTGTCAATAAATGCTAATTATTGCCAAGTTTAAATCCCCAATTTAGCTTTTGTGAACAACATCCTGAGAGCAGATGCACCATCCAGGGGTAGTTGCTGAGAAAATAGGGGTTGGACTGGGCCATGGAAAATGGGGGAGGAACAGTGGTGCAGAAGTAAATGGAGGAAGAGGCAAAAAGTGAAATCCAATAATATTTGAAAAAAGTAAATAGAAACATGTTCTTCCTGTTCTTCTCTCCTTTCATTGCAAATGCAGGAACACAGGGGATGTTAAGAGCTGGGATCTACATGAGCAGGGGCTGATAGGAAGAGTGAGACACCTGCCATGTAGGGATTGGATGAATACTGCTCCAAACCTAGTAGCCATATGGATAACAGCTTCCTGAAGCATTTTGTAGCCATAAACGTTGAAACATCTCCCAAAGCATCAGTGTTGCATACCAAAAAATGGTGGCTGCTGCCTGGCACCAGCTGTTGAGTATGGTCCTCCCTCCCCTGGCACCGGCGGTTGGGTATGTCGGCCTCTACAGGCACCACCCATTGGGTACCCAGACCCCTTCCAGGCACTGGCAATTTGGTACATGGGCCCCTACCAGGTGCCAACCATTGGGTACATGGGCCCCTTCCAGGTGCCAACCATTGGGTACATGGGCCCCTTCCTGGTGCCAACCATTGGGTACATGGGCCTCTTCTGGGTGTTGGCCATTGGGTACCTGGGCCCCTTCCAGGCACTGGCCATTGGGTATGTGGGCCCACTCCAGATGCCAACTGCTGGGGATGCTGTGGTCCAATGCACAGCTCCTTTCCCCTGGTCAGGATCCTTCCCAACACCGGCATGTCCCCACACCCTCAGTGCTTGCCCTGCCTACTGGCCTTGTCCCCTCACTCCAGACTGGCTTTCACTGTATTGTCTTCATACCCACTCTGTGTCAGGCACCACTAGCCACTCTTCGGCACCTCTCAGTTCCAAAGAGAGATGCATTGCCCCATCCCTGCTGGCTTACAGCACTCACCTAGGGGAGCGGGGGGCCCACAAAGGCTTTTATCAAAGGCTTGCTGTTTGTTTGGAATTTGTCCCCTTGGATTCAGCATTGACCATGTGCACCAAACAGCAGAATGTCTTGTGTCATGTTTGTTTGTGGCAGAGGAGGGAGGTACAGAGGTCTTTGGGCCAAGAGCTGTGTGGGTCTATGTGTCAGCACAAAGGTGATTCTGACTGGGGCCTCTGGGCATGACCTTTCTATAAATATGAATTAATCCTAATAATTGGAGGGGAAAGGGAATTAGTAGCATACACTAAACCCTGACTAATTGTGTTTCAATAGAAATAATTTCTCCTGAATTTCCCCCGGCAGAGTGGGAGGACATACCGTAGTTAAAGCACTGGACTAATTGGTGGGAAATCTGGGGTCAGTTCCTGACTCTGCCCCAGACTTTCCTGTGTGACCTTAAGCAAGTCAGTTAATTGCTGTGGGCCTGAGATCCCCATCTGTAAAATGGGGATAAATATATCACTTTTCTGCCACTTGTTGTCTCGCCTCTGTTTAGATTGGAAGCTCACTGAGCCAGGGACTGTCTTTCACTGTGTGTTTGTGCAGCTCCTAGCACAGTGGGGCCCCGATCTTGGCTAGGGCCTAGGTGCTATTGTAATGCAAATACATGAATTACTAAGAACAAATTCAAATTCTTCCATGCCCAGGTAAAACATTCCCTGGATACAGAAACTTTCAACATTCATTAGCTGTATTTGTATAAAAACGAATGTGCAACTGCTGACATGTTGTCCTACCAGGTTATATTTATAGGACTCTCTTGCTTTGCAGCTTTATTTTTACTGTGAACTTTATTCATGTTGTGACTTCGCTTTGTGAAAATTAAAAGGAGAACTATGGGCATGGATGCCTGTCGCCCAGGTTCGTGCTATCCCCAGGCTACAGGAAGCCATGTGTCTTTCTCCTCCACTCCATATCATGTTTTCAGCATGTGCTTTGAAAAGATAATGACATTGTCATGCCCTTAAAGTCAGCATAAGAATCTGCCCCACAGCTCAATAGTAGAAGCAAAGTGAAAGATTCTACTGTCTGATAAAGATCATCTGCTGTTTCCTGTGCTAAGGACGAAAAGTTGAGCAAATATAAAGGTCATCTGTGTTTATATTAGCAATACAACAGTTACACTCTGTTTCGTAACAAAGTTGGGTCATTATTTATCCACTTGTCCTTTATATCATTGCTTTGAACTGTCTGGATTTGCTTATCGTGATATTTCTAAAATCTGTAAACAGCCAAAGAGAAGAATTTGTTTCTCTAAATAGAGTGTTAGGTCATTTTATTATCAGAGCCTTAGAAAGCTGCCCATCTGTTGTTCTTTCACATCTGGAATAGCATATGCAACCTCCTCCTAACTGTTAATTATTTCAAGGAAATTACTACAGTAACCGTGCCATGTATACACTGTATCATTGCTTCTCTTCATCTTGCCTTTCTCACCGTTAGCAATGAATCACAGACAACTTTCCTAAAACAAACCAAGAAACCAACCATCTTCGACACACCTCACTACAGTAATTTTTCTTTTATATTATTAAAGCAAATGTAATGTTTTCATTTTCACTTGCTAGCTCCTCTGTTTAAAACTACTTATGCATGTTCCTTGGCCCCTATGTTGATAATTAGGTTACCTGTGAGTAGCGTTGAACATTATTACCTTGATAGATTATACAGTCAGCTTTCAATTTAGTTTCATACAACAGAGCCATTTAACTTTAGGTGTGGAAATGAGTAATTAAATAGATCTAGAGTACATTGAGCTCTTCACATCTCATTGAAAGCATATTTGAGGGAAGACCCTGGGAAGCTCTGAAGTAAAATAGTTCAGTCCCCAGGAAAACAGGAAGCCATTCTGATTATAAGCTCTTTGGGGTAGACTTTTAGTTATGTGTGTGTACAGCACCTAGAGCAATGAGGCCCGGATCCCTGACTGGGATTGCCAGCCACTACTGCAGTACAAATAAAAATAATCCTAGAAGCTAAAGATATTTGAAGATTGAATGATCCCCGTTCAAGTATATAGAGTGGCATGATTTGCCTTCAAACACGTGTATCATTTCAACACACAGCATACTGCTTGCATGAGCACGTTTCTTAGCTGCCACAGATCTTTCGTCCAGACATGGCCTTTGTACGTGGGAATCATCCTCATCAGTTCTAGAATGATGGTGTGGAGAAATACACCGCGGGCGGACTTGCGTGTGAATTTCCAGCAGTTGGGGGAATCGCTTCCTTTTAACCACTTTAGGGGTGTGTGCCGAGGATTCGCACAATGCTGTGTGAAATGAGGTACCGCAGGAAAACACACACCTAGAGTATAGCAGGCGCTGTCACTAGACCTAAGATGTATCACCTAGCAATCCAGCACGCAAGCACCCATGCGTGCCATGGCATCCTGATACTCGATGAGCATCACACTTCTGATGAAAACACATCACTGAAGAAAAAGGCTTTGCAGCAGCAGTAGGGTTTCCACATGCCCCTGTCTTCTCCCCAGGATGGCCCAGGGGTGGTATGCACAGCTGCTGTCATGGGCTAGTGTGACGACCTTGGGGAGGCGGTAGGGGGCGCTGTGAAAGCCCTGCAGCCTCTCACACTTGGTAAGTTTGGTTTTTTTTTGTTTTTTCTTTTTTCCGGTTTTTGGTGGTTGGGGCTGGTGATGTGCACCTGTTGTCGTTAAATGCAATCTCTAAGGGAGTAGCTCAGTATCACATATAGCACACTGCACATTGCTCTGCACACTGCAGCAGGACAGAGGTTCTCAGATTTTTTCATAGCATGGACCACATGCTCAGGACACCTCCCCTTCCCATTCACAAGTGCACAGATCTGCTGCCCGCCCCATCCATGACCACACAGCCATCTCATCTACTCTCTGTGATCACGTAATGTCCCTGTGGCATCTATGGCAATTGTTTTGGGGGAAGAGTAAGACCAAGGAAGTACCAAGTGTGTTTTAGCTATCTATCTATTTAGCAGCTGGAAATAAGGAGAATGGCCAGCCAGGCCACCTCCATCAAGTGCTCCATGGGCCAGCAGCAATACACAGAGTAGGGCTGGATGGCTGTTAGAAGGATAGTTGAAAAGGCAACAGAATAACTCTACCCAGTAGGGTTAGGACATGTAGGATAACACTGCTTTCATGACCAGGGAGGTGGGAGTTTAAGAAAGTGAATATTCTCAGCTCAGTGTGAAAGCTTTGCCATAGGTATATGTTATGATATGTGTCAACAGTGCCTTGGGTATGTTCATCCCGTCAGCACTCCTCTCTTCCTTGTTTCACAGACCAATGGGATCCAAACAGGAATATGAACAAGAAGAAGCAGCAAGAGACAGCACTCACCAATCCAACAGACCAAGCCAGAACCTCAAGCCTCTCAGAAGGACAAGGGGAAAAAGCCTGAAATACGAAGGTAGGTGCCTGCGGATTCACTCCGCAGCATATGGAGTCTTCCTGGAAATGGAGGTGCCAGATGCCCCTTCCCACAAAGGCACAAGGGTGTCCACAGCTGGAGGGAAGGGAGCAAAGGCAAAGGATATGAGCTACACTAAGAATGTCGGCCAGATCCTCCCTTGCTATAAACTGGTGTTGTTCCATTTAAATTAATCTTCTATTGAAACCAACAGAGCTGTGCCACTGATCGCCAGCTGAGAAGCTGAGATTGTGGTTTTGCTTTTGGGAAACCATTGATTAGATACTGTAGATTCTTTATTATTATTTAATATTCCTATTGTGGTAACAACCAGAGTCTCCAATCATGGCCAGGGTCCCACTGCGGTGGGTGCTGCTAAAACCTAGTGCCTACCCCAAATTGCTGACAATCTAAGGGCCGACGGTGAGGAGAAAACAACCAGTCTCCATATGTTTTTGGCTTAGCTTAGGATTCCTATACAGCTGTTCATGCACAATGTCATGAGTTAATGTGTCATGTGGTTTTTAGTGGGCAGCAGGGTTGTTATATACATTTCCTAGTGAACAGATATATCATATCCACAGCCCTGTTTAACCTCCATTAGTTCGGAATCTAGTGCTCTTCAATGGCCACACCGGTCAGTAAAAAGACAATGCAACTGTATTGCAATTATATTGAAATATATATTTTATTATTTGTTTGCACATTTGTCTAGTGTTTTTTTTTCCGTCTGAATGGTTGCAGTGTGCATGCGGCTGTATGTGTGTGGATGTACATGGATGCCTGTGTATGTACCAGGATGAGTTGTGTGTGTAGGATGAGTTTAAGTGTTGTTCTGCATTAGTAAACATGCATAGGCCCTCATTAGTGACGGATGTGTATCTGACACACAGTAGGGATGGTTCAACTTATTTGTCTTTCTTTCTTTCTTTCTTTCTTTCTTTCCTCCCTCTCACATTATGGTTTGTGCACATCTCATCCGAAGGATTTGTTACATGTTGAGAGAGCCCCGTTTGCTATTTATGTTACTTGTCTGAAAGCTGTATGTGCTGTGATCGTTCCATGTAGGTGAGCCAAAGAGTGCATTAAGTAATTTAATAATTAAATTCTGTGCTACAAACCACACCACAGATCTCAGGGGAGACTCTGGTCTCTAGTAACTGTGGGGCTGACAGCTGCTTCTGTACCAATCAGTAGATGCGCTGTCTCTCTTTCCAGAAAACCAGCAGGTTTATGCTGTAAACTTCCCTCCCAGGAGGCATGGTTGAGGGCAAGAGTAGCTACTGTTGAAACACTGACCCTGTATTCCACCAGAACACATCTGTCTAAACCCTTCCCTCGGCCAACACAGATTTCCAAGTCAGCATCGGTGTAACTTGCAAGAACAATGACACTATTTAGGAAGCATTTACCCCTGTGGATCTTTCAAAGAGTAGATGTTAGCCCTAAGTATAAAATAACAATAACAATAATAATGTAAATTATGGCTAGGCTGGGAATATAAATAAGGCCTCAAGACAAGCAAAGAGATTGTAAAATGACCTGAAGAGCTCTGTCTAAGCTCTGTGTAAACTCAAAAGCTTGTCTCTTTCACCAACAAAAGTTGGTCCAATAAAAGATATTGCCTCACCCACCTTGTCTCTCTAGTATCCCGGAACCAACGCAGCTACAACACTGTAGAAATGAAGGCAGAGAATGAAAGTAACCTGTTTTCTATCAAAATTCCAATTTAGAACTCTCCAAACATGACCTCAAGGGACAGGAAGATGTGTCTGACACACAAGGAAATTAACACTCCACTACATGCCACAGGAGGCAGACATTTTGGAAAGAGGTGATAAAGGCCAGAAAGGGCGGCAGAAAGATTGTGGAACTCCTTCTGTATGTGGGGCTGGAAAAAAAAAGATACATTCAAAAACAAAAACCCATGGAAAATACTAGTAGCTGGGCTAATTGCAGACAGTTCAGTAACACAGGGAAATGGAAAGACACTTCCCTTCTTTAATGTGCACTTCTGTGATCTGGCTTCTGTTCAGGACCTGAGGAAAAATGTGTCCTGATTCCTGCTTCTTTGTTACATGCACTCTTCACAGTCACCATCTGCAAACCTGACTAAGAATAATTAGCAATTAATAAACCCAAAGAATCAAGCACTATAGTTATTACACTGTTAAGTGTCAGAGGAGTAGCCGTGATAGTCTGTATCCACAAACACAATGAGTCGTCCAGGGTTTTTTACCCACGAAAGCTTATGCCCAAATAAATCTGTTAGTCTTTAAGGTGCTACCGGACTCCTCATTGTTTTTGTATGCTGTTAAGACAGCCTCAGAAATGCTGTGTTTTCATAAGCATTCCTTTTGTAGCTAGTGGATTCACTGATGCACTTAGTTTTGGTTCCATATAGTGACACCCTGAGAAATGGCACCATTTATGCTCCCCTTCTGTTTGTACCAATGGAAATTCAAAATTCAAATGATAAGAATTTAGGGGGAGACTTTCAAATGCAGAATGAATAGTTGAGGTACCTAACTCCCATTGATTTCCAATGGGAGTTTGGGACCTAATTGCCATTTGTGCCTTTAAAAATTTCCCCTTTACTGCTTATAACATTTGGGCAAATTATCTAAGGCCTGATCCAAACCCCATTGAAGTCAAAGGGAGTCTTGCTGTTGACTTCAATTGACATAGGTTTAGGCCCATAATGAACAGCTTTTTCATCTGTACTAGAATCTATCAGGTATTTGCAGATGTCTTAGCTGAGCTTCTACTGTTTGTGTGGTAGCAGCCTGGCCCTGGCTTGCCCATGTTTGTCACACCAATCTATGTGCCTCCTGAAACCTGACCCTCGTTCTCCAATTACAGCCACAATTTCCTGAAATATTATCATGTATGGTAGCTTTTAGAAGGAGTAGTTCTTTAATACAGTCAAGAACCAGTAGCTGATCTATGGTTCTGGTTTGGTTCAAGATGATTTTAGAGCTGAAACTGTTTGTGTCTATGAAGACTGTGGCCCTTCAGAGGAGGCTGTGTTGTTGCTGTTGTCCGCCCATTGGAGTGGAATGTAGGGCCATAATGTTTGGCTTTTAATAAACCATCTTCATGAAGTGAGATGTAGAGCTGGCCTCCTGGCTATTAAGAATTAGGCCTTACTAGACCTATGGGAGGAAGCTTCTGGAGGTCTGGTGGCAATGAGATTTGTTGAGGTGCTTGGGTTGGATCCCTTCCCGCTTGGTATAATAATGAGGCTGCTGGCAGAGCGTTCTCCATAAGGGCCCCTGTGGTCTCTTCCCTTTGGATGGCACTCTCATACTTGTCTGAAATATCCAGAATCTGCTGGTCACAAGGGCCAGCTGCAAGGGCTATCTTCTTAGCAGGGCTGCTGAAGAAGCAGAGATTGTTTGAAGGGGGGAGGCAAGGAGAGAGAATGTTTAGGGTGGGAATTGACACTATGATTTCCTTTTGCACTGCCTGGTTACTTAGTAAGTACTTAGGGGAGGGATAGCTCAGTGGTTTGAGCATTGGCCTGCTAAATCCAGAATTATGAGTTCAGTCCTTGAGGGGACCATTTAGGGATCTTGAGCAAAAATCTGTCTGGGGATTGGTCCCCCTTCAAGCAGGGGGTTGGATTAGATGACCTCCTGAGGTTCCTTCCAACCCTGATATTCTATCCTCTGTGCTTCTGCATGGTTTGGGATTTATTGTACTCTTACACGAGTATCAGATGACACTGGGGTGCTCAGGCATGTGCCCCTTCTCATTGTTATTTCATAAATCTCAAGAATAAAGAAATAATTGCACCCCACCAGGATGTAGTAATATTCTAGCCTGTTTCTTCCCAGGCATCCAACTATATCTGTTGCTAAATGATGAAAAATTACAGTTATGGCATGGAAGAGGTTTTTTTGCCTGTCTTCACAGACAAAGTCAGCTCCCACACTACTGCATTGGGCAGCACAGCATGGGGAGGAGGTGACCAACCCTCTGTGGAGAAAGAAGTGGCTTGGGACTATTTAGAAAAGCTGGACAAGCACAAGTCCATGGGGCCCGATGCGCTGCATCCGAGGGTGCTAAAGGAGTTGGTGGATGTGATTGCAGAGGCATTGGCCATTATCTTTGAAAACTCATGGCGATCAGGGGAGGTCCCGGATGAATGGAAAAAGGCTACTGTAGTGCCCATCTATAAAAAAGGGAAGAAGGAGGATCCAGGGAACTACAGGCCAGTCAGCCTCACCTCAGTCCTTGGAAAAATCATGGAGCAGGTCCTCAAGGAATCAATTCTGAAGCACTTAGAGGAGAGGAAAGTGATCAGGAACAGTCAGCATGGATTCACCAAGGACAAGTCATGCTTGACTAACCTAGTTGCCTTCTATGAGGAGATAACTGGGTCTGTGGATGAGGGGAAAACAGTGGATGTGTTATTCTTTGATTTTAGCAAAGCTTTTGATACGGTCTCCCACAGTATTCTTACCAGCAAGTTAAAGAAGTATGGGCTGGATGAATGGACTATAAGGTGGATAGAAAGCTGGCTAGATCGGGCTCAATGGGTAGTGATCAATAGCTCCATGTCTAATTGTCAGCTGGTATCAAGTGGAGTTCCCCAAGGGTCGGTCCTGGGGCCGGCTTTGTTCAATATCTTCATTAACGATCTGGAGGATGGTGTGGACTTCACCCTCAGCAAGTTTGCAGATGACACTAAAATGAGAGGAGTGGTAGATACGCTGGAAGGTAGGGATAGGATACAGAGGGACCTAGACAAATTAGAGGATTGGGCCAAAAGAAATCTAATGAGGTTCAACAAGGACAAGTGCAGAGTCCTGCACTTAGGATGGAAGAATCCCATGCACTGCTACAGACTAGGGACCAAGTGACTAGGCAGCAGTTCTGCAGAAAAGGACCTAGGGGTTACAGTGGACGAGAAGCTGGATATGAGTCAACAGTGTGCCCTTGTTGCCAAGAAGGCTAATGGCATTTGGGGCTGTTGTAGAAGGTTCGGCTGGAGCTTGTCCCTCTCTGGGCCGGCGGGGAACCACACCGCCTTGCTACATCCATCTGGTTACGTCAGGGAACTAGTCTGGCTGCGGGATCTCAGGCCACGGCAGCGGTAGAGGCAAAACAAATGGGTACTCCCGCCCAGTTGGTGGGCAGTAGCGAGTCCTCGGACAGGAGCTGAGCAAACCGTTAAACAATAAGCCCAGGCCCTTGGTCAGGGTGGGGCAGTACAACGTCTGTGGCTCAGGCTCTCAGGCAGGGGCTGAGCAAACAGCTAAGCAACAATCCCAGGCCCTGGGTCAGGGGGCATAGGCTCCACTGGCTCCACCCACTTTGTCAGCCGGAGGGGCTCATCCCTCCCCCGGGGGGTGGGGAACCACACTACCTCGCTACAGCTGTATAAGTAGGGGCATTTCCAGCAGATCGAGGGATGTGATCATTCCCCTCTACTCAGCACTGGTGAGGCCTCATTTGGAGTACTGTGTCCAGTTTTGGGCCCCACACTACAAGAAGGATGTGGATAAATTGGAGAGAGTCCAGCGGAGGGCAACAAAAATGATTAGGGGGCTGGAGCATATGACTTATGAGGAGAGGCTGAGGGAACTGGGATTGTTTAGCCTGCAGAAGAGAAGAACGAGGCGGGATTTGACAGGTGCTTTCAACTACAAACTACAGCCCGCAGGCCACATCTGGCCTGCAGGACCTTCCTGTCCAGCGCCTGAGCTCCTGCCCCGTGAGGCTGCCCCCGGCCCCTCCCCTGCTCTTCCCCCTCCTGCGCAGCCTCAGCTTGCCCTGCTGCCGGCACAATGCTCTGGTTGGCGGAGCTGCAAGCTCCTGGGGCCGCTGGTGCTCCAGGCAGCGCAGTAAGGGGACAGGGAGTGGGGGGGTTGGATAGAGGGTAGAGAAGTTTGTGGGGTGGGCAGGGGGCTGGAGTGTGAATATGGGTCAGGGTGGCCAGAGGGTGGGGAATAGGAGAGTTGAATGGGGGCAGGGATCCTGGGGGGGGCAGTCAGGAATGAGCGGCGGGGTTGGATGGGGCAGCAGGGGGCAGTCAGAGGCAGGGGTTCCTGAGGCAGTCAGGGGACAGGGAGAAGGGGTGGTTGGATGGGGCAGGGGTCACAGGGGGGGGGCTGTCAGGAAGGAGAGGGGGATTGGATGGGGCAGCAGGGGCAGGGGCGGGGGTTCCAGGGGCGATCAGGGGACAGGGACCGGGGGTGGGGGTGGATGGGGCCCTCCATACAATTTCCAAAACCCGATACGACCCTCAGGCCAAAAAGTTTGCCCACCCGTGATCTAGACTGTTCTCAGTGGTAGCAGATGACAGAACAAGGAGTAATGGTCTCAAGTTGCAGTGGGGGAGGTTTAGGTTGGATATTAGGGAAAACTTTTTCACTAGGAGGGTGGTGAAGCACTGGAATGGGTTACCTAGGGAGGTGGTGGAATCTCCTTCCTTAGAGGTTTTTAAGGTCAGGTTTGACAAAGCCCTGGCTGGGATGATTTAGTTGGGGTTGGCCCTGCTTTGAGCAGGGGGTTGGACTAGATGACCTCCTGAGGTCCCTTCCGACCCTGATTTTCTATGATTCTATGTTTCTATGGGCTAGTCTACACTTACCAGCCGGGTCGACGCGGTGAGTTCGACTTCTCGGAGTTCGAACTATCGCGTCTAATCTGGACACGATAGTTCGAACTCCGGAAGCGCCGCGGTCGACTCCGGTACTCCACCACTGCAAAAGGCGGTGGCGGAGTCGACCTTGGAGCCGCGGACTTCGATTCCGCGGCGTCTGGACGGGTGAGTAGTTCGAACTAGGGTACTTCGAATTCAGCTACGCTATTCACGTAGCTGAACTTGCGTACCCTAGTTCGACCCCCACCCTTAGTGTAGACCTGCCCTATGAGGCAGCATAGACAGCAGGGCTCCTGCCCAGGCTAATATTCATTGGTAAAGAAGATATCGGAAGTGAGTTCTGGCAAATCTCTTTTCCTGCCTAAACGCCCAGTCCATGGGATTATGTAGCCTATACTTATCAGCTCCTGGTTTGCTGTTACCACAGATTATTTGCTCTCCTCTGGCACCTCCTGGTGCAATATGTCATTACGCATAATAGAGCTTCACTTGTGGGTCCTGGGAGCACTCTATGACCTCCCCATCACATTGATTGCTAGGAGCACCAGTTGTGTTCATCACCGAGTAGAAGATGCCTCCCAACACGCCAGCTAGAGGTTGCTCCTCTGGTTGTATCCTGGAGGATCTAGTCCTCACATACTGTTTTCTTCTTCCACTGATGATGGCCTTTCTGAGGTCAGCTATCAGTCAGGTAGTGGAGAGAAGCTATGCAGAGACTAAACTCTTCAGGACAGATCTGCAACATTATGGCCTCCATCTGTTTTTTAAACCAACATACAAAATGCTGGAGTTTAGTACACAGGAGCTCCTGCAAGGTTGTATTGGTGTAGAAAACCAGATCCATTATGTCTCTTCCTCTGTGTAAACCAAGAATGAATCATGGCAGAAGAGGTAAATGTGTGGGGGTTTCCTGTGTAAACTGCTCTGCTGGACTGGTAAACATGTCTAGTATTGTCACAAATAGTCAACACAAGTGTAACGAATACAAGTTTTGTTTTAGCCCTGTGTGTTTACCATTACGACTTTAAACTGTTTATAGTAAGGGGAGCACTATAAAGGTCCCTGAGGAGGTGGGCAAAACCACAAGGATAGTCAGGGCTTACTGCAATGAAGTGTTTGGCTTAATATCCAAAGAACACATGGTCACTTTGCAGCAGCTATTGGTCATGTAAATCATTGTTGTTGATACTTGACAGTGACACCAACCTAAAACATTCATAACAACTCCAGAAATTAGGTGTATTAAAAACTGGTAGGATCCAGCTGGATTCTTTCTTATCTGTGTGTTGTCAAACAGGGCTAACAGAAGCTTGATTTGTCCATCGGAAATACTGAACTAACGACCAATACGAAAGATGTATCTTAATGTTTCTAATCAACATAATCAGCTGTAGTTTTTCACATCCTTTTTCTTAAAGCCCCAGCTTCTGGAGGCATGTCATTAGGTGAGAATCTCAGCTTTCATTTGTAAAACAAGGAATCATGTAGTCTCCGTGGTTGCACAGGAACGCCTGAACTCATGAACGAGAGGAAGGATGGGCCAGTTGTCACGGCGCTAGCTAGGCTTGGGAGACTCGGGGGGTCAAGTCCTTGCTCCTGTGCAATCTTGGGCAGATCACACAGCCTTTCTGGACCACAGTTCCCCACTGGTAAACTGAGGCTGGCAGCACTTCCCTGCCTCCCAGGGGTGTTGTGAGGGTGCAGACGTTAAAGATTGCAAGGTGCTTAGATACTACAGTGATGAAGGCCGGATAAGTACCAGAACCTGAATGGTTACAGCATGAGAAGAGAGGTAAAAAGGCCCCAAGAGATACTGTTTTTAAAAATCTCCTGATTTGGGGGGTGAGGGGAGATGAGGTGGGCTGAATCATGACTTTGAATGCTAGGGGCTAGCAATACAGTAGCAACATTTATTAGTAAGAAACAAAGCCAGAAACAGCTAGCACAGATGGGAAAGCAAGTAAAAGAGAGGAGAAGGGCTGGGCTTTTCAAAAGTGCTCAGCATTAGCCTGACTGCTCCCATTGAAGCCAACAGTAATACTATCAACTTCAATGAGGGCTTTAGAAAAACCCAACCTCTGCTTCGTAAAGGGATACTCTTAGTCCCGATACTAAAAATTGTCTCACTCCCACATTTTGGTCAGTAACTGTGTCCGTCATCTGGGTAGGGGACTGGGGACCGCCGTTGGGAAAAGGCATTATCCAAGCTAGTCAAATGCAGTTGCTTGCTGGAGACATCACACTATTTAACACACTGGGAGTAGCTTTGCAGAGACACTGAGTGTGGTACTGTAGTTCCTATCTGCCCTCGGTGCGGTGTTTTTCCTGCAGTCCTGGACCTAGTATAGATTGTGAGATGTGTACAATGGACTAATCAGGCAAAGCCTCATGTTTCTCCATTATTGGAGGCCCACTCTAAGGAGATGTTGAACTAGATTCAGGCTGATGTAAATCCATGACCCCGGTGGAGCTATGCCAGCTGAGGATCTGTCCTCACTGAGCTTTCTCATGACGGGGAAGTGGAGAGGAAGCCCTCCTAGGGGACAGAGAGATGTTGGGTAAATGTGTAGGAAGGCAGTAGGTCCAGGTACACAGTGAGTAGTCATCAGGGGCGGCTCTAGCGATTTTGCCGCCCCAAGTAGGGCGGCACGCCGCGGGGAGCACTCTGCCGGTCGTCGGTCCCGCGGCTCCGGTAGACCTCCCGCAGGCACGCCTGCGGATGCTCCACCGAAGCCGCGGGACCAGCGGACCCTCCGCAGGCGTGCCTGTGGGAGGTCCACCAGAGCCGCCTGCCGCCCTCCTGGCGACCGGCAGATCGCCCCCCGCGGCATGCCGCCCCAGGCACGTGCTTGGCGTGCTGGGGCCTGGAGCTGCCCCTGGTAGTCAGCAGTGGGAAGAGTTGGGTCTGGAAGGCTGAGAGGTAAGGAGTGGGATGGAGAGAAGACAATTAGAAGTCTGATCCAAAGCCCATTGCAGCCAAGGAGAATCTTTCCATTGACTTCAGTAGGCTTTGGAGCAGGCCAGGGTATAGAAGGAGCAGAGAGGATGAAGGGAGATGACAAGGCTGGAAAACAAGATACAGGGAGATATCAGAAACAAGGGTTACAGTAGGAGCAGGGGACCTGCGGGGACGGAGGGGTCCCAGACTTCTTCCCAGGAAGAATTCTTTGTTGTGACTGAAACATCTATGGTGCTGCTTGCCATGTGCCTTTTTAATTAGGTAGACATCTGGTGCCATTGCAGTGCACTGTGGCTTTGTCATGTTGATCATTGACAGATGCTATTCCTCATGATGTCTGCTGTCAACCTATTAGCAATTATCTGACATTTGATGTTTCAACTTTAATACAAGGACATAAAAGGGGGAGGGATAGCTCAGTGGTTTGAGCATTGGCCTGCTAAACCCAGGGTTGTGAGTTCAATCCTTGAGGGGGCCACTTAGGAATCTGGGGCAAAAATTGGTCCTGCTAGTGAAGGCAGGGGGCTGGACTCAATGACCTTTCAAGGTCCTTTCCAGTTCTAGGAGATTGGTATATCTCCAATTATTACCTAAAAAAATCATAGAAAGGTATGGCTGGAAAGGACTTCATGAGGTCATCTAGTTCATCACCCCACATTAAGGAAGGTCCAGCCTTGTATACATAGGTGACACTATACCTCGACCATCCTGGAGATGTGTTTGTCTAACCTTTTCTTAAAAATCTCCAGTGATGGAGATATGGATTGGATAAGGGTAGAACTTTAATCATTCACATCAACCAATATTTTATAGTGGACAACTATTTATTTTTACGGCATTTAGGCCCCAATTTAGCAAAGCACCCCTATTTAGCAAGCCACTTAAGCATGTTACATTTAAGCATGTATTTAAATCTCATTGACTTCAGTGGGATGTAAGTACATGCTGAAAGTTAAACATGTGCTTACGTACTTTGCTGAATGAGGACCTTAAATGGCAGTCAAAATAATGTATAGCTAAGTGATAAAATATAAATCTATATTTATACCTTGGGGTTCTGATGAGGTGATGAAACTGCATTATAAGATTCCCACTGCAATGATAACTTTGCCATGCTAGTGTAAAAGGAGTTCAGGGAAGACCCTGGAGTGGATACAGATATGGTATTGCCATCCGAGGGATACTACAGATTTTGCTATCATTGTAGACAATACGCCCCCTGGTGTTTATTGGGAGAACCACCTTACCAACCACTTCTTGCAATGAAAATGAGGGGGATTTACTTGATCATCCTACCGGAAGAACATGCCATCTGTGAAACTGGTTGTTTTTTCCTCCCAGTGCTGGCTGCCTCATGCACAGTACAACAAGGCCAATCTTAGAGAGGTTTCACAGCAGTTCATCAGAGCACCAGTGCAGTCATTTTAAAATGTTACATTACCTTAAGAGATATCTTTGACCCTGAAACCATCAGGGCAGAGAGACAATGTATAACTTAACACTTCAAAACTTAGAAAAATATGAATCGTTCAAAGCAAATTTTAAGCTGATGTGTTTACTCATTAGCTGCGGTACGTGCAGGGATCAGGCAGGTGTGTTGCCACCACGTTAGCTCTCTCGGCCGCTGTCTTCCTCACTATTGATTTATTTTGCCATAGCAGCACTTCAAGGCCCCAGCTGAATTCAGGACCCCACTGTGCTAGGCATTGTATGGACAGTAAGAATTGGTCCCTCCTGAAGAGCTGACAGATTGAATAGACAAGTCAAAGGATGGAATGGAGGCACCATTATCCTTTCTGTTCAACTTCACCTCTCTAAGAAACATCAACCCAGACAGGGCATGCGGTATTGCTAACCTGGACTGGACTGTCTTTTTGCTGTCACTCTCTATGGATGCCACAAAGATGAGGGTATATAATTCTCTCCAGTCTCCCTCTCCATTCAAATACTGCCAGTCGGCCTCTGCTAAATGGGAATATTGAGCTTTGCCTGTTTTTACGAGCTCTAACCCCAGTGCTGTATCACCCACGTTATAGCAGAGCAGAAGCTTTGCTGTAGTTACAGTTAAGATCTGTCGATTGTACTTATCTAGCGCCCATGGCTATAGGATCTGAGCGCCTCTCCATCTTTAATGTCTGTACCCTCCTAAGCCCCCTGTGGGGGAGAACAGAGCTGTTATCCCCATTGTACAGATGGGGAACTGAGGCACAGGGAGACTTGCCTAAGATGCACAGGCAGCCTATGGCAGAGCAAGGAGCTGAACCTAGGGCTCTCATGTCCCCACCTTTCACTCCAACCACTGGACCATTCTTCCTTTCTACATGGGCCCAGTATGATAGTATTGAAACACTATATATTAACCCATACGATACTCTCATCTCACAGAATTTGCCTTTGCAGCATGTTGTACATAGTGTTTGATTGTGTTACTCTGTTGCCTTTTTAATAAAATTAAAATGGAACCTCCAGCTTTGCAAACTTCCTTCTCCTATCACCTTAAAACGGTGCCCCATCTGAAAACTCTTGCTCAGCAGCAATAAGACTACTTCCATATGGACTATTCCCAAAGGAAAAGTTTTGCAGGCCTTTACTTTTTGTTCAAAGTCTTGGGTCACCCTTCAGCAAGTTGTTTTAGGCTATCATAATATTGATTAAGGCCCAGATCCAGCTAATGCCAACCCTAAGCATTCAAGAATCATGAGAGTCATGGCCCAAAATATCATGGAATTGACTTAAAAATCATGACATTTTCAAAATAATAAGTGTGGAGATTTTCTATTTGCCTCCTGGCTTTTTTGAACCTTTAGGGCTCATGTTTTCAAGCTCTTCTCCACAGCCATAAGGGCTAGAAATGGGCTTTTGATTTGAAAATGAAAGCTGAGATTCTGGTGTATTCACCTGATTCCAGGGCCTGGGGCTTTAAGAACAATACCAAACATCATGAGACTTGGGATAAAATCTGAGTGCTGGCAACACTGCACCCTTCAGTAACTTTATACATAAGTGTCGTCCAAGTCAGTTCAATGGGATTAGATAAATGCCTAAAGTTACACACAAACATAAGTTTGTGCAGAATCTGGGCCTGTGTTTACACTCTCTGTTATCTGCAGAACAAAAAGAGTGTTAACAAAGAAAGTTAACATGGTGTGAAGAGCATGTGAAAGCCATGGCAATCTGTACTTGCCCTTTAACAACCAGAATTTTTGTTAACAGGTATCTGTATAGCTTCTCTCCTGATTCTCCATGATGTACATCACTTTCACCATGTTCTCAAAGGTTGGGCGCATTGGGCTTTTGTCTTTGTTTTGGTTTAAGGATAAGGAAGACTTTGCTGTAAACCATATTTAAAATATGCAGCCAACACCAGCCAATTATACTGACATCTCAGTGTGGATTGCCTTTGCCATTCAAATAATAACAAAAACTAGGCTGGAGCTGGTTAGCAGTTGGGTGGCAAGGCAAAGGCAGTTAATCACAAACTGACACGCTCAATCAGCAGAATTAGAATGTGCCTCTTTGAACACATATAAAAGCCAAGTTAATGATCTGTGATGGATAGGGTACCTGCTCATGTCTAATCGGCCTTTGGGCTTTCTTCCTTGGGGAGGTAGTTTATTATTTGCTAACTCCAGATCTGAAAGTGCCAAGAAACTGGGTTGTTGGGGGTTTTTTTAGACTCCTTTCTTTATGGAAACATCCTGGCATATTTAATCAGACCATTGTTTCTCACACCTTCTCCCAAAGGTCAGGTAAAGAAAACCTGCCTTTGATCAAAACATTTCTGTACTTGGTTCTTTGTTGATTGGAGGAGAGTAATATTTTATTGTTATCTGGAAAGAAAGCATTCATAGATGTCACACTCACTCGCTCCCTTACTCAAAGGACTCCGCTCCAACTGTATCCAAAGGAATTAGCTGCTGTTAGTACAATGGTTCTCGTCAATTGACATTTCAGTTGGCAAACCTGATATCTTTGGCACACTTCCGTGGAGGTTTAAAAGGAAGGGGGAACGTCACTTTAGTTGCTTTGTGTGGTGTATTGAAAACTCTGTTAAAATTGTAGGCTATCACTTTAAATTTCAAGGGTTTTTCATGGTCCTGCCAGCAGGTGAATGTGTTCTGTAGGGAAGAGTCCAATCTGGGCCTAGTAGAAATCAGTCTGCAGCCAGCCAGCCTAGAGTAAGGAAAGTTGAGTTGTGCCTCTCTGTTTTAGGGAGCCAGCCCGCTTTGTCTCTCTGGTTTGGGGGTTCTTATGTGTTATTGTTCTGAGTTCTAAAAAATAAAGTCATGTTACATTGTGACCTTCCGGACAGAATACTTGTTTTTATCTAATGTCTCTGTATGGGCACATCTACACTGCTGCTGGGAGTGAGCGTCTCAGTTTGGGTGAACAGATGCCCCCTAGCTAGCACACTAAGAATGGAGAGTGGCCATTGCAGCACGGGTAGTGGCACAGGGCCAGCCAGCTGAGGGCACAAGCCACCCAGCCCACTGGGTCCATATACGCCTGTGCTGCAATATCCACACTCCGTTCTAGCATACTAGCTCAAAGCTCCTGCGTAGACATGCCCTGTATATGCGTTGAACACAACACTTGATTGATGGCCAGTTGCAGCGGTCTTGTGCTGCAAATACATCATCTGTATGCCCTTTGCCCCCTCATGCACCCACTCTCCCAGCTCTCCAAAGAAAGGGCACAAGTAACAGTGGCAGCAGTGCAGAAATTGAAGAGGCAGGAGGCAGGTCTATGAAGAGGAAGGAGGGGAGGAAAGGTAGCACCAAGCATGGTTCATGTTGTTGCTCACAGTAGGGAAGCAGAAAAACCCTTAGGACATTTTTTTTAAAATGTCACGAAATAATAAAAAGATAAATAGTAAGTCTATGGAGAGTTCATGAGACTGATCACCAGGGCCGGCTCCAGGCACCAGCGAAGGAAGCAGGTGCTTGGGGTGGCCAATGGTCCAGGTCCTTGGCGGCAATTCAGCAGCGGGTCCCTCCCTTGGGGCGGCAAAAAAGCTGGAGCTGGCCCTGATGATCACTTTAGACTTCTAGTGAGTGCTTGTAATATAATGACTGTGCAAACCATGCTTAGGAATGAGGGGGTGACTTGGCACGGTGTTCTCCCCAGATGTGTGCTGCGCAGGAGAGAAACGAAAGCTTTGTAATATTCACCAGACGTTGAGGCCAAAATTTTCAAACTTGGGTACCTACATTGGATTGCACCCTCAGCAAGTTTGCGGATGACACTAAGCTGGGGGGAGAGGTAGATATGCTGGAGTGTAGGAATAGGGTCCAGAGTGACCTAGACAAATGGGAGCATTGGGCCAAGAGAAATCTGATGAGGTTCAACAAGGACAAGTACAGAGTCCTGCACTTAGGATGGAAGAATCCCCATGCACTGCTACAGACTCGGGACCGACTGGCTAAGCAGCAGTTCTGCAGAAAAGGACCTGGGGATTACAGTGGATGAGAAGCTGGATATGAGTCAACAGTGTGCCCTTGTTGCCAAGAAGGCTAACGGCATATGGAGCTGTATTAGTAGGAGCATTGCCAGCAGATCGAGGGAAGTGATTATTCCCCTCTATTCGCCACTGGTGAGGCCACATCTGGAGTATTGCGTCCAGTTTTGGGCCCCCCACTACAGAAAGGATGTGGACAAATTGGAGAGAGTCCAGCAGAGGGCAACGAAAATGATTAGGGGCTGGGGCACATGACTTACGAGGAGAAGCTGAGGGAACTGGGCTTATTTAGGCTGCAGAAGAGAAGAGTGAGGGGGGATTTGATAGCAGTCTTCAACTACCTGAAGGGGGGTTCCAAAGAGGATGGAGCTCGGCTGTTCTCAGTGGTGGCAGATGACAGAACAGGGAGCAATTGTCTCAAGTTGCAGTGGGGGAGATTTAGGTTGGATATTAGGAAAAACTATTTCACTAGGAGGGTGGTGAAGCACTGGAATGGGTTACCTAGGGAGGTGGTGGAATCTCCATCCTTAGAGGTTTTTAAAGTCAGGCTTGACAAAGCCCTGGCTGGGATGATTTAGTTGGGGTTGGTCTTGCTTTGAGCAGGGGGTTGGACTAGATGACCTCCTGAGGTCTCTTCCAACCCTAATCTTCTATGATTCTGTGATTTAGGTATCCAAGTTTATATTTAGGCACTTGAGCCCCAATTCAACAAAACTTTAAGCACTTGCTTAACTCTCAGTGACTTCCATGGAATTTAAGCATGTGTTCATAGTTAAGCACATGCTTACGTGCTTTGTTGAACCTGGGCTGTAAATACATGACCTGATTTTCAGAGATGCTGGCCAGCCCAGGTGCCATTGAAGTAAATCACCTAAGCCACTCACCTGGAATTTTAACCATTCATGGGTCAACCATGGATTAATGAATAATCAGATACATTGGAATAACAAGTAAATTGGATTCTGCTTGAAGATATTCTGTTACATTCATGGAATAAATTACTCATTCTGAATTATTCACTCAGCTCTAATAGAGAATAATTTTCACCAGAAATGTTGATTGGTTTATTCGGCAGAATTATAAGATGATTGGATGGATGGCAGGCAGTAGATGTGAAATACTTAGATGTTATTAAAGCACTTGATACTGCATTGAAAAATGTATTCAGGTTGTATTAGGTGTTAAGAACCATTAACAAAGTCCTGAATTGAGTTAGGAGAGATGTACTCCTAACTGGGCTCTAGACATGTACTCTTACTACCAGATTTAATTAATCTCCTCATTAATGTCCTGGAAGAAAGTGCAAACAACACACAAATTCACAGTCTATTAGGTTGAGAGGAGTTGAGACCACTGATGAGGACAAAGGGACATAAGAGTTGAGAAATGTCTCTGGAGAGGGAATAGAATGAAAATGATGAATTAAATTACATCTTTCAAAGCACAAAGGTGCCCAGTCAGTGTCCAAATGCCAATTTCGCAAACGGACTTGCCTCTGCAATATTAGGAATTGGGTAGTAGCCGAACCTGTGGGTAAAATATTTCCTAGAGTGGGTATCCTTGGGGAAATATAGTTCTTAATTGTATTTGACTTTTCAAAATGTGCTTATCCATGCGCATGTACCATAAGGCGCTGTGGATTGGAGAGCCTGGGCTAAGCCAGCCCTGATTACAAGATGAGCCCTGCCAGAGGGGAAGAATTCCCAATATAAAAGGCACCAGGAATCTGCAGGGCAGAGGGCTCTGGCTGTGAGAAGTAGCCAGGACTGCCAGAGGCAGGAGGAACCCCAGGAAACTGGAGCTAGAACTGATGAAAGACTTTCTTTGGGACTTTGGGACTTTGGAGTTCTGTTTCTCACAAACTCTGTTGGCAGCTGCCTGGTGACGACTGAATTAAAAGGCTTGGGGCTGAGAATACAATTTGAAACAGGGTGAGTTTTAAAGGGGCCTGAAGTCAAAGGGAAATAGAGTTGGGTGGTGGCCATGGTGCCACAGGCCCTGATTCAACAAAGCATGTGTTTAGCTTTAAGCCCAAGTTTATTCTGCAAAACGCTTAGACCCTGATCCAGCAGAGGACTTAAACATGCCCCTAACTTAAAGCATGTAAGTAGCCCCATAGAATTCAGTGGGATCAATCACATACCTTAAATTAAGCGTGTGCTCAAGTGCTCTCCTGGATCAGGGCCTTTGGTCCCAGTTCTGAAAAGCACTTAAGCACATGCTTAAGGCCTGTTGATTTCAGTGAGAACCAAAAGGTGGATTTCATTAGAACATAATGACTTAGGACATGTAAAGCAGATCACAATTCCACTGCAGCATGTGTTGATTCTGAACATATTTCTTTCTCTTTAAACATCAGGAAATGTAAGCTGAGATTTTTCAAGTTTGCATTTTTACAATTCATAGTCTCATTAGTCATCATTTTTAATGCACAAACTGTACAAAGAAATAGGTTGTAGGTGTATATGACTTTAGCAGAACTAACCACATAGCGAAGTACTTAGTGTGACTCAAGTGGCAGAATTTACTCCTTACTCACTGTAGAAAATGTGCACAAAGGGATTGAGTTGGAGAAGAAAAATGTGTTGCTCTTCCCAACTCCACCTACAAAACAAGCTCCGCCCACTAGAGACGCACATTTTGCTGCTTTGTTTGAAACCTCTGGATTTTAGATTGGTTTTCAGTGGCATGGTGGCTGAACCTTAGCTCATTACTAGCCAATCAGACTGCAGACAAGTAAGTCCAAATGTACTAATGTTCTCACTTGGGAGAATTGTTTCTTGTTTGCACTGCGGAGTTTTCAGAGTTTAGCGCAGGGGATTTTCAAAACTGCCTGGGAAATGCAGACGTACAACTCCCACTGAAATGAATGGCACCTAATTGCCAAAGTTCCCTGAAAATCAGGGATTTGGAGCAATCAAATTTTTGAATTGCTCCTCTCCGGCTCTGCTCCAGCTCCGGGCATAAAACCTACTGGTCCGCACTCCAGCTCCAGGCTCCGCTCCAAAGCCCTGCTGAAAATCTCAGCTTGAACGTGTATCATCAAGTAGTTTTAAGGCATATAGTGTGTAAATATAGCCAGGAACACCGACTGCTACAAGGAGAATCTACTTCTACAATACACTAGGCAGGAACTTAAAAGAAGTATTTATTTTTTTATGTATCTACAGATGAAGAGTGCCTATCCCAGAGTGTTCGATATGTGCATTGCTGTAAACATAATGAATGTAGTAGGTCCCTGATCCTGCACAAGGATCATCTTCTCTGAGCCTTCAGATGAGTAATGGAGGATGGTTCCTCCGACTGTCACCGGATGGAGTTAAACAGGAGGAATATCTTCTGAGAACCAAGCTTCTAAAAGGTACCAGAGCTCCCACACAGCTGGCCTTCTGTTGGCCATTCCAGCTCTCTTTCATCACAACATGTGACTCATTTATGGCTCTAAGGAAAGCAGTAAATCTAATATATCCGTATTGAGTCTGAGATCACACAACTTCGACTCAGACTCAAAGTTAGACAGCATTATTTATTAGCCATCTGCACTGGCTTCTGTAAGGTGGTCGGCCATGCAAATTCCTTGTTCTGTGTGCTTTTTATTTAACAGATAAACTCTAACCTTCACGAGCAGTTTGATTTCTTGGAAGTCTTCTATTGATTCCTGCCGCTAGTATTCACTGTTATGACTATGCTGTAATGTAAAATGATGGGTTAATGCAAGTGCTTGGTCATGATAGAATAGAATAAGCAGTTGTATAGCAACGTTCAGCCTTTCAAATAGTAATGAATTCATCCTCACAGCACCTCTGTTCAGCATTTTGTGTGATTTTTTTTCATTTTACAGTCTGGTGTTTAATCAAATTTTGGTCACTGAGATACAGTGGTGAGGTGTGGCATTAACACTTAGACCAGGTGACACATTTGGCCTGACTCTCATTTACACTAAAACCACCTTACATGGCACTGGCAGTGTAAAGAAGCCTTAAAGTGGGTATTAATTACATTTACATTAATACTAGAATGGTGTAAATTGGCCTTAGTGTGAACGAGAATCAGGTTTGATAAGACTAGTGCTTGGTTTTTACAGCTCCAAGTGGCAAACTATCACTGCAGCAAGTCAAATGACACGTCTCTTTCTAATGGATCTGGCATGAGGCTGTAGGATGTTTGATAAGGAAACTGAGAAACACATTGAGCAAATGAGCATGATGTCGTGTGGTAGATTTTAAGGTAGTTTGGTTTTTCTAAGTTTGTTGAACCTCCAAAATATTTCCCACATTTGACCATTAGAATGAGACTTGCTTTGCTTTCAAGATGCTTTCTACATGGTTGCATTGGTCTCCCCAAGTCCCTTAAATCTGTTGTAAATACCTGCAGCCCTGATGTCAAAAAGAATAGCATATAGTCCTCTTTCTAAAACTCATGGTCTGTTCAAGTGGATAATTGATTGGAGAGCTGAGTAAGCACTCTGACCTCTCCAGTATCCAGCAAGATTGATGGCTCTTTCCTTCTTTCCTAGTGAACTGGAGCATGCAAGCCTACCTTTTGTTGTTGTGGAAACACTGAGTGCTTAGGTGGCCCTTTATTTAGGTGGCATCGGTGAGATAACCTGTGAGGCAGAGAAACACAGGGCAGTGGGAAGACAATGGATGAGGATCAAAGCAAACAGGAGGCAAAGTGTTCATAAAGTGGGAAGTGGATAAAGAGGAGGATAGATGACCACAGAAGCAGAAAGCCAGTCAAGTTGAGTTTTCATTATTTTCCAGCATTGAGTCAGAACTAGACCCGTGTCAATAACAATGGCTGAACCAAAAAATTCATGCTGGTATAGGAAGGAGGCATACTGCGTGGATGGCAGGGCCCAGCAGGATTTTGTGGTGAGCAAACTAAAGATCCTCCTTCTTTAAACTTATCAAACGGTGTATCCACCCCATCTTGACAAGCTCCTTCTAGCATGTGCTATCCATACTGCCATCCTGTCCACTGGACAATGGAACACCAATGCTATGTCAAGAAGAAGTCTCTGTATGCTTTTCACACAATCAAGGCAATTATCATCTAGTCACTTGTTTGCTTGTGAGCAGCACACCTCACATTTTATCGAGCAAAACAGTTGCAATTGAGACAGGCATCAAGGGATTTTGCACTTTTTTTTTTTTAAGGAGAAAGTAGGAGGAAGGAACTGAAAGTGAAGCCTGGGAACAGCTGGCCTCGCATGTGGGTCACCCAGATATCCAAACTGTTTGCAAACCCAGATTTGTAAAGCTAACAACGTGGGAGTCCATAATCCACCGTATACTTCAGATTTCATCTGACGCCCACATGCTGAAATTGCCTCTTCGGTCTGTGCGTACGCTGCTTCAGGAAGCAACGCTGAACTTGAGCCTCACCTCCCGAGCTGCTCATCTGAACTTGCTGTTACTTGAACATAACATAAGAACATAAGAACGGCCGTACCCGGTCAGACCAAAGGTCCATCTATCCCAGTATCTGTCTACCAACAGTGGCCAATGCCAGGTGCCCCTGAGGGAGTGAACCTAACAGGCAATGATCAAGTGATCTCTCTCCTGCCATCCATCTCCATCCTCTGACAAACAGAGGCTAGGGACACCATTCTTACCCATCCTGGCTAATAGGCATGTATGGACTTAGCCACCATGAATTTATCCAGTCCCCTTTTAAACATTGTTATAGTCCTAGCCTTCACAACCTCCTCAGGTAAGGAGTTCCACAAGTTGACTGTGCGCTGCGTGAAGAAGAACTTCCTTTTATTTGTTTTAAACCTGCTGCCTATTAATTTCATTTGGTGACCCCTAGTTCTTGTATTATGGGAATAAGTAAATAACTTTTCCTTATCCACTTTCTCAACATCACTCATGATTTTATATACCTCTATCATGTCCCCCCTTAGTCTTCTCTTTTCCAAACTGAAGAGTCCTAGCCTCTTTAATCTTTCCTCATATGGGACCCTCTCTAAACCCCTAATCATTTTAGTTGCTCTTTTCTGAACCTTTTCTAGTGCTAGAATATATTTTTTGAGGTGAGGAGACCACATCTGTACACAGTATTCGAGATGTGGGCGTACCATGGATTTATATAAGGGCAATAATATATTCTCAGTCTTATTCTCTATCCCCTTTTTAATGATTCCTAACATCCCGTTTGCTTTTTTGACCGCCTCTGCACACTGCGTGGACATCTTCAGAGAACTATCCACGATAACTCCAAGATCTTTTTCCTGACTCGTTGTAGCTAAATTAGCCCCCATCATGTTGTATGTATAGTTGGGGTTATTTTTTCCAATGTGCATTACTTTACATTTATCCACATTAAATTTCATTTGCCATTTTGTTGCCCAATCACTTCGTTTTGTGAGATCTTTTTGAAGTTCTTCACAGTCTGCTTTGGTCTTAACTATCTTGAGAAGTTTAGTATCATCTGCAAACTTGGCCACCTCACTGTTTACCCCTTTCTCCAGATCATTTATGAATAAATTGAATAGGATTGGTCCTAGGACTGACCCTTGGGGAACACCACTAGTTACCCCTCTCCATTCTGAGAATTTACCATTAATTCCTACCTACTTGTCTGCACAAAAGGGACTCAATGAACTCCACTGAGCAGCTTTAGCACAATGACATCAGTTTACTGTGAGAGGAAGTCCCCGCCTGCTCAAGCATGACTGCAGTCAACAGAAAATCCAGCAACGGGGAGCATCTATAAAGTATTTGTATTTTTATGGATAGGCGTTAGTAGGAATAGATGTGCGGTGGGAGGACCAGCATATGTCCTGCTACATATTTCCATACACAAAGTACTACCACTTTCAGGCAGATTGACCTCTGGTTTAGATTAATAAGGCTGTAAAATCCAGAAAGACGACAAGGAAATTCTGCACAAGCAAGTACAAACTGTGTGTGTCTCTCTCTCTGTAGCAGGCTGCATCTGAGCACAAAGTGACAGCTGCCTCTGCAGTAGGACAGCTGCCTCTCTCCATTTCAATGTGCACTACAGAGAAAATAAGCTGTGCCAGATGCAAGCTGCCAGCACCACGTGTACTACAATGGCACATTATTTTGTGTGTCATGCTGCCTTCCATTTTCGTAGCTATTTTTGCTTTAATTTCCTAGTTATTATTGAAAATGTATATTACAGTAGTGCGCAGAGGGCAACCAGTCCAGGGCCACTTTGTGCTAAATTCTGTACAAGCAGATATGGGGGAAAGTTTCAGAAGCACCTAAGGGAATTAGAGCCATAAGTTCTACTGATGTTCCACTGGGCACCTATCTCTGTTCAGTACCTTTGAAAATCTCCTTCATTGTAAACAGTGTTCCCTGCCCCAAAGAGCCTACAGTGTAAAAGATACAACATAATGGATGGCCAGCCATACAAATGGGCAGGGAAGGAGTGGTAATAAAAAAAAATAATGGGAAGTTTTAGCACAGACTGGCTGTGTGCACAGTTTATTTCATTTTATGTTTCTTTTCTTTTTAAAGAAGAGAACCGTAAACAGTAAGAAGAAACTGCTTCCAATACATTTTCAGTAGTCAAGAGCTTCTCACGTCTGTTTTCAGGGTCACACCTGTTGCTAACATATCATCTTGCGCTCAATAAATAACTCTTCTTTAAATTATTGCGGGGCGGGAGGGAGCCCTCTGGCGTTGTGTAGTTTTCATTTCCAATCCTGGGAAAATCAGCAGGAGCTCTCCATCTCTCGCCGTGCTGGATTTTTCTTATAGAACTAGTAACTTGACGCAAAAGTATCTTCTCAGAAAAACCCATCACATGTTAATAAGGTCACTTTACGTATGAAGATGAAGGTGATGGGAGAAACTTGTGTTTTCAGTTTCACCTTTCCTAAGCCAACAAAGACTTGTTTATACTTCCATTGTGTTTTACACAGTAGATTAGCATCAGACCTTCCTTAATATGAAGGTGCAACTCACCAAAAAACTTTTTATTTTTACTATAACAAAATGCTAGGCCTAACACACAAACACACTGCAGTGGCTTTTTAATTCTGCATATGCAACCTTACTTGAGGCTAAAAGTTGACCTTATCTCAAAAATGTTTTTTTTTAATTGCTAATTGAAAAATGTTCTTTGTATGTAACTAATATAAGGGGAGGTTTTTTTTAAAAGGTGCCTAGTAGATTTGGGAGCACAAGTCTAATTGAATTGCAGTGAGATTTGTGCTCTTAAACCCCTTAGGCGCTTTAGAAAATTTCCCCTTAATTCATAAATAAAATTTAACCATGTGAGGAGTTTCACACAGAAGGAGTTTTGCGGTAGCACACATTTGTGTCCTTGTAACTCAAAAAACACTGCTGTAACAATAGTGGATTATTGACCGGCAGATAGAAAAATTCCCTTTCCCATGACCCGTATCATGGAAGGCAAAAGTAAGAAAGGACAGACTATCTGGAGCAGTTGGCCCATTTGGCATTGGTGAAACAGATGATAGAGGAGAAAGATTCATAGAATTTTGCAAGAAACGTGACTTCATTGCCAGCAGTGCTCATTCTGAACACAAAGCGCAAGAGGTACGTGAGAGTCACTAAGAGGGATGTATAAAAACCAGCTTGATTTTATTATGATTAATGGTAGATACAGAAATAGTGTTAGGAAGGTTAAGGTAACACCAAGTGCAGATTGTGGATCAGATCATAGACTGGTTTTAATGAGACTGAATATCAAACTGAAAAAGTTACAGAAAGCCAAACACTATCGAGGATGGAACCTTGGAGGTCTGAATCATGAGATACAAAGTCACTACCAAGAAGAGGTGATGCGGATAATTAATGACAGCAAAGACCAAGTCACTTGGGAATGTCTGAAAGATGCTATCAAAGAAGCTGCAGATAAATATGTAGGGAAGAAGTTAATTAGCTAAGAAAGTCCCTTGGATAAAAGATGTAATCACTGCTGGGATGGACAAAAGAAGGAAAGTAAAAGCACAAAGATCAAAAACAGAAAAAAAGGAATACTGAAGACTAAAAATGATGAAGAATAAATGCAGATTAGTAAAGTCTGAATGAATGGTTGGATCAGAAACGCAAAGCAGTTGGATAAAGCAAACAAACAAAGTGAGATGTATCAAAAGGTAAGTGCCATAAATTACAGAAGAAAGGTAACCCTTAAGGACAAAATTGGACAATATTTGACAGACCCTAAAGACAAGAATAAGAGATGACAAGAACATACCAAGTAGTATTAGGGCTGAAATACCTCAACTAGAGATTAATCAAGTAAGTCCACCAATATTGGATGAAGAATCGTGGCAGCAATAAAAAGACTGAGTGGAGAAGCACTGGATTGTGATGAAATACCAGCTGAATTGTTCAAAAAAAAAAAAATAGGGGACAAAGGCTTGAAATCCCTGTGAGGGGTAATGAAGAATCCGTTTGAGCCAGGAGAATTACCAGAAGACTTTACAAAGTTCATTGTGTTTCCAGATCTCCAAAAAGAACAACTCTATGTATTGTCAAGAATACAAACAAACAGCCTACTATCCCATGCCTCTAAGATACTTTTGCAAGTTGTTCAAGACAAAATACAAGAAAGGATTGACAAGGAAATAAGCAAACAACAATACAGCTTCAAATGTGGAAAGGGCATGAAAATCACCATTGTGAACTTGAAGCTTATATTACAAAGCTCAGTTGAAATAGAGAAAACAGTATACTTGTGTTTTATTGACTTCCAAAAAGCATTTGACAAGCACTACCACCTGAAATTGCTCAACATATTATAAACTGTAGGGATTGATGGATATGAACTCCAAGTAATAAAACAATTATGCTGAAATCAGAAGGAGACTATAGTGGGAGATGAAAATCCAGAACTAACAGAGATCAAGAGAGGAGGAGTGAGACAAGTTTGTGTAATGTCAGCAGAGGATCATACAGAATGGGCTGCCATGCTTGCAAACCTCCAGTAATGGGGCTGCCACATAAGATGATCATGATTTATTTGCGTAAGCGGTTTCCTTTTATTATCAAACAAAAAATAAAATTGCTTTCCAGTTTCGTCAAACCAAGAGAGAATAATATTTCATGCAGGTAGCTTTCGAAATTTCATTTAGTCCCAAATCGGGATGAAGTCAATGTTGGAATTTTTCATGAAACAAAATATCCTGAAATTATTAATTTTTACTTTTATATTATAATATGACATAACATAAAAGTCAAAATGATAAAATCCAAACAAAATATTTTGGCCATATCAAAATGAAAAGTTTTGGTCATTTCCTGTTGAAAACTTTGACAAAATTGCTACATTTTTATTTTGTTGAATCAGGATTTCCCAATGGAAGACTGTTCCTTCAGAAAATCCAGTTCTGAAGCATGACTGTTTATAGCTTTCCACCACTTTTAAAGTATTTCATATAACAACTCTGGAAATTCTTGTTCTCCATTTAAATTTCTTTGGACATTTAAATCCTCCTAAATCCTCAATATCCTGTGGCAATGAGTTCCACCAGCTAATTATGTGTTGTATGGTGAAATATTTCCATTTGTCCATTTTGACGTATCCTACACCTGAAGAAGTAACACTGAAGACCTAAGAGAGGGGCCTTTCCTAAAGATTATCTGAGCTGGCCAAAGGAAATAATTGGAATCTTATGGCAGAACCTATGATTCTGCAATATCTAGACCAGTGGTTCTCCAACTGTTGCACTGATGACCCCTTTCACATAGCAAGCCTCTGTGTGTGACCCCCCTTTAAAATTAAAAACACTTCTTTACATATTTGACACCATTATAAATGCTGGAGGCAAAGTGGGGTTTGAGGTGGAGGCTTACATCTCACGACCCCCCATGTAATAACCTCGTGACCCCCTGAGGGGGTCCCACCCCCAGTTTGAGAACCCCTGATCTAGACCAAAGAGTTCTGCATAGGCTTTCCTGAAGCACCCAGACAGAGTCTCTGAATCCTTTTGAAAATATTCCCCCACCACCAATAAACTATGAAGAAACTTCTATAGTAGAAGTTCAATTATTATAACCAGTAGTACCTACAGTAATATCCCTCTCCAGCAAAGAACTGAAGCACATATGTAACGTTAAAGCACAAGTGGTCCCATCCCTTCAGTGGGATGAGACTAGTCACATGCTTAAAGTTAAGCACACACGTCACTGTTAGTGTATATTTGTACAACAGAAAATATCTAGGGTACAAAATAGTTAAGTGCAGTTGTTGGAAGCCTGCATGTGAAGGGCATTGTAGAATTAAGAGATACAATGCAATCCTTTTTCAGGTATACTATGTTGGGGAAGATATTGTTCACTAAGAGCTGCAGTTTGACATTACACTGTTTTGTTGTGATTCATCTGGCCAGTTAATCCTTAAAATGTGCAAAATGCTTGTTAGTGGCGGCTGGGAATGTGCATACTTTGCTTGCCATCCAGTGACCAAGTAAGAGGTATGGACCTTGCAGAAAATAGCTCCTGTAGGACATTCCATAAGTGTCATTGTCCTGTTCTTTATGTGTGCAGCAGTGTATTTCCTAGGAGTCTGGGCTGTATCCCCCCCCACACACACACACACTGGAGCTGGTTTGGTCTGTTTCTCGAGTTCTTCTGAGCTGGGCAGGAGGTGTGTCCTGGTCCCTTGCAGTAAAAGCAGAGGTTCAGCCGTCGTTGTCATGTTCTCTCCTCCGGGTTCAGATGTTGGTGACCCAGGTTGACCTGCATGGGTTCAGGACTCGGTTGAACAGGTCTCAGTGTGGAGGGTGGGCATGGGGGTGTTGAGCCAACTCTTTCCTCCTTCCGTTCATGAAGACAAGAGTCAGTGCACAGGGCAAGGTCAGTAAGTTTGGCTAGATGTGTGGGGTTTTTGACATGAGCTAGTTCGTGTTTTAGCTCAACATTGAGCCCACACCGGAAAGGGTAAAGTTGGGCTGCTTCATTACATTCAACATCAACCACGAGCCATTCGAAATGTGCGGCATAGGAAGTGGCTGGCTCTTGCCCCTGGCAAAGCTTCCAGAAGGCAGCCTCTGCCTGGTGGATGCAGTGTGGGTCATTGAAGATTGTCATGAAGGCATTCCAGTTGGAGAGCACAGGGCTGCTCTGCTCCAACAGTGGGGGAGACCCAACTGAACACTTCGCTGGAGAGCAGGCTGAGTACTAGCCCCACCTCAGTCTGGTCTGTGGGGTACACTAGGGGGTGGAGCAGGAAGATCAGCCAGCATTGGTCCAGGAAACCTGGGCCTCAGCAGTGAGCTGTGCCATCTGAGCCTGCAACTGGTCTATTTGTTCGTGCAAGGCCTGTGCTTCAAGCCCACATTGTGTAGCATGGTTCCCCGCCTGCAGACAGGTGACCTCAGGGAGCTGCTGGTTGGAGGGCAGCCAACCCCTTCTATCATCTGTGGAGGGGTTGGATGGATTGAGGGGGATGCAGATAGTCTGAGCAAACTGTCATGACAGGGACAAGGGCAGTCAGACCTAGTGGTCATAGCGGGAGTCGGGCTGAGTCAGGTACTGGGGTCAGAGTCTAAAAAGTGCCTTAGGGCGAATTGAGAGTCAGATGTCAGGAGGCAGGCAGAGTCAGGTTACCAGGAGATTGGGGACAGGAACCACATTACAGACAGCAATTGAATAGCAAAACTGAGGACAAACCAGGGTCAGAAGCCAGAGTCTAGAGTCTATCACGAGCAGAGACAGACAGGCAGTCTGTGTTCTTGATCAGACAGCTCCCCTTCATGGCTTCCTGGTTTATATACTGTTATCAGCCAATCAGGCGGCTGTGAGGGGCTGCCACTCTGATCCTGCTGGGAAGAACTTCCCTGCCAAGCCCAGCTTCACAAGGGCCTCCCATGGGAGCCCAGCCTAAGCCTCCTGTCATGATGCGGAAGTGTCAGTGGCCCAGAACCCCCCCGAACCTAGCTTTCAGCCCTGCACGTTCTAACACTGGCTGTTTCTAAACCTTGGTTTTCATTCTTGGCAGTCATCACACTAGCTAGAGAACACCATTAATCTGCTTCCACTTTATGTAAACCACTCTGTGTAACAAGAAGAAAAATTGAAGGGTATTCTGGGAATTCAGTGCTCTTTCTCATAGCCTTCTTCCCTGTCACAAAATTACCTGCCCTCTGGCACCAGCAATCAGCACGCCTGGCATGAGTCTTTCGGCAAACAGTGTGGAGGTCAACCTGCTGCTAAATCGCTGCAGTTGTGAATCAGCACCAAACATCAAATCAGACTTTGACTCCCTCAGGGAACTGATGAGCAGGATACCCTGGGAGAATAACATGAGGGGGAAAGGAGTCCAGGAGAGCTGCCTGTATTTTAAAGAATCCTTATTCAGGTTGCAGGAACAAACCATCCCGATGTGTAGGAAGAATAGTAAATATGGCAGGCGACCAGCTTGGCTTAACAGTGAAATCCTTGCTGATCTTAAACACAAAAAAGAAGCTTACAAGAAGTGGAAGATTGGACAAATGACCAGGAAGGAGTATAAAATATTGCTCAGGCATGCAGGAGTGAAATCAGGAAGGCCAAATCACACTTGGAGTTGCAGCTAGCAAGAGATGTTAAGAGTAACAAGAAGGGTTTCTTCAGGTATGTTAGCAACAAGAAGAAGGTCAAGGAAAGTGTGGGCCCCTTACTGAATGAGGGAGGCAACCTAGTGACAGAGGATGTGGAAAAAGCTAATGTACTCAATGCTTTTTTTGCCTCAGTCTTCACAAACAAGGTCAGCTCCCAGACTACTGCACTGGGCAGCACAGCATGGGGAAGAGGTGACCAGCCCTCTGTGGAGAAAGAAGTAGTTCGGAACTATTTAGAAAAGCTGGACGAGCACAAGTCCATGGGGCCGGAAGCACTGCATCCAAGGGTGCTAAAGGAGTTGGCGGATGTGATTGCAGAGCCTTTGGCCATTATCTTTGAAAACTCATGGCGATCGGGGGAGGTCCTGGATGACTTTAAAAAAAGGGAAGAAGGAGGATCCGGGGAACTACAGGCCAGTCAGCCTCACCTCAGTCCCTGGAAAAATCATTGAGCAGGTCCTCAAGGAATCAAGTCTGATGCACTTAGAGGAGAGGAAAGTGATCAGGAACAGTCAGCATGGATTCACCAAGGGTAAGTCATGCCTGACTAACCTAATTGCCTTCTATGAGGAGATAACTGGGTCTGTAGATGAAGGGAAAGCAGTGGATATGTTATTCCTTGACTTTAGCAAAGCTTTTGATACAGTCTCCTACAGTATTCTTGCCAGCAAGTTAAAGAAGTATGGGCCTAGACTGTAAGGTGGATAGAAAGCTGGCTAGATCATAGGGCTCAATGGGTAGTGATCAATAGCTCCATGTCTAATTGTCAGCTGGTATCAAGTGGAGTTCCCCAAGGGTCGGTCCTGGGCCTGGTTTTGTTCAATATCTTCATTAATGATCTGGAGGACGGCATGGACTGCACCCTCAGCAAATTTGCAGATGACACTAAACTGGGAGGAGTGGTAGATACACTGGAGGGTAGGGACAGGATACAGAGGGACCTAGACAAATTAGAGGATTGGGCCAAAAGAAATCTAATGAGGTTCAACAAGGACAAGTGCAGAGTCCTGCACTTAGGATGGAAGAATCCCATGCACTGCTACAGACTAGGGACCGAATGGCTAGGCAGCAGTTCTGCAGAAAAGGACCTAGGGGTTACAGTGGATGAGAAGCTGGATATGAGTCAACAGTGTGCCCTTGTTGCCAAGAAGGCTAACAGCATATTGGGCTGAATTAGTAGGGGCACTGCCAGCAGATCGAGGGATGTGATCATTCCCCTCTATTTGGCATGGATGTGGCCTCATTTGGAGTACTGTGTCCAGTTTTGGGCACCACACTACAAGGAGGATGTGGAAAAATTGGAGAGAGTCCAGCAGAGGGCAACAAAAATGATTAGGGGGCTGGAGAACATGACTTATGAGGAGAGGCTGAGGGAACTGAGATTGTTTAGCCTGCAGAAGAGAAGAATGAGGGGGGATTTGATAGCTGCTTTCAACTACCAGAAAGGGGGTTCCAAAGAGGATGGATCTAGACTGTTCTCAGTGGTGGCAGATGACAGAACAAGGAGTAATGGTCTCAAGTTGCAGTGGGGGAGGTTTAGGTTGGATATCAGGAAAAACTTTTTCACTGGGAGGGTGGTGAAGCACTGGAATGGGTTACCTAGGGATGTGGTGGAATCTCCTTCCTTACAGGTTTATAAGGTCAGGCTTGACAAAGCCCTGGCTGGGATGATTTAGTTGGGGATTGGCCCTGCTTTGAGCAGGGGATTGGGCTAAATGAGCTCCTGAGGTCCCTTCCAACCCTGAGATTCTATGATTCTCTTTGCTCATTTGCAATGAAATGTCTCCACCGGTTGCACTTCCTTTAAATACAATCCAAAACTCCAGCCTAAGACCAAATAGGAAAGCCTTTTTCTGTCAGATAAGGATATGATGGAGGAAGAGACAGGGGTTAGTGAATAATCTAAAAGGGGCTCCACAAACCTTTAAGTTACAGTTATTTCTTTCTATTACAGTAGTGCCTAGAGTCGCCAAAAGAGATCAGGGCGTCCATGCGCTTGGTGCTGTACATACGGGTAGTGAGAAGCAGTCCCTGCCCCAGAATGCTTACACTCTAAAGAGACAAGACAGGTAAAGCGTGGGAGAAAGGATTATTACCGGGGACTGAAATGCAGAGGGAGTAAATGATTTGCTTGAGGTCACACAAGGCATCTGCGGCAGCGCTGGGAACTGATCACAGATTTTCTCTCTAGAGGTGCCTTACACAGGTCAGATCCAGGACTGATTGAAGGCAGTGGAAATCTTTCCATTGACTTCAGCAAGCTTTGGATCAGGCCCCATCTGAGGAACTCAAAGCAATTTCCAAAGAAAGTGAAATAAGCAAATATTATCCCCAGGGTCTTGGAGGTTAAAGCGCAAATTTAAAGGGGCACCCAAAATATGACACTTAAAATTGGGGTCCACTTTTTAATATTTGTGCTTAAGTGACTGGTGCAAGGTCACACAGGAAGTTTTTGTCAAGACCAGGAAAATGAACCAGGGATCTAGGCTGCCAGTCCTCTACCTTATTATATATATATGTCCTTCCTCTCCTGGTTAGAACCAACCAGAGACACAAAGCAAAAAGGATCCAATGGATTAGCTACTGCTGAGAACTTTGAAATGACATGTCTGATCAGTTCTTTTGGCATGAAGAATAATCTCTCTAACCTTGGTTTCATTATGTTGATTTCCTGATGTAAATCATTTTCAGTAATAAAAGGGCATGGAACAAAGGCATGACAAGAGCGAGTGGCTGGAAGTTGAAGTTAGAATGTTCAAATTGGAAATAAAATGTAACTTTCCAACCCTCAAGATCACTAATCATTAGAACAGATAGTCAAGGAACATGGTAAATTTATTCTTTGGAGCACTTTTTAGGTGCCATCTTGATATACCTTATCAGGGCCTGATTTCCTGAAAGTGCTGAGTACCGCCACCAACCCTCTGAGAATCAAGCTCCTTTATGTGGCCTCTAGTTGGGCACCCAAAGTCAGTTTAGAACATGAGATGAGACGTCTTTCTAAAAGATATGCTCTAATTCAGCCACAAATTACCTGGCCCAGTAGCACTCACTCATGGAGGAGAGAAGAATAATTCCTTCCACTGCTGGAATTGCTGGGTGCAATAGCCCACATTATACAGGACATCAGACTAGATGATGATAACTGTCTCTTCTGGTCTCAAAAATCTATGAGCAGAGCTTCTAGGGTGGCTCATGAGTCTGTTTATCGAATAACATAAAGGGTGTCTTAGGCTCTCACAGATGAGTGTCCTGCCATCCATGACAGGTGCTGCTAATTACCTGGATCTTGCCTTCCTTCCCATTCTGGCAGCAGGCCCATTAGGCATGGTCCTCGTGGGAGATGAGATAGTTTTATAGTAAGACCTAAGCAGAGTCTTGTGCTGGTGCACAGAGGGGAATTCTAGCTCTTAGCATGCTGGATGATAAAATTGTGCCTGTCATTTTAATTCTGCACTTGAGACTCTCTCAGTAGCCATATGCTGAAATGGTAAATACAGGCATTCCTGTCAACAACCAGCTGTTTGAAAGACACAGTATGACAGAGTCTTCAGACTGACCATTGATAAAATATAGACCTTAATGAATCAGCGTGTGGAGCCTGGTGCTGAAATAACTCCACTGACAAATATAAGTACATGTTGCATAAAAAATACTTTCCAGGCTCGGGAGGAGTGTTTCTTGATTGGCTGCTTACTAATCCAACCTGTGTTATTCATATAATACCATTAGCATGATTTGGAGATGATTAATTTGATTTTTGAATTACTGACTTGCCTGTGATACATTTTACAATGTAATAATTAAACAAATAGTATCCAAGAAGGATCCCAGGATTTGGAGTAACTGTGATGTAATGGAGACCATGGTGAAGTCCATGTGCCTGTCTATCAAGTGATTAATGTATAGCCTTTTCTAGCCTGTGTGGAGGATAGCTCAGTGGTTTGAGCATTGGATTGCTAAACCCAGAATTATAAGCTCAATCCTTGAGAGGGCCGTTTAGAGAAATGGGGTTTAAAAAAAAACTGTTTGGGGATTTGTCCTCCTTTGAGCAGGGGGGTTGAGCTAGATGATCTGAGGTCCCTTCCAATCCTCATATTCTATAGTATCTAAGCTCCATTTTTGACCAATGAGCTAGTTTTGATTACATTTTAGCAACCTATATTAATAACACAGAGACACAAACCCAAATGTTAAAGGAACATGAAGGTTGCAAAGTCAAGCACTCAGAAGTTAGGAAATGGCAGTATTAAGGTTTCCTATGCTAGTGGCTCTCAACCTTTCCAGACAACTGTGCCCCTTGCAGGAGTCTGATTTGTCTGGCATACCCCCAAGTTTCATTTCACTTAAAAACTACTTGCTTACAAAATGAGACATAGAAGTACAAAAGTGTCCCAGCACACTGTTACTGACAAATGGCTTCTTTCTCATTTTTACCATGTAATTATAAAATAAATCAACTGGAATATAAATATTGTACTTACATTTCAGTGTATAGTATATAGAGCAGTATAAACACGTCATTTTCTGTATGAAATTTAAGTTTGTACTGATGTTGCTAGTGCTTTTTTATGTAGCCTGTTGTAGAACTAGGCAAATATCTAGATGAGTTGATGTACCCCCTGGAAGACCTCTGCGTACCCCCGGGGTATCTGTACCCCTTTGAGAACTACAGCCCTATGCAACCCTAATTCAGCTGCCTTGTGCGTATGCATTAGACATTAATTACACGATCACATACTTTTTTTTTTTGCAGGACCTTGCCTCATTCAGTGTTGCTCCAAAAATCAGGCAGACTCTTTAGGTACATGAATATGGCTTCAGGTGTCTAATTTTATGAACTCAAGTTTGAAAACTGTGATGATTTTTTCCCAGCTGGGAATATTAAGGGTTTGTCTTAGTCCAGGCAGCCTGGGTTTGCCAGTGGTGTCTGGTTCACATTGATTAGAGAGGGGAAGATAAGCCCTGTAAAACAGGGGATTCAGGCAGCTTGACTTTGGGCATAAAAATGGACTTCACTCAGCTGATATCATTTAAAGGGCTTAGAAAAGTTTCTGTCCTCAGGTAAACAGAACTACCTGCTCATCAAATCAAAGGTTAGCGCTAATGAGCCACGGATGGTGTTAATGCAAGATATAGCAGAAGATATACAAGGAAAATACACGGTGGAATCCTGTGATCTAGCCAAGGCTCACAGAGAGGGACATAGCATATATTCCACAATACTTCTTCCCACTAAATGTTAATAAAAACATTCATGTTAATTTTCTTTATTTGACGTGTTTTAAAGGAAGTTGTAGTATTTTTGCTTAAGTGTAAAAAGTTCTGCATGCCTTCAGCTAATCAAAACTCAGGAAGACCATGACACACTGTAGAATGTTGGAAATGGAAGCGATTTGTTAAACCAATTAAAATTCAGGATTTAAAAAAATGCTCTGATTATCACTTAGCTGCAGGAAAGAGAATGCAAAATTACACATAATACCTGATCCGGGGTGTACTGCAGTCAAGAGAAAGACTCCCATTGACTTCCTAGGCTTTCGATTGGGCCCACAGTCAGGTGCACAAAACAGTCAGTGATATAAATTCTACATGGGTCTGCTACAGACGCAGATAGAATGGGTTTAATCAGAGATTGTTTATTTTGAAACTAAAAATGAGAAAAGGAAGAGCTGATGTTGCATGGATTGTATTGTAGAGATCCTCCGTCCAGATACTGAGCTCCTCTCAACACTGGACAGCAAGTTACACTTCCCTGATTCTCATGGTGCATTTGTGTCAGCCTGATCCCATTATTGTAAGTTAGCTCCCCTTGGCTTGTCTAACCCATGTCAGCCAGCAAAGACCCCTATGGAACCACGCAGGAGCTTAGAATTGGTGACATTTTGATGCACTTTGCTCTACTCCTTCCCACTTATAACACCCCTCCCCCACAATGTACCGCTTCCTACTCCAGTGGTGTTGGGGTCAATTGACATAGGAGGCAGCCATGCCACTTTATGCCACATCCCAGAGCTTCCCTGCACGGGGGAATTCTCAGCTAGACAATGAGAGCTGAGTTCCACTGCTGGAGCAGCACAAAGTTCCTGGAAGGGGGGAGAGACTCTGGCCTTCTTCTCTATTCTCAGGACAAAGTTAGCAAGGCTCCCAAAGCCCATCAAATCATTTCACCCCTCTTCTGTTGACCTACCACCTTGAATTACAGAGTAAACATTCTCAGCAGAAATGCCATATCCTGGCGTGGGAGAGATAGAGTTAGCTGCCAGAGTGTTCATTTAGACCTTCTCTCAAAGTTAAACAGAGCAAAACAAGGATTTCCCCCTAAACAAGTATCAGTTTGCAAAGGGAACAAAACACGCTCTCAGCAGCTAAAAGGCAAAGGTTTAAAGGGCACATGTAACAAGCCAATCACAAAGTTAAACTGGTGACACCCAGCTCTTTGATCTACTTACCAAGCCCAGACAAAACTGATACCCACTTTGTAGCCAACGTAGGAACCTAGATAAAAATGCCAGTAGCAGAATTAGGTTCCATCGGCATCAGACAGAAGTGATGTCAAGTTGGCAAGGAGAAATATTTTGCTGAAGCAGCAGGGCTTGTTACCTTGCCCTCAGCTGTGTTAAGATGCAGCATTTTCTCAGTCTTACTGTCCTCAGCCCGGTTCCTAGAGAGCAGGAGAGACCAGAAAGGTGTTTTTCACGCACAGCTGGCCAGGGTATTGCATTCTTTCCTCCTAGCTGCGTATCTAGCGATGGTTGTCTATACCTTCACACCTTCACCTTAGAGCAATGTGATATGCTGAACTGGATTGATTTAGGGCTCCCCAGAAGCTGCAGCTAAAGTAGAATGCTGCAGGGCACTTTCTAAGGAGGGCTGGCTAACAACAGCACACGATTCTGAGGCTGTTGCCAAGCTCATTTCTAGGGGCAATTCAAAGGTCTTCTGTAAAGTCACGGCATTTGAAATTAATGAAGACACTTCGGCTTTTAGTGCAGGTTGAACTCTGGACATCTGGAATCAGAGTGCTCTTCAGCAGAGGGCACTTGGCTGCAAACATACATAAGAACAGCCATACTGGGTCAGACCAAAGATCCATCCAGTCCAGTATCCTGTCTGCCGACAGTGGCCAATGCCAGGTGCTTCAGAGGGAATGAACAGAACAGAGCAATGATTGAGTGATCCATCCCCTGTGGAATTAACTACTGACAGATCTGTCAGTACCTTTTTGTAACATTTGTCTAGGTCGTCAGGCCTGCAAAGTCTCATTGAGTTGAAATAAATCAGATTTAGTCTGTCCTTTCAGAAAGCAGTTTAGATGAAGTGATGAAAAGCTCTCTTCCCTAGCTGGGGGAAATGTTCTTCCTCAGTTACGTGTAGTATGAAGGGTGCCCAGGTACTGTAGCAATGGGCATCTTAGAAATATGTTTAATAAATAAAAAATTACCTAATCCAGCAACACTGAAGTAGTGTCCTCTGGAATGGAGGGCAGTCATGAAGTGGCACACAGGATACTGCACAGCTGTGTTTCTCTGTGTGCGCGGCTTGTAGGAGTTTTGTGGGAAAACACCTACTCTCCCAAGAAAGGCCACAGGATATTTGCTGTTCCTAGAGCGAACACCAGACCTTGATTTGCAATGTCTCATCTGAATGATCCACACTTAGTAACCTGCATGGGAAACCATTTGTCTCCTTTGGAATGATGAAATGCTGGATCCGCCCTGCTGAAACTTGAAACACGTGGATATGAACTTCATATTTCTACAATGGTTGTATAGAGACAGCAAGGCTTATTACTCCATTTGGGTATCAGAAAGGTACTTGGCAAGAGCGTTAAACAGAAATAACAGAATGGCTTACCAGTAAAGTTAGAGGGGTGGAATTTTAAATAGACTGCTATCCAGTAAACATCCAGTAACACTGCATAAATAAAGCCACGTCATTGATCGTTCTGCAGCTTTTACTCTAGTGCAATGAAGGGTGAAATGCTGGTTCCATTAAAAGCAATGGGCATTTTGTCATTAACTTTAGTGACTTCACCCAAAGCCCCTATTTTGCTTGATGCAAAGGAAACAATTGTCAGTTCCTGAATGAGGCAGCAATATTACATGCGTGGTAGATTGGCCCCATGCTATAGGCTGTTTCATTGGCTCCACTTTCTATACTAAGGAATTCAGTAACTGATTCTTTTTGCCCTTCTGAAAGTCATACATTATGTATAAAGCTTTGATTCTTCCTTCTGCCAGCAATGGGCTAGCTGAGAAAATTAAATATTGCACATTTGGGACTCAGATGTTCAATTTTTCTTAATGTCTCCTTGGTTCAAATGCAGTGCTTGCTTTGTCTCCCCTTTACCTCTCCCCTCCCCCCCAGCCCCCACCTTTTGGAAATTGGTGGCAAAGGCCATGGGCCCGGGCACCTTTTATTCCCCAAACTCCCATGGAAGGCAGTGGGTGTTGGGGTGGCTCATGCCTGGATTACAGCATCAGGCTCTAAATTCGGTTATGCACAAATTTAGGAATGCTCAGTTATCAGGGGCCTGATGGTGGAATGCTTTTTCGTGATGAGCAGTTCCAGGGATGGCAGTGGGAACACGTAAGTAATATGCAGTGTAGGTGAGGGATTGTAGAATTTAGACCATAATGTATGTGCATACACTGAAGTGTTTCTCCCACATGCCTGTGCAGAGTGATCACTATTAAAATCAGCGTGTGCCCACAGACCTCACAGAGCGGGAGCTGAGCTTCTGCAGTGAGTCTCCACTGTGAGAACAGTGTCTCGGATACCACTCTGTGGTAGCTGTGGGTAAATGTTGGCATTTTAAATGGGGATTTTTGAAAGGGCCTAAAGAGATTCCCTTTGAAATTGAGTGGGAGTCAGTCACTTGGCTACCTTACTCCTCTTTGAAAATTTCAGCCATAATAGAGAACCTCGTGCTAGCTGAAGAAACCAAGAGTCAGTGAAAAACCACTCAAACGCCATTATCCTGTTATGGACATGACCCCATTGTGCCAGATGTTGTACAAACACTGTTGCATGTATCCATTGTGTAGAACCCCCACACCCAATGGGGTTGTTGTGGAGAATCAGGGTGTCAGCTGTGTGACAGCTGAGAGCTCAGTAACGCTGGGGCAATTCTTAGCTGGCCAAATCCATGTGTTTTCCAGCCCCTGTGTGTCAGCAGCATGTCATTGAAAACTGGACACATATAACCAAAAGATCCCTTGTCATGAAAGAAGTAACTTGCTATGAGTCTCCCATACCAGCTCATACTGAGGTCAGAAAGACAGAAATGCTCTACAGTCTGCTCTGGATGACGTGTACTCGGTGAGTGCAGATTTTTTGGGGCGAGCAGAAAGAGAGGAAGTAGCGAACAGAATGTTTGTTTTCCAAAGGCCTTTTTTTTTAACATGAATCATAAGTGGAGTTTATAAACTGATTCACACTGACTGGGTCTGGATGTAGAGCAGAGAGTCCATCCTACAGTAATGGGCACTAGGACACAGCAATCTTGTTAAGATAAAAATGGCTAGTATCCTAAAGCTATAGTTGAATCACAGCTGTTACGGTATAATAGATGAATGAGGCAGAATATTCCCATTTCACACCTGGGGAAACCTCAGGCAGTGTGTTGAAAGGACTCCTCCAAGGTCATAGAACAAGTCAGCATCAGAGGCAGGATCAGAACCTAAGCGTATTAGGACTCTGAAGCATGTGTGCGCTCCTGTAGACTGCACTGCCTCTCCTGAAAGAAAATGCTATAGAAAAATGAACCTCTATAGCTGAGGAGCTGCCACTGTTGTCAGTGGGAGGGGGCGGGGGGAGACTTTGGATTGGGATTTCCTGGCTCCTGCCACACTTCAGCTGGTAAGCCTGTGCCTGCACATTCCCAGCGTTCCAGCTGGCATTTGGAAAGGAAAGAAAAGCTTTTACAGCTTTGCTAGAGGAAAAGGAAAACCTCCCAAATGTCATCCCAGCTGAGTGTGTGCGAGTGTGTGCATGAGAGCGATTGTATGACCTGTGGGTTCCCCCACTCCTCCATAGTGAGGCTGCTGCAAGAATAGACTGGACGCACAAATTCACCTTTGTCTGAATGCACGGTGACTTCCGTGCCAATCATCTGTCACACTGGCTCCGCTGAGGTGTTGCACCCCTGCGGCTTTTTTGACAACAGTCTGTGATACAGGAAAAAACCCAGGCAGAAAATGTATATGGTACTTAGCTGGTGGCAATCTTTACAGCTCTGATGCTGATGTACGCCAGCTGAAAAACTAGCCCAGTTTGATTCCTGCTTGAGTTTTTCTTTCATTCTTTACATGGAGCATATGAGCTATTGATTAGTATTATTTTTGTTTATTATTTTATTATTATTCAATAGAAGCTTGAGAACTTATTGTTCATGTTCTAAATGCTCTGTATGTAAATGAAGAGACACATATAAATCCACTGATATGTAAAGAAGTGCTTCTTGCTTGCATATATATACCTGCCCCTGCAAATTTCCACTACATGCATCTGACGAAGTGGGTATTCACCCACGAAAGCTCATGCTCCAAAATGTCTGTTAGTCTATAAGGTGCCACAGGACTCTTTGCTGCTTTTAAAGAAGTGCAGGTATTTGATAACGTAAGTCTGGTATTTTGCAGAGTTACTGTTATTTCTATAATAGTATTGACTAGAGGCCTAACTGACGTAGGGGCCCAGTTGTGCAAGACTCTGTACATCTACATGTCCCTGCCTCCGAATGCTTACATACTCAACAGAGAAGTCAGACAAAGGGCATGAGGGGAAACAGAAGCACTGAGAGTTGAACTAACTTGCCCATTTCTCCATTCATATGGATTCCTTTTATCCTCACATTTTCAAGCGGCCAAGTTTAAGCTGTTTAAGCAGCCAAGCAACTTTTTCCCCTTCAAGATCATAAAAGCGGAAGAGCCAACAAAGGGCTGCAAGAAAGCAGGACAAAAAGGAAATGTAGCCTATCTGAGCAAGCAAAGAAGAGCGGGCAGGAAACATACACACACTTCCAACTATGCTGCAGCCTGGAGTTACCATGGTGAGGGGGGTACCTTGTCACCTGCCACGGTAGCACTTCAGAGTTGTAACATAGAAATAACAGAGGCCATAAGCCCATCCTTCAGGAGCCCGGATTTCAGTGCAGTTACTCTGGACATACCAATGCTGCTGAGAGTTTATCACTGACTGGGTAGCTCGTGTGGGACTGCAAATCAAACTGCAACAATATTCAGCTCGGGGGGGTGGAGGGGATCCTCACAGTTTTACCTGTCACGATGAGTACAGAATATTGACATCTCTGAAGGACAATCTGGTACCATATAAAACCTCACTCCAGCACATTTCCCAGCTTGGTCCTGCATTGGCATTGTGGGCCTGGGCCGATGACAATGCTAGTCAATGGAAAGGTTCCCACTGATCCTACGGTCAGGCCTTAAGTAAGGGTTTAAGGCTTGTACTGTTAAGTGGCTCCACTTTCCAGTTTGAAAAATGTTACCAGTTTGAGAGATGTTACCTATCAGGCAGCAGTGTGGTCCAGCAGATAGGACATAGAATTGGCACATAAAAGACCTGAGCTCTATTTCTGCTTCTGCCACCAGCGTGCTGGGTGACCTTGAGGAAGTCATGTCATTGCCCCATGCCTCAGTTTCCCCATCTGTAAAATGGGGATAATGAAACTGACCTCCTTTGTAAAGCACTTTGAGAGCTGTGGATGCAAAGTGCTGTATAAGACCTAGGAATGATTATAATTAAACCCGGGGAATGCTGCTGGAATCAGTAGTCTCTCTCAGAATGGAAGAAACTTTTTAAGAAAGGACCACACTAGTTCGAACAGTGGTTATTGGGATGCATCCAAGGATGTTTGATGTTATAAAAATTAATCAGCCATATAATCCAAAGGCTGATTCAGGCTGTAGCTCTTTGCTAGGACTTGTCGGCAAATTCTTAACATTTTCTGTTTGCTAAGAACAAAGAAAAATGGTTTTAAATGCAACTGCTATTGTAACATCTGAAGACTGGGCCCAATTTTCTGCTGGTGTAACTGGGTACAGCTCAGTGACTTCGGCAGAGAATTTATCCCAATATTTTCAAAGCTGCAATATGTGAAAGAGAAAAGAGTCTTACTGTGCAATGAAGAAGAGAAAAAAGGGTGCCCTTTACAGAAGGAATGGGCTGATGGATTGGAAGAGATGAGATAGGAATGATGGAGGGTGACAGGCAAGTCTATTGGGAACTGAAAGACCAGCAGGGAGTTTTACCATTGATTTCAGAGGGGAACAGATTTAGGGCTTGTCTACACGGCCCCCCAGTCTAGTCTATAGGGGTTTGAATTGTAAAGTTATCTAACATGTGTGACCATCTGTATTTGCATACTGTAGTTCAAGCCAAGCACATATGAGACTTCCTCATCCATTATTTCAGTCTCTGCTCAGTGGTATCTGTCCTTATGCAGAGGTGCCAGTAAGGCTTTGCCAAAGGGCTCATCTTGTGCTTCGTATATGAAACAAGGGCACTTTTTAACATTAACATTTGGCCGTCACTTATCTTTTTCTAAGTACTTGCTGTAATTCATTATGTTGCACTCAGCTCCAGTGTCTATCTGGAATTCACGTTTTGTTCATTTATTTCCAGTGTCACAAATCAATCTGTTGTGGAACATTGTTTTGTAAATGTATTCGAAGATCCGACAAAGAACTCCCTTTTCCACAGCATCATCAGAGCCTTGTCCTCCAGCTGTATGTTCACGCATGGGTTTTCCTTTGGTAATTCTTTCCAGTTTGTGCTGAGACTAACACATTTTTGCCAAATGGTTGCTTTTATTGCATGCATGACTCTGCATCCATGGAGCCTGGACATCTGCCGTGTTGTGATTGCCTCTCTCTTCATTGCAAACAGATCTTGATTCTACCATTTGGTTAGCCCTGTATTCTGTCTCTGTGCCTTGGTGTACATTTTTTAATTAGATGCACTTTGGTTCATGAGTTGCTAACACTGGACTTGATCAACTATCAATTGAAGTGAGGGGAAAACCTTTCACTGACTGCAGTGGGCTTTGGGTCGGAACCTACTTCATTTGGCAAACACAGTGTTTACTGATCCTGTACATATCCATGCATTTTTGCAAAGTCGAGTCCATTTTCTCACAATAACCTCACTTTGACCTACTTATCAGTTATACCTCAAACTTTGTTCTCTGATTAACCTGTTAACTGTGCATATTCCCAGGCCTTCACTTTATTACCTGGGACTGTAATGGTCTCATCTGCCAGCTGGTTTCTCGAAGGAAGATTTGTCGTTGACAATTGACATTCTTGCATAGATCAAAGTGTTCTTCAAATTTCGGAATGGTTTCATTCTCCTACATGTTCCCAGTAGAATGTATTGTAGTTCTCCAGTGCCTCTGTGCATGCAACAGGAGAATTTCACCCTCTTCAGTTTCACTGCTTCCAGGAGCTTTTGATAGTTCTGACTTCATCTCCTCCAGTTCTCTGGCAGGTTCCCTTCAAAATGAAGGGATTTAGGTGGCTTCATTTTCTCCCTTTTTGCCAAAGATTTAATTTTCTTCTGACACCATGTAATAAACGTGAGATGCACGAGTGCTGGTAAGACGCTAGCCTTTATTATCTTACCACAAATACATAACAGGGATCAGGTCACAAAAGGTTAATACTCCTAGTCACATGATAGGGGTCAGTATGCACTGACTCTGGCAGCTACTCTTACAGCCCCATTGTTTTATTCAGGCCCTGCTCCTAGTTATAAAAGTTCAGTCACCCAATCCGGGCACACGAACAATCACACAGCTGGAATAGTGAATCATGAATCCAGAATAGCTGCAATGAACAGTTTGCTAGTAATTCGTAGGCTGAAATTTGTTTGAGTAAAAGATTCAGCAAACAATTATCTGTAGCAATCACATTAATAAACATTACAGGGATAGTTCATGAGCATAAAGAAGGGCTAAAAGTGTTGAATAATGTATTCATTGGAAATTGTATGCTCAGTACTAATTTTAACTCACAAGCCAATGTGGAGATGCTATCTGTCATTAAAATGGATTCTTCTTCCCTCTCAGTCAAATAAGCCAACAGCTTCCAGTATTTTACTAGAAAATTGCATAGAACTAGTACATTTAGGGTAATTGGAGTCTTGGCATTGGCTCATTTCTGAATGTTTTATGATCCAATTAAAACTACTTCATAGAAGTTAGTGATGCTGGGCAAGGATTAATGGGGGTTTACGGCAAACCTTGCCCTAAAAGGAAATATCCAGAACCCAGCTATCTTTATTTTAAACAATCAAAATTTGGCAAACATGGCAGAGCTGTAAGAAGTTTTTAGTGATCCAAAGGAAGTGGCAAACAGATGTGTGCATGTTTCTAATGTTACATAGATTGGGCTCTGCATGCCAGAGTATGCTCTAAATCATAGTTATTGAAGGCTGTTTTAAGTGTGTGTGTGCGCGCATGCACACGTGTCTGAGGATCTAGTGTTCTGGTAAAGAGTTTCTGGTGCAGGGCTTGTCCACACGGGACATTATACTAGGATAAAGTGACAAAGAGTCCTGTGGCACTTTATAGACTAACAGATGTATTGGAGCATAAGCTTTTGTGGGTGAATACCCACTTCGTCAGACGCATGTCATGATGTCACTAACAGTGACACCCACGAAAGCTCATGCTCCAATATGTCTGTTAGTCTATAAGGTGCCACAGGACTCTCTGTCACTTTTTACAGAGCCAGACTAACATGGCTACCCCTCTGATACTATACTAGGATAGTTAACCCACTGTAGTAACTCCCCATGTGGACACTTTAAGCCTTGTCTATATGGGGAAATTGATTGACATAACTATTCCAGAATAATTTAGCTTTTCCAGAATGAATCCCCCATGTGGACACTGTATTCCAGATTAAAAGTGATTTTATTACAGAATTACTCTGCTTTCTGATTGGGTTTATTATTCCAGAATGCAGTCACTTTTATTCCACACATGGGGAGTTATTGAGGAATAGCTCATTTCACAGCAACTATGGCAGTCAATTTCCCGGTCTACACAAGCTTTTAACTGGAATAAAAGTATCCACATAGGGAGTTATATCAGTATAACTACAGCACTTTATATTCACTCCCGACCTTTCACCCATATTACTTCCCTATGTGGACAAGCCCTAACATCATTTCTAAGGCCCTGGCCCCACAGACACCTGCACACACGATTAACTTGAGGTATGTGAGTAGTCCTATTGACTGCATTGGATTACTTAAGTGTTTAAAGTTAAGAATGTGCATACGTGTTTGCAGAATCAGGGCCCAAATGACTCTGCTGTTTTGTCTGAAGTTATCATCAGATGTGATTTATTTGTGTAGTGGTGATTCACATTATTTTTTAATTAATGGCTGAAATACTAAAGGCCAGGTGGATAAAAATCAATTTGGAAAAATCAGATTTTTATATTTAAATCAGATTTTTTTAATTTAAATTAATATATTTTTATTTTTTAAAATAAACCTATTTGAAATTATGGCAGCTTATATTCTTACAATTAGCTACTAAAATCATTTAATTAAATAAAAAAATTGAAGTAGTACATGGTGTTTGCTACCAAAGCACTGAGCTGGTGGAAGTAACTAGCTAAACCCCTGGAAGCAGAGTTTGTTGACATACTAAACCAATTTTTTGACAGCAGTAGCCTCTTCTGCAGGTGCAGACAGAATATTTTCTTCATTTCAATTTATTCAACTAGTTCAGTTCAATGATTAGTTCATTCAAAGATGAGAGGCTGATTCGGAGGTGAAAACCCAGGAAAGCTTGTTTTCCTCTTCCAGTCTATGAATAAAAACAAGGTGTGAAAAGGTGAGATCTACTAGCTCTAAAATCTTGAAGGGTGTGGTGACTGGAAACAGTCAATTCAATTAATTAACTACAGATTACATTTCTTTTGTTTAATAAATCAGTTAGTTAAAAAACAAAATAAAAACATGTTTTGATAAACTTTGTTTCTTATCTATCCACACATTTAAAGTAGTAGTACTTAACTATGAAAAAAAAATGAAATGCTAGCTTTGTGCATTTTAATTGAATTCCAAATTCCATCTCAATGTGACATGACACTAGGATGACCAGATGTCCCGATTTTATGGGGACAGTCCCTATATTTGGGGTTTTTTTAATATATGAGCTCCTATTACCCCCCACCCCCTGTACTGATTTTTCACACTTGCTATCTGGTCACCCTACATGACACAAATCACAAGTAAAAAAATATTCATCATCTGGAAAATAAGAGATGAATCAAATACCATTTCTAACATAAAAAAGTAAACATTAAGAATCTGAACAAATGTAAATTAAGCTATATAATTGCTTAAATATGTATAGATACAGCACATTCTCCTGGTTAGCAAAAAGAAATGTCAAATCTAGTGTAAAGGCTATATTTAGTTGCAAATCAACATGATTTAATGGTTATCAATCAATGAGAATCAACTTTTCTTAGGAATATAAAAAGTACAAATACAAATAAGATTACAATTGATGCGTTAAGGGAAGGTTTCCCACTTGCTGATTTGAATTATGATTCAAATCAGTGATTTGAATCACTTTGTTTGAATCAGTCCACCCTGCAAAAGGCATGTAAGCCTCGAGTTCTGCAAACATGCATGTGAGTAACTTTACAGATGAGTACAGTACTCCTATTGTGGTAGACAGGCCTTCTTACATGATTAAAGTTTAGCTTGTGCTTAAGTTTTGCAGTATCGGGGTATGAATATCCAGTGCATTAATTATCCTTAATTAAACATGTCTTTTATATACCGATGCCTAAATGGAACATCTACATTAGTACTGGATTGGAAATATTCATGGTACATTAAGGCCAGATTCTCAACTGGGGTAAATCAGTGTTGTTCTATTCACTTCAGTGGAGCTATGTTGACTTACACCAGTTGAAGATCTCGCCCCTAAACTTTTGTGCAGCCTTTCTACTAATTTTGTTACCGTCTCAGGAGTTTTTTGGCCAAACAGAGGCAGAGTTACCATATACTCCAATGTTGTATCGGCAACATTTTGAAGTGAATTTCAAATTTCAGAGTATAAGATCGTTTTCCAAACTTTACCAAGCAGTCTATAGTACATCCACTCACAATCTCACAGGGATATGAAAACAAGAAGATGGTCATAGAATCATAGAATCATAGAATTCGAGATCAGAAGGGACCATTATGATCATCTAGTCTGACCTCCTGCAAGATGCAGGCCACATAAGCCGATCCACCCACTCCTTAAGCAAGCGATCCCTGCCCCATGCTTCGGAGGAAGGCGAAAAACCTCCAGGGCCACTGCCAATCTACCCTGGAGGAAAATTCCTGGAGGAATTACTCCTGTGCTTATGTGATGGCCAGCATCTTGGCTGACACACTGTGGATTGAAGCAGGGACTTCACTTAATCCCCACTAGGTTGGACTATAACAGAGTCATATCCTCTGTGGATCAGGTGCAGAGTGGGACCTGTAACATACATCAGTGGGTTACACTCAAGCTAGGCACTTGCTTATGGGCCTTGCTGGCTCAAGGCCCTAAATACTGAACTGGGAAGACTTTACCTTCTCTTATTCTCTCTGTTATTTCATTGCGTGTTCTGAAGATTGCATTGACAAGGCTAATACACAAGACACAACACAGTCAAGGAGGCTCCTCTCAACAATGTATGTGATCTATGTTAGCTCGCTGCTGTGCATCTAATTTCATTTGTGGAAAGTAATAGATGATGCAGCAGAGACATTCTACTATTGTTACAAGCAGAAAATTGTATCAGTTTTCCATCCAGCTAACCTATGGGGGAGAAGAATCTCATCCTTTTTTCTTGTCGGAAAGTTTATCCAGCAATAACAGAGAAGAATCTAAATGAAATCGTCTGATTTACATTTCTTTCCCTCCCCCATACGCACTGTAGTTTTTTGTTCGTTTGTTTTACTTGTAAATGATCACTGTGCTTCAGAAGTGACAAATTCCTTACTAATTACACAGGATATTAAGTATCACTAGGAAAAACGTACTTGCTTTTCATGACTTTGGTAAAGAGTTGCTCAATGTAATGCATTGTTGTGATTCAAATAATTGTTTACTGCCAACTAGAATTTGGAACAGAGTTGGAGCGGCCATAATACTCTTCGCTTGGGGAAAATTTCAGGTACAAGTTTCACTCTCCCTGGTCCACCAAGATCTGTAGAGGACATGGCATCAGTACAATCCACACGATACTGGGGAAGAAAGGGAGGATGGCCTGGTGGTTAGGATGGTAGCCTAGGACTTGAGACCTATGTTCTAGTCTCTGCTCTGGAATAAACTTCCTGTGTGACCTTAGGCTAAGTGACTTGCCCTTCTGTAAAAAAGGGGAATGTAACACTTCTCTTCTCTGTGGGATGGAGAAATACAGAAAAGACTGGAAGACTCGCAGATACTGTGGGAAGTGGGGGCTGTAGAAGTCCTTTAGATAACTCCAGTTTGATTGAATTGTGGTGACTGATTCCAAAGAGAAGCAATTCTCTTCAGAGAGTTGGTGATTCAAGGCAGGGTAGGAGTAGCAAAGTGAGCCCTGAGGGACCTACCAGAGTTTGAAAAAACTAGCCCAGTGGTTTAGTTGGAGATTTGGGGATAATCATTCATTCTTGGATAAAAGCATAACATTTATGAGGTAATACATCCAGCCCTGGTAGTTGGTTTTGCTTTAGACCTGTCTTAAAAATTCATTTTGCTGCCCATGGCCTTGTTTTCAAAACCGCTGGTGTCTGGAGCTGTGTGCAAAAATATTTGCAAAGTTCTCATGACTGCACACACAAACCAGGTATTTTGGATATAAAATTGGTGCTGGGAATCTAAAGGCCAATTTATGGAAATTATGCAAATCTGAGACTTCCCAGTAGTTGTGCATTTTCGCATGCAGCTGCAAATGTCTGATAGATGGGGAAAATGATGCCTTTTTGAACTATCGCATATGTGCACACACACATGAATGATTTCACATGCTAGTGTTAAAAAAAATATTGAGAACAATTCAACATTTCTCCATGCTGCCAGTTTGTAATAATTTTCTGTTTGGTGGTGTGGCCTGGTGAAGTTTATATGAGACCTTAACAGAGTGGTACAATATCAATAAAAACTATGTGCTGTCACGTGGCAAAACACCGGATTGTGGGTTTGGACATAAGACACTAAATTCAGCCAGTAATAAGCACATGCAACTTCATTTGAAATCCCTGGGCCAAATTCAGCAGCTCTATACTTCAGTGTGAGCTACCCATCAGAAGTAAGTGGACTGTAATGTTGGTGTGAATGTAAAAGGCAAAGTAGTGTAACCCACCTTGATTTGTTATTCAGTAGGGACTAGATTCTCTTTTCATTTACTCTGATGTAAATCAAGAGGAACCATGGATTTACTCCTGACTTGCATCAGTGTAAGTGAGAGGAGACCCTGAGCCTGACTGAATATACTTCTTAGCATATGCGCAGGCTGGCTCAGGTGGTATGTGACCAGGATTCATCACCAAATGTGGGCTGCTGGCTGAATCATTAGCTTCCCTGGCTTGGGCCAGGTACTAACAGGGAGTGCGGCGTGAACTGAATCAATGTGGATTATGCTACTTTGCCATTTCAGTCATGGGAGTTACACGAATACATCCGAAGAAGTGGGTATTCACCCACGAAAGCTCATGCTGCAAAACTTCTGTTAGTCTATAAGGTGCCACAGGATTCTTTGCTGCTTCTACGAATATACATGAGAGACCACTCAGCGCCAGGTCTCAGTGCACTGCCTGCCTTGCAAAGTTTTACTGTTTTGTGGATCTGGATGTAGTGGACATTGAGATAAAGTAATTAAACCGGAGGGTGCCAAAATAATTCCTTATAATAGAACTTTACTTTCTGTGCCCTTTCCCCCTCATTTGTCATTTAGAAAAGGCCAAATTCTGCTGTCAGCTATATGGGTGAAGTTCTCATCAACTGCAATAGGAGTGGCACTTGTATAAATGAGAGGAGAATTCAGCCCAATATATTTGAAGGAGACTAAAATTTGTTCTCAATAAATCCATGTAATTGTCACAAACTCATACCAGACCACTCACTGTGTCAGTTTCCTGCCTGTTAATCTGACTAGCAGTGCTGATTTCAAGCCCCTGAAAGCTCAGAAATAATAAATATTAAAGCTCCGAGTCCCACATTGTGACATTTTCTGAACTTTCACAGATCAGGTCCATAAAATCGATGATAAATCAGATGCTGTCAGATCCTTTTTCATGGCGGTGTATATACAAACACATACACAAACAACTCAAAAATTAGCCATTTCCAGAAAAAAGACACTAAAGAAACGTCATCACCTGCCTCAAGCATTACTGTTGCCAAAGGCATTGGTCTATAACATTGACCCTTAAACCACTGCTTGGAGACTTTATGTAATCAGGATCTGCATCTTCATAAAGGTCAATAAAATAAAAGCGACTGTTGTACTGATTCAGCTGAGTAGGTGTCAATGATTTTTATTAAGCTTACAAATGTTTAACTGCTGACAAAATGTCAAATATAGTCAGAGATGAGGTTGTTTATTCCCAGTTAGATGTTATGGGCCTGATTCTTGTTTACGCTACATTTATACTTAATACATTACATATGTGGTCACCTTAAGCCCCCTTTCTTTATACTGTCAGAGCAGCATAAAGGGGCCTTACTGTATATGAAAATTCAGGCTTATGAGTCTAAATTCCTCTCACTTACAGAGGTTTTAAAGTAGTGTAAATCGAGATCAGTCACTGACTGAGTCTGTCTGCACTTTTTGTGATTCCCAGCTCAAGGAGACATACCTGTGCTAGCTCTGATCAAGCCAGTGCGCTAAACACAGAAGGTCGCCGCAGTGGCGCAAGCAGCGGGAGGGTTTAGCGGCCCTAGGACATACTTAGCGTCTCAGAGGAGATTGTACTCAGGGCAGCTCACCTCTCCCACCACTCACTCTACTACTCCATTCTAGTCTTAGCGTGCTAGCTTGGTGAGAGTGTAGGCACACCCGCAGACGGATTTGAGTGTCCACACAAGAGGATTGTGCTTAACTAAATCAGCTTGAAACCAACTTACTTAAATGCATGAAGTGCCGCCTAATAGAGCTGATGGAAGAAAAGATCCTAGGTCTAGAGATGCAGGTAGAAACCCTGGTAGAGATTAGAAGGGGGTTTGAGCAGCTGATGGAGCAAAGGCAAGCTGTGGCTGAAGGGGAATTCTGAGAGGTACAGGGGGAAGCAGGGGCTAAGGCCTGTGGGGGGGGAATGCTGGATGGGGAACATGGGCAGTGGAAGCATGTGACCGTGAGAAGCAGGCAGGGGAAAAGGAGGGCCAGTGAAGGAGAAATAGAGCTAAGGAACAGGTTTGAAGGTTTGGAGAATGAGGAAGGGGTACAGCAGGTGGTAGCTGACGGTGGGAGGGCAAGGAAGAAGAGAACAGTGGCTAGTCCGATAGAAAGAGGGGAGGAGTCGATGGAGACAGCGCCAACTTTTGGCCCCGGGAGGATGCAGGATGGCTTAAGGGGGACTACAAGGGATGATAGGAATGGAAGGAGCTTGCAATCAGGGGGAACGGGGGATAGGTTAGCAGACCGCACTGTCACCAGGCAAAGGCAGGTCTACGTGATTGGGGATTCCATACTGAGAAGGTTGGACAGGCCTGTGACCAGAGCTGATCCGGAGAACAGAAGGCTGTGCTGTCTACGGGGCGCTAAAATACGGGATGTGGACCTACAGTTGAAAAGGATCCGAAAAGGAGCAGGTAAGAACCCGTTGATCATCCTTCATGTAGGAACAAATGACACGGCTAGATTCTCGCTGGAGAGAATCAAGGGAGACTATGCCAGGCTGGGTAAGACGCTCAAGGAAATTGAGGCTCAGGTGATCTTCAGTGGGATTCTACCTGTCCCTAGGGAAGGGCGACAAAGGGGTGACAGGATTGTGATGATAAATAGTTGGCTCAGGGAGTGGTGCTATAAGGAGGGCTTTGGGATGTATGGGCACTGGGAGGCTTTCGGGGACAGAGAACTGTTCTCACGGGATGGGCTCCACCTGAGTAGGGAGGGAAATAGACTTCTAGGAGGGAGGCTGGCTCATCTGATCAAAAGAGCTTTAAACTAGGTATTGGGGGGAGACGGTTGGGAGATGTCCAGAGACTCTCCACGCCAAATTTAAACATTGAGAGGGAGGACAACAGGATAAGAACGGATATAGTCAGAGGGAGGGGTTTGGAAATAAGGAAGAGGGGGGGATGGATACTAGACCAATAGGTCATACTGGTGGTACTGGGTCCCTACCAAATTGGGTAACAAAGGTGAGAGAAGCCAAACAGCAAAAATTAGGATGTTTGTTCACCAATGCGAGAAGCCTAGGTAACAAAATGGAGGAATTGGAGCTCCTGGTCCGAGAACTGAAACCCGATATCGTAGGAATAACTGAAACATGGTGGAACGGTAGTCATGACTGGAGTACAGGTATGGAAGGGTATGTGCTGTTTAGGAAAGACCAAAACAAAGGTAAAGGTGGGGGAGTAGCATTGTATGTCAATAATGAGGTAAACTGTAATGAAATAACTAGTAATGGAATGGATAATACGGAGTCTGTTTGGGCAATGGTCACATTAGGGAAGAAAACTACTAGAGCCTCCCCTGGGATAGTGATTGGGGTGTGCTATAGACCGCCGGGATCTAGCCTGGATATGGATAGAGAACTCTTTAATGTTTTTAAGGAGGTAAATACTAATAGGAACTGTATGATCATGGGAGACTTTAACTTCCCGGATATAGATTGGGGAACAAATGCTAGTAATAATAATAGGGCTCAGCTTTTCCTAGACGTGATAGCTGATGAATTCCTTCATCAAGTAGTAGCTGAACCGACGAGGGGGGATGCCATTTTAGATTTGGTTTTGGTGAGTAGTGAGGACCTTGTTGAGGAAATGGTTGTAGGGGACAACCTTGGCTCGAGTGATCATGAGATAATTCGGTTCAAAATAAATGGAAGGATAAACAAAATTGCATCTGAGACTAAGGTTTACGATTTCAAAAGGGCTAACTTTACTAAATTAAGGCGACTAGTTAGGGAAGTGGATTGGACTAACATATTTAGGGATCTAAAGGCGGAAGACGCCTGGGATTATTTCAGGTTGAAGTTGCAGGAGCTGTCAGAGGCCTGTATCCTGAGAAAGGGAAAATGGTCCTTAGGTAGCAGTTTTAGACCGAGCTGGATGAGCAAGAGTCTCAGAGGGGTGATTAAGAAAAAACAGAAAGCGTACAAGGAGTGGAAGATGGGAGGGATCAGCAAAGAAACCTACCTTATTGAGGTCAGAGGGTGTAGGGATGCAGTGAGAAAGGCCAAAAGCCGGGTAGAGATGGACCTTGCGAAGGGAATTAAAACCAATAGTAAAAGGTTTTTTAGCCATATAAACAGGAAGAAAACCAAGAAAGAAGAAGTGGGACCGCTTAAAACTGTAAACGGAGTGGAGATTAAGGATAAGATAGGCATGGCACAATATCTAAACGAATATTTTGCCTCAGTCTTTAATGAGGCTAATGAAGGGCTTAGGAATAGTGGCAGAGAGACTGATGGGAATGAAGGTGCGGGGTTGGAAATTATAGTATCCGAGGTAGAAGCCAAACTTGAACAGCTTAACGGTAGTAAATCAGGTGGCCCGGATAATCTTCATCCTAGAATATTTAAGGAATTGGCGAGTGAAATTGCAAGCCTGTTAGCGATAATTTTTAACGAATCTCTAAACTCGAGGGTTGTACCGTTTGACTGGAGATTAGCTAATATAGTTCCTATTTTCAAGAAGGGGAAAAAAAGTGACCCGGGTAACTACAGGCCTGTTAGTTTAACATCTGTAGTATGTAAAGTCATGGAAAAAAATATTAAAGGAGAGAGTAGTTACGGACCTTGAGGTCAATGGCAATTGGGACAAATTACAACATGGTTTTACGAAAGGTAGATCGTGCCAAACCAACCTGATCTCCTTCTTTGAGAAAGTAACAGATTTTTTAGACAAGGGAAATGCGGTGGATCTAATATATCTTGATTTCAGTAAGGCGTTTGATACGGTACCGCATGAAGAATTACTGGTTAAATTGGAAAAGATGGGGATCGAAATGAAAATCCAGAGGTGGATAAGGAACTGGTTAAAGGGGAGGCTGCAGCGGGTCGTATTGAAAGGTGATCTGTCGGGTTGGAGGGAGGTTACCAGTGGAGTTCCTCAAGGTTCGGTTTTGGGTCCGATCTTATTCAATCTATTTATCACTGACCTCAGAACCAAAAGTAGGAGTGGGCTGATAAAGTTTGCGGATGACATGAAGTTGGGAGGTATTGCCAATTCGGAGAAAGATCGGGATATCCTCCAGGGAGATTTGGATGACCTTGTAAACTGGAGTATTAGTAATAGGATGAAATTCAATAGTGAGAAGTGTAAGGTTATGCATTTAGGGATGACTAACAGGAATTTTAGTTATAAGCTGGGGACGCACCAGTTGGAAGTAATGGAAGAGGAGAAGGACTTCGGAGTCCTGGTTGATCGCAGGATGACTATGAGTCGGCAATGTGATGTGGCCGTTAAAAAAGCTAATGCGGTCTTGGGATGCATTAGGCGAGGTATTTCTAGTAGAGATAAGGAGGTGCTAGTCCCGTTATACAAGGCGTTGGTGAGACCTCATTTGGAGTACTGTGTGCAGTTTTGGTCTCCCATGTTTAAGAAGGATGAATTCAAACTGGAACGGGTACAAAGAAGGGCCACTAGAATGATCCGAGGAATGGAAAGCCTGTCATATGAAAGGAGACTTGAGGAGCTCGGTTTGTTTTCCTTAACCAAAAGAAGGTTGAGAGGAGATATGATTGCTCTCTTTAAATATATCAGAGGGATAAATACCAGGGAGGGAGAGGAATTATTTCAGCTCAGTACTAATGTGGACATGAGAACAAATGGATATAAATTGGCAGTCGGGAAGTTTAGGCTTGAAATTAGATGAAGGTTTCTAACCATCGGGGGAGTGAAATTCTGGAACAGCCTACCGAGGGAAACAGTGAGGGCGAAGGACCTCTCTGGCTTTAAGATTAAGCTTGATAAGTTTATGGAGGGAATGGTTTGATAGGATAACGTGATTTAGTCAATAGGTCAATAACGTGTGACCACTGGTAATTAGTCCCGAGGGTCAATGTTGGGATATTGAAAGTCTTTTTCCTGAGTGTCTGGCTGGAGAGTCTTGCCCGCATGCTCGGGGTTCAGCTGATTGCCATATTTGGGGTCAGGAAGGAATTTTCCTCCAGGGTAGATTGGCAGTGGCCCTGGAGGTTTTTCGCCTTCCTCCGCAGCATGGGGCAGGGGTCGCTTGCTGGAGGATTATCTGCTACTTGAAGTCTTTAAATCAGGATTTGGGGACTTCAACAGCTGAGTCAAGGGAGAGAATTATTTCAGGAGTGGGTGGGTCAGCTTTTGTTGCCTGGATCTTGCGGGAGGTCAGACTAGATGATTATAATGGTCCCTTCTGATCTTAAGTTCTATGATTCTATGAAATGGGTGCAGCGGAGACCAGGCCTAATGCCCCTTTATATCACTCTGCCAATGTAAAGAAGCCTTAAAGTGGATGTGAATTATGGGTCTGTCCAGACTGCAACCGTTGGGAGTAATTGCAGCTTCAGCTGACATAGCTGAGCTAGCCACAGCGAGGCTGGCCCTGTGAATCCCGGAAGAGTAACATCACAGCTTTGCTAGCCCTGTGAGTAATTACCCAGAGTTCCAAGAGGGCTTGTACAGCCCATGTTGCCATGGTTTCACTGGTCTGGGACCTGATCTGGTGAAAGTAAAGTTAGTTCAAGTGCATCTACTCAAGTGGCAATCGCACCCAATGACTGCCGTCTAGACAGACCCTACGTGTAAATGAGAATCGGTCCTTAGCATTTTAGCGGCAGAACTGTTTAGATCATTGGAGCACTCTATTTATTTTTAGTTTAGTAGGAGGCTCTGTTGCCCTGCATGTTTCAGTTATTTCCACAAGTGCAAAGTGGATGTTTTAGTAGCATTTTGCACTCACTTTGCACCGGTGTAAATAACTGCACAAGGTGCAGGGCAGTGGAGAATCAAGCCCTATGTATCCAATCTACCATGTGTGGGATAGTCTTGTGGTTAAAAGATAGGGCTGGAAGCTCAGAGATCTGGGTTGTCAGTCTGGCTGTTCCTCAGGTTTTTGTGTAATACATAACAAATCTGTGCCTCGGTTTCCCCATCTGTAAATAAGGACAATACTTGTCTTCCTCACAGAGTTATTTCACTCATATCGATAAAGTGCTTTGTCTTCAGATGGAATGTGCTACAGGTTTACAAAGTATTAAGGTATGTGCTTAGCAATGTAAGGCTTGGTTTACAAACAATTTTTGTACCACTATGTCAATTATGGGCCTGATTTTTACCAATGTAGTTGCACCAGTACAAAACCTAGTGTGGACGCAGTCATATCAGTATAAAGGTGCCTTCTACCAGTATAGCTTACTCTGCTTCCTGTATGGGACTAAGGGCTTGGCTACACTTGCAAGTTAGAGCACATTGAGTAAACCCTGGGCACCCTAACTCCTGAGGTGTCCACACTGGCAAGGCACGTACAGCGCCCAGACTCTGCGGCTGGAGTGCCCCTGGTACTCCACCTCTGTGAGAGGTATAACATTTGCTGCACCCCTGCTGGAGTGCCATGGCGCCAGTGTGGATGCCCTGGTCTGTTAATGCGCTCTGATCGGCCTCCAGAAGTGTCCCACAATGCCTGTTCTAGCCACTCTGGTCATCACTTTGAACTCTACTGCCCTGCCTTCAGGTGACCAACCGTCAGACCCACCCTTTAAATTCTCTGGGCATTTTGAAATTCCCCTTCCTGTTTGCTCAGCCAGGTGTGGAGTGCTCTCAGTGCATCTCTCCAGGTGACCATGCCTCCACCCGCCAGGCGATCCCCAGTATGGAGCAATGGCGAGGTGCTGGACCTCATCAGTGTTTGGGGAGAGGACGCTGTCCAGTCCCAGCTGCGTGCCAGCCGTAGGAATTATGATACTTTTGGGCAGATATAAAGGGACATGATGGAAAAGAGCCATGACCAGGACGCACAACAGTGCAGGGTTAAAGTGAAGGAGCTGCAGAACGCCTACCACAAAGCATGGGGGGCAAACGGCCGCTCCAGTGCTGCTCCCGCGACCTGCCGTTTCTACAGAGAGCTGGACGCGATACTTGGGGGCGACCCCACCTCCACTCCGAGGACCACCATGGACACTTCAGAGGCCGTGGCAGCCCAGAGTGCAACAAGGCAGGAGGAGGAAAGTGGGAGCGAGGGTGCTGAGGAGGAGGGGGGCCCAGAGCCAGAGGATGGCCTGGCATCCCTAGACGCATGCAGCCAGGAGCTGTTCTCAAGACAGGAGGAAGGTAGCCAGTTGCAGCGGCCGGTGCTTGGGGAAGAACAAACAGCAGAGGGGGTGCCTGGTAAATGACTTTTATTTTGGGAAGGAAGTTGTTCGGTGCGGGCTGTTCGGGCGAGGAGGTTGCAGGGTTAGAGCTGGATGCAGAATAGGGCATTGATGTGCTCTCTCACATCGTGGTAATCGGCCTCAGTGATCTCATCGAAGGTCTCATGCAGAAGCTGGGCAATCCGCTTGCGCAGGTTCCTTGGCAGAGCTGCTGTGCTCCTTGTCCCAGTCAGGCTAACATGTCCACACCACTGTGCCGTGATGGGCGGGGGGACCATTGCTGCATATGGGCCAGAGCAGAAGCCGCATTGTAGTAGAAGACCATCCCTTGCTTCCCAGGTCACCCTCAGCAGTGAGATATCTTCCAGGATGAACTCATCCTGTGGAAAATGTGAGGACAGTGTTCGCGGGGGGGAGGGCCTGCAGCTGTTGGCTCTCCCCAAGGCACAGAAACCCAGAGGACAGTACGGCCCTGAAACAATCAGTCCCCCTTGCCCCTGTGCTTACTCACCATTTTGGGGCTCCTGTGGGTTATGTGCGCTCGCTTTGGGACGGGCACTTTCTGCTATTGTGTACACTATAGCTGTCTTTAAGTTTGGCCGAATCATTGCTCTGTCTGGTATGAACAATGCTGCCTCTGTTAAGTGTTGCAGTTTGGCTTTACAGATACAATCTTGAGATCCGAGCCATCCTTGTTATCAACGGCCGAAAGGCTGCAAAGATCAGGAAGCGTCCACGAAGAAGCAAAGAGGACCTGCTGCATGAAGTCATGCAGCAGTCCCTTAATGAAAATCAAAAAGTGCAGGAGTGGCAGGAGACTGAAAGGAGGCTCTGCCAGCAGAATGTGGATTGCCGGCACCAAAGCATGGAGCGGCTGCTAAGCATCATGGAGCGCCAAGCAGACTTGATACAGGCACTCGTAGCAATGCAGGCGAAGCACATCCGTGCCAGCCAGCCCCCCTCTCTCCCCCCCCCCCGCAGCCCTTGTCCCAAAACTCTTTTCCTTGTGCACCCATGTCATCGCCAACCCACTTTCCCCAACATCCAGGTTCTTATCACCACCAGCTGCCTCCAACACTTGTAGCTTCACCATCCAGCCCTGCAAACTATGACCCTTACCCACTGCACTCAACCCCCATCACCATGCATTTTAGCCAGCCTGAAGTGCAGCACTCATTCCACGGCACTCCAGACAGGAAGGGCTTGGCTACACTTACAAATTTGCAGCGCTGCAGCAGGGTGTGAAAACACACCCTCTGCAAAGCGCCAGTGTAATCAAAGCCCCAGAGCGGGGCGCCGCGCTCCCAGCGCTGTCCGGTATTCCCCACAGGGAGCGGGAGTACGGACAGCGCTGGGAGAGTTTTCTCCCAGCGCTGGCGCTTTGACTACACTTAGCGCTTCAAAGCGCTGCCGCGGCCAGCGCTGCCGCGGCAGCGCTTTGAAGTTTAAGTGTAGCCATAGCCGAAGGCTGAATATGCTAAGGACATATGCAAATCTGTGATTGTCCCATTCCCCACCCTGCCCCCTTCCCTCCACCCAGACAGCACAGATGTGTCATACCATGTGTGTTTCCCCTGCAGTTCTGTTCTTTTCAATAAATGATTTTTTTGGCTTTGAAAACATTCTTTATTGCATTAAGTAAGCAACAGGCACTGCAAGTCAGTACATCATGCATAGCAAACACAGATGCCTACTAGCACTGGAACCACTGCACTTCACTCCCGTTCAGGGCACCAAACATTATTGGTCGCTTTCGGCATCAGATTGCTCCCTCAAGGCATCCCTAATCCTTGAAGCCCCGTGCTGGGCCCCTCTAATAGCCCTGCTTTCTGGCTGTTCAAATTCAGCCTCCAGGTGTTGAACCTCCGAGGTCCATGCCTGAGTGAAGCTTTCCACCATTCCCTTCACAAATGTTATGGAGGGTACAGCACGCAGCTATAACCATGGGGATGTTGTCATCGGCCAGGTCCAGCTTCCCATGCAGACAGCACCAGTGGTCCTTTAAATGGACAAAAGCACACTCAACAGTCATTCTGCACCGACTCAGCCTGTTGTTGAACCGCTCCTTGTTGCTGTCAAGGCTCCCTGTGTAGGGTTTCATGAGCCACGACTTTAAAGAGTAAGTGGTGTCTCCAAGGATCACAATGGGCATTTTGACTTCCCCTACGGTGATCTTCTGGTCTGGGAAAAAAGTCTCTGCTTGCAGCTTCCTCGACAGGCCAGTGTTCTGAAAGAGGCGTGGGTTGTGCACCTTTCCAGACCAGCCTGCGTTAATGTCCATGAAATGCCCACGGTGATTCCCAAGTGCCTGGAGAGCCATAGAGAAATACTCCTTCTGATTTATGTATTCAGAGGCTAGGTGGGCTGGTGCCAGAATTGGAATATGCATCCCATCTATCGATCTCTGCAGCTAGGGAAACCCATTTGTGCAAAGCCAGCCACAATGTCACGCACGTTGCCCAGAGCCATGGTTCTTCTGAGCAGGGTGCCATTAATGGCCCTGAAAACTTGCATCAACACGATTCCAACGGTCGACTTTCCCACTCCAAACTGGTTAGCGACCAATCGGTAGCTGTCTGGAGTTGCCAGCTTCCAGATTGCAATAGCCACCCGCTTCTCCACCGGCAGGGCAGCTCTCAATCTCGTGTCCTTGTGCCGCAGGGTGGGGGGTGAGCTCAGCACACAGTCCCATGAAAGTGGCTTTCCTCATCCAAAAGTTCTGCAGCCACTGCTCATCATCCCAGACTTCCATGACGATGTGATCCCACCACTCAGTGCTTGTTTCCCGAGCCCAAAAGTGGCATCCCACTGTGGTGAGCATGTCCATGAATGCCACAAGCAATCTCATGTCATATGCGTTACGCGAGTTGACATCATCGTTGGACTCTTCACTGTCACTTCATGGCTTAAAGGAGTAACTCGACTGCAATTCGTGATGTGCTGGTGAGACCCATCATCATATTCCTCACAAGTTCAGGATCCATTCCCACAGACCGAAAGGGAAGACAGAGTGCGCAGTACAAAAAACGTTGAAAGATGGCGCCAAATATGGACGGAAGCACAGGGATTGCTGGGATGTGAAGCAATGCAGCACAGGCCATTGGGACAGGACCCAGAATGTCCCGCACTCCCCACCCCCCTCCTACAAGCCACAGCACCAGAATTGGAAGAGGTGCTCTGTGGGATAACTGCCCATAATGCACCACTCCCAATGCCACTGCAAGTGCCGCAAATGTGGCCACCCCACTGCGCTTGCAGCTGACAGTGTGAACAGCTTTCTGTGCTGCGGTCTCCGAGGGCTGGTTTAACTCACAGCGCTCTACATCTGCAAGTGTAGCCATGCCCTAAGCTATACAGGTATAAGCTCTACCTTTAGGCTGGGATAAACTCCCTGTATCCTGAGGCCACGTCTACACTCCAGGGTCTATAGCTATGGCACCTTAGCTAGGCTGCCATAATCCCAGTGGAGACACATCCTACAGGATTTTTTCTACTGCTGTAAGAACATCACCTCTCTGACATTCTTCCATCAACCGAGCTGAGACAACACCAGGCGTGAAGTTGGCATAGCTGCAACATCCAGGGGGGTGGATTTTTCACACCCCTGAGTGCTATCGCTATGTTGACATAAGTTTTGACCAGGCCTGAGGCAGTTGTAGCACTTTAACAATACATGTAAAGTTAGTGATGCAACTTGTGTGTGTAGACACAGCTATTGCCAACAAAGCTCTACCATTCCCATGTAGTATCCAGGACACTAACATTTTACTATCGCTACTAAAAGGAATTTAACAAGTACAGACAGTGCATTGAAAACATCAGACCCAATCCTACACTTCTCACTCAGGCAAAAGTCCCATTGAAGGCAGTAGGAGCTTTGCTTGTGTAAGGACTGCAGGGTCAGCCTTATGATTTGCAGTGATGATTGATTTAAAAAAAATCGTGTCTATTTAAAAATTGAAACTGTTGAAGAGCTGTGGAAAATGTTAACAAAAACTGATTTTGGGGGGCATTTTCATCATAATTGCCCATGGGTTGTGTGTATGTGTATGTGGGGTAGGGGGAAGCAACATTTTCGAGCCAGTTGTACTGGAAGCCTATAGTCTACCAACATGCTGCAATTGGTCAGTTCCAGTGCTTCCTGCAAATGGTGATATAGCAGGTGTTACCAGTTGTGCCACGGTGCCTGGAAGCTGGCACCAACAACTTTACCCTTCTGTGGGAGAAGGGTAAAGTACCAGGAGCTACCCTTTCCACCTTCTCACTTTTTATCTAGAAGTAATCTCTTCTGCAAACCACTATAGACTGACAACGTGTCTCAAAGGAATGAATTCCCTCTGTGAGAGCAGATTCGGAGATCCATACTCATGCCAAGTAGTCCCTTACCGTGCAAGTAGCCCTGTTTGTTTCAACAAGACTGTCCAAGAAGTAAGAGCATCAGAATTCGGCCCTCTATTTTTCGCCCATGATCCTGCAGCCACACAGACCTTCAATGATCAACTTGCAGTATTGGAACGTAACAAGGAAAGCCCCTGGGTTGGGGTCTGTGTCTAAGCATACTGTTTCTGTCTGCACTTGAAAAATAATAATACAATTAATTCACAATAATTATTATATAATAATATAATAATCTTGCATCTGAAGAAGTGGGTATTCACCCACGAAAGCTCATGCTGCAGAACGTCTGTTAGTCTATAAGGTGCCACAGGATTCTTTGTTGCTTTTACAGATCCAGACTAACACGGCTACCCCTCTGATATTATATAATAATATCCCTTAATAAATAGTGGGGGTAAAACTTTATCTTGAGCATTTAAACTCAAGTATATAGAAGATTACCTCAGATCAAAAGTGTTTGAAAGTACAGTATGTTTCTCCACATTGATTTTTCTTCTCTCCACATTTTGCCAGATAATGCTCCCTCCTAGCTAAGTACTGACCCCTTAAGGAAAAACAGAGCTACTGCAGCCAATAATATTTTTTCAATGGCAAATTGTATATCCTCAGACCTGCTTTCCTTCTCCCGGCTTTAGATTAATCCCTATCTGGCCTGTTCACATGTCAGAACACTATGTATCAAGAATTCAAGTGCAATTTGAATGCACTGAAGACTGGAAAAATAGACACCGATATTGACTTTCTCTATTAAAAATTTGCCCACCTTATTCTTTCATACATTGATGATGCATATTTCAGATAGGGCTTAGTCTTGCAACTCACTGGATTTTCATTAACATCAATGAGTGCAGAATCAGACCCAGTTTTGATGTTTACTGCAGTGTTGTCAACTCTTACGGTTTTATCAGAAGTGTCGCAAAATTGGGTATGTTTCTTAAAACCCCAGATGCTGGAATCATGGTCCCTGACAATCACAGTTTTTATTGAAAGAAAAGTAAGTTTCTAGCCCTTGTGATTGTGGAGAAAAGCTTGAAAATATGAACCCTAAAGGCTACAACCCTAGACAACAAATAAAAGGAACCTAAAATGTATAATTTTAAATTCACATGATTTTCTTGAGGCTTGATTCATAATTTTTAAACAGTTGTAGTTGACAATATTAGAAATTATTATTATCACACCATTTGTGTACATGGTGATTATTTTAAATACCGTACTTTGAATCCTAGGGACATTAAAAATAACATACCATTCTCTTTTATCCACTAAATGCTGATAAATATTAAAGGAAAATTCAGCAATCCCAATTTTAGGCACCGATGCTGCCTGTTATTCCACACAAGTGCCACTCTGCAGAGTCCCATTAAATGTCGGTCAGGTTTCAAACAAGAAAAATGTTTTATTAAACAACTTACTAAAGCATCCAAGTTTTTGGGTGACTGTCACTTGGGTGCAAATATTTACAGGCTCAGGTCCTTAATGAGATAAGAAGAATTCAGCTGGAGGCCTACAGACTGCACAGTCCACTTTAATATAGTATTTGTTCCTACAAGAATCTGAGCATCAGATGCACTTTACATGGACTTGACGCCAGTGATAGGGCTTCACACAAGGACAAGGATCCACTTCCAAAGAACAGCTTGTGGGATTGAGGTTTGAAAGCCCAAACTTACACACACAAGTAACCTTACCCCTGTTTAGGGTCAGAATTGAGAGACTACAGTTTCCACTGTACAGTAAGGTCCCATATTCAGCAAAATATTTAAGAAGATGCTTAAATCCATCCCATATTCAGCAAAGGACTTCTGAATTGGGGCTGCTAAGAGGCTTATTAGCAATGTCAGGCACATGTATTGTTAAACATGTATGCACTTCACTTTCCAGTCTTTCATGAAGGAATCAGTGGGGCCTGGATCTGGGGGGAGCTCAGCATGCAGGAACAGGGCCTCAAACTCTGGAAGAGTCCCTGCAGTATGAAAATGTGGCAGACAAATATGAGGGGCTGTTTTGCTTTGACAGTGCAAAGGGAAATCATTAAAATGAAAGGAAACGTTTTGTTTTTTGTTTTTAAACAAGGGGAGACTTTAACTTCCACCCTGCAAATAGCCACAACAACCTTTACACTTCTCTGGCGCCTTCTTTCAGTCGAGGCTCTCCACGAGTTTGGGACTGAACCCAGCCTTGCCCTGGGGGAAGAGGGAAGTGGCCTAGGATCAGACCCCAGAATGCCACATGGCTCCGAAATTGGGCTCCCCAGTGTCCTCCCTCCTTTGGGGGACTTTCTCCGCCCTGTGCTAGAGCTCTGGCAGGGGGAAGGGGTCCCACGCGCGCACAGCTCCCCGCGGGACAAGGAGGCCCTTGCAGCCGGGGGCAAGAGCAGCAAGCAGCGGCAGCAACTCGGGCCAAGGTGCCTGTCCGTGCTCACCGGGCGTGCGCACGCCGCCCCGCTTCGCCCAGCGCTTTCCCAGCCGCTCGAGCGACCTCTGTCGGGTTCTGGCTGCTGCAGCCGCTCCTGCTCCTGCTCCTCCCCATCCACCCACAAACACAGCCCTGTGCCCCGGACCTGTACAGGCTCCTCCCGGAGCAGCGTGCGGTGCCCGGGGCGGGCATTAGTGAAGCGGGGGCAAAGAAACATAGCAGAGAGGAGTTTCCCCAAACTTCCAGGAAGTCCTGGCGCCTTGTCCCAGGTGGCAGCAGCAGCAGCAGCGGCAGCCAGAGAGCAGAGGGGACACAGGGGAAGGGGCAGCAGAGAGAGAGGCGAACTTCCCCCACCAGCCGGCTCGCTTGCTGCTCCAGCCTGCGCGCAGCGAGGGGCAGGGGGCAGCCGGCGCGCCAGGGGCAGGCAGGGAGCGGGGCCCGGAGCTCAGCGGGGGAGAGGGGCGCAGCGTCCCCGGGCGCTAGGGCAGCACCCGCCGGGATGGCCGAGAAGAAGCGAGAAGGCAAAGGGAGGAAAGGCAAGAAGGGCGGCAAAGGGGCTGGCAGGAAAGCGGATCCCCAGGAGGGGGGCGCTGCGGCCGAACCTGTAGCAGGTAAGTGCCTCCCCCGCGCGCCGCTCTCCTGCTTCTCGGCCGGGTCGGGGCTTCGCTGCGCGTCCCGTCCCCTTTGCGCCCCCAGGGCGAGCCCTGCGCCCTCTCCCCAGCTGCCCCGCAGCAGGTGCCCTGGGGCGCAGGAGGAGCCCTGCAGTCTGACCCGGCGCCGATGCTGCGGGAGCGGGGCTGGCCGGGGCCGGGCACCGAGACAGCCGGGGAAGGGGACGCGCGGAGCCGCTGCTTCCCCATCTCGGCGCCCCCCGCGGGTTCCCCCGCTGCGCCCGGGCTCCGCGCTCACGGTGCCCAGCGCTAGGGGTGCGCTGCTCCCGCCTGCCCAACAGCGCCGCTGGGATCCACCGAGGGAGTCCTCGGGGCCAGCCTGTGAGATCTCCCTGGCTGTCTCTTTAGTGCTTCCCCTCGGCTTGCCCCATCCACACGACACTGCTCTGGCGGCGGTGTGTTTAGCGACCCTGTGGAGATAACACTTGTGAGTTGCGAATAGGCTGTAATAATGGGCTGACTTTATACGGCGCCTTAAGCTGGCACTCGTGTATGTGTGTGTGAGAGAGAAAGGGAGAGCCCAATCTCAGCAACATGGCATTCAAGTTTTTAAGGTAAGCCCTTGGCAAGTAGATTTTGTGTCCGGGCTAGTAAGTTTTCATGACTATTTAACCAGACTGATTTTTTTTTACTACCGTGTGGTCCTGATATCTCTGTGATAAACGGCACAGCCACCTGATGAGCTGCATTTCTGTTGTCCTTTGGCCACCTCGCCTGCACTTTGCCCACTAATTCATCTCTACTCGGGACTGTATCTGAGAGTCCAAACTTTTGAGCAGCTTTCAGCCAGTTTCCTCTTTTAACAAAAAGAACACACAGTTAAAAATGCCCTATGTCCATCCCCATTGTCCCCAGATCAGTCTGGTCTGATAAACCAGACCTGTGGTACTTTAAGGTCAGGTGCTTTGTGAGCTATCTGGACTAGAAACAGCTGTAGGTTCCTGCCTATGTGGATCAGCTTGCTGGATCAGAGCCTAAGATATTGGCCCTTATTACGAATTCATGTTACGTATTATTTTTATTGTAGTATTTCTCAAACAGTGCAATCAGGATCAGCGTCCCACTGCGCTGGGCATTCTACAAGCATAGGAAGACAGGTCCTTGCCCTAAAGACCTTCTGTTATGTCACCCTGATTTATCAACAAACTATTTTATATACATTTCAAATGTAAGCTGTCTGGGGCAGGGACTGTTTCTTACTATGTGTTTGTGCAGTGCTTAGCACAATGGGGCACTGACCTCGGGTGGGGTGTCTACAAGGGACTGTCATACAAATAAAACTAATATAGAATTTGATTTCCCCATGGCCATGTGTAATGGTTTACACCAGTGCAAAATGAGTTTAAAATGTTGAAATTCAGAGTTGGTAGCAATTTAGAGCCATCTTCACTTTGTGTGGTGCAGGGTAACAGAGACTCAGCCCTGTATAGCCTAGAGATCTTTTTTGTTTTAAATTTCTTGCCTTTCATTGGTACAGCTGGAATATTGTTAGTTAAGGTGTCTTGCTTTAGAAGGAGCAGCAGCAGAAAATGTGAAAATGCTTTAAAATGCCTAAACTAATGTTGCTTTTAATGTGCTGTGACCCACAGGACGCTGTTATGCAATATGAAGGTTTAATAATCAGCCATTGGAGATGACTTGTATAATTCACTAGTGGCAGCTATCCCAGTCTCATGCCAATAAACCAAATACCACCACCATGTATGTCCTCTCTCAGTCTGTCTTGCTCAGTGAGACAGATTGCATGGCTTGCGCTTATTAATGAGTGTGAATAAGAGTTTTAGATACGTCAGGGGAGACTTCCCTTGCTATGCAAAACCAGGTACAAATACTCCTTTGACCTTTTTATTATCTCTCTCTCAATCCAGTTAGGTTTTATAAAGTTGCTCGTTATCACTGTGGTATCTGGGAGGCTTCCAAAAAAAGGAAGCACCAAAATCTCTCTCTCTCCCAGCCCTGCCGACAGGAACAAGCTTGCAACTACCTGTGGGGGAGGACATGGGTGATAGTAAGTATCTAGTGTGGGGCTGGAGATGTGTTGGAGAGGGTGGTTACAGGTAAGCTATGTCAAAGAAACGGCATTGCAGTTAGCTCTGAATGCGGTGATGGGTCATTCTAACTGTGTCTGGTTGTGAGTTCCATTGTCTCAGTCCAGTTTTCATGGAGGTTCTGTCTCCTGAGGAGATTACTCTTCTCTGGGTTGTTGACAACTTAATTTTTCCAGCAGAGCAAAGTTGTTATGTGAGGTCATCATTGTGTTAGGAGAGAGATGGTCTCTTGTGTAGGTAGGGCCAATTCTAAGCAGGGCTATGAAAATCAATACAGAGACCTTGAACTAGGTGCTTGTGTCCAATGGGGAGCCCATGTAGGGAGCACTGAATGGAGGGATTTGTGTCCCCAGTAACCTGTGTGTGTCAGATGAGTTGCTGCACTTTGAATCAGTTGTAGCTTCCTATAGGTGCAGGCCTTCATTCTCCGGTGTAGGGAAATGCAGTAGTTGGAAATTCCAAACACATGGGTCCAGATCAGGATGCAATAGAATGGGGCATTGTCCTCTGACCAGCTGCAGAGGGAAGTGGTAATTCTTTGTCAGCAGGGATATTTGGGTGGGTAACTGCATTTAATGACTCAATGCCAACTCCAGTGATGCTGTCTGATCTTAGAATCCAAGGGCAGGGGTTGCAGTGGAGCAGGTGAGTTGTTGGAAGTATGCCTTTCTTCCTAGCAGCATCACATCAATCTTAGGCTCCAGCTCCAGCCAGCTGCTCGTCATCCAGGTGCGAGGAGGCCTTGCCTACATTTGAAAGGGATTGCTGGGATTGCTATCCTGGCAAAAGGTGCACCTTTTACTGGCAAAAGAGTGCTTTTGCTAGTATTAGCTTATACCAGTTCCCCAAACACAATAAGCTATACCAGCAAAAGTACTTTTTTGCCAGTGTAACTGCATCTATGCTAGGTATTGAACTATTGTGGGGAAAAAATCACATCCCTAAGTGACATTGCTATAGCTGCAATGTCTAAGTCTAAGTATCATTTCATTTTATGTAATTAAATTCCAGGTCCTTCAAACACATGTGCATATGACGAGACAACTCCTGGAGAGTCATTCCCATGTGTAAGTGTTTGTAGGCTTGAGACCTACATATACAATTTAAACTTTCATATGAAACACAAGGCACCTTTATGCATTAATTCTGTCACTGAACACTTCCAAACAGCTGATCATAGGTTTGTGAGCTATGTCTTTTACCTGTTAAGAACCTTCTTTTTTTTTTTTGATAGTAAGTAACATTAAAGATCAAACAACATAGCATTTCAAGATATTAATGAAAACTGTTATTCCAAAAGTGGAAAGAACAAAAAATTAAACATATGGGGCAGAGAAGCAGATACTAATTTTATGCTTTAGGCTTTCATTCTTTATCCCCTTTAAGGTCTCTTTTGCCAGTAGTTACATCTGTCTGTTGGTTTTCTGGAATATGAAATGTGGCAGTCAAGCTAAGGAATTATTCTTAAAATTCTCTGTACCACTAGAGATAAATTTAGTAAATAAATTCTAGCTTTTCTTAATCCTTTTTTCTATTTTTTTGCTGTCAAAGCAATTCACATCCTTCCAGTCTTGGGGCTGGAAGCATTGTTTTAATTTGTAACTTGTCATTAGCTTCAGAATCAGCGTTATTATTTAAATAAATCTCACAGGGAGGTTTTCTTTTTAACTTAATTGTCTTCTAAAGTTACTCTAGGTAACTGCAGAACATCCGTCAAAGAAGACAGAGATGCAAATTTAAAAAGGCTTTCAGATAAAACAGAAAAAAAGAAAAACAAAACCCCAAACTTATTAACACTTTTCATCGCAGAGTGGAATGGGCTAAGTGCCAATATTAAAGAGGATCATTTGAGGGATTGTTTGTTGCCATAGTTTCTTCATCCCTAAAATTGTGCAAAGGAACAATATTTTTCTTGCTTTCAAATGGTCTTGAACAAATCAATTTTATCTGGCTTGTCCTAACTCCAGAACTATTGTGTCTTCACTCAGTGGGGCACGTCAGGCGCTTGTGAGTACAGGTGGTGGAAAAACTGAGAAACTTAGTATTACAAATGGATAGAAGCTGACAGCTTCTCTCCAAATGACATCATTGACCTGCTATGCTAACTAAGTTTGCAAATAGGCTGAACAGTACGGTTGGCGGGCATTCTGGGACACCAATGGAATACCCCAGGGCATCCAGCAGAGAAGCACTCACTGCCTGGCACAAGGGGAAACTGACATCAGAAAGCTGTGCCTTTTTGTCAGTTTCAGATGCTTCCTCCAAAAGCGACAGCAAGTGGACACTGCAGCTTACAATATTGTTGTTATTACCCATATTGCAGTATCTTCTAGGTGCCCAGTCAGGACCCCACTGGTACGCACCTGTCATATAAAGACCATACCTGCCCCAAAGAGCTTACAATGTTAGCACATGACAAGAGTACAGAAGGAGAGAACAAACGGGAGGGGAGAGGGTTGGACAAAATCACAGTGAAATGACTTTGTTTGGTAAAATAAGCACATCAACTGCCTGGTCACTGTTGGTATTTTGCAAGCATCACCGTTCAGGTGAGTTTTTTATGGTGAGTTTGGGAGGAGGATAAGGTAATGGTTTTGGGGATATGAGCAGGGAACTCCTGCTAGATGGAAAGGGTGGAAAAGGAGAAAGCATGAAGGTGCTTGCAAGAAAATTGAATTAATAGGCAACAAACTGTGGCATCATTGACAGAGCAGAGGCCATTGAGGGATGGGGTCAGACTGAGGGGCAGGGACCAGGGACTGTTACCACCCCTGCCCCCCAACAGCAGAACCAGGAGTTGGAGGTCAGGTACACTAGCCACTAAGCCACCCAGCCCTCTAAGTACCCTACTGCAGTGGGGCTAAACTGTGAAAGATCTTAAAGGTAGAGACAAGTTTGTTATGGTGGAGAAGGGGGGAAGCAAAGATGGAGGGAATGATTTCAGAACAAAGAACCAGAATCTTAGCAGCACCATACTGTCTCGCATGACCTTCTCATAAGCAAACTAGGGAAATACAGCCTAGGTGGTGTTACTATAAGGTTGGAAAACCCGTCCCAGAGAGTAGTTATCAGTGGTTCACAGTCATGCTAGAAGGACCTATCAAGTGGAATGACCGGTTCTGTTCAATATCTTCATCAATGATGTAGATCAGCGGTCCCCAACCTTTTCGTCTGGCGGGCGCCAGACAAAGGACCATGGCGGCGGTGGAGCACCCGCCGAAATGCCGCCGAATTTCTGCAGAGTTTCGGCGGCAACGACTCTTGATGATGTCACTTGCCACCGACAAGTGATGTAATCGAGAGGCGTCACCGCCGAATTTCTGCCGCGTTTTGGCGGCGACGCCTCTCGATGTCACTTGCCGATGATAAGTGACGTCATCAAGGGGTGTCACCCCCGAAACACCGCAGAAATACGGCGGCATTTCAGCGGGTGCTCCACCGCCGGCCAGGATGCGGGCGCATTTAGATGCCCCCGCGGGCGCCATGGCACCCGCGGGCACCGCGTTGGGGACCCCTGATCTAGATAATGGCATAGAGAGAACACTTACAAAGTTTGCGGACAATACCAAGCTGGGATGGGTTGCAAGTGCTTTGGAGGATAGGATTAAAATTCAAAATGATCTGGACAAACTGGAGAAATGGTCTGAAGTACACAGGATGAAATTCAATAAGGACAAATGCAAAGTACTCCACTTAGGAAGGAACAATCAGTTGCACACATACAAAATGGGAAACGACGGCCTAGGAAGGAGCACTGCGGAAAGGGATCTGGGGGTCAGAGTGGATCACAAGCTAAATATGAGTCAACAGTGTAACACTATTGCAAAAAAGGAAACAGCATTCTGGGATGTATTAGCAGGAGTGTTGTAAGCAAGACACAAGAAGTAATTCTTCTGCTCTACTCCACGCTGATAAGGCCTCAACTGGAGTATTGTGTCCAGTTCTGGGTGCAGCATTTCAGGAAAGATGTGGACAAATTGGAGAAAATCCAGAGGAGAACAACAAAAATGATTAAGGGTCTAGAACAGTGTTTTTCAAATGCAGCCACCAGGGACTTTTCTTGTGGCCACAGCCTCCTGGGCTGTGACGATGGGGAGGGCAAAGAAGCACCCCTCCCTGTTGCTCCTGGATGTGCTGCCTTGGTGTTTGGTTGCTGGGGCTGCCAGCAGGGATTGGGCCCTTCTGGAGTTACCTGGGGTAGAACGCTGTAGAAGCAGGCAGCCAGTGAGTTCCCCACCTTCCCAGGGATGGTGGGGCTCAGGCTTTGGGCTTCAGCCCCGGGCTCCGGCTGCGCGGTGGCAGGCTCCAGGCTCTGGTCACATGGTGTAAAGCTGTGTCCCTGGGCCCTGTCTGCTTTGGGCTCTGGCCACTGGGCTTCAGGCTCTGGCCACAGGGGTTCAGGCTCCACCCCCTACCCCCCCATGGCCCCACTGCCTCCCCCGGCCCTCCATCCAGGACTTAATTTGCCCCCAGGCTTGCCAAGGCTGAGTAAGTCTACTGTGAAAAGTGATACTTGTATGTTTGTTAATATCACTTTTCACAACAGACTTACTAGCTAGCAATAAATAAATTACAATGATTTGGAGGTGTATATGTGCATATTTATTTGGTTTTCCTAAAATTAATTAAGTATTTAGGAAAAAGTGTGAGAGTGGCCACCGGCAAAAGTTGGTGGCTGCACTCTGAGGCCACCAAAAGTTTGTCCTGAGAACCCCTGGAAACATGATCTATGAAGGAAGATTGAAAGAATTGGGTTTGTTATTAGTCTAGAGAAGACAAGACTGAGGATGGACATGATAACAGTTTTCAAGTACATAAAAGGCTGTTACAAGGAGAAGGATGAAAAATTGTCCTCGTTAACCTCTGAGGATAGGACAGGAGAAAATGGGTTTAAATTGCAGCAAGGGCAGTTTAGGTTGGACATTAGGAAAAATTTCCTAAGTGTCCAGGTGGTTAAGCACTACCTAGGGAGGTTGTGGAATCTCCATCATTGGAGGTTTTAAAGAATAGGTCAGACAAACACCTGTGAGGGGTGGTCTAGTTATTACTTAGTCTGGCCATAAAGTGTAGGGGACTGGACTAGATGACATATTGAGGTCCCTTCCAGTCCTATATGTCTATGATTTTATGACTTTTGAATGTATCAGAGGGGTAGCCGTGTTAGTCTGGATCTGTAAAAACATGCATCTGATGAAGTGGGTATTCACCCACGAAAGCTCATGCTCCAATATGTCTCTTAGTCTATAAGGTGCCACAGGACTCTTTGTTGATTTTTGAATGGACTTGAGGAGAGGAAAATTGCATTCACTGAGGCCAGAGGGCTTGAATGATGGGAGAAGGTGCGCTGACCACAGTAACAGAGAAAGGCAGAGCCAGGGGCTTGGTGGGGAAGATTAAGAGCTCAGTTTTGGGCATGTTAAGTTTAAATTGATAAAGCTCACATTGCTGAGGCGAGATCAGAAGGCTGGGCCAAGATTTGGATGGAAGAAGGCAGGTTTGGAGAAGAGAGGAAGATCTGTGAATCCTTTGAGGTGCTAGCCAAAGCTGTTTTCAACTGAGGTTTGACCAGTTCTAAAGGAAAATCATCTTGCAGAATAAGTGACAAATTTCTGTTATCGTTTCCAACCCCAAATATTTATATACTCCTGGTATGACTGGGAAGGGAAAGCCCTTTACCTCTATGTAATGTGTGAATGATTCCAAACATACCAGACCATTTTCAGAACAATTTGATAATGAATCTCGTTTAAAGCATGTAAGTATCTTCATGGTTTGTGTACTGTGTGAGATCAGTCACTCTTCAATTGCCTTTGCCGTAACACAGCAAGAGCTACTCCAGGATAGCCACTGGAATGCAAATAAAATTGTAAGTACATACCAGTATAGCTACAGTACAATTATCCAATAACTATTGGCTGTGTATAGAAAGGTATTCCCCTGAAATAAGTAAAGAAACTCTCCTAAACTTTGTGCAAATATTGGTAGTTGGGGAAGGCTGAATGTATTTATCTCTGGTATAATATTGTTCAGATTTGTTTAGTGATGTAAGGATTTTAAAACATTAACTCCTGGCACTTGTCTTCCCTCCTGAGACTCCTGCAAATGCACTAGTTGAGACAGAAAGAAAACATAAATTGGTGTGAAACAGTATGAAACCTCTGAACAACTATGAATGCTAGCTGGGATGATAAGGGGTTGAACTCAACACTCTCAGTCTGGGATTAGCTGAGGTCCCCATCTAGGCCCCAAAGTATGTGGCCAGATTTCAAAAGGTGCTGAGGTCTTCTGAAAATCTGGTCACAAGTGTCACAGTCGGAGCTGCTGAATGCTGAGCATGTTGGAAAATCCAAGTGTTATTTAGGTGCCTAAATGGGAACTGCACTGTCTTGAAAATCAGGAGCCACTAGTTGAGGTTGCTGAGTCCTGGAAAATCTAGTCTTGAGCTCTTTTTAAAATCTAGCCCTAAATGTCCTATAGTATTTTGGGGCAGGTGCTTATAACCAAGAGCCAAACAATGAAGAACAATAATGTCGCAAAGTGTCAGAAGTTCTGGAAATGCTATGAATTCTTACGAAATCAGTGTTTTGTTAACATTCCAAAAGTAACAAGAGTGAATGCAACTTTAACAGCACTGATAGTTTATCATGTTCCGTTATGATACAAGAAAACAAACCAAGTGTCAATATTTTGTGTGAGTCATTCAAGCTGTACAAAGAACCCCATGAATGCACTTCAAGTGCTTCAGTTAACCCTAAATTACTCCCTTCTCCAGTTCAGAATTCTCTGTGGGCAACTCGGAATTAGTTTGTTCCAGCCTGAGAAAATCTAAGCTAAATATGGCTTTAATGTGAGGATTGCAATTGAAAAATAATAGGGATGTAGTTTAAGCACAATGGGGCTCTTTGGGGCAGGGATCCTCTTTTCGTTCTGTGTTTGTATAGAGCCCAGGACAGTGGGGTCCTGGCCTGTGAGTGAGTAGGACTCTTAGATGCTGTGACAGTACAAATTAATAATAATTTAACAGTTCATTGACATTAGTTGCTACCATAACACTAACAGAGCTTGGCTATGGAAAAATAAGAAATGTAAAAAAAAGAAAAAATGGTCAATCTTCATTAACTGGTCATGTTAACAGAAAAAAAGAGTTGTATCAATAAACTGCAAAAGTGTAGCGTATGTTTGCAATGTTTAAACCTTATCTGAATGAAAAGTATTCGCCAGAAGTTTCCTTTTACCTGATTGTAAGCAAAAGACATTGGGAAATAATGTTTTCAGAAAGAACATACCTAAAAGGACTTCCAATAAAGATGTGTGTAAATTATAAATTGTTTTTCTGTCAAGGGAGAATATTTGTTCATTCTTTTGGGGGGTACAATTATTCAAAGCCATGCCCGCTCTGTAATTTCTGTTTTAAAACATGAGCTGTCCCCTCACTTACCCACCCCTCTTAGTCAGTATTTGCCACAGGGACTATAATCTGATATACTGATATGGTGATGATTTTAGATGAAAGCTGGTTCAAGTGAGGTCCTGTTTTGTTTTTTTTTCCAGTACATCCTTGGATGCCATTAATCCTGTACTCTTCTACTCCTCTAATTTAGCTACTCCCATGGTGTTCCTCTCTGGCCACTAGAGGGTGCTCTGAGAGCACCACTCACAAATCCCAGTGTCTCACTTCTGTGTTACTCTCAGGCTCCTGAAGGCCGGCCCTAGACTTGAGGCTTCCACTGTATTTGAGGGTGTGTGTGGGGGGAGGCAGAATAGTGGTTTGGAATAAATCACCAGTCTTTGGCTTCCGAAATGTAAATCTAGTTTTGCGCGGGGGGTGGCGGGGAAAGAGTTTCATAATCTTGGTCCGTTCTCCAGGAGTCTCCAGTGTTGTGTTAGGCTTTGAAGGGGATATAACGTATATCTAATTTTGCTCAGATCCGCAGCACAACGTGAGTAGAAGATGCTGAAGACTAGACTTCAGTAATGGTCATTTCCAAGTCATGGCTCAGCAGGGTGGGGTTTTATATTAGGAAAATTCACCTTCCTTTCTATCCAAAATTCTCCTGCCTTGCAGTTTAATCAGTTGTCAGCTTGTGTCCTGTGGCGTGAGAGAGATCCGTCCTGTCGTCTCATGTCTTCCCTCCCGAGCGCCAGTGAAGTGCAGAGAGCGGTGACAATCGCTGATTCTGTGTGTCAGAAATCTTTCTGTAAGAAAGGAAGCCCTGGCAGTTGGTGGCAGAAGTCACGCAGGGCCTCTACGTAGATGGAACTCCCCTTGGAGCCAGTGGGAGCGTGGCTTGAGAAGGACTGCAGGATTTGGCCCTGAATATGTTTGCCAAAATATCCCAAACCTTTCATTTCACAGCTTCAACAGGCAGGCAGCTGCCTACTCCAGACAGCTGTTGAGTTTTCGGTGTAGCTGTGTGGGAGACAGGGCATGTTTTATTAAGATCTTTTAGTACTTTGACTTTATTTGTATTTTATGAGCGTCTTAACATGGCAGGAAGCAGTGCAAAAGTGGCAGCTTTGATTGAGCAACCCTCTAAGAGTTAGGAAGTGCAGCAGTGTCAAAGTTGTGTGCGCAGGTGAATTGGGAGAGGCAAGCCCAGGTCCTGGCATGTACTCTGCTCTGCTCCCATGTGACATGAATATGAAAAGTTCAGTGTGAGGTCATAGAGATGTTCATGAACATACTGTACTGTCCTTTTCTCATTCCCGTCTTTCTTTTCCCCTCTGGTATTTGGAGCTGCTTTGTCTGCTAAGGGGAAAAAAATCCAATTAGGGAATGCTGAGAATATAGCGACAAGTTTTCTTAGAACTAACTGGGAACTTTTTGGTAAACCCACTATCTTGAACATCCGTGTTTCTCCGGTATGTCAACTCGTGGATCCTGTGGGATAATTACTCCTGCTTCACTTGTGTCATTCAGCACACGAAATCCTGTTGGCACCCGTTTGCTCATTGATACTGGCATAACTCTGATGGGAGTGTGGGAGTTCCCCGGGTGGATTTCTGGGAAAATAGACACTCTAGGTACGTCTACACAGCCTGCAGGAGGGACCCTGCCAGCCAGGGTTAACAGAGCGGGGCTAGTAGGTCTCACACTAGCACTCTAATAATAGGTCTCGGAGCCTGAGCTCTTTCTGCGACACAGCTATTTGCAGGACACACGCCTGAGTCTGTGGACCCAAGCTGGGAGACTCGCTTCTGCTGGCTGTGTGAACATACCCTATTATGTGGATTGGTCAGTAGGGGCCACATTAAACAATCCTCATTCTGGCAAGGCTGAGAAAGAGTTTCAGAATTTGGCCCTATATATGGGCCAACTAGATATTGAGCCAGGTCCCCAAAGGACTAAACAAAGTAAGCACAATTCAATGTTGAGATTGTTTGTTTGGGGTCATTTCTGCCTCTGTCAGCCCCGCTGGGCTGATTGTCTTCTCCATAAGAAGAGGCAATCCAGATCAGGCTGATCTAGGTCTGGTGTTTGGGACTTTTATTCATGTTCAGACCCACTTAACAGCTTGTTTGTGTGGCAGTAGCCTTCGTCTTGTCTCCTGATTACCTGCACAGCAGTTTATATTATTGTACAGCTAATGAGCGAGCCCCCCCTCCCCATGAAGAATAATGTTACCACTTCAGGTGTAGATTTTGTGAGGAATAAACTGAAAGTCCTGGTAAAATACAGTTGCAGGGATGCTTGAAGGAGGATTTCATGGGTGTGGTTAATGACAGAAAAGCTAGATTTTAAATCAATTACTGCAGGAAGCAATCTCATAAATTGGTATTTTAGGAGAAATCTAACAATTCTGTTGGCCACTACAAGTTAGTGGTAGGCTACTTAGTGTTTCTTAATGGTAGTGTCCACTGTGTATTGAAATATCATTGAATGCAGCTTTCAGTCCTAGTCTTTATATTATATTTGGGAAATGTATATTAGTTATTAATGCCACAGTATAAAATATGACCTCTTATTGTGCAAATGCAGTTTTGCCAGTAGGTTGGAAATGCATTGAGTATATTGCAGTTATGTGCATTACGGTAGCACCTAGAATCTCAGCTGAGTATAATGTTCCATACTGCTAGACAGCTTCTGTCCCAAAGACCTTACAATCTAAACAGATAAAGGCATGGGAAAATGAGAGGGAAAACGATTTGCACAGGACCTTATGGCAGGTCAGTGGTAGATCCTGGATAGAATCCAGGTTTCCTGATTCCTGAGCTAATGCTCTATCCACTAGACCACACTGCCTTCCCAGTATATGAAGATAGCTTTAGAGACCTGGAAGTAACATAGGTCCAGACAGGGGTGGCTCTAGACATTTCACCGCCCCAAGCAGGGCGGCACGCCGCGGCGGGCGCTCTGCCGGTCGCTGGTCCCGCGGCTCCGGTGGACCTCCCGCAGGCACACCTGCAGACGGTCCGCTGGTCCCGTGGCTCCAGTGGACCTCCCGCAGGCATGCCTGCGGATGCTCCACCGAAGCCACGTGGGACCAGCGGACCCTCCGCAGGCACACCTGCGGGAGGTCCACCGGAGCCGCCTGCCGCCCTCCCGGCGACCGGCAGAGCGCCCGCCCGCGACATGCCGCCCCAAGCACGCGCTTGGCGTGCTGGGGTCTGGAGCCGCCCCTGGGTCCAGATCAAGCCCTAAACATTGGCACATGGAAGGATCCTCTAAACGTGGATTTCCCCCTCCTTGCACAGAAAGGGGTGTTGCAGGGCTATCTCGGTTCTGGGGATTCATGGGGAGGGGTGAGAAAAGAGGTAGGTGTGTCAGGGAGAAGGCACCTTGTTCTCTCACCCAATTCTGTGATGGGAACTCCGCTCTGGGGCAGCAGCAGTCAGAGGAGATGCTGGCAGTGAAGCTGCATTGGACCTGCACTGCCAGGGAGTGTCAGTGTGGTGCCAGAGACCTGCAAAGGCATAGATGTTTCTGGCTTCCTGCCATTTCCCCCAGTGGTCTAGGTCCCTGGCGCACTCCAAACAACAACAGCTCCCACCCATCCAGACCAAGAGGAGCTCCCATGAGGCGGAGCCTCACAGAGTTTTCCTCCCCTGGCAGTTTTACCACGGGGGAGTTAGCACGGCTGACGGAGACTGAAAGCAGAACATTGTCATATTCAGTATTCTAGCCTTGCCAGCATCGGCTTTTCACCACTGTTCTCGGCTGCACTGCTGCACATGAACAGTCACAACCAGACATCTGCAGCTTGATCAGCTGCCGAAGTGTCAATCTGTTCTACAGAGATAAACCAGGCTATTGAAAAATCAGACACCAGACTCTGAAAGCTGCTAGTCATACCTGTTCTTGGAAAGGGCAGACTGCCAATGAACCATGGGCAAAACACTCCATTCAGGCGGGACTTTCAGAGGATGCAGGAAATGACTGGTAACTAGATCAGACTAGAAAAAAGGTGCAGCATTTTTATCAGTGAGGGTAATTAACCATTGGAACCACTTACAAGGGATGTGGTGGATTCTCTACCACTTGAAGTCTTTAGATAAAGTGGATAGATTTTTGGAAGATACGCTATCGCGCAAAGACAAGTTACGGGCATGATGCCGTAATTAGCGGCCTGTGGTATATAGGTCGGCCTAGATGATCATAATGGCCCCTTCTGGCCTTAAACCCTGTGAATCATTGCCAGATTGAATTCTGTGCCTCCATCAGCTCTGGCTTCTCCAGTTGTTTCTGTTCCTAGATACATTTTGATCTAGGAATTATTTTTGTCTACACTAATTGCATCGAAGCGTATGAGGTAGTAAATATGAACACTGGTGTGTTGTGCTAAAGGAGGAGAACCCCAGAGTCACACTGGCTAACACAGTTTCCTTGCTCAGACTATGAGACATGCCAGGAGCATATAGCAACTGGATAGTTCCTTTGGGTTTAAGAATGTTGCTAGTTAAAAGAAATTTTAAAAATATATTCTTTTAACTCAACCCTGCGTCTTTTCTGTTCCTGTTGAACATTGGTCCTGGATAACCACAGTCAGGGGGCTTAGTGGAGGAGGTGTGGAAAATCCATGTGGCCCATCCTCTAGCCAAGAGGATTCCCAGAGATTCATGCTGTTCCCAAGGGTTCTGAGAAAGGTCCGGGACATCCATGCAGAGACAATGTGCCTTCTGACCAGGATTGGCTCCTCGCAGCTTCATTGCTGTGGCTCAATCTCCTCCCCTTTCCCTGAAGCTCCTGTAGAGTTCCCTCTGTGGGTGGCAGGGAAGGGGAATAGCATTAGAGAGGCAGCTGAGTGCCCCCTTCATTGCATGGATGGTGGGAACCACATGTGAAATGTCTCCTTTGTTAGTGGATCTAAGGGGACCATCTGGTCACTCTTGCTTGAAATTAGGTATTACTCCAAATGAATTACTTCTCAGTCACTACACATGCCTCCTGCCTTTGGGCCCAGTCAGCCAGTCCTGATTCAGGGAAAACACTCCCCAGTTTAGGCATTTTATCCTGTGGATGTTGGAGTAAATACATCAGTGCTGTGGTTCATTTCTTTCCCTCTCTTCTTTCCTCTGAGCACCAACTAAATTAAAAAAAAAAGTTAGGGAGAGATTTTCAAAGGGCAGATTCCCTTGACTTTCAGTGGGTATTGTCGGCTGGATCCTGCACCCCTGCTGTTAATGGCAGCTCTGCCACAGAATCAGGCAATGTATGCACAGCTTCCATTGATTCCTTTGGAAGTCTCCTGAATGAAGCTTATGGAAGTGAGCAGCTTGACAGAGCTGGAGACTTAGGTTCTCTCTCTCCTCAGCATCTTCACTTTGCCCCCAGAAGAGGTACAGGACCCTCCCACTGCATAGCAAATCCATCTCAGCCCTGTCCTAGGCGGACAACCTTTAGGGGAGATTGGGCAGGGAGAGTGCAGTATCCTTTCAGTCATTGGACTCTCTGCCAACTGGGTTGCCTCCTATAGTGTTTTGGGTGACTTTTCTTCTAAAGTGGACTAGATTTGACATAGATCAAATAAAAGCTGTCGACTGAAATGCCTTTGGGCCTGATTTAGCAAACATGTGAGCACTGAGTAACTGTACCCATGTGAATTGTTCCATTAAGATCCATGAGACTACTCACATAAGTAAGTTACTCACATGCTTATATATTTGCAGGATTAGCCCATTTTTAACTCCTACCTTTGGGTCTAAGGCCTTGTCTCCATGGGAAAGTTGCACTGGTTTACCTTAAATCAGGTCTTAAACCAATTTAGCTAAACCAGCACAAATCCCTGTGTGGACACTCTTATTCTGATTTATCTTAAATTTATTCCCAATTGACTTAAACTAAATCAAAATAAGATACTCTTAAATTGAAATAGAAGTGTCTACTCTTGGATTTGCACTGGTGTAAGTAACCTGGTTTAAATTCAGACCTGAGGTGAAACTGGTGCAATTTTCCCATGTAGACAAGCCTCAGTGATCAGGAGGTTCCTGCTTCCATTCACTACCAACCATCTGTGTGCCCCTACCAATCCAGTGTGTGATCCATCTAGTCCTCATCCTGAAAATGGTATTTGAATGGCCTCTTTGGATTTGGTATTGAATGTAACAGCTGTGAGAAAGTTCCTCCTCTACCTTGGTGGGTCCTGCGCTCATTGGCGGATTTGCTTGCCTCACAGATTTACCTGTGGGTCAGGAAACAGCCCAGAGACCTTCCCCTCTGGTAGAAGCCACAGTCCCGGTCAATTCCTCCTGTGTTGGATAAGGAGTTGGGAGTTTTGGGGGGAACCCGGGCCCTCTCTCTGGGTTCCAGCTCAGGGCCCTATGTACTGCAGCTGTCTAGAGTGCCTCCTGGAACAGCTGCATGACAGCTACAACTCCCTGGGCTACTTCCCCATGGCCTCCTCCCAACACCTTCTTTATTCTCACCACAGGACCTTCCTCCTGATGTCTGATAACGCTTGTACTTCTCAGTCCTCCAGCAGAGCCTACTCACTCTCAGCTTCTTGCACACCTCTTGCTCCCAGTTCCTCGCACGCACTTCCTCTCCTCTGGCTCCCCCTTGGCCTGACTGAAGTGAGCCCTTTTATAGCATCAGAGGGATCTTAATTAGAGTCAGGTGCTTAAGAGCCTCACCTGACTCTTAGCAGGTTAATTGGAGTCAGGTGTTCTCATTAGCCTGGAACAGCCCCTGCTCTGGTCACTCAGGGAACAGAAAACTGCTTATCCAGTGGCCAGTACATCTCCCTTCTACTACTCTGCTGTTCCCAACTGGCCTGGGTCTATCACACAGCAAACAAACCTGCATCTTTCCCAAATCTCCCCCCCCCAACTTCTTTCTACTTCCTTTTGTCCTTTGGAAGGCACTCATTAACCATCACTAGCGCACATTAAGAATATCTTCAAAATGCTGAAAAGACGCAGCAAGCAAACAGAAAGGCAGCTAAATCCTGATGCAGTTTTGTATGACCAGCTCTGATTTCTGTATCTGCTCCTTCAGTGCACTTCATTGGCAATAGCGGCAACATTGAAGTCAATTCCCAGCTCTGGATAAAGGAGGAAAGTGTTGATGTTTGCAGTTAAATCCGAGGTTGGATTATTTTAATTTAGCATCAGACGGGTAGCCGTGTTAGTCTGGTTCTGTAGAAGCAGCAAAGAATCCTGTGGCACCTTATAAACTAACAGAAGTTTTGCAGCATGAGCTTTCGTGGGTGAATACCCACTTCTTCGGATGCAAGCAGTGGAAATTTCCAGGGGCAGGTGTGTATATATAAGCAAGCAAGAAGCAAGCTAGAGATAACGAGATTAGATCAATCAGGGAGGATGGGGCCCTGTTCCAGCAGCTGAGGTGTGAAAACCAAGGGAGGAGAAACTGGTTCTGTAATTGGCAAGCCATTCACAGTCTTTGTTTAGTCCTAAACTGATGGTGTTAAATTTGCAGATGAACTGGAGCTCAGCAGTTTCTCTTTGAAGTCTGGTCCTAAAGTTTTTTTGTTGTAGGATGGCCACCTTAAAATCTGCTATTGTGTGGCCAGGGAGGTTGAAGTGTTCTCCTACAGGTTTTTGTATATTGCCATTCCTAATGTCTGATTTGTGTCCATTTATCCTTTTCCTTAGAGACTGTCCAGTTTGGCCGATGTACATAGCAGAGGGGCATTGCTGGCATATGATGGCATATATTACATTGGTGGACGTGCAGGTGAATGAACCGGTGTTGGTGTGGCTGATCTGGTTAGGTCCTGTGATGGTGTTGCTGGTGTAGATATGTGGGCAGAGTTGGCATTGAGTTTTGTTGCATGGGTTGGTTCCTGAGCTAGAGTTACTATGGTGCGGTGTGCAGTTGTTGGTGAGAATATGCTTCAGGTTGGCAGGTTGTCTGTGGGCGAGGACTGGCCTGCCACCCAAGGCCTGTGAAAGTGTGGGATCATTGTCCAGGATGGGTTGTAGATCCCTGATGATGCGTTGGAGGGGTTTGAGCTGGGGACTGTATGTGATGGCCAGTGGAGTCCTGTTGGTTTCTTTCTTGGGTTTGTCTTGCAGTAGGAGGTTTCTGGGTACACGTCTGGCTCTGTTGATCTGTTTCCTTATTTCCTCGTGTGGGTATTGTTGTCTTGAGAATGCTTGATGGAGATTTTCTAGGTGTTGGTCTCTGTCTGCGGGGTTAGAGCAGATACGGTTGTACCTCAGTGCTTGGCTGTAGACAATGGATCTTGTGGTGTGCCCGGGATGGAAGCTGGAGGCATGAAGGTAGGCATAGCGGTCGGTAGGTTTTCGGTATAGGGTGGTGTTAATGTGCTAGTCTCTATTAATCCTTCTTGTGTGTGTTAGGGTTTCCTGTTGAGTTGTCATGCGGGTTAAATCTGACACCCTGAGTTGTAGCATTGGTTAAGGAAAGGCAGCACATTACTTAGATGAAAAACCATGAGTACCTTCATGCTTCTTGAGTGTTTTTATTGGTCAGTACTGCAATGCTGGCAATAGCCAAAAAGCAGCTTGACACCTCATCTTTTCATGCTGCCCTGTTTATGGTACCTAGTTCTGAACTCATATTCCTAAGGTGCCCAGGTCTTTGGATGCCAAGAGTTAAAATGATTAGACCAGACTCTCTCCTGTATCAAGACCTGCTCAGCACATAAGGGGAGGTCAGTGAGCACCAGTAACAGCTCCTTCTTTCTCAACCTGCCCAAGTCTCCACATGAGTTAGAGCAGCCTCGGTTGCTGTAACTTAATGCCAGCTTGCCCTGGCCCCATCAGTGGAGAGCTGCTGGAGCTCGGCTATGCTGACACGCCACCTCCTGCCCACTGTGCCAGGATGAGGCAGTTGGCGTGGGACCCAGCTCTGCTGCTTTACACCAGCTGAGCCACTCCTCTGCCCCAGGGAGATCGCTGCTGACCTGTGATGCTAATGACCAGGTTCTGAGTAGCATGAAGAGGCCAGATGAGGAGGGTAAAATAGAGCCTGTTCTCATTGTTCCCATCTCTTCCTGGGCAAAAGGCCGGCCACAGGGAAAAGCTCTGTACTGCTTCCAGAAGTGGCAAAGAATGGATTGTGATGCTAATTAGCTCCAGTGCTATTCACTCGGTCCACAGTTGTGTGTGCTTCCCAGGGGCCTTCATGCCCCCCTGTAGGAAAGGAATCTGCTGTTGCTGATTATGGGAGGTGGGAAGCCCTCATCAAAGATTTTCTCAGTGAGCTGCGAGATGGAATGCTCAGCCCCGGCTGGGCACGCCATCGGCGCAGCTGGACCAGTGCCACCAGTACAGAGAATAGGGAGAGCACTGGGCCCAGCTCTCTCCTCCCCTCTGCAGAGAATTTTGATCCACTGCAATTGCACAGTCCCACGTTTCCTTCCTCATTCCCCTGCCGGAGAAGTGCAGAGGTCTCAAGGCTGGATCCCGCGAAGAGCCAAGCACTTAGGCACACGTTTAACTGTAAGGAACATGAATAATCCCATTAGCTTCAATGGGACTACTCACATGCTTAAAGTTAAGCACGTGCTTAACTGCTCTGCTAGACGGACCACAGTGTTCAGCATTTTGCAGGATTGAGGCCTTAGTTCACAGAGGCTGGAGATGGAGTGGAGTCCTGTTGAAAGAGGTCTACACTCCTTCCATCCTCTGTAAGTGAAAGTCTACGGGTGACCTCAGCACCTAGCTCTAAATGAGCCAGGGAACAAGAAAAAAGATAATTAGCCATTTAAACTAAAACAGTGAATAAACTTCAGTGTTTCAAGCATAACATTTGAAAGAAATTAGGTTGGACTTCATGCTTTTGGTTTGAGGCTCTGTGTGTGGTCTCCTCTGGGGCGACAGCGGATAAGGAGGAGAAAGAGAAACAGTAATGTTGATACTTATTTCATTAACCTGACTTACAGGTGGAATTTGTGTATACTTAGTGGTTTTAGATATTCAGGTGTTTTCAGCACCTTTGTCATCTTATTCTCAGGCTCTGCAAAGTAAGAAACTGCAGTTTCTCATTCTGTCTTGACTTTTTTAGGAGTTGCAAAGAAATGGCAAAATGTTTCACCTTTCCAGAGTTGTTAGTGCAGTTTTAAGGCATGCGCAAACAGATGCAAAAACTTGTCCATCACAATTACAGCAAGTAGATGAGTTCAGTTGTAAGTGCGCCTTGCCTTTAAGCCCTCCTAGAATGTTATTACATCACAGAATTCCTCCACCAGGCATGTGTCAGGAAAAAGTGCATCTTTTTATTTAAGCCGTATTTAATTTGTGGTTACATAAAAATGCTGGAGCTTTTATGGACAAGCCCCCTTAGGGAGTGGTTCTGTGAAATTTGCTAACAGCTGGATGGCACAGATTTGGAAAGCGCTGTTGTCCGTAAGTAAGAAAAATAAAGGTTGCTGCGAGAGACCAGTGTATTTTTCCCAAATAACTCTTTTATTTCCATATTAACTCTTAGCAAGGAACAAATCTTTGACTAATGTATGTTCTTTTGATAGACTTAGGAAGTCAATTCTCTCTAGAAAAGCAGAAATCAGCCCCCAGCAGGGGAACGTTCAAATGTTATGAATAGCTAGTTTCCTTTTTTTAAAACTTTAGTTGGTTCAGAACTCCCTTGACAAATTAACAGAACGCCAGGTGTCACTGGATTGCCTTGTTTCATGGTGAATGTGTAACTAAAGGCTTCTTCTCTAACCAGGGCCTGTCAGTTTCCTGGAAAAAATCAGAGTCCATTTCTGATCAGTCCCAAAGAGACACAGAATAAACAAGACCAGTAAAATGCTTTGAAGTTGTTGTAAAATAAGTAACAACTTGAGGCACCAAGTGCTTGGAATATGGTTATCAGGCCAGTTACATTCATAAAACTGCTTTGCACCCATTTATGTTGATTCCATAAACTTTGAGCAGATAAGATAAAACCAATAACCCAGGTAAAGGAATATACTTACAGAATGTGAATGCAGGGCTTTTTTCCCGTTAGTTAGCAGGGGATTCATGTTTGTTCAGTAGCACTAGCACTAATCTCCCCTTTTCCTCCTCCGCAATTCTCTCACACAAGATAGAAAAGGCACTTTCCCTCCATGAGTCTAGATCCCCTTTCTGCAAGCCAGGAAGGACTCCCTTCCTCCCCTGACCCAGCTAGGGGAGATGAGGTCGGGCTGACCCACTCACTACAAGCAGCAAATATTCCCAAGCCCCCACCCAGCCCACCATTCTCAGAGGGGACCTGCTTCTCCGCCATCCTATAGCTAGAGGCTACAGAGTGACCCAACAGCTGCCTCTATGAGACGCTGCTGATAGGGGAGCTGCCTAGAGAAGCTCATAATGGGGTGGGGGAGCATGGATAGGTGGGCGGGTCTGAGGTGTGGGGAGTTTTGGATGGATCTGGAGTGTGATTCGATTGATTTTTTTGAGGTGAGAAAGGAAAGGAAAGCACTGAAGGATTTTTTGAGTTGGGAGAGAAGGGAATGAGCTACGGAGGGAATGGCTCATGTATCACTCATTGAGGAAGCCCCTTGTTAAAATGCTGCCAATTTAGGGCTGGGTTAGTGTCTGGGTGCTTACTGTGTCTTTTTCACAAGCACTAGTATCTAAATTTTCCATAAAGCCTCTTCCTTGAGCATGCCGCATGTAAAAGTTCCAGCCAGGAGTAATGGGGGAAGGGAAAACGCATGACCTCATAAAGTTTTTGTGGAGATCCAAAACCAGAATTGCCAGATGCTTCTTCAGAGAGGGATCGAGGTTATATTTAAATACATCATCTAGATATCCCCTTAATACCAGCAGAGAATCAAGCCCATTTATTCTCTAAATGCACATTTCTTTCACCATGGCATAACTCCAAGAAGACATTTCAATTGATCGGCGGGCTGAATTTAACACACACAGACAAAAAGTGAAAGTAAGTATCATTTCTTCTAACACAGAGGTTTTACCAAGCTATTGAGACATGGAACTTTTAAAAAGCAAGACACTTCAGGCTTATTTTTAGAAATTCACTTCTCCAAATTATCCTGCAGGACAAATTGGACAGAATACTGTAATCAGCATATAGTCAAGTGTCAACCAAAAAAAAAAAGAAGAGCATGCACTTTAATCTAGGAGGAAAATCTAGGAGGGGGAAATGGATGTAATATTGCTCGAACAATTAGCCCAAATACCTGTTTGGGGGTGGGGGTGGGAACACTCAGAATGGAGGGGGACTTCCTCAGTGCCTGTAAAGTAAGCAGGGTAAATAGCTGGAATGTGAACATTCCAACTTTGCCCCCACTCCAACTTTCCTTTGGTTGGGGCAAGCTGCTGAGGGGGGTTTCTGTAGCTGCTTTACCCGGCACTGCTCACCTGAGCTCTCCTGCCAGCTGGGCTCATCTGGAGAAGGCAGCTACGTTGCCACCTCTTGACACTAGGAGCTGCTCTCACTCCTGCCGGGCATGAGTGATGCTTAGGGGCGAAGGGAGTCCTCTGCCCAGAGAGGATGGAATGACTGGGGATTTGGAAGGAAGAGTCACCGGAGGTGTGTGGATTCATGTTTGTTCAGTAGCACTAGCACTAAGAGCATAAGAGAGCAGGAGGGGATTTACATCTCTGGGCTCTTGGATCAGGAGGCACTATGGGGGTCTGTGTGTCTTTTGCCCGCCCCCAGCATTGCTGGCAAAATGACTCCACTGATCATCCTTGTGATCGTATCTTTTAGCCCATGCAGTGACCATGGCAACCAAAGTTCTGGATTGGTTGCTATAGGATAGTAGCTCTAATGTCTGTTGATGGGAGTGGGGGAAGGAGAGCAGCTGTGGAGCATGGGGAAGTTGCTTGACTGCGGTAATCGTGTTTGGCAGGTCAAGGGTGAGCATTGGCCTGCAGGGATTAGTACAATGCCCTGGACTAGCAAAGTGGTGTCATAATAAACCCCAGATGTTTCTGCTATTTTCAATGTATATGTTATGCTTAAACCTTAAAATGTATCCTAGGATATGGTGGGTAGGGAAAGGTTATTAGCTGCTTGGAAATTCCTTATTTGTAATATATCTATTCCCTCTTGATATTAGTTGCTGCCCGTTTAAAACATAAATCTTTGATTCTGTATTGTAACAGCAACATTTCCTCCAAATCAGCGGTTCCATTTGACTTCATGAGAACACAAATGTAGTTCTCTTGTGAGAATTCAGACCTCGCACTTCAGAAACTGGGAACTGTGGTAACAGGTTTTGTGTAATGGTGTGGGATGGACAAACAGCACACAAGAGATGTAAGGAAGTCACAGGGGCATAGAAAACAGTTTCATTCCCCCCAGGCTAATGGTTTTAGAATGTGGAGCCATGACCCTTGGAGTATGTCATTGGCCCCAGCAGAGCCTTAGCACCATTGTGTGAGCTTTTAAGTCTAATAAACGTTTAGATTAAATCAAAGTCTAGGAGTCTCCTGTACTTGGCGTCTCTGAACAGAGGGAAGAGGAGTAAAGCAGAAATAACATAAGTCACCATGTTTGTTGTGGGCATTTAAACTTTGTTCCATACGGCTGGGATGACTCAAGAGTTTTGTAATGAGGGGAGGTTGTCTTCCACCTCTAAGTTACTAATTCTAAATTAGGCTAGGCTGGTAGTGATTGGAAGGTGTTACCATGTGGTGGCTAATTGGTGGTCTCAGTCTCAGGTGTGCACATCACAAAAACTGCCTTTGCAAAGAGAAATCCTCCAGTTTTAACCCTCCAGGGCAGGGGTGGGATGAGAAAACTGGTACGATTGTGATGATACACAGAGGAAGGTGTGAGTGGAAGAGGAATCTGTGTATCAGTGCTGTCGTACCGAGCACCCCCTGTGAGAACTTTCAAAATCTTTGCAGTGTTCTCACTCCTCAAGGATTGGTGGGAGAAGGAGGAGAAGCCAGTCACAAAGCTCTGTCTGCAGCCCTTGGCACAGAATTGTAGAGTCCAAATCCAGTGCCAATCTGTGTACCCATTCCAGCCTTGGCAACTCCTCCAAGGCTGCCAACTGAGATGCTGGATAGTGTTAAGTTGAGTGATGATTCTAGATGGTTTTTATGGTGTGTATAACTGTCCATTTAGATCAAGACCTCCTCTCTCACAACTCACTTCACAGTCATCTCATGGGAACAGCCACTGGCCATTTGTACCCATCTCTGGGCAAGTTTATTAAGGAATTTACATTCTTCTTGTTCCCTGCTGAATAGCAAATTTCCTCTTTCAGAGATTCCAGCAAAAGCCTACTTTGATATTAGTTTTATTTAATCATTGACGTACTTATGTACTATAGATATATTGGATATTCATAAAGCTGATGAGATAAAACACTTTGCAAAGAGAACTATGTGAATGGAACTAATAACTTCCTGCTAGAAGAAATAAAACACGAATAAAAGGCAGAAATAGAGTGGGGAATCAATTTAATCATTTTGATTTTTTTCATTATTCTCTCCAGTCAGGTTGTTTTATTATATCTCCCTACAGATGGGCAAAGATTCAGAGTAAGGCAAAGTTGAGTGAAGGAGTTTGTCCATATTCTACAGGACATTGTTTGTGTCTGTTTTTTGCATTTCCCTGAGCAATGATGGTGACCTCTTTGGTCAGTTACTACCTGAGAATTCCCCATACAACCAGCAGGGGTACTCAGGATATTAGATTTTCTCACAGAGCATTAAAAAATGGCCTATGATCTTTCTGGTGAATGTCCCCTCTCTTTGTTTTTTTACTGCTTTACTTCTTCTTCCAGCTGTTTGCAGCGTTCACTACCATGGGTCTAATCTGCCTGTTGCAGTGGTTCTCAAACTCTTCCAAATCAGGACCTCCTTCCTTAGCAATATGGGAAGGGCAGGGTACTCATGACTCCTGGACATCTGGAAGAGGGGTTGTGCCACCCTAGTTGAGAACTGCTGATCCATGGTGTTTATAAGAAGCCTGCCACCTTACCAACTTCTGGTTAGCCCGTTTCGTTCTGCTTTCCTTTCATAAACGTAGTTGCTGCCGTTGCTGCATGATCGTGAGAGCAGGGTGCCAGCTTTAAGAGACAAGTCAATAGTTTCTTGCCCAAACACATTATACCTTCTTAATAGTGGGCTTATTTTTTTATCACAATTGGGAAATAACTCTCTTTAATCCTGCCTGAAACTGGATTTATCATATGGCAGTGCTCTGTGCTGCCTTTATGCTGTATCTGGTGATACATATAGTATACATGATGCGTGTGCTAGGCTATGCCTGCTGTAATTATGGTTACAAAGCAGTTTACGTCCCAACCCCCTGTTTTCACACAACATTTTAAGGTTAATTTTTTGATGCTCAGTTTCTGTTTGAAGTCAAATTCCTCCCTCCCGCACCCGGCCCCCCAAAGTTCAAGCAAAATGCCCTCAGCCATTTTGAGCCCAGCAAGGGTGGAGAACAAAATGAGACTTTCCTCCCATTACATTCCAGTGGCACTGTTTCCGAAAAGCCAGAAAACACCTTCCTGACGTATGTAAGTTTCACTGACAAAAGCAGCAGGGTGGACAGCGCTATGTTGGTGGGAGAGCATCTCCCATCGGTATAGCTACCGCTGCTCATTGGGAGGGGTTTAATTATGCCGGCAGGAAAGCTCTTTCCCACCAGCATAGAGCAGGTACACGGGAGACCTTACAGCAGACGGCTGCAGCGGGATCGCTGTGCTGCTGTAAGGTCCATAGTGTAGACATAGACTTAGTAAGGCTTTTGATACTGTCTCACATGACCTTCTCATAAACAAACTAGGAGCATTGGCAAACCTATTACAAGGAGGGTGGAAACCCACACTCAAAAGTAGTTATCGATATTTCAGCCAAGCTGGAAGGGCATATTGAATGGGGCCCTGCAGGGTTCTGCTCTGTGTCTGGTTCTATTCAATATCTTCATAAATGATTTGGACAATGGCATAAAGAATACAGTTAAAAAATTCGTGGATGATACCAGGCTGGGAGTGCTTATAAAGAGCTTTGGGTGTTTAGAATTCAAAATGATCTTGACAAATTAGGGAAAAGGTCTGAAATAGATGGGATGAAATTCAATAAGAACAAATGCAAAATACTCCACTTGGGGAGGAATAATCAATGGCACACATACAAAATGTGAAATAACTGCACAAGAGGCAGTACTGTAGAAAAGGATCTGAGGATTATAGTGGATCACAAACTAAATATGAGTCAACAATGCAACACTATTGCAAAAAAGGAACATCATTCTGGGATGTATTATCAGGAGTGTTGTAAGCAAAACACGATTAGGCCTCAACTGGAGTACTGTGTCAAGTTCTGGGTGCCACAGTTCAGGAAAGATATAGAGAAATTGGAGAAAGTCCAGAGGAGAGCAACAAAAATGATTAAAGGTCTAGAAAACATGACCTAGGAGGAAAATTGAAAAAAAAAAAAGGTTTTGTTTAGTCTGGAGAAGGAGGAGTGGGAGACATAAAAGGAGTGGGGGACATAAAAGATTGTTATAAGAGGAAGGTGATAAATTATTCTCCTTAATCACTGAGGACAGGACAAGAAGCAATGGGCTTAAGTTGCAGCAAGACAGATTTAGGTTAGGCATTAGGAAAAACTTCCTAACTGTGAGGGTAGTTAACCACTGGGACAAGTTACCTGGGGAGCTTGTGGAATCTCTGCCATTTGAGGTTTTAAAGAACAGATTAGATTAACACCTGTCAGGGATGGTCTGGATAATACTTAGTCCTACCTCAGTGCAGGGGACTGGACTAGATGACCTATCAAGGCCCCTTCCAGACCTACATTTCTGTAGTTCTGGGAAATTGTGTTCATTCTTCCAAAACATGATATTTTTGAGAAATTGCAGAACATATATATGGGTATGTCTGCATTGTAGCTGGAAGCAAGCCAGTGGGCAGCTGACTCAGGTGACTAGCTGCTAACTTCCTCCAGAACCGCAAGGTCTACACTGCTATTTTTAGAGCTCTAGCTTGAACAAAGGTAGCATGGGTCTGTCTAGCCAGGCTGGGAGGCACGTTCTCAGCTGCAGTGTAAACGTGCTGGATGTGCCCTCAGCTGAATGAAAACATCATAAACTTAGAACAGAATCCTTCCAGCCCAAAACATACCTCTTGCACGGTGACCAAGGCAGATGGTCATGCTTTTACAGTGTCTTTTCTTTCTGTATCCTCCTGGACCCCCAGGGGCATATGGCATCACCAGTTCTCGCCATTTATTTTGGTCTTGTTCTGATCTGTTTGGGCTTCTGAGTGTGATGTTGCCGTGTTATATAATTACTCATTATTATTATTTTGTATTTAACTCTAATTATATTATTTTTCACAGATTCTTAGATTTTTAAGGCCAGAAGGGGCCATTAGGATCATCTAGTTCAGCCTGTGCATAGAATCACAGAAATGTAGGGCTGGAAGTGACCTCAAGAAATCATCAAGTCCAGCCCCCTGCACTGAGACAGAACCAAGTAAACCTAGACCATCCCTGACAGATGTTTGTCCAACTGTTCTTAAAAGCCTCCAATGACGGGGATTCCACAACCTCCCCAGAAGCCTATTCCAGAGAGTAATGGCCCTTTCCCCTAATATATAAGATAAATCTCCCTTGCAACAGATTAAGTCCATTGCTTCTTGTCCTACCTTCAATGGACACTGAAAACAATTGATCTCTGTCCTTTTTATAACATCCCTTAACATACTTGAAGACTTATCGGTTCCTCCCCCACCCCCCAACTCTTCTTTCCTCAAGACTAAATGTGCCCAGTTTTTCTAACCTTTTCTCATAGGTCAGGTTTTCTAAACTTCTTATCACTTTTGTTGCTCTCTCTGGACTCTCTCCAATTTGCCCACCTCTTTCCTAAAGCGTGACACCCAGAATTGACCACAGTACTCCAGCCGAGGCCTCACCAGTGCCAAATAGAGCGGAACAATTACCTCCTAAATCTTACATACCACACCTGTTAATACATGCCGGAATTGTATTAGAGTTTTTTGCAACTGCATCACATTGCTGACTTTTATTCAATTTGTGATCCATTATAACCCCCAGATCCTTTTCAGCAGTATTAGCCCCTACCCTGTTGTTCCCCATTTTGTATTTGTGCATTTGATTTTTCCTTCCTTCCTAGTACTTTGTGCTTATCTTTATTGAATTTCATCTTCTTGATTTCAGACCAGTTCTCCAATTTGTCAAGTTTGTTTGGAATTCTAATCCTGTCCTTCAAAGTGCTTTCAACTCCTCCCAGCTTGGTGTCATTTGAAATTTTATAAACCTACTCTCCACTCCATTATCCAAGTCATTAATGAAAATATTGAATAGTATTGGACCCAAGACTGACCCCTGCATGACCTCACTAGATACACCCTCTCAGTTTGAGAGCAAACCATTGATAACTTCTCTTTGGGTACAGTCTTTCAGCCATTTGTGCACCCACCCTTTAGTAATTTCATCTAGACTTCATTTCCCTAGTTTGCTTATGAAACTATCACCTGGGACTGTGCCCAAAACCTTACTAAAATCAAGTTAAATCATGTCTTCTGCTTCCCACCATCGACTAGGTCAGTAACCCTGTCAAAGAAAGAAATTGGTTTGGCATGACTTGTTTTTGACAAATCCATGCTGGCTATTCCTTTATAACTCTATTATCCTCTAGGTGGTTACAAATTGATTGTTTAATAATTTGTTCCAGTATCTTTCCAGGTATCAAAGTTAAGCTGACTGGTCTATAATTCCCTGGTCTTCTTTGTTCCCTCTTTTAAAGATAGGTACGGTGTTTGCCCTTCTCCTGTCCCCTGTGACTTCACCCATCCTCCAGGATTTCTGAAAGATAATTGCTAATGTTTCCGAGATTGCTTCAGCTAGTTTCTTAAATACCCTAGGATGAGTTCCATCAGGCCTTACCGACTTGAATACATCTAACTTATCTAAATATTCTTTAACCTGTTCTTTCCCTATTTTGGCTTGCATTCCTTCCCCCTTCTAGTTAAACCCTGTTAGTGAAGATTGAAGTAAAATAAGCATTAAACACCTCAGCCATCTCGATGTTCTCAATTATTAGCTGTCATTCCTACTTAGTAGAGGACCTACACCTTCCTTTGTCTTTCTCTTGCTCCTAATATATTTAAAGAACCAATGCTTGTTGCTTTTTATGTCCTTTTCTAGGTATAACTCATTTTGTGCAGAACACAGGCTATAGTTTTGACCTAGTGACCATCACCTACCCCAATAACTGTGGTTGGTCTAGACTCAGAGCATGTCTTGTAGAAAGACTTTCAATTTTGCCACTCATCATTTTTGGAGCTTTTGCCTAAAAGTGACCATTTCTGTTTTGCATAAAGCCACCTCCATGTGCCTCTTCTAGAGAAACAGAGACTATACTGAAGTTCTGTACCTTTTATCTGTACACTTGATCCCAGGTTATAGATTTTGGAGGGAGACCCTTCTGATGAGGCCACACCAGGGGAATTGCTTAACCTTGCCTGAGGACTCAGCAATGCTCCCAGACATGCCTGGACTTGTGTTCCCCAAGCACGTGGGACTGAGGGTCCCACAGAACAGAGCAGGCCCATGCTTGGCCTTTCTCCTGCCCTCACATACGCTGCAAGCAACAAAGACACTCAAATGACTGAAGACTCCAGCTGAGGGCCTGGCCCAGGTTTCAAGGGTGAAATCTGTGTACTGTGAACTGCAGTATCCAGTGGAGTGAGAAAAGCTGCTTAATCTAGTTGTTGCCCAGTCTAATGGGGTTGAGAGTTTAGACTGTGTGCTTATATTTTGTTTCTTTTGGTAATTAACTCTGACCTTTTGCCCATCACTTAATCTATCTTTTGGAGTCAATACATTTATTTTACTGTTATCTTTACCAGTGAGTTTGCCTGAAGTGTGTGGTAAATCTGCTCAGGTTTGCAAAGACTGGTGTATGTCCACATTCCACTGATGAAGTGGTGAACCAATTAATAAACTTGCACTGCTTGTCTTCCTGAGGTACAAGGCTGCGAGCTGGGGGGATTTGCCTGGTGCCTTTCTCTGTGTGATTCATGTGTGGCTCTGGGAGCATTCATGCACTTTAGATGGGTGTGCTGATTGATCACAGCTCCTGGAGGGGTTTGCTGCTGGTCACTAGCAGGGCATTGTGAGAGACAGCCCAGGCTCGAGAGTTTAGGGGGCACAGCGGTCCCACGGTCCCAGGCTGCACCCAGGGATCCTGTCACAGGAATATCACACCTGAGAAGCACTAAAAGGGATTTTAAAAGGGAACACATTAGACTCCATTGAACTAGGAGCCCAAATCTATAGTTTAAGAATTGCCTTCTGCATTAGCAAATCAATGACTTAAAAGCTTTAAAGTTCTTCATGTCGCTGTGAATATTTTATACCACCTGTACTCTAACAGCAACTTTATGCTTTTGATGCTTAAAATAATCCTGTTTTCTCCAAATTGGTTTGTACTTTTTAACCTCAGTTCTGCTAATGGAAAAAAAAATCAGAAATCTTCCAAAATCAGTTCAGTTTTTCTTTCCTTACATGCCAATACCTTAATAAGTGATTATTTTCGGGAAACATTATATAACCCACTGAGGTAGTCCATTGCTCAGACTGGCCTCATTAAAATATTGAAATTGTGTTTTGAACATGCACAGAGTCTATTGGGCTATCATTCTGACATCATCATTATTAATTATTTTGATTAGTAACATAAGAACTGCCATAACAGAACACACCAGTGGTCCATCTAGTGTGTTATCTTACCTCTCTGATATTAGCCATTACCAGATGCTCCAAAGGAAGATATAACACCTCCACGGTGGGCAACCCTACAATAACATGCCTTAAGGAGATCATAGAATCATAGAATCTCAGGGTTGCAAGAGACTTCAGGAGGTCATCTAGTCCAACCCACTGCTCAAAGCAGGACCAGCCCCACTAAATCATCCCAGCCAGGGCTTTGTCAAGCCTGACCTTAAAAACCTCTAAGGAAGGAGATTCCACTACCTCCCTAGGTAACCCATTCCAGTGCTTCACCGCCCTCCTAGTGAAAAAGTTTTTCCTAATATCCAACCTAAACCTCCCCCTCTGCAACTTGAGACCATTACTCCTTGTTCTGTCATCTTCTACCACTGAGAACAGTCTAGATCCATCCTCTTTGGAACCCCCTTTCAGGTAGTTGAAAGCAGCTATCAAATCCCCCCTCATTCTTCTCTTCTGCAGGCTAAATAAGCCCAGTTCCCTCAGCCTCTGCTCGTAAGTCATGTGCCCCAGCCCCCTGATCATTTTTGTTGTGTACTCTCCCCAATTTGTCTACATCCCTTCTGTAGTGGGGGGCCCAAAACTGGACGCAATACTCCAGGTGTGGCCTCACCAGTGCCGAACAGAGGGGAATAATCACTTCCCTCAATCTGCTGGCAATACTCCTACTAATGCAGCCCAATGTGCCGTTAGCCTTCTTGGCAACAAAGACATACTGATGACCCATATCCAGCTTCTCGTCCACTGTAATCCCCAGGTCCTTTTCTGCAGAAGAGCTATCTCTTCCGGTTTGCAGATACCTAGTAGTTGGCTTATGTCTTGAAGGATGAGGGTTGGTATCTTGGAAACATTTCTGTCCTGTCTTATGGACTTGTGAATATTATTGAGATTGGTACGGGGATCGTCTTTTTGTTCTGTGTCCCTCGTGTTTAGCACACTAGTGTCCTGGTCTGTGACTGGGGTTCCTAGGCACTACCACAATACAAATAATAAAAAAGTGATATTAATGACAAAACTGTTCTGAATATCCTACTAAGCTACTTGCTTCAGCAATACAGTATCTTCTGAATCTGAATCTTTGCCAATGTCACTTAGGGCTCAAACAAGGCTATTTTGTGTTGCTATAAGATCACTCTTTTTTATAAGGAGAGCTTGTTGGCCAATTGCTCAACCCCCAACCTAGAGGCCCAACGGGCTGCCTTTCATCTGGTCCCTCTCCGTTGATCTGTCCAGCTTGGCTGGCCCTACCAGAAGTTATAGCTCTTGCTGGCATAGCTATTGGAGCACACAAGCTTTCCCACCACATCAAGGTGCATCCACAGGGAAGGTTAAGTAATATCTTGCAGCAGTGAATTCCACAGGTAATATGTTACAAAATAAATATCACCTTTTTAGATACATAGATATGTTTTTTTCAGTTTCATGGTATGTCACTATTTCAAGGTAACTTCTCCTGTATACTCCCTCTGTGGTCCACCAAGGGCACCCACTTTAGGCTCCCAGCTGTCAACTTTCTTGGGTGAAGACCCGCATCTCACTCCCTCCTGATGGGGGTTTAAAGGCAGCATAGATCTCTGTATTTCACTGGGATATCCCCAACAAGCCAGGCTGCCTAAAAGGCCAACATCTGTTCTTTGCTTTATTTCTAGAAGCTAGGACCGGTATATTGGCTGCATATAGAAGTTACCGCAGAGCTCCCTCTATGCAAGCACATTTATTATGGTGAAATCACTACAGAGCAAACATATTAAAACAAAAAAGAATCTACACACATGCTAAGAAAGCTTACCAGAGGTCACCCCCAGCTCCCACCTCAGGCTCTGGTAGGTATCAGTCCTTCAACACCCACACCTGGGCTCACTCCGTGACTACAGGTCATAACTGTCTCAGATTCAGAACTAGAACCACAGCAGGGGAGTTTAGCCATTTCTTTATACATCTTGGCCTTTCATCTCCAGTCTCCGGGAGAAGGTAATTAGCAGAGTGACCCTCTTCTCAGGAAGTAGCTTCAAAGGGCTGGGTTTTTGCATAACTGGAAGTAGGGAATTTGCATTGACCTCTCCCTAGGTCAACTTCAAGTCCAGGGTGTCTTGTTTGAAAAATGAGAGCATTTGGCTAAGGTGACACTTTCATTCTAACCCTCTTACTAAGGGCTACAACTGTACAAGAGCCAGGGAGGAAAACAGGCCTCATACAAGCTGTCATACAGGCCAGTGTATATATAGACGAGTTGGGGGTCTGATGAGCCTGTGGGGAAGTTCCCCTTCCCACTCAAAAATAAGGGAGGGTGAAGTAGACTAGCGTGTGTGGCATTGTAACCTCCTTCAGGTGGTGCTGTGTCCCCCCTCTATTGGTGTCTGGGCCGGCTTTAGCTTTGGCTAACGGAGCTGGCTCTTTTTTGCTTAGACAGAAGCCCATGTAAAAGTCCCAGGTTCAATCCTTGATAACTAAGGGTAGGTCTATACTCACCGTCCGGGTCGATGCGGTGAGTTCGACTTCTCGGAGTTCGAACTATCGCGTCTAATCAAGACGCGATAGTTCGAACTCCCCGCGCGCTCCAGTCGACTCCGGAACTCCACCACCGCGAACGGCAGTGGCGGAGTCGACCTTCTGGACGGGTAAGTCAGTCGAACTAGGGTACTTCGAGTTCAGCTACGCTATTCGCGTAGCTGAACTTGCGTACCCTAGTTCGACCCCCCCCCTTAGTGTAGACCAGGCCTAAGACATCCACTTCACTCTTATTGTCCCAAAAGTCCATTCTTGTTTAGCACACTTTCAGTATAGTCCTTGAACTCCCAGGCCTCCCATAACATCTCCCCCATAGAGAGGTTACATACAATCCTAGCCCACAATAACACATACCCTTTGCATTTAATTCGGTGGACCCCAAAGGTACTTAAACTTAATTCAGTAAGGTCTCCCAAGCAGGAAATCGACATATCTGTCACAAGGTGTCTCCTTTTACATTCATTGTGAGACAAAGCAGGAGTACCAGACTTTCTCTGTACCATTCTGTATTTTATGTATATCTATCACTTAACTTCTTGTTCAACTCCTCCCTAAACCAAATCTTTCCACTCCAGTAAATCTGTCTTTATATAGAAGTATTTCGATGCCTCTACCCCTTTTCTGGACCATTTCGATTTCTGCTCCACCCTTTTTTTGAGATGGGGTGACGAGTACTGAACAAAGCACTGAAGATGTGGCCACTCCATCAATGTATATAACAACAGATAGTCACTATTATTCTTTATTCTTTTTCTTAATAAAGCCTTAAATCTTTGGGGGGGTTTTCTGATCACTACTGTATGTTGAACCTATATTTTCATTGAGTTGTCTACACTATCTTACAAGGCAAAGATTTTCAAAAATGTGGGCTCTGAGTCAGGCTCCTAAATCCATAATTAGGCCTCATTTTCAAAACCACTGAGCACCCAGCATCTCCCATCAACCTCTGTGGGAGCTGTTGGACACCCAGTGCTCTGGACAATCAGGCCACATATTTTTGGTGCCTAAATATGGACTTAGGAGCCTAACTGTTGGCTCCTGTTTCTGAAAATCATGTCTCAACTCTTTTTCCTGAGTGGTTACAGTTGATTTAGCACTCTCAAGGGGGTATATAAATAGTTCAGGTTATTTCTTCCAGCGTGTATTACCTTGCATTGAATTTCATCTACCATTCTGCTACCCATTCACCTGGCTTTGTTAGCTCCCTCTGAAGTGTCTCACAACCCTCTGGAGATGTGACAGATCTAAATAATTTTGTGCCACCTGCAGATTTTGTCACTTTACTGTTTCCTGCCCCAACATACTTTTCCAGGTCATTAGTACATACTTAATAGTACCTTGTTACATGAGATACAACATCAATACATACAAAAATATGCTAAAGAATGTTCTTGAGGTAGCAAAGTCAAGCATTCAAAAGTTAGGAAATGCCAGAATTATGATTGACCCTGTGACCTTAAATCAGCCCCCTGGTGCGTACGCATTATGAAACAGGTTTTAATTACATGATCATGTTCTATTTTGTCCATGGGGCTTGTGCCTCTTTCAGTGCATTAGACACTAATGGGGAGAGACAGAAAATGGTTTGGTTCAGGAGGCACTAAATGGAGCTGAACAGCAGCAGGAGAGCACAGTTTATGGAGAAGAAGGGACAGTGGCGCTGGAACAGTTTTTAGAGTGGGGGAGCTGTGCCCCCCCTTACCCCTGCCTGCACCCCCAGTCGCCCCTTAGAGCTGGGGCTGGGATCAGGGCTGTGGCTCCGGGAGGTGGGGGACGCAGATGGGGTAAAGGGCTGAGGCTGGGCCACAGCAAGGGGTGGGTGCAGGGCCAGCAGCTGGGACCCTGGGTGCAGGGCCGGCAGCGATGACCCTGGGTAAAACCTCACACCCATAGTTCCTGTGCCTGTGAAATTCTCCAGACATAGGGCAGGAATTGCTGGGAGGGAATGTTACCAGGGAAGAACAGACTCTCCTGTCCCCACAGGTTGTGGCTGTGGTTTTCTGTTTCGATAGAGAGACACTGTGGAGCATACTTGGTGCACATGGGACATGTGAGGGGGGCTTAGTGAGACAGGCAGAATGTTCCCAATTTGTGGCAGTGAGCTGATAGCAAACTCTCCGGAGCATTATGCTGATCAAATGATGATTTTCAACATGTTGTAACTTGGCCAATGAATGGATTTCCATGAGGACAGCCAAAAGTTGCTCTCTGACCTGACAGCTATTCTCTGTTACATTTCAAATCGCTGCTGCAAACCCAAGGAGGCTTTAGAGTTCTCAAAAAAAAAAAAAAAAAAAACAAGGTGGAGGAGCAGTTGGAAAAAGGTTTGTTCTGGAAAGCATCAACCCTGCTCCCCCTGAAACACATATGTTGTGTAGTCATGTAGAGTGATGCTCACTGCTTTGCACAGGCCCAGGGCAAAGTCTAGGTGAGACTTAAGTGGGATTGACGTGGTTGTTATAGTGCATGGGCTGTCCTTCCACAGAGAGGTGAGTTTCACCCAGACTTCCAGTACATCCACAGCACTTTACAGAAAGGCAAGAAGATGTAAGAGTTGACAGCCCAAGCATTGGCATTCATTCTACAGTCAGAACATACCTAAGAAGGTATGTAATATAGGTAAACTTGCCACAGATGGCAATATGCCCTCCAGAATTGCTTCTTAGGACAGCAGAAGTATTTCAGTGCCCAATGAAACTTGCTTACATTCTCTGTTTAATGATGAATGATGCCGTTTTAATTCAGTGCATTGCTTCTGCGGAACAGAAATGGCAGCCTGCTCCATGCACGTGTTGTGTAGATCTCACTGGAACTAGGCCCAACTGTGGCAATGACAAGTTTAATTAGGCAGATGTGTTGAACAGGCACCTAAAGAAAACTGCTGGCAATATGGTTTATGGTGTCATTCATTGTCCTAAGGCATGTCGCCTTTGTGCCCTCAAAAGATTGAGGCAGGATAGCACTGCTCTGTCAGCACTGCTCCAGCACAGGGATAATCAAGGGTTGAGTGTTATCAGAGGTGAAAGTAAGCCGATACAGGCCGGTACGGAGGACCGGTAAAAAAAGGTGGAGCAGCGTCCTGGCAAATAAGTGGAGCATTCAGTACTGGCTTACTTTCACCTTTTTTGACTGCATAAAAACCAGTTTAACTCAAAGCTAATAAAAGCTTGGAAAGGGAAAACTCACCGTCACACTGGTTTCTCTCCTCCCTCCTCCTCCAGCCAGGCTGCCGACGCAGCTAAGGTCCACGTTCTCCTGACCCCCTGCACTCAGCAGGGGCTGCAGCGGCTCCCCTCTAGCTTGCAGCAGGGAGCAGGGGGGCTGGCTGAGGGAGAAGCCTGCCCAGGACACCTGCTGCCTGCATAGGAACAGTTTGAACTCATCTGTTCACTCCGCGGGATTAGGGGCCATTTATGACATCCTTGTTAATTTCACTCACAGTTGTTTGGGGGAGAGGGGGTCAGGGGTGAGACCAAGGCAGGGGCAGAATAGATTAGGCATTTGGCTGCACAGCTTAAATCCAGAGCTAATAAAAGCCAGTGGAAGGAGAAAAGTCACTGTCACATCCATTTCTCTCCTCCCTCCGCCCCAAACAACTGTGAGTCAAATTAACAAGGATGCCAGAAATGGCCCCTAATCCCGCAGGTTGAACCAGGGAGTGAACAGGTGAGTTTAAGCTGTTCCTATGCAGGTAGCAGGCCTCCTGGGGAGGCTTCTCCCTCAGCCAGTCCCCCTGCTCCCTGCTGCAAGCTAGAGGGGAGCCGCTGCAGTCCCTGCTGAGTGCCAGGTTAGGGGGAGAGGAAACATGGAGCCTAGCCCCGGCAGCCTGGCTGGAGGAGGAGGGGATTGTGATTTTTATTTATTTAGCTATTTAAATATACTTAAATATGGATTTAGGAGGCTCCTTTTAGGCTCCTAGGTTTGCAAAATCAGCCTTAAGCGCTTTTTATTGACTTAAATGTGAATAATAGCCCTGGATTGTTTATTTTGATATAAACTGCATTTATTTTATGCTGTCCCCACGTTTTCTGCCTGCAGTGTCAGATTTTTGTATTGACAATGTGTAACGGCATCGTGAAAGTTGATCAGGGAAGCAGGAGATTTTGGCAACAGGGTAGGAGTCAGTGGAGGCATTTGGTAGCTGATGAGATTGGGGTGAAGGGATAAACTGTATGTTTCTGCAGAAATAATCAGCAGCGAGTTAATTAAGAGTGTTGACATTTAAATTGTAATCTGTAGGTTATGTACTCTCCCTCTCTCTCCCCCTCATTTTCATTACCTCTGAATTCAGCTTGCTCTCTCTACAGCATTCTCTTGCCCTGCAGTGCAGAAATCTGGTGACTAAGCTTACAAGCTGATGCCCTGTGTGGCTGCATTACCTTGTCGAGGCTACCCAGGCCTTTTCATGAGCCTGATTCTGCTTTCAGCCACACAAGTTTGGCCTGAACATCGTTCCATGACTTTGGTGGGGTTACTCTCCCTTTACACACTGTAACAGAGAGGACGGTGCTTTCCCCATCTATGCAACGTTTTTAGTTTTGCTTTATTATTGTTTTCAGAAAGTGAACATAGATGCTCGGATTAATGTTCTGCTTTCACTTTTTGGTTCCTCATTGTGACACCGTCTTGCACCTGCTGCTGGGAAATGTTAATTGACTCTATCTCCATGCTCTAGATAAGATGATTAATAATACCTCTCTGAAAGTCATTTCAAGGAAAGAGCTACAACTTCAATCACTGCTTTTGGAGGGGATTACTGTACTTAGAAAGGAAAGAATAGGAAGGAGGCACTAATCCAAGTTCAAGGAGCAGCTCCACTTTTCTAAGTAAACATCCATGCCGATTGGGTGACATGCCATATATTCGTGTAGAAAATTTCACCAGAAAATAAACCAAGCTGTTTAACGAGAGCTCTTGATGCTGCTGGGTGGCACCGCTGCTTTGAAAGTTTCAGCTGAAATGCTAGTGATGTCGCATCTACAGCTCAAACTTTTGCAGAAATGTCCTTGTGGCTTCACTAAGACGTATGGCATTCAGAGAGTCTGAGTTGTACTTGTCACGTGCATCACTTGCTTATCTCCTGTTTATAGTGCCAAGGTTAGGTAGGGCTGACTTCTGTTGGTTTATTGGCTTTGGTACCTAGACTGACAGACAGCTCAGGTCTAATAACTACTTATTGGTTTGCCTGTTTCCTTTTTGTTTGTCTTTGCGAATGAAAGTGCACAGTAATATCAAGTCACAGAATCTGAAACATATAGGGCCAGATTTTCCAAAGAGCTCAGTGCCGATATGGTCATTTCTGTACTCTGGAGGGTTTGGCAACGCAGGGTTATGTCCTATTAGCACTCTCAGTGTTTGGTTGTGTAGCTAATCTGCATGGAGCCTCAATACGTTGAAATGGAGTGGCCAGATTTTAAAAAGTGCTCAGCCCCCAGCACCTCCCTTCAGGCATTGTAGGAGCACTTTAGAAAATCTGGCCTGTAGTTTATAACCCTGAGCTTGGTTGTAATCTTGTAGGCGAGGTGTACGTGGCGCGAAGGGGATTTGGGCAGTAGATGTATTCTGTCTTAAGTGACTGTCTCTCTTTCCTTGAGCATAACTTATTTTTATTATCTATATTATTGAATTGCCTAGTCATGGGCCCCATTTGCTAGGTCCTGTACAAACACAGAACGAAAAAACCATGGTCCATGTCCCAAGTTGCTCATAATATAAGACAAGAGACAACAGATGGATACAGACAGGGGAGTACAAGGAAACAATGAGACAATATTGGTCAGCATGGTAGGCTGTGGTCTCTGCACACCAGCAGCCCGAAGAACCAATAGAGGTTACTGCTGTGGCTTTCATTTACTAACATAACTGTCAATCACAATTTTTCACACCAAATAATACATATGTGTGATGGCAAGTGTGTCTAATACGTTCCTGTGTTCCCGCTCTTAAAAGGTTTTGTAATATTCTAGAAAGACTCCATGGAATTTCAGCTGCAAGTGTGCTGCTGCGGGATGACATTTTGCAGGTTTGCTGTTTAATTTGTTCAGTGTGTTGAGGCTCCATGCAGATTAACTATACAATCAAACATTGAAGGTGATGAGAACTCAGCACTGCCAAACTCTCCAAAGTCCAGTAATGACAGATTAACTCAGGTTTTATGTTATCAACATGGTTTTGCAGAGTAAATGTAGAAAAGTTTGTTCCTTGTCCTTAACAATATTGTACACTGGGACTTTCAAAAGGTAACGGCACCCCCCAGAGAGAAAAATTAACAAGAAAAACCCTGATAGTCAGTCTGCGTTAATAAGCAAAGGTTTAACATCTCCTGTACTGCTGCTTGCTAAACTTTCTCAGAGCCCATTAGCACTGCTGGTCTTTTGCTGACACAAGGGCCTTTTGGCTCTATTTGTCAAGACTTCTCACAGTGTTAGATCTCTCTCCTCATGATAGCCTGTGTTGCTTTTTTGTGGGGGAGGGGTGAAGTTCGTCATGTCAGTGGAGGTCTGCAAGTTGTAGAGAGTGATCCTTAGTGGGGAGTGTGGAAGGCTCAAGGTTAAATTTGGATGCCTTTCTGTGTGTCTAATTTAATGTTTAAAACATGAGACCTCCTAGTACAAGGGTAGGCAACCTATGGCACGCGAGCTGATTTTCAATGGCACTCTCACTGCTGGCCACTGGTCCGGAGGGCTCTGCATTTTAATTTAATTTTAAATGAAGCTTTTAAAACATTTTAAAAACCTTGTTTACTTTATATACAACAATAGTTTAGTTATATATTATAAACATAGAAAAAGACCTTCTAAAAATGTTAAAATGTATTACTGGCACGCGAAACCTTAAATCAGAGTGAATAAATGAAGACTCGGCACAGCACTTCTGAAAGGTTGCCGACCCCTGTCCTAGTATTTCAATGAGTTTCTCAGCCAAAGAATGCTTGTAAAGTCTATCCCAGTGCACCTTAATAGGGGCGTTGCTTGGTTGGGGGCTTTCCCATTGTTACTTCTAAATGTTTCTCTTTGTCTTTTTTTTTTTTTTTTAATGTCTGGCTTTGTTGTCATTTTTCTACTGGTGTCATGTGTACAACCACTTTTGTTGCGATACTGAAATTCCTGGAAGAGCTCTGTCCAAAGTTTGAGCCGCCTTAAACATTGGAGGGCTATACTTCTCTGTGTTAAATATATATGTTGTGCAAATCATTCTGCCACCACCAATTGTTTAACAGGCACTATTTTGTATTACTGACAGAAAAGGTTTAAGGTCCTGGGCTGGTTGGCATGCACGGGAACAAATGAAGCAGAGTCAGGGAAGTAATCAGTGCTTACCAAATGGAAATGGGCCAAAACTAACAGGGAAATAAATAATATTTTCAAGCTTTTAAGGGGATATTAAAGCAATGGACAGTAAAAGATAAGCATTAAAGATACTAGTATCTCTAAAAGTCACTTTCCTTCCAAACCAATGCATGTCCCACAGAGACTGCCCCAAAAGTACTGATAGGGCTGGAGTGAAGTACAGCTGCAGTTATAATCTGGGTAGCTGCATTCCTACTAAATGTCAAAATGTAAAGCATTCTGTGCTATAATTTATCAGTAAGTTCATTTTCATATGCCTGACAGGTATGTGGTTAACTCTGCAAAAGCATGGATGCAGATAAACACAAACAAACATACTGGAAATGAAAAAAGACACTCCTTTTTCTGTCTTATCTGTGTGCAAATCATACCGTTTTCCCTGGAGGGCCTGTAGACAATGAGTTACCATGAATTAATGCAGGGCACTGCCGCTGATTGAATCTACTTTTATGTTTCCTGGTAACTCCGGAGTTATGGCAAGAGTGGAGCATATTAATTTAACACTGTTTTCCATTAACAGCTCTGATGGGGGAAAAAGTTCTGCAAGCCATTTTGTGCAGAAAATATTGAATTAAAATAAGATCCAAGACATTAGCCCAGTGGCTCTCAAACTGGTGACCCCTTTCACATAGCAAGTCTCTGAGTGCGACCCCCCGCTTATGCATTAAAAACATTTTTAATATATTTAACACCATTATAAATGCTGGAGGCAAAGCGGGGTTTGGGGTGGAGGCTGACAGCTCGCGATCCCCCATGTAATAACCTCACGACTCCCTGAGGGGCCCTGACCCCCAGTTTGAGAACCCCTGCATTAGTCCCTTATTTCTTACTGAGAACATGACAGTTCAACCAATACAAAAACCTGGGACCCTATAATTGATGATGCTCCCCTGCTTAATATAACCCTTATACATGTTTTATGACTATTCAAATAACTAGTTAAGGAAGGTTATGTAAATATTTTTACCTTTTGCTGCTCACCTGCTCCATTATTGACAATATTGATGTGAAAATTTCACCTTCCCCATTTCACAGATGACCTTATCTCGATCCACAAAACTCAATGGCACATTTGTCAGCACACATGTCACTAATAGAGCTGGTGAAAAATGCTGATTATTTCTGTGAGAAATTTTAAAATTATTGTTTTTCAAAAATTTTCACAAAAACAATTAAGTTCTTCCATAACGTGGGCTTTTTTGTTTGTTTTAAATCACTTTTGTTTTTGGAGGGTAGGTGGAAATTCAGTTTTCAGAAACTAAAAAGCTAAATAATTTTTTTGTTTTTTAAAAAAGTTTTCAGTTTCCATTTTTCACTGAAGATCCTGTGAAAACATCAACTGAAATGAAAATTTTCTGGGAAAATTTTGATCAAGAAGTTATTTTACATTTCCAAGTAGTTAACAGAAAAATGTTGACCAATCCTAGTCATATATTTTACACTATGGAGATATATGGAGTTGGAGCTCTAATAGTAATGCAGATCTTGAAAGACTTTATAAAAATGTCTTGTGGGTCAGCGTTAAGTTTGTATTAGGGCCTTCAGAATTTTGCCGGGGTAGAATAGCAAGCACAGGCATCCCATCCCAAAACATAAGATACAAATGCCGAAAAGTAGCCAAGCTAATAAAAGCTCTAATCCTGGCCCTGCTTTCCATATTCCAGGGGAGTCAAAAGTGTTCCCATCACAGGATCACACTGGAAACTTGTCATGATCCAGGTGGAAGCACCTAATTTACATACTACAGAGAAGATTGCAGCCGTCTTCATCTGTCGGAATCAGGGGACAGCCATGTTGGTCCCTCATTTCCTTATCGAGCATTATAGTTATACAACAAGCAAAGCAACAGTTCTCACCACTGGGAGGAACTTGAAAACTGATGCTAGTGCAAAAGGGATATTGGTTCACTTAATGGATGCAGTTTCTCACCATAAGCACGTGGTGCTTGTGCTCTGAGATCTGTCCTGTTGCAGTTTAAGTGTCTGCTTTGACATGTACGGCCCTGAATGGTTTGAGATATAGCTGTAAAAGAGACCCCGCTCTCCCAGTACCATACTGCGGTGGTCACTGGAGGCACTGGAGCTGGGGCCACCTCAGTTCAGACAGGGAGCTGCTAGCAGCGCATTCTCCATGACGAGACTGATGAGCTTCAGTGTAACCACTCACTACAGTGATGGGTGGGGTTCTCCCATCACTGTCGCTAATCCAGCTCCCCGAGAGGCAGAAGAATTATTCCATCGACTTAATGCTGTCTACACTGGGGATTAGGTTGGTTTAATGGCATTGCTCAGGGGTGTGGATTTTTCACATCCCTGAGCGACATAGCTGGGTCAGCTTAACATTTTAGTGTAGACCTGGCCTGAGACTCTGGAATTCAGTTCCACTCCCTCAATCCAATATGGTCCTAATCTGCTGCTCCCCAAGGTGTGCTTCAAAGCCTGCCTCTTTAATATGGCCTTTGGGAAGAAGGGCTAGTTCAGGTTGAGCTCAGTGTAATGTGGGTTGGAATTATTGTCCGGAGTGAGTGTCTTCTCCCCGCGGTGGTTTGGGAAGCTGCTGTGCTTATATTTGTTCTGTAAGCTGTCTGTCATGTCAGAGGTACCTGGAGCCTTTGGACAGGCAAATAAATAACATGCTTTACACTACTTATTCTATTGCCTTCAGTACGGCCCATGGAGATGAGAGGTATGCGATTAAAAAACCCATGGCACTGAGCATCAGAGCCCAGGTCAGCTGACTCTGGCTTGCAGGGCTCTGGCTGCAGGACTATATCAAATTGCAATGTAGATGTCTGGGCTTGGGCTGAAGCCTGGAGTTGGGGACCTTGCAACAGGGCTGGGTCTCAGAGCCCGGGCTTCAGCAGTTTTACAGCCCTGCAGCCCAACGCCCCATGAGCCCAAGTCAGCTGACCAAGGCCAGTCACAGCCATGCCACTGGTCTTTTCTTGCAGTGTAGACATACCCAAACCAGGGCTCTGACTCAGGTTTGGCGTGTGGATGGAAGGGAAGCTTGGGCTTCATTAGTTTGACTTGGGTCAGCAAGCACTCAGGACCAAAGTCCTAGGACCCTGTTAGGGGGGTGGGTCAGAGCCTAAATCTTGCTGTGACTCAGATTCAAGACCTGTCATTTTTCAGTGTGGACGCAGCTCAAGCCACGAATCGGAGTCAGAAGGTCTGCATAGAACAGTCTGGACGTGTTAGCATTTCTGTGAGACCCGGGTCTGGTAACTGTTAACCCAGGTTTACAATGCAGTATGGATGCTCAAGCACAGACTTGGAAACACCAAGCCCGGGTCCCACAGATCTGGGCTCAGTGTACAGTGTGGACGTACCCTACAGTTCCCAGCATGAAGTCTTGCTTCAAGAGGCCTGGCCTGCCACATAGATCATTACTCAACTGCAGGTCCCAGTATTCATGGGCGGCATCTCTGTATTGGCTACGGGAGCATCATTGCAGTTCTGCACAGGTTGTGTTGCCTTGTGTCTGGGAAGTCAAGGAAGGGCCAAGTGTGTGTGTTTCCTTCCAGAGTAAACTCACCAATGTGCCCGTTCATATCTTCTCCTTTTCATACATTTTAAGTATAATTCATGCAAATGGGAGATTTTTTGGTTTTGAAGTCACTTAGTTTGGTTCTCTCTCTACATTTTCTGGCTTGCCTAGGACTTCTTCAATCAGCGTGATTCTCTTTCGAAAGCAGCCTAATCACCAGCGCTTTCTTTTCTCTCTTTAGCTGGGCCTCCCAAATTGAAGGAGCTGAAAAACCAGGAGTCCGCTGTGGGCCAGAAGCTAGTGCTCAGGTGTGAAGCCAGTTCCGAATACCCCGCTCTCAGATTCAAATGGCTAAAGAATGGAAAAGAAATAACCAAAAAAAACAAACCAGGAAATGTCAAGATCTCCAAAAAACAAAAGTAAGTACCGTGATACATCCTGCAAGCTGGGCTGGGGGGAGGAAGTGGAATTATTCACCCAAGCACTGGGAGTATTAATGATCTCAGCATCCACAAATGAGTGCTGTGAAATAAGGAGAGAGAATTAACGGAAATAGGTTATCTCTTTATTTTCACTGGGACTTATATATTGTTGTCAAGTAATAATAAAAATGGAATATCTCATGACGAATATTCCATTTTTTTTCTGATTGTTGTTTTTTATAGCAAAGTGGAAACATTTTTTAAACTAATAAATCTTGGGTGCAGGCCATTGGTAAAACCTCACGTTCATTGTTTGAAGTCCCAGATTGTTTGAAACTCTCAAGGGGATCTGGCTCCAGGAATAACGTTGAGTCTTGCATTGGAAGTTGCTAAGTTTCTCCTGCGTGGTTCTGAGAGGCTTCAATTCCCACTGGCTTTACCAGGGCGCTCCAAACTAGAGCTGTGTGGCCAACAGAGTTTTTTGGTTTCTTGTGAATTCTGAAAAATCAAAAGAAAAATGTGTTTTGGATTGATTCGAAAATGAAATTTTTTTTTGTATTTTTGTCGAATTGAAAAGTCAAACAGAATTGTTTTGGGTCGAACAAACCGTGTAGTTCAACCGAAAATGAAACACTTCATTTAGATATCAATCTTTTTTAATATTCTATAAATTTAAAAAAATAAAATCCAAGGAAATTTCTAAACAGAAAGTCATTTGGAATAAAAAATAAATCAGATCATTTCATTTAAAAAAGGCCAACATGGAATGTTTTGATTTTTTTCATATTTTTTTTTAGTTCAACTGAAACAATTTGCCACAATTGACAGAATTTTGCAAAATGTTTTGGTTGACCCAAATCTGCATTTTTCACTTAAAAAAACATGTTTTGGTCAAAAAAAATTACCCCACTGCAGTGAGAACCTCAAATGATTGGGCCCTCATCTGAGAGCTGTCAGAAATTCATCCTCCTGATTAGATGAAACTGTCCTTACTGGGTTGCTGCTGAAGCATGTGCAGGAAAAATCTGGAGTATTATTTCTGTGTGAAGGCAGAGAGAGAGAGAGAGAGAGAGAGAAGTTAAGTAATAGCTTATTCTCTCATCTATGGAGGAGGGTTTGACATTCTATTTCCACAAAATGTTTTGGTTTGCACCTTGTCACTCTTACATAGAAGGGTGTATTAAAGGTACAGTAGAACCTCAGAGTTACGAAGACCTCGGGAATGCAGGTTGTTCACTCTGCAATCTTCATAACTCTGAACATAACGTTATGGTTGTTCTTTCAAAAGTTTGCAGCTGAACATTGACTTAATACAGCTTTGAAACTTTACTATGCAGAAGAAAAAAAGCAACTTTCCCTTTATTTTTTTAGTAGTTTACATTTAAAACAGTACTATACTGTTTGCTTTGGTGGGGGGAGGTTCTGGTTCCAAATGAGTTGTGTGGTTGACTGGTCAGTTTGTAATTCTGGTGTTCATAACTCTGAGGTTCTACTGTGTGCATTTAAGACATTTTGGGCCCAATCCCGCACTCCTTGCTCAGGCTAAAGTGCTATTAACTTTACAGGATCAGATCTGAAGACACACTTTTCTGTAGAATAAACCACAACTGGTTTTGGTGGGCGATTTTGTTGCATTTCCCTCTGATGGGGTGAACACTTATTGTTATGTGTCAAATCCTCCACCCAAATAGCAGCATTTAAACTTTTTGTGTTACACCAAGCATCTCTGTTCTCGCTATCAAATGGATGAGGCTGAAAAGATCCGTTCTCTCCTCTCTTCCCCGGCATTGTCCTCGCAGTGCTTTGCAGTATAGCCAGTGCCAGGAAACAGGAAGGGAGACAGCTAGAGTAGCCGCCCCTTGAGTCTGTCTGACTGACTGTGACATAAAGAATTTTTGAAGTTTCTTGGCATGGGGTTGTGCAAGAGGTAAAGAAAGGGCCCTTGTACTTTGCATCTGTGAAGTCCTGGTAAGTGGAACCGTTCCAGGTGGTAAATAGCCTGGTGAATCCTAATCTAGACCTATTTGTGGAGTCAAGTGTTTCTTGCAGTATAGTAATTTCAATCTGTATTGTGGAGAAACCTGACCCTTGGCTGCCCATATGTGACAAATGCCATTTTTTTCTTCTGTTCACCCTATGTTACTTGATGTGCTTGAGGAGCTTTGGTGTGTGACCATTGGAGAACATTGGACTAATAACTCTCTTAACTCACCAAGTTTTGCAGGGAGATGTTGAGGCTATTAGTGGAGGAGAGTATCAATGCCGCCTTTTAGAAAGGGTATAGAAGCAAAATCTCATAAAGAAGCAATTGTTAGGCCTTGGCCCAAGAAACTGTATCTGGATTCTGAGGAACTTAATCTCTACCCTGTCTCTGATTTCCCTGGCACAGAGGATTTATTGGGAAGGACTAATGAAGCAACTCTGGGAACACTTGGAACCCTCTGATTTCCCAGACCCCTCCCAATCTGCTTTTAGGCTAGGATATGGTACAGAGACTTACTTAGTTGGTCTGCTTGGCTACTGGCCTTCTGGAAGTGGAAGCAAATCAAGTGCCTGCGCCGATTCTTTCAGATCCATCAGCTGCCTTCAGTACCACTGCCCACAAGATATTTGGTGATATGCCTGTGGAAACTGGCAGGGAGAGTTACAATTGCTCGAGTGGCTCTGTGCTTTTACCGAAAAAGTGATGAAGTGACAAACTGCACAGGGGTTGTCTGTGAGGGTATATCTACACTGCAGTTAAAAACCCATGCCGCTGACCTGTGCCTGCTGGCTATGGCCAAGAGGCTGTTTAATTGCGGTGTAGATGTTCAGCTCGGGCTGGAGTCCAGGTTCTAGGACCCTGTGCGGTGGGAGGGTCCCAGAGCTCAGGCTGCAGCCCAAGCCAGAACATCTACACAGCAATTAAACAGACCCTTACCCCGAGCCCTGCTAGCCCAAGTCAGCTAATACAGGCCAGCCCCAGGTGTCTAATTGCAGTGTAGTCATACCCTGAGAGTCCTCACAGGTTAGCGCTGACAGCTCCTCTGCCCTGACATCACTCCCATTCTCTGCACCACAGGACTCTGTTTGTCTGCCTTCCTGTTCCATATGTACGTGAGGTGCTGTGGGTCAGAGTGTCTAGCTGAGATTCGGAGATAGTCGCCTGTGGTGTGTCCCCAACTGAAGGAATTTGTCATTCAGGATTGTAACTTGGGGAGAAAGTGGGGTCTTGCTGTTGCTTTGGCTGCTACCACTCCAGGCCTGAGAAGAGATAGGTATTGTTTTGGAGGAAAATCATGAACATAGCCCTTGGCTCAGTTGAAATTCATGTTTAGATTGTATTGTACACATATTTAGGACAGGCACATATTATAAAGCTAAGTAAATAAGTGGAAAAATAATACAGTGCAGATGAATGCAGTAAAGATCAGAATTATATTATGTACAAACTGGATTAATGAAGGAACACAAGAAATCTCCCATACCAAGCTAAATTAATTTAAATGGTTAATATTTCTCTATTTTTAGTGTTTTTATGATATAAGATAATCAAGCAGGCAAATATTTCTTATTCTTGGGCTGCTATATTGTTATACGGACAACCAATTTTAATATGGAATTTTTATAATAATGAAGTATGGAAAATATGAACTAAAGTGTGGAGAGTCATCTGAGCTGACTAGAATTAATATCTGTTTTAAAGACAAATGGCTACTTAAAGAGTGAGTTATATTGCTGCTGTAGAAGACACGCACTAGCATCATCAGGATTCAAGGCAGCCTAATGTTATTGGCTTCATCAATCCAGACAGTTCAGAAGAACACTTTCTACATATTAATAAAATCCCATTAGGGCTGAAAGTAGTGTCCAACCATCAAAAGTGACTTTTGTTAATTTCAGATTTTACACACCAACTCTTTGCTCATTATGTGACTGCATAATAGAAAGTGCAAAGTCATTTCAAGAAAGAAACTTTTTTTTTGAATTCCAACAGATTAGATGTAAAATTTTAAACAAAATGTAAAAATATGTGCTAGGCAGAATAAGGGGCCAACAACTGAAACAGAAATGGAGGCAGTAGCTCTGCAGCTTCCTTTAAAATGACAGGGAAGGTCTGAGCAACAGATTCCAGAACCAACAGATTTTGGTGTGGAGGAGATGAAATTGCAGTCTTGTTATTTACTGGTGCAATTTCCTGATGCATATTGTTAGCTAATGACATCTGCAGAAGTGTCACAGGTGCAGTATTTCCTTGGCCTATTAGCTTGCTTGAATGGGTTTGTGATCTGATGCTGTTCACAGGTAAATCCCATATTGACATTTTGAACCTGTTATTTCATCAAGCCTGCTTGAAAGCCAGTGGGCTGGATGCTACAAAAGACTAAACATTTCCTTTATATCAGTCGACATACCAGGTAATGCCATTCAGAAAATTCTGACACCAGTCCATGGCTTCTCACCTGTTAGTAAAATATTCACTCAGTTGCCCACTTCTAATGGCAACATTTCAGTTCTTTATCCTCTTTCTGTGCATTTCAAATCTGCCTGGCACCTGTGTGTCCAAATAATTTGCGCTTGCTGCTTTACCTGGCTGTTGATATTAGAAATGAAACCACCCACGAAATGCTGCATGCAAGTGCACCAGCAGTTTGGGCTGCCATATTAGCTTCATTTGAATATTTGCTTACGGATAGCTATTCTGGATGACAGACAGAGATAGTGTCATAGACTGGGATGTAGGCAGTTAGACCTAGTGGCTAGAACGGTGGTGGTCAGGCTTAGTGGGCAGAGCTGAACAGGGACAGGAAGGCAGGAGTCAGGAACAAGGTGGCAGTCAAAAAAGCAAACAGGATGTTAGGAATAATTAAAAAGGGGGATTGAGAATAAGACGGAGAATATCTTATTGCCCTTATGTAAATCCATGGTACGCTCACATCTTGAATACTGCGTACAGATGTGGTCTTCTCATCTCAAAAAAGATATACTGGCATTGGAAAAGGTTCAGAAAAGGGCAACTAAAATGATTAGGGCAGGGGTCGGCAACCTACGCCACACGTGCCAAAGGTGGCAAGTAAGCCGATTTTTGATGGCACGCGGGGCGGGCTGAGCCGCTCAGCCTGCCACCGCTCTGGGGTTCCCGCTGCTGGCCCCTTGCCAGCTGGGGTCCCGCCACTGGTCCCACTCAGCACCTGCTGCTGCCCTGGGGGAAGGAACCCCAGACTGGCAGTGGGCTGAGATCCCAGCTGGCAGAAGCTGGCAGCTGAAACCCCAGAGTGGTGGCGGGCTGAGCCTCTCAGCTCCTGCCAGCCGGGGTCCCACCGCCAGTCCCACTCAGCACTCGCTGCTGGCTTGGGGTTCCTTCCCCCAGCTGGCAGTGGACTGAGACCCCAGCTGGCAAGAGTCGGCTGCTGAAACCCCAAAGTGGCGGTGGGCTGATCTGCTCAGCCCGCCGCCACTCTGGGGTTCCTGCTGCTGGCCCCTTGCCAGCCGGGGTCCCACTCAGCACCCGCTGCTGGCCTGGGGGAAGGAACCCCAGGCTGGCAGGGGCTGCCAGCCTGGCTGGCAGGAGCCGGCAGCCGAAACCCCAGAGCAGGGCAGGCTGAGCGCCGCTCTGGGGTTCCCACTGCTGGCCCCTTGCCAGCCGGGGTCCCTCCGCTGGTCCCACTCAGCACCCACTGCCAGCCTGGGTGAAGTAACCCCAGGCTGGCAGTGGGCTGAGACCCCGGCTGGCAGGAGCCGGTGGCTGAAACCTCAGAGCGGGGACGGGCGGAGACGCTCAGCCCACCGCCGAAACCCCAGAGCTGGGTGGGCTGGGGTTCCGGCTGCTGGCCCGTTGCCAGTCGGGGTCCCCGCCGCAGCCCCACTCACCTTGCTTCCGATTGGAGTTCCAGCGCAGGCCCCCTCCACCTCCAGCCTTGCTCAGCCCTACCACTCACCAGCTCCACTCAAATCAGCTGCCGATCAGGGGTTCCAGACGGTTAACAACTGATCACTCAGAAGCCTGTGTGCAGCTTAAAGTATCCAAATAGGTGCTACCAGACATCAGAAAACTCAGCAAGGAAAAGCAAGGGCAAGGATCACAGTAAACTAATAAAATCTGCATTTTAATTTAATTTTAAATAAAACTTCTGAAACATTTTGAAAACCTTGTTTACTTTATATATAACAGTAGTTTGGTTATAGACTTATAGAGAGACCTTCTAAAAAACATTAAAATGTATGACCGGCACACGAAGCCTTAAATTAGAGTGAATACATGAAGACTCGGCACACCACTGCTGAAAGGTTGCCAACCCCTGGATTAGGGGTTTGGAATGGGTCCCATATGAAGAGAGATTAAAGAAGCTAGGACTTTTCAGCTTGGAAAAGAGGAGACTAAGGGGGGATATGATAGAGGGATATAAAATCATGAGTGATGTGGAGAAAGTGAATAAGGAAAAGTTATTTACTTGTTCCCATAATATAAGAACTAGGGGCCACCAAATGAAATTAATGGGCAGCAGGTTTAAAACAAATAAAAGGAAGTTCTTCTTCATGCAGCGCACAGTCAATTTGTGGAACTCCTTACCTGAGGAGGTTGTGAGGACTAGGACTATAACAGCGTTTAAAAGAGAACTAGATAAATTCATGGCGGTTAAGTCCATTAATGGCTATTAGCCAGGATGGGTAAGGAGTGGTGTCCCTAGCCTCTGTTTATCAGAGGGTGGAGATGGATGCCAGGAGAGAGATCACTTGATCATTGCCTTTTAGGTTCCTAGAATCTCAGGGTTGGAAGGGACCTCAGGAGGTATCTAGTCCAGCCCCAGGTTCACTCCCTCTGGGGCACCTGGCATAGGCCACTGTCGGTAGACAGGATACTGGGCTGGATGGACCTTTTGTCTGACCCAGTATGGCCGTTCTTATGTTCTGAGGCAGGGCTCAGAAGTCAGATGAGAAGGCAGAGTCAAATATAGCAGCCAGCCAGGGATTCCCCGAGTTGCTCAGACGACTTCCTGTGCCTAGTTGTGGCTTACAAAGTGAGCCTGAGCCAATTGGAGAGGCCGGATGTCTCCTCTAATATGGGTGGTGCCTTTGGTGAGCTAGAGTCCACCAGCCCATGATATCTGCTGGTACCAGCAAGCTGCTGGGTGGAGGCTGTCTGAGCCCTGCCTTGGGGTCCTCAGTCTATGACACTGAGCACTCCTCTAGTCTGGGCTTTGACTGCACTCTGGGTGGGGTTTTCTTCCTTGCATGCATGCATATGAGCCCAGCATTTTTTGGCTGCTTCTTCATTTAAAGTGATTAATGAGTCTGAGTGTGCACTCAGTTATTTAAATTGTAGCATTAGCTAACAATAATACCTATAATACCATTGATGCTATGAATATTCAATTTCTTTCTCAGATTTGGAAACCATTGCTATGGATTTTGCACCTAAGAAAAATAACAAAATGCCAGGCTTCTCACTGTTTTTTCGAAGTTAAGATATCACTTAAATGTAATGAAGAATTACAACTGTGCAGAGCGGAGGGTTTGTTCCTCTGCCACAAGTGCCACATAGATGGTTCTCATGGATCTTGATAATTGAGAGAGAGAGAGAGAGAGAGGAAAGTAGAAGCTGAAATGTGGGTGGGAGTCTAAAATATGAGAGACTGTTGAAACTGTGCTTTTTATTCCTGTGCACCTGAATGTTGTTCTCGCACAAGACTATAACCCAAAGCTGCAGTACTTTGCATTCTCCAGTTGCTTTTGTAAGAATTTTATCCCCATGTCATGGGATAAGAGGGAAGGTCCTCTCATGGATCAGCAACTGCTTTAAAAGACAGGAAATAAAGAGTAGGAATAAATGGTCAGTTTTCAGAAAGGAGAGAGGTAAATAGTGGTGTCCCCCAGGGATCTGTACTGGGACCAGTCCTATTCAACATATTCATAAATGATCTGGAAAAAGGGGTAAACAGAGAGGTGTGAAAATTTGCAGACAATACAAATTTACTCAAGACAGTTAAGTCCAAAGCCAACTGTGAGGACTTACAAAGGGATCTCACAAAACTGGGTGACTGGGCAACAAAATGGCAGATGAAACGCTACGTTGATGAATGCAAAGTCATGCACATTGGAAAACATAAGCCAACCTATACATACAAAATTATGGGGCATGGATTAGCTGTTACCAGAGAAGAAAGAGATCTTGGAGTTATTTTGGATAGTTCTTTGAAAACATCCGCTCAATGTCCAGCAGCAGCCAAAAAAACAAACATTTGGAAAGGGATAGGTAATAAGACAGAAAATGTAATACCACAATGTAAATCCATGGTATGCCCCACCTTGAATACTGTATGTAGTTCTGATTGCCCCATCTGAAAAAAGATCTATTAGAATTGTAAAAGGTACAGAGAAGGGCAACAAAAATGATTAAGGGTTTGGAACAGCTTCCATAAGAGGAGAGATTAAAAAGACTGGGACTTTTCAGCTTGGAAAAGAGACAGCTAAGGGGGGATATGATAGAAGTCTGTAAAATCATGAATGGTATGGAGAAAGTGAATGAATAAGGAAGTGTTCTTTGCTCCTTCACATGACATAAAACCAGGGGTAACCCAATGAAATTAATATGCAACAGGTTTAAAACAATCAACATAACGCACAGTCAATCAGGGCTGAATTTAGGGGCAGGCGACTCAGGCAACCAGCTGGGCACCAGGCTCGGGGGGCTGTTTTTGTTGTTAGTGACAAAAGGGAAAATAGAATGTTTGAAGTTACATGTTTCAGATATTCTGTATGTGGATTCATTTTTCACTAACCACCTAGAATGTTCTAGATCTTTATAAAATCTCATAAGGCATTCAAACATTTAACAAATGGAGGGGGGAGTGCCAAAGATGCTCCTCACTTGCTGAGCCATTTGGTCTAGGCTGGCCCTGCAGTCAACCCGTGGAACTCGTTGCCAGGGGATGTTGTGAAGGCCAAAACTATAACCGGGTTCAAAAAACTAACTAGATACATTCATGGAGGATAGGTTTGTTAGCTGTTAGCCAAGATGGTCAGGGATGCAATCCCATGCTCTGGGTGTCTTTAGCCCCTGACTGCCAGAACCTGGGAGTGAACAACAGAGGATGGACCACTCAATTCCCTGTTCTGTTCATTATCTCTGAAGCACTTGGCATTGGCCACTGTTGGAAAATAGGATACTGGGCTAGATCGAGCATTGGTCTGACCCTGTGTGGCCATTCTCGTGTTCTTACATATTCTTATCCCCCATGACCCACAAGCAGCCAGCATCATGCCACCTGAACTCCAGCCAGGAAGGTGGGTCAGTGAATACTGTTCCATGAATTGGCTCCACAACTTTAGCTGGCCTCCTCTCAGCCTATCAGTGGGGTGATGTTGCATCCTGAGTTAGCCTGCCTAGGCTCTGCCAGCCCCTGCTTTGCTCTACTGGCCTACTCCTTCTTCCAGTGGCGCTGGAACATTTTTAGTAGCGGGGGAGCTGAAAGCCATCCCTCTTAACCCCTGTCCGCCCACCCGCAGAGCCTGGGAGCAGGGCTGTGTCTCCAGGAGTGGGGACCTGGACGGGGTAACGGGGCTGAGGCCACAGCTGGGGGCGAGCGTGGGGCCAGGAGTCAGCATTGGGGGCAGCAGCCGGGACCCCACGTGCAGGGCCAAGAGCAGAGCCTCGGCTGTGGGACCAGGCATGGGGCCCCCGGAGTAGAGCCCTGGGAGTGGAGGCCTGGGAGCAGGAGGTGGGGTCGGTGGCCAGGACACGAGCCCCAGGTGAGGTGAGGGGTTGGGGAGCAGAGAGTTGGCGGAGGGCCAGGAACAGGGCATAGGCGCGGGAAACACCCCCAGGTTTAATGCATGAAGCCAGCGGCTGGGGAGTGGGGCACAGAGCCGGTGGCCCCACATAAAACCTGGGGGGTGCTTCCTGCGCCTGTGCCCTTTTCCCGGTCCTCCACCCATTCTCTGCTCCCCAACCCCTCACCTCACCTGGGGCTCGGTTCCTGGCCGCTGGCCCCACCCCCCGCACCCTTACTTCCTGCACCTATGCCTTCTTCTCCCTCTGCTAATGGCCTGCTGGTCTACAGTCCCCTGTCTCCCCGATGGCTTGAGTCTGCAGTGGCTGCCTGGCACTGTTTCTCTGCCGCCTTCTTCCCCCTGCAAGCATCGGAGCTGTTCTGATTCATCCCCTCCGCAATTGTGCCTTTGTGTGAAAACAGGAAACCTTAAGCGACTTAGCAACAACTGCTCCATACTGTTGCAAGACCAATAGGCCACAAGGAAGAGCTGAGAAGGGGCACTAGTTGGCTCTGGGGATTGGTACTAGGGTAAATAGAGCCTTTTACCTCTAGGTTACCACCTCCAATTTGAATCCAGCCCAGCTCATCCGTTCCTGACCATCATTTCAGTTCGATGACTGCTTGGCACCCTGTGTGCAGAGAGTTCAGACTCTCAGGCTGTGGCTACATGCCAAGCATTACAGTGGCCCCGCTGCAGTGCTGCAGCTGTGTTGCTGTAGTATAGGCACTTGCCACAGCGAAAGAAGGGTTTTTCCATCGCTGTAGTAATCAACCCCTTGAGAATTCTTCCATCAACCTACCAGTGTCTACAGCAGGGCTTAGGTTGGCTTGATGACTTCTCTCAAGGGTGTGAATTTTTCACACCCCTGAGCAATGTCACTCGACCTACAGTTGAGGTGTTGAACAGGCCTTAGTTCTGCTGGGAGTTCACAAGTGTCCACAATATAACAACCACCACTTCATGTGGCCCCAAATTCCGACGAGAGAGAGCAAAGAGTGAATTATCCTCTCATCCTTAGAGATGATCTGCCCTGGGCAGGGCTAAATCAGATTGGCCTGGCAGTGTGAGGAAGCCTATGCCTAAACCTCCTGTGCTGTACCTGTTCTGTGGCCAAACACAGCTCAGGATGACTGTTCCAGGTAATGGAATTACTGAGGTTACTTGTGGTCAGGGCCCTGCTGAGAGACACTAGAATGTGCTCCTACCAAATAAATGACCAGGCAGGAGTTCTGCATTTTAAAATCTAATCTTAAAACCTTGGAGACTGATTAAATTACATCTCCTGCCAGGAACAAAATGTAGCCTCAAGCAGATTGCACTGTTGTCCACAATTTTTTGTTAACACTGGACAGTGATTTCCTAGTGGGGTTTCAAAGATTGCTTAAAGAGCTTCTTGCTATCTCATGATTATTTATTCAGATGCTAGAAACTACAGTACTTGCACAGAACTCTGCTACTGCAGCATGAACTTCAGTGACAGGAGAATCTATCTATATTTTGTACAGCACCCGTGTCCGTGGTGTCGGAGCACCTCCTGGTCCAGTTTCTTGAAGGGAGAAGATTTCATAGATTTCCCTTAATAACAATGAGAACTCTCAAGCAGAAAAGTATAAAGAAATGTATTTCTTTCAGCTCTTTCATATGCCTATTCTACAGAGTTCTCCAAACTCTGGTAGGGGTAAACTGGTGTAGTCAGAGGATAGAAGATGAATCTCTTCATTGGATAAATGCATTAGCTGCTTGTCATGATTATTACTCGGATAAAAGATGTAACATGTTGTTCCTGATTCCACAGGAAGTACTCGGAACTTCACATTTCTAAAGCATCGCTGGCAGACGCTGGGGAATACACATGCAAAGTGAGCAACAAACTAGGGAATGACAGCACCAAAGCCAGCATTACCATCACGGACACCAATGGTAAGATGTGGCTATTTGTTTAACTGCAGTTTAAAAGTTCTTGCATAAAAGAGCCATCCGGACAAAAGGGTCTGCAGGTGAATGAGAACCTTGCAAGCATTGCAAGAGGTGCATCCTCACTAGACCACACTGGAAGCAAAATAGAGATGAAAACACTTAAGTCTATTGTGGTGTAAACAAAATAAATTTAAAAACATTAGGCCTGATATAAGTACAACCGATTTTAGATTAAATTGGCCCTCATTATGCAAACAAGCTGAGTCGTCATTACAGTAGAACCCGGAAGACTCCACAGAGCTTAACACCCCATTGCGCTAGGCGCTGTACAAACACAGTGAGACTCAGCCCCGGCACCAAAGACCTTATGATCTAAACAGACAAGACTGACAAAGGGTGGAAGAAAGAGGGTATTCCTGTTCCCATTATACAAAAGAGTAACTGAGGCACATAGAGATTAAGTCTGTGGCAGTGCAGGCAATTGAACCCATATCTCCTGAGTCCCAGTCCGGTGCCTTTACTAAAAACCAGCCCTCATCTCTAAGTACTATTTATATGGCTACAGAATGTGACCACCTCTCCTTTCACATGTCGATAGTTGTCCGGACAGCTGGCACGTGAGAGAAATGTTCTAATGCAGGCTATGTGATCAACATCTGAAGTCATTCATAGACATAAGCCTGTCTCATATACTGTCATTCAGACTTGTGATTTGAGGAATGGAGGATCTGAGGAAGCAGAGCTCTCAAGCTTATTCAAAGTCATTTGAAGCTACAAAATTATATTTTTCAAAGCTCCTTTCTGTTTCACTGGTAGGAATCGTGACATATGCTTCTAGCAAAATGTAGTTTGTATCATTGTGTATATAAACCTTTTCACAGTACCTTTTCTGGTTATGACCAGTTGGCAGGTATATGCTTAAATTCTGTTTCTTGGACTTGTTGAGTAATTAAAACGTATTGACAGTTGAAATTCAAGTAGGAGGCCTTTGAGGGTGAGGGGACCATACACCTGATTAGATCAATACAACAACTAAAAGACAACTTTTGTCTCTTAATGTGATGGAATTTGAAGACAACATTACAATGCAATGCATATTTGTTGCACACTGTGCCCTGAACTAGGAGGTAAGTCCCATGTGAATTGGAAAATGAAACTATAATCTTTATTTGTCATCAGTGTAAGTCTTTGGGCTTTTTTGTTAGTGTATGGATGTGGAATGACTTAGTGTGTGTGTATTGAATAGAATAGAATAGACTTAATATATCAAATACTCCTGAACTTGAGAAAAGTTTGGTCCTGATCTAAACTTTGCAGCCAGCCCTTGTGTCTCTAAAGAGGCTAAATTTGATAAGCCGATATCAGTAAATTATGAGCTTTCAAATGATATCTCACAAGGCATACTTTGTACAGTATTTACCGTAGTCTTGAAAAGGGGGTAAACATAGGGATACAGACTGTCACAAAGATTCTTACAACCACTTTGTTGAGAAGTTCTTGTGCCTCCGTGCTTTGGAGCAGGGATTTGAAATGTGGCTGTGGCAGTTGCCCTGCTGCCATGGATATGCTTTTTGCTGTTCCCTGGAAAAAACACCCAAATCTGTTCAAAGTAGAAGTCTGAAAAATCTCAGTTCACCTATAGTAAATACAGAGTTGTTAGAATTTGGCAGCTAAATTCTCCAAAGATTGCACTGAGCATGCTCCCTCCAGTCATAAGAACATAAGAAAGGCCGTACCGGGTCAGACCAAGGGTCCATCTAGCCCAGTATCTGTCTACCGACAGTGGCCAATGCCAGGTGCCCCAGAGGGAGTGAATCTAACAGGCAATGATCAAGTGATCTCTCTCCTGCCATCCATCTCCATCCTCTGAAGAACAGAGGCTAGGGACACCATTCTTACCCATTCTGGCTAATAGCCATTTATGGACTTAGCCACCATGAATTTATCCAGTCCCCTTTTAAACATTGTTATAGTCCTAGCCTTCACAACCTCCTCAGGTAAGGAGTTCCACAAGTTGACTGTGCGCTGCGTGAAGAAGAACTTCCTTTTATTTGTTTTAAACCTGCTGCCTATTAATTTCATTTGGTGACCCCTAGTTCTTGTATTATGGGAATAAGTAAATAACTTTTCCTTATCCACTTTCTCAACATCACTCATGATTTTATATACCTCTATCATGTCCCCCCTTAGTCTTCTCTTTTCCAAGCTGAAGAGTCCTAGCCTCTTTAATCTTTCCTCGTATGGGACCCTCTCTAAACCCCTAATCATTTTAGTTGCCCTTTTCTGAACCTTTTCTAGTGCTAGAATATCTTTTTGAGGTGAGGAGACCACATCTGTACACAGTATTCGAGATGTGGGCGTACCATGGATTTATATAAGGGCAATAATATATTCTCAGTCTTATTCTCTATCCCCTTTTTAATGATTCCTAACATCCTGTTTGCTTTTTTGACCGCCTCTGCACACTGCGTGGACATCTTCAGAGAACTATCCACGATGACGCCAAGATCTTTTTCCTGACTCGTTGTAGCTAAATTAGCCCCCATCATGTTGTATGTATAGTTGGGGTTATTTTTTCCAATGTGCATTACTTTACATTTATCCACATTAAATTTAATTTGCCATTTTGTTGCCCAATCACTTAGTTTTGTGAGATCTTTTTGAAGTTCTTCACAATCTGCTTTGGTCTTAACTATCTTGAGAAGTTTAGTATCATCTGCAAACTTGGCCACCTCACTGTTTACCCCTTTCTCCAGATCATTTATGAATAAATTGAATAGGATTTGTCCAAGGACTGACCCTTGGGGAACACCATAGTTACCCCTCTCCATTCTGAGAATTTACCATTAATTCCTACCCTTTGTTCCCTGTCCTTTAACCAGTTCTCAATCCATAAAAGGACCTTCCCTTTTATCCCATGACAGCTTAATTTACGTAAGAGCCTTTGGTGAGGGACCTTGTCAAAGGCTTTCTGGAAATCCAAGTACACTATGTCCACCGGATCCCCCTTGTCCACACGTTTGTTGACCCCTTCAGAGAAATCTAATAGATTAGTAAGACACGATTTCCCTTTACAGAAACCATGTTGACTATTGCTCAAGAGTTTATGTTTTTCTATGTGTCTGACAATTTTATTCTTTACTATTGTTTCAACTAATTTGCCCAGTACCGATGTGAGACTTACCGGTCTGTAATTGCCGGGATCACCCCTAGAGCCCTTTTTAAATATTGGCGTTACATTAGCTAACTTCCAGTCATTGGGTACCGAAGCTGATTTAAAGGACAGGTTACAAACCTTAGTTAATAGTTCCGCAACTTCACATTTGAGTTCTTTCAGAACGCTTGGGTGAATGCCATCTGGTCCCGGTGACTTGTTAATGTTGAGTTTATCAATTAATTCCAAAACCTCCTCTAGTGACACTTCATTCTGTGACAGTTCCTCAGATTTGTCACCTACAAAAGCCAGCTCAGGTTTGGGAATCTCCCTAACATCCTCAGCCGTGAAGACTGCAGCAAAGAATCCATTTAGTTTCTCCGCAATGACTTTATCGTCTTTAAGCTCTCCTTTTGTATTTTGATCGTCAAGGGGCCCCACTGGTTGTTTAGCAGGCTTCCTGCTTCTGATGTACTTAAAAAACATTTTGTTATTACCTTTGGAGTTTTTGGCTAGCCGTTCTTCAAACTCCTCTTTGGCTTTTCTTATTACACTCTTGCACTTAAGTTGGCAGTGTTTGTGCTCCTTTCTATTTGCCTCACTAGGATTTGACTTCCACTTTTTAAAGGAAGTCTTTTTATCTCTCACTGCTTCTTTTACATGGTTGTTAAGCCACGGTGGCTCTTTTTTAGTTCTTTTACTGTGTTTCTTAATTTGGGGTATCCATTGAAGTTGGGCCTCTATTATGGTGTCTTTAAAAATCCCACGCAACTTGCAGGGATTTCACTTTAGTCACTGTACCTTTTAACTTTTGTCTAACTAACCCCCTAATTTTTGTATAGTTCCCCCTTTTGAAATTAAATGCCACAGTGTTGGGCTGTCACGGCTCCAGGTGCTGCCCAGACTGGGCATGCACTGTTGCCACTGAGTTTGCTCCACCCCAGGGATGCAGAGGCTGATCAGGACTTTACCTGCAATTGCTGCTGGGGACTGCTGTGGTGAAAGGGAGGGAGACTGAGCTCAGATGAGGAGCCTTGTGTCCGGGGAGATTAAGACTGACTGGGCAAGGAGCGTGGGGAGGGAGAGGGGGATGAGGTGATGCGGTGAGGGAAAGACTGGGATCTGGATGGGCAGTCCGAAGGGGGAAACTAAGACTAGGATAAAGTGTCTGGGCAGGGGGTGGAGACTGGGAATGGCTAGGTAAGGAGACTGGCATGAGGAGCCAGGGATGGGGGAGATGAGACATGACAGGGACAGAAGGAGTTGGGCTTGGGGGAGAAAAGAGGGCAGAAAGGTCTGAGCCCACTAGAGTACAATGCCTTTCAGAACCGGGAATGTAACCCAAGATTCCTCTGCTGTCAGTAATTATCTGTGAAACTCACTGGCAAAGTGTGTTCCTCCTAGAGCAGTGGTTCCCTGGGGGTTCACGAAATGTTACAGGGGGTTCTCAGGGAAAAATGCCCTAATGGCGGACAGAGCTTCCCTAGGGACCCCGGGCAGCAAGGGACCAGCAGCTAAGCAGATCAAAGCAAGCACATCTATCACACTAGGAGATTTAAACTTCAAGACTCCTTATAAGAAATGGAAAGGGAGGTGGATATTTTTTGCTGTTTTTAAAATTAAATAGGCAGCTAGTGTTGTTTCTAAAATTATTATGAAGAACAAGTTTAAGCTTTGTTGTAACGTACGTTGTGCCTGGACTGCTCAAGACCTGAATGCTTGTGTAGGAGGAACTCTTTGAGTTGGTTTCTTAAATATCTTCATGCTGTTTCACATCCGATACTCCTTGATGAAACATAGGAGCCTTGTCTTATAACAGGCTTATTCAAAGTGATACAAGCTACAAAAGTGAGAAGAATGTTGCCATTTTCATAATGTAATAAAAATACTGTAATGATAAATAATAATAGTGTGTAATAAGCATGTCATAAAAACAAATTTTATATTTCCCAGATCACTGCTTTTATCATTTATACTCAGGTAAAGGAGAAAATACCTAGAAATATTCATTTTTAGGAGGGGGTTCATGAAACTTGACATTTTATTGAAAGGGGTTCACAGATTGTTGAAGTTTGGGAACCACTGTCCTAGAGCATTACAACCTGTTACTGTTATCAGTTACTCCATTAGGTCAAGCAGCAGAGGTCTGTGCTGTGAATCTAAAGGTTCCAGCCCTGCTGATGCTCACATGGATGTCAATATGATACAGCTTAATGGAAAAATACAGCTGGGGTAAAAATCTAGAACATTCCTAAAAATCTAGAAAATTGCATACAAAAAATGTTAGGATTGCAAAATCAAGACATTAGAAGTTGGGAAATGCCAGAAATAAAGTTGCCGAAGGACCCTTAATTTGCCCCCCTTGGGTATATGCATTATGGTACAGTCTTTAATTACATGCTCACGTATTATGTGCCACAGGACTCCTTGAATTTAACTGGCACTGTCTGGTCAGAGTCTAATCTAAAAGATAAAGCTCCAAGCAGGAACCCCAGAACTTCCACCCCTTCCCAGCAGCTGGAGATTGCTCTTGGACAGTAAGTCCTCCCTGCCTTTTGTAGTGACACCTGGTTAGGTGAAGCTTTTTGGTTGTGGAAAGTGTTCTGAGGCCCCTTGTGGGAATACAAGTGCTCATTATGCAGGGACTAGCTTTTATCTGGAAAACCTTCCCATATCTATCAGACATGGGTCCCCACTGCTGGCATGCATGCTTTTCATTCCATTTATTTCCTTATTTAAATGCTTAAAATATCCCTCTCCAAAGCACCAAGGCATGCATACAAATCCATCTGAAAACACATTCAGAAATCCTCATGGTTGATTCAACTGCCAGGTACTTTTGTCATCTCTAAGATAATCGATTACTGTAATGCACTCCTAACTGAGCTTCCCTTGACATTAATCTGGAGGTTGAAGTGTATGGCTGTTTGCTTCCTTCATGGAACAGGAGTAAAGGAGTCAAAGCCCACCTTCCATGATCTGTTGAAGCATCTCACCATGAGTCCATACCCAGTAGATAAGGTTGGGTGGGTCATGTCTGCTCTCCGTTCACAGGTTCATTCAGCAACAAGATGGTGTATGTCTTCGTCACATGTGGAACTCCATTCCCAAGGAGATCCATCAGGAATCTCTCATAGGCTGCCATTTGAATGTTTCAGAAGCCCTTTTAGTTCTAGTTAGCTACTTTTGATTGATCTTGGGTCTACTCATCGTGTTTTAACAACTACTTTTTGTTTTCCGTATTCTCCTTCCAAGTGCAAAGTAGTTCCCTTGTGTTTGGAATGTGGGCATGAAGACTATCAGGTTTGCTCTTGTGCTGGATCTTTTTTTCTTCCTGCTTTGACTGGACAGATCGTCTTGTAGAATTTGTTTGGAGATTAAAGGAAGTTGAATTTCTCATGTAGGGTGCCTTATGCATAGATTTTTTTAAATTTAAAAAATACAACTAAAATCAAATTATAAGAATATTCTAAAATTACAATTTCTAGTTTCTAGCAGTCTTAATGGTATGCAGCAGTTCTTCTGTCCTCTTTTCATTTATAATGAGTGTAACTTGCCCACAGGTACAAACTGCCTTCTTATTCGGCCTCCTTCCTTTTCACATGTGCTTCCCTAAGAAGGACTGTAACTGAGGTCAGAAAAGACTTTTTTGGAGATCTATAAATAGAGAGCACTGGGATTTGAGTGCATTGTGCTAATTGCTTTTCATATACTAATTTGTCACTTTTCCTATGCAAGGGGGTTCTTGCAGCACACTTTTTACTTCTATTATTTTTTAAGGATCATTTTAACTGTACTAAAAGAGGACTGATACAGTAATAAAAACTAAGGCCAGAGTTTTCAAATGTGTCTTCCAAAAGTTACACACCAAAATCCATATGTAGACGCCAAAGGAAATAACTGTATTTTCAAACGTACTGAACACCCTGCATTGATTTCAACTTTACGCATCCCTGTTTGGAAATGGTGATGTGCAGCCACCATTTCATTAATGCACGGACTTCTTCATATAACACCATTCAGCATGTCAAATGGGGACAGTTAAGAATGAAGGATTTCTCATGCCACCATAGGCTGTTCCATTGAATCCACTATCCTGCCTCTGCAGGTAGCCAATGTCTGATGCTTAAGAGGAAGGCAAATCAAATCATAAATGAAATCCAGCCTTACACACATTAAATCCCATAATGCACCTGACCAACTGTGCAATGCATTTCGTGAAAGAAAAATCCCTTCGTGGCCCTATATTGATCAGTCTGAGGTTTGATTAGAGCAAGAGACCAGACTATCCCTCTCTTGTGAGTTTGACGAGGCCACGCTAGGAATTGTGGGCCAGATTCTCAGCTGGCGTAAATCAGCATAGCTACATTGCAGCCAGTGGAATCCAGCTGAGGATCTGGACCTAGTTGAATAGTGCAATTTGAGTAGGAAGAACAGTGTCACCACTTCAGCACCGCTCCAGGATGGATGAGGAGGGTAAGGAGTTATGAACATAGCTGGGCGAGGGGGGGGCGGGAAATGTGTGTGGGCAACTGCCATTTCTTTGGGCATCTTTCAGTGAGTGAAAGATTAAACAACAGCAGCAACCACTCAGCTCAGCTCAGGCCGAAATATCCCTCGGTGTTTGGATTAGGGGCAGAGCTCTCGCAAGCATCAGGAAGCATGACCTCAAAGGGGCCATGAGAAACACAGGGGTATCTGTTCCATTGGGAACTTTCTACAGGAATAAGAGTCACATAAAAATGACCAATTTATTAATTCCAAGGAACTAGAGGGGAAACCTGGAGGGATAACTAGCTCAGCTTTTCGATGAGAAATAAGTAACATGAAGATATGAATGGACAGATCGTCCTTTGGGTATGTCAGCAACAGAACCCTAACTAATCCTTTGAAATAAAATGTTTAATAACAATGTTGCTTTGTACTATGCAGGAGCTACATGAAAGCCAACACTTGGAAAGTGAATGAAACATGCTAAAAGCAATTCCTCCATGTCCAATTATATTTTCATACATACACTATATGACTAAACATAAACGGGTATCTCACCAAACTCCTCCATACACCGCTTACTTGCCATAAAACACTGCAGAAAGGGAGCGCAGAGATGTGTCAGTGGCTCCTATGTGCGACGAGGACACCGGGAGTTATCCCTGGAGAAAGGCATTCTCTGTTCGTAACATGATTAGGACCTCTTCCTGCGGCTTTGGATCATCACCATCTCTCTGCTAGGCTCTGGAGGAGGAAACTCCCTCTATTCCAACAGGACCCTTTGCCTGTGAGGGAGAGGGGGTCTGCCTTTTATTCCAGGGATCCTCCTCTTTCTTGGAGTCCCCGATGAGAAGACTGCTTAGGAGTGGATTGCTCTGCTCCTCGCTTTGCCTTCCTGTCTGTCTCCCCATTTATCTGTGAAGCCCCTCCTCCTCCAGGCATGGCTAGCTGGCTGTGCCAGGGGGGCCTGGGTTCATAGGGCAGGGCGTTGCGGACCTGGTTTGTGTGGTCATCTGTTTAATGTCAGCTGGATCAGGTATAATCCATTGGTGGTGTCAAAGCTGTGCCTCCAGCTCTTACGGAGGCATGGTCACAATGGGGGTCAGCCCACCTTTGGGAATGATTTGAAAGAGTGACATGTCAGGTCAGACTCCAGCGCGTAGACAGACCATTCAGCTGAGTTCACACAGCACTCCTTGTCTGAGCGGTTAGCCCTGCTTTCTCAGCAGTCCCAGCACAGCTTTCATGGATGAGAACAATGGATCAGACTGAAGACACAGCAGGCAGTTTGTGCTGCTGAACCCCTCATGGTCTTTGCCTTCTCTTCAGTCACCTGCCAGGGAGAGATTGCAGACCACGTCTGGCTGGAGTACCGGGACAGTGGGAGTGAGGTGCCGCAGAGAACTCCTTCCGTGTTACTTAAAAAAAAACAGCGTTTCACTTGCCTCTCCCTCTGCAGTTTTTGCCTAGGGAAGTGGAGGAGCAACAGGCAAATATTTCCATTTTCGGGGAAGAGTTTGTCTTTTGTTAAGCCCTGACAATACAGCGCCTCTCACAGACCTTAGATGTGCCCCAAGAGGCACGGGATACATGCATAGGTGCTGGAACTAGAGGTGCTTCCCCACCCCCTGGCTCGAATTGGTTTCCATCATATACAGGGTTTACAGTTTGATTCAATGGCACTACGCATCCCCACTACAGAAATTGTTCCAGCGCTCCTGAATACATGTGGGGGAGAGTTACAATGGACAGGGCTATTGACATTGTTGCTGTTGATGGAGACCTAGATGTGAAGCTGAAGAGAGGGCCAGAAGCCACTCTCCAGATCACCAGCTTCTCACAGTGCTGAAGATACCACTACTAAAAACCTCCCACTGCTCTTCCGCCTCTGCGAGCGCTGGAGACCACCTTCCTCTTTCTCCTCAGCCTGTTTTCTACAGGTGTTGTGCGGAGTGGAATGCATCGTGGCCATGGTGCAGCATGCAGTCCTTGATAAGCAATAAGAAGTGCCTGTTGTGTTTTACACCTTCAGCTGTTAATATTACGAACCACACTTGATGCTGTGTGACTGTGCCACCTGTTCTCTGAATGTGGTTCTTCTGGAAGCCCTGTTGGTGCCGAGCTTCTGGTCATATCTCCCGCTACAAATGCAACTCGCCGTCTGTATTGGTGGAAGGATGGACTAAGCCTTGACTGATGCTGCCCAGCCTGTAACGAGAATGATGAGAGAGGCTCAACCAGCTCAGCACAGGCACTGAATGGAACACTGTTTCTTTCAGAAGAAAAGAAAATGTTGCTCCAATACGGCCTGATGCAGAGATGTCTGAGGTGTCAGGCCTGCCATGTTCCCTCTCGTTTTTGAAAGGTTAATTGCTTGGGCAGCTCAGATTATATATCAGCGCACTGTCTCCATCCCTGACAAGATGCATAGACCCTTTCTGGTGCCCAGCCATGCACCCCCACATGCCATGGCCTTGTGTGACAAGATTTTGACCCTAGTATTTTATATGCATCTGTACACTATTCTTTTGCAGAGCACCCACCACAGAGTAGTGGGGGAGCACTTCATAACAATTTTTCCTGCATCATGAAATAATCGTGGACCACGTGTCCCAGAGAACCAGTACATTTGTCAAAGGAAACTGGGTCACAAGGGAAAAAAATCCAAACAGAAGAGCTAGTGAAAAAGGGAGGCCAGAAAAGTGAACAGATCCTAATACAAAGGCTTTGATTGCAGCTACATTGAGAGAAATTATATAGACTGGTTCTTGATGCTGGTCATGTCCATGTGCAACCTCAGGATCAAGAACAGAGAACAACCTAGTAGTCTTATTTGCCTTGAAAGAAAATGGTGGACAGATATCCCTCCACTAACTCATGCCTCGATAAGGGATTTGTGTATCTTTGTAGGACTACAGAAAATGGAAACAATCTGAATGTCCCAGGGAGTTGGAATGTTTTGAACAATGTGACAGGGCTGCACAATTGGGTGCAGACCACAGTTGTTCAGGAAGATCTAACACTATACCATGGCCAATGGCTGTCGGAGTTCTTTTCCCAAGTGTCTTCTGCGTTCTTCTTCTGTGTTCCTTTCGTCTGATCTACTGGAAACTCACATGCTTAACATTCTAAGCGGGATGTTCTCAACACTTCTTGAAATGGTGGCATCCATGACCCCTCTTGTTCTCCAGCCAAGCATGAGGATATTGTATTACCAATGGAGTTGTAACTTGTGCAGTGATAAAGAACTTTACCACCTCGGTGTTTGATAACTGTCTAGACAACTTCAGAAAACTTACAGTCCAGGAACATGTCTGAAGAGCTTTCTACTCAGCCAGACATCACAATAGCATATTGTGATATGGACGTCAGTGCTCTGGGTCTCCACAGAAACCTGCTCTAACAGAAAGCCATCCATCTACTTATTAGACGCTCTGCTAACCATCTGGCAAGGAGCTAAGTGCTGGTACTATCATGTACCATTGCCACCAACTTTTATATCAACAAGCAAAGTGGGGAGAAGCCTATGGCATTATGCCAAGAGCAGTCGTTCCCTGGGACTTTTGTATAGCAACAACTTGACTCCACTTTTGTGCAACATGAATGCTGACTTCCAAAGCAGAGTCTTCCGCCTCTACCATGAGTGGGAGTTGGCTGTGCATGTGAGTTAGAAGATTTCCATGAAGTAGAGAAGGACACCGCTGGATATATTCACAGACAAATAAAATAGGATGATCACAAATCTTTCGTTGCAAAATCCAACTGCTTAGAAGCACAAGGACTCAATTGAACTGTTCCATAAATACAGCCATTTGTGTGCTTTTCCTCAGTTGCCGTGGATCCATTATTCCCAGATGAGAATGAGAGACTTGAACAGCAGGGTCATTCTAGCTATAGATCATTCTGTGTTTTTCCCCAGGAAGCTATTTTGCAAATAGACAGTCAACTGCAGTAGGCATCCTTGCCCCCTGAGGCTGAAGTCTGAGCTTGCTTTTTAGAGCTTCTATTTTTTCCTTGAGCCAGTCCTTTCTTAACAGCTAAACTGGCTTTTACTAAGAATGATGAGTTCAGGATCTTCTGAAACCATATTGTAACCTCCTGTTACCTTTTATGTTTTACAGAACACTCCAGCAAGACACCCGTATCAACAGAAGGAGCAAAAACTTCCTCACGTAAGTCAAATTAAACAGTCTCTTCTCTCTCCAATTAGTTCTTCAGACCTAGGTCTGCTCTCTCTAGCTCATTCTGCATATAACAATTTGACTGGAGCCAGAGCTCCAGCATGTGGGAGTGAGAGTGACTTGAATACTGGCCCTGCATTGGTGACTTTAAAATAGGAGTGAACTATTTAGTACATTCCTGCTTTTTAATCCTTTAACATGGAGGTGCTCTTTAGCAAACAATTAAAGAAGGGGATAAGCATAACTTCCAGTGTCTCTGAGCTGTATACGTTGTCCTACCTTGTTCACTGCAACCGTCAGTGTGCTGCAGCTTGCCTGACCTCTTCTTGGGTTATAGGTTACTAGTAACACTTTACCTGCAGGAACACATCTTTACACTTGGGCCATAACAGAATCTTTCCCACTGGCAAGTAGCTGTATCTGACTCTCTGCCTGTGCATGTGCATTTTGTAGGATGGCAGTGTCAAATATGTTCATGTTTCCTAGCAGGCTACACGATGATTATCTCACATTCATGTAAGAGTGGGTCCTCAAATGCTATGTGGCCCACATAGGTTCCTGGCTAGCGCATAGTGACACTTTCTGGTCCCTTAGTGACTCCATACGACCTGTGTGATCAGGTCACCAGCACCTCCTTTATCTTTCTCCTATGGGTGGCTTAACCTGACAGGATCTGCAGTCTGGTACTGTCCTTGTGCAGGTTTCATGAATGCAGGTGGTATTCTCGGTCTGTGCTTTTACCACCTTTGAGGCTGTTTCAGCTTGGTATGAACTCTTCTGTGTCTAGCTCACCTTCAGATTGGTGTGAGTGTTCCTCTCCGCATTCTGCCCTTGAGCAGCTTTGCTGCTAAGTGCTCCATGCATATGAGGGGCATGTTTCTAGGCTCCAGGGGCATTCGGAGTGCACTGTCTTTCTTTTTTTAAAAAAAGAAATATTAGTTTTACTTTATAAATGGTCCCTGTATGGTAGATGGGAAATATAACACAGTAGTGATACTTTATAAATGGCCATGTCTCTCCTATCATGTCTGACTGAGGAAGTTGTAGACTGGGGTGGATAAGACATACATCCCACGGATTCACAAAATTGCACAGATCCGGGCTGGCAAAGGGACAGTGGTCTTTCACCAGCTCGTTTGGAATGCCATATCTGGCAAAGGCTGCTTTTAGTCTGAGATGACAACGTTGGTAGGCTAGATCAAGGAGAAAAGACCACAAGAATTTGCATTAAGCATGCCTGCAGCCTGTCCTTTGATGCATCTGTGTGTGTGGTAGGCTTGGGAAATCTTGGCACTGATGTCTAACAAATGCTCATCAGATGACCCAGGATTCTTTCATATTCTCATTGTGGCTGTCAGTATTGCTTCACTTGGTACATATTAGACCAAACGATTAATAGCAAGTGTCCTGTAAGCAGTTCAGAGGAGTGTCATGCTGGCCCTGGCCTGTGCTTTACTCTCATTTCCTCACCCCTGGTGATGTAAGAACAAAACCTGCACACAGCTCTTCTTTCTTCACAGAACCGGCGGCTTTGCTACTTGTGTTCTTCCCACTGCCTGCTTCTGTACAGGAATATTCTCCTCTTTGCTGTCACTGTGGCAGAGGCTATGATGTGGACTCTGAGGGGCACAAAAGGACATTGCTGAACTTGCAGATTTAATACCAAATAGTAAATAGCAAAACTACTTTCCACCCATGGGAGTATTAAAGTGCATAAGTCTGATGACTACTTATCAGGGTACTCTTTCCAGTGCCTGTCTTTCTGTCTGAATAGAGTGTTGGCCACTTAGCACAGAAGATCATCTTACGTTGGGATGGAGTCGGGATGACTCTGTTCAGCTCTTGTACATCCAAATATACCCATCATGTGCCATTTTTCTTTTCCATTCTCACAAAGCTGTTAATCCTGGATCTATGCTAAATCATTACAGAATCCTCTAGCTGTTTCAGAATAACTGGGATTTTATGCACCCTGCAGAATTATTCAACACCCTGCAATACAGATGAGCACATTAGATCTTCTTTGATTATTGGAAAAGGACTAGTGTGCAGTGCTCCTGTTTAGACTGCCACCATCCAGTTGCCTAGGAGTGCTGCTTTAGTCTCTTTGGAGCTGACGGAACTTGCAGAGTCACCTTAACTTCAGGTGTGATTTCCCTCTACATGATTATTCCTTTTGGGCCTTATACTTGAACCCCATTGGGTATAAATTTCCCATTCAGCTGGTGTACCTACTGTGACTCTGGTTTCTAAATTAAGATCTCTACTAGGAATATGTCAGTGTGTTTAGCCTCTGCCCAATGGTCTATCAGAAACCTCACTGATACATTCTTGGGGTTGTTGTTCAATGCTGGGCACTCCTTGGCTCTGTCTTCGTCTCGCTGGTTGCATGGTATTCTACTACTACCACAAGTAAAGTCCTCTTTCTGCATGGGTTCTGTATTATTGCTGTCTAGCTGCTACGCTGTCCTGCACACCTTTGCATATGACTTCTGTACTCATGTGTTACACTATATATTGCCCAGACCATCTACAGGGGCGGCTCTAGGCATTTTGCTGCCCCAAGCACGGCAGGCAGGCTGCCTTCGGCGGTTTGCGTGCGGAGGGTCCACCGAAGCTGCGGGACCAGCGGACCCTCCGCAGGCAAGCCGCTGAAGGAAGCCTGCCTGCTGCCCTCGCGGCACCGGCAGAGCACCCCCCGCGGGTTGCCGCCCCAAGCACGCGCTTGGCGTGCTGGGACCTGGAGCTGCCCCGACCCTCTATGAGTAGAACTTTTGCAACTCCCAAATGCATGCCCTGGTTTTGTTGCATGCGTTTGGGCCTTGTACCTTTTGTACCTTTTGTCAATAGGTCTGGGCCTGGTTTGATTGGCCTGGGCCTGGTTTTATATGTCTCCCAGAACTGGTTGCTTCATATGCCCTACAAATTGTCTGACAGCTTAAGTCTGCGTCTCTTCATTCTTTCTTTCTTACCACATTATGCTGCCACTAAGTACAATTTTGTTCTTGAACATATCCTCCTTTCACAGTTTTGTGTCTGTGGTCCGTTCCGGCTGTGGATATGTCCAAAACTGGTGGTTTTCATAGACGCTGTTCTCTTTTTAGTCACAGCAGTCCCTAAGCACAGCTATTATTTAATGTAGCCTTGAAGATCCGTTTGGCGTTGTTCTAGAGAGTTACTTGCTCTCAGCACTTCCTTGCTCAATACGCAGAAGAGAATGGCCACTTTCAGGCCCTCTGCTTTCTGACTGGCCTCTGATTCTGTCACAGGCAGCTGAAAACATTGTTCCTATCACTGCCAATTTTTTCTTATGTTTCACTCCAAGGACAGTGGATCATTTTTGCATTAATTGTTTATTCATGGTGTGCCCCAGACTTGCTGTAGTGACTTTGAAGTTCCTCACTTTCTGGAGTTGTTACTCTTTTTTCTTTCCTTCGGTGGTTTTCTTTATTTTTTTGGGGGGAAGACACATTCAGGATCTTCTAATACAATGTGATAGTTTTTTTGTATCTCCTTATGACCTTGTTGTTACCTTCTGTGTGTTGCAGAGCCCGTGTTTGGGATACAGGCATCAACAGAACGAACTAATGCCTCCTCCTGTAAGTACATACAAACAGTTCAAGTCTTTACGAACTAGCCCTCCAGACACACATTTTCCTCTCTAGCTCCATGAGTGGATAATGAAGTTATCCCACAGATGCAGTAAGTGACAGGGAGCGACCCACCTGCATATTGGGACTATCAATATATTTTTTAAGTGTCAGTGTTCATCATAGAATTGCAGGGTTGGTAGGGACCTCAGGAGGTCATCTAGTCCAACCCCCTGCTCAAAGCAGGACCAATCCCCAGACAGATTTTTACCCCAGTTCCCTAAATGGCCCCGTCAAGGATTGAACTCACAACCCTGGGTTTAGCAGGCTAATGCTCAAACCACTGAGCTATCCCTCCCCTCATGAATACTATTGTATCAGTCTTTGAGCTTCAGAGCCTCAGTCAGAGATGGTCCAATCTTTACAGCCTCAGGGCCAAACATATTATTTCAGAAAGGTTGAGGGGCCGTACTCAGGCAGTGCAGAGGGAGAGGAAACCACCAGAGTCCCCTACTGGGAATTTCCCCATTGTGGGGGAGTCCCCAGCAAGCACTCTGGCTCCTCCCTCCCTCTCTCAACACATGGTACTGGAATGTGCTATGCTCCAGCTATCCGCATCTGGAGCATGGCCCTGAGGGTCCTTCCAAGTCTGTTGCCAGCTGGCTCATGTTAAAGCTGCACCGTTTCTTCTCTCTTTCCCCTGTCCTGGGCTGCCCCGGGTGGCTGTGTGGGGGAGGGGAGACATTTTTGCTGAGTGCTCCCTTAGGTTCAGGAAGAGCCCGCTGAGCTCCTACCCTACTCTTTGTGGGGCTCCGGCAGCCCAGCAGGGAAGTGGACAATGCAGGAACAAGAGCTACTCTTCTCCCTCCTCTGCAGTGCAGAGGCAGCCGGCGGGGGGAGGTGCTGAGCAGATGCATCAGGGAAGGGACAGTAACTGCTGTGACTGCTCCCAGCTAGGGTGACCAGATTTTATAGGGACAGTCCCGATTTTGGGGTCTTTTTCTTGTATAAGCTGTCTGGTCACTCTACTCCCAGCAGAGGTCCTGGGGCCGCAGGAGAAGCAGTATGAAGCAGCTGTGGAGGCGGCACTCCTACATCCTCCATGTCACGATGGGGCTGATTCAGACCCTTCAGTTTGAATGTCGTAGGTTGCAGCTCAGGGAGCCACTTTTAAATTCATGACAATGTGCACATCTTCGTCTTAACACAGTCACCCTGGAGGACCACAGTTTAGAAGCCCCTACACCCACTGGCCACCCCTGGCCCAAACAGCTAGCTTTTGAGAGTTGGGAAGGCATTCAGCTCCAGAGTACATCACTGTGTAACTGATTGGATGATTGGCTGGGAGGGGCTCATCTTCCTCTGAACTAGGACCTGGCCGCTGCTGGGGTAAATGGAGCATTGGTCTGATGATCTCTCATGACAATTCAAGTGTTCCTATAAAATGTATTCTGCACGGTCTAGCAAACTATATAGAGATGCCCTTAATTCATGTTTAATAGCTACTGTAGGAGCATAATATGGCATTTTCAAAGCCAAATGCTTGAACATGGAACTCAGAATATTCTCTGTGCTTAAAATGAGAAATAAGATTAATGCCTGCAGATTTTTTTCTAGCTATTGGATTGATTGGTGCTTTTAACTGTGTGTCAAGGGAAAATAAGAAATTAGGGGCTGGCAAAAATCGTTCAGCCTGCAAGGTCAGAGTAATAAATGGGATCTTACATTTTTGAGGCATAACAGCAGGGCAAAAAACAACTCACCTGAAAGGCACCCTCAGGACTGGGTATTTAAAATAGCCTCTTAAGACTTCCATGACCTAATTCTGCTCTCACACTCATGTAAATGAGGAGTCACTCCATTCAAGTCAGTAGAATTAAACAGGAAAACTGTTGAGAGAGCACAAGTAGACCCCCCCCCCCCAGCCTTGCCCCTCGGGTAGACAAAACACTCCCAAAGCAGAATGGTCGTGTTCTATATTCGCTTTGTACATGGGTAGACACTGACACATGGGGCATGGCAAGGCAAGATGTTTGAAGATTAGGCCCCCATATATGGTATGAAGTTGTTTAGGGTTTTTTCCTGATTTGACTGGGTCATGGCCATTTCACAGTAGTTGTTTTGAATCTTGTAACAGCCACAGGAGGTAAAATAAACTCTTTCCTTCCACCACACTGAGAAAATTCGATGTTGTTTCAGAAAACATACCAGCAGTGTCGCCATCAGCCAAACACAAGAAGGAATCTCAGAACATTGCCCTGGCCTAAATTTTCTTAAGTGACCAGTGATTTTAGGTGCCTCATTTTTGTGGGGTCCCAACTTGAAACATCTTAAGGGTGCCTGGTTTTCAGCGGGCAGGTGCTCACCACTTTCTAAGATCATGTCCCTTTAAAGTGTGTCAAGTTTGGCACCCAAAAATTGAGGTGCCCTCCTCAAAATCACTAGTCCCTTTTAAAATGTAGGTATTGGTGCTTGTAATTATCCAACAGTTCATCTGGATCAGTAGAAAAAAACATGAACAGATAATGACACTTACAGTCTTACTGAAACCACCAGGCTTGTGATCTGACTGACAACAGAACGGTCTGGGAAATCCAGGAGAGGAGGGAGAAAATTCAGGTCAAAGCCTATTCATATCCTCTTTCATCTTCCAAGGATCTATGGATGATACTAACTTACCAACGATAGCGCTGTCAGGTGGTTTGTTTTCTAAATGCAAAGTAAATTATACTTGCAAGATAGTATCCATTAAGTTTATTTTTTATTATTCAGTACTGAAAACTAAATTATAGCTTTTATTTTTCTCATCAATGTAGTTCTGTGTGATAGAATTTCCCCTGCAGGATTGGATGAGCTAAGTGAGCAAATCGCTAGTAATTGGAGCCCTTTGCGCTATCATTAGCAAGGGCTGCCGAGGTCATCTGAGCAGCTAGGGGATGGAAGTCATTTTTCTTCTGTTTTTAGGGCTGCAGTGATCTGAAACAAATCCCTCACAACCTATAACTCTTTTCTGTATGATGCTGGTGAGGGAGAAGTAATTCTGAAACATTACCTGCAAGACAACTCAGTGCCTTGGTATCACGTGCTTTTAGTTAACTGTGTGCTTAAGACCAGAAAGCAAAATTCAGTTGGCTTTGCAGTGTTAAGAGAATTGCTGTAAAAATGTTCTGATTCATCACCATGACAGTCAAATATTGTGTTGCATGGCCTTGCTCTTATTTTACAAAGTGTCCCTAAAGACGTATTCTTGCTTGTAAAATTATAACATGATGAGATTCTAAAGTAACCATGTGCGGTGTTGATGCACCAGACAATTAGTGAAGTACCAGTCATAATCAGAACCTTGCACTGCGGCAAAATCTCTGCATGGGGAGAAGTGGGTGGGTGATCGCTGTGTATCGGATGTTCCATAAAGTGTTTTGTTGGGCACTGTCTCTGTGTATGCTGTATAAGCACGAGGAAGAGTTTCCGAGCACTTTTGACCTGCTGGTAACCCGTGGGCTGGGATCAACAAGGGGGAAGCCAGTCACGTTGGGATCTCAGCCGGGATCAGTGTGGGGGAACTGTTTGCAGGACAGAAGAGGCAGATGGGCTTGCGGCTGAGGGGAGAGGAAAATCAGACCTTGGAAGGGCTTAGGTGGTTCTGCTTCATGGGGATGGCAGGGAGTTGTCCAAGGGTTTATGGAAATGCGAGGGGCCTTGAAGGTCTGTGGAGAGACAGTGTGAGGGTACCAGTGTCAGGAAGCCAGAGTGCTTGGGAGAAGGAGAAGAAACTGAAGAGGAGTTTTCTCTTTTTCATTCATCCACACAGAACACGAATCATCCTTGATGTTCTTGGGGTAAAGCTAGTTCAAACTAATGAGCAATAGCAGTGGGAAACATTGGACTTGAAAAGAGTCAAAACCTGTAAGAGAGTCAAAGGAAGGATCAAAACCTCTGGGCAGAGTATTTGTCTGAAGAGGTACTGCTGAATAATGAGGATTCCTCACTCACAGAGTACTGCTGCAGTGTAATTATTTCCATATGGCCTCGATTCTACAAAAGCCCCACATTTATTTTTCCTAAAATAGATCCTCAACAGTCCTGTTTGGGAAGTCCTGGTTCATAAAACCCAGGTGAGCTACTTAACCGGGTGTTTGACCGTCTTTATTCTGGAAAAATAAAAAAAGAGAGAGGAAAACCCCAACCCTTTTTGGAATAAACTCTGGCCTTATCATTCATTAAAGACCAAACCCGTGCAATGTGTGAGAAGGCAGAGTATTTGGGCTCTAGGTGGATGCGGGGGTGGGAGGGTTAGAAAGGCAAAATCCACCACCTCCAACCTGAGGAAAGGCTATGGTAACAATGCAGCTCTCTTCAGAAGTGCTGATGCTAAGGGTGCAACCGCACCCCTTGGCTTGAAGTGGTTTCCAACATATACAGGGTTTACTGTTTGGTTTATATTGTTCCAGCACCACTGGCTCCTTCTTCTTTGAGTGCCATTGTGTGGATTGAAATAGCAGCTGTGGTCCTTCTCTGCGAATTGTGTCCACTAATCCACATGCATCACAGCCTGCTGTGCAAGCCTATGACTAGCCAGGCCAGAGAACTCTTCCAGGGTGTGCAGGAACTCCTGCATGGCTGCTCCTCCCATGGTCCTGCTGAATAGTTTCTGTTCAGATCTGAAGTGGAGGGCAGCACCTGGTGTTGACCCTCTGCTGTCTGGATGAATTTCACTTTATTTTCTCCTAAACCTAAATGACAAGAACGGCCATGCTGGGTCAGACCAATGGTCCATCTAGCCCAGTATCCTGTCTTCCGACAGTGGCCAATGCCAGGTGCTTCAGAGAACAGGGCAATTATCGAGTGATCCATTCCCTGCTGTCCACTCCCAGCTTCTGACAGTTAGAGGCTAAGGACATCCAGAGCATGTGGTTGCATCCCTGACTATCTTGGCTAATAGCCATTGACAGACCTATCCTCCATCAACTTATCTAATTCTTTCTTGAACCCAGTTATAGTTTTGGCCTTCACAACATCCTCAGGCAAGGAGTTCCACAGGTTGACTGTGTGTTGTGTGAAGAAATACTTCCTTTTGTTTGTTTTTAAACCTGCTGCCTATTAATTTCATTTTGTGACCCCTGGGTCTTGTATTTTGTGAAGGGGTAAATAACACTTCCTTATTCACTTTTTCCACACCAGTCAAGATTTTATAGCCCTCTATCATATCCCCCTTTAGTCATCTCTTTCCAAGATGAACAGTCCTAGTCTTTTTTAATCTCTCCTCATATGGAAGCCATTCCCTACCCCTAATCATTTCTGTTGCTGTTCTCTGTACCTTTTCCAATTCTAATATATCTTTTTTGAGATGTAGCAACCGGAAGTGCATGTAGTATTCAAGATGTGGGTGTACCCTTGATTTACATAGTGGCATTATGTTATTTACTGTCTTATTATCTATCCTTTTTCTAAGAAGTCCTAATGTTCTGTTGGCTTTTTTGACTGTTCCCACACACTGAATGGATGTTTTCAGAGAACCATCCACAATGATTCCAAGAGCATGCACAATTGTGTTAGCCCAAAGCAGTTTAACTATGGTCTACACAAATCAGAAGATGGGCTGTCTGCAGATCCCACCCCCTCCCGCATCTATCATCAGGTGAATTATTAAAACAGAGGCAGAATAAGATGTAACACACAAATATTTATTATGCCACTAGTCAGTAAACTAGACAAGGACCCCTTCAGACAATACAAAACATAAGGAAGACACACTCGGTTGTTAACAGTTACCAGAGCGTGAAGCTCAGAGCCCTTAAACCCCCTTAACCTATGGATGTAAAACAGAGGAAAATTGCAGTGGGTATTACAATACCATATCCTGAAGACAGGGACACAATGACAAAGACTCAGGATACCAACAGGGATAGTGGTGAAAATCGGGAGCACTGGACACCAAACAGGAACTCAGGAACTGGGTATTCTTCTCCCTCTGGACAGGTCCTCTGGGCAGGTCTTCTCCCTTTTGGGCAGATCTTCTCCCTCAGGTAGGTCTTCAGTGCTTGCCCACGCAGTCTCTGCTTGACCTCGTAGTCCAGTGCAAGTACGCGCTCACTAATGGTGTGTAGCAGTTGAGTGCAAGTATGTCAATAGAGACCAAGAATCCGAACTCCCATGAGTCCTGGTCCCTCTGGGGCTCCTGGCAGCTAGCTGAGCTATGTGGGACTCTGGCTGCCACTCGGATGGACAGCCCTGAGTGACAGGCCTGCCACTTACTAAATAACTTGTGGTTGCTAGGCAGAGTATGGCTGTCACATGACTCTACCTGACCTGACCTTTTCCTGCCTTCGTTTGAAAAAGACTGAATAGGCACTAAATCATCTGAGAAGGAGGGTATCCAAGATGGAGGCTTAGCTGTCCTTTCACAACTCCAAGATGGACATTACATATCAGATTTTACCCAACAAGTGGGAAAAAAAAACCCTCAGCTAGCTCTAATACTCAATTTAGAGATGTGACATGTCAGCTAGCAGTGCTCATCTCTTCTATCCATAGATAATAATTTGTTCTATCCATCCCAGACATAGCTAGATATCTTCACAACATTACAGTTTTTCACAGTGCAATAATGTATTTTCCAACCTGCATATTAAGCGGAGCAGATTCAGACAGACACAGCAAGGATCACGCAAAGGCATTCTGGCAGTCACACTATCTCAGGCTCAAAATTGTGCTTCCATTTAAAATTATACACACTAAACAGCAAAAACTATATTGATTGCATTAGGAGATTGTATTTTTAGAGTGTGTTAATATGAATTTACACTGTCCAGGATAACTGTCTCACTAGTCAGTAGCCCGCATAATAAAACGTTCTAAATGAAATCACTTGCTTTTTGCTAGCGATGGGTGAACTGCTTCAGGCCAAATAAGAATGGGCTCAGACCTTCCTCCATCTCCCAAATTGTACCCAACCCCTCCATAAAGATTAGTAAAAAATGTGTGCTAATTATTTCTCTCCAGATAGATGCTCAATAAGGACAACCCTCTCCTCAACTATAACCCTTCTTCTGAGCCCCACTGCCTTCTAAATTAGCAGCAACCTCAGGTGGCTCTAGGATCTACAGCATAGAATGTACTGCCCTTTGGATACACTTAATCATACAGCCTTCCTTGTGAGATCTAGGAGCTGGAGATGAAGCCTCCTGCAAATAGCTGGACAGATCCCTGTTATCACAGGTGGGAACTGAGTTTTGGGAGGGGAAGGAGAAGACTTTTCTGAGATAAAGCCCAGAGGTTTTTGGAGAGCTCTCCCAGTCTGGGGGCATCCTTACAACAGGGATCTACCCTTTAAAAATTACATTGTGGGGTTCCATGTACCCTGCCTCTAAGTGACTTTCAGTTCCAGTTTGCACCATTTACAAATAGAGTTGTTTTCTCTCTGCTACTTCTGCAAGCTAGAGTCAAACTGGGTTCTCTCCCGATATCATCACCAGTAATAAAAAATCAGGAAGCCAGCTCATGCTCTCCATAACCCCTGTGCCAACCTTCTAGCCTTCAGAACAGTTGCCTGGGTATAAGTGAGGATGTAGTTTGGTCTGCAGAACTTTATTATTGGTGAAAAGATGCAAGAAGGGTATTCTAATTTATTACAATAGAACCTTGAGGCCTCAAACCAAAATTGGGGCCCCATTGCACTAAGTGATGGATAAACACATAGCGAGAGAAGGTCGCTACCCCAAATAGATGAAAATCTAAATAGACATGTGTGGGAGGGGAAAACAAGGCATGGAGAGGGGAGTGACTTACCTAAGGTGGCAGAACTGGGAATAAAACCCAGGTCTTCTGACTCCCAGATCAGGGCTTGAGCCACTGAACCACACTGCCTCCCTGATACTAGTGAGGAAAGAACCCAGCAGAAATATGAACACACTGAGTATGCAGCACGTGCAGTAAGAAAAAACATTTTTTGTTGGTGAAGGGAGCAAGCTAGAGCTGGTATCTCAGGGAGGAGGAGGGTGCAAACAATAAACCTGGAATCCAACAATACCAATTTTACCACTTTGAGAGCTCTGGAGGCTTGCATAGTTTTTGGCTAAGCCTTCTGGCTTCTGGATGATTACCCAAACCTCCAAATGGATCAAGGCTTGCTCACTGTTAGTTTTTCTGTAATTCAGAGAACAGATCATTTTTGGTTTGAAATGAACCATTAAGGCCAATAGGGTTCCCCTGCTGTCTAGTTTTCAGAGATTTTACCTGTTCTGTTTTTTTTAATGCTGCTAGCAAGAAAAGCAAAGGAAATTGCACTACAACAGTTACCCTCCACTGATCATAGAATCATAAAAATATAGGACTGGAAGGGACCTCAGTAGGTCATCTAGTCCAGTCCCCTGCACTGAAGGCAGGTCTGAGGAATAACTAGGCCATTGTTGACAGGTGTTTGATGGTAGAGGTCTGACTGAAACCTACACAAACAATAAAATGCAAAGCTGAGAGTGAAACTCAATTCTGAACTCTCTCTCTCTTATGTCTAATTATTGCAGCACATAGGATGTGTAAGATGACCTGCTATCTGGGGACCCTGTAACATACAGGCTTATTGGGGTGTGTTAAGATTTTGAGATGGAGTTTCTGTCTTAAGTCTGAGTTTCTTTAGTTTTATTTGACTCCACTGTATTCTGAGTTTAACAGATGTTCACTTTTAATACTCTCTCTACATTAGAAATACAAACAAGATGGTGCCATGGCTCCTGCAGCATTGAATATGTGCTCAGAATAAAGAATTGGAGGACAAATAGAATAATAATAATCTATCATTTATTTACCATCTTTTATCCCAAAGGAGCTCACACTGCTTTACCGTACCAACAAAATATATTTCTATCACTTCACTTACCATTGAAATGCAGACACCTCTGGGTGAAACGACACAACTGTTTTAACAGTGCCTAGCAACACTGTGCAGTCATTTAGTGCAGAGCAGGAAGTGAAGAATACTGTATCCAATTGAAACAGCTGAGGGAATTTAGATAGGCAGAAGGCAGTTACTCATATTGCAATTTTGCTAGCACAGTGGGACTAACAACCCCAGCTTTTGTCAAAAGTACTACAGGATCTCTGACCACAAGTATTCAGGACACAGTTCCACATCTGAAAGACAGCACCTCTCCAGTAACTCAGTGCCCCTAATATCAACACATGGGGCATTGAGTCAGGGAAATACTCTGCTGCTTCATGCATTACAGAATCAGCCCCCAAGAGTTTATTGTCATCTCTGCTGTAGGGATTTTGCAAGTGACACTGGGCAGGTTGAGATAATTAATATGAATGTAATTACATTTCCTATTTAAGTACAAAAGCTGGTTGCAGAAGGGATCACAAAGGAAACAGTTACAATCAAATAGTTAACATTTCTCAGACTTCTAGGAGATGCACAATCTTCAGTCGCCCTCAGGTTCTCAGCCTTGGAGTGGTATTAAGTATCTGCCTCCAACTACTTAATCTCACCACATTTTCTTTAGCTATAATCTTTGGTTCTTCTTTCATTCCAACAGAGGGAGTTAGGTTGGCGATGCAGGTTTGAGCTGAATTAGCCAGTTCCATGAGAAAGTTTCTACACATCATCCTTTGGAACACAGACAATTAATACAAAGTCAATTCTCTCCTGTGCTGCTCTTTCCAGTGGAGGTCAAAGAGGTAAAAAGCAGTGATTGGTCTGAGCGCTATTAAAGTTGGAAGAAGCTGACACTGCAGTTGCAGAGGAATAAGTGGAAGAGTTTATAATGCCTAAATACAGCTGGCAGCATGGAAAGGGTATTAAAGAACATTAGCTTTATCCATCTGCATATTTTTTCTGTGTGAGGAATAAATCCATGAGGCTGGCACTTGACTCAGCAGTTGAATACGATTAGATGATATTCAGGGCCTTAGAACAGTTCCCCCCCCACACCCATTTATTTCCCCCTCAGGGTGAAGGCTATGACCACTTATTCCAAACAGAATGCTTTTGGAAGGTCACTGCTGATTCATAGTGCTGAAATGCACCATAGGATGTCTCATAGCCTGTTCCCTTGACAGAACTCTAATGCTGGGGCCCTGTGAAATAAATAAATATCCATGCCAGAAGGAACCACCACTGTGGTCATCCAGTCTGACTTCCTGCATAATAGAGGCCCATAGCACCTCAAGCAATATGGATATAAGTGCCTCGTGATAGGACCCACTTATGACAATTTGAGATCTTTGAGGATTCAGCAGGTGAAACTCTAGAAGCTTGGAAGCTCTGTTTAGATCATAGAATCATAGAATCATAGAATTCAAGATCAGAAGGGACCATTATGATCATCTAGTCTGACCTCCTGCAAGATGCAGGCCACATAAGCCGATCCACCCACTCCTTAAGCAAGCGACCCCTGCCCCATGCTTCGGAGGAAGGCGAAAAACCTCCAGGGCCACTGCCAATCTACCCTGGAGGAAAATTCCTTCCCGACCCCAAATATGGCGGTCAGCTGAACCCCGAGCATGCGGGCAAGACTCTCCAGCCATACCCTCTGGAAAAAGGCTAACAATATCCTATCATTGACCCTTTGTACTAATTACCAGTGTGGCACTTAATTGACCTATTGACTAAGCCCGTTATCCTATCATACTATCTCCTCCATAAACTTATCTAGCTTAATCTTAAAGTCATGGAGGTCCTTCGCCCCCACTGTTTCCTTCGGAAGGCTGTTCCAGAATTGCACTCCTCTGATGGTTAGAAACCTTCGTCTAATTTCAAGCCTAAATTTCCTGACTGACAATTTATATCCGTTTGTCCTCATGTCCACATTAGCTCTGAGCTGAAATAATTCCTCTCCTTCCCTGGTATTTATCCCTCTGATATATTTAAAGAGTGCAATCATATCTCCTCTTATCCTTCTTTTGGTTAAGGAAAACAAACCGAGCTCCTCAAGTCTCCTTTCATACGACAGGCTTTCCATTCCTCGGATCATTCTAGTGGCCCTTCTTTGTACCCGTTCCAGTTTGAATTCATCCTTCTTAAACATGGGAGACCAAAACTGCACACAATACTCCAAATGAGGTCTTACCAACGCCTTATATAACAGGACTAGCACCTCCTTATCCCTACTAGAAATACCTCGTCTAATGCATCCCAAGACTGCATTAGCTTTTTTAATGGCCACATCACATTGCCTACTCATAGTCATCCTACGATCAACCAGGACTCCTAGGTCCTTCTCCTCCTCCGTTACTTCCAACTGGTGCGTCCCCAGCTTATAACTAAAGTTCTTGTTAGTCATCCCTAAATGCATAACTTTACACTTCTCACTATTGAATTTCATCCTGTTACTAATACTCCAGTTTACAAGGTCATCCAAATCTCCCTGGAGGATATCCCGATCCTTTTCCGAATTTGCAATACCTCCCAACTTGGTGTCATCCGCAAACTTTATCAGCCCACTCCTACTCTTGGTTCCCAGGTCAGCGATAAATAGATTGAATAACATCGGACCCAAAACCGAACCTTGAGGAACTCCACTGGTAACCCCCCTCCAACCCGACAGTTCCCCCTTCAATATGACCCTCTGCAGTCTCCCCTTTAACCAGTTCCTTATCCACCTCTGGATTTTCATTTCGATCCCCATCTTTTCCAATTTAACAAGTAATTCCTCATGCGGTACCGTATCAAACGCCTTACTGAAATTAAGATATATTAGATCCACCGCATTTCCCTTGTCTAAAAAATCTGTTACTTTCTCAAAGAAGGAGATCAGGTTGGTTTGGCACGATCTACCTTTCGTAAATCCATGCTGTAATTTGTCCCAGTTGCCATCGGCCTCAAGGTCCGTAACCACTCTCTCCTTTAAACATTTTTCCATGACTTTGCATACTACAGATGTTAAACTAACAGGCCTGTAGTTACCCGGGTCACTTTTTTTCCGCTTCTTGAATATAGGAACTATATTAGCTAATCTCCAGTCAAACGGTACAACCCCCGAGTTTAGAGATTTATTAAAAATCATCGCTAACGGGCTTGCAATTTCATTCGCCAATTCCCTTAATATTCTAGGATGTAGATTATCCGGACCCCCCGAATGCCAGACTCCAAACTGAATAAATACCTCACAAGATAATTGGCCGGACGCCTCAACACTCTTTGTGATATCATTGTTCCGTTACCTTGTTTTGTGTGGAAACTGGCTGATTAACCGATTACAGGCCTGTATTAACCTTCTTGAACTGCTGGATTAATTGGGAAATTCTGTTGTCTTCCCCATTTTATATACAGTGAACGAGGTGAAGTAGGGTCATGAATTGGGCTGAACGACTCTGTCTTGTTCACGTCGTTAGTTGTGTAGTGTGTTGTGACTGATGCTGGCATGTGTAACTGAGTTGGCAAGAGCAAACGGGACAAATGCCCACTTTGGTCAAAAAAGTGGAGTGCGGAGGAACGTATGGGACGCAAGCGGCGATGCCAACCCTGCATGGCGGGGTGGGGGGGGGAGAGGCAGGGCTCAGGAGAGCGGCTCGGGCCATGTCCCATTTTTCTTTTGGAAAATATGGTCACCCTACCAAAACCCATGGAAGTGGATGGAAAACTCATACTGGCTTCAGGGGGCTTTGGATCAGGCTCTTATCCTCTCAGGATGGGATCATCATAAAGCTCACCATTGCCCCCCTCTGCTCCAAGGGTAAAAACGCCCATGGACTTCAGTGGGAGCAGAGTTAGGCTGAGACTGAGCACATTTGAAAATCTCAGCGGGTGGAAAATGGAAATAATCACACCTCCCTAGCTCCCAAGGGTGAGGTGCTCCTGTACCGTGGGGATGGTTTGCACCGATGTCACTCCCTTCACTTCACTAGAGTTATGTTTGATGTATACCATTGTGGGTGAGACCAAAATTGGGCCAGCAGTGTCTGTACTGATCATGTAATTATAGACACCTTGTCACAGAGGGATATGTTTCTATTGCTACATTACTGATTCCACAGGAGGAAAAAATCTAAAGCTGTCACTATGACAATAACAAATAGTCACGGTCACAGGCTTCCCTCTGGCTATCATCTTTTGGACAGCAGTTCTTAATATACCTAGTAGTATTGGGGCAGCCTTCTCTGATTCATCCCCCTTTTAAATTTTATTTTCAAGGCATAACAATAATATAGATTGAATAAAGTTCCATTGGAGCCAATGGTATTAGCCAACCAGAGATCCGTTGAGTTACAGCGGGAGATACGACCTTGACAAGATACAAGCAATTCAGACATTCTGGTGCATCAAGATATGTCATTATGCTGAAATCAAGAATATCACTGCACTCTAAAAAAGCATAACAGAGCCAAAATGCTCAATTAAAGACTGAAAACGGATCCTCGTAGAACTCAAAACTTAGTGTGGAAAAGCTGCGCATGAAGAACAATATTTGTGTTTTAATTAAGTAATTATAAATTGCCCTAAAATTTAGGAGACTGACACAATGGAATTCTAGCTACTATATATCTATCTCTGTCTCCTTCCCTCTCACCCTCTGGGTTTTGTACTGATGTTCATCACTCCTATGAACCCGTAGCACCTATGATTGGAAAAGCAAGGTTCCCAGGGGACTTCATGAAGTCTTCTTTCTTTCTTTCTTTTCTGTTCAGAGGAGGCTCTATTTGTAAATATCATTCTGATTCTGGTAGGAAAGGTGGTCTGGCTCTGACTTACTCCACTCTCCCTGAAAGTTTGTTCCACAGCTGGGTTCACTTCGATTCAGAAGCTTGGCTCTCTATCGGTCATGTGGTGCATCCTGGGCTTTCTGATCTTCACTGTCCCAGAGGAATGCAACTGTATTGGCAGTCCATGAAGAAGCAATCTCTAGTGTGGCAGGAAGATGATCCATTAATGACTTTGTGGGATTAGCATCAAGTGGCAGTGGAAGAAGTTTGGGATTGAGGGACTGGAGCACAAGGCTGATATGCTGATGGCAGCCTAACCCCTGTGGGAGGCAGGTACCTGCATTTGGCACAAGCTGGAGCCTTTGCTTAGCTTCAGATAGAGTGAATTAGAGTCATCCAGTCTGGAAGTGACAAATGCATGGATCACTGGCCAGGTCATTGCCTGAGAGGAAGGGGCAAAGTTCATTAGTGAGCAGTAGGTGAAAGAAGGTTATTTTGGTCATTAACACTACTTCATCACCTAAGCTTTGTAATGTGTCAGATGGGATTCAGAGGTATCAGAGGGGTAGCCATGTTAATCTGTATCCACAAAAACAACGAGGTGTCCGGTGACACCTTAAAGACTAACACAGGGGTCAGCAATCTTTCAGAAGTGCTGTGCTGAGTCTTCATTTATTCTCTCTAATTTAAGGTTTCGCGTGCCAGTAATACATTTTAATGTTTTTAGAAGGTCTCTTTCTATAAGTCTATAATATATAACTAAACTATTGTTGTATGTAAAGTAAATAAGGTTTTTTAAATGTTTTAAGAAGGTTCAATTAAAATGAAATTAAAATGCAGAGCCCCCCGGACCGGTGGCCAGGACCCGGACAGTGTGAGTGCCACTGAAAATCAGCTTGCGTGCCGCCTTCGGCACACGTGCCATAGGTTGCCTACCCCTGGACTAACAGATTTATTTTATTTGTAGATGCAAATAAATCTGTTAGTATTTAAGATGCCACCGGACTCCTCATTGTTTTTGAAGATTTAGAGGATTTGCACCACGTTGCCTTCGATGAAAATGTCCTAGTTAATTCTTCAATTGTTTCCTCTTCTAACCAACACCAATTTGGATTTGTTCTTTGAAAGATAAATTAAAAGATTCTGATTAATAGATAAAGATAGCTAGATACACTGCTAGATTTGGAATAATTTGTAAAGTTCATCATTCTAAACAAATGTTTGTTTTAAAAGCAATTCATTGATATATTACCTTTTGCTTAAAAATTTTTTAGTTACGTGCTCTGGGTTATATTTTCAGAGCCACATATATAGAGAACTAGATGCACGAATATTTTTAATTGGCTCAAGGTGCACTGTTTTGGAAATGAACCTATACAATATGCGTACTCTGTCACCATTAGCATGGGAATACCAATCACTGCAATTGAGACATGACCTGGATCTCCACTGGGTCATATATATAGCAGCTCTAATCATGGGAATTAATAGGAATCTTGTTCCCTTTCACTTCTGTTCTTACAATGCTGTGCTAAACTCTCCTCCAATAGATATTACCCTTCACACACTTTGCATCTTTTTCCCTTGTAAATTGTGAAATCGTCTGCCTTTTGGTAACCTCTTCTAATTAGATGCAAATGAGAAAAGTTACATCTCTGGTGACTTTCATTTTCAAAATGTTATTGGAGATTGTTGGCAGTTAATGCATTTTTATAATTTGTGTTATGGTTGTTCGTGAAAGTCTGCCTTTTACACAGAGTAGAGCGAAACAACTGTACTTTATGTAGCTATTAAAGCACAATCACTTAAAAATACTATTGTTTGTCATAATGTATATCCCTCTGAATACATACAGGTAGGTGGCTAGTTATCTGCGGTATGTTCGAAATGCATGGCAAGTTGGCACATACAACCCATTCAGATTGTCAGGAAGTAAGCTACTGCCCTGGAGAAATTGTGCTTCCTGAATCATGGATTTGTGCATCTGAAGGGGTGTCAATATTTTTCTTCAATAAATATATAAATATATAATGTCTTGCATGTTCCTTCCTATGATTTTTTTTCCTTTTGACTCAATGCTTTTCAGGTTAGACATTTCCTCTTTATTAGGGATCTACAACTAAGCAAATCTAGGGAGCTGATACAGACCTTATTAGTAATTAAGTACATCTAAAAGATTAGTTATCAAAGTTGCCCTTTCACATCACCATTGTAGTATAGGGCCAGATTCTCTCCTGCGCCTAGACCTAGACCTTCCAGCGCCAGGGGAGGGGAGCTGTTTATGACTCCCTGATTTTCAGACTGCCCTGGCCCTCGTGTGAGTTAGAGCAGCATAGGGGTTTCTCTAATTTCTGACAGCAGGTGTTGTCCCTACGTGACCAGATGAGAACTGGCCTCTGTCATGGCCCATCCCTCCCCTAATATGCCACCTACCTTGGGCTGGGGTGTGGTTGGCTTTATACCAAGGGGATTCTAACCTTGGCCGCTCTCACCAGATTCATAGATTCTAGGGCTGGAAGTGACCTCGAGAGGTCATCGAGTTCAGTCCCCTGCCCTCATGACAGGACCAAATACTGTCTAGACCATCCCGGCTAGACATTTATCTAACCTACTCTTAAATATCTCCAGAGATATTTCCACAACCTCCCTAGGCAATTTATTCCAGTGTTCAACCACCCTGACAGTTAGGAACTTTTTCCTAATGTCCAACCTAAACCTCCCTTGCTGCAGTTTATGCCCATTGCTTCTTGTTCTATCCTTAGAGGCTAAGGTGAACAAGTTTTCTCTTTCCTCCTGATGACACCCCTTTAGATACCTGAAAACTGCTATCATGTCCCCTCTCAGACTTCTCTTTTCCAAACTAAAAAGAGGGGGCAGAGAATCTGGACTATGGTTTATATTCCTGATCCCAAGCCAGCTGGGGTTATGAAGAGTTTTTCCAGACCTGAGAACTTGTCTTCCAAGATTCAGCATGGAAAAGCTTTTTTACCATAAAGTCTTAAAACTCAGAGTAGAGGTTGAATGTGGAAGTGTCTGGGGATGACGACTGGAGCTTTTTGAAGTATACATCTACATCCATCCTGGTTCTGAGGTTTCTAATGCATTTCTGTATTATGTGGTGGTTATTAGTGTCAGAGAATTTTTTTTTTTGTGTGTAGCCGTGTGATAGAGTCACCACAGTGCTCTTGCTCAGCTCCTGTCTTCTATGGTGAAATTCACTTATGCTGTTGAGGGCCAGTGCAAGGTCTTGTCTACACAGTGACTTAATGCACCATTAAGTCATGACAGGTTCTGAAGTGCAGAGGATGGAATAGAGAAACTTAAACACTTTGTGACATTTTTTACTCATTTACTTCAGAGTGAATTTTTTAATTTTTTTTTTAAATTTTTTTTATTTTTTTTTTTTTTTTTTTTTTTTTGTTCTTTTTGTTTGTGGCATCTGAAGATGTTTGTTGGTGTGAATTACTATAATGGTTGATTTTTTAATAGAAAAAGATAAAGCAGCATTCTGGGAAAGAGATTTTACTTCCTACAATAAACCAGAATGCATGTTTTTTAACAGCACAGTTACACTGACTGATATGTCTTGTCTCCACACAGACTTGGAGAACATAGAAATTCCCATACTGGCTCAGCCCCATGGTCCTTATAGTCCATGTCCTGTCTCTGACAATGGCCAACCCCAGGTTGTTCCTTCTGAATGTCTTTAATGCTAAGTAACGTAGCCAGGGATGTTCTCATTATCCATGTCTAATATGTCATTGAATTCTACTGAGCACTTACCCGCAAGGATATTTAGTGGAAGAAGTTCCACAAGCTAGTTCTGAGCTGAGTTTAAAAAAAATCAGATTTAAATGCTTTGTATTTTAGTATAATTGAATGTCATCTCTTCTTCCATTATAAAAAAGCAAATAGGAGTGCCTGGTTTTACCTTTTCTCTACCATTCGTTATTTTGTATTCCTTTAACATGTTTTTATTATTTAAACCCTTGTAAATCTGGAGTAACTCCACTGAACTCATGGGAGTGATACAGGAATTGCACATGTGTAGATGAGCTCAGAATCTAACCCATGAGCCCTTTTTTAAAATGTTCAGTAACAGCTCTCTCCCTTCTTTCCTTCTGATTTCTTTCTTTCCCTTAAAATGTGTTTTAGAACATGCAAAGCACTTGGATAAATCATTTTGTGCTACTTATTATGTACGTGAAATGGTGAGTATTAATTGCCAAGTGCTGAAATAGCACTCGTTTTAGTATCGCATGGTCTGCTAAAGGTCAGAAGAATCTTTAAAAACTAATTACACAGTTAAATATATAATATGCCCTCGGGCTACAGTCCTCTTCGTTCAAATGCACAACTACATTTTGTGGCACAGAGTTACTGTTCAGGTTCTCCTGCCCAATGGGATCTGAATCCAAACCCCTCTCCAGTATCTAGACGTACTCAAGAGTTGTATTGTATCTATTTATTATTATTTTCCATTTGTCATTTGGGGAGTTAAGAAGCTTCAGAAGGAGAATGTTGCAAATATGGATTCCACGTGTTTTTGCGGTCTTAGACAAATAAGTAGTTGAACAAATTTAACAGACAGCCCTGATTGCTGTGTGTCAACCCCAGGCTTCATGGGAGGCTAGAGGGTGAAATCTGCTGTACCTGTGTACAACCAGAATATTTGGGCTCTATGTAGGTGAAGTGCAGTGGTGACCTTAAACCTCACACTGGGACTAGTGGACTGAAGTGCCAGACAGCCTGTGGCCCCTTCTTTTGGCCCACCTCCATTATGCCTTTCTGTGACATGTAGAACGTTAACAGGCCTTTCCCCACAATCCCTCTGTGCAGCACCTCATCAGGGTGTAAGTGGTTACTTGAAACGGGAGTACATCCCAGTACACTATGGAACTGTTAGTGCATGGTAGCAGGGTCTACACAGCCAGTTAGCACATGGCAGGCTAGTGCACTGAAGATTCACACCATGGCTTGCTGTGCATTAAGTCACTGTGTAGACAAGACCTTGCACTGGCCCTCAACAGCATAAGTGAATTTCACCATAGAAGACAGGAGCTGAGCAAGAGCACTGTGGTGACTCTTATCACTCGGCTACACTGCAAAAAGAAAAAAAGAAAAGAAAACCATGGCCACAAGGCTCAGAGCCTGAGTCAACTGACTCAGGTTTACACTACAGGCCTAAACAGAGCAATATAGACTTTCCCGCTAGGGCTGGAGCCCAGGCTCTGAGACCCTTCCCCCTCCTGGGTTTCAGCCGGAGTCAGAGTATCTACACTGCTATTTTTAGCCTCATAGTGTGATTCCTGCAAGCCCAAGTCAGTTACCCGGGCTCTGAGATTCGCTGTTGTGGCATTTTTTGCTGTGTAGCTGTACCCTTAGAGCTAATTTCTTCTTTTTTTAATATCTTGAGTTGTGCATGTAAAATATGCCATAAAATTGTGGGTAATTGGATATGAATTGTGCATGCAATGACATAGTCACAGGGTAATACCTATGCATTCATGTCCTATTACTCCCCCCAACAAGAGTGCAGTGATAGTGAGCAGGCTTGGAGGCAAAGACTTCAATTTACATATGCCAGTGAGTTTTCAACATATGGGCCCAAACAGCACTCCGCCATTCATTTGCATATTGAAGGGATTATTAATTATTACCCAGCAGTCTGCTTTCCTTTTCATTCTTTACGAATCTGTTACTTAGGATGATATTTGATCTTGGCTAATTTTATTGTTCTTAAATGTCTTGTTAACATTAAACTGTCATTCACCAAAACCTGCAACCAGCTGTGATAAAAGACAAAAAGCAAAAAAGTAGAAAATGAACCCTGCCTACATTGCAGACCAGCCCATTGAGCAAACACAGCTCTCATCGAAACACCTTAGCTAGGCACTAGCACAGTTTTATTCAAATAAAAAACAAATTATTTTTAAAACTTGTTTTAGAAAAACAGCAACTCGTCACTAACACTGCTGAGGAGTTAAATAATTCAAACAAACATTTGGTTTCTCCATCATAAAAAACTAGGATTCACCTGCTTATTTTTTTTCATTCTTTTCCTTTTGCATTACAAACTATCGAAGGCAACAATTTGGTTGCACAAAATGGCACATGCAAAGCACTAAGAGCCAGATTTACAAAGGTATTTAGGCACTTAGAGAGGCAAGTAAGCTCCTAGTGGAATTTACGAAGCACCTGAGCAATTTAGGTGCCTAATGCCCAGTGAAAGTCAAAGGGCTTTAGGTGGCCTAGTTCATAGAGCACATTTGTAAATCCCACTAGGTTCCTACATTCATCTTTAGGTGCCTTTGTAAATCTCACTCCAAGTACCTACATTTTTGAAAAAAGAGGTAAGATTTTGTAAGCAGATTAGATGTGGGTTTGGTGCTAAATAATGCCTGGGACTTTCAAGGGAATAGAGTTTGTACCATAATTTCATGACTTTTGCCTTTTTCATCCTGACAAGCTTCATGACCTTTCATAAACTTTCCAAGATAAAATTGTAGCTTTGCTACGACTGAGTGTGCACAGGAACACAAGTAAGAAAACTCAGCGGTTTATCTAATGATAAAAGCTGAGTAATATACCAAAGAGCAGAAAAGAAGATTGACTGTTCTTTTTGGACAGACGTAATTGCTCTCAGGGTCACATTCAGTGTCCATCTGCTGTGGTGGTCAGGTGTTCTAGGAACGATGTGAGAGAGGCGTAAAGCATCATGCACACAACTGTAACATTGTAAACACATGAAACACAATTAGGATAGCAGTGATAGTAATAAAAGAAAGCAGGAGTATTTCCATCCATGGACAATTACAAACATGGTGATGGGGTGGGGGGGGGGGGGAAGACATGGAAACAGAAGGAAATGATTCCCCCCAGTGAGGTTGAAATATTAGTGGATTAAAAATTAAACTTCCATCTATTTAGCTTTATACCAGCCAGTCACTGATCACATATACATCAACCTCCCACAAACCAGTCTTGCTATTTAGCCCTTTGTTGATCTGGCCAGAGAAGAAAGTGAAATTGACCAGCTGTACAAATGGTGTATGTGAATTCTGACATCAGCAAAAATAGAGAAGAAGATTAGTCAGAGAAAGATAAAACATAGGAATTGTCAGACTGGGTCAGATGCTTTGTTCATCTTGTTCGGCGTCTGACAGGAACCAGCACCTGATTCCTCAAAGGCAGGTGCAAGAACCCCATGCAGTAGGAAGATGTGGAATAATCTGCCCACCAGAGGATTCTCCAGCTAACCCTTAATATTTAGAGATTGGTGTAGTCTCTGAAGCACAAGGTTTTATATCCTTCTACAACTTTTCTTCTAATTATAACTATGACTATACTGTTTAGCCATTTAAATATCCGGTTTCTCTTAGAATGTTGTTAAATTCTTGATCTCTACAGCAGCCTGTGGCAATGAGTTCCACAGTCTAATTATACACTGTGTGAAGTAGCTCATAATAAGCCCAGTCCTATATGATGTCAGGAATACCTCAATTCCCATTGACTTCAGTAGGAGTTGAAGGCCTCAGTACCATGTCATGCCTAATATAAACAAAGGGGCTGGGGAGGTGGTCTGCGCTAAGCAGAAAGTAACCAATGAAGTTTTTGTCTTTCCTTTGGCTCCTAGCTCTCCGAGCCCATCATTTACCCTGACTAGAAGGAACCATAGCCATGGCATATGATCTCATATTTTGGCTGAAATCATGTGTCATTTCCAAATGTCATGAAACCGTATCGTCCATGACAGATACAGGAGCGAAGGAATTGCCATGCCACATGAGAGCAGTGATCCATTGATTCCAGGATCTCTCTCTGCCTAGATGATTTAGAGGAGGGTGCAAAAAAAAACCCAATAGACAATTTTGTAAAACCTATTCATCTGGAAATGTCTTCCTAATCCCCCCATGGTTCATGCTTGGCTTATGCTGTGAAGCATGAGTGTCTATATTTCTTCTATAAATAGTTTGTATGTTATCTGATGCTGCTTGTAGACGTTTTCATTTTCCATACCAATATTTAATCCATTTCTCAATCCTACTAAGATTGTGGCCTCAGTGGCTCTAAATGAACAGGTATTTTCAATGACACCCCTCCCCCCCCAAAAAAAGTTTTTTTTCTACCTCCATCTTGCTAGGAAACTTTGACTGTTTCTCCCTGGCCACAATGATCCATGAAGAATTCTAGCAGTATAGAGGGGCACAATTTTCCTTTACTGCCAGCAGCCAACAGAGATCCTTCCTTAGCTCAAGTGGTAGGGGGTTTTGCTTTCCAAGCAAGAGGCATTTGGCTACTAGGGTGTGATGTGAGAATGTAGACAATAGAGGATGGGAATTCTAATCCCACAGACTTTCTGAAGTGCTGAGTGACTGGTGTGCATCACAGTAATTGTAAACTTCCTAGGTGACCGTAGACTGGTTACACGGTAATCTGTATGATATATGTATGAATTCTGTGTGTCTTTGTACATACAATAAATATGTACAGGCACATAGCAGGAGAAATTTACCTCTGTGCAGAGGGCCAGTGCCACTAAAGCTCTGGCTCATCCATAATCATTTGGAAGATATCAAGTGTGTCTTCAGAATTTGCATGCTTAGTCTGCCTTGGGAAAGGGGATTGTCTTGGTGCAGATAGAGATTAGACAGCAATTTACTCGTCATCAGGGTAAGACAGTGAACTCGACTCTTCATTACAGGGAAGAGTAAATAAGGAAGGATGCATTTCCTGGCAAACTAGGGGATTGTGAGCCTTGCTCCAGTTTCCAGAGGGGATTTCCATAATTGTGTCTATTTCACACATGAGGCATACTTTTACTGTGAGGAAATTTACAGGTTTAAGGTGGACTGTTTGTGGGGAGGGAGGGGAATCAGCTATACAAATGTAATTTTTTGTCTCTGACTGTCGTTCGGGTTGTACCAGTCAGGTCTGAAGATCTAAGTTAATTGCCTCGGTTTTATAACTCACATATGAATCATTGACAGCAGTGATTTGTCTCTGAGATGATTGTAACTTTGGAATTGATATTCTCTCTTCCCCACCACAGACCCAAATATCCCCCCCTTTTTTTGTTGTTGTTGCATGGGAGGCTGTGAAGAGAGCTTGCAGCTACTTGCACTTGATAGGTGAATGAACGAAGCGTTTTACAAGGTCCCACAATGAATTTGCATACCTTCTGTGACCTTCGCGTCTGCTCCCGGTGACCATACCACTCTTGTCTACAGCCCCACCTTAGATTTTCCATAAATGCTCCTTTGCTTAAAAATTCCTAAATCCTTCAATAACGTAAAATCTGACTAAGCGAATGCAGAGGTGGATAAACAACGTTTGTACAAGAATGCGTTTAATTGGTGTTCAGCTAAGACAGAGGACTGGATTGTCTAGTGATTAGGCCTGCAGTTTAGGAGACCCAGGTCCAGGTTTCTGCTCTGCCAAAGACTTTGTGTGAACTTGCGCAATGGGAGTTAAGCACCTAAATACCTTTGAGGATCTGAGGCTTCGCCTCTCTTGGCCCCAGTTCCCCATCTGGACAAAGGGGATAAATAGTACCGCCCTACTTCACAGGGGTGTTGCAAGGATATGTTAAAGACTGTGAAGGGCCAGATAAGTATGACAGAGAAACCAAATTGTGGTCTCATTCTAATCAAGGCGCGTTTGGGCTCTGATTTCAGAGGGACCAGGATTTGGCTAAGCTTGTGCCAGAATAGGTGCATGGGACCCATCAATGGCATAAGTGGTAGTTTAACCATTGATGTCAGTGGGAGCAGGCTTATGGGGAGGCAAGTATGTCATGCAGCAACAGACAGATGTTTTCAGAAGTAATTTAAATGCTCTTTATTGCACAGGTAGGGAGCATTTTTTCTTAAATTATCTGATGATTTTAAAGACCTTGCTCTTTGTGTGATGCATGAAAAAGATGCTCTAAACCCACATTCCCTATTACGGGATTAAAGGTTTGGCTCATGGCTTTATAGAAAGCATGTTGTTTGTTGCTCAATAAATCAGGTTACTATAATTCTAAAACTTCTACCTGAATTTCTGATCAGCATTTAAAATAGTTAATTCCTGCAATTGACAGCATAGAAACCAGTATAACATTATCACAGCATTAAATTAACAGCAACTTTGTCAACCACAAATGTGATCCTATATGAATATTTTGCAATACAAAAATCCCTGTGAAATAATGCATTTGCCTCTTTTGCTTGGATGGTATATACCTTTAATAACGTAACAGCTTCTTCAGATTGTTTGCACTTGTATAATGAGGAGTGCAGAATTGTAGCTTCAAAATTTGCCGCCATTTAATAATGCTTTTTCCTCTAACTTTTCTTTAAATATTAAACAGCCTTTGATCTAGTTAACATACAACGTTTCACACACACAATAAATGTCATGTTGTTTGAGATTTTGTTTTGTTTTTATTTTAAATGGAGGGGTCTTCTTCTAGGAAACGTATTTGTTACATTAGCAAATGAAAGCCTTTCTTCTCCGAATAGGATTAGACCAAATAATTACAAGAGGGTCTCTATGCCATCCCAGCGCTGTTCTCCACAGTGGTGCTGAAGGGCCTCTCTAGGACACACAGAGGTTCAATGTCAGAGGATGGCTGAAAAGGTTACATTTAATTCATGGCCACTTGGGAGAGATGGAGTCACCTTCAGATGGAGGGCTGCAGTTCTTCCTGCCATGAGCCCCAGTACAGAGAGCCAGTAGGAACAGGAGACAGTTACTTAAGCCTCAGTAATTCCACCAGCCACTACTGGTGTAACTAAGGCACGGTTGCTAAGGGACTGTAATTAGCAGGGAGCAGGAAGAAATTGGGAGTTTAACCTGGTGCAACACCATCATCTCACAATGTCGTACGGTTCACTTTGCGAGACCTAGAGTGTTTGTGTAAGTTCCATGGAAGCTTTCTGCAAGTTACTGCAATGTTTGTGACATATTTCAGCAGATGGCACTACCAGAGAAGGCTCCAGAAGTGTTCAGCCCACTCCCCTGTCCACCTCTTCCTACGTTTGCCCACAGAGAATCCCTAAGCCCAAAGATTGCATTATGACACTGGGTATACTATAATAGGAAGCTCCTGCAAGCACCATCTATCCCAGGCACTGAGCGCCTCACACTCATTAGTGTATTTATATTCCCATCACCCCACGTGGGGCAGGAAAGTCTGTTATCCACATTGTACAGATGGGGAACTGAGGCACACAGAGACTAAGGCCCAGCTTCTCAAAGGTATTTAGATGGCAAATGGGAGTGAGGCTGAATACCTAAATACCTTTTGAGGATCTGGACGCAAGTGACTTGCCCAGGATCAAGTCTGTGGCAGAGCAGGAAATTGTACCAAGATCCCCCAGGACCCAGGCTAGCACCCTAATCACTGGACCCCTGGGTCCTACCATGAACCTAATGGATCTATTGTATGCTCTCTCAGCAAGGGCCCATTTTGTGCACATGTGGTGTCCCCCTGAAATCAGTAAGGCTCTTCAAGATCCATGTGCAGAGTATTGGGGAGCCTTCAGCATTAGGCCAGCATCACACATTCATCTGCTGCTGTTTATAGATTTCACAGCTAAGCACTTGTGTCAAGAGTCACAAGTTCCCCGCAGAGATCACCCACTTGAAAAAAGAAGGCGGAGTTCGTTTTGGGAAGAACAGATGCAGCCTATCAGGAGAGGATTGATGTCATTTGATTATTGTAATTAGTTTGTACAGTCTGCAACCTTATTACCTGTTCAAGTCACATCATCCCCTCCCCCCCCTTTGTTACTTAGCCTTCATTTCAGGGAGTCAGCCTCTGCATCCATATTTGTATGTGGCATGATCTGTTACCCAGGCTCAGGTTGGAAATGAAATCTGAAAGGCATTATTTCAGAATGTGTGCGCAGATGACAACTTGACAGATACATGTCTGCAATGGTAGATCATTGCTTAGTATGCCAGGAAATGAGCATTTCCGGCTTGCCTGACTACCAGTTTGATATTCCTTGAAATCATGGACAAATGCAATGATTTTTCTGAATAAAAAGTGCATTGTTTTAATGGAAGAGGGGCAAGAGGGAAATGCCTCACTAAAGGCCGTCGTTTACTTTTCATCTTGGCCACTAACTGAGGTAGTGCCTTCTGTAGTTGTTTTCCCCACACATCCTCTGGAGATCCCTAGCTTAAGTAAATACATTTGAATATAATCATATTAATAGATCAAAGGAAATGTACAATCTTATTGTAACAGGTTAATTGTTACTGGATCATTCTAACTGTTGATGGTCTACTGTACTCTGTCTCAGCAGTGAATTCAGACCTGCCTTCTATTCCTAGCACTGTTTCTGGTTGTTGTTTTAATATTTGTTATTACTTCGCTATTTCATTTGGCAAGGTTGAAATCTGTCCACAGCACCTAATGCACAAGCAAGCTTTCTGTTGCCAATAGCTGTAACTTACCACAACAGTGGCAAGCAGCATGCCTGGACTTTCTAGCCTCTGCATCCACATAAATAATGCATTCAACTTCCTGTAACTACAAGAATCCACAGAGTTTTTATTGGAGGAGGAGGAGATAGGGGATGGAAGGTGGTGGAAACAGCTGCAAGTAATTATTATTACTGATTAGACCCCAGATGCATGGGTTTTTTTAATTAGCCAGTGTCTAACCCTAATGGATACATTGTGATATTTGTTAATGCTTGTTAAGTGTGGAAGGTTAAGGAATGAATTTTATTCTCTTCTGGCACACACATACGCACAAAATCCCCTGCGCTCTTTTAGCAGAGCTAGTTATTGAAATTCTGGCAAGGAACACTCATCCAGCTGCACAGCTCCAAACTTTGTATCTGATTGTTTCTTAATTATCTTAGTTAAATGCAGGTCATCTTAGATGCTTGAAAAGCAACTTCAGTGACTGTTTTATGTACTGAAAAAGCTTAGCAGCATTGCTTTCACCCACTAACCAACATGGTAAGTGGATAGAAATGAATAGAAATGTAAATGCAGTGGGCACGTTATCCAGGTGCTGGTAACTGTCCCTGTTCCTCTCTCTAGCTCAGTATCAGCCAACCCTGTAGTAATGTGAATGTCATGCTATGGGAGAAGAATAACTGCCTTTTTGCTATTGATGCTGTAAACCGTGAAATGCTAGTCCCTGTGCCAGACTGTGGAATGATATGTGCAATGCATACAGTACCAAAGATATAGCAGAGGGGAGATGCATCAGAAAACACCGTTTAGCTATTTAGCAGAAGGTTTCAGATTAGAAATGTAACTATGATGATTTAGTTGGGGATTGGTCCTGCTTTGAGCAGGGGGTTGGACTAGATGATCTCCTGAGGTCCCTTCCAACCCTGATATTCTATGATTCTATGCAACAAGCCAAAATTGGTTAAAATACAGAGTGCTGACTAAGCATAAAATTCCCTTTGTCATTCTTACTTGACTGAATTTTAATTACTTGGAAATCCTCAAAGTTTTCCCTCCAATGCCAAAAGAGTGATTCATTCATTTCTTGGCTTTGTGGGTAAAGTAAGAGACAAGTATTAAATATTAAATCTCCTTGATGATGCTGAGATTATGAGACATACTGATGTCTGTTTTTATTGGAATATTTGCAGTATACAGGTGCTATGCTGTTGAAATTATTTTAAGCAGAGGAAATTTGGATTCAGCTACTTAAACACCATGAAGATGCATTTGGATAGACATGTCCAGAACTGTGCTAGACAATATAATTGAATGGATATCATGAGTCAGGATGTTGTGGATTAAATTCAAATTTTGGAGGTATTTGTAGAAAGCTGTATATTGAACTAGCTCTTGCACTGAAGTAATGATATTCTTTGCAAGTGAACTTTTGAAGCTTAGCAAATCTTGAATGTATGATTTTATTGCAAAGTTTACTCCACAAATATAAGCCTGCAACATCTTTATGTTTATAACTTCGGGAGGTGGGGTTAAGTTAGAAACATAGATAGCTGGGTTTGCGATGACCGGGAGAACTGCATGGTGACTTGCCTGCCTGGTGCCAAGGTTGCAGATCTCTCGAGACATCTAGACAGGCTTATGTGTAGTGCTGGGGAAGATCCAATGGTTGTGGTACATGTAGGTACCAATGACATAGGGAAGGATAGGAGAGAGGTCCCGGAGGCCAAATTTAGGCTGCTAGATAAGAGAGTGAAGTCCAGGACCTCCATAGTAGCATTCTCTGAAATGCTTCCAGTTCCACACGTAGGACCAGTTAGACAGGCAGAAATGCTGGGACTCAGTGCATGGATGAGATGATGGTGTGGGGAGGAGGGGTTTAGATTTATTAGGAGCTGGGGAAACTTTTGGGGAAAGGGGAGCCTATACGGGAAGGATGGGCTCCACCTAAAGCAAAATGGAACCAGGTTGTGGCACTTAAAATTAAAAAGGTCGCAGAGCAGTTTTTAAACTAAGGGCTGGGGGAAAGCCGACAGGTGCTGAGGAGCACGTGGTTCGGACAGAGACATTCCTTAGGGGAGGGTCTATTAATGGAGTTTCTCTATGTCCTAGTAAGGAGGAGAGAATGGAAGATAAAACACAGGTAGTATCTGATGAGAAACAGTCAAATGAAAACAAGTCTCACTCAATTACATCATGTAATGGAATACAGCTAAAAAGTGACAAGTTTTGAAAGTGCTTATATACCAATGCTAGAAGTCTAAATAATAAGATGGGTGAACTAGAGTGCCTCATATTAAATGAGGATGTTGATATAACAGGCATCACACAAACTTGGTGGAATGAGGATAATCAGTGGGACACAGTGGGACTCTTTGCCAGAGGATGTTGTAAAGGCCAAGACTATAACAGGGTTCAAAAAAGAACTAGATAAATTTATGGAGGATAGGGCCATCAGTGGCTATTAGCCAGGATGGGCAGGGATAGTGTCCCTAGCCTCTGTTTGCCAGAACCTGGGAATAGGCAACAGGGGATGGATCACTGGATGATTACCTGTTCTGTTCATTCCCTCTGGGGCACATGGCATTGGCCACTGATGGGAGACAGGACACTGAGCTAGATGGACCTTTGGTCAACCCAGTATGGCTGTTCTTATGTTCTTAAGTTGTAAAAATGCTTCCATCTAGCACTGGTTGCAAGGCCTTGATTTTCTTTTTTAAGCTTCTCCGTGAAATAATTATGTAGTATGTATATCATAAATCCCCATACAGAGTTGAGTCCCTTTACTCTATTTACATCAGTTTTCAAGGAATCTCTAAATTGAGCTGGGGGTGGTGGTAAATCAGCCCCTAAAGATGGTGGGGGAGGAGCAGAAAAACACTTTTGCCCTCATCCTTGGGTTCTTTGTTAAGAACTCTGTTTGGTGCAGAGCCTGCTGAGTGAACTAGAGGTGCTGTTTATGTCATCTTTTTCTGAGGTTTAGTAGTGGGGAAGGAAGGCCCAGTGGTTAGAGCACTAGACTGGCACTCTGGAGACCTAGGTTCAAATTTCTGCTCTGCCACAGGCTTCCTGTATGATCTTGGGTGAGCCACTTAGTGTCTTCCTGTGCCTGAGCTGTAGAATGGGGCTCACAGAGCTGCATTGTGAGGATAAAAACATTAAAGACTGTGAACCACTCTGGTGCTACAGCACTGGGGAGATGAGAAGAATATTGTTCTCAAGTAAAACACATGCGGTGTGCTCGTCTCTCTCCCACTGCTTACAGTCCTAGGCAGAAAAAATGAGTTGGGTGCTTTATATTTCTTGTATTAAACTGCCTGCTCATTTCCTGAATGCTACTTTACTATATAATTCCCCTGATTAATTTTTCCATTGGACAATTCCAGTATTCAACACAGTCTGAGCCTGTGTATACATCAGCTGGGCAATTTATTGCCATTGATTAAAGCTCCTGAAATTCATGTTTAATGTCATATTCGTGAGTCACAGGGAGTGCCACAAACTGAGCTTCTGATTAGGATGAAAGAGACGCAGTGTCTCACATTTCACTGGAGGATGAAGAGAGTCAGAAGACCCTTTTGTTCCCATGAAATAACAGCCCATCTTATTGCATCTTTCTGTTACAATTACCTGCAGCAAACACTGAAATGATTAACATTTCTTGAGAGAACCCGTAGTTTTTAGTAAAGCACGTTTCTGTAAACCACAGTGATTGCCCTTAAAGAGTCTGCATTCTGCCAATGGATAATATATGGGTATACGTTGTATGTAAACTTGATTCCACAGTAAAGTCATATGCATGCTGGGATGAACATTAACCTTTCAAGTGCACTGATATTCATCATGACCGGTCTGCAGGTTTCTGATAAATATATGTTGCTGTGATTGCCCCCAGCTGACACGCTTCCAGGTACATGTTCGAGAAGGCTCGTTGAACGTTGCTTCCTATCTTTTATTATGCACATCACAAGGGAATACAGTCTTCACAAAGGGATCCCACTGAAGTTGAGCACATGCTTAAGTGTTATCTCAGATTAGGGCTTATATGTGTTTAGCACTAAAGCTTTCCTGCCTTTTCCTTAAAGAAGACGCACATACCAAAAACTATAGGTGAGAAAAAAAGTACAGATTTCCAGCACAGTTGTCCTCCCAGTAACATGGGGTGATGGCAGAGGGAAGGGGAGGGGTCAGTTATGTGTGCATGGGAGAAAGCAGGATTCATGGGACATCTGCTTCGTCTCTCTCTCACACACTCTCTCTCTCCAGTGGTCAGGAAGTAGACAGTACCTTCACTCCACCCCCGAGCATGCACTGTCCAGAAGTCATCTGCACCTGCAAAAGGGCTGTCATGAATTCCTTCCTATGGCCCCTTCTTAGAGCAAGGTGGGAACAGGGAAGGAATTGTGACTCTCTGTAGATAGACTAAACCCAGCTCCCTGGACCGGAGCCCAATCCAGCCAATTAAAGGAGGGCTGGGCCACACCTGGGCTTATAAAGGGCTGCTCGTAGGCAGCTGGAGAGGGAGGGATGAGACAGGCAGAGCCCCAGAGGGGAGGTCACACTGGAGTGGAGCTAGTGCCTGCGGTGGGTCCCAGGAGCAAAGGGCTAGGGGCTCGGGGAGCAGCCCTGCGACTGCTGCTCCAGGAGGGGAGCAGAGCTGGCCAGGCTAGGAAGCTTGCAGGAGCTGGAGGGCCAGAGACCCCTTGGAGGGGTGGCCCTGAAGCCTGTCACTGAGGATTGAGTTAAGACTGGGTTAAGATAACCTCTGTTGTGCAAATAAACCTCCTTGAAGAACCAAGCGTGGCAGCACATGGTTTGGAGCCGGGGAGAAGCGACCGCCCTGGTGACACCCGCATTCAGAAAAATGATGTCTTCTGTATGTGACAGCTAGGCTCAGGTTGGTCTCGCTTTTAGTTTTTGCAGTTCCAGTGAAGGTCTTACAGAGAAATAGGATTTCTCCTTAAGCATTTTTGTGTGAGAGTGTTTAATGGAGCTCTTTGAAATTCTCAGAGATTCAGATGATTGGAATTAGTCCCTAGGGAGATGGATTAGTGGGCAGAGGACAGGTGAGCCATCAAAGGTGCATGACAAATGGATCTACCATGTGGTTCCCCAATTTATCACATGGATATCCCCTTATGTATACATATTGATACACACACAAGTTGATACATTTTGGGGAGAGGGGGTTACTGTTGTCAATGTTGATATGCATTTGGCACTCTTGGTGATTTTTGATGACCTCCATCTTCTAAATGCTGCATTTATTTAATTGGAAGAAAGTGGCCCATAATCAAATAAGAGGGATCCTTTTAATCTTAATCATCAATCCCTTATTAATGAATGTGCAGCTTTTTAATCCTCCTAGTTATACTGTTTTCAATTTCTCAGTGTATAGAAAAAATTGAATGAAATACAAATTGATAGAGTGGTTCCCTGTATTAATACCACAGGAGCATAATGTTGCTCATGTCTGTTTGAAAATTCCAAGAGTGCAATGCATGGAATGAATCACTTTGCCAACACCAGTGTTTTGCTACTAACCATCATCCATTCTCAACCTGTGACTCAACATGTCCAACTGTAACATACAGTACATCTGCCCATGAGCACATACTTGGTCTCTTCAGGGCCTGATGCTTCCCAGAATGTAGTGTACTCTTAGGGAATCCAGGTAGGGAATATGGTGAATTAAAGTGAGGGTGTAGCAGCTGGATATTTCAAATCAGATTACCCTCATGCTATGAGTAATAAGGCTTATCAGGCCTAATTTATAAAACCATAAGCAGGTTTGGGCCTAGTTAGTACATGGATGAGTGACCACCTGAGAATAATGCTACTTGTTGCTTTACTTTGCTGACAGTGGATATTCTTCATACTTTATACTTTATTTTGAGAAATGTTTTATGTACATTTGTGGCTTGCTGGAGGATGGTTCTTTATAGTGTGACATTCTGTGGCCTGTGCTATGCAGGAGGTCAGACTAGAAGGGTGACTTCTAGCCTTAAAATGTATGAAAGCCACGTTAGACACCTATTCAGTCAGAAGGACAGATACAGCCTCTACCAACTCCTCTGCTCACTTCCCCCATCTCAGTCTTGAGAATAATTATTTTTTCTCTCTTCTTCTTGAGAACTTACAGCAGTGAAGGGATTTATATTAAATTTACCAGCAAAATGCACCACCCAATACAAAAATATTTTGCAAACTTCTAAGTTCAACTCCACCATTTATTATATGGCAGGAGTCCGTTCACAGCACACAGCAGCTTCATTGACATGGAATCTGTACAACCTTTTCCTCTTGGCCAAAGAGACCCAAGTCATGGACATATGCAGAAATACAGCTGTGCACAGGGAGTTAACCTAGGGAGACCCGTCCCTAGCCTACTCTTATGATTTGTTACCAGTGGGTTAGTTTGGTTAACTTCTGCACCTGCAAGCTATAGACAAGTCACCCAGACTCACTTCCCTTCTCCTTTCAGAGTCTCCATTCCCATTTACCCATTGCTGGTTTGACTCCCAGCTGCTCATCTCCTCTAGCCTGCAACAGAACCATGTTAAAACAATATACATCTTTCCTCATATGGTAATGCAGGAATGAAAAGCCAAACCTTGCAGCTGCCGGGGGGAATTTTCAAGCTATTTTTGAGAAAAAGGCACTAACAATGGGGAGAGCGTGTTCAGTGGCGAATCTGTACCCGGACTTATGCATGTACAGAAAGACTGTAACCCAGAGACCATCCCCTTGCAGTAGCTACCAAAAACAGCCTATAGGAGGAAAACACCAAATGGCAAGACATTTCCCCCCACTCCCCAGGTGAAGCGAGATAAGGAGTACTAGCGTGCCTCCTGTTCCAATACCTTCCTTTTTCAAAACCTTACCTTAGACCTTAGCACATTGGGCTACCCACATTTGCCATCCTTGCCTATCAACTGCCCTTCTCTCCAAATTTTCCCATTTCTCCAAATCTTCCCATCTTACCCATTAGCCAGGATGGGTAAGGAATGGTGTCCCTAGCCTCTGTTTGTCAGAGGGTGGTGATGGATGGATGGCAGGAGAGGGGTCACTTGATCATTACCTGTTAGGTTCACTCCCTCTGATGCACCTGGCATTGGCCACTGTTGGTAGATAGGATACTGGGCTGGATGGACCTTTGGTCTGACCCAGTACAGTATGTTCTTATGTTCATGTTGAGGTGCTTGATGCAGTTCAGAACTGATTGTTTCCATGTTATTTGCAGTCTTCCTCTCTTTCTTCTTGCATTTTCTGGCTTCCATTCAAGGGGCATATTTGGTAAGCGTTTTTTTCCCATTCTCAGCACGTCCTAGCCACTGATGTCATCTTTGGTAGATTATTTGTGAGAGGGTGCCTTGACCAGTAATTTTTCTGGCCCAGACTAATCGCTTCTCAAAGCTAGAATTACAGCACTTGTGCAGATTGTCCCCCTGGCCCAGGTTCCATGCGCGGAGCAGGGCCAGAAATGCAGAGTGGGAGAGGATGCAGACTTTGCTCCCTGGGCTCCAATTCCCACACAGAAGCTTGTTGGCACAGAAGATGTTAATGGAGCCCCGACAGTCCACAAGAAGGGTGTGGCCCCACCCACCCCGTGGTGAGGGAGGGCAGTGGGGGTTGTTAAACCTTGGGGGTGTGGGAGGGCTAGGGGGATTGAGTGGGGGATGAGAGGACAATGCAGGTGGCTATGTGGGAAGGGGATCATGTGAGGGAGAATAGGAACTGAGTGCTACTGCTAATGCTGAGGAGGCAGACAGTGATCCAGTCCTGGTGGTGCTCTGGTGTAAGGGACCTGCAGGAAAGAGCAGTGAGAAGCTGAACCAACGGCGGGGGTTACTGCAGCTTGGAGGGGAGCCAGGCCTGTTGTGATGCTGCTGAGGCAGGCAGCAGGAGGGGTTTGTGTCTAGACGAGCGAAGTGCTGAGATAGTGCAGGCAGGCAGGACCTTGGCATGTGGAGGAGGAGCTGAAACAAATGAGGAGCTACAGTAAGTTACTCTGGTTTTTGCCAGTCATGTTCAGCAGCTGCAGTGATGCAATGCAGGCTGAGCTTTAAGCACAGCTCCCTCCCTCCTGCCCCACCCCGCCTTCGCACAACCCTGCTCCCAGTGCCCCGGAGCAGACAATCCCCCAGCAGGAGCAGGCCACCTAGCGAGCAGGAGAGAGCTGTGTGCTCTGCGTAGCGCCTGTCTGCACCGTGGTGTGCCACTCTTCAGCAGAGGGTCACGGCTGAGGTGGGCAGTGGGGACTCACCTAGCGTTCGTAAGAGAGCTTGTTCTAATGGATATGTGTGAGAGGCTCACAAAGCACGGCCTGAGCAACAATTTTGAATGAGTGTGGACATGTCATGTGGATTGAAAACCTGGTGGAAGGGCTGAAAATAAATGGCCAGGCCAAGCACACTGAATTAGAGCTCGACGTACAGTGGGGCCTAGTGGTCTTCAGCTTGTGGTGTGGTGGTAAAGGAAAAACAACGGGCTCTTGGGCTACAGAGGGGTCGCAGCATGAGCAAAGGAGGTGATCGTCCCTTTCTACACCCTCCATAGAACTAGACATTATTTATCAATTAACGACATGGCACTTGTGAGCCTGCCCCTACCACATTCACATCTGGTCATCTCCGCACCAGAGAGATGTCAACAAAGAGGAGAAAACTGAGAGAAGAGCAACAGAAATGATGACTAGGGTAGAGGGAAAGATTCAGAGAACAAACATATGTAGTTTTCCTAGAAGGCAGCTCCACGTGGGGGAATACAGTAATGGGTTACATGGATTTGGAGGGATCCAGGTGTGCGAAAGGGTCATAGTTATGGGTAATAAGAGAGCAAGATTTGGAAAAAAGTTAGGCTAAGTAAAAAAAAAAATCCAGTGGTGAGATGCATTAGAAGATGTGTATAAGACACTCAAACATCATGGTCCCCATCTGTAGAATGAGTATAATACTCCCTGTCTTACAGCAGTGGCAATGTAAAGTGTGTGATTCATTGCCATTTGGGAAGTATTTTGCTATATTTGCTGAAAGATGCAGTATTGATGCAACGTATTATCAGCTAGCTAATGTAAAGGTAAAAAGCTAAGCAACTCTATGTGATCAAAGGCAATCATTCTGACAAAGGTTTCTGATCACATCATAAACCTTAAGACCAGATCCCACAATGGAATTACAGCCTTAGATTGTTGATTATATTTTTATAAAGAACGTTGCTATCAGCTGTGGGTTTTTTTTAATGTAACCATGGGTCTCTCCCCAGACTCTCATGTGTTGTTCTCCCATGTACTATTGTATAGTTCAGTGGTTCTCAACCTGTGGGTCACTTGCAGCCCAATCAGCACAGAGCTGCAGCCCATGTGTCATCCTCAGGGCACACAGGGAGTGTGGATGCCACCCACATAACACAGAGAGAGCTGCATATGCAGCCTGCAATGGCAAATAGGTTGAGAGCCACTGCTATAGTTGGTCAAACAAAGAGACTCTGCATGGATGTGTTTCTGGAAGGTGCTGAGTACCTTGGATTCCCATTGTCTACTGTTGTAACATTTTGGCATTGTCTAGCTTATGAGAGCTTGATTTCCGAGCCTTAATGCTCAATTTGTTTTCATTTAAGAGGAAGTATTTGATAAACATAGCTGAGCGCAGACCCCTATTGGTTTAATTTAATATAATGGGACAAAGTCATTCCTGGTATAATTCCTTTGACACCAGCTGATTTTCACGAAGTATAAATGTGTCCCAGTGGCACCAAAGAAACTGCTGGTGGTGTTCAATCTTGATAAACAGCAGATCACCCATGGAACTATCTCAGTGTCAATAAACCTAGCTTATACAAAGATTAGTTACCCTTACACTGAGGTCTTGGTGGGAGTTAGTTATTTTTAACTGCCATGAATAAATAAAAAGGAAACTAGTCACTAAGTAACATTCGAAACAAGAAACAAAACCAGGACAATTCAGAGGGACTGATTCTTTGTTTCCTTGCACCTTGTGCCATCATTCGTACCAGTATAAAATGGGTATAAAACGCTGCCAAGTCACTGGTGGAAATGATGGCACAGGGTGGAGAAGGGGGGCTGAGAATCAGAGTCCCTTTTCTCATTGTATATGTTAATATTATGCCACATAAAGGGCCTGATTCTGATCTCCATTACACCATTATAACACAATTGACTTAAATGAAGCTGCTCCTTGATTTATGCTAATTTAAGGGAGGCACGAATAAGCACCATAGGACGTAATAAATCTTTGCAATACAGAAAAACAATGGCCCAAGTTAAGAACAGAGCAGAAGCTTTCTTAATGCTAGATTTCCTTGATCTTTGTCAATTTCAGGCAGGACCTAAACATTGTATTTTCTGTATCAGTTACAAACTAGCTCTTGAGAGATTGATTTTCCTTTAAGAATGTTAAATTTATTTCCAAAACAGAATTTAAAAAGCTGATGCAATCCCCGTCTCCATAATAACTTACAGGCAAATTTGTCAAAGATTAAAATGATTTTTTTTAAATATTAATTTCCCTAAGCTGCATCACCCTGTTGTTAGAGAGTTAAACTTATTAGATTGATTGGGAAGGAATGCTATCTCTATGCATCAGGCAGGAAGAAACTGCAGTAGAAAAGCCTACTTCCCTTGAGAGAGATCGGATATCAGATTTGCTGAGCATCGGGTCCAACCCTTAAGCCTACCATCTACACCCCCATCTCAGCTTTGTTAGATTGCTGTAATCGATTACCATCTTCTTCTGACCAAACAGTGGAAGGAAGAGAGCGAGAGAGCGCATAACTGCTGCCTGCTGCCTCCCTTTGATTTGATGGCCTTTATTCCTTCTAATTGGATAAAATAGGAAGTCACTAGCAGTCCTGTGTTGCTGGGTGTACTGATTTCACTCAAAGCAGTCCTGCAGAGGGGCGGGGGTGGGAAGAGAAAGGAGAGAGGGAAACAGACTGTGAGGGAGGAGAGGGAAAAAAAAGAGGAGGAAAGTGAGCGAGTGCTCAAGAAGGACAAAGAGGAGGGGGTAGGGGGAAGAAGGGAGTTACCACCCTCCTGGCATTGCTCTTCCTTTCAAACCTCTGTGTAATGATATTGTTTGCAGTGATGCTCAGAGAGCAGGCACCTGCTGCTCTGTAATGATTCAGCCTCTTTCAGCCGTCGCTTTAACACAACAGGATGCTGTTGCTACTGTCACTGTTACCTCTGCCGCTGCTGCCGCCGTTGCTGCTGTTCCTGATTTTGCTTTTGCTTCTGCTGCATGACAATTGTTTTCTTCATCTAAGCAGACACCAGCCTCAGATGCTCAAGGTGAGGAGCCAGTCTTTCGCTTTGGGCTATTGGTTCACTTAATCCAACTATTTGTGCTTTGTTTGGTGCAGTTTCCGCCCCCCCACCCCTCTGCACCACCCCCCTGCACCACCTCCACCACCCCCCTCGGAAGAGCTGGGATGGCTTGAGAGGCATTGAAGGAATTATAAAAGTGGCCAGGAAATGGGAGCTAAATAATTACTAAGCAACTCTATTTCTTGTTTAAAAGGAGAGGGGTTTTTTATTTTTATCCTCTCCCAGTTCAGATGATGTTCTTGAACCTGGACTCTCTACTGACTTCCACTGTATAATTTTTTCCAGAGTTGGGTGATTTGATTTTTCCCTGTCTCATAGTAATGGACTGTGATAGAGTTAAGGCCTTTTGGAGGTGAGCTGGTTGAGATTTTTATGCTTAAATATGTCTGAAGTATCTGCAGAGACTTTTCCCCACTCCTCGACTCAGCTGAACCCTGCTGCATCTCTCGAAGGGCTCCCAGCTGAGGACAACATGTCAGGGATGCAAACAGAGGACGGGAGGGTCCAGGCAATAGCAGGCCTTGCTGCTACTTGCTGCGTGTGCCTGGAGGCAGAGCGATTGAGGGGCTGCCTCAACTCTGAAAAGATCTGCATCGTCCCTATCCTGGCTTGCCTGCTCAGCCTGTGCCTCTGCATTGCTGGCCTCAAGTGGGTGTTTGTAGACAAAATTTTTGAGTATGACTCTCCTACCCACCTAGACCCTGGGAGGATAGGACAAGACCCAGTGATTTCAGTGGAACCTACTGCTCTGTCTGCTTGGGTGCCTTCGGTGGTGCATACCTCACCTTTCCCAGTACCGAGCCCTGAAACCAAGGTTGAAGTTACAGTGCAAGCTGATAGTTCGCTAGTGCCCTCCAAGCCTTTTCTCTTGCCTTCTCCGCATAACCGTGTCTTAGATTTTTCATTGTTGTCCTCCGCCACACCTTCCTTCCCTCCGCCCACGCTGCCTGAGGTGAGAGAGACTACCACCCTTTCTCAGGCACAAACAACAGAAACTAATCTCCAACCCGTTCCAAAACTTTGTAAGTAGCAGTTAATTTTTTTCTTCCACAAAGGACTTCGATTGTTCTGTATCTTTTCCTTGAATCTGACATTGCATGTTAAGTTTGAATAAACTGAGCGAGGTACAGGGGTGGATCACAAGCTCTCTGAAACTGTTGCTAAATAGACATGGTGGTTGTACCAGAAAGGATATTTTTAAAGACATATATCCTGGCCAGTTACCAAGAGGCAAGTCTTCATAAGTTATTTCATTGCATACATTATACAAAAAGATGAATCAGTTTATTTACATTTTGATTGGTATCTTTTTCATGTAATTTATCCTGCCATTTCAGTGATCAATTTGATTTGCATATTGCTTTGAGTCCCCTATATTTGTTAATATCATTGTCCTGTCTCTAAAGCACTTCTGTTTCCTCTTTCCTGTCTTGCATTGCTGATAAATGCCCCTGCCATCTTCCTGAAGCAGGCAGTGAGTGCAGTGGGAAAGGGCTACAGTACATTTGTAGCAGCTCTAGGCATTCCAGAGTTGTTAATGTAGCAATTACAATTATGGCTATTTTTTCATTCAGGGCTCATTACAGGGTTTGTTTTTTTTTCCTCCTCAAGGGTTTGATGCTTCAAAACCTTACTCATGAGTGTTGTCTCATTGATTTAGTTAGGATGACTTGGTTAAGGAGCTCATACATGTAGAATGAATTAGCCTTTTACAAATCAAGCTTCTGGAGAAATTTCTCCGTGCTCATTGTAAAACATCTAAGTAATTTCTTGCTGGAATATGATGTATTGGATGTTTCATTGTAACCTGTCAGATGGGAGCAGGTTAGGCTGGACGGCCTGTGATCTCTGTAACTCTTGTAAATGAAAAGACAGCGTGCTGCTGTGCTAGAGCCCAGGCCGGGTATCCACAATCGAGGTCTCCAGTGGTTAAAACTGGCAACAAATTTTGTTGTAAGCTTGCTTAGGAGAACCTCTAGTCTCCTTCCGTTGTGCCCTTCTTAACCACTGCAGGCTGATGACTTGGTGATTCATATGTACTTGGCCTCATCCTGTTTCCATTGAAACCAATGAGAGTTTTGCCACTGAATCCCGCTTTGAAGTATGCTCAGGCTCAATGGCGGCATCAGGAGCACCATTTACTCTCCAGTAATCATCTTGGGTTAGTTATGTTTTATATTAGAATATATCATGAGCCAGATCCTCAGCTGGTGTACGTAGGATACTTCCATTGACTTGACCCATGGCCCAGTTAGTATAACGTCAAATGAAGTTCCGACGATATTGAAAGGAAAATTTAAAGACAAAAATGTATAACCCTGTGTAGCCTTTTGCCTGCTGTTAGATGGAGAGTAAATTTTCAGAGGATGAGTGTCTGATAAGAAAACATGGGTGTTCGGTCAAACAAAAGCTTTTTTTGCCTAGTTGAAGATCAGTTGGGTGACTATGGATTAAGTTATTGGGACCAGCTTTTGCAATGATGACAAAAGGGTTTTTTTCCTCCCAGAAGTCATTAGCACAGCAACTCCTTTTTGTGGCAGTATCATCTACAAATCTCGAAAGTGTCATTAAAGGTGTGACAGATATCACCACCTCTTTGCACCTCGCAGAGTGACCTGAGAACGCCGTCCCGCTGCAATGGCTTGCGGGTGGGGATGGGGGTGGGAGGAATCAAAAGCAGCTTCTGAAAAACAACAACATACCACCCTGCAAAATTCAACATGGAAGAGCTGGTTTGTCCTCACTTGATCACTCAGAGTCTGAAGTAAATGAAAAAAGACTAGCTGGTGAGCAGCCACAGGCAACAAGCCATTCTCTGCATTCAGATCCACTCACAGCTGGGAAATAAATGGCTGTCCGGGAATTAATTTTTTTAGATAAATATCTACTAAGTGTGTTAAGGGATCTGACTTCCACATAGATCTTGATAGAAAGGCAAGAGGGGGTTGGCAATTGATTTTGTTTGGTTTGCACTGAGTGGGAAAGATTTACTGCTGCCTAAAAGCGTAAGTGTAGCAAGTTCTGAAGCTTCAAGCAGCTGCAGTTCCTTGCATCCCTGTGGAAATAAGGGTGGGAAGGCAGGTTGCACAATATCTGCCACAGAGTTCAAAGAGGCATTTGGTCCTGAGGTTTTTTAAACTGCATTTTGAACATATTTTATGTTATGCCCAGCAAAAGTTAGAGGGACAAACAAGAAACTGCACTGAAACTTTATTCTTTATGAACAGTTGTGTCAAGTATAAAATTCTGGGAATGTTGTCTCAGGAAGTAATGTCTGTAAATTGGATTGGCCTTATGGCATCTCACCCTCTCTCCTTTTCCCGGCATGACTAAGTAATTTATTCAGAAAAAGCATGTGAGCTTTCCCTTTGCATTGATAATTTTTCATCCAGGGCTAAGTAAGAGCTGTCATGGCTCCTATTCTGTGACTGACGTATCATTTCCGAACAAGACCCTTTAGTGCACTTTAGAATCCTTTTCTCCTCTTCCCTTTTCTATCTAACTCAGCATATTCTGTTTAGAGCTATACTATTCAAGGTCATAGTCTGTTGAGGGCTAATTGATACTTCTTTATCCTGGAATCTGGGAGAGAGCAGGAGAAAGACAATCCTAGTAATTGTGTCAGCTGTGTTAGTCCCCAAACCAGTCTACCTTGTATTATTATACGTTGTGATCTCCCAGTACAGAAATAGTGCCTTTCCTCCCTTTGTGGCTCCCCATTTTAAATTGTCATTTTTCCTTTGCTGAAACAGAGAACAGAAGCAAACATTTTTAAGTGTCCACCTGTATGAGGCATGTCAGTTTCAGCTAAATTATATGTATGAATGTTTCATTTAGGTGGGGTCTATATAATATTATGTCTCAGACATGTAGATCTTATGAATAGGAATACAGTGCAGGAACTAAATTATATTTTTTCTCTTTAAGTGCAATCCTGCAGCAATGCATCACGTACTCTAATGATTATGTTTCCATACTCCTCTAATGGGTATGTTTTCATAATAATTGTTTTGTTTATAGCTGCATAATACCTAAACTATTCCTCCCTCCTGATAGATCTTTAAGCTGCTTTCACTTTCCATTTCCATTAAGTTCTTAAACCTATTCATGTGAGCAAAATTGATAATTTGCAAGTGAAGGTAGAGGATAAATTGTAGCTAGAAAGCTGTGGTGCTAGTCTTAAGATCTCAGTAACATTCGAGTTGGAGCCATGGGTTTTATAGCTCCTCTGGACAGCCACAGAGTCTGATTCATCACTTCCTTACACCTTGGCCTGAGTCTTTGTAGCCCTGCACTTTGCGTAGTCAATTGCATCAATGCAAAGTAACCGTAAAACTCTCAGATTCTGACTTTGCACTAGTGAAAAGGACAATATTAGGTGCATGCCACACTGAAATGGGCCCCATCACTCTGATTTGGTGGTATTTAACACTCCCCTTGCACGGCTGTAATTGACTGCACAAGGTGGGTCAAATTCTGCTCTCAGGTTGCATCACTTTAAATCAGAAGTAAATCCATTTTACTGGAGCAGCTTAGATTAATATATCAGCATAGCTGAGCGCATCATTTGGTGCCAGATCTGGAACCTGCCAGCAGGCTTCTTGCATGCCACTGCAGAGCTGCTTGAGCTCATCCCAGGCAGGCCCAGCCTACACGGCTCCTTTGTCTTTGTATCTTTTCGTTTTTGTTTTCCTCCGTCAGTTCAGGTGATTTAGTCTCTTCTGACATTTCTGCCACTTGAGACGCCTGGTTTGACAGTTCTGGATGAACAGGCTTGGCTTGTTTAGCCTAACCAAAAGAAGGCTGAGGGGGGATATGGTTGCTCTCTATAAATATATCAGAGGGATTAATATTAGGGAGGGAGAGGAATTATTTAAGCTCAGTACCAATGTGGACACAAGAACAAATGGATATAAACTGGACACTAGGAAGTTTAGACTTGAAATTAGACGTAGGTTTCTAACCATTAGAGGAGTGAAGTTCTGGAACAGCCTTCCAAGGGGAGTAGTGGGGGCAAAAGACATATCTGGCTTTAAGACTAAGCTTGATAAGTTTATGGAGGGGATGGTATGATGGGATAGCCTAATGTTGGCAATTAATTTGGCAATTGATCTTTGATTATCATTAGGTAAGTATGCCCAGTGGCCTGTGATGGGATGTTAGATGGGTTGGGATATGAGTTACTACAGAGAATTCTTTCCTGGGTGCTGGCTGGTGAGTCTTGCCCACATGCTCAGGGTTTAGCTGATCGCCATATTTGGGGTCGGGAAGGAATTTTCCTCCAGGGCAGATTGGCAGAGGCCCTGGGGGGTTTTCGCCTTCCTCTGCAGCGTGGGGCATGGGTCACTTGCTGGAGGATTCTCTGCAGCTTGAGGTCTTCAAACTGCAATTTGGGGACTTGGATAACTCAGACATAGGCTAGGGGTTCGTTATAGAAGTGGATGGGTGAGATTCTGTGGCCTGCGTTGTGCAGGAGGTCAGACTAGATGATCATAATGGTCCCTTCTGACCTTAAAGTCTATGAGTCTATGAGTAAGTGCTGCCTCACTGTGACTAAAAACCTGGGCTCCTCCTGGCAGAATGGCTCTTCCTTGTGTCTCCACTCATACACACTGAGCTGGCATAGCCAAGTGGTCAGCCTATGGAACTAAGTCTCCTGAATTCTAATGCTAGCTCTGCCAGTGACTATCCCTGTGAGCAAACGACCCCTCGCTTCCTCAGTTTCTCCATTTGTAAAATGAGGATGATGATATGTCCCTATCTCCCAGGGGTTAGCTGGCGCTTGCACTGTGCATTAAAGATGGAAAGCTGTACGTATTGCTGTTACTGGTCTGCCCTTGGCTTTGACAGCTCTTCTGATTTTCATTTCTCTGATTTCTGCCTCATGTTTTACTTGTCTCCCCTTTTTCTTCCTTTGCTCAGGAGAAGTGTCAGCAAAATGATTATTTTCAGTGTTCAGGCCATTAAAAAGCCATCTTGGACTTGAGAACAGGACCATTTAGCTCAAAAATAATCCTCTTTCCACTCAAAATAATCGATGCACCATGGCATAATTTCTGATCTAAATGGGCCTATTTTAGGGTTTGGAAAAAAATGAAGGGAAAACTTGACGTTTAAGTGGCTTTACATCACGTTGTCGGTATTTTCCACATTTCTGCTCCTTACCCTAGGTTCTGTGCCCTTAATTCTTCTTTTTTTGCTGCCTCCTTCACCTCTTCTCATTTTCCTTATTGGCTCTTATACCTCTGCATTTGAGTTTTCTTCTTCACCTGCTCTCTCCTCTCCATCTCAAACCCACCCCCCGCTCCACACACACTACCACCTCTTGCTTTCCTTATGCAGTGGTTTCCACCGTGCAGGGATTATGTCATGTCACAGGCTATTCCTTTCTCTTTCTCTGCTAGTGCAAGTTGGGGAATGCTTTTTGGGGTCTGTCTACACTGCAGTTGGACACCTGCAGCTGAATCGGGATCGCAGAGTTTGGATGAGGGGCTATTTAATTGCAGTGTAGACCTTCAGGCTTGGGCTGCAGCCCCAGCTCTGGGACCCTCCCACCTTGCAGGGCCCTAGAGTCAGGGCTCCAGCCCGAGCCCGAACATCTACACTGCAGTTAAACAGCCCCACGGGCCTGAGACAGCTGGCACGGGCCAGTCCTGGGTTCTCAGTTGCAGTGCAGACATACCCTCAGAGGTTGTACACAGAGCTGTGTTCTGTAATGGGGGCAGAAAGGCAGAGCTGATAAACAGCCTAGGGGGTTATTTCCTGAAGGTTAAACATATAGGAGGGGAGATTCCCATTCCCAAAGCATAGGTCTTGAAATAGCTGGGGCCTGATCTCATGCCCCGTAAAGTCAATGGCAAGGCTGAAGGTGCCAGCTCAAACATGGCCTGTTCTGTTGACTGGCCTCCATTACTCCAGCAACAACTGATAATAGAGGGGTTTTTGGTATGTCCGTGTGTATGTATATGCTTGACTACCCCATTTATCTACAACAGGTTACATCAGAGGTAGGCAACCTATGGCACGGGTGCCGAAGGCGGTACGCAAGCTGATTTTCAGTGGCACTCACACTGTCCGGGTCCTGGCCACCGGACCAGGGGGCTCTGCATTTTAATTTCATTTAAAATGAAGCTTCTTATACATTTTAAAAACCTTATTTACTTTACGTACAACAATAGTTTAGTTATATATTATAGACTTATAGAAAGAGAGCTTCTAAAAACGTTAAAATGTATTACTGGCACGCGAAACCTTAAATTAGAGTGAATAAATGAAGACTCAGCACACCACTTCTGAAAGGTTGCCAATCCTTGGGTTACATCCTACACCTCTGGAAAAATGACCAAGGGTCCCAGCGAAAAAGTGTTCAAAAGGGTCCCCAAACCCACAATGCAATAGCGAGACACTGGCTGGCTGCCTAGCATTGTAAATCCTGAGAGATGTAGCTGGGCCTCTGTTAAGCAGGTTTGGTTAAGGATATTCCCGGATACTGAGCCCTCCAATCTTTGTGTATTCCTAAAGCGCTGTCACTGGAGTATCCAAGTGCTGAGAGGAGCTTTACCCGTGTGTAATCAAGGTAATAATACCCAGAATACAACAGGGCTGTAATGTAAAAAGCACACATGCGTGTGTGTGAAACAGGGGTGGGGTGCCGTAAATGTGGATCGTTCATATTAGCTACAAGTAGCAGGGCCATGAATGAAGTATTCAGGTCTTCCAAAACATGCAATAATAAAATCTTTATAGCACCATATAGGATCACACATTTTATTCATTTTGTGTAGTTTTGGTTCTTTTTTTTAGTTTCTTGCTCCCATTTTTCCCCTTTTAATGAAATAAATTAATTGAAAAACAATTATTCAGTTTGTATGTGCAGAAGGCTAAATTGATCTAAAATCTATGGGCCACATCCTGCACTCGCTCGCATTGGTGCAGCCCCCCCCCCCCCAAGTCACTGGACTGTAGCTGTAGTAACTCAGGGCAGTGCTTGACTCAATATTTGGTTATGTAAAGCTCATAACATTCAAATGTGTTGCCTGTAGCCATTTCTTCTTTGCTTCTAAAAATGCTCTGGCTTTTTCAGAGTGAAGTGATTGCAATTATCCATTTTTTAGTTTGTTGGGGCTGCTTTTGTTTATAATTTCTTGATCTGAACATTTCTTTGTAAGCCTCCTTTGTCATTGAAAATTAGGTATCTGCTCTTACCGTGGAGAACTTCAATAATCTTTGTCTCTTTATATATGTATATAGCCATGTATATTTGTTATATGAATGCATATATAAATGTACAATCTGTAAGTATATATGTAAGTATGTATTCATCATGGTTTCCTGGCTGGGGCCGAAGCACGTCATTAGTTTCTGATCAATGGGGAGAACTGCTTAAAAACTGGGGGCATGATAAGGCCCTAAGTTTGGATTGTCACTGCAGGGGACTTGGATTATTATCTTTCTGCACCTATTGTACTTTTAAGTTCACTATTATATTTGCAGGTTGCATTGCAGACGATATTCTTTGGCTCTAAAAAGGGATATGCTACTTTCCCAGCAGTAGACAAGAAGGCATAATTCGGCTCAGATCACATTAACATGTATTTGTGCATTTACTCTGCGACATGGAGCTGGGATGATATAAATGAAGCCTTCTACGTTTGATCATTTGCAGTCCTGCTAATGGAAATGCAATAGATTTGCTGCAGAAACCCAAGTCTGAATCAATATCGATTCAATGAGGCAGCTGGTTCAGGGAAAGATCATATGATAGCAATCTGCAGCAGACAGCACCTGAGCAGAGGCCACTCTGGCTGTATGGCGGAAAAGGGCAGACAGGCCCGACAAAGCAGCATGGCAGGTGATGAAGGGCTTCCTGTAGGAAAAGCATATTTTATCAAGGTCATAGAGGTGTTAGGAGAAAAGGCTTCATAGATTTATTGGTTGTGATTGTAGGTACTGTACTGTTTCTGGGTGCAGGTGAAATATTTCTTTGGGGAGTCCTGGTCAGTTTATGGAAGCTGTATCTATTCTAAGAAGAAACTATGCAAAGTGAAGAAGGAAGCATTTAGGCTCAGTCCTCAGCAGGCAGAAAGCTCCCCAAAGGTGCAAATGACACAGGAGATTCCTTGGGTAGCACAAAACTGATGTAACTGACCTGTGCTAACTGCGCTCCCTGCTCCATGCAGGCAGGGGCGACTCCAGGCCCCAGCACGCCAAGCACGTGCTTGGGGCGGCATGCCGCGGGGGGCGCTCTGCCGGTCGCCGGGAGGGCAGCAGGCAGGCGGCCTTCGGCGGCTTGCCTGCGGAGGGTCCGCTGGTCCCGCAGCTCCGGTGGACCTCCCGCAGGTGTGCCTGTGGAGGGTCCGCTGGTCCCTTGGCTTCCGTGGAGCCGCGGGACTAGTGGACCCTCCGCAGGCGCGCCTGCAGGAGGTCCACCAGAGCCGTGGGACCGGCGACCGGCAGAGCGCCCCCCGCGGCATGCCGCCGTGCTTGGGGCGGCAAAATGTCTAGAGCCGCCCCTGCATGCAGGGCCTGTGTCAGAGACACAAGGGGATTATCAGGAGCAGACTGGGACAGGACTGAATGTGTGGCATAGTGGCTGGCTGCCTCTGGCATAATTTAGAGCAGCCCAGAGGGTTACAGTGACACTAGATGTAATTTCAGTCCCCCGACCAGCCCAGAATAAGGGAAGAGAAAAGGTGGCAAAAAGCTACCACCTCCCCTTTGAGTTCTATTTTACACTATTACAATCAACTAGTTCATAGTATTTCCTGTTTAAATGAAATAAAACTTTTCCACGTATGATTCTTTTTCTTACTATACTCTGTCCTGGAACAGGCTGGCAAAGGATTCTGAAGACTCAGATGGGTATTGTATTTTTGGCAGTGCATGTTTTTCTTCCGTTTTTAAGATGAAAAGAAATCAGTCATGGCTTGGTAGTTGCGTGATGCCAGGTAATGCATATGAAGCTATGATCTTCAGTATGATTAGTGACATGGTTAAGTTTTGCTCTGGAGTTCCTGAAAAAGATGAATTTTATACTTTTACCAGTCAATTAATTCTTCAGATTAGACACATCAAAGGGGTAAAAGACATCAGGCACATTCAAAAGCCTCTCTGAATGCAAAAGAAACCACCAACCATATAAAAAGAAATGACTTGACTCTTCTAAGGTGTTGATTAAAGTCAACATGAAGGTGCCAGAATTAGATTCAGTAAGAGAGCACCTCACAACTTTAAGTGCCTTTGTTATTTTGGCTATGTCTGCAGTGTCTGCAGCCCAGGGTGACCAGACAGCAAATGTGAAAAATCAGGACAGGGGTGGGGGGTAATAGGAGCCTATATAAGAAAAAGACCCCAAAATCAGGACGGTCCCTATAAAATTGGGACATCTGGTCACCCTTAGGGGGGAGGGATAGCTCAGTGGTTTGAGCATTGGTCTGCTTAAACTCAGGGTTGTGAGTTCAATCCTCAAGGGGACCATTGAGGGATCTGGGGCAAAAATCTGTCTGGGGATTGGTCCTGCTTTAAGCAGAGGGTTGGACTAGATCTCCTGAGGTCCCTTCCAACTTTGGTATTCTATGATTCTACTGCAGCCTTAGTAGACACACTGGCCTGAATTCAGTAATACTAAAAGCCTTTTCTGGCAAAAATAATGTAACACCCTCTCTAAGGCCTGTGAACATCACCAGAGCACTATCAAGGGGCCTTTGTGTAGCTGAGAATTGGTCCCCCATACTCATAGCTCTCTGTGTGCTCTGCCTATTCTAGGAAGTGGTACCACTTTGCTCACAGATGTAGCTTTTGTTTGTCAGTGGAAGTTTTTGAAGACATCCACCATAGGAAATGCAGGATTGTCCTCTACAATATAATGTGTAGGGATCTGACCGATCTAACTTTAAGTGTCCTGAACAAGGGGTCTTCCATCAGCTTCCTTGGGCAGTTATTCCCCACATTTCACATTCTAGGCTTTCTTGCTGTACTTTTATTTACTGCAGTTCATATAAAATACCACAGCACGCTTCCAGGAGTGTTAGACATGCTTTCAGTACCATTAAACAATGTAAGTTGTGGGTGGCTTGTGTAGTTGTGGTATGGGAGGGATGGAAGGCATTGTAGTTTCTGGGTGATGAATGGGTTTCCTAGGTGAGTATTTTGTTAGGGAGAGGATTAGGAATGAAAGAGGAGGGCATGAGAAGGACTGAAAGAGGCTTGGGGTCACTTAGGCGCAGAGGACAGCAGGAGAGAAGTCCCCTTCTGCCTGCTGTGGATGGACAAGTGAGAGATGGACAGGAAAAGCTTTGGCATTTTAAGATGTTGGCAAATAGAGAAGAGACAATGAGCCTGGGAGAAGTGAGGGAAGACAGGTTTGTCCCCTCTCCCTTGTAAAAGAAAGCAGGCAGGATCTGACCCTCGGTCCCGCAGATAGACATCACTACCAAGGCATGATACCCTGAGATCAGCAGGGCCGCCCAGAGGATTCCGGGGGCCTGGGGTCTTCGGCAGCGGGGGGCCCTCCTGTTCCGGGGACCGCCGGCAAAGTGCCCCAAAGACCTGCGGCGGGGCCCCCCGCCGCGAATTACCGCGGCGGGACCCCGCGCCCGAGTGCAGCCCGGTCTTCGGCGGTAATTCGGCGGCGGGGGGCCCCACCGCGGATCTTCGGGGCACTTCGCTGGCGGGGCCCGGAACGGAAGGGCCCCCCGCCGCCGAATTACCGCCGAAGACCAGGCTGAACTTTGGCGGCAGGTCCCGCTTCGGCGGTAATTCGCCGGCGGGGGGTCCGTCCACCCTGGAGCGGACGGACCCTCCCCCAGCGAAGACCAGGAGCGGAAGAAGCTCCTGCACCCGGCCCCAAGAGTTTTCCGGGCCCCCCGGAGCGAGTGAAGGACCCCGCTCCAGGGGCCCCGAAAAACTCTCGTGGGGGCCCCTGTGGGGCTTGGGGCCTGGGGCAAATTGCCCCTCTTGCCCCCCCCTCTGGGCGGCCCTGGAGATCAGTGCAGGGCTCTTTGCCCCTGCAGCAGCCTTGGCCCCGCTCCTTAAGATTCCCATGGCCACAGCTGGCTCCAGGACATTCTGCAAAGGGGCACAGATGTAAAAGCAATATGTTCTCTGGCTGTACTGTGAGTCTGAGAGATTCTCTGCTGGGCACCCTCGAAATGAAGGGAAGAGGCCCAGCCTCCCCGGCCTCTGCTACCGCATGCCCCCTTCATCCCAGGCCTGCCCACTGCAGCCATTAGGTGGATCCTGGGACCCATGAACAGCATCTCCACCGCAGAAGAAAGTGACCCCAGAGTGGCCCCTTCTGCCTGCAGATCAGAGCACCAGGTAGCTCTTTATTATTAACCCCTTCCTGCCCTTTCATTTGAAAGTTGTTATGCTTTCTGGATGCCACCTCACCAAGTTTCACAAATTCAGCCATTCTTTTGTGTCCAGACCTGATTCGATTCACTTACAGTGCTAATAGACGTTTGCAAGTTACCAATAACAGTAGCCTTCAGCCATGTAATTTTAGTGATATATGACTGTCTACATATATTCTGTTAGTGCAAAGAAAGGCCTTATTTCAAATTCAAAGAGACAATCAATATGGTAGTGCACAGAGTCTATTCTTCAAAGCTAGTTAACTGAATGATACCATATAATTCCCCCTTTGCTTTATAAAACAGTCTGTGGCCAATAAAGCCAATATATGGGCTGTTGAACAAACAGGTCCAAGTATATGGCTGGCAACTTCTCCGGCCATTCTTTCTTGCTGGCTTCAAGCTTTTAAATTGACCCTGCCATGGAGATTAATGAAGGTTTCTTTGGATCGGTAGGTTGCTCAGTAACTTTATCATTTTACTAATTGCCGGTAATCAGCAGTTTTCCATTTGCCGCATTCCCCTTATGCCACTGTGAAATCTGAAAGCAGTGTTTTCTTTTTTGTCTGCTGTGAGTGGAGGCAGACCAGTGGTAACAAGCTCAGGAAGTAGAACGCTGTAGTAGTAGCCGTGGTTTCAGATGAAATATAAAAGCACGTATGTTCCTAAGTGGGGAGGTTAGTTGGTCAAAGAAGGACTTGGTAACATGGGGGCAGAGGAGAAAGAAAAGGAACATTTATTTTTCTTATGTGCTGTACTAAGACTTGACAAATGTGGCGTCTCAATAAGTCACAGTTCAAAAAGCCATGTATAATGTAAATAGAGTTGTTGCCGTTAGAAAGTTAACATGTGCCAACAATCCAGTTATGCCCTCTCCTTAGAATGGAAAATCATAGTGGTGACTGTTAGTGAATTCTGACCCATTATGCTGGTAAATATCTGCTGTTGATTTAATTTCCTATATTTTATTTTTTTCCTATAATATTCTCCACTTTAATTGGATAGTAATATACATCCTATTGGCCATTATCCCGCCAATCGTCTTGTGTGCTATTTTAATTGGGTGAACTTTTTGTATTGAATACCCAACTGGGGGCCCAGCGTTGCTTTTGTGTGACAGCTGCATGGTACTGAACTCAAGTTCATTACAGGAAGGTACAATGAATATTTGCGGAGTGATTTTTTTCTACAAGGATCACCTGAGGACAGTGTATGAGTTCTAGCCGAAAAATTAGAAGAGAGCTACAAGGATAATTCAAGGCCTGGAAAACCTACTTGGGAAAGACTTGACAAGTTCAATCTAGTTTATCCAAGACAAGGTTAAGAGGTGACTTGATTACAATCCAAAAGTACCTACGTGAAGAGAAGATTTCAAATAGCATAACAAGAACCAGTGGCTGGAAGCTTAAGCTAGAAATGCATGCTAGAAATAAGCCATAAACTTTTAACAGTGAGGGTAATTAAGTCATGGAACAGTTTACCAAGGGATGTGGTAGATTCTCTAGCACTTGGAATATTTAAAACAAGACCGGATGTCTTTCTAAAAGGGATGATGTACTTCAACCATAAAATACGAACTTGATGTGGGAATCACTGCGTGACATTCTCTGCCTTGTGTTGTGCAGGAGGTCAGACTAGATGATTATCATAGTCCCATCTGGCCTTGAAAATTATGACTCTACAGTGATCTTCTGGGAGTTGACTTCTCTCCTTTGCTCTGATATTTCAGACCATGTAGATATGATGGTGGCAGTGTCTGGGGACACTTTTCATTTGTTAGTAACAGTAAACATAAACCAAACCATGACAGCAATGTTTTCCAAATGTACGTGGACAATAGTAGCTGCGTGGTTTGGGACTGAATGTGATCCACTGACCGGTGTTAAATTGTTAAGGTAGAATAAAGGCAGAATTCAAAAGGAAGCATGTGGAGAATGGGTGGAGCAGAGAAACAATTTCCCTCTTAGTGCTAGTAATGTTAGTATTAGTAACCCACTAGCACCTTGAGGTGGCACCAGATGCAGTCGGGGCTCTAGCATGTTAGGCTCGGTATACGTAATAGTAGCCTGCTCTCCTATAGCTTATGTAATGAGAGAGACTTGCTGCCCCGAAGAGCTTGTAATCTAAATAGACAAACCACACAGACAGGTGGGAGGTGAAGCAGGTGACATGATTTGCCCAAGGTCACCCAGTACATCATTGTCAGAGATGGGACTAGAGCCCAAGTCTCCTGACTCCCAAGCCAGTGCCCTATCCCTTGGACCACACTTTCCTTCTCTGGCTTTTTATTATTAGTGAAATTTTGCATGAGAACAGGCTCTTTTTGTCTTCAGCATCATTGGCGTCTCATTCCTGGCCCGAAATACCCATTCTGTTCCTGTGACATGGCAGTGCGTGCTGCAGCCGTGATTGCGAGGTAACCGTTGGAGGACTACGGCTGCGTATGGAGTGAGAGCCGCGTCACCCACATACAGCCTGAGTGCTGGGGCGCTATGTGAGTGACGTGAAGGGCTGAGGAGAAAGTGAAATTCACCACTCCCAGGTTTGGCATGGAGCACGGGATGGTCGCACAGCTCGTCTGTGGTCACTGCTCCAGCCTCTAGCTCTATGTCAGTGTGGATCTTTGTGGAGGGAGCGTGCAGACCCTTTCTGGAGCAGTATGTGGTTCCTTGTGTGCAGTGTTTAGATCAGTGTTTCTCAAATGCGGCCACCAAAGGCTTTTCTTGCAGCCACAGCCTCCTGGGCAGTGATGGGGGTCGGCAGCAGTGGCCCTCCCCCTGGGACTGCCAGCAGGGATTGGGCCCTGCCCTCTTCTTCAGCCACAAATGCCAGAGGAGCAGGCAGCTGGTGTGAGTTCCCCACCTTCCCAAGGGTACTGGGGCTCGGGCTTCCGGCTTCAGCCTTGGGATGGCAGGCGCCAGGCTCCAGCCACAGGGCTTCAGGCTCCATCCCTCAGCCAGGAGGCTTCGGGCTCCAGCCCTGGGCTCACCCCTCACCCCCATTGCCCCTGGCCTCCCTACCCACCTCTCCATCCAGGGCTTAATTTGTCCCCCGGCTTTCCAGAGCTGCGTAAGTCTGCTGTGAAAAGCGATGTTTGTTCATATCACTTTTCACTGCCTCCCAGGTCGCTCCTAAGTCTGCTGTGAAAAGTGCTACATATGAATATACATGTATCAGGTTTCACAGCAGCAGCCTTACTAGCTAGCAAATCTGAAAGAGAGCAGCCTAAAGGGCAAAAGAAACAATAAAATAGACAGGAATGTGCAAAGCACCTTATTTTGTTTGTATTCTGTTTAGGTCCAGTAAAAAACAGACAACTGTACATTATTTTTATTACTGAGTCCGCAAAAAAACCCTACATAAATAAATGACAATGATTTGGACATGTATCTGTGCATATTTATTTGTTTTTTCCTAAGGTTAATTAGGTACTTGGTCCTGCTAGTGAAGGCAGCTCGAGAATAGAGTATTCTATAATATTGCAACTTTTGTATGGAAAGGGACCCCAAAATTGCATTGCCCCAGGCTCCCTGAATCCTCTGGGCAGCGCTGGGTGTCTATCCATGTATTATAAGTATTTTAGGCAAAATTGTTACAGTGAGATGTATCTATCTCATTCCCTGGAGATAGCTATGTGCAAAATTCACCTGGGGCATTGAACTCCTGCTGGTGGCCACACTCTAGGCCACCAAAAACTTTCTTGGGATAACCCCAATTTAGATGATGTGGAGGGTGTTGTACAGCCTTCAATGCCCCAGGTGAATTTTGCACATAGCTATCTCCAGGGAATGAGATAGACACATCATTGCCTCGACAATGAACGTGGGTCAGTGTTTTCCACGAGGCATCAGCGGAGCAGTATGAGAACTTTGTGAAATGGAAAGACCTGTACAGCTGGATCAAACCCATGCACTTGTAATCGTCTCTTGGACAATGCTCTTTTCTTGCTGGAGAGGGAAAGATGGAGGATCAGTAGGGCCCTACCAAATTCACAGCCATGAAAAATGCATCACAGACCATGAAATCTGGTCTCCCCCCATGAAATCTGGTCTTTTGTGTGCTTTTACCCTACAGTATACAGATTTAACGGGGGAGACCAGCCTTTCTCAAATTGGGGGGCCCGGCCCAAAAGGGAGTTGCGGGGTCACAAGGTTATTTTGGTGGGCGGCGCAGTATTGCCACCCTTACTTCTATGCTGCCTTCAGAGCTGGGCAGCTGGAGAGCAGCAGCTGTGGCTGCACACCCAGCTCTGACGGCGGTGCCGCCACCAGCAGCAGCGCAGAAATAAGCAGGGGCGGCTCTAGGAATTCGGCCGCCCCAAGCACGCAGGGGGCGCGCTGCCGGTCCCGCGGCTCCGGGAGACCTCTTCCAGACATGCCTGCGGAGGGTGCGCTGGCAGGGCGACAGGCGGCTCCGGTGGACCTTCCGCAGTCATGCCTGCGGGAGGTCCACCCGAGCCACGGGACCAGCGCACCCTCCGCAGTCATGCCTGTGGGAGGTCCGCTGGTCCCGCGGCTCCCGTGGACCTCCCGCAGGCATGACTGCGGAAGGTCTGCCGGAGCCGCCTGCCGCCCTGCCGGCAAAATGCCGCCCCAAGCGCGCGCTTGGCGCGCTGGGGTCTGGAACCGGCCCTGGAAATAAGGGTAGCAGTACTGCAACCACCCCCTACAATAACCTTGTGACCCGCCCACAAATCTTTTTGGGCCAAGACCCCTACAATTACAACACATGAAATGTATGATTTTTAAAATCCTATGACTGTAAAATTGACCGAAATGCACTATGAATTTGTAGGGCCCTAATAATCAGTGAAGATGGTAACGAATAGCCCAATGGTGCTTTAATTATCATGGATAAAATGGCCCACAGTTCCTACCCATGTAAAGTTTATTTCCTTGTAATGGGAGGATTAATGCACTAATATAACTTAGAAGAAGCCATTGAAAAGTCAGAATTTGTTAACTGTCACCACACGGGTACCACACATTTTCTATTCCAAGTAAAGCTGAGGTGAAATCCAACTGTACTGTCTGGTAACTGTAGGCAAATGCAGACTTTTTAATTCTGAATAATGTAAGCTACTCTTTATTTCAGTGCTGACTCCAGTTTGCATTGTAAAATAATGCACTTCAGCTGCAAACCTGCTTTTTCATAATAGAGCGCAGCTTTCACAGTGTCCTCTACCTTTCCAGTTATAGCTGGGCCTCGGATGTTAAGGAACAAGCAGAACCCCCCATAACACCATCCAGAGGCTAATATCTCTTTTGCTAATGTCAAGTACAGCAAGTTCCTTTCCGATCAGTGGTTTGCATGGTGAATATAGATGACATATCAGAGGGGTGCTCAGAAGAGGGGCTGATTTAAGAAATGGTATTTTGTGATGAGTGCAGTGGGAGACTGCAGCTTAGATTTTTGCATTTTAGAATCTCCATCTGTTCTTCTTCCTGTCCCCTATTAGCTTAACAAATGGAAAGTAGATGAAAAACTGGTTGCCTTTTAAAATTCAGTAACTGTTCTGGGACCAGCCTGTGGAAAGAGCTGGTAAAGGCAATGGTCAATGTGAAAGGTTGGCTTTTGATGCATTTCTTGTTCAATGAAGGGAAAAAAACCTTTAGTCAAAAGGGAGCTAAGAAATGGCCCAATACCTATGTTAATTTGCAAGCAAAGGGATAGAGCCGTCTATCCCTTTGCGAGCTTCCATTCTGATAACACAAATTATCTCAGCCCAGAGGGCTCAGGGTAGCCGGTGCTACATTTTCTTGCACTGAACTTGTCCATGCTCTTAGCTTCAGACACATGCCACTTGATATTTTCAGTGTACACAGACCTGGTGATCTGCTCTTCCATACAGTTGAATACAGTACAGGATTTTTGAATTATGCATAAGCCAATAATATAGAGGACAGCACTCCATAGCTACTATTTGGGGTGATGATGGGTGGAAGAGAAAAGCAAAGTAATATACTGCCACTTTTCATTTTTTATGTGTTAGCTGGGTTAAAAGCAATCCTCGAATTGTACCATTTTTTCCCCCTGCCTGACTATTTAATCACCTGAGAGAGCACCAGCTAGAGTTTTGTGGTAAGATTTATTAGGCTCCGAACTGTCAGCAAAGTGCTTCCTTCAGTCGACCATTGGGAAGGAGCCCAGATTAGACCATTAATGGGTTTCAGTCTGGAAAAATTAGTGACTGATTGAAATGTCACAGTAGCGCTGGCCCTTTGGGCTTGTGCGCTAAATGGTACTGAGTTCCTGGAGAGCTTGTTCGTGCTAGGGATGTTCTTGAGCTGCTCGCTATCTGCCCCAAATGCAGGATGATAAAAATGCTTTTTCTTTTTCCTTGCAAACAGAAGCCTTGTCGCTTTTGCTCTGCGCAGGTGGAGGATCTTGCTGCAGCTGTTGTGAAGTTTTATCCTGCATCTCAGCTATGACAGTTCTTGTGGTGGTGCTATAGTGTGTGTGGCATTATTTTATTATTTATTATTTGTACTGTGGTAGCAACTAGGAGCCTACTCATGGACCAGGACCTGATGGTGCCAGGTGCTTTACAAACCAAACAAAAAGACAGTCCTCATCCCACAGAGCTTGCCTTATGCTGCTGACTAATGTTCAAATTTGAAAACAAATAACTACTATTTTTTAATTAAAATGACAAATTACCAGTGAATTCTATTACAGTGTTAACAAGAACCTACTGGTGAATCTTTGTTTAAAGGAACCACTTGCCTCATTCCAGTCTCTGACGCTTTTCTTGTCAGTTTCATACCAAGAAAGAGGATGGGACTGGTGTGGGGGGGCGGTGCAGGATGAAAAGTAGTTTTTAAGCAATGCACAAAATTTGACATTAAATAATAATACTTTGCACTTCCATCCAAGAAGTTTAAATATTTATACTATTATTAGTGAGGTGACCCTCATAACAACCTGATGAGGTAGGTAAGCGTTGTTATCATCCTCCCTGTCTTACAGATCGGGAAGATGAAGGACAGAGAGATTGTGCCAAACATATGCAAAAGTTTCCCCTCGCGTTGGGTGTGCAGACTGAGATACATAGGGCCTGATTTTCAGAGTTGCTGAGCAGAAACAAGTCTAATTGCCCAAATTTACTAAAAGCGTCAATCAAGTGACTTGGCCATAGGTACCTGGAAGCAGGGGCGGCTCTAGACCCCAGCGCGCCAAGCAGGCGCCTGGGGCGGCTGTTTCCCGGGGGGGTGGCATTTGGCTCCGGTGGAGCTCCCGCCGGCATGCCTGCGGCAGGTCCACCGGAGCCCAGGATGAACGGACCTGCCGCAGGCATGACTGCGGCGGGTCCCCTCTTCCCGCGGCTCCGGTTGAGCTCCCGCAGGCATGACTGCGGCAGGTCCGCTCGTCCCGGGCTCCGGTGGACCTACCGCAAGCACGCCGGCAGGAGCTCAACCGGAGCCGCGGGAAGAGGGGACCCGCCGCGGGACCGGGGAAGGGCGGCGCAGCGCTCCGCGCTGCTTGGGGCAGCCTACTTTCTAGAGCCGCCCCTGCCTGGAAGTCTGTGGCAGAGCTGGGAACAAACCCCAGATCTCTTGGCTCACAGTTCTATACCTCAACCATAAGACCAGCCTTCCTCCCTTTACAACATGCCATTGATGAGTTGAAAACATAAAATAAATGGCCAAAAAATTACCAGTCATAAATATTCATTACAGTTGCCAAAAGCACTCCGAAATTAGGAAAAATCATGAATCCAGAAATTTTCTCTGGTAGAAAATTGTTAATGTTTAGTAACTAGCTAGGAAGCAGGGCTTCGCTATATTGTTAGGGAATGTTCTGACAGCCTAAATGACTCAAAAATGGGCTAAATGAGTGAGAGCAAAATCAGACCCTGACATTTTGAGGTAAGCTGTTTTCTGTTGCTGCCTCATTGGCCTTTTAAGGCAATAGATTGTTTGCTAACAGCTTCCTTCAGAGAAAAATGTTGCAGTCCATTGACATTTTGTAAAGATTCATTCAAGGCCCATGTAAGGGACAGTTTTGTCCTCCAGAGCCCAGCTCAGCTGGTCGGGGATGTGCTAGGGGAAGGTCTTAGCCCAGGCTGGTGAGGAGTCGCATGCAGGAGAAGAGAGTCAGGGAGATTTTGAAAGCCATAAATGCTCTCTGGGGATCAAGGAAACAGGGAAGGGGAACTGACTGGTTGAGCTTTGTAATCCTCATAGCTGCTCCTCAGCCCTGACCTAGAGAATCCTTTAGCTTTGCCCTTGACTGTTGTCATTCTGCTTATCAATTGCAAGTCATTGCTAGGCTCCAACCATGCTGCCCTCTGGCATGTATGTGGGGAAAGCCAGAAACAATCCTTTCTTCTCCTGCCTCCATCTGCATCCTCCCACTTCAGTGCTGCTGCTGCTGCTGTTGTTGGCAGAAAGTGACACAAACACTGCCTCAGCTGGACACTCAGCATTGGTTGGGTTAGGCTGCTCCTCCTTCTTGGTGTCCTGCACCAAATCGACTCTTGGCCGGTTAGTTAGATTGCTTCAGAGCCACCGACAAAACTTCAGTGCCAGTGCAAGGCCCTCCGGGGTCCGTATGGAATGAGATGGCTCAGCACTGAACATAGACAAGTGCCGAGTGAGAGCATCTCTCGGGCAAGCCCGTTAGGACGACAGAAGAGGTATAAGTGTGGGCATTTAAGAAGAAACCCAATGTCCGAACTATGCATGTGACCAATTGCTGGGACGCCCTCGAGTCCTGTTTAGATTGTGTGTAAGGTCTGAGTGATGATTCTTAGGAGCATTATTGTGAAGTGTGACCCAGATTACTCTGCAGTGGCACAGGAAGGGCAGAGCACAATGACACCACCATCCCCATTTCAAACCTGTGCAGCTCTCTTACGGGATTCCTGGGATGCAAGACAACCCTTAGGCAGTGGGGAGGGATGGGAGCAGAGCAGTATGGGCATTCAGTGAGGAGTACGTGATGCCCACTGAACAAGTGGAGCAGCACTGCCCCCGGCCCCGCATGTGCTGGGTAGCTTTGGAAGGTGGGGTCCCCGCCTCTCTGGTTCCATGGTCCCATGCTGCCTCAAGGCAATGCAGTTCCGAACCACCCCAATAGAGGGCGATGTCTAAACGGCACGGCTGAGCCCTGAATTATTGCTTTACTGTACAATACATAAACATGCCAAGTTCATGGCTCAGTTTTGACTCTGAAAAGCCTGCTCACATTAATGAACTCTGTAATTATAATCAGTTATTCGCCCAAACAATAGAGATGTTACCTACAGCCTGTACAGCCTGCCTATTCTGTGGCCTGGAGGGTGCCGAGGGCACCAATGGTGCAGCGAGTGGGAGCCATGCAGAGTGGATGGATGGCTGCCCACCATACCCTCATATACACTGCGGGATGGCAAACCCATCTTGGGACAGAGGGTGGAGGTGGATTCACTGCTCCTGTTGTGCTCTGCTGCTACGTGAGCAGCAACCCATCCATAAGCTAATGAGTCCCTTCCAGGTAGTGTCGGAGAGGGTGGGAATGCAGGTTGCTGTTTGGGAGCTGGGGAACAAGTGAGATGGCCATGGTGCCATGTCTGGAAACTGTCAAGACAAACTGGTGAGCACCTGTGGGCCACGAAACACGAAGGGCTAGTCTACACCAGTGGTTCTCAAACTAGGGCTGCCGCTTGTTCAGGGAAAGCCCCTGGCGGGCAGGGCCGGTTTGTTTACCTGCTGCGTCCACAGGTTTGGCTGGTCACGGCTTCCACTGGCCGCGGTTCACCACTCCAGGCCAATGGGGGCTGCAGGAAGGGCGGCCAGCACATCCCTCGGCCCATGCTGCTTCCTGCAGCCCCCATTGGCCTGGAGCGGTGAACCGCGGATGCGGCAGGTAAACAAACCGGCCTGGCCCGCCAGGGGGCTTATCCTGAACAAGTGGCAGCTCTAGTTTGAGAACCACTGGTCTACACTGCCACTTAAGTGAATGTAAATTATGTCGCTCAGGGGTGTGAAAACAACAACCTCCCCCCCGCTTCCCCCCCAGCAATGTAAGTTTCAGCAACTTAAAGCGGTGTCCACACCATGCTTTGTGGGCAGGAGACGCTCTCCCGTCGGCATAGCACATCTTCCCTAGGCGCCCTACAGCAGCACAGCGGCACCGATGCACCCGGTAGTGTAGAATTGCCCTGGCTGATGCGCCATTACCAGGTCACACCCCATATCCATGCTGTGCCCCTGGGAGTGCTGGAAGAATAAACCAGGTTTCTAGGGAAAAGAAACGGGAATTTTTTGCCAAAACATCTCCCCTTGTGCAGGAAGGGAGCAATAGAATTCAGTGCTGCATGTTTTGTAGAGTGTTGTCATATCTAAAATACGAAGAAAAACATCATATACATTTCAAAAGCAAAACAACAAAGAACAGCTTCGCTTGCTCCCCTTAGAAGCAAACCACTGCTCTGTAATCCCACACATCTGGTTTGGATTCAGATCACACTGAAACAAAACTCTATCTGGACCTTTAACTTTTCAGATGAATTAGTGATGTGTTTTGGTGGGGAGATAATGCATAATAGGACAATAAAAAAATTAGGCTTTAGAGACTGCTTGTTTGGGTTTATTAGGAGCAAGGTCCCCATAGGATAATGCCTCTCTAATGTAGCCACAGTTGTAGACCAGAATGCAAAACTATTAACATATACTCTGGACATCCAAGCACCAGCTACTGTTTGGTCATCACTAGTGTGATCTTCCAGACTGGTGTGGTGTTTTACAGATATTAAATCTTAATATCAGAAAGATAGTAAGAAATCTGTAGACTGAATGTTGAGTGCTGTAGCTCCGTTTTCTCTCTGCTTCCCACATTCCCAGCCTCTGCCTGGAGATCTGGCAACCATAACCTAAAACATCTGTAGTAGACAACAGTTTATCGTCCTGCTGCTGTTGCTTATATTTGTGATTGATTGACTGTCTCTCTTAGTATATTGACGGGTTTTTTAAAGAGGTTCCACGCATCGTGAAATGTAGTGGAGGTATATTGTTTCATAATCTGGATGCCTTATATCATGTCCTGGTTATCTGACACTTCCACAGAAGACACTGAAGCTAGAGACTCGTTATCTATTGCCAGGGGACATGGAGAAGGCCTCCTTTCATTTACAGATTTAAGGTCTTCTGTGCAAAAAAAGCTGTCAGTGCTTTTTACAAGGCTAAAATTACTGTATCACTATGAAGATTAAATAGAATAATCTTGACTACACTTAATGTATTGCCCTTGCCTGATTTCCACTAAGTGAACAGAATAGTATTTCCAAGGGAACATCTATTATTCATCTGTTTCTTCTGCTAAATGAAAGCCCATAGATACCAAATGTGACTAGTTTTATTTTTGCTTCAAAAAATTCTGTGCTGTTTCATGTTTTACAGTGTAATTCAGTTTAAGTTTGTAGAGAACTAGAAGACAATCTTTCTCCATTGTGCTGGGTTTGGAAAAGTCAGGCCATCGCTTATTCTAACCACAAATGGCCAATCCAAAAGTATAAGCCATTAGCAGAGAGCACACCATAAGGTTTAATAAATCTCCAGGGATCGCTGGAGAGCTCTCTGGTAAATGAGAATTCTACCTCACCCGCTTTATTTTTTCCAGTTGATTGCCAGTTTTAGGAAAAATTAAACAAACTAGCAGAGGCAGAAAAACTGCCATTTATTTCAAAACTTCAGTTTTAACAGGCCTTCATTATTAATGTTTTACTCTACTCATATCCTACAGATCTGTATGGCTTTATAATTGGACAGAATAAAACGCAGTTATGGGTATAACTCCTGCTTTGGCATTCCTGCAATGCTGGGTCTTGTTAGGTCTAATTGCAGAGCTGCCACAAGCCCTTAGCAAGGCCCAGTGTGTAGTTGCATTGTCCCAGGAGCTCAAAAGAAACACAATTTAATTTCCTAGCTCTTCCTCTCCTCTCCCCCCTTCCCCCCTGCCAGCAGGGCTGACAGGTGACAGGTTGGGAAAGGAGTGGAGTTAAAGTTCCACCCACCCACCCATGTGTGCAGGAAGTGGAGTAGTGCAGTAATCCAAGACCCAGGGGGGAAATTACCGGTGTACTACCTCTCACAATTTGGCCCTTAGCGATGATCCTTATGGAGTTATGGCTAGGCGCTCACACCATCCAAAAATACTGAAGGGGCTCTCCGGTGAAAGTTCTCTCTAGTGACCAAGAGCCCATCCAACTGCCACTAAAGTCAATGCAAATCTTTCCAATGGCAGTAGAAACCTGGCCCTACATCCTTGTCCCATGCAAGCCTGTGGAAATGTCAACTTCACTGGGACCAGGATTTGGAACAGTAGACATGAATGCCGTGGTTTTTAGCTTCTGTGACAAAACAGTTTAATATTTTCAGGCCCTGTTAATAATCCACTAGCAAGTGTTTATTATTATTTATTATTAGCATTACAATCATGCCCAGAATCTTCAACCAGTCGTACAAACACACAGAGACAAGACACAGGCCGTGCCCTAAAGCACTTGTACTCTAAAGAGATGAGCGACAAAAGGTGGAAGCAACTTCTTAAAGGTCCCACAGCAGGTCAAGGGCAGAACCAGGACTACAACAAGGTTTTGAGAGTCCTAGGCCATGGGACTATGCTGCTGCTTGTTCCTCCAAGTCCTTAAAGTATTGATTTGCCAAGGCAGTTGCCTCCATAGCAAATACTGTTACTTCCTGCATACCGTTAGAACAAGCCCCTTTGAAGAGGCAGTTCTCTGGGTTTCCTTAGAGATGTACGCTGATTCTGGACCATCGAGTTTTAAAGGGACTCTGCTCCTGAGTACGTTGAAGCCTGCAACTTGACCTTAATTGTAAAGGGGGGCGGGAAGGGGGGGAATGATAGTGATTCACTTGTGAGCTTTTCAAACATTTCTTTAGAAAAACCAATATTAATAGGTGTTTTCTGATGTTAAAAGCTGAGAGAGAAACTTACTGAAACAAGTATCTTAAGAGAGCATGTCAAAGACACCACCGGGTACTAATTCTCTAAGGGCCAGGCTGTGACGTGAACTCCAAGCCGTGAAGGAGAGGACAGAAGGGTAGTAGCTCCTGACAGACCACTTGGCACTTGAGTGTGCAGCAGTAAGCCGGCACTAGCTAGCTTGCACATGCAGGGGTTGCTGTATTCAGAACGTGCTATCACTATTGTAGGCAATGAAGTGATTAAACCTGAGGTATAAGGGCTAGATTGTGAGTGGCCCCTATGCAAATGCGTGCAAGGAATAGAGAGGGCTCAGGGCCGTGAGAAGAATGTTATACACCTACAGCATCAGGGGAGCTGCCCCGGGGATAGAATAGCTCAGAGTGACCTCCAGCCCAGGGCTCCGCTGATAATGTGCCACTGAGCCATAAACGTGGCTAATCCCATACAGACCAGAGGCATAGCTGCAAATTCATTTTGTGTGACAACTGTTAGTTAAGGCTACGTAACATGCAAAATTCTCAGCCTTACCACCCTTCCTCTACCTAGCTGCCCAAACTCAGAGCCTGCATTACAGGACTTGCGGGGAACATAGGGTCAGATTCAGCGTGGGTTTAAATGAGTGTTTCTTTGGGTGGAGCTGCCTCAGTGGAGGCCGAATTCTGCTCTGAGCTATGCCAATGTAGATGTCAGGGTTATTCCATTTCTTTATGTGGCTGTCTCAGAGCGTGTCCTGCTAGATGACCTTTGCGGTCCCTTCTAATCCTATGATTCTATGACATGTGACAAATCTGAGCCTGGGCCTGAAGATCAGAACAACAAATGACTCTCTGCTCAGGTTTGAAATCTTCTTCAAATAGGAAAGGGTTTTCCCCCCAGAATTTTAAATGCCTGGGTCCAAATCCTTCTCCCTCCTTTGCTGGCAGGGGGTGCTGAGAACCAGTAGAACTGGCTTCAGGGGCATGGTGTTCAGGTGAGCAGTGGCTTCTCAGGCAAGCTGCTGGGTTTTGTCTCCAGGGGCATGGCAGTGGAGGGAACTGGTGCATCAGCCAGTGTGACCAGCGGATTTCAGAGTGGAGATTCATTTGTGACTAATACTGCTTCAAGCAGCACGAATGCTCGCTCTCTGCACCTTCTACCCCTTCAGAGCAGTGCTGGGGGGCAAAGACAGAGTATTAAAAGTATATTTTTAAACACCAAAGGGAGTTAGGTGTCTAGGCAATTTTTAAAATCGCACTGGGTACCTGTCTGCATCCTTAGACACCTCAAACCTTTAAAAATGTTGGCCCTTTGTAAATGGTGGAAAGGGCCAGTTGTTGCATTGCTCCTGTAGTATCCATGCTGCAAGGGAGAGGGGCTGTGCCCCCCTGCCCGCAAGAGCCCTCTCCATTTTGGGAAGAAGTAAGTAAGTCAAGGGAACCTCCCATTGTTTCCCAGCAAAGTTTTCCCTTTCCTGCAGGTTCCTTTATCCCTGCAGCAGGAGGGTGATTGGGGTCGTAGTTCTTCTCTCAGAAGCAAGTCACTGCATTTTTCCCATATCATCTCGTCAGCATTTTGGGCCGAGTTGGGCAGAGTACTCTCAGCTTTCCTGGACTGCAGTGGGAATTGAAAGCAGGTTAGCCCTTTGTACAGTCCGGCCCATGATTTGTTCAGCTGTTCTCAAAAACTACTAATAACTATTGACTAACTGTCTTTCTCAGACATTTAATTAAGATAGCTTCCAAGAAGAGCTATCTGTTTTGTGTATGTTTAAAAAAAATAAGCTGTTAAAAAATAAATGGTCTGATGAACGATCATGAAAATCTTTTCTAGCCAAATCAGGTTTTTGTTTCTAGCAGCCCTTTAACAAGGCCAGTCAGTCTCACCTCAGTCCCTGGAAAAATCATGGAACAGGTCCTCAAGGAATCAATTCTGAACCACTTAAGGGAGGGGAAAGTGATCAGGAACAGTCAGCATGGATTCACCAAGGGCAAGTCATGCCTCACTAACCTAATTGCCTTCTATGATGAGATAACCGGCTCTGTGGATGAGGGGAAAGCAGTGGATGTGCTATTTCTGGACTTTAGCAAAGCTTTTGATACAGTCTCCCACAGTATTCTTGCCAGCAAGTTAAAGAAGTATGGGCTGGATGAATGGACGGTAAGGTGGATAGAAAACTGGCTAGATGGTCGGGCTCAACGGGTAGTGATCAATGGTTCCATGTCTAGTTGGCAGCCAGTATCAAGTGGAGTGCCCCAAGGATCGGTGCTGGGGCCGGTTTTGTTCAATATCTTCATTAATGATCTGGAGGATGGTGTGGACTGCACCCTTAGCAAGTTTGCAGATGACACTAAACTGGGAGGAGTGGTTGATACGCTGGAGGGTAGGGATAGGATACAGAGGGACCTAGACACACTAGAGGATTGGGCCAAAAGAAACCTGATGAGTTTCAACAAGGACAAATGCAGAGTCCTGCACTTAGGACGGAAGAATCCCATGCACTGCTACAGACTAGGGACCGAATGGCTGGGCAGCAGTTCTGCAGAAAAGGACCTAGGGGTTACGGTGGACGAAAAGCTGAATATGAGTCAACAGTGTGCCCTTGTTGCCAAGAAGGCTAATGGCATTTTGGGTTGTATAAGTAGGGGCATTTCCAGCAGATTGAGGGATGTGATCATTCCCCTCTATTCAGCAATGGTGAGGCCTCATTTGGAGTACTGTGTCCAGTTTTGGGCCCCACACTACAAGAAGGATGTGGATAAATTGGAGAGAGTCCAGCGGAGGGCAACAAAAATGATTAGGGGGCTGGAGCACATGACTTATGAGGAGAGGCTGAGGGAACTGAGATTGTTTAGCCTGCAGAAGAGAAGAATGAGGGGGGATTTGATAGCTGCTTTCAACTACCTGAAAGGGGGTTCCAAAGAGGATGGATCTAGACTGTTCTCAGTGGTAGAAGATGACAGAACAAGGAGTAATGGTCTCAAGTTGCAGAGGGGGAGGTTTAGGTTGGACATTAGGAAAAACTTTTTCACTAGTAGGGTGGTGAGGCACTGGAATGGGTTACCTAGGGAGGTGGTGGAATCTCCTTCCTTAGAGGTTTTTAAGGTCAGGCTTGACAAAGCCCTGGCTGGGATGATTTAGTTGGGTTTGGCCCTGCTTTGAGCAGGGGGTTGGACTAGATGACCTCCTGAGGTCCCTTCCGACCCTGAGATTCTATGATTCTATGAATAAGCAATGAAAAGTGGATCCTAAATTCTGGACAACTCTCACAATTTTACCATGACTTTCAGAATATCTATTGTTTTTTTCTAAAGCCCCAGCACCAAGAGTCCTGATGTTATATGAAAATCTGAACTTTCATTTAAAAATAAAAGTTAGTGTCTAGCTCTCATGATTGCAGACAAAAGCTTGAAAATGTGAGGCTCAAAAAAACCCAATAACAAATAAAAAGATCTTAATTTTTTTTTTAATCTCATGATGTTTATGCTAATATCATGATTTTAAATGTTAATTTCAGTAAGAGATTTTTATTGATTTCATTGTATAGGAAGTTCCTGTAGCCTGATTATTTTTTTCTTTAAATATCCCTCCTAGATATTTCTAGGAAGCCTCTACTTTGCTTGTAGGAAAATATAAACATCCATAGATATTACATACAAACATCCCTGGTACTAATGGAAGATCTGGGCGATGTTACAAATGTCTAAAAAAACCTCTAGAACATTTCCAAAACACTTAAGATAATTCAAAAATTATCCCAACCTTCTGGAGCTTTTCCAAAATGAGATTTTTCCCATGGGAAATTACTATTACATCCCTGGCAATAAACAGCCCCTAAAATAACCCAAAGTTGCTGACTTGTGGATTTTGTTTTCCCATCTCTCTCTCTCTCTCTCTCTCTCTCTCTCTCTCTCTCTCTCTCTCACACACACACACACACACACACACACAAATATGATGTGCCAGATCACAGAGAGATTTCTCTCTCCTCCTAAATCCCTCTGTTTCAAGAAGTGTCTGGCCTATTCTATGCTGTCAGGCTAGATTGTCAGAATGGTTGCTTCTGGCCTTCACGATCCAAACAAAGAGCTTTATCAGCTCCACCTATTAAACATCGTGTGGTCATTTTTGATGAAAATTAAGCCAAGTTATCATGATAAACACTCTTAAAAATAAGCTCATTTTGATCAATTGCTTCACCTTCAGCTCTTCTAGCATGAGAGTTAAAAGCTTTCCTAGGGCTGTTGGGTCTTGACTCAGTTAAGTAATCTCTCTCCTCCAGAATGGATATGAAGCAGATCACCCACATTAATAAAACTTTCAAACTAAAAAGGAGTGGTGTGAATTACATCCAATTGGCTTCTCCCGTCCCTTCTGAGCCAGATTCAAATGTGAATTACATTTGTGTAAATCCAGAGGAACCCCATTGATGTCAGTGGAGTGATTCCATATGTATACCCGAGTGGCCCTTAATGACCTTTACAATAATGAAAGATGCAGTGTGATGTCCATAAAGCAAGAGTGGGGAGCTAAATTTTAACCACAAGTTATTATGTTGTTGTGTGTAAGTGCTTCAAGTGGTCAAACTACAATGCCACATGAATGAGAAAACAGGGATTCTCAACCTTTCATAGTGTAGACTGTGTCTTCCTATTCACAGTCACACAGCCCATAACCTGTGTTCGCAACATTCAGGCCTGCCAGTGTGTGACAAAGAACAGAAGTTATGTGTCTTGTTGCACATCGTGCCATCATTGACAGGTCATATTAAACTTATTTTAAGGATGTTTTCACACTGTGTGAATCAGGTAAACCTGTTTTTTGAGGGCTGGGGAGAGGGTCCTCATCTGGGCCTCTCAAACCGTACCTAGGCAGAGCAGGAAGTTGAGAGCTAGGACCTGATTTTTCAGATATAGTGAGCATCCATCGCTCCCATTGACTTCAGTGGTGGGTTACACGGAACACTCACAACTACACTAACATATTCTTTGACCCCATCTAGTGGCTAGCGCATGTAAAGATGGTCACAAGACCCTCCAGTCTCTTCCTGCAGGTCCCTGCCTCATTCACTGCATACCTTATAACGTCTTAACTAGTGAGTTGCTCAGCTTTCTGCCTCACAGCAGAGGAATACTGGATGTCAAAATTCCTGGGTTCTGATTTGGCTCTAGGAGCAAAGTGTTGCCTAATGCTTAGCTCAGTCATTACAGCCAGGATAGTGACACTCACAGCTACAGCAACTACAGGGGAAAGTTTAGGAAAGTGCTTTAATGTATTTTGACCTTTCTTTTAATGTGCATGAATAGCTGGAAATGAGGAGGAGAAGCAGCATTAAGTGATCGGGTAGCTTTCTGTACATCATCACCATGAACCACCCAGGTCTGAAACTCTCCAAATCAGAACATACATACTCAGAAGAGTGTTAATTGGGTTTACATAAACAGATTCCATAAACAGCAGCAATCCACATCCCCCAAGCTAAGAAACCAGTGAGTGATTCTGTTATATAGGGCTAATAATATGCAGCACACATAGTCCAACACCCATCTGAATTAAAAGCTCCCCACGTTCCAATTCAGACTTAAGATAGGATCGTTGGTAAAAGATGTTCTTCCCAATTAAGACCTTCTAGAAAATGTGATACCTCCTTTTTAGGTATGAAGACATTCTCACATTATCCTTGTAGTCTGGATACATTGATTTTATTGGAACTTTCCCATTTAGTCCAAGAGGAAAGTCTGAAGAGCTATCTTTGGTTTTACCAAAAATGATTGCAGTGATTTGTACTGGCAAATTAAACAACACATGCTGACACCGACATCAAATGATTATAAGTTTGCCTTCTGGTTGGTTGCCTGGAAACTTCTCTGTTATGATGCAGTGCCCTGATTCTTGATTCCCCAAACACAGGAGTTACTCTTCTGTTTAAAGTCATGAGCAATGATGCCCAAGGAGGAAATAGATTCCCAAAATAGACGCAGCAAAATGTAACCTCTCTACCCACTGCTTTGTCTTGGAATTGTTATTCATCATCATTAAAGACGTAGAAGCTGCATAGGAGTCCTGACCTCGATTGCACCAGCAGGAGACTCTGGGTGCATGATGGTTCACAATGCAACTGAAGGGCAAGAAAAGGAGGCAAAGCATATTCATGTCTTTAGGAAACCAAATAAATTTGCACTCAGACATGCATGTAAAGTGTGGAGATCTGCAGCTAATCTGTGCAAAGACTAAAAAAAATCTAATGCGAAAAGACTCCCAGAATAGGGCCATTAACTGCTTTCTGGAGCAGTAGGTCTTATATCTGTGTTTGCAATACTCAGTATTGAACGGTAGAAATGGAGGGCAGGTATACTTGGTCCTGCCTCAGGGCAGGAGGCTGGACTAGAGGACCTCCTGAGGTCCCTGGCATCCCTGCGTTTCTGTGATTCTGAAGTAGCTGCTGCCACACACATTTAGGACTGATTGCTCCAGAAAGCCATTAGTGACCTGATTCTGAGAGCCTATGCATCGTCCTCTCATAGAAATTCTACAATTCAGGCAAAGGTTTGATAACTTTTCAGAGCCTGGTAATTCTAAGGATGTAAGTATTTATTTCACAGGCAAGAGACATGGAATCAGACAGAGATGTTCTCATTAACATTAACAAACAGTTCATTATTCCTGTGGCAAAGCCTTCCTCATTCATCTAGACTTAAAATTCTTGCTGTTGCCTTTATAAGTTTTGCATATTAGTTTGCTTGCACTAAAAGGCAAGTACCAAAGAGGCCTGTCAAATTAACTGACTTCTTTCCATGCTCTCCACTGCTTGTTGCCCAGCAGTGAATCACTCCTGCTGTGTGTTAGGTGTTGCATCTTTAAAGAACTCCACTGTTAAGGGAAAGGAGAGTTCTTTCAAAAGAATAAGGATGCCAAGGACAAAGTAGATGTACGAACCCAGCCGTGGGAGAGAGAGAGACCAAAAATGTTTGACACTCAGAACCTCAGACTTTAATGGACATGTGTGAATGCACAAAGGCTGTGTGATTTGGGACCCCACTTGTCTCTTCCTCAGGAACTGTACTGGCTCTGTCGGAAAGAGATGCATTTAAGGAAATGTCAACATGAATAGAGCTGTTCCTTGATGTGTTTCAATCTCCAAAGTGAATTCAGTAAGAGTGATAACTAACCCAGCCTCGAGGTGGACAGGGCCATTGCTCTCAGGACACCCCACATGGTCAGAATCTAGGACATGGCAGCTCAGAGCATTGCAGTAAACAGCCCCTTTTCATAGGGAGAAATGTTGCACTGAGATATCTACCCTTTGCCTCTCCTGTCTGTTCATACAGTAGGCTCTTCAGGGCAATGTTTGTCTCTCGATCTGTGTTTCGGCCATGATCTCAGGCGAGGCCTCCAGGATGTACTGTAATCAAAATAATAATAATTGTGGGTATCTAGAAGGAGAAATGATCTGGAGGTAATTGCACTTGTATTCAGGGAACCTCTAAGTGTGGTATGAATCATGTAGGATGGCTGTACTCTATATATGCTCTTGTCACTTTGATGGTTAACAGAGTTGGTTGCTAGCACCATGAACCATACAGCCTTGAGTTCCTAGCCCCTCTCTGTGAAAAGCTCATGTTTGCAACTCCCATAAATAAATGCCATGATCATTATGGAGTTGGTTGGAGGGGCTGAGGTTTTTGCCAATACCATTTACTGTTGCAAATGCAATAGTTCAGTATACAGGCCCTGATTCTCCAAGGTATGTAGGCACCTAGCTCTCAGTGAGGATCTGAGCCAAAGGGTCTGATTCTCATGTACGCGGAAGGGCCTTTATGCTGCTCTGCCCGCATAAAGGGGCTTTAGTGTAAATGCAGATTCAGGCCAGATGATGTGGATCTGGGGCTGATGGAACAGCTCACCATTTGGTTAAAACTTATAAGGAATATATTTAGCTTCTTCCCTTTTGTATTTAGTTCTGTGAATCTGGACGTCTAAGGAAAGGACACTGTAGTCTCTGATCTCAATCAACGAGATTAGAGCACTTGGTCCTGAAAATTGCCATCGTCTCTCCCTTCAGTGGGCAGCTGCACAGGAAATTGCCTGCCTGCCTGCAGCAGGAGTCGAGCTGAAGAAGAAACATTAAGCAGGACTCCTTACAACTGAGAAATTCACTCACTGCTTAAGAAATTTCTCCTCCCCCTCTTTGCATCCCACTGTGTTCCCTCCATTGCTATTCCACATTGCTCTGAGTCATCTGCCCTGAGCCTAATGAAGTTAAGAAATTAGTGTGCAGCGTCAAACACAATTAAAGCACTTTTTCAATGCGGCTCCACTCAGTTATTTTTGGCTAGATGTACGTAGCAGGGGCTCCTGCTACATCACCAATCAAAGATTCTCTTCAAAGGTAGACTTGTGCTGGAGAATTAGTCCACTGGCTTTACAAAAACACCTTCGTTTTTGCACCAGCTGACTGGCCAGGGTTGGATTCAGGCATAGGCTTTATTGGCCAATGCCTAGGGCCCCTCAGCTACTGGAGTCCTGTGATTACATCAGAGTCCCAGCTTTCATTTAGACAAAAAAAGTAGGTTTCTAGTCCTCATGGTTGTGAAGAAAAACTTGTAAATGTGACCTGAGTGGAACTACTGTAGTGATGTCTGCAGATAACCTGGAAAAACAGTTCTGAGAGGGTGAAGTGCCTCATGACTCTCAATAGGGTGTTAACTCCAAGACCCGCTACTCTGTGGCAGTTTTACCCCAGCAGAGGATTCTGTGTATGGCAAGTAAAGAGTGCAGGAGGCTCAGCCCAAGCACCCTGGCTGCTGGGTTAACTATGGGAATGCTGTTCCCAAGGAATTACTCCTGGTGGAGGAAGTGGGCCTTATGCTTCTGCCCCAGGCTTTCCAGGAAGGGAGAGAGGTTGCCCTGCCACCACCACCCCAAGCGGGGTAGAGCTATAGCACCAGACTTGGGCCATGGGTTGTGGTGGTGTCTAGGGCTCCGACTTGCATTAATTTACCCCAGAGACTGGCCAGCTGAGCTGATGATGCCAGCTACAGTCTGGGTGAGCACAAATGCACTTCCCCCTCCCCCAGGCCTGTCACCTGTTGCCATCCTGCTCTCCCCAGCCTGAGGCCTGTCCCCCTGTGGAGCCTTTGCACCAGCATCCTTGCTCACATCGCATCAGGTGGCATGGAGTCAGAAATGAGTGTAGGAGAAATAAGGATGGTAGCGGGAGAGGATAAATGCGTAGAAAACACTGGAACAGCCTTCCCAGGAGTCAGTGTCAAGAAAGGAAGAGAAGACCAAGGAATAAGGTAGCAATAACTGGAGCAGTGGAGATTTAAGTACAATCTTCCACTCTCTTAGTATCCCCTGGCTTTCATTTGGAAGGGAGGAGGTGTGCGCTGGGGAGTTGCACGGCTGTGACGATGGAAAAAGATTTGGCATCCTCTCAGTTCCTTCTCTCCCTCCTATGCACAGCTGCATGACCCCACACCACGAGCATGGATTCCAGATTTTCCCTTTGAAAAACTGTTCAAGCAAAGCAAGCCTTGTTGGGCTTCATCTTAAGGCTTAGGCTTTTTGCTGACAGTCAGTGCTGTGTGTCTCCTGGCAGTCAATGTAATGAAGACTCACAAACAAGGGAGGGGCAGGGGTCTGAGGAGGCACTGAGAGTACTTGGGAATTTCACAGTAATGATTCCTGTGTGTTAACCTATTTTGTTATTGTGCTATTTAGAAACAAGCCCGTCTGCCTGCAAAATAAAGTCTTGTAGAAATTGCTTCTGGGCTGTCTTGTTTTGCAGTTCATTTTATTCTGGGACTAAGGCGACCATATGAGGTTGTTGACATCTACATGATATTTAGAGAGAATTTGTCTTTACTTCAGTGCTTCAGCACATTCCATAGCTTGAAGCCCCCTCCCCCCCTTCATGGCAGGTTGACGTTTTGGGTAAAGCCAACAGGACAGAGCCTGTTTGTATGCCCGCAGCCCTACCAGGGGTCTAGTTGTAGGATGAGTTGTAGTTGCTCAGTTCAGGATGGAAGTTCTGTGCCTTTCTGCAGTGGGCAAAACACAGGCTCCAGTTAAAAGGAAACTGGGAAACTGAACAGCAACATTAGTAATAAAAATCAAATGCCATAATCTTGTTACTGTATGTTCTTCACTGGTGCTGCTGGTGGCATTGCATTTTGGAACATAGGGACTTAACTCCCAGCGTGAATGAAGAAATATTTCATGAATATTTATGGTAAAGTGTTTGAAAGACCAAGTAAGTCAAAACCAGCTTAGTCATGAGTGAAATAATCTTGTAACACTCCATTAGCTGGCCAATGCCCTGTTTCTCGTGTGCGACTCTATTCTTTCCTGTTATGTGCTCGGTTTTTGTTTTAAACGGAAGCTGATATACTGCAGAGATACCTACAGCAGAAGGGTGTGTTGTCACTTGGAGTTTTTCAATGACAGTTGTGGGGAGACAGCAAGTGCTGTTTCCCAGATGTGTACCACTTTTGTTGTTAGACCAGCAAAATAAGATGATATAAATTCTGCATTGCTGCGATGCCTACAAAAACTTGACAATAGCTAGGCAGTGGGTGTGCTGAAATCACTGCTTATTATATTGACCAGTATTGTTGCATTGTTTCCTTGGGGTCCCATGTCAGTCTGTCACCATCTGTTGTCTCTAGTCTTATTCGTAGATTGGCAGCACTTTGGGGCAGGAACTGTCTTTTTGTCTGTACAGCGCCTAGCACAATGGAGTCCTGTCCGTGCCTAAAGCTCTTCAATGCTACTCTAATACAAATAAATAATAGAAGAATATTTTTGGAATTTTGCCATATGTCATTTACGTAATAAGAATTATTTCAGAATAAACACCACCACATTCAGTACTTTGCAAAGTCTTAGCACAACGCAGAGGTGTGTGTGTGTAACCTGTAAATTGGTTCAGAAGAGCACATAGTTTTGGTCAAATATGCACTGAAATTGAGAGGCAATTGGGCACATCCTTGGCTGTTGTAAATTTTCATCACTCCATCAATGGAGCAATGACAGTTTATACCAGCTGAGGATCTGCTCCATCTGAAACTAAAATGCACCACAATGGGCCATACTCTCCTCTCCCATCACTGTACATCTGGAGTAACGCCATGGAAGTCAGTGGAGTAACACCACTGTAATTTAGGAGTAAGTGAGATTAGAGTCAGAGCCACTGTCTTCACCCACTGTGGTGACAATATAATTCTATGCAAGAGGAAATGTCTTACTCGTTAACTTTTGGAGGGCTTAGGTTGAAGACAACTCTGATTTGAAGGTTCAATGTTTGTATATTAAAAATAATGCTGTTTATGTGTATTTTAGCATTTCTGGGCAATATCTATATACAGAATCCTATTTTATGTAATTTCTAAATTATTCTGACCACTTAACTACATCTGATGTTGTTCAGAAGAGCACAATATCCATTTTCATACTAGTTCACTGACCTTTTCATTGCTTTCTGCCAATTTGCATAACACTGAAGTATGTGTGTTCATATAAACTGCCATAAAACAAAGTACAGTACAATTGTGTTATACTGTGCCTGTGTTATAATGTTAGCACTTAGGTCAGTGGACATTAGTTCCAGCTAGAGGAGTTAGTTCTCATCCATTCATCCCAGGCTATATCACTTGTGAATATTATATATATGTCTATTGGGTGGTTTTGTTAATAAAGTAGTGTCAGTGTTTTACATATGATTGTTGAGCATCACGTGGCATGTAGCATAGGATGGCATTAGCAGCAACAGTTGTCATTGTATAGTACAACAGTACAAGCCTTTTTCCTGGCTTTAAAAAATTATATATATTTTTAGCACAGCCCCCGGAGCCATGACACAGTGAGGTCTTGCAGTTATATGATTATGGAATTGTCAGTGGGTTTCAATGTTGTGAAACATCACAATGTAGGAAAAAATATCATTGGGTGAGTCAGTGCCAGGCTTTAGAGACTGAGTCTCATTGCAAACGTCACAGCATTTCTCTCAGTTTCTCTAAGCAGGGGGAGGCAGATGGGGGTGATGAAGGCATTTGTGAAGGGGAAGAAGAAAATCACAATTGGATCGAACTTTGAACACTACACTGAGAGATACAGCGTGACCAAGAATTCCTGGTGATCGAGAATTTGTGTGCACATGTGGATATTCAGTCTGTCTGAAAACTAGGCTGTGTGCAGGTTTTACAGAAACCTGCTTTTCCCCAAGAGAAGAGAAGCCTTCTTGTCTCATCCACCGAGATGTGTTCCCCTCTGTTCCCACCTGTCCTGTCCCGTCCTCCCCACACACACGCATTCTTCTGACTTTTCTTTGCCTCTGATTAGACTGTCACAGAAGCAACCTCCATCCAAGCCAATCTAAGAGCCTGGTTCTCATATACATTAAGGCCCGCTCAGGGCACTCTGGCCATGTAAAGAGGCCTATGGGTAAATGAGAATCAGCCTCTCAATCTTTATAGTAAGGTACCTGAGTTGATACAGTGCTGTCATTCCTGCTCGATAGCCAGAGATTTACAGTGTTACACCCCCCCTTTCCCCCCCCCCCCCCGCCCCCCATCCTATGAAGGTTAATGGAGCTGTGCTGACTGACCTCGGCTGAGAATCTGGGCCGTATTGTCTGCTGCTGACTCACTGCTTGCTGCAGCAGTGAGAGTGGGTGAATGTGTTGTTTGAGAATATACCGACAGCTAATATTTCCTCCAAAAAAGTCTTCAATTAAAATGTGGACCGAATAGCGATGAGGCAGAAGAACCTGGCTGCCTCGTCAATCTCTAACTGATGGCTTTCACGCAGGTAACCTGCTGCAAAAGCTGGGTATTCTAGGACACCGGGGAGTGGGTTGTTTTTCAAAGTCTTGAGTATAATCGATTCATTGCCCGTTTCTTTTCTTTTAAGCTTTGACAGAACACCCCCTGCTGTTTGTTTTACAGAGAGATGGTTTTTCTCTACCAAAAAAATCCAGCTTTGTCCAAAGACTCTGCTTTTGTTGGGTCACAACTTCTCAGAGCAGCTCTGTACCAACAGCTGTCATGCTGTACTCCCAAACCGCTGCAGACACCTGAGCCTTAGTCATTGTCGCGTGTCTTAATTTCAGCCCCACACACACTTGGTGAAAAGCAGAAAAGATGTATTACTGTGGCTTCCAAACGGCAGCCAGGCTGCTCTGTAATTGAAGCTTTGCTCACCCTTCCCCCTGCGTGGTGTGGTCAGTCGGGCTCACCCCCTGTTGGAGTAGCCATTGCATGCTTTGCCAGTGTGCTGCCCCTGGGGGCTGCTGGAAACATCGCAATGGGAGTTCAACACCTTGGAGGATCTGGGCTACAGTGCCTGTCGGAGTGCACCGCCCCTCACTGCAGGTTTGGCAGCAGTAACACAACTTAGTCCTGAGTAAGCAAATGAGATTTTTTTATTTCCTGCTATAGTCAACTTGAGTCTAAGATAAGGAAAAGGAAGCCCCCATATTGATTCTTCTCTTGTCAGCTCAGATCAGTTGTGAACATTTTCCCCTGAGGAGAAACCCAATAAATGTTGTGTGTACAATGGGCAGTTGCTTTTGACAGTGATCAGTCAGGCAAAGCTGCTTTTCCTAAAGGGACCCTCAGAATCTCTGCCCAAGAGGATTTTTATAGAAATAAGATATTTTTAAGGGATTGAAAAGAGAGGGTAGACAGAGCTTTAGGATTGCAAGTCTGGGCTGGTTAGTGCTAAGGTCAGGATAGCCTGGAACAGGCTTTGGTTTGCTTTGCTTTGCTTTTTTATTTAAGAACTTATTCTGACACTTTCTTTCTGAGCAGCGGCTCTCGCGTCAGCCTAAGGATGCAAACAGAGCTGCTCCATAGCTGGAGCAATCTGCACGGATCCCAGAGGGCTGGATAAGCATTTCAGGTGGGCAGTGTTTAGGGAAAGCGTCAGGAAATGAAAGGAGGTCAGATTGTGAGAAGTACTGGAGGAAATGGGTTGAGTTACTTAGCAGCTGAAGCATTATGCTGACTAAGAGCAATTAAATGTTAACTCAGATTGGTTCTTGTCTACACTGCAAACCAGCACTAGGTGCATGAAACATGGTGGCAATGCTGCAGCAAGATCTATAAGAAAAAGAAAAGCACCATTTGAAGGAAAGTAAAAGAAGTAGATGGTTTGATCCAAAGCTCATTGAAGTAAAACAATGTGAAATTCTGGCTCTGTAGAAGTCAATGGAAGTTTTATCATTAACTTCATTGTGGTCAGGATTTTACCTTCAGTGTTTGCACTGGCTTCAAGGGCTTTGGATTAGTCCTATGCTGAGAAGACAGCCTGGATGGACTATAACCATAGAATATCTGGATTTCCAGACAAAGCTCCCATGGCAAAAATGGAACAGGCTGAAGCTAGCAATGGATCTTAATAGTATACAGAGCTAACCTGGGGGACAGAAATAAAAAACGAGTCACATTTATTTTGTTCCTAGACTGGTGAAAGGTTAGAAAGTGAGCAGGACATTGTTGCCCAGAACGAGACCAAGTACTGTGCCCTTAGACTATAATAGAGGGAAGGGAGATATATTTCATACATAAACCTCAAGAAGAGCCAATAGATGCATGTTCATAAAGCAGCAAGGCTTTTGACACAGTCCCAGGTGACATTTTGATAAGGAATCTGGAGAAAAGCAGGCTTGGAGGCATACCATTAAGTGGATACATAATTGGTTAAACAACCACAAACAAAGAGTAACCATTAATGGAATGATGTCACTTTGGAAGGAGGTCTCAAGTGGGGTTCCACAGGGATCTGTTCTGAGTCCAGTATTATTTAACATCTTTATTAATGACCTGAATGTAGGAATAGAGAGCACACTGATCAAATCTGCAGATGACACAAAGGTGGGGGCGGGGTGGAGGAAGGGTTGCCAACCCTTTGGAGGTTAGAGCTAAGATTCAGAGGGATCTTGATACAATTCAACTAAGACAAATATGAGGTGCTACACTTAGGAAAGAAAAACCAAATGCACAAATACAGAATGGAGGATAATGGCTTGGCAGCAGCACTGCTGAGAAGAAACTGTGAGCGATGGTGGATCACAGCCTCAACATGAGTCAGCAATGTGATGCTGTTGCAAAAAAAAGCCAATGCAGTTTTAGGTTTCATTAACAGAGGCATAGCATGCAAGTCACAAAAGGTGATAATACCACTGTGCTCAGTGCCAGTTAGGCCTCAGCTGGATTACTGTGTCCAGATTTGATCAGCAGTGTATAGAAAGGATGTAGAGAAACTAGGAAGGATCCAGAGGTGAGTGACAAAGATGATTAAAAGGATGGAATGCAAGCCATAGGCACAAAGGCTGAAGGAACAGGGTATGTTTAGTTTGAAAAAGAGGAGATTAAGAGGGGACATGATAGCCATCTTCAAATACTTGAAAGGCTGCCATAAAAAGAATGGAGAAAAGTTGTTTTCTCTTGCCACAAAGGGCAGGACAAGAGGCAATGGGTTCAAACTATCGCATAGCAGATTTAGATTACATTTTAGGAAACACTTCCTAACTGTAAGAACAGTGGGACAATGTAACAGACAGCCTAGGGAGGTTTTCAAAAGGAGTCTGGATAGCCATCTGTCTGGGATAGTTGAGATGCAACAAAGCCTGCATCTTGGCCGGGGTTAGACTTGATGACCCTTGCGGTCCCTTCTAACCCTATGATTCTGTGTTACCAAACTGAAATGTTTATCATCTTCATGCAACTCTGGAGCTATCAGCTATGAATCAGAAAGAGAATTGGATGTGGCAGAGAGAAGAATTTAAGTGTAGCAAGACTGACCCTGAGTAAATACCTCCAAATAAGAAGGCTGGCCGAGCTGCCCCAGGACTGAAAATCTGAAGGCCCTGGAGAGGTTCAGATTCCACCAAAGGAGCACCAGAGGCAGTAGAAAGATACACCAGCGCAGAGCATGGGTAGTATAATTCAGTGAACCTACAGCATATGAAAGCTGGAATCACAACTGCCCAGCATATGGGCAAAGGTACATTAAGGCCTTTTTAAATATCGGTGACCATAAATAAAACAGTGCATGCAGTTATGGATGATGCAGGAGACCTTGAAGGATACAAGGAAATCCTAAGAGTGATCTAAGAAGCCATGGGACTCAAAAGATTGATGGGCTAAAGGAGAATGATGACAACTATCCACAGCTATATTCACAGCTATCCTATTTAATCAATGACCAATTCAGTGCCAACTTAACAGCAGGATCATCTGCATCATGTTATCTTGCAACCACCATGAGCAGATAGACCTCTCTGAATAAATGCAATTATGTGCTGGTGATGTATAAAAGCACCCTAAGGTTTATTGCAAGGTAAAACTAAAACTAAACAAAACAAAATAACCAGTAAATTATATCACCTGAGCTCCACTGATTTCAGTGAAGTTATACCCACCTACACCAGCAGTGACTGTTGCTTCTGGAGAGTAAGATGAAGATGGACAAAAACACCTACATGTGTCTAGTGAAACTATGAACTATGAGTATCATGATGAAGCATCTGTTTTGTGCATCTAAGTTACTACAGTACTTCCTATTAAGACTCCAGTGGAAGGAAATGGAAATCTATTACTGTCAAATAATCATTAAAGGAGGAAGCCAGTATTCTGAGCAGAGAAGGATCAAGGGGTCAGCAGAGAAGGCTCAAGTCCCATCAGCATTTCCTTCTCCATTGGATGATGTCAATGAATGCATCAGAGCATGTAAAGAGAACATAAGAACATAAGAAAGGCCGTACCGGGTCAGACCAAAGGTCCATCTAGCCCAGTATCTGTCTACCGACAGTGGCCAATGCCAGGTGCCCCAGAAGGAGTGAACCTAACAGGCAATGATCAACTGATCTCTCTCCTGCCATCCATCTCCATCCTCTGACGAACAGAGGCTAGGGACACCATTCTTACCCATCCTGGCTAATAGCCATTTATGGACTTAGCCACCATGAATTTATCCAGTCCCCTTTTAAACATTGTTATAGTCCTAGCCTTCACAACCTCCTCAGGTAAGGAGTTCCACAAGTTGACTGTGCGCTGCATGAAGAAGAACTTCCTTTTATTTGTTTTAAACCTGCTGCCTATTAATTTCATTTGGTGACCCCTAGTTCTTGTATTATGGGAATAAGTAAATAACTTTTCCTTATCCACTTTCTCAACATCACTCATGATTTTATATACCTCTATCATGTCCCCCCTTAGTCTTCTCTTTTCCAAACTGAAGAGTCCTAGCCTCTTTAATCTTTCCTCATATGGGACCCTCTCTAAACCCCTAATCATTTTAGTTGCTCTTTTCTGAACCTTTTCTAGTGCTAGAATATCTTTTTTGAGATGAGGAGACCACATCTGTACACAGTATTCGAGATGTGGGCGTACCATGGATTTATATAAGGGCAATAATATATTCTCAGTCTTATTCTCTATCCCCTTTTTAATGATTCCTAACATCCTGTTTGCTTTTTTGACCGCCTCTGCACACTGCGTGGACATCTTCAGAGAACTATCCACGATAACTCCAAGATCTTTTTCCTGACTCGTTGTAGCTAAATTAGCCCCCATCATGTTGTATGTATAGTTGGGGTTATTTTTTCCAATGTGCATTACTTTACATTTATCCACATTAAATTTCATTTGCCATTTTGTTGCCCAATCACTTAGTTTTGTGAGATCTTTTTGAAGTTCTTCACAATCTGCTTTGGTCTTAACTATCTTGAGTTAAGAGGGTGTAATGCTGCAAGCAGTGAAGGTACTAAGATTCCAGAGAGATCCAAAGCACAAAGGTATAAATACCCAAAGAGAGAGCTAAGCATCCTCAAACTGTGCCCGAGATGGGATGGGATCTTGTTCCCAGAGGACTGTGCAATATCCCCAGCAGATTGAAGGATTAATATCACGAGGAGGATGTGTATCTGTTCAAAGCCAGAGAGCAGATCTGCTGTCTTGGCACCAGTGCCCAATTGACAGCCTCTAAAGAAAAATGTGCCTAGCACATGATTTGTGCTAGATAAATAAATAAAACTAAGAATGGTACAACACATGAAGACTAGAATGACCAAGAAAAAGTCACTACAGCTCCACAGAATGTAAAGCCAGTTCAGGGGAAGAGGTAAGAAAGAATCTGTGCACATACAATTATTAAAGCCACAGTCGCTGATCAAAGTCCGTTTCGGAATAGCTTGAATACGTTCAAGTAGAAACCACCATCAGAAACTGAAGGTACTTTGGGTTTTTTTTTGCCGTTTATGGCAAATGCATTCTGCTCAAACAAAGAGTAAAACTGATCTGAATTAAAACTGCTTAGGACAGGGGTTCTCAAACTTCATTGCACCGTGATCCCCTTCTGACAACAAAAATTACTCCATCACCCCAGGAGGGGGGACCGAAGCCTGAGCCTGCCTGAGCCTCACCACCCCGGGTTGGGGGCCAAAACCTGAGCCCTGCCACTCAGGGCTTGAAGCCTCTGGCTTTAGCTTTAGCCTCAACTCCATTAAAACAGGGTCGTGACCCATTTTGGGGTCCTGACCCACAGTTTGAGAACCACTGGCTTAGAGGAAAATGGGAGATAGGGCACTTTGTCCTTCTCTGAGCACTCACAGAATAATAGGAACAAGGAATTGGCAGCAAAGACTGTCAAAATATAAATTAGAAAGCTTACAAAAAACAAGGCAGGGTTCCCTGTTTGGTTGTGATGGTAACACATTTGCAAGGGCAGCATCCTAGTAGAAAAGCTGATAATAAAATGAGAGAGAGAGAGAATGCTATTCCCAATGGTGAGTGACTGTTTGCAACCACCTAGGGAATAGTGTGGGGAAAAAAGGCGGCAGGTGACCCACTTTCAGCAAAAGTCAAAGGAATTTATACCAATTAAAAATGAAGGACTAGACCTGTTCTCATGGTGAAAAATGGCAATAGTCCAAGATCAGAAAGGATGCAAGACATGAGGTAATTCTGCACTTTTGGGAGCGGTGGAGATAAAACTGAAAGTACCATGCACCTGTGAAGCAGTGTCAGACAGCTTCAGTGCATGGTTCGAAAAGATTGATGACAGGATGTGGCCGAATGGGAATACACCAGCAGGGAAGTGCAGGGAAAAAGGCCTGATGCAATGTCCATTGAAGCCAGTGGAAAGACTCCCGTTGACTTCAATGAGCATTGGATCGGGTCCCAAGGTAGGAGAGAGGACTACAAGGAAATGTGTTGGTAGGAAGAAGGCAGTGAGGATCATGGTAAAGAGGGGATTATTGCCAGATGTGGAAAAGAAAACAAGAACAGAAGCTTGAGCTGGAGACTGGCTATTTAGGGTCCCATACAACAATGGACTAACAATAAAGTCCAGCATCCAGCACTATGCCATGTGTTAGACAACTCTTTCACCTCCCATATCCCCTCACTGCCACAAGCTCAGACAGAGGCTGTAAATGGAAAAACACGAATGTTTATGGCTCACAAAGGGAAATAAATGTTTCAAAGAAACACCAAGAAGTGAAAATAGGTTAGAGGGGAGGTTGTAGGTTAGAGGAAGGGAGAACTTGCAAGATCTGCCTTGGGTTATATACAGCTGCGTAGCGTTATGCTGGAAACATTGTAACAATATACTGTAGTTACTGACCTGCTTAAATTTAGAATTTATTTTATATCCTTGGATTTTGGTATACTAAAAAGAATGATTATCCATATGCTCTGAAGGTTTGGGTTTCTATTGCACCGTGACACAAGGTGCACACAATAATAAATTGTTTGTTTACCAACTGATTGTCCTTAAAGAAAAGCTCCACTGCTTTTTACTTTGTTCGTAGTTTATTGTCTTTAAACCGCACTCACCATCGCAGGGTTATAACACCCGAATCCGAAACACAACATGTGTGTTGTGTCCCAGATGTCTTCTAAGAAAGCATTCTGCAGCCAAAGAAAGCAGGATAGCATATTGAATACACACAGGGACCTGATATTACTGAAAACATCTGCCCAGCCAGTCCAACAAAATGTGAACATGCTATTTGTAAAGTGGCTCTTTTTAACCAAACTGTAGTGTTTTTAAATACTTCTCTGTGATAAGATCTTTCACCTCCCTCCGGTTTTTAAATGGCTCCATTTCTTGTTGGTTTTGTCATTTTGCAGATAACGTTTATTTTAGGGGAAGAAAAAGAGACTAGGGTGTTCGTGGTCTGTTCTCTTTATTGGTTGCATCAACTTGATGAGATGTAAATTGCATTTGGTTTCTGCCTGGAAACAGCACAAAATCTGAACAGCAACTACGTCTAGGTTTGGTCTTAGTATTAGACAGTTCTTGAGCCACTCCTCTTTCTGTTGATACTGCATGTGTGTTTGGTGCAGTAGGGGAAAACCCATAATGATTTTTGTACTGTCTTTTACAGGCTAAACTATTATTCAGCTATATGCCTAAAATCATACGTTACTGTAGAACTGTAAAACATGTAAGTAGGTATGACTATAACCATGTGTACTTTCTCTCCCAACTCCTGAGTTGCCAAAATGATTATAAGTGTCTATTGTGAACAATGGTTAAGAGTTAAAAAAAAAAACATTTACTTCTGTAGAGTATTTGCCTTTAACTATTCTATAGGTGTAACACATTCTATACGTGCTTCTGTTCATTGCACTTCCCCAGTGCTTCTAAAGACTTCCTCATTGAAATAGGCTTAGTGCTCTCAATTACAGCTTCTCAGTTGGGGTACATACAACCTGACCAGCATGCCTCTAGGAGCCATAATTACACACACACACACACACCCAAAAAATGAAAATATAATGGTAAATTATAATATAGAGGTATTCATTATTTAAATGTATTTACTTTATATATGTCACTCACTGTATTATTGCACTGCTCTGTCAGGTGTTCCTATAGTTATTGGGGCACACCTTGATCCTTTAGATGGCTGCTATCTCTACAATAGAATATTGTATATTCTATTGTGTATTGTATATTGTCCGAGACAGTAGTTATTGGCAGACATGCCACACACTTGTCCTGTCCTTCCCCATGTGCTGCCTTCACCTTTCATCTATCTGGACCAGTACAGGGACTAGCTTTAGGGGGAAATTTACTAACATCCTTCTTAGACACTAAGCAGCATTCAAGTAAAACAAACTTTATTTAAACACTTGATTAGAGATTAGGTGCAAAATTATTTTTTCCTGCCAAGATCTAAGCTCAGAGCTCTCTATTTCCTCTGCAGTGGTGGATGACATCATTAACACTTGCTGACACTATATTAAGTGTTAGAGAAGCCATCCAGTGTTGCAGCAGCAACACAATACACTGAATACCAAGTCCTGGGATGTGAATAAAGATGGAAATGATTTTTTTTTACTATTTAATTTTGAAAATGGATTATAGGTAGAGCAGGTAACAATGTTTGTAGTTAAGGCTGTGTAACATTTTCCATTATGAGCCCCTGTTTTCAGCTGCATATAACTTTGATAAACTGTAGCCATTCAGGCTGAAATTTTCCATGCCAGGTATCTACCCCAGGCTAAATTTGTCTAGAAAGTTTCAGACAAAAATGTTTAGCCATTTCCAAGAACAAGGTTAGGGGGAAATAGGTAGTTTTGCTAATGTTAAAAGGAAAGAGAGTATGTTTGTATACACATACATATCTATTTTGGTTCATCTTTAGAATATAGTGTGTTTTAGTTAATGGAAATTGTGCATCTGCAGTATAACCGGAAGTTATATTGTTGGCACATGTAGTGTGCTGGCTAAAGCCTAATCTAGTTGTCCTTGCTAGATAGTGTATGTGGGTGGTTAATATTAATATACATTATATTTTCATATTCATATTCAAAAACTGGCCCTTTAATTCTAATGTGAATGTTAACTTCTCATCTCTGGTCTTTCTATTGCCTTTTTTAGTTTGTTTTTTAAACTTTAAGTAGACTGAGGCAATACGGCATGTAGCACAGTGTTGGAGCCTTCTGTATGACATCGTTGGCCTCAGACAGTGGTCCTGACGACCTGTTCTGTGTAGCTATTTACTAGCTAGTTTGGATTCCTGCCAGCTGCCTAATGGATCATGAGTGAGTCAGTTTCATTCAGCCTCTTAGCAAAGTCAATTTGTCCAACAGCACACAATTTGCTTTCATGTGGGTGGCACTGCTGTGACAAGCATATTCCAAAAGCCTTTGTGTCCGTAGGTAACAAGGGAGTTTCAAGGCTTGGGGGTGGGGGGGGGCGCGGCAGTAACTGATTGTCAAGGGGGTGACAGAAGCAGGAGGAATGCGTTAGTGAATGCCTGCTAGGAAAATTAGACATTACGCTCACTTACGGTACTTCTGTCCTCTCCAAATGGTTCAAAGAATACAGCCAGTAGTAATAGATAAGATGAATCTTTGAGAAAATATTGGAGGCACATTTGGCTTTTGATTCAACGCTAATGGTATTTGATGGGGAAAATACAAGAGGGGTGGGTGTGCACTGGCTCCTGGAGTGAGTCAGAGCTGTACAGTAAGCTGGAAGATGAGTTTCTTATCGTTTGGATGAATAACCAACTCAGATTGTGTCTGGGTACCATGTTGCCCTGAAGCATTGTGTTTTTATGAATGATCTGTTTTACATTTAGATGAAAGATACACGTTGGCTGACTCACTTAGGGGTTTCAGTTACAAAAGGATGGGCAATTAAAAATTAACACTAGCACCAAAAAGCAATCAGGAACAACAGCTGACATGAGCACAGATCCTTCCAGCTTTGTTGAGGAGATGCAATGCAGCCCATGTTACTGTTTTCCCCTTTGCTTTACTCTGGGAGGATGTGGACAATGCTAAATAGTTTATCATAGAATATCAGGGTTGGAAGGGACCTCAGGAGGTCATCTAGCCCAACCCCCTGCTCAAAGCAGGGCCAATCCCCACTTAAGTCATCTAACCAATTTTTGCCCCATCTCCCTAAGTGGCCCCCTCAAAGGTTGAACTCACAATCTTGGGTTTAGCAGGCCAATACTCAAACCACTGAGCAGCTTCCCGTCCCAAAGATACACTGAATTCCTTGGCCAGCCTTAATGACACTCCAGCAGACACAGCTCACTTTGGCTTTGTTGGAGACTTTCGTGCAGCTGCTACTCAAACTTATTTAGGCTGGTCTATGCTGGTCTTCTAAAAGAAGAGTCTCTCACACTGTTGAATCTTGACCCAGATCTGCACCTCCTCTGTCCCCCTCTTTATCCACTCATGCAGGTTTTTTTCTAAAAACAGACACTCCCTACCAGGCTCAATAATAGTTTGCGCTACGATTAATATTCCAGGATTTCATCCTGGCCAGTATTTTAATGGGTGTACAATGTTTTTGGCATTCGCTTCTATTTCTTGATTTAATCTTTGAGTTGGTTTGGTTTCGTGCTGTTATTTCTGTAGCTGCAGGATTAGGATATAACTTGCTCTGTTGAGACTAAAGTGCTAGACTTTGCATTTTACCTTACTTGTTCCTTTAGTTATTTGCATCCTGGCTGCTATTTTTTAAAGACTGTAACTTAAAAGACAAAACAACATCACACATAAAGGCATCCTCTCCCAGCATCAACATAAGGAAAAAGATGCTGTCCACTGCTCATCTCTCTTTTGCGACTAAAATCTAGGCAGCCCAAAAGTTCAAGGCCTGCCTTATCCATTTAAGCCCAGTGCCCTGATGGACTGGCAAAATTCCAAGACCTGCATCCCCAGGCTGCTGCACTGGGAACTAAGGCCTGATCTACACTGGGGGGGAGTGACCTAAGATACGCAACTTCAGCTACGAGAATAGCGCAGCTGAAGTTGACGTATCTTACATCGACTTAGAATCACTTACTTCGTGTCCTCGCGGCGTGGGATCAACTGCCGCCGCTCCCGCGTCGACTTTGCTTCTGCCTCTCGCTGAGCTGGAGTTCAGCAGTGGACAGGCGAGAGATTGGGGATCAATTTATCGCATCTACACAACACAGAATAAATCGATCCCCGATAGATCGATCACTTCCTGCCGATCCGGCGAGTAGTGTAGACGTACCCTAAGGGTCCTGCAACAAGAGCTTGGTAGCTCCTGTGGACCCATCCTCCATCATCATGGTAGTTGGGTTTATGCCTAATCCATAGGAATGCACGTCTCCCAACCTCTGTGGGGCTGGGAGGCCACAGAAATCCTAACCCACCAAGGGGAGGCTTGCCCCTGCTGTCTGCACAAGGCGCCTAAAGTTGCCACCTTTTGAAAGCCATAAATCAGTTTAGACCACAGTATCCACATCTGTACGTCATGAATTCTGAGGCTGTGCAACTTGCCTCACGCAGTGGCTTCCAAACCCAGACAACCCCACGCAAACCACACAAACTGAACCAGCCCCACAATTATCTGAGGCCAGATAACCCACAAGCAAGAGAAAAGATTTGAACTTGACATCGTGCCATGTAACCATTAACTTATAAGGAAGAGGAGTGTGGGATCTTTTGCAGACAGAAGTAACAGACACCAATTGATTTGCTAACTATGGAAAACACCATTAGGAGCAGGAATCAGGAGTTTAGCAAGGGGGGCCCCAGGGTTTATTGGCTCCTGCCTGGAGCTGGTCTCACACTCCCAGAAAATCCTGGCCCCTGGTGGGGATGGTACTCTTGCCCCTGACTACCTCCTTGGGTAAGAGCTTAGGCTGGGTGTGGGACAGGGAGACTGTGGGACTTAGTGGTGGAGAGGGCTTGGACCTGGATACAGAGTAATATGTGGGGAATAGTGTGAGCCTAGGTGTGGGGCAACAGGAGGGGAATGTGTGTGGAACTGGGTGCAGGGGGGAACATGTAGCGTGGGAGAGCTCAGGACTGGGTATGAGGGAGCGGCAGGGGAGAGCTCAAGGATGCATCCTGGGTTTGCTAGGGGGAATGTGTGGGGCAGGGTGCAGAGGAAGGAAAGCTCTGGGCCCCCTCCTTAGGAAAATTCTGGCTGCACCCCTGGCAGTAATCACAGGCTCCAGGTGATGGATCCACATCAGTGGCTAAGCAGACACCGCAGAAGCAATTGCTTTGAGAACAAGAAGTGTCTGTGTGATCAGAAAGCCATTGAGAGTCCGAGACAGTAGTTATTGGCAGACATGCCATCCCCTAAAGCCCACCTGAGATGTCTCCAATTGTCTGTGTTTATTAACTGAAGGGGAGATTTTTCAAAGGAAGAAATGGGAATTAAGTGCCCAACTCCCATTGAAAGTCAGTAGGAGCTAGGCACCTAAATGTCCTTTGTACCTGTAGAAATGACCTCCAGACCATTTATGGTTTTAATTTAGCTGGTGTTCTGCTTTAGTTGCATTTAATTTTCTGAAAAAGGGACAGTGTAGCAATGCCACTAGGATCAATGCCAATTAATCTTTTGTACCTCTGTTTCATTTCAGGTGAGTAGGGGTAGAAAATATAGTTGGGTCCCTTAGCAGTACTCCCACGTGACACATCTTAACTATAAATGGGGCTCCATACGTGGTATGGTCCTACGTAATTTGAGTAAAGGAGGCGGAATCAGGCCCATAGGTTGTAAACTTCTGGGGTCAAAAATCATGTTTTTCTTTGTGCCTGGTACAGTGCTAAACACATAGTCAAATTCCTGAATAACAATTCAGTGATAAAAAATTATATTTTCTTTCTGATCAAAATATTATAGCTCCTCAAAAATCCCATTTTCTGCATCTTCCCCTTAACCTGAATCTTCCTGCAGAAGTTCCGTTTCAGTGGCATACATCTCCTGACTGCAGAGACCTCGGGTATGGTGTTATACTGTTTTAATACATGAGAAATGTCTAAGTCCTTAAAGAGGTAGGCATTTCAGTAATGCCAGCAATGCTAAAAGTCAGTTTAAACACTGCACTCTCGCAACTGATTCTTCTTTCCCTCTGAGACAGCTTCAGAATCTGTTTGTGAGATGCATGCAGTATTTCTGACCGCAGACAATGAAATTGAGGCTTTGCTCTTTCGTGAGCACACTTAGGAAGAGTCAGGAGTCTTCCATAGTTAAGGCTGTAACTAGCTTTCCATTATAAACTTGATTATAATCCTCCACCCCACTAAAACTAAATCAATCTATGATTCATGTCTAGTCCTCTGCTGGAGAATAATTGGTTTAGAAAGTAAGTGGGTAATTGGATGGGGGAACTAGCCAAATATAAAAACCAGAAGTTTTCACTTTTGTATAAGTTCCCCAATTATTATTTGGTTTGCGGTTTGAAGTTGTTTTTTGTTGTTTATTTATTTAGTATCCTACAGTTAACTTCCAACCAACTTGAACTAGAAACTCTGAATGTGGTTTATTCTATTGTCCTATCCAACACTGCAGCATCTTAAGGCACAATGTATAATCCACCTAAACTCCACAGGCTCCCTGGTCTGGGACTAAAGTAGAGTTGATAAACTGTGCGGGAAAAGAGAGCCCCACTAGCTCTGGATAGCCACAGGGCCATGTAAAGTCTGCGGAATGAGAAAAGCCTAAGAGCCTCTGCGGTCCTACAGCATTTAGAAATGTCTTATAAAACTGTCCAGTCTCAGCTATTCTCATCGGGCTTGTGGGTTTTATATGATCTGCAGGACCAGAAATAACCTCCCAGGCTAACCTTGGACAGGGAGCATGCAGAGTGCACAACCTTTCCCAGGCTAAAGAGGGCCACCATCACAGTCAGATCCTGTAATATCCACTGGAGTGGGGCTGGAGTTGAATCCTCTGCCTGTCATTGTTTCTGAGCTCCACAAGAAACTACAGTATGGAGTAAATGACTCCTCTTTGCCTAGGCAAAACGTTTAGCTGCTCCTTAGCCATTTCTCAGTATTTCTATCTATACACACACAATTGGGTTTTGCCCAGCTCTTGGGCAAGGGGTAGGGGTGTGTGTGTGTGTGTGTGTGTGTGTGTGTGTGTGTGTGTGTGTGTGTGTGTGTGTGTGTGTGTGTGTGTGTGTGTGTGTAAAAGAAACCTCTCCTCCTACTTGTACCTTTGTCCCCATGTTCCCCGGGGTAGAAGGACTTTCCTGATGGTTGCCACTAACAGCGCTCACTGCCCCTATGAGTGAGGGGGATGGAGAGGATGTAGGACCACAGATATGGCAGTCATTTTAAATGGTCAGGAAATTGTAGGCTTAGGTTAAACAGGAAACTTCTGAGAGTCAGAAAACTAGGAGGAGGATCGTTGGTAGGTGAAACAACCTAAACCTCTGACCACAGACCTTCACCTGAATCTTGCACATCCTGAATCTTGCACACAGCATTCCCCAGGTGGCCCACATAGAATGCTGCCTTTTTGAGCACCCTCCTATGGTCTGGATAAACCACTCTGCACTGCTCTATCACACTCATCCTCCCAACATTGGTTAGAGACCATACACTGGAGACCTTAGCTTCTTCCACATCCATGCTGACCATACAGGCTGCAGACTCCAGCACCCTATATGTGAGCTGGGCCTGCAACATCCCCTGTGTCTAATCTAGAGCAGAAGGATGGCAGCAGGTGAGCTCAGTGACTATAAGATTATAATTCATAAACACAACAGGCAAAAAGAGTCCTTTTGTTGCAGCTAGTGGGGCTTCCCCATCAGTAAGTGGAAGATACTCACGGCAACATGTCCAAGTTAAGGTGGGCTTGGGAAACCAGTGCTGGACATTTAGGTTTGTTGTAATTACATGAAAATAAACCTACATTGTAGTCTCCTGACTTTGTGGTTTATTTTCATGTAATTACAACTCTTCAATAATGCTGTTTCACATTAATAGAGACCTGTTTACAAACTGAACAGCATGTTACTATTCTTTCTCTGGGCATTGTACATTCTCCAGGATTTTTACTTGTGTGACAGGTAGTAAAAAGGGCCTGCCTCCAACTTCAGCAAAATTTTAACTTGTTACAGGTGTAAGGAGAAGAACAAGGAAGGGGATCTCTGACCTATTTAAGCGTGCGGCCACAAGCAGACATAAATCCTTACCCAACCCCTACCTCTTTGAATTGAACAGCAGGCATTTTCTGGTTTATCCCAGAAGACTTTCCATCCTTCCATGGGCTCCATCTAGTGCCAGTGCCAGGCAGCACAAAGATGGTTACCTTGCATGCCCCTGAAGAAGTGGGTTTCCTCTACATGCCTGCTTAAATAATTGTAAGGAATGTCAATAAACTCTTACTAGGTTAAAGCGAGAACTTAAACTTCTCATCTTTGCCTTCAAGACATGGCACAACTCTGTCCCAGCCTCACCACTGATCTCATTTCTTAGGGTGTCTCCCTTCACACACATAAGAACATAAGAATGGCCGTACCGGGTCAGACCAAAGGTCCATCTAACCCAGTATCTGTCTACCGACAGTGGCCAATGCCAGGTGCCCCAGAGGGAGTGAACCTAACAGGCAATGATCAAGTGATCTCTCTCCTGCCATCCATCTCCATCCTCTGACAAACAGAGGCTAGGGACACCATTCTTACCCATCCTGGCTAATAGGCATGTATGGACTTAGCCACCATGAATTTATCCAGTCCCCTTTTAAACATTGTTATAGTCCTAGCCTTCACAACCTCCTCAGGTAAGGAGTTCCACAAGTTGACTGTGCGCTGCGTGAAGAAGAACTTCCTTTTATTTGTTTTAAACCTGCTGCCTATTAATTTCATTTGGTGACCCCTAGTTCTTGTATTATGAGAATAAGCAAATAACTTTTCCTTATCCACTTTCTCCACATTACTCATGATTTTATATACCTCTATCATATCCCCCCTTAGTCTCCTCTTTTCCAAACTGAAGAGTCCTAGCCTCTTTAATCTTTCCTCATATGGGACACTCTCCAAACCCCTAATCATTTTAGTTGCCCTTTTCTGAACCTTTTCTAGTGCTAGAATATCTTTTTTGAGGTGAGGAGACCACATCTGTACACAGTATTCGAGATGTGGGCGTACCATGGATTTATATAAGGGCAATAATATATTCTCAGTCTTATTCTCTATCCCCTTTTTAATGATTCCTAACATCCTGTTTGCTTTTTTGACCGCCTCTGCACACTGCATGGACATCTTCAGAGAACTGTCCACGATGACGCCAAGATCTTTTTCCTGACTCGTTGTAGCTAAATTAGCCCCCATCGTGTTGTATGTGTATATATGTCTTGTTGCCCGGTTTGCTGGTCTCCTTCCCCGAGTCAAGGTAATATAAGCTCCGGGGACATGGTGTCTCTTGTTTTGTGAGGCGCGTAACACGCTTTTGGCCCTGTATAAACAGTCACTGCTTGCTTTGTTTGCAAATGGAGATTTTTGGGAGGGTTGTTCATGTTAACGGTTGTCAGAAATACAGTCGTCAGAACAGCTGATGGGAGCGTGCAGTAATAGTTAAGGCTCAGTGGGAGGCAGATTTTTTTTTGCAGTAGTGCACCAGGATGTGCCAACCTCTCTCCAGACATTCAATAAAGGGTGGTGGTCCCTGTCGAAAGAGCTCAGACTCTAGAAAGGTCCAGAGGGTGTACTACTGAAGTCAATACCAAAGCGTCCATTGACTGAAGGGGTGCAGGAGCCATGGGAAAACAAAGGGTGCAGACGGTGTATGCTCGTGACACTCAGACCCACTTTGCTATCCCTTCAGACCCATCCAGATCCTTTGGTGAAGTCAGTGGATGAGGACAAGCTGGCTCAGGGTTAATCAGACAGAGATGAAGAGAGATGTGGTGGGGAAGTACAAAAAAGAGGACAAGGAGATGATGATGATAGCTGCCCCAGGTGAGAGGGAGAGGTGTCATGTGACAATCAGTAATATAAAACAAACACCAAACAGGCATTTCTTCATCTACATCTGGCCAGCTGGTCTTCAGTTTCTCTGCAGATATTGCTACTGTCATTCATGCCTTTGTCATCTTGAGACTAGACTGCTGTGTGACATCCTCTACAACTATCATCTCCCATCCCCTCCCCATAGCACCCACAGCAGTTGTTCACATAGGATATGTCTACACAGGAATCACAGGGTGTGGCTGCGACTCATGATGATACATGAGCTGGCTGGCTAGCTAGCCAGCTGCAGCCCCTGAGCAGTGAGGCCAGCAGCAGCAGAGCAGCAGCACAGGCTAACCATTTGAGTAATTTAAGTCACATGGGCTTTTCACATGGGCCACCCAGCCCTTCCACTTCTTCACTTCTCCAGTACTCTAACTAAATTCAAACTGTTGGGTGAACCGTGCATTCAGTGTTGAGAGCCATAGATGAACAATCATATTGTGGGGAAGTGCATGTATTTGTATTGCTGATAATAAGGAGAGCGAGCGTCGTGTGGACTGGCACCCCACTGTGTAACCCCAGCCACCCCTTTGACAGAGCCAACGCTTTAGAAAATGTGAATGTGTCTCCCTCTTTCTCTTTCATACTGTTTTTTTTTCTTTGTTTTTTTTTCTTTATGAAGGTGCCCAGTGCCCTCTACCAACTCATGTCCATCTCCACCCATCTCTCCTCCTCCTCCCCTACAGCCTGCATGTCAGCCACAGTGAGTAACCTCTGATTGGTGAATGATTGGAATGTGCCAATGCCAATGCAATGGCCCCCTGATGGGGTAATGGTTGAGTGATGCAAGCCACTCCCGCCTTCCCCTCCTACAAGGGCTGAATATGCAGCCTCCAACTCAGCTAATCTTACAGAATTTTTGTTCATGTGATCTGTCTCTCAGGGCTTGTTTCCACTTACTGGGGGATCGACGCGCGGCGATCGATCCACCATGGGTTCACTAGACCCGCTAAATCGATCGCTGATCGCTCTCCCGTTGACTCCGGTACTCCACCGGAACAAGAAGCATAAGGTAAGTCGATGGGAGAGTTTCTCCCATCGACCCAGCATGGTGTAGACACCGCAGTAAGTCGACCTAAGGTACTTCAACTCCAGCTACATTATTCACATAGCTGGAGTTGCATAACTTATGTCGACTTAGCCCCAGAGTGTAGACCTGCCCTCAGAGACAAAAAAATGATTGGATTGGCCAAGAATAATTTACAAGTTGCCTACTTTATATCTTCAGACACTCACTTCTGACCAGTAATCTCCCAGACAATGGAGACTGAAGCCCCACTATTATCAAGTACGGGGATGTCCCTTGCAAAGTAATACAGGCTATTGCTCTGATAAATAGTTTGCAATGTTTTGCCATTATGGAATAGCATCTGCATACTTCCTTTGTTCGGTGATTCGCCAAAAGCAATCTCTTTAGTGCTGAAAATGGTTCCTTTGTGTGCAAGACAATCTGTTCAGCATTGGTGCAGTAAAGACAACAGTCATTGTAAACAATGAAGCACATCAGGAAAGCACTTTTTCCCACTCCAAGTGTAACTGCATTTTTTGTATGGAGTTCAAAAAAGAGCTGTAACATGGGAAAGATGATAAGAATTGAGATCACTGAGGACAGTGTTCGTAATTAATTTGGGGCTAAAGTTCAGTGCAGAAAAATTCCTCTGTGTGTGTGTGTGTGTGTGTGTGTGTGTGTGTGTGTGTGTACACAATGTTAATATGGCAGGCATCCACCTTGAAAGATGATGATGTAAGCACCAAAACCGTTCTGTTACTGTGTGTCACGCTGTAGCAGCGCGAGTGGCTAAAAAGTCCAGTCATAGAGCAACAGTCATTGCCACAGATGATGCAGGCATGAGGTGTGGGGCCAGACAATGAAGCTGACCCACTGTTAGCGCTTGAGGCTGGCTGTGCTTTCTTCTTCTCCTGCTTCGCTTTCCCATCTCACTCATCCGCCTTTCTTCAGCCTCTTTGGTGCAGCACAGCTCTCCACTGTGAACTGTTGCTAGCCGCATCTTCCCAGCTTGCGGTGTCAACACTGAAGTATTCTAGTCCCTCTTGCAAACATCCTTGAACCTGAGCCTTGGTCGATCCAGTGGCCTTTAATTCTCCATACAGGAGATCCTTTGTATGTATTTTAGGTTGAGAGATGTAATAAAATGCAAGTGTTTTCAATATGGCTGGTCTCAGCAGAGGAATGATTAGTGTTTCTTCTCTTAACTTACAGTTTCTGATGCAGTGAGGAGATGTTTGGGAGATTGGACGTGATTAAGGGATGCTTTTCTATCTTTTTGTTTCTTGTTCTTTAGGCTTGTAGGGTCTGGGAACATTAGTGAGACATCTCACTCAGCCTGCATTGGGACGGGGGAATGCCTCCAATTTTTCTTCAGTGATCTCAGTGACCAGTTTAAGGCCTTGATCCTGTAAGCAACTTTCCACAGGTGCAGTCAATGGGGCTCTGTTCACATATTGGAACCAACTCACCCAGAGTTGTTTGCAGGACTGGGGCTTAGGAGAGGTGACATTACTTGGCTAAAGAAAGCTAGACTGCAGTGTATGGAGCAAGATGTTCCTTCTGAGAACCAAGGTCTTCCTCTAAACAAATGAAGAACCAAATATACTACATCAAGTAAACATTAAGACACTACAGTACACTGAAAGGCACAGAGCTTGATAGGCTTTTTAAGGGGGAATGTATGGATTCAATTTGTTCTCTGCTAAAGGGAGAACAGGAATTTCATACAGGAATGCATCTGAAAAAAGAAGAGTCACAAAAAAGTCAATTTGCCTTTCTTGTAGTTTGTCTGTAGTATCCTGGCGGTCATTAAATATGATTAAGGATCTGAACAAGAGCTTTCTTCGTCACACCTTCTCCACTTACACTTGTTTGCACTGGTTTTATTTTTACTGCTTAGTAACACCCGGTCTCTGAGAAATTCATGCAGATCTTTTGTTCGATCTTGTAGCAAAGTCATAGACCTGTTTATGCTATCGGAGACTGTTTCCATGGAAGTGAGTGGGATGTCAGAAGTTCAGCATTAGAACTTGACTGGGAGTCAGTTCAGCTGAGTGGATGGGAACTGCAATGATACTTAAGGCCTAGCAACAAATGCTAAGGGAAACTGTGATGGCAAACGCAAAGTTCAGTGTGTTCTATTTAAGTGCAATGTGTTTTAAAGTCTGCCCGGGTATTCTAGTCCTTCTCTAGGAACTCAATCCTGAGAGGTGGTAGTGGTGGTAACCTCCTGGAGGCAGCGGGAGCCAACATTACTCAGTACCCTAAGGATGCTCTCAGTCATCTCAAGATAAGGTTCATGATCTTGGATGCGTATTCCAGCAATCCCTGTTTATTTCAGTGAGCTTCTCTCTTTCAAACATATGAGCTGCCATATAGGATCAGGCCCACAGTCCATCATGCTCAGTATCCTGTCTCCAAGCGTGTCACATACCAGAGTTTCAGGGGGAATGTACAAAACAAGGCAATTATGGAGTGACCTACCCCCGTCTTCCACTCCCGGCTTCTGATAGTCAAAGCTTTAGGGTCACCCTGACCATGGGGTTGCGTCCCTGACCATCTTGGCTAATAGCCATTGATGGACTGATACTTTTTTTAACCCAATTATACTTTTTTTCCTTCATAACATCTTATGGCAGTGAGTTGCACAGGTTAGCTGTTCATTGTGTGAAAAATTCATCTTGTTTGTATTAAACATCAGGTGACCCTGGGTTTTGTGTTGTGTGAAAGGGTAAATAATACTTTACTATACAGGGATACAAGGTTGGTGAGGTAATATCTCTTTCCTAATCTGAACAGCCCTAATCTTCTTATTCTCTCTCTCCTCGTAAAGAAGCTGTTCCATACTCTTCATCCTCTCTATTGCCCTTCTCTGAACCTTTTCCAGTTCCACTATATCTTTTCTGAGATGGAACAACCAGAACTGGATGCAATATTCAAGGTGTGGGCACACCACAGATTTATACAGTGGCATTATGATATTTTCTGTCTTATTTTCTATCCTTTTCCTGATAGTTCCTAACGTACTGTGAGCCTTTTTGACCGCCGCTGCACGTTGTGCAGACGTTTTCAGTCATCGCTGTCTGCAGGCACTCCAAGATCTCCTCCTTAGGTAGCGATAGCTAGTTTAGACCCCATTATTGTACGTGTATCATTGGGATTATGTTTTCCAATGTGCATTCCTTTGCACTGATCGGTGTTGAATGTCATCTGCCATTTGATGCCCAATCACCCAGGTTTGTGAGATCTCTCTGTACCAAGGTACTCCTAGGCCCCTGACTGATGAGACTGCGCATGAATGGAACTGCCATGCCATTGCTACTCTGCCCTTAATTAAGTAGTCATTAAAAATGAAACTGTTTCACTTCCTCCAGTTCAGTAGGTGACAGTGATTGAAGGGCCCTGTATGCCCATGATGGCAGAGAAATTGAATCATTAAATTAGAGCAGTTGTAAGACCCCAGATTCTGATTAGCTAAACAGCTTGCTTTGGTTAGTGATTAATGTGGTTGCAAGAGTCAAATCTGTTTTCCTAGAAGATAAAGAAGACAACCTCTTATGAAATACAGTCTTTGGCACACATCCAGTTATCAGAACAGGGAGCAAAGTAGTTGTTAGGTGTAACACAATATTGCAATTTTAAGTCATATTTTGGAATGCCTGCTACAAAAGGTGTGAAGGGAAACCTCTGATTTCTGTTTAACCAACAGTCAGGAACATGTCCATGTTGTGGTTCACATTTTTGTAAACTCATTCCCGCCGCCTCTCATAATATTCTGGAAGCTGGTTTGGTTTTTTGGAGGGGGGATTGCGCCCTGCCCTGTACCATTTCTTCCAGTTCCCCCAGATTATTTTGTATTACAAGATTTGGGTTTATTTTTTCCTGGTTAGAACTCGGTTGAGGCAGTCCAGAAGCCTGAGATTATGCTGGCGTTGGCCAGCAGTAACCTGTCTGCTTGACTTTCAGTCTGCATGGTGGGAGGTTGCAACAGAAGAGATAATTTCAACTTCCCCTTTTCTCTGTGGGATAAGAGGGCCAGGGCCACGTAAAAAGTAGGCATCTGGAAAAGGCAACGGGGGATTGGTAATTCAGCCTTTCCCTGGTGGGTTCATGTAAAGCTCTGCTCTTAATTTAACGATGCTTTGCCCTATCAAAAAATCCCCCCAAATAGGTAGTGCCGGCACCACCATCTGTCTTCTCTTGGAACAAATTCCCCTGGAGCACAAGAGGGAAGACTGGCATCTAAAGGTTTTTTTCACACCTGTCGGTGCCAGCTCTAATGAATCTGGCCCTGAGGATCGCAGGTCCCTTATAGAACAATGAATAAATGATTTAAACAAATGAAACAAATGATTGGGTTAAGGCGTCCGTAACAAGCATGTTTTCAAACAGGCCCAGAATAATAAGCAGCCCAGATTCTGTTCCAAGCTGAGATGAAAGCCCAGAAATCTACTTTTGCACTCAATTTTTCCCTGCATTCAAAAGTTGAAATTTCACAGGTGCTTTAGAAATGAACCATTAGGCAACATTTTATCCCCATGTTAAAAGCATTTGAATTGTTGGCACCCATTATGCTTAAAATATAGGCCTATGCCTTCTGCTGCAGTTCTGAGTTGGAGATCTGTCTAGTGCTGAAAACAGGAAAATTGGAGAGGAGCTAAAATAGCAAAAGGATTTATATTAAGACACTCCCCGCCCCCTAAAAACTCCTAATAAATGGAAATACTGTTTCACACAATGCACAATTAGCTTATAGAACTCCCTGCCAAAGGAGATTATTGAAGCCAATAGTTTAGGAGAATTCAATAAAGAATTAGATATTACATGGACAGCAACAATATCCAGAGGAGTTATAATAGTTAAGACTTAACAATAAATGAGAGGTTTTGGAAGAAATATAAACCCTCAAGCTTCAGGGCATAAATCAAACTCTAGCAAGAAAATTTCTCTGGGGGCAGTTTATTCCATCACTGGCATTAACAGAGTTTCCTGCACCTTCCTCTGAAGCGTCTGCTGTTGGCCCACTGCAGAAGACAGGATACAGGTCTAGATGGATCTTGGGTCTGATCCAGTCTGTCAGTTCCTGTATTCCTAAGTAAATGTGGATTCAAGAGTAAGACAATCAAACACCTTGGTGAAAAATCAAGTTTTGGTGTATCTGAAATTATAAGCAACAATATTAGCATTAGGCCATCCCCTCTCACAGAGAAATTCCCTCAGGGCTCATTTCTGTCCTCAAATGTTCACACAGTTCTGGTGACTTGAGTGGGATCTATCAACATGTATCTGAAGGCTGAACAAGGCAGTATTAAGAATCTTTATAACTTTCTGTTTGCTGGACCAAACCGTTCTTTCCATGTGCAATATGGAGAAGGGCCAAAATAGCCTGCAGTTTTCGATGCAAGGTGTTTCCATAGGATCATCCTTCCCAGGATAAGAGCAGTGGCAATTGTGCATCCTGCCTACTAAGCAGACAGGAGTTTGCCCCCCCCCCCAAAACCTGTGGTCTGTTTCTGAAGACATCCACAAAAGCCTGGGGTGTTTGTGTCGAAGTCATAGGTGCTGGGACTATGGGTGCTGCAGCACCCCCTGGTGTGAAGTGGTTTCCGTTATATACAAAGTTTACAGTTTGGTTCAAGGGCTCTCAGCACCCCCACTATACAAATTGGTCCAGCACCCCAGGTCGAGGTATCAGTTTTTTTACTCTACTCCCGCTGTAGGCAGGGGAGGTAGGGTGTTCACAGCATGGATGGACAGTCAGTTAAGATCACAGTAATGAGATGATGGAGTTAAGGTGAGGGATGAAGACCTAGAAGAACACATGACAATTCAGACATACCAGAAAGCCCAGAAGAGGCCGGACCAATGAGGAGGGTAGATTTGAGTCATCAGTGTATAGAGATCAAACAAGTGGATGAGGGATAGCTCAGTGGTTTGAGCATTGGCCTACTAAACCAGTGTTATAAATTCAATCCTTGAGGGGACCATTTAGGGATCTGGGGCAAAAATTGGGGATTGGTCCTGCTTTGAGCAGGGGGTGGGATTGGATGATCTCCTGAGGTCCCTTCCAACCCTTGTGTTCTATGATATTATGCAAGAGTCATCATTAATGGCATAATCTGAAGAGCCTGACCTATTGTAGAATTAGGCCAAATGTGTAGAGATTAAATTATTATGAATTACAGAAATGATTAATTAGCAGGATGAATTGAAGAAAATGTAAGGATCAGCTGGTAACTGTGATTGAATGTAGTGGTAGGGAGGGCGGAGTTATCAGTATACGTTTTTATTTTTCAAGCTCTAATATTTTTCCTGCCAACCAAATCAGACATGCTAGTCACTTACTTTCTAAAGGTTATTCTGTAGTGTAGACATAACCATAGTTATAACCCCCGATATTCAAAGCAATATGCTTTGGCTGCCTGAAATACCACTCAAGTGCCCTGACAATGAAAAAATCTCCAACCTTTCATTCAAGGCTCGGCCCAGCAAGCACGTTTGAAACATGCTCAGCACTTTCAGTCTAAGCCCAAGCCTCCAAAAAGCTCAGTGCCTATTTAGATGCTGAAACAACTGACCGGGTTTTCAAAAGAATTCAGCATGTTGGATGCTGGGCTCTTCTGAAGATCTGGCCCTAAGCACACTGGGCACTGTGCCAAACTTTTTATAAACACAGGTTCTTATTTAGGTACATAAATGGGAGCTGAGCTCTTTTGAAAACCCACACCCAGTTGTAGATGCTGAATACTTAAAAATCTGGCCCAGAGATCTTTAGAAAATCTACCTGTTTGTTTTGTAAAGGCCGTTTATTTAATCTTCCCACCCCCTGAATCTGAACCAACCTTCTCTGCCTGCCATTCCCACATTCTCAGCCTATCGTACTATCTGCAGTTGCTACTGAATGGCAAAACAATTGGCAGACAAACTCAGAGAGAGGATGATGCGGATACCGGAAACTTTTCATCCTGAAATGAGGCATGATGTTGAAAATAAATCAGAAAAATCGATGCGGAAAATAGAGAGTCTCTTCTTCATTTACTGTCACGTGTGAATCAACAACATGGGATGGATTACTGGGAAATTGTCAGGCCAGTTAGGAAGTTCACTAAAGCATGTGCAATATGTCTTTGTCCAGTAGCTCTTCTTACACCAGATACCTGTCGATAAGAAAGTGATAGGGAAAAGAGCTGCCAATATTTATCTTTTGGAACAGCTGGAGAATTAAAGACTCCTGATACTAAATACTCTTAATACTTGAAGGCAGGGCTGAAAGTGGAATTCCTTCTCACCCCCTCCCCCTTAACAAAGATACTCTCAACTATGTTATGTCTTTCAAGGGTGACTAGATGGCTTTCATCTTTGGTTTTCTCCTGTTTTCCTCTTGAAATATTTGGATCAAAAGCATTTCTTCTTTCCTTGTTGAAAGTTAAACTTTGGTTAAAACTGGGTCAGTCAAAGTATCATTGTCTCTTGAGCGAATATATCTGCATACATTTGTAAGAATACAGATGGTGGAGTGGAATTGCTCTTGTGCTTCATATTAACCAACTGGAGAGTAATAAAACAGTGCAAAAAATAACGGGGGCAGTAGAGTAGGGGCTTGACAAAGGGAAATGGATCACAAAGCTTTTGGTGGTTTCATTTCTTTTTATTTGGTTTGTCGGGTTTGATACAGGGAACGGTCTAATTACCTCAACGGGTTCTATTTTAGATAGGGCCAATGTCTAGCTCCCCATAAACAGACGCATAAGACAGGGCAATTGCCACTAACCTGCTATGTGACCTTAGGCCTATGTGCAGGGGCAGCTCTAGACATTTCGCCGCCCCAAGCAGGGCGGCATGCCGCAGGGGGCGCTTGCCGGTCGCTGGTCCCGCGGCTCCACTGAAGCCGCGCGGGACCAGCAGACCCTCCGCAGGCACGCCTGCGGGAGGTCCACCGGAGCCGCCTGCCGCCCTCCCGGCGAGCGGCAGAGCGCCCCCCGCGCTTGGCGTGCTGGGGTCTGGAGCCACCCCTGCCTATGTGACCTACGTGACCCCTCGCACCCTTTGTCTGTCTGTCTGTCTGTCTGTCTATTTTGATCATAAGCTCTTTGGGGTAGGCACAGTCTCTGACTACGACTATGTGTTTGTACAGTGGGTTCCTGATCTAAATTGGGGCCTACTGGTACTACCATAATACAAATAAAGAGGAGTCCAGAGAGCCCTTCCCTTCTCTTCCCCCCCATCCCCACCACCAACACACATCAGCAGGCAGGCAGCATCCCAGGGAGCAGGAAGCCATAGGGCTTGCCAGCTGGAAAACCCAAAGAAGACATGGCACATCGACAGGCAGACTAAGGCCAGTGTAGCAGTTGCCATTCTGGTGTGCACTTCCCCTAGTGAACCTGGAGATTTGAATTCTTTCTATGTCTCTTTCACAGGCAGTATGGCTCCAGGAGCTGCCAATGGTATGGTGCTCTTCTGTGCCCCCTACAGGATAGATGTGACTTTTTAAAAAAACATCATTTGTCCTGTTAAACTCAGGAATTGTCACCAGGAAAGCAAAAATAGTTGTTTGTTCTCACTTGAGAGTGTGGTTCTTTAGTCACATTGAGAAAGCTCAAGAAAAGAACCTGCATATCATTGTATACAACTCAATGAAGACTTCTGCTCAATGTGCAGCTCTGGTCAAAACTGCAAACTAGAGGTTCAGATGCATAAAGAATGGGGATGGTAAATAATATGGAAAATATTACAGTTCATTTATATAAATGACTGGTGAGGTCTCCTCTGGAATGCTGCACTCAGTACTGGTCACCTCATCTCAAAAAAGATATTGTAGGACTGGAGGGAATTCAGGGACAAATGACAAAAATGATCAAGGGCTGGAAAAACTCTCATATGAAGAGAGATTGAAAAGATTGGGATTGTTACCTTAGAAAGGATACAAATAAATATGGACACGATAAAAGTATATAAAATAATGAATGTTCTAAATAGGTAGGTCAGGAGCCTCTGCCTCTTAACACAAGAACAAGGGGCCATTCAATGAAATTAAAAGGTGGGAAATTCAAAGCCAATGCAGAGAAATACTTTTTCCAACCACACATAATTAGACTGTGGAACTCCTTGCCACAGGAAGTTATTGAGACCAAGAATTTAACAAGATTCAAAAAGAGATTGGACATTTAAATGGATGACAAGAATATGCAGCGTTATCATAACTAATAACAACAGAAATATTGGAAGGGATATTAAACTTCATGCTTCAGGACTTAAGCCGATATCTGACTGTTAGATCAAGATGAGATCTAATGTATGAGGCAGATTATCCCACATCTCCCTACAGTGGGGTTTTTACACCTTCCTCTGTAACAGCTGGTGCTGGCCACTGTCAGAAACAGGATGTTGGGCGAGATGGTCCTTTGGTCTGATCCAGGATGGCGATTCCTGTGTTCCTAGAACAGGATGGAAGGGCAGCCATTGGTCTTCATGAGCCAGAGGAATTAGGAGAATAGGGAACCGGCGCCGTTAGACAGTATTCAGGTGTAGCACATTAGATTGAAAGAACTTCCCTGCAAAAAGATTGTTACAAGCATGTTGAGTTTGCAAAGTGATGCACTGAAAAGTCTTGAATTTTTTCCACTGGAGTTACTTGGTGAATAAGGGCACCACACATCATGACTAAGGGTGGCAGAATCTGGACAGATAATGTTGTCGTACAATACCTGGCCAAAATAGCTAGAAAGCAGACTGCTCTGGCTCGATCCAGGGAAAGCAGAGATGATAACAGTGGGCAGAAGAAAATACATATAACTGAGGATCTACTGACTGCATCTTCCCCCTGAGTTATCAAGGTGGTATGCAGCCTGGGAGTCTTAGAGCATCAAGGGGCAAAATTGCCTTTTTCCACCTACAGCTGTCCAGGATTCTGCATCCTTTCGTGGCAGATGAAGATGTGCCACAATGATGCAGGCTTCTGCCACCTTCAGGCTAGACTATTACAATGTGTTATTGTACTGGGGAATGGCCATACCAGCCATCTTAAAATTACAGCTGGGGCAACATTTAGCGACCGACCTACAAAGCAGGACAACGGAGAGAAGCATGTTATAGTAGGGTTGGCGATCAGACAAACTATCCCTTCACTTGTAAACTGAACAAAGATGAGATGGAAGTTGCTGAGATCCTAGACGGACTGCCACAAAGCCAATTTTTACAGAATCACATCTCAGAGAAGAACCACATTTCCAAGAGACAAATCCCAAAGTCACTTAACATGTGATTCTGCTCTGCAAAGTGGCAGTCTTACTCAGATGTGTCTTCCTATGTGTTTTCAGCCACATCGGCTCACTCTGATGATTAACATAAGATTTTGTTGCTTTTACCCCTTGTTAATGCTAAGGAGCCAACACAGCTATGGAAGAATGAGCTGGATTTTGGCTGATGCATAAACAGAATTGTTACCTAAAGCCAGATTGAAGGACTTGAATTAATAGTGGTGAACCTACCTTGACTTTCAGCCTAGACCTACGCTAAAACATTTTGTTGGTACAGCTGTGTCGGTCAGGGGTGTGAGAAAACCACAACCCCTAGTGACGTAGCTATGCCAGCAAAACCCGCATTATAGATGCAACTACGCCAACAGAAGAGTGCTTCTGTCAACTTAGCTAATGTTGTTCAGAGAAGTAGTGTTACTATGCCAACTCCTGTTGACATAAGCTGACTTGGGATTCTCCCAGTATAGCTATACCAGCAAAACATTTGTAGTGTAGACAAGGCCTCAGACTCTAAATGTGAGTTTGAAGGACTGGCAGTCTTGTAAACCAATCAGATTTGATTTGGGCGTAACTGAGAGACAATAACTGTAGACCCCCCACAACACCAGTTTCACACTCACTGCTCCAAGAACAGCTGCACTTTCAGTTATTGTTCTCTCTTATCGTTATGCAAATCTTCTCTGCAGGAATCTTTTCTGATTCTCTCTAGAAGAGTATGTCCTGGCCCATAGAGACAAAATGAGCAGATTTGCGCCCGTTAGCTGATGATGAATTTAGCAGGGCAGCGGAAGGACACATTTACATTTTCATTTGCAAACAATTTTGGCCAGAATTTTAAAACTAAAGTCAAGCACCTAACTCCTTACTGAGATATCTAAATAAAAAAGCCTGCAGCTCCCATGGAAGCTAATGCGAATGGCAGCTGTTCACACTTTGTAAATGAGGCCACCTTTATGTGGATGCTTTATTATGGATTTAGAAACCTGACTTTAGGCACATAGATTTGCAAATCTTGGCCTCAGATTTTTAAAATTGTTCATTTTAAGACCCTTGGGCCAAGCTTACCCCATTAAAATCGGCTCATTCTGTGTATGCTGGAGAATCGGAAAAGAGATTTCTTTTCACTTACTCCCAAGCTGTTCTTGCTCGTGGTTTTTAATGGGTTTGTCAGATCAAACTGGGGGCTCTGATGTGCCCATAAGCTTTATGGGAAACATCTGATCTGGATAAGCCAAGTAAAGAGACTAAGGGCTAGTCTACACTTACCAGCCGGGTCGACGCGGTGAGTTCGACTTCTCGGAGTTCGAACTATCGCGTCTAATCTGGACGCGATAGTTCGAACTCCGGAAGCGCCGCGGTCGACTCCGGTACTCCACCACTGCAAAAGGCGGTGGCAGAGTCGACCTTGGAGCCGCGGACTTCGATTCCGCGGCGTCTGGACGGGTGAGTAGTTCGAACTAGGGTACTTCGAATTCAGCTACGCTATTCACGTAGCTGAATTTGCGTACCCTAGTTCGACCTCCGCCCTTAGTGTAGACCTGCCCTAAGAGAGGAAAATATACATGACGTGAAGGTCATTATAGATGCAGGATGTTTTCTATCTTATTAGACCTAATTTTCTGCTGTAAACAAGTTAGGTGCTGTAGAACATAATGGTGAGTGGTGGGTGAGACAGGGACACACAAGTCTTCTCATTTGCAAGTAGTTAACTGCACAGCAAACTCAGTGCATTTGTTTCTTCTCTCAGTACATCTGCAGATGGCCAGTAAAAGCCATAGGAAGCATCCTCAATGAAATTAGTAATCTGTCCTTTCTTCTGGGGGGGATGATACGCAGTTAATGCCAGTCAGTGCAGATCTGTGGCACTCATGCTACCTTCCTTGTTAAGATGTATTGGTGCATGCATGCATGAATGTAGCTGTGCTCTTGTCACAACAACAACAACAAAACCTGTCATCATACAGGCACTGCCATATGCTGGAGGAGAGACACTATGCCTCAGGCACTCAGCAGAATTAAGAGGACAGTTAAATCTCCAGTACCGGTTTGTGACACAACAGATCAGTTACAGAATTCACACCCAGATGCACTACCATTTGTTTTTGTAGCAAAAAGGCGGTTCTTGAGAGAGAGAGAGAGAGAGAGAGAGAGAGAGAGAGAGCAGCCTTTGTTACAAGAGCTCTATACATATATATATATATAGCTTTTTAAATTACTCAAGCTTGTCCTGGAAAAAAAAATCAAACAGTGACTAAGAGTTGCTACAAAATTATTTTGCTTCAATTGCTCTCATAAGACCCTAGCCCATATTTTCACATTCACACTGTATCCTGAAGTCTGTCTACCATTAGCTGACATTGTTGTCCAGGTGTTTCAATGCTTTGCTGTTACTTGCCTGTCCTTGACAGGCTGAGGGAGTGAGAGTGCAGAGTGCTAGCTGATGTTCACCAGCAGCAGAATCAGGTTGATTACAGTCTTAGGGAAAAGAAAAGATGTCATTTCAGGCACCATGACTTGAGTCATTTTACATAAAATTAAAATCAGGAGCCTGAGGGAGCTAGCTGCCATTGAAGTTGAGCACCTAACTCTCTTGAGGCTACTTTAAAAATCCCAGCCAAAGCTGATTGAAGCTACTGCTTCTCTGAGGCCTCCACCGATGACCCATCCTCCTAGAGCTGACATCTGGAGGGTAGGTGGTTTTAAAAGCCTCTCCTTCTCAAGCAGTTACTCTTGCTGTTATTGATCTTGACCACTAGCCCTCTCCTTCCCAAAGTGCACCTTGTGGAGGGCCCTCATTTTAGTCCCAAAGTTACCCACACAAATTGGCGGCCCCCTCATTTTTATTGTCAAAGTGCTGAAGGCTGTGACTGAGGTTCCAGACTCTCACTCCCCAAGGTAAGGAATCTCACAACATTTTTTAATTTCCTGTGAGAAAAATGTTTGTGTGTCCTTTCTTTTGGGTCTTTTCACGTGTTGAGTGCTGGCCCGGGGGATGGCGTATAGGGAACAAGACAGGATACCCCCCTCTTAGCCAGACGATGCTGCTGCCCGTGCTCCTGGAGCACTACCTTGATTTCCCCAAGGGTTGGGGGCAGGGTTGGACATATATTTTCTCCATATGATACATCAGAGCCCACTACGGACCAAGATGTTTGCTTTTCATTTTTGCTGAGTGATTAGACAAGTTGCTTATCTGCACTGAAAAGAGGCCTAATTTCGATATCCTTTCCTCCTTCTCCTTGTTTATTTAGCACTTAGGATGTCTCCAAAGAGAAAATGTGGAGGCAAGGGGGGGAAATGTGTTGTTGCATCTGTCCCTGCTATTTAAATTGGCAGGGCCAGCTCTACCTTTTTTGCCACTCCAAGCAAAAAAAAATGGCATCCGATGAACTCCCGAAGCAAGAAAAACCAAAAAACGGGCCAAAGATCTGCCAAACTGCCACCTCCTGAATAGCCAGAATGCTGCCCCTTAGAATGTGCCGCCCCAGGCACCTGCTTCCTCGGCTGTTGCCTGGAGCTGGCCCTGTAAAGGGGTGAGAGTCTGGTTCTCCTTCCCCCATCACATTCTCCTTAGGCCCTAGCAGAATCAAATGTAGTAAGTGTGGCAGGCAAATTGTTGGCTTCCCATCAGACTCTAGTCTGTTCAAAGATCTCTTTTGTCACAGTGTTTTCTGCAATATCAGACTTCAAGTCCTGATTTGATTTAATCTTAATTAGACTCATTCAGCCATAAGGAGGGTTCTGTAGAAGAGTCTATTAAAAAATTAGAAGAAGAAACTTCTGATTGCAATCACAGCTTGAATGCAACGTCTGCAATATCCTCTCCCTTTCCTCACACAAATGGCCCTCCGCTGGAGTCCTGCACATCGGAAATGCCACAGAGTTCAAAGGGAGAGCATAAAGCTGAGGAGATGCCACTCCATGTAGCACCTAAAGGGGCCTGATTTTCAGAAAATGCTGAGCACACACCCTTTAAAAATCAAGTCCCTTTGAAATGTCTCACATGAGGCGACCAAAAAGTGTGGCATCCAAAATCTTTGGCCACCTTTGAAAACGTAAGTCTTAAATATGTTAATTCTATTATCTGGACACATACAGCAGAAAGCTATCAGAAAATCTCATCAACTTCTATGGAAGCAGCACATGTTCAGCACCTTTAAAAGTCAGGCCATGGGATTATATTTTAATGAAAAAAAAATATTCTGGCTCAGCCCTTGGGTCTACAACGTTCGCATCAACTACTTAATTCTTGACCAAACCTTTTTCATATAGTGCACTGATTCTAAGGAGAAAAGGGACTGATGCCTAGCCATGAGTAGGGGGATGTGAAGGTAGAGACTTTGTAATTAGGTATATCTGACTGGCAATCATGTGTTTTTAAAAGTGCACCTTGAAGTGTGGTCTTTCACTTTAATAAAAGATACCTGTTGCATATAGTGGACAATAGACCTTGCATTCAGAAATTTTAATTTGAATGCTCCAATGGAAAAATGTAATGGCCATACAGTACATAAAGGATAAAGATCTTCTTGTAGTCTTGATGCCTGTATGTGGAACAGAGACAGCATTTTCCTTTTCCTGGCTCATTAGACTTCCAGAACACAAGTACCTAGTGTACTCCTGTCTTTATTTCATATCAGTTGTAAGATTTTATGGCAGAACAATGCTTCTTAGGAAGGATCAAAGAAAGACTTAGAGACATCATGTCATAAATGGCCGAGAAGGATCTATGTTCTACTTTTTAGATTTGATATGTGACTTGATGAGGGGGTTACACTTGATTTTATCAAAAAGTAATTTTAAAAGAGCACTTCACTCATATAGGGCCTGATTTTCCACTGTCCTGCACCTTGTGCAATTATCCCCATTCACTCACTCACTCCAATGGTTGCATTTAACACCTACTTTGTACACATTTTGCAAGATGAAAGACAATGGAAGATCCTAATCCTTTGGCCATGTCTACACTAGCGGTCTTACATCTTCACAGCTGTACCGATTCAGCTGTGCCACTGTAAGATTGCTCATATAGCCACTCTATGCCAATGGTAGAGAGCTCTCCTGTCGACATAATTCAACCACCTTCAATGAGCAGCAGTAGCGATGTTGGCAGGAGAGTGTCTCCCACCAATACAGTGCCGTCCACACCAGTGCTTCTGTCAGTGTAAATTATGTCGCTCATGGGGTGGGTTTTTTCCACACCCCTGAGTGACATAAGTTATACCGACAAAAGTGCTAGTATAGACATAACCTTAGTTTCATTTTTATATATGTTCCTTGTATTGTATATTTTAAATAATTGTGCACAAAGAAAAGACATTATCCCAAGAAAGAAAAGGAAGAATATTAATTGACTTGCACATATCAAAGACCTGAATCTTCGTGAGGCAAAGAGATAGGGGCCACCCCAAATTAATTTAGAAGGGATCTCAAAGGACATATGGACACCTAAAGAAGTGGATTGTTCTGTGAAGACCTTCTGTGGAGAAATACATGAATACAAGAAGTTTGTCAGGCATCATAATCTGGATTAATTTGTGCAGTTTGTGGCTGGAGAAAGGTTTTTATTTCTTTCAAAAGACGTAAGTATAGCAGCTAAGGCTGGGAAAACTCTATTACCCAGAAGTCCAGGGCAAATAGAAGTGTTATTTGGACAAGTAAAAGCATCATGTTTCCTGCCTGCAAGAGAAGAGCAATAGGTTGAGTGATATCCAGCACAGCAGTAATGAGCTACCTGTCAGAGGGGAAGGTGGCTGAGAGACAAAGTGGGAGTGGAGCAAAGAGAACTGAGCTGCCTCAGAGGTGTTTGGGGACAAGGGGGTGTGCAGAGCATTAGAACTTAGCTCTCAGTGAGAGGGGCAGGGCCAAAGGGAGGTGTGGCTTAGCAGAACAATGAAATGAAGTTGTCAATGAGAAGGGAGGGGCCAGAAGGAGGAGGAGTGTTTTAGCAGAGCAATGGAATTAAGCTGTCCGTCAGAGAAGTGGAGCCAAATGGAGAACTGGCTCAGCAGAGCAGTAGAACTGAGCAGTGACATTTTAATTTATATAAAAGCAAGGACCAAGCAAAACACATAATTTAACCAGCCAGTTAAACCAGCTTTTTGAGGACTTTGCATTGCGAGAGCAGCACAAAGCAGCTGGAGTGTAGCAGCAAATGTGCCCCTGAGTTTATAGAAAATTTCCATTTTAAATGGCCATAGACTGGAAATTTCCCATGGTAAAGTTCACCGTTGATTTCTGTCAGAATATTTATCTGTAGCATTGCTGATAGCAATTCGTTTCTGAATATGCAGGCCTGGGTCCCCTGATACGACACAGATTTTCATTATAGTGCAGCTTTAAACTGGTTTTTTCAAAGGAGCCTAGAGGAATTGAATTTCACAAGGGGTTGGGTGCCTGGCCCTTTGAAAATTCCACCTGCAGTCTGTATCTCTTTGTGCAGACACTACTTGAATGCAATACATACTCATTACAACAAGCTGTAACTTCAGGTAGATTGTCCTGTTTGTGTGTTGAAACCCATTTTACTATTTAAAATAATATGAAAGAGGTTTTCCTACTTGAACATCATTCTCATATCTTTGTTGGCTGGAATTAGCACAGCTAATTTCCACACATTTTATCCTTGCATTGCGTGGTAGTAACTCTTCATATGGGCCTCTCACCTGTTCCTAATTAACGTTGTACTAATAATCCAGAAAGCCCATTGGCCTAATTGTTGGGGGTGGAAAAATAAAAAAAGTGGGTTCCCTTTAATTTCAGGTATTAGGAATTAAACTGTGTATATGAAGCTAGAGGTGCTAAAATCATAGCCCTCCATATCCCCCCAAATGTTTATAAAGACTTACAGTGGAATACATTTGTAGGAGGTAAAAGTGCTGTATTTATAACTATAATTATTTTATCTATTAGTTGTTTATCACCAACACTGTGTTCTGTATCAAGATAGAAACAGGCCCCCACACCAAAGAGTTTGAAGTCTAAAAGAGAAGGCCAAGTGCACTAGAATATGCACAGGACACTGTCACTGAAGAGTTTGGCTATTGCATTGAGAACCACATGGACACACACTTGCAAGCTCAGGACCTTTATTATTGGGCAGGATTACCCACTTGTGACAGATCCCTGGGGTACAACCTGGAACTGTGGGACCCACTGTCACTTTCCTCCACGGGCTAACTCTTACCACGCCATGCTAGTGACAAGCAGCAAACCCCTCCAGGTGCTGTGATCACTCAGCCAACAACATGCAGGGACACACCCAGCTAAGTTGCATGAATGCTCTCTAAGCCACTCATGAACTATACAGAGGGACCAAGTATCAGAGGGGTAGCCGTGTTAGTCTGGATCTGTAAAAGCAGCAAAGAGTCCTGTGGCACCTTATAGACTAACAGACGTATTGGAGCATGAGCTTTCGTGGGTGAATACCCAGTTCGTCGGATGCATGTAGTGGAAATTTCCAGAGGCAGGTGTCACCTGGAAATTTCCACTACATGCATCCAATGAAGTGGGTATTCACCCACGAAAGCTCATGCTCCAATACGTCTGTTAGTCTATAAGGCACCACAGGACTCTTTGCTGCTTATAGAGAGAGAGACACCAGCAAATCCCCCCCAGCACCCAAGAAATATCCCATTTTATCCTGCACAAGACCTTCTTTTGAACAATGCAAACTCATTAATTATTTTGCCACTTCATCAAAGGATAGTGGACATGCACCAGCCTTTGTAATCTGAGCGGATTCCCCAAGCACTTTAGACAACTCACTGGTAAGGATAAAACATTAAAATAAGTTTCTTACCTACAGAAAGGTAGATTTTAAGTGATTCTAAATGTTAGGCATAGAGGTCAAAGTTGGTTACATAAGAAATAAAAATAAAATCGCAGTCTAACTTCTACACTTTATCAGACAGAAAGATTTGAATCAAGCAGTTTTTCTCATCCCACTAGGCATTGTAAGCAGTTCACAGTTCTTAATACACAGGCTGAATTCTTTGCTCAGTCTGGGACCAATCTCCCCAGTTCAAAGTCTTTTCTTCTTGTTGCTTTCAGAGTATATGGGGCAGGAGAGAGGCCTGAGGTGATGTCACAGACTCCAATTTATACCCCCAAAAATCCATGGGCATGGAAAGATACTGTCTCAAACATGGAGTCAGGGATCACATGTTCTACATCCCCTGCTGAGTCACTGGGTTAAGCAATCCCCGTTGTCACTGAGACTGTGGATTCTCCTGAATAGGCCATCAGTGGGCAGCTAGTCCTAATGTAAATCTGTCTTGGGGGGTGTTAGTTGCTCCTTTCAAAAAGCTCTGTGTAAGTTCGAAAGCTTGTCTCTGTCAGCAACAGAAGTTGGTCCAATAAAAGATATTACCTCCCCCACCTTGTCTGTAATATACTGGGACTGGCACAGCTACAACAACTCTGCATACCTAGAAAAAGGTCATGGATAAAATCTCTGTGACTTGCTTTTTCCTACTGTATCTCAAAGTGATAATCCCCTTTGATTTATTTCTGTGATGTGCCACCCTCCGCCTGATCACACAGAATATGTGTGACTGATGGAAGGTAATGAACAGCATCCTGTTCTAGCTCATTTATAAAAGGTGTCCGCTATTAACTTCAGGCAAAATTCTGATCTAAGTTACTGGAAGTCAGATTGGGGGCAATTCCACTGAAGCTAGGGAAATTACTGTAAATTACAATGCTCTGACTTCGGGTTCTTCCATTTTGGGTGCTACCTTCAGATACGTCATAGGGGCCTGATTTCAGAATATGGGTCCTTAGAATTTTCTGAAAATCAGATTCTTTAAGGTGTGTCAAATTGGCCCTCCAAAATCAGTCATCTCTTCTGGAATAACTAAGGCCTGTTGTCTTTAGGGAAAGCCACACCCTTATTGTCCCAGTCACTGTTGGATGCAATGCTCTAGAGGCCTGTAGATAAAAGGATGGAGTGAACAGGATTTATCAAGTAGTTTCTCTTTTGGAGAATTAGTATCACCATTCTTCACATTAGAAAAAAAATTCTGTCTTCTAATTAGAAAAGAGAATTGATGACAAATACCCAGTGTTCTATGGAGGTAATAGATTAATAAAGGATATGCAGAAGGCAAGAACTATTAGTTGAAAAATAGCAAGTGGTTTTTGGTAATAATTCATCTCCAAATCCATTTCTTTTGATTTCTTCTGTTTAATAATTTAAATACTTTTAACTGCAATTTTGGGCAAAAATTATGTGTTACTATTTCCTTAAATGGAAAACATTGACTGTTACCATTTTTTAGCTATGCCGATCTTTTTGTTTCCCTGCTAGTTTTCCTTCAAACCCTTCTCAAGGACATTAAACACTCTTCTTAATTACTTTTTATTGATCTCCTGACATTTCTGTCTAGCTTTGACTACTTGTTTTTAGGAAACAAAAGATGCCAAGCTAAAAATGTTAATGGTGCTTTTGAAGGCACAAAGTTGTTCAATATTTTAGTCATGCTTCTTGAATTCATTTCTGGCTAAATAAAATGTGTGAAAGATTTTTCATTTCATTTACTATAACTGTTGGGGGGGGGGAGTTACCCTCGTTTCTTTTTATCAACATCAGCAAAGTACTGCTTTAGTGACACATTTCTGAAAGGCTGAGCAAAGCCAACAGAGCAAAAAAAATAATAATCTGGAGAGTACGAGATCTTGCTACTAGAAATTAAGCAAATAAATTCTGCGTTATACATTCGTATTCCAATTTCGTTATCAGAGAAGCCATTTTGACATTAGTAAACACTTTAATCAGAGCTGTCATCCGCTGATTTAGATCATTATTTCCCCCTCGTCTGAATATTTTTAAGCAAGTCTGATTAAATGATCTTTGTTTACACCCTAACCAGAAGGGAGTAGCTTTATATAGCTGCTTGCAACAGTTCATTTACATATGGTCATTCAAACTGTTTAGCTCCAGAATCTGACTTCAGCCTTAGGGACATTATCAGCAGCCATTTCTGAACTCCATAGTGGAGATTACTTGCCAATGGTCCATGTAAATGAAGGCAGATAGGATGTGCTCAAATGCCAGACAGGAGAAGAACACTCTCCATCTCACTCTCTGGGATCAGTTTTTCATTTGAGTCTATTCATATGTGATTCTGGCAGATAAATCCTTTGTGCCCATATGCCCTTTTCTCTCATCGCTACCTTATCACACCATATCACACAGTAGCATCCTACTCAGTGAGTTTCAAAAAGTCCAGAGAAATTAATTGTACCTTGTGGTCTATTTCTAAGACACCGTGGAAAGTAAAGTATGGCCCAGCCACTATAACTTAACTTGCTGTTGGCATATTGCTGACCGAGGGCCATATTGTGTCGTCAGTTTTAAGCCAGACTCCCCACTGATTTCTGTTGGGAAATGAATGGCATGATATGTCCATAAGTGTTTGCCCTATTTAATGTTTTATTATCATTCAACCCAGGTTTTCAAAGGTTAGCATAAGAAATCTTTAGTGCTGTAATATTTTGGGGGGTTATTTTTACAAAGAGGTGACAAATCACTTTATTTGTCTGAATGTTATAAACAGAAACTTTAAAAATAACGTTGGCTGGAATCAAGCAAGCAAAGTCAGGTAAGTGGAGGAAGAGAACATAGAGTTCTCTCCAAACAGAATAGAAATGCAAAGAAAGTCGGCGACACAGCAGTATTATAGTGGCCATGTCATTGAGGTGTCATGTCCTTCTAGTCTAGGGTATAAGATACACATGATTGATCTAGATCTCTGAGTCCCAGGAAAGACTGAAAAAGTCCTGAAGTCAGCTCTGCTTGACTGTAACTGAATAGCCTCAGGAAAGGCATATTCATTTCTGGTTTTGCTCTTAGTTAGTCAAACTCAGTCTTGTCTTACTTGACCTTGAAATATTTAACCCTGGAGAAATACATTCTTGTGGAGCCTTTGAGAGTCTACAGCTATACTGTAGTTTAGACCTGAATCAGTGCTATTATTCTATATTCACATGGGGCTTAACCTTACAATCTGGATTCACACAAGTAGACCTTACACAAATTATTTCAGTGGAACAGCTGATTAAGGGATTATTCAGGGGAGTGAAGGTTTGCAGGGTTAAGTTCCTTAGTTTGATGGTACACTAAATGCAATACAAATACATTTGGGGGAAATGTTAAAAGCACACGTGGGCATGAGACACACAGATCTCACTGTCCTGAAGTGGGGGGAGTGTGGTAATGTGCCTTTTGGTCATTTAAAAATCTGTCCCTTAATTCTTACTTATCTCCATTACTGAAAATAACATAAGTCTTTAGGACTCTTGTGCAGAGGAGACCCCTGTATGTAAATCTCCCTCTCCCCACTCCATGACACAGGCCCCTCTTCCCCTGGAGGGCTCTCCATTGGGTGAAGGATCTGTAGGGGGCTGTGAAAGGGCACACTTTCCCCTCCGCTGCCCCAATACCAGTGCCAAGTGACATACGGAATGAAAGGTCAGGCCGGGCCTGTATTCACTTTCCTGTGGAGCTCCCGCCATGCTGGGGAGCCTCCTTAAAGGGGCATCCCTTTAAGGGCAAGTAGCCATGCTGTCAGTAAGGTTGCCAAGTCTCGCACGTCTCATGTGACGGTCATGCCTGCAGCCTCCTGCTGTGCTTCACTACAACCCCATTGGAATGCTGTGTGTTAATCCAAGTTGAAGGCTGGCAGCAGGGAATCCTCTACAATCTCTCCTCCTGGCCACTGGGGGCCAGTTGGCAGGCACCATGCTGTGATCACCGGGGTGCAATGCTGCAAGGCAGTGACGGAGTCCCAGCCCCAGCACTCCGGGTCTGCCTACTGCAGCCCCAAGGCACCCCCTCACCGCCTTGCAGCCCCAGCATCCAGCAATACTCCTGGCCACCATCGCACACACCACCCAGCAGCCCCTGGCATCTTCAGCCCTACTCACTCACCCCATGACCTCCTCCATGCTTTCTGGGGACAGGATCTCTGGGGAGAAAGGCAGCCAGACTTCATCTCCTCCTCCCTTCACACCACTCCCAGCCCCCACCCCTCCCACTGGCTGGCAGTGGGGATGAGCCAGAAGCCAGGGAGGATAAGGACGGGGCAGCTGACCCTGTCTCTCACTGTGGGCATGTTACAGAAGAGAATGGGAGAGCGAATCGGCAGGGGGAGGCATAATGAAGGGTGCACAACAGACGGGAGCACAAAACCACAGTTTTCACCCAAGCAAAAACCCCGCCCTGTACTGAATGTCACTCAAGGAGCTCCTCAAAACATGGCAGCTGTGAGTCAGCAAGTTGTGGCAGAGGCAGGAGAGACTCACATTTGGTGGGCCAGACACCCATTCTCTTTTGTGGATGAGGGGAGATTGAGAAAGCTGACAGAAGGATTCAGAGGTATTCAGCTCGGGAACTTCAGCTTCAGGCTGTTGTTTCCACACAGAGACACAGTCTGGTCCAAACATTTCTAGGACTAAAAGAAATGATCTCATCTAACGTCCTTCTCAGCATTTAAGCTGTTAGTTTCCTTTTTTGCATTTCGCTCCATTTGGATAGTGCACATAGGCTCTTTGCTTTCACTTTAGCTTATCGGCAGCTTCTAAGCAGTTTCAGTTCTGGTTCCCAAGCACTAGTAACAGCGTTGTTGTGGCATTGCCAACTCTCAGAATTTTGTTGCTAATCTTGCAATATTTGGTACCTTTCTTAAAGCCCCTGTTCTTGCAGGGGAATCCCAGCTTTCATTGAAAAGAAAAAGAAAGTTGCTAGCCCTGATGGTTGTGGGGAAAAGCTTGGGAAATGTCAATCTTAGGGGTCAAAAGCAGCAGACAAAATTAAAGAACTCCAAATTTATTATTTTTTAAAATCTTGTGATTCTTAAGCCAATCACACCATTTTTTGTCCTGATTCCTGATTTTGGAGCTCTTGGGTTTGGCAATACGGCTGTTGTTGTTTTAGGTCACATTCTAGGTGAATATTCATGTTTTTAAAAAGCCAAAGACACTCGAAAACATTTTTAACCTATACGTTTTTGTAAATTCTCCCACTATTTTGTTTTAATCTAATATTTGGAAATAAAACTACTGATGTCGTTCCTCTCCCTGGTTTGTTTTGAACTCTCATCTTCTGGTGTTGAGCTTCTGAGATCTTTGTTTCCAACTGTACGGTGAATATGAAAAAGATCGAAATCTATGTAGTAATTACTGCATGTGAGACAAATTCAGCATTTGGACCAAGGCCAGGACTAGCATAGCTGAGCTAAAATGTGCAATTCTCATCCAGCCTTTGCATTGTCATTTGGGCTTTATTAAATTATTAACTGAAACTCAGGAAATAAGAGTATCTGGCTAGAAATATCATTTGGCCAAGTTCCATGGGCAGCTTTACAGGGTGGTGGAAAATCAGTTGCCAGGTCACCTTCAAGAAGTGTTGATACATCACGATGCAAAGTGCTCATTGGTGCAAGGATTTGCCTCAGGGCACAGCCAGTGGCACTCGAAGATTGATTCAGTGATTGAGAGACCTTCTGAAATCATCCTGTGGCCAGAAAGATGAAAAACAACCTATTAAAAGGCTTAATAATGTAAATGTTGGTTTATTTGTTAAAGGGAAATAAAGATTTCGGAGGAAGTGGGGAGTTTAAAAGGACACGAGAACAAATGGATATAAATTGGCAGTCGGGAAGTTTAGGCTTGAAATTAGACGAAGGTTTCTAACCATCAGGGGAGTGAAATTCTGGAACAGCCTACCGAGGGAAACAGTGGGGGCGAAGGACCTCTCTGGCTTTAAGATTAAGCTTGATAAGTTTATGGAGGGAATGGTTTGATAGGATAACGTGATTTAGTCAATAGGTCAATAACATGCGACCACTGGTAATTAGTCCCGAGGGTCAATGTTGGGATATTGAAAGTCTTTTTCCTGAGTGTCTGGCTGGAGAGTCTTGCCCGCATGCTCGGGGTTCAGCTGATTGCCATATTTGGGGTCGGGAAGGAATTTTCCTCCAGGGTAGATTGGCAGTGGCCCTGGAGGTTTTTCGCCTTCCTCCGCAGCATGGGGCAGGGGTCGCTTGCTGGAGGATTATCTGCTACTTGAAGTCTTTAAATCAGGATTTGGGGACTTCAACAGCTGAGTCAAGGGAGAGAATTATTTCAGGAGTGGGTGGGTCAGCTTTTGTGGCCTGCATCTTGCGGGAGGTCAGACTAGATGATCATAATGGTCCCTTCTGATCTAAAGTTCTATGATTCTATGATTCTATGACACTGGCCTGCTGTCACTTGAATTAATGGTTCTTGGCTATGAAAGCCAAAAATATTGGCCTTATCTACAGGAACAAGTTGCACCAGTTTAATCTAAAGTGTGATTTTAAACCGATTTAGTTAAGCCATGCAAAGGGCAGTGTGGACATTGTTATTTCAGTTTACAACAGGCTTATTTTGGTTTAAATTGACTGAGAATAGGTTTAAGATGAAGTGTAAGCTCCTCCTATCTCTCTAATCGCTCCTTCATCATGTCCATTGGAGGATCCTCCTAATACCGCCTCCAGCTTCCTGTGGGGGTTTGTAACAGCCACTTAGGTATGTAGGGAGCACAACCTAGTAACTGGAACTCTAACTAGAGGTGCAGGGTAGACGACCCCACCTCATTTGGTAAAAAGGAAAAAGGGGATTATTCTGCCCCAATTCACCCCTACTCTACAGATTCTTCCACAAGTCACACAAAGACTAGATCCAAGCAGACAGGGGCGTTGTGTTGTCTCATGGTAAAGCAGAACTGGTGCAGATGTTCTCTGATTAGCCAGGACTGGCAATAACTCCACAAGCACCCCAGTACTAAGAGACTGAGAATCCTTCAAGAGGTCCATTCCATTTGCTGCTGCAACAGGAGCAAACTTTACCTCCCCAGACTCTGAACTTGGATTTGTCACAGGAGCAGTAGCATCCACTGATCCATCGCCGCCAGGTGGAGACAGTGAGTCCTGTGAACCTGACTCAGGTTCCTCACCTCTTCCTCAGGCAAGTAGATGATCTATGTGCTGTCTCACCAGGAAATCTCCTACAGCGACCTCATAGGAAAGTGGACCTGTAGCTTTTATAATTGTACCAGGCAACCACTTGGGCATTCCCACAAAGCTGTGAACCCAAATGAGTACTCCAGGAGACACAAAGCAAGTGCTCTGTTGATGGTCATGATAGTGTTTCATATTTTCTTGATGTTGATGCACTTGTTTCTCCAGACAAGGTTTCAAGAAACTCCAGCGGGTATGTATCCACCGCCTCATCAGTAGTTCCACAGACAATACCCCTGTTGTAGCATGTGAGGTTGTTCTATAATTACACAAGAACCAAGACAGCCTGATCTTCAGCGACCCCTCTGTAACCTTCCTGAGTCCATTCTTAAAGGACTGAACAGCTCTCTCTACCAGCCCATGTGTTGGTGGGTGGTAGGAAGCAGATGTTATCTGTTTGATCTCATTAGCCCTCAAGAAGGCCTGGAATTCCTCACTGGTAAAGACATTAGCATTGTCAGAGACCTCGGTCTCAGGCAGTCCCTGTGTGCTAAACAAGAAACAAAGCTGCTCATTTGTTATAGGTGAGGTAGCTACTCTGACTGGAATGACTTCCATCCATTTAGAATGTGCATCCACCACAACAGGGAACATTGACCCAAAGGAGGGACCAACATGGTTGATGTGTTGTCTGATCTAAGGCCTTCCTGGCTATTACCTTGGTGATAGGTCTGCTACTGGAAGCAATTTCGTAACTGTTGGCATGTGGCATGGTGCAGTACTACGTACTCCAGCTCTCTATCTAGACTTGGCCACCAGACATAACTTCTGGTTAGAGTTTTCATTTGGGTCATCCCAGAGTGTGTTCTGTGCAGTTTCTCCAGTATTAATCTTCTTGCCTGGGGGTGTATTATAACTAGGGTGACCAAATGTCCCGATTTTATAGGGACAGTCCCAATTTTGGGTTTTTTTTCTTATATATGCTCCTATTACCCCCGACCCCTGTCCCAGTTTTTCACATTTGCTTTCTGGTCACCCTAATTATAACTCATGATCCCCGGAGGAGAACTCTGCTTCGGATACTTAGTTCACAAAACCTGTGAAAATACAGATGTGTGTCCAAAGATACTATCAACTTAGGCCACCCATGCTTTACTCCATGAGAGACCTGCGGCAGAACAGAGCCACTCGCGGCTTATCGATTGGCTGATATTGGTAGACAAAGGAGAAATACCTTTGACCTCGTCCAGATGTCCCAAAAATGGCTTGTGATCAGTTGCTATAGTGAAGTGTCACCCACAGAGATATTGATGGACCTTACAATAGCCAATCTTTCATTGTCTAACTGGGGATACCATTGTTCTGCTGACGATAAGGAGCATGAGGCATAGCAGAGTGGCCTGTCAGTCCTATATTCCATTCAGTGTGAAAGTACGGCGCCCATACCTTAGAGTGAAGCATCGCAAGTAAGTAACAGGTCACACTTGGGGTCAAAATACACTAGGAGTCTGGCTGACTTCAGAAGCCCTTTGGTTTCTTCTTCCAGGTGATCTTCCTGATCATTACCCCAGTGCCACGCTGCACCATTTTTGAGCAGTGCATGAAGGCAGGCAAGCATCATTGACAGATTTGCTAGGAATTATCCATAATCATTTAAAAGGCCAAGGACTTGAGCTCACTCGCAATTTTTGGAACTGGAGCTTTTTTTATGTCTTAAACCCTTCCAGTAGTTGCAGTTCTTTTCCCGAAACACAATGTCCTAAATAAACCACCTCCTTAGCCATGAAAACTCACTTTGAGCACTTGAGTCACAACCCCACTTCCCTTAACCTTTGTAGGACTGTTCTAAGTTCCATAGATGGTCCACTTTTGTCTCTCCTGTGCTAAGAACATTGTCTAGGTATACGCTGACATTGTGCAATCCAAGCAATAACTCTTCCATGACTCTTTGGAATATAGCACAAGTAGAGGAAATCCCAGACAGTCAGCAGGTATACCTATAGAGTCTCTTATGTGTATTGACAGTGATCACAGCCTGCGAGTCTTCATCCAGGATGACCTGTTGGTAAGCCTGTGGCATATCTAGCTTGGTAAACAAGACTCCACCCACTCACTTGTTGTAAAGCTCTTCTGTTCAGGGAATCAGAGAGTGCTCCAAGTGGGTAGCCTGGTTTGCAGTTTGTTTATAATCGCCGCACATGCATATGGAATCATCAGCTTTTGCTACCGGCACTACCAGAGCAGCCCGCTCATAGGATTTTCCTTGTTAGATAATCCATGTGGTCCCGAAATGTTGGAGTTCCTCTTCTACCCTGGCTTGTAGCACATAAGGAACAGGGTTGCAAAATCAGGGGTATGAAATGGGATCTTCGTATTTTTTTCACCTTGAGATTCTGGGGCTCTTCCAGCTCCTCTCTAAATACTTACTCATCATTTTTCAAAAGATCATTGATCGATCTTGTGCATATGTGATACAATGCTCCCAGGAGTCGTTTCCAGTCTCGCTTCAAGGTGGAGAGCCAGTACTGTCCAGAAAGGTTTAGCCCTGACCCAGCTACCACAAAGAGAGGAAGACGAGCCCACTGGACTGATACCTCAGCTCAACTTCCACCCTCCCCAATATGGGAATTTTCTCCACAGTGCAGGATTTGAGTATAGCTCATGTAGGGGATAAAGTCAAGCTGGGGAATGCATCAGCGATATCTCTGTAGGTCTCTTGCACCAACACCATAGCTGCTTCGTCTATGCCAAGCTCCATTTTTCACACTCTGCCCATTCAGCTGTATCTTGACTAGGATTGGTGCCTAACAAGAGTTCATTTGATTCACGAGAGCAAGCAGCTCATCTGGTTCCTCCTTCTCCAGTTCAGGGTCTCCAGCTGATGCTCCTTCCACATGGCGCATCCTATTCCCCTTTGTCTTCCAGGTATCCCTGCATTCCCTGACTCTGATTCCGCAGCACCTAGCCAAATGTCCCTTCTTTTTACAATAATGACACCCTGAATCTTTATGCTGCACTCCCCATGTGAGAATGATTCCCCCCACATTGGTAGCCCACTCTTTCTCCCTCTAGCATGAGAAGATCTGGAGCTTGAACCTTCCTAGTGTGGCTTGACCATCCCTTTCCTATCCCTCAACTTGTGCATCCACTTGGCGGGGATCTAGAAAAGATGGCAGGTGCCTCTGGCAGCCATCTCCAGCACCACAGAAATATCCATGGCCTTGTTGGAGTGTTAGAGTGGGCTCTGCCAGAATCAGTCCCTGCATAGCTTCATTATTGATGCCATTATTGATGGTCACACAGCATATCCTACCAACCATTTCCAAATTCACGCTGGGCTGTCAGCTGGCATAGATTTACCGCAAACTGCGAGACAGATTCATTAGGTACCCTGATGCAAGAGTAAAATTTATACCACAGAACACAAACAGGTGGTTTTGGTTCATAGTGTTCCTTCTCTGCTTTTAATTATAGCATCCAGTGTCACCCTTTCAGGAGTTCTTGGCTCCAGGAGATCACAAATCAGTCCATAGGTCTTGCAACCCACAACACTGAGGAGGATAAAACTTCCATTTTGTCTCATCCATTACCCAATAGATAACAGTAGGTGTGTTCTACATAGCATGTCTATGTTTCTGTTTGAGGCTCGAATTCATCTTTCCTGCTGTAGCGCATCATTCCCTAGCGTGGCTGAAGAACCCAGAGTCTACACCTCCATGCTTCTCCTGAAACTCATTCTGGCTTTTCAGGCCTCTTAGGACCCTTCTCCTCTCTCAGGAAACCAGCCAGTCCCAGGAAGCAGCTCTTCAGGGTACCACAGCACTGAAAGCACTGCGTCCATGTACAATGTGTTGCACACATCAGCCAGCAAACCTTGTCAATATGTTACAGCCTTGCAGAGTATTTAGGCAGCACAGCACATCAGCTCTGATCTCAACAGCTGCTTCTTTATTAACTTCCAAAATGGCCCCCGGGGACCAGGCAAAACTCCCCATCCCGGAATATGTGTTTAAAGACTGGTCTGAAATAAGTATCCTAAACCTTCAGGATACACCAAGGTTCCATAGGCCTCTGTCCTTGGTCACCTTCTCTTCTTCCTCTGTACCTTATATCTGGATAATCTCATCTGCAAACACAAATTCAGCTACCTTCTCTGTGCTCACTTCTCTACTGCAGAACTGTCGCTTTCTGTCCAAACTCAAATCTCAGCCTGTTTCTCTGACATCTCCTCATAGGTGTCAAGTTGACAGCTGATGCTCCACATGGTTAAAGCAGAGCTCCTAATCTCCCTCCCCCCCACCCCGCCCTTCCCGCAACCTCTTTTCTCATTCACTGTGGACAACACCACTGTGCTGCCTGTCACTCATGCTTGTAACCTGGGCCATTTCAACTCAGACCTCATTCTAGGTCCTCACATTCAAGCTAGATCTAAATCTTGCTGATTCTGTCTGCATAACGTCTCTAAGAAACGGCCTTTCCTATCTATCCACCCAACTAAAACTCTCCTCCAGGTTCTTCATCATCTTATGTCTCAATTACTGCATCTCTTTGGCCTTCATAAATGCAACCTTGCCCCATTCAGAGCCATTCAGAATGCTGCTGTGAAGATCATTCTCCAAGCCTGTCGTTTTGACCACGGCGCCCTTCTCTTTGCATCCCTCAACTGGTCTCAAAAACAAGCTGCTTGTCTTCACTTTCAAGGCCCTTCATGCTCTATCCCTACCCTGCCTATCATCTCTCATTCACTATTAAGATGTTGACTCCTGTCTCTGATCTGCCCATGATGCAAGCCTCCATCTTGTTACATTTTCAAACAAGTGCTTTCATGCTTTGTCACATGCTGCCCCGCACACTTGGGATGTGTTCCCCATAAAAATCCACAAAGCTACCTTAGTATCTTGCTTCAAAACCCTCTTTAAAATTCCCCTTTGCTGTGATGTCACCAAAACACTTGACAATGATTAGGCCACTGATGTGCTGATATCTCAGTCTATCAAGCTGACCAATATCGGCTTGTTATTTCCTTGTACTCTCATTCCATCTGTTTGTATCCATCTGTTGTTTCTTATCTTATATTTAGATTGTGAGCTCTTTGGGGCAGGAACTGTCTGTTCATAGAGCACCTAGCGCAATGGGACCTTGCTCCATGACTCGGGCTCCTAGGGACTACAGTAAAACAAATCATAAGTTATAATTAATAATCCAAATTGAAATCAGAGTGCCCACAGAAGGGTTTACATCAGTTTAGCTAAACCAATTTAAGTTAAACTGCTGCAGCTTCTGTGTGTGCACATGATTTTATTTTGCCAACCTTTTTTATCATGTGGCTGTGTGAATGAATAGTCAGAGATGTCTGCTCTGTCTTCATGTGACAGTGATCTCATTTTTCCCATTGGGAAACGGGGGCAGAGGTTCACCATCATTTCATGTGCCCCCACAAAAAGACATCATCCCCACTCAGACTCCTGGAGCTTCCTTCCTTCCACAGTCCCTCTCCTAAAGACAGAGCTCTATTGTGGCTGGCCTTGCTCTATTGCAGGATGGGATGGGGAGCGGGGAAAGCCATAATCCCCAGTGCTAGACTGAGCACAATGTCCAGTGGCGACTGGAGCTGTCACTGGTGCTAGATCCCACCCCCCTCCATGCCTGCTGCCAGAGTAGGGCTGCAGGAAGGAGCACGTACTGCATCTGTGTATATGGTGACTTCACTCCTGCTCTGACATTTGCTCCATAGGGCTGCTGAAGGAGTTTTGACTAAATTGACATAAACTAGCTCAGGGGATCCTGTGGTGGCTCAGTTGCTCTGCACCCCTTGTAGAAATATGAGTGCAGTATTTTAAAGTAACTTCCCGAGCCCCGCAGTGTGGCTGTTGTGAGAGGGCATGTTCTGGAACATTCTTCCATGGGACTACAGTGCTTTAATTGTAAAGGATCCTTGAATGTGATTGGAATAACAGAGACTTGGTGGGATAACTCACATGACTGGAGTACTGTCATGGATGGATATAAACTGTTCAGGAAGGATAAGCAGTGCAGAAAAGGTGGGGGAGTTGCATTGTATGTAAGAGAGCAGTATGACTGCTCAGAGCTCCGGTATGAAACTGCAGAAAAACCTGAGAGTCTCTGAATTAAATTTAGAAGTGTGAGCAACAAGGGGGATGTCGTGGTGGGAGTCTGCTAAAGACCACCAGACTAGGGGGATGAGGTGGACAAGGCTTTCTTCTGGCAGCTAGGAGAAGTTACTAGATCACAGGCCCTGGTTCTCATGGGAGACTTTAATCACCCTGATATCTGCTGGGAGAGCAATACTGCAGTGCACAGACAATCCAGGAAGTTTTTGGAAAGTGTAGGGGACAATTTCCTGGTGCAAGTGCTGGAGGAACCAACTAGGGGCAGAGCTCTTCTTGACCCGCTTCTCACAAACAGAGAAGAGTTAGTAGGGGAAGCAAAAGTGGATGGGAACCTGGGAGGCAGTGACCATGAGATGGCTGAGTTCAGGATCCTGACACAAGGAAGAAAGGAGAGCAGCAGAATACAGACCCTGTACTTCAGAAAAGCAGACTTTGACTCTCTCAGGGAACTGATGGGCAGGATCCCCTGGGAAAATAACATGAGGGGGAAAGGAGTCCAGGAGAGCTGCCTGTATTTTAAAGAATCCTTATTGAGGTTGCAGGAAAAAAACATCCCAATGTGTAGAAAGAATAGTAAATATGGCAGGCGACCAGCTTGGCTTAACAGTGAAATCCTTGCTGATCTTAAACGCAAAAAAGAAGCTTACAAGAAGTGGAAGATTGGACAAATGACCAGGGAGGAGTATAAAAATATTTCTCAGGCATGCAGGAGTGAAATCAGGAAGGCCAAATCACACTTGGAGTTGCAGCTAGCAAGGGATGTTAAGAGTAACAAGAAGGTTTCTTCAGGTACGTTAGCAACAAGAAGAAAGTCAAGGAAAGTGTGGGCCCCTTACTGAATGAGAGAGGCAACCTAGTGACAGAGGTTGTGGAAAAAGCTAATGTACTCAATGCTTTTTTTGCCTCTGTCTTCACAAACAAGTTAAGCTCCAATACTGCTGCACTGGGCAGCACAGCATGGGGAGAAGGTGACCAGCCCTCTGTGGAGAAAGAAGTGGTTTGGGACTATTTAGAAAAGCTGGACAAGCACAAGTCCATGGGGCCGGATGCGCTGCATCCGAGGGTGCTAAAGGAGTTGGTGGATGTGATTGCAGAGGCATTGGCCATTATCTTTGAAAACTCATGGCAATCGGGGGAGGTCCCGGATGAATGGAAAAAGGCTAACGTAGTGCCCAACTTTAAAAAAGGGAAGAAGGAGGATCCGGGGAACTATAGGCCAGTCAGCCTCACCTCAGTCCCTGGAAAAATCATGGAGCAGGTCCTCAAGGAATCAATTCTGAAGCACTTAGAGGAGAGGAAAGTGATCAGGAACAGTCAGCATGGATTTACCAAGGGTAAGTCATGCCTGACTAACCTAATTGCCTTCTATGAGGAGATAACTGGGTTTGTGGATGAGGGGAAAGCAGTGAATGTGTTATTCCTTGACATTAGCAAAGCTTTTGATACAGTCTTCCACAGTATTCTTGCTGGCAAGTTAAAGAAGTATGGGCTGGATGAATGGACTATAAAGTGGATAGAAAGCTGGCTAGATCGTTGGGCTCAATGGGTAGTGATCAATAGCTCCATGTCTAGTTGTCAGTTGGTATAAAGTGGAGTGCCCCAAGGGTCAGTCCTGGGGCCGATTTTGTTCAATATCTTCATTAATTATCTGGAGGATGGCGTGGACTGCACTCTCAGCAAGTTTGCAGATGACAACTTAAAGGGTGGGGGAGTTGCGTTGTACGTAAGAGAGCAATGACTTATGTATGACTGCTCAGAGCTCCAGTATGAAACTGCAGAAAAACCTGAGTGTCTCTGGATTAAATTTAGAAGTATGAACAACAAGGGTAATGTCGTGGTGGGAGTCTGCTACAGACCACCGGACCAGGGGTATGAGGTGGACGAGGCTTTCTTCCAGCAACTAACAGAAGTTGCTAGATCACAGGCCCTGGTTCTCATGGGTGACTTTAATCACCCCGATATCTGCTGGGAGAGCAATACAGCGGTGCACAGACAATCTAGGAAGTTTCTGGAAAGTGTAGGGGACAATTTCCTGGTGCAAGTGCTGGAGGAACCAACTAGGGGAAAAGCTCTTCTTGACCTGCTGCTCACAAACAGGGAAGAAATAGTAGAGGAAGCAATAGTGGATGGGAACCTGGGAGGCAGTGACCATGAGATGGTCGAGTTCAGGATCCTGACACAAGGAAAAAGGGAAAGCAGTAGAACAGAGACCCTGGACTTCAGAAAAGCAGACTTCGACTCCCTCAGGGAACTGATGGGCAAGGTCCCCTGGGAGAATAACATGACGGGGAAAGGAGTCGAGGGAAGCTGGCTGTATTTTAAAGAAACCTTATTGAGGTTGCAGGAACAAACCATCCTGATGTGTAGGAAGAAAAGTAAATATGGCAGGCGACCAGCTTGGCTTAACAGTGAAATCCTTGCTCGTCTTAAACACAAAAGAACAGCTTACAAGAAGTGGAAGATTGGACAAATAACCAGGGAGGAGTATAAAAGTATTGTTCAGGCATGCAGGTGTGAAATCAGGAAGGCCAAATCACACTTGGAGTTGCAGCTAGCCGGAGATGTTAGGAGTAACAAGAAGGGTTTCTTTAGGTATGTTAGCAACAGGAAGAAAGTCAAGGAAAGTGTGGGCCCCTTGCTGAATGAGGAGGAACCTAGTGACAGAGGATGTGGAGAAAGCTAGTGTACTCAATGCTTTTTGCCTCTGTCTTCACAGACAAGGTCAGCTCCCAGACAGCTGCACTCTGCAGCACGGTATGGGGAGGAGGTGACCAGCTCTCTGTGGAGAAAGAAGTAGTTCGGGGCTATTTAGGAAAGCTGGACGAGCACAAGTCCATGGGGCTGGATGCGCTGCATCTGAGGGTGCTAAAGGAGTTGGCCGATGAGATTGCAGAGCCATTGGCCATTATCTTTGAAAAATCATGGCGATCGGGGGAGGTCCCGGATGACTGGAAAAAGGCTAATGTAGTGCCCATCTTTAAAAAAGGGAAGAAGGAAGATCCAGGGAACTACAGGCCAGTCAGTCTCACCTCAGTCCCTGGAAAAATCATGGAACAGGTCCTCGAGGAATCAATCCTGAACCACTTAAAGGAGGGGAAAGTGATCAGGAACAGTCAGCATGGATTCACCAAGGGCAAGTCATGCCTGACTAACCTAATTGCCTTCTATGACGAGATAACCGGCTCTGTGGATGAGGGGAAAGCAGTGGATGTACTATTTCTGGATTTTAGCAAAGCTTTTGATACAGTCTCCCACAGTATTCTTGCCAGCAAGTTAAAGAAGTCTGGGCTGGATGAATGGACGGTAAGGTGGATAGAAAACTGGCTAGATGGTCGGGCTCAACGGGTAGTGATCAATGGTTCCATGTCTAGTTGGCAGCCGGTATCAAGTGGAGTGCCCCAAGGGTGCTGGGGCCGGTTTTGTTCAATATCTTCATTAACGATCTGGAGGATGGTGTGGACTGCACCCTTAGCAAGTTTGCAGATGACACTAAACTGGGAGGAGTGGTTGATACGCTGGAGGGTAGGGATAGGATACAGACAGACCTAGACAAATTAGAGGATTGGGCCAAAAGAAATATGATGAGGTTCAACAAGGACAAGTGCAGAGTCCTGCACTTAGGACGGAAGAATCCCATGCACTGCTACAGACTAGGGACCGAATGGCTGGGTAGCAGTTCTGCAGAAAAGGACCTAGGGGTTACGGTGGACGAAAAGCTGAATATGAGTCAACAGTGTGCCCTTGTTGCCAAGAAGGCATATGGGGCTGTATTAGTAGGAGCATTGCCAGCAGATCGAGGGAAGTGATTATTCCCCTCTATTGGGCACTGGTGAGGCCACATCTGGAGTATTGCGTCCAGTTTTGGGGCCCCCACTACAGAAAGGATGTGGACAAATTGGAGAGAGTCCAGTGGAGGGCAACGGAAATGATGAGGGGCTGGGGCACATGACTTACGAGGACAGACTGAGGGAACTGGGATTGTTTAGTCTGCAGAAGAGAAGAATGAGGGGGGATTTGATAGCTGCTTTCAACTACCTGAAAGGGGGTTCCAAAGAGGATGGATCTAGACTGTTCTCAGTGGTAGAAGATGACAGAACAAGGAGTAATGGTCTCAAGTTGCAGAGGGGGAGGTTTAGGTTGGATATTAGGAAAAACTTTTTCACTAGTAGGGTGGTGAAGAACTGGAATGGGTTACCTAGGGAGGTAGTGGAATCTCCTTCCTTAGAGGTTTTTAAGGTCAGGCTTGACAAAGCCCTGGCTGGGATGATTTAGTTGGGTTTGGTCCTGCTTTGAGCAGGAGGTTGGACTAGATGACCTCCTGAGTTCCCTTCCATCCCTGATATTCTATGAATGTGGGCTGGGTGTTAAAAGTCACAGTGACTGCTTCTTTAATCATCAGTCCCCCTATTGGACTCCCTCTCAGCTCTTATCAGTCATACTCATTTTCTCTGCAGTGTCCTCTCCCTTTGGACCACTGAGTCTGGTTACCAAGGATCCTCTCTTAATCTGGACCAGAAAGGAAACATTCACAGGGATATCTACAGTCTCTAGATTAGCAAGATTATATAGCTGAATTTTAGCTGATTTTATTTATTAGTGATTTATGTACTAGGGAGGTGGATTTATGGACAGGGACGTGTTTATTACAGTGGATCCATTAGCACAGCTATAGTTAGGAGCCTGTCAGCATTTCATTATAAATCAGCTTTTTGACAGGTTTATAACTAGACTGTAGAAATTATCTACTGGGTGGAATGTGCCATTGAGTCTGAGCACATTTTATTTTTGTACAGGGTTGTATTTTTTTATTGCTAGAAATTAGATCACTTTTTTAGAGTCAAGGAAAGACTAGTATTGTGGTGCCTTTATTATACTTTCTAACTACACACACACATTTCAGAAATGCCAGGCACAATAATTTGTATGTTGAATTGGTTTGCTCTAATACACTTGGCTGCAGGTGCTTATTAAATAACAATTGCTGCTGGGCTGCATTAATAATATAATTTTCAGTGAGGAAATAGCAGGTGCCAACATTTACGTATTAAGGGCCAAATGCCATTCACAGTAGAGTTTTGCCATTGGCTTCCATGGGCCCTAAGTAAAGACTGCAGCACTGCAATAAGCTGAGCAATCGTTCTCTGTCACCTTCTCACCGAAAGGCCATGTCTACACTAGGAGCACTTGCTTGCTATCGGAATACCAGTATACTGGATCGTCAAAGAGCTCCTAGTATGAACGCAGCAATCCTGCAAAAACTGTGCTTTATATCTGTTTAGTAAAACCACTAGCCATGACCAAAACAAGCTATAGTGTAAAAACACATTCCCTAAACTAGGGACTTGGACCAGCTATGTTGTTCTGAGATCACATCTTTTCACACCTCTGACTGACATCGCTCTGCTGGCAGAAGCCTGGGGTGTAGATCAGGTGTCAGAAATATACATCTAAATAAAATGAAAAACGTGTATTAAACATTAGCAAATTCTACTGCCACTTGTTAAAGTTGATTCCTCTTACCCTGCATGGAACAAAAAATCTTTGAGGGTACAAATCTCTGAACAGCCCTTGAGAACCACTGGCTATTATATTTTCAACTAATCTGGTTTAAGATCAGCAGGCTTTATCTCCGAAAGTAGTCAAGTAAAAAGGGAAAAGTGGGAAGGAATATGTTGCTTTGTGTAAAAAACTGCTCTGAAGTCATCTTTTTACTGGCAGGAGCACATTTGATGTGTATCATTTCACACACACATTCATTTTTAAATGGTAGTATAGCATTGGGCTGGAAATTAAGGGAGAGGGGAAAAAGAAAAGTCTCCCTGATATATAAAGCACACTGCTTGATGGCAGTTTCAAGTGCCTTGACAGTTCTCTATAAAAAGACCTTGCTTACAAGAGCTCTAAGATTTGGCTAAAAGCAAAACACCTAATAATGTCATTCTCCGCTACTCTCTTCTGCTGTGATAAGTTCTCAGAAGGAAAATGGAAATGAAAGTCTGCATTTTTCGGAAGAACAGCTGACCTGAAGAAGAGCTCTGTGTAAGCTCGAAAGCTTGTCTCTCTCAGCAAAAGAAGTTGGGCCAATAAAAGATATTACCTCACCCACCTTGTCTCTCTTTTTCAGAAGAGGCATATCAAAGGGCTGCGTTGATAGAGTATTGGAGTGGAATTTTCCAAGTCTACCCACCCACAAAAGATTGTCTCTCTGTATCTGGGTGAGCAGCTCTCAGGCAAGGGAGAGTGGCTCCCCTAGCAGAAGCCAGAAGCCAGATCCAATAGCTTTGTTAGGTGCAATGATCTGTTTGTCAGACTCTAATAACCTTTTCCATAGGGAACAGTGCATGGCTGGCATGAAGAATTGGGATACAACTGTCATGCAATTAATAGCTCTTCTTTTCTGCGGGTTATTTCTCAAAGACTTGTTTTAAATTGCAATGTGCTTCATAAAAATGTTCTGAGGCCTTGAAGAGTGTCAGTGAGAACATGAATATCAAAGTAAATTGGCGAATAAATTCAGACTTCTCAGTGCATTAAGAAGGAAGCTGTCTCTAGCAACAATCCTCACATGACCATCTTTAGGAGACCTTTCCAAGTGCAGCTGTCTTATCATAGTTGTCAAGGAGACACCTGACAGCTTGCAAGTCATCTTTTTTGCTTTCTGGGCAAAATTCTTTGTGCAGTAAATTCCACTAGGGATCTGGGGGATCATTCTACATTGGCTTGTGATTTACATAGAAACCCCATGGGCTAGGACCACAGACTGAGGGCCAGACTTTGCTGTGTACCATGGAGGGGCACTGGAGTTGTCTGAGGGATGAGAAAAGCTGTAATGCCTCAGCATTGTCATGTCCCCTTCCGTGCCCAAGCATCCATAGGGCTCTGCTCCTTTGCACCCGTGTTAGCAGAGGGACAGGTGGAGAGGGAGAATGAGTAATTGTCTTTATTTTAGAAAACCTTTGTACCCTCGATACACTAACTAACATTTGGAAGCATTTTTATTTTATTTTATTTTCAGTTATAATATATTTCCTGACAGAGTTAGAGAATATTTCTCCTTGTGCCAAACCTTGAACAGAAGGCAGATTTGGGACATTTCAGCTAAATCCAATCTGCTAACTGTAAACTCCTTTTCCTCTCACTCCTCCATTGCTTGGGCCCCAGAACATAAAGCACTTCAGCAAGTGCTCAACTTTAAGCCTGCCCCCTGGCTTAAGAGCCTGAGCTCCAACCTGAGTCAGAACGTCAGAGCAACACAACTGCAAGCCCTGCGAGCTCTCCCGATGGTGAGGCTTGCTCTCAGATGCACTGTAGACATACCCATTGATTCATACTGAGGAGCACTAGAGATTGGACATTTTAAAATGTGTAGGGGAGGACTGGACATTGGTCACTTGCGCAAGCAGATTTAACCTGGGACCCTGACTTAGGCCCCAAGTCAGCAATTCAACTTAAGCATGTGCCTAAATCCATCCTTCTTCAGCAAAGCTCTTAAGAACATACTGAAGACTCACCAAAGTCAAGGGGACTTAAGAATGGAAAGTTAAACATGTGCTTTCTTGGGGAGAGATGAACTTAGGATCACGCTTAAAGTTAAGCACATGCTGAAGTGGTTTGCTGTACTGGGGCCCTGGCAATGGAGGAGTGAGAAGAGAAGGGGATGTTACAATTATCAGGTTGGATTTAGCTGACAGGTCCTTTATAATGAAAAGCTTGCATGTCATTTTAGGAAGCTGGTGAATGGACTTTACTACCTAGCATTCAAAGACACATTGTCTCTATCGCCATTAGCAGATTGCATTAATCTTAAAGAGTTAAAAGATTAAACTGAAATTAGGAGTAGACTAATAGAAATTAGTAGAGTTGGTATATTTCTGTTTAGCTACAGAATTTGAGTGCACACCTGAGACTAATAAGAAAGATTCTACAGCTAAAAGGGGAAGAAAAGCAGACTTTGAATCAACACATTTCTATGGGATGGAAGTATTTCATTAGTCCATCTGATAAGCAAATAGATAGGTATTACCAGCATATAAATCAAGACTGAAGCATTACTTTATTGAACTTATAATGTAGCATTTGCTGCAATAACATGCAGGAGCAGTAAAAGCTTGGCAGACTGAGCAGTAACACTGACCCTGACTGCATGTTTTATGAAGCACTTCACTACCTTATTCCAGTTTAACTCAAGCCACAATGGTTAAGCGTGGGGGGTTTTTATGACTGAATGTGTTGTTTAAAACAGGTGAGACAAAAGTAGCAAAACATTTCACACAGGAAGACAAACCCATAGAGCTGAGAGGGAAAAGAGCCTTGAACCAAGAATAAGAACTCCAGTATGTGCATTTACATACCTCCTGGCTCAGTAAACTACTACAGCACCAGTCCTACAATCAGATCCAGGCAAGCAGACCTTAGCAGTCAGCAGGTGCCTCTGCAGACCTAGCTGCTGGATTGGGACCTAGGTGTGTTAGTGTTTCCCCTTTGGGGGAATTGTTATTGCAGAAAGAAAACAAGAACAGGTGTTTATTAATGCTTCTGGAATTAAAATCATTGTGTACATTTATTTACTGTACACTACATTTGTGGGATAGAAATGATAACGACGATATTGGTTATATTTATATTACGATCAGACCCAGAGAGTCAAATCAGGGTCAGGGCACCATTGTGGTAGGCACCGCAGCTTGATAAAGAGCGAGGCTGGACCCTTTTCATGTCTAGTTGGCTGGTTCAAATCCAGGGCAGCTTTGTAGAGACCTCTGTAGCAGTGTGTGCCTCTGATGTCTGTTCATTGGCCTGTATGAAATAGGGCTCCTGGTGCTCTGGGGGCATCAGCCCTCTTCCTAATAGGCAAGTGTCCTAATTACAAAAACATCACTCCAGTTGCCTCTTACTGACAGCCAAGGGAAAACTTGCTGTGGTTCTGTGGAGAGAATTGTGGGAACAGTGAAAACTGAATTCTTGTGTAAAAGGAGAAACCTAAAATGTAGCCTTGCCGGGGCTGTAATGAAAGGGAGCCATCTTGTTTCTCCAGAGTGCTCAGGGTCCCGTTGCTCTACAGCTCTCACTCCATGTGCTCTCATCAGCCCCACCTGGCCCTGTTGGGGCAGGGGTCCCCATGACTCACGGGCCCACTCTGGCCGCACTTTGGGCTCCACTTCCTGAACTGGTGTCATTATCCTATTTCATAGTATCTCTCTCTTTTTGTGAGTATCACTAGAAACCTTCCCCCCATGCTTCCAGGCTTGTCTCCTCTTTGGGGTGGCTGAAACGTGTCAGCGTGTTACACTGAGCTATATTAGCAGTGCCTGGGGCATTCACAAGGTGTCGTTTCCCTTTCGTAGAGGCCGGCCAGTATTATGCAAGTGTGTTGAACAGGAATAAAAATGCAAGAGTGATACTAGCACTTGAGTATGCCAGGAACGTTCCTGGCACTTGCCTTCAAGGTTTCCTGTCCGCATCTATGGTGCATAAGGATATGTAGTGTATCTGATTCATTTCCCACTAGGTATCAATCTGCCGTACACCTGAGAAAGCTGTACTAAGAAAAAGAAGGGGTATATATGTCTGCTTTATTTCTAGAACTGCACTTCTGACGTGAGCATCTCTCAGCAACTCGAGTGATAACTGGACCATATCAATAGCATCTGCAGATTCCATTTGTGATGCAGATAGACAATGTAAGTGTCGGTGACATAATAGACTCTAGCTGAGGGTTCGCGATACAACATATGCACAGTCTGGTGGTTTAGTTCAGTCTGTTCACCCAAGTTAAGCGATCAGGCCCAGTTCATGGAAAAAGACTGTTTCTCAGATATGTGTCATCTGATTTCTTTCTTGTCTCATTTGCTCTGCTTTACCCTTCTACAGAAGGAAGAATGAGGCCTTCTGAACAGTACTCAGAGCATGAGGCTTCGCTCCTTCTTTTAAATCTATTTTCATAGGTTCTCGGGGCCTGGTTTGCATTTACGCAAGGACCCCTGTAGGCATTGTGAAGAGACCTCAAAGAGTATAAATTACTTTCATGCCCACTTTAAAATGCCTTTGCCCTGCCAGAGCTGGGGAAAGGGACCTAATGTAAATGAGAATAAGGCCCTCTGTATAGGAAACCATTCTCATCAAACACATTGCAGACTTCTGGGATACTTTGCACATTTATATCCTGAATCTTCAGCTCAGTAAATCATTTGCATTGGCCTCCTGCCTGCACAGGCTTTAAATGAATGGCTATGATGAGCCACAAACTCAGTTTACTTGGCCACCCAGATTGTTCAGGATAACGTGTATTCTCCAGCTCAGGGTGGAAGTCAGCTTTTGGAATGTCCCTTCTATAATAGCAGTCGCATTTGCCTCCTTGTCGGTCCCACCCTCCAAGTTCTGACATTTTCTCCAATGCTTGACACAGGCCCCAAATATAAGGCAGTTACCTATTCAGCTGTTGGTTTGCCAGGCATGTTTTCAGAGCCTGCTTTCCTAGACACATGACCTTTTGGCCACCACACCTTGTGCATTTTTTCTATCTGTACCATGTACCCCAATATGACTGTCTATTTTGCTGTTCTTCTGTCCTCCGATTGGATTGGGTGCATTTAAACCCCCATTACCAGTGAATTTGCCATCTCTTGCTGCATTGTTTAGCCTCTCCCAATTTCCCTGAAGTGAAAGCTGACCTCATTTGCAGCTTTGTAAAGAGTTCCTTGTCTGAAATCCCCATTGCAAGCCAGGTCTCTCTCTGCTCATCTCGCCTAATCTCAGATTTCCCCAAGTTTCTAATTTCCCCTGTGTTATGTGCAGTCGGGGCTCACGTCTCATCTCGTGTTTTCATATGAAATACTAATCAGACTTCCTTAAAAACAGCCTTTACATTTCCCTCCCTATCTCAAAAGTAAACAAAACAAAAATGTTCCTGGTCATGCTGCCTGGTGCATACGTCTCCTCTCAGCCCTCCGCGGTGAGCTGAGATGCTGTGCAGATCCTGCCGGAGTGCTGCTGCCAACTGGGTCAGTCTGTCGGCCTATCAAGGAGGAAGCGACCCGGCACAAGGAACTGAAGACTTAGTCTTTAGTTTTCTGCTTTTCTTTTCTTGGTTTGCACTCTTGAAGGGAAATTGCTTCTGACTCTGTGTCATGGAGGCAAGCGGGACAAACTGCGCTGGTTCAACAACAGTTTACATTTTCTCAAGCTTTCCTGAAGTTTCTATCTCCCAGACCCAGTGATTTCCTGTTTCCTTTTAGCTGGCCCTGATCTTCAAAGAGATAGTGCCACAGAAAGAGAGCTATAGAATCATTCCCTGACTGTTACGGTACTTGATTCTGGCTTCTAAAGGCAGAACTAGCTCCTTAAAAGATCATCTGTGAATTTACAAAGAATATCATCCAGACTGTGACTAATATAATAGTCCTTCTTGAAGATTAAGGCTAAATATATATATTTTAAAAGGTTATTTCCTATGGATTAGCCCAGACAGTGTGTTCTCAAAATGTACCATTCAACAACAAAAGCCAAAGATCTTTTAACTCTTCAGCTAGAGCCTCTGAAGAGGATCATGGTGTGAGCTTGAAAGCTTGTCCCTTTCACCAGCAGATGTTGGTCCAATAAAAGATATTATTTCCCCCACCTTGTCTTTCTAAGGCAGGGGTGGCCAACCTGTGACTCCGGAGCCACATGCGGCTCTTCAGAAGTTAATATGTATCTCCTTGTATAGGCACCGACTCTGGGGCTGGAGCTACAGGTGCCAACTTTCCGATGTGCCAGGGGGTGCTCACTGCTCAACCCTGGTTCTGCCTTAGGCCCTGCCCCCACTCCACCCCTTCCTGCCCCCTCCCCTGAGCCTGCCACGCCCTTGCTCCTCCCCCTCCCCCCCAGAGCTTCCTGCACGCCATGAAACAGGTGATCGGGAGGTGTTGGGAGGGAGGGGGAGGCGCTGATTGGCAGGGCTGCCGGTGGGCAGGGAGCTGATGGGAGACTGCTGATGTATTACTGTGGCTCTTTGGCAATGTACATTGGTAAATTCTGGCTCCTTCTCAGGCTCGGGTTGGCTACCCCTGCTCTCAGTGATGCTTAGTCTTGCCAGCAGCTTGGCGGCTGAAAGAGAAGAGCGCAGATTACATGTGTGACATTGGTCAAACAGATGCCAGCTCTGGCCAAGTCTGTAGGCATCAGCTGAGCACTGACAAATTCATAGCTGGAAACCAGACCAGCTCACCTGTCTGTTAATGTTGTTCAAGACAGGTGTTAGACTGGTGAGGATGTGTTTAGTGTTTAGACTCTATAAAATGCTTGTGAGTTGCTACATGCTTTAATCTTGCTTGCAATGTCTGCATCCTATGCTACAAGGCACAATATAAGTTTGTTTTAAAACTGCAAAAATACCTGCTCTGAACTTGTGAACTCAGATGGGAAGAGAGGCTCCCCCACCCATCTAGGAGGTCTATCAAAATTAAGTGGGCCATTGTAAGACAAAAGCTTTGTTGACGGTCCCATCCACCCATGCAGAAGCACACGCAGAAGGACTCGTCCCATTGTTTGGAATGCTGGAAGAGGGAAACAAAAATAGTTGTCATGAAGATTGTTTTTCTCTTTGTTGTCTGGATTTTCAGAAGGGCTGGAGCTAAGAAACAAACAGTAGAGATCCCCAGGGCCAGGCTGGGTTAGCCCTAAAGGACATTCAGTGCTGACAGATTGCTACAGCTCCATCATCTTTCGGAACCACAGACTGAACCTGTAAATAATTCTCTCAATTTCTTTTTCCTAGTTAATCCTTAATTAGCTTACTGTAGGATTGGATGGGATATCAGTGTTGTCTTTGGTGTGAGATCTAAGGTACATATTGACCTCGGGGAGGTGACTGATCTCTTGGGACTGGCAGCAGCCTGAATATTTTGTGATTGTTGGTGTAAGTGACCATTTATCACTAAGTCCAGACTGCAGAGCTCAAGGGGACTCCATGGTAAGACTGTTACAGGGATCCAGGGGTTCACATTTGTTACTAGGTTGGTGAAATCTAATTATAGAACATACCCCCAGTTTGGGGTATCTGCCCCGTTTTTGACAGTCTGCCCTGAGGTAGGCACTCATGGTCATGAGCCACTCCAGACAGAGTGACAGCATCCATGTGACATGCTTGTTGGAGAAGTGAAAGGCATGACACACCTGATTTTCAGTTCTGAGGTGCTACCTCACATTGTACTGATGTTGCACACTAGCCTAGAAACGTTTGCGCTATGTCTGTGGCTTCGCAGATATGTCACAAAAAGCTGAGACAATCTCCCTCCCTCCCCCCCCACGCATTTTGGATAGACATTTTCTATGCTATGGTGGTACAGTAAGTAGGTGGCTAGCACTTCTGAGTCAGTCGGAATTGATGCCCCAACATGGAGTCATGCTACTGGAGTTCTCAATCGTCTGACAAAATGGACAACCTCGCCATTCAGGGCCACTTTATGCCACCCTACCTCATGTTGAGTAGCCCCTTATTTTACAAATAACCACCTGGAAAGATACTATTCAACATGCGCAAGGTGGCAAAATCTAGCCCTAAAGATCCTATGTCATTCTTCACAAGGGTAGGAGCGTTGGCCCGTGTTATGGCCAGATTCCCACTCACCATACATAATTGCATTCTGCCAACCTAAAATTTTCCCTGCATTTTTAATTGGGTAATTTAGTCTTTGGTTCCTGTGCTAAAATAATATGTAGATTTGCAGTGTACTATTACAAACAGTAGTCACCTTTCACCTCAGAGGTGGCTGCATTTCACTGATGGATGAAAGTTATGGTCTTTTTATTGGTTCAGTTTGTAAAACGCTTTGGGAGCCATCCGAATGAAAGGTTCTGGATAAATGTAAGATGATAACTCTACCCATTTTCTCTTTCCAAAAGTCTGCGGCTTCAAACTATGATGGCAAACGCATTTGGTGAAACTTGTGATTTTGTGATTCTTTGTGTCTTCCTCTGTTTGATTTGTTTTATATTTTGGCCTGCAGTGGTGTTTATTCTCCCCCTTGTAGGGATCCTTGTATATTATGTCACAGATTTTCTCACAAACGTGTGCACACAATAGTGGATTTGTGCATGTATATTATGAGATTTTAAATTGCTCATTTGAAAAGTGGCTTCTATATGTGCTTCAGTTTTGCACTTGACTAGAACAGGCCAAATTCATAAGTGTGCTCTGGCAGCTTTATGCCATGCCTGCGATGCAAACCAGCTGCAAAGCCGGCTCTTTAAAGCCCTTATTACCGTAGTAATTGGCCAGCTAAGCTGGAATTTTGGCTGCATTGCATCACCAGAGTGATGCAGAGCAGCCAGAATATACTGAGGAATCTGATCCTTTGACCCAAAATGCCTATTCATAATACACCAAACATTTTTCTCCGTTTTTTCTTGCCCAGAGGTCAATCTTATCTTTTGAAATTTCAGTGGGTAGTTTTAAGCATGGCTAGAGTTTCCTTTTTAAAATCATTAAATGTAAAGAAGCTGGAACATATCCATCCATATTTTTGGTGAAACTAAAATGTTCCTTTGTGTTCCAAAATGACAGAGTTTGGAATTTTCAAAAGCCGTTGGTATTGACCTAACTCTGTTCCCATTGAAGTCAATGGAAGACCGTCTGTTGACTTCAGTGGAAAATCTACCCAGCTTCTGTTTGTTTAGTGTTTGTATTGGGAACTTTACCGATTAGAAGCTATCTGCAACTACCTCTTCAGAGGGTTTATATAAACATGAAGGAATCTTAACAGCATGTCTTGGAGGTGGGCAGATAATTAAATATTATTAACTCTGTTTTATGGGGATCACTCTTGGGAGGTGCCAAGCAAAGAAGTCAATGGGAGTTGAGGATGCTCATTACTTAGCAGGATGAACCTTCAGATGGTTAATCTGAGACATACAAGGATGAAGTGACTTGTCCAAGGCCATATGGGAAATTAATCCACCCTGCAGATCTTTCAGTTGCTTATTTTCAGGTCAGTAGGGAGTTGGGTTTGTGCATAGAATAGGGTGATTGAACTCCAGTTGGGAGAATGTGGGGACAGTAAGGCTGATTCCATTTAGGGATATGTGGTGTCATCGTTATGTCGTCTCTGAGTTGTCTCTTTTTTCATCTCTGTCCCTGTCTCTGTCGCTGGAGTGAGTTATAGCTAGGCTGCAGTTGCTAGTGGTGTTTAGTCACAGAAATGTATGATATACTGAGCTTTTTCTCTCATCTCTTCTTCACAAAAGGAGACAAGGCTATCTACTTACAATTCAGCAACTAATCTTATTCATGACCTATAAGCTGCCTTCAGAAAGAATGATGCTCCTTTCTGTGCACTGAGGCTGGCACTTTATTTTCTCTTCACTTGAGCATTGACATCTTACCTGTCACCTTGGTTGGCTGAGAGTGTGTCCTCCAATGTTACACCGATGTCTGCAGAAACTAGATTAAAATAGGCACAGGCTTCTATTGTGCATAGATTGCACAGTTGTTCACTAGCAACGAGAACATGGAGCCATCTGAGAACTCTGTTGGTGATAGCAGATTGAATCATAGGCACTTATAAAGGATCCATGTGTCCTAAAGCTGTAGCAACATTATTATTGACTGTATAGTTCCATTTTGGAAAAGCGGGGGAGAGAGAATCCAAACTAGCATGCATTTCCATGTTTCAAGACACAGAAAGGTTAGAGAGCTCCCAGGTAAGCAAAAAATTGCCATGACTTTGCAATGACTGTCTGATGTGAACTTGTGCTAAAGCTTAATTAAGAGATTGGGCTTCCCTGAGGTTTTGGGGTGGAGTGTGAAGCATTTTTTAGAGAACAGTTATTAAATGTGTCTAAAACTTCTATGATTTTGAGAAAGATAGTATCTAGGATACCTCTCTAGTCTTCTGTTTGTGCTCAAGTAGTTCCCTGAGAAGGGAAGAGATTTCATTGTCTTTCGTTGCCTTACGAATATTTGCGTTAGTGAGAATGTTACGTGTCATTTATGCTACGTCCAGTTGTTTATTAAAGAAAATGTTGCTTGCAGTCATGAAAAAAGAAAATGGAACATCCAGTATTTTAAAATGCCTGCTTATGCCTGATGTTTATAAATTGTTTTATGATTTGTGGTTTATCCTTTAAGGAAATGAAGACGATGAACTAGGAAAAGTGGATCATGTAAATAGATTTGCATATCACTCGTGCCTATTTAAAATGGGCTTATAAAATAGAAATGAAATTAGGGTACAAATTTTGCTAGATAATTAAATACACAACAGAGGAATATGTTAGCTACTGCTGTGCTATGTCTTTCTGCTGCAGCTCCTTGTCAATACATTGTAAAATAACTCAGGCCCTCAGGGCCCCCTCTGAGAACTTTATGAGTTACGGAAGGCAAGAGCTATGGGGCTAGTTACGGATTGAGTGAAATCTGCTCTGAGGACCACCTGCTCCAGAACTCAACATTTCTTCCGCCATGTGGGTTTAAGGGAAACCTAACACCACAATTTTGGTGCTTTTTAAATTTAATTTGCAAAATAGACATGCAGTGATAGAGTTAATACTGGTTTATCCACCAAAAATTATGCATCAAAGACAAGCTGTCTCCAGAACTAACTTACTGAGGACGGAGGTGGATTGAGACCCCAGTGCTGGTCTATCATAAAGGCAGGAAAAAAACGTGTGCAAGATTTATAGGATACACCATACCAAACTTAAGAGTGAGGGGAGAAAAAAACTCCTGGCAAAACTATGTAAATCCCTTCTGTCCTGGGGTTTGTCTGAGAATGACAACATACTCCCATCTCTCGCAATTTGTTCAGAGCCACTGCAGCCATCCAACGTTCACTTTACATCAGTGGGGCACTAACAGTTACTTCCAAATTCCAGGATGATCAATTTTGATGCTGCTTAAAGAAAAAGTGCCGAGCAGGGTGACCGGAGCAATTCTAGATAGCTACAGGCTCGTTCTCTACAACTATCCTTATAATTCAATTTCAAACATTCCATTAGTCTTTGTGGTAGTAATAAGCTTTGCTGGCAGGAGTTCAGGCAGACAATATTGCTTTTCATTTTAAATTAATGCATTAGATTTTTGAACTATAGGATGTCTTCAGAACAATGGTCTTACTTTCAGGAAGAAATGTTTTAAAGGGGCTAAAACGCAATACGCATTCAAGCTACTACATAGGTTGAACTAAATTCAGAAGGGAGTCTAACCTAGTAGTGTAAATGCACCTTCCAGTGCCATCAGCATATATGTATCGCCTACCGAGACCCACATTCACTTCAACGTAAGCTTGGTCTACGCTTAAAACTTATACCAGTGTAGCTATTTCAGTTAGGGATGTAAAACGTTAACCGATGAACCAGTAAGCATCAGTCTTAACGGTTAACCGCCTTAATCATTAACCTCAGCAGCCCCACACCAGCCGGAGCGGGCCCAGCTGTGGCCCCTGGCCAAAGGGCCAGAGCAGCACCACCTGGCCGGAGCGGGCCCAGCTGTGGCCCCTGGCCAAAGGGCCAGAGCAGCACCACCTGGCCGGAGCGGGCCCAGCCACTTAATCCGTTAACCGTTTAAACAAAATGTTTTTAATCATTTAAACAGTTAACTTTTTAAATGATACTTACATCCCTAATTTCAGTCAGGGATGTGAATGTTTCTGTCAGTATAGCCCAGGGGTCGGCAACCTTACAGAAGTGATGTGCCGAGTCTTCATTTATTCAGTCTAATTTAAGGTTTCACGTGCCAGTCATACATTTTAATGTTTTTAGAAGGTCTCTTTTTATAAGTCTATAATATATAACCAAACTATTGTTGTATGTAAAGTAAAGAAGGTTTTTAAAATGTTTAAAAAGCTTCATTTAAAAATTAAATTAAAATGCAGAGCTCCCTGGACCAGTGGCCAGGACCTGGGCAGTGTGAGTGCCACTGAAAATCAGCTCGCGTGCCGCCTTCGGCACCCGTGCCATAGGTTGCCTACCCCTGGTATAGCCAATGTCATTTGGGGAGCTGGTGTTTCTACAATAGCAGAAAAACTCCCGTTGGCATGTGCTGCAGCTATACTAGGTGGCTATGCTGACATAGGCTGTGCAATGTAGACATAACCTTACACTTGACAGAGTCTTTGGACTACTACAGCCATGCCAACCCCTATAGGATTGACCACAACCAGCTGACATGACGCACTCTCTACAGTAGGTGAAACATCCTGTTAAAACGTGTTAGCCAAGGCTTTTAAAACATGACCTATTTACCTAGGCTTGATATGGCCTTCATTTAACTGAGTCTAACTGAGGGGCAAGGGGAAAGGAATGGATTGTTATCAGGATTTATTATTATTAATTGTTCACATTTCATTAGCACCTCGGGACCCCAATCAGGATCAGGACCCAAGATGTAACAAGTGGGTGCAAACAAATAGAAGGAAGGAGGGATGGAGACCCTGGAAAACAGCATTAGGAACTCAGGTTTATACGAATGAGCAAGCTATGTGCACAGCTGAATGGTTTCGGATCAGTTAACTTTAAAACAAAATTACAAAATATAAACAAATTAATACAATAAACCTTAGAAATCTCAAAGTCTAAACAGTGCGTAGACTTTGGGAGCTGGGCCTGACCTGGTTGTTTGGTCAGCAGTGTTATGGGAATCTGTGGTAAAGGACCTCACCTTGAACTCACTCTAGTTTCTCTTTATTTCTATTGTAACCGTTTCTGACTTTAATGCCTCACACTTGTACTCACTGGAAACATCTCTCCTTGTAGGTAAATAAACTGGTTTTATTCTTCAGTCAAAACTAATCCAATGTTGTGAACTATGTGAGTAACTCCAATTTAGGGTGGCAAACTGTTGTATACTGAGCCTCTTAGAGGGGCAACGGACCTAATGTATCTCGACTGTCTTGGAGAGGGTAGGAGAGTGCAGAACACATGGTTTTGGAGGAAATTCCAGGCCTGGAAGCATGTTGAGGTCACCCTGCAAGTGGTAGCCAGGTGGTGGAAGTCAGAATGTGACTGATGTGTGGCTGGCAGGCTGCAGCTATACTCAGACGGACATGGGGAAGAGGGGGTGATCTGCGTGCTTGAAAGCTGTATGTGAGCAGCCCACTGGGAGCTACATCAGCAAAGCATTATGAGGCACCCAAGGGTGCATCGCAGAGGTGACCCAGCCCCTCAGTGGTTTGGATTGTATCCCGGAATGTCATAATGTCACATTATGTAGTATTATTAATATTTATTATTTAACATGTATATTGTGGTAGCACCTAGATGTCAACCAATCGAGGGCCTCACAAAGATATAGTGACTGACAGTCCTTGCTCCAAAGATCTTATCACAATAGGCTTAATGCAATTGAAGTAATTTCACATGTAAATTACACAGTTCTTTTAATGAAAGGTCCTTGAGCTCTGATAGAATTTACAGGTGCTTGAGGGATTGCAGTATGGAATTTTAAACTCTCTCAGTTTGTGTGCATGGAGCGTGTCTAAGGATTGTAACCCTCTTTGTGCTCTTTAAATTGATCAGCACAATACTGCCTTGGCTAACTATTATTTTCCATGACTCAGATTAATTCTAGGAGGCCACAAGCAGATAGGTCACAAGAATCGCCAGTTCTTCCCTCCCCCATATCTCTTCCACACACATGCCTAAATTGTATTCAAATCCAAAGACTGTTCAGGAAAGAACCAAACCATCCTGAATTGTGTTTTCTCTCTTCCAGCCACTTCTACATCGACTACTGGCACCAGTCATCTCACAAAATGTGACGTAAAGCAGAAAGCCTTCTGTGTCAATGGGGGAGAGTGTTACATGGTCAAAGACCTTCCAAACCCCCCCAGATATTTGTGCAGGTAAGAAGCCTTTTGCTAATTTTAGTGGAGCACCATGTTTCTCATGTACTTTTTCTCAAAGTAATTGCTTTAATATCTGATCAGTTCTCTCTCCCACAAAAGGCCCAGCAGATATAAGAGAAGGATTAGATATATATTCACCTTTGTGTGGCAGAGTTGGTATGAAAACTCTCTAGCTATTGAGAATGACCACTGTGTAACAGGGCTTGTGTTCATTGCAGTGTTAACTCGAGGTATACCTTGAGTTTTGCCCCTAACCTGACTCCCATCCCCACACAGAATCTCTAGCTCAAGCTAAGGGGTGCTCTGTACTCGAGCTAGCTAGCCTGTCCGGGGCAGGGAGGGGAGAAGAATGAGGGAAGGGGGTGACGCCTGAGTGGTGCTGACACTTGGGGTTTGTCGATACTACAGTCCCGGTGTGTGATTGCAGCTCATGTAAACATACCCAAACTAGCTTTAAACTCGCTAGCTCTGGCCCAGAGCAGAGAAGCCGCTTGACACTCTTGAGCTAATAATGCAGTGAAGATGCAATAGCTCAAGTTACAACAACTCATCAACTGCTAATCCAATCACTGTGCTGCTAATCCCATCACTCTGGGTAGCTGGAGTGTTGTTTCACAGTGTGGTTGGTCTCACTTGAGAGGCTAGTCTAGACTAGTGGAATAACTCAAGTGTACTCACTGTTGCAATGAAGCCAAGCCTATAGATAGCTCAGACAATAGTTATTAAAACTCCACGGCTGGTTTCATAATACAGATAGCGCTATGTGCCCAACAGGCATTTGGATACCCTGAGATAACTATTATTTGAAATCTTGGCTGTTAGATCTTAGAGGACAGATATCACCTGTTAAATATACCCCCAGATAATGAAAAGATACATTGTGAAATAACTGTCAGATATAGCACATACTGTATAGCACATACAGTAGCTCATTTTTATTAACATATTGTAGTAAAATAAATGACTTATTAAAGATCAATTCAAATATTATTTATAAAACTTAGTGCTGCCAGAAGATGTTTTGTTTTGAAGTTAGGTGACTACAAAGTCACTGTGTCTAATGAGGGTCAAATTAATAACAGGAGTTATTACTTTGTTAAATGCATTATTTTGTAATAAGCAATGTAGATTGCCACCTGAACTCATCAGTGGCTGTCAGTGTTTTAGATGCAGTGCCTTGATTCGGGAAAGCACTTAAGGATGTGCTGACATTGATCCGTATTCAGGAATTCACTCAAGCACATGCTTAGCCTTGAAGTGCGTGCCTGAGCTCCCTTCTTGAATCGAGGCCTAGTTTTGCTATCACAAACAAATCCAAATCATAGCATACATCAGCCCATTATTTTGCAGAAGATCCAGTATAAATACAGTTGCTGTGGCTGAAGCTTTGCATCTTGCCATAGCACATTATACAACCGGTGCCTTCGGAGCTGTAGTGGTGCTGATAACAGATCAGAGCTGGATGCAACTGAGTGCTCTAAACTCTCAATGACTTCAACACATGGCATTCAGAATCCTTCAGAATTGAACCTTAAGGGAACTTTTTTTTGGTAAGAATATTGGCATTTTCAAGAGAGGCAGCAGAAGCTAGTCAATAAGATACACAATCTGGTGTAATCAGATAATTTTCAGTCTTATAAAGGCTAAAAATCAAAACACAATAATTGCTTTTCTGCAACATCATGTAAAGTGAGGGTGGAGAGACACCTTGCTTTCACATGGAAAGGAGAAGATAGAAATTGCTTCCAGGAAATACTGGCTGCACTCTAGTGAAACACTTTCTGTTCACTTCAATTTTGCCGTTTTCTATGGACCTTACCTGCAATTAACAAGATTTGTTTTTTTCACGAATTCCCCAGCTGCTGGAATCATGACTATTTATTCTATGGCTGTTTATAACCATTTTCTTTAATGTAAAAGTACCAACTTTGTTTTTGGACAATTGTACTAAATTATATGAGCATCATAACCGAGCAGCGCAAGATGACCCAATTTTAATACTACATCCCTGGGAACCTACCAAAAACCAGCTCCTGTGCTTCCACTTCTTCATTTCCTCCTCGTACCCCATTCAGAACATTTCATAGCTGCCCAATGGCTGTGCGCATAACACATTTGCTGTGTGCATAACATTTTTACTATTAACTGGTATTGCACTGTTGATTTAGAGTCACCTCTTTTTCACTGTATCTCAGGACATTTTTTTTTAAATTGCCAGATCTGACAGTGTTTGCTCTTTATTATTGTAAGTTTATGTTATGTTAAATATACCAGGCCCTCTTAAACGATTTTCTTTTCCATGTAGAAAAGAAATAACTATTAAATCTAGAATCAGAATGAAAACTAAAATAACTCCCCAAAATTTGTGCAGGGCACTTTTCTGGGTAGCACAAGAAATAGCTGGAGAAGTCATTACAATGTAAAATCACAGGGCTTGATTCTTATTTATACTAAAGCGATGGAAAGGGACCTCACTATAAAGGAGAGCTAAGCTCACAATTAGTTTGCAATGCTTCTGCTATGTCTCTTTGATATTTACTAGCACTGATGCTGTTTATACTGTAACAAAACAAGACAAATGTCTCTGCGATACAGTGACATGAGAATCTGAATTGTGTTTTATTGGGTACATACTGCAAATCTGAAGAAACAAAATAGCATTATTTTCTTGCATGGTTACAGATATGGATGTCTATTTTAAAGTGTTTGTTAAAACAAATATCTGTCAAGGACACATTGCTTCCTTCTACTGTGATAACAAATCTTTTTCCAGAATGTGCCCATGGAATCAGAAAACTTGAAAGATGGTACTTGCTCTTCATGTTTCTGCCTTGGTAGCAAGTTCACATTTTCCATATGCTCCATCTGTTGAGAACAAAAACAAAATTTTTAAAGCATGAGTCTCATTGTTCTAAATTGTTTTTATCATGAATCAAAAAACGTGACTCCAATGCACAACCACCATGGAATTTTCCAGGCAATGTCTCTGGTCATGTAAGCCCCTGTGAATCTGTCTCCTATTGCTAAAGTCAGAAGTTGTGCAATCAAAAGTGATTTCCAAAAAACTGAAGGTGTAATGATTAACACTGTGTCACATTTTGCTTTCACTGATACTAGTATACATTTTGAGCAAAATGATTGATTTAGAGATGTTTGTTAGTTACCTGGATTTATTTCTGAGATGTGTATATATATACAATGGACTGTACCTGAAATGTTGTGTAGAGCGACATCTACAGTGGCACAGTGTTGTATACATTTCTCTTTTGTGTAATCTAATTACAATCCTGGACTGGATAGAATAATCTCAGTCTAAAAAAGAGGGGTTTGGAGGGGTTTTTAAAGAGACATTGGGTAAAACTTTTTAAAGTGCCTAAATGAGAAAGGAGTCATTTTGAAAAGTGATTTAGGCACTTGGGCCCAGGTCCTCAGAGATATTTAGGTGCATAACTCCCATGGGAGCTAGACGCCTACATACCTTTGAGTATCTGGGCCTTGGAAGCCTACACCTCATTGGATATGTCTACACAGCAATTGAACACCTATGGCTGGCCAGGGCCACCTGGTTTGAGTTTGTGGGGCTCAGGCTAAGGGCTTGGGACTCCACAAAGGGAAAGGGTCCCAGAGCCCAGGCTCCAGCCCAAACCCAAATATCTACACAGCAATTTTTAGACCCACAGCCTGAGCCCCGTGAACCTGAGCCAGCCAAGTCCATGCCATGGGTCTTTAATTCCAGTACAGACGTATCCGTTTCCTTTCAGTAAGACTTAGGGTATGCCTACTCTGCAGTCGGAGATGTGATTGCAGCCAGAGTAGACATACCCACACTAGCTTTCATCTGGGTAGCTTGGCTAAATAGAGCAGTGGAGACAGGCTGGCACAGACCCTGGCGTGGGCTAGCAATGCGAGTAGACACCTACAATCCCAGGCAGCCTTTTACAGCCCATGCTGCAGCTGTGCCGCCAGGTCTTCGCTGCTATTTTTAGCATGCTAGCTAGATTAAAGCTAGGCTGGTATGTCTACGAGCGGCAGTCACACCTTTGACTGCAGTGCAGACATAAACGTAGGCTTCTAAGTGCCGACATCACTTCTGAAAATGGGACTACAGTATCACAGCAACAGAGCCGCAGCTGTGCTGCTGTAGCACCTTACTGTGGATGCTTCCTTCATTGGTGAAACAGCATTTTCCATTGCTGTAGTTAATCCACCTCTCTGAGAGTCAGTAGCTAAGGTAATGGAAGAATTCTTCCACTGACCTAACCTTCTCCATAAGGGACGTTAGTTCAACCTAACTATGTTGCACAGGGCACAACATTTTTCACAGCCTTGAGCAATGTAGCTAAGGCAATATAATTTTTAGGTGTAGCCCACGCTTTAGGCTTTTGAAAATTTTACCCAAAGTCTAATAGTGCCAGACCATGTGGTATTTTGACAATGTTGTGAAAAGGAGAATGGTTAGCAGCTCTCTCTTATTTGGAGAAGACTCTGTATAGTATTCTTAATGTTTTTGCAAGCCCTGTTTTGAACAGTCTTTCCATAACCCACTTTTGATTATGCTAATTTGATATTTCCTTAATAACACACCATACAATTTGTGTTGCCTTTGCTGCTGTTGTTCCCTAAAAGTGATTTTGTGCTATGGCTTCGGTGATTGAATTTCTTATTTTTATAATTTTCTATATTCTTGTTTGCAAATGGAATGGGTAGAGTAGGAATTAATTAATGTGATGATCCAGAAAACTGTTAATTGACGGGGAGAAAGGGAAGCTTATTACAGTGCTAACGGAAAGGTTTGCCAAGTCTGAGTGGGTCAAGAGGCAGGATAGTGTTAACAGTTCTGAACTAAGCAGTTAAAGGCGCAGTTCTTACAGTGATTCATGTAAATGATGATAAAATATTCCTGTGCTACCTACCTGTACTACATATTTTCTTATAGTAAAGGGACTTGTTCTTGATCTTTTCTATTAATATGTACAGTTAGTCAAAACCTGGAGACTAGGCTTTTTACAAAATTAAAAACCACTAAACACAGAAATTATCAGGGATTAGAAAAAACTTTTAGACATTATTCTTTTATCTGATCAAAGAAAGAGCTGTGGTCCTGATGATTTAAGCCATCTAATTTCTTTAATAAATAGTTTGTATAGCCTCTAATTAGCCAGTAGAGAAGATACAGGCCCAGAGTAATTTCTCAGTTATACCAGTGTAAATCCAGAGCAGCTCTTATCCCCATTGGCCTTATTCTGATTTACACTGGTGTAACTGAGAGTGGACACTGGCCCATATATAGAAAAGGAAAGAATTGAAAATGCTATTTGGGTAACCAAAAAAGAGAGTGATGACTAGTGACAGTGTTGTAGAAATTACAGTATAAGAAGGTGCTTTCAAATATTGCCTGTTCATACATGTGTAATCCAGAGACAGCTTGACAAGCAGAATTGTAATCTGCACTGAATTTTGGTTGTCTGCAATAAAATGCCTTTCACATGCACAAATAATCAGAAGTGGAAATGGTCATCCGACCCCCTGTCCACACTGGGTCCGTCTTTATCCCTTGTTTGCAATGGTTGGCAACTGCACCAGTGTTGACAACAGTTTAAGTGTCAGTATAAACACAGCTAAACTGTTTTCAGCGCTGTGTCAAGAAGCCTGACCCAGCTCAGACTGGAAATGATTTAGTCCCGTCTGCACTAGCCTGTAAATTATTGCCAACACCAATGCAGCTGCACCCATTGCTGACAACAGGAACAGAACAAGGAGCAAGCGGCCCCCATAGGCCAGTGACTGGGGGCCTGATACTGAGACTTTTAATCAGCAAAACGCTCATAGACACCATTTGAAGTTTGGCCTGAGTCAGGAGATGGGAATCCAGAGTAGGCATGAACATCGTGCAGCCCTTCGTCTGAGATTTAGTGATCTCAGACGAAGGGCTCTTGCACTGTAGAAGAGCAAGGTATCATTGCTACTACTACGAGGATGGGCACTTAACATATAAGCCTACTGTAAAATAAGAATTAAATTAACAGGATAAAACATCTATTGCAGTTTTGTTTCTTCCAGTTTGCTAATACAAATCCAAATTCAACCATCTTCCCTGCCCAGTGGCATAACCTTCCTCTGTCCTTAGTATTTCATTCTTTATTGTATTTATCTATGGTAGTGCTCAAGGATCCCTGTTGGGATCAGAGTCCTAATGTGCTTGGGCTATACAGACACATCAGAAGACAGTATCCCTGCTTTGAAAAGCTTAAAATCTGTTCCTTTGATAAACAAATTCATCTCTACAGCAATCAGTTTAGACAAAACTTCTTCAGACACCCAAAATGTACCTGTATTGAAAGAAAATAAATCTTGTGCAATGCATCTGGACAAAGATGCATCCATTTGTATTTAAAAAATACAACTAATATGTAAGTGCAGTGTGTTAATATCCTTATTGTTAATTAACGCTACAGATAATAGTGAGCAGAGGGAGAGAGAACTTTAAAAAGCTTGGCAAGTGAGAAATGAGATTTCAGTGCAACTGAAAACCTGATGGGGTTGAAGAGGTACAGGAAGACTGCTGTAGATGAATGTAGCTGCAGATCAGAATGCTCTTGAATTTAGATTGCAAGAAGGTACAAATGGGAGGCAGCATTAGAGAGAGACCAGGTCTGAGAAGCAGGCTGGAGCAAGCACATGAAGTGCTTTAGAGACAAACAGGAGAAAGCATAACTTGACATAAATAGAACTTAATTTAAATGTGTCAACATAGCTTGATTTAGCATGAAGGTAAAAGGTAGATAAATTAATAGAGCACTGAGAATGGAGTGGGTAGGTAGGAGAAAAGCAGATAGCCAAGAATTTAACCCTGTGGGACTCCATAGGAGGACCACCAGAAACATGTTCTAAGGAAACCAGAGAAGCCTGTGTAGCTATGCCGGCCTTACAGAATGAAGTCCCGCACAGTGTCAAAAGCTACATTGAAGTCAAGGAGAATGAGGAAGAAGGAAAAGCTGGCTGTGGCTGCAGAAAGCTGGTCATGGACAACATGGGGGAAAGAAGTTCTTCATTCAACCAAAGTGGAATTCATATTGCATTTTTCCAAGGATTATGATGTGTGCGCCATGTGCCTGAAGAGATGAGAGGAGGCTACTTATATCTACCCCCCTGCTCGTCGTTTTTTGGTCTACCTCTTTTCCATTTCTCAGATATGTTTAATCATAACTGCTGCCTTGAACAAAGCTGTGTTTAAAAAAAGATAATAAATAAAAGCATGAACTTGAAGGTAGAACGCGCTATTAAGGAAATACCAAAGTCCGTAGAATTTCCATAGGTCCTGCAATATACATGATTGTTGAAGGCAAGGATGTAAAATTATTGTCCAACACCATGTCATTAACTGGAAGAATTTGGTGTGGCTCCCTAATCAGTGTCTCAGGAATGAACAATGAGCAGTCCATTTGTACTAGAGCTGACTTTTTTAAAAACGCCACAGATTTTCTCTAATAATTTTTTTTAATTTTACACAATGATAATTCTCCGAGGACACATTTTTTCTTTCGTTATACTTTTTCATTAGTTGCTGCCCCCTACGCCCCTGAAGTCATTTAGAGACTCTCCATGTTCCATAGGAAAGCAATTACCAGTCTGATAGTTCAGTGGTTTTGGTGTTCTGTTGCTTATCACATTTTTGCCCTTTAGGTGCCAACCTGGATTCACTGGAGCAAGATGTACTGACACTCTGCCCATGAAAATCCAAAACCCAGAAAGTATGTTAAAATAATCTGAACTTTGCTTTCTCCCCAACTGCAGCAACACAATTACTATTACTTGGTGTTTTCACAGTTCAGCTGGAATTGGCATCCTTTGATTCTGATTATAGCTTGATTCTCTTAATCTTTAATCTGTACACCATGCCATTATCAGCATCAAATATGTTACTAGTTTGTGTGACTTTTTTTTTAACTGGATCCTTTTTATCCTCTGCAGAATTTTGTTGTTGTTTTTCACTCTGCCAACTTTCTTGGTTGGTGAAATGTTGTAAATTGTTACCCTAAAGGAATATGTAGACTGAGATGAATGTTGTACAGATTTCATTTCCTAGCTGCCTTGCGAAAACTACTTTACAAAAGCGATTTGGAAATTTGGAATGGTGACTTTCTCGCATCCTGAAATATACTGTGATCTGGATTGGTTTGGGGCTTCTGCAAAGCAAGTGGGCTGTTCTCAACATCTTGAGCCATTTTGACACGCTAAACCAAGATTCAGTTTCTGAAGGTGAACTCACCAAGTCAAATCAGTTCACACTGAAGGAGCTTCTTTCTTAGTGTGTATTCACCTCTTCTCTTTTCTCTGTTTTCTCTACCATTTTTTTGTTTTTCCTCTCAGGTGTCCAAATGAATTTACTGGTGATCGCTGCCAAAACTACGTAATGGCCAGCTTCTACAGTACGTCCACTTCCTTTCTGTCTCTGCCTCAATAGGAGCATGCTCAGTCAGTGCTGCTTTTTTGTCGCTGCATCTTTCCTCAGATTTTTTTTTTTACCTGTAACTAGATTTATTTTTTACCTGTAACTAATATTGATTGCCTCTGCCTGTTGCATGAAAATGATAACAAAAGCAATTGCAGTACTCTGTTGGATTTGTTGGCATTGACGTTTGGGCATTTGAGACTTAGGAGCGTTCTGAAATTAATATTGAATGATGTCCTAAAGAGCTGTAGCTGACAAGAAGTACAAAGATACATTTAAAAGTCTCACTTTTTATTTGCTAAAAGAAATAAGTCCCAGCACTAAAACAGAAATCGCTTTATAAAATCTTTATAAAGATAATAACCTTCCAAATAAAAGGGATATACATAAATTGCCGTGGAAAATAAAAGGTAAAGGCAATTTACATACTCCAGGTTTATCAAATGAACACGCTCAAACAGGAGTGAGGGCTTTTTTTTCTTTATTATCCAAACATTTTACATTTCAGTAGGAAGAAAATTACACGAAGAAAGAGAAGGGGGGAAGGGGACATAAATGATGCTGCTTGACATTTCTTATTTATGGGGGACAGGTGCAAAAGATCAAATATTTCAGAGCCAGATTAAATGGCTGAAGAAATGTGCCATGTAGACTCCTTTGGACACTGTAGGATGTCATAAGCTTCCTCTTGGAGGGTCTTGTTAACCAGTAATTATTATTTAATAGTGAGAAAGTGCAAATATGTTGCATATTTATTTTGTGCCTTCAGATATAACCAAGTCAGAAGTAAAATAGAGGGAGATTGCCTGGGGTTTACATTTTTAATGCACATTCACTATTCATAATTAATTTTTGCTGGTGTCCCTCTGCATTATGATGTAAAGGCAGTTCTATATGAACTATTTTTGATGAATCACTCACTAGCATTGAAAGATTTCAGAGACTGCATGATTGCTCAGTTTAGATTTCCACTAGTACATAGGCTAAAAAGCTGTTAGCACACACTGGACATTTTGGAGCCCTAATAGAGACATAGGTCTTCTCTTACATCAGTGAACAAAGAATGTACATACATAATTCATATTGTCTATCATGGGAATTACCCTGGCAAATCCCCAGGACAACGGCAGGTGATTCAACTGCACAGCATTTTAGTATTTATTTTATACTGTGTTTTGAAAGGTTTATTAGTGTGAGTTATCAACCAAAAAGCTAAAATACCTTTCTAGGCTGTGCAGTGCTTTTGTTACCTGAGTATTAGATTTGTAATTATGAATATTAATTTATTATTTTGAAAGCCAAATGTTCTGTGCTTTTAACAAGTGTTAGAACATTTTTTTAAATAAAAGTAGCGCAAAGGCTAAATCACACTTTTCCCAAATTAATTCAAATGGAGACTCAGACATGAACCACAAATTCATTTTTTCCACCCAGAAAAATATATATTTACAGGTTTTTCTCATTTGTTTTTAATTTTTCTATCTATGCTTGGGATTTTTAAACAAGTCTTTGGGTGCCCAGGCCATGATTTTCAAAAGCACCTAACATACAGATCCTCAAAACTCCCTGGGGGGATTAGGCACCTACAGGTATGGTATGTATACACTGCAACAAAAAAAACCCAGAGGCCGTGAGTCTCAGAGCCCAGGTCAACTGACTTGGGCTTGTGGGTCTTGTGCTCCAGAGCTGAAAATAGCAATGTTTACTTCCCACTCGGGCTGGAGCTTTGAGCAGGGGGTTGGACTAGATGATCTCCTGAGGTCCCTTCCAACCCTGATAGTCTGTCTGTCTGTTATCCGGCAATGGGGGAGGGTCTCTGAGCCCTGAGCCCAACCATCTACACTGCAATTTTTAGCCCCCACAGCACGAGCCCAAGTTAATTCATCCAGACTCGGAGACTCACTGTTGTGGGGCTTTTTTGCTGTGCAGACATACTCTGAGGGACTGAGGAGCACAAGCCTTTTAGAAGTCAATGGAACACCTGTCTTTTAATCACTGAGGTATTTTTGACAACCCCGTTGAAATTCAGTTGGTGTAGAGCACCTGTCTACCTACCTTGGGCTACTTTGAAAATCCAGCGATTCTATTTTATTCTAGCATTTTCTATATACAATAGATCTGAAGCATAAAGTGGCATTTCTTAAGATGCTACAAATCTTAAAATGACACTTCTGGAAGGAGTCCAGGGAGAGCACATTTCAATGTAACCAGAAAAATCAATAAAGAAGCATTTCTATGACTTTTGTTTTACAGCCAAGTATAGGTCAAGCCATACAATTAAAAAGATAACTTTGCCTGATCCGAAGAATCAGTCTAACATTATATCTGGGGCTGAAAGGCAAGAGCTTATGCTGTACCCCACATACTGAGCAATTGATTTAATTAAGTTTAGTCAGGTAAGCTCAGAGCAAATCAGATGTTAAACAAAGCAAGCACCAATAGAAAAAGAAAAAAAAATGGGAGCTAAATTGTACCATCCAGTTTCAAGCAGAACTCCTCATTGTTTCAAGAGACACGACTGGTTTGAAGCGGATGGTTCAACGCGGCTCCATACAAAGACCTTTGGATTAGCTATTAAAATCCTAATGTCATTTTTCTGTCGTTAATATTCAGCTTAAAGGGTGGGATATTTAAAAGCATTGGCCTCGTTCTGCTGCGGCTGCAGTCAGTGGGAGCAGAGCGAAGTCAATGCTGAGTGCTTTTGAAAATCCCATCCTAAGTGTACACCGCATACCCCAATGAGAGGCTGTGTAGGTAAGGAGCCCTGGATTCGACCCAGCAAATATATCCCTGTAAGAATATTGTACTCCTCATACTGTGCTGAAAAGAGAGGTATTTTTCACAGGTATCTTAGTTAAGGCAACTTCCCCCATATAAAAATAGTTTTTCCTTCCTTTAAGTAGAGGGGAAAACGTTGTAGAAGCTTCCAGCTTCATGAGCATGCTCTATTGTGGTTAAAGGGCTTTGCACTGCGATATGACAATTTACAGGTTTCCTGTATTGCAATATTTACCATCAAGATTGCAAGTGGGCAAAATTTCCTACCCTCGTGAGGGAAGGGGAATAAGATGCACAATTTGTTATAAAATTGACAGTTAATGGCTGGTGCATGTGTACTATCTCCCAGATCTGGTTCAAGCAGAGACTAGCTGTTTTTTCTAAAAGATCTGCTCTAGGGGTTAGTTTGGAGAAGTTCTGTGGCCAGGAGATCAGAGTAGATGATCACATTGGTCCCTTCTGGCCTTGGAATCTATGAACCTGTGAAAAATCTGGGGGGTCCCTACAGCATCCTATAATTGAGTCTCTAGCAGGAGAACCCAAGTACAATCTACTCTCTTCCTCTGCCATGCCAGGTGGGGAGGGGGTTCATTTCTGGAGGTCAGGAGAAGGTCTAAAGGGAACATGTGCAGAACTAGTGTCCATATTTCCCCCCAAGATTCAGGTTACATCCACAGTGCTCAGTCAGCATGGAACAGGTAGCTCTAGAGCATAAGCACAGGTAAGCATCTTCTCCTTTTATCCTGTCCCTGGTGGCCTGAGGACTCCATGCCAGGCTGTCAGTTTAATTGTGAGTCTCTCAGTAGTTGTGTGGTACGTCTGCATGGTGGGGTATATATGATTTGTGTGTATGTGTACATATACACACACTCACATAAAATGCATTAGAGTGGCAGAAGGGACCAAATGTGGGAAAGAAACCTGTATTCCTGAAGGCAAGATCTGCAATACACATCACTTATTCAATTTGGTCAATTTTAGCCTTACCAGGCTTGGTGATCATTTTTTTTTCATGGTTGAATAATTTATCGTGACAATTATGAGACTCTTCTGTCATGTAACCTTGAGATTTGTCTGGCCAATAAATTACAGGGGATCATGGGCAAGGTTTGACATACTCTAGTGACAGCTCCAGCTCTCACTGGAATTGCTGATTGCTGTACCTCCCTCACTTTTCAGTTTTTACACATAAATAATATTTTAGGTTTTGAAATTTACAGTTGGCAGATTTACTCTAAGCTCATACAAATTTCCAAAATAGACCCTTGGCTAACAGATGTATTAGAAGTTTTCAGGTAAAATTTTCAAAAGTGGTTAGGTTATGTAGGCGCCTAAGTCCTACGTACATTTCATGGTACTCAGGTTCCTATGTGATTTAGCCGCATTTGAAAATTTTATCCTTCATCTCACCCCAAGATTAAAGTCAAAGGCTACATTTTTTTTTTCAATCTAAATTGCCTAACCAGTGCTCTGGAGTGTATAAAATGATAAGATATTTATATGATGGGAGGATCACTCACAAATGAACATTTACTGTCTTCTCAAGTTTAAATTAGACTTGGGGTAACATTTTCAAAAATGCCTTAAGAACATACATTTTCAAAAGCAATTTAGGAGTTTAGGTCCCATTGAGATTCAATAGGACTGAGGCTACTAAGTGTCTATGGCCCAGATTTTTAAAGGTATTTAGGCACCTAACTCCCATTAAAATCCATGGGAGCTAGACACTTAAATACGTATAATAATCTGGCCCTAAGTCACTTTTGAAAATGAGTTTTACCCTCCTAAGTCACTTTTGAAAATTTTACCCTTAAAGAATGTGTTTTAAAGTTTGCCCAACATGAAATCACATCTACAATGGAACTTAATTATTTAAAATAATCTTTGTGTTTCTTTTTAAAACACATGGGCAGAAGTTCAACAGGAAGCATATTGCATATGGTGAATATGAGACAACAACATGAAATGGGAATGGATACAATGTAATAAACGCTTTATAAAATGAAAAGTGTTGGGGTACTCTGCTTTCTTTTAATCAGAACAAGAGAATGGAGCTCCGAATAGCAAAGATAAATGAGAGTCTTATGCCATCTAGGATCAGAATGAGTGCTGCATGTTTCCTCAGCATGGTTTCTTTTTAGGGCTTATGACCAGAGTATGTTCCTGTTTTAAGGTCGATTTCCACTGAATTATTTGAAAAAGAAGCTGCATGATATGAATGACTTCTGTTCAAATTAAATTAGAGCCAAACTAGCAGGCTTACCTATAAAATAACATAAATAAAGTAATATATTTGCATGAGCATGTCACTAATTTTATTGAAGATTCAACCAAGCTTTCTATGCAACTAATGTGTATTGTTAGCAGTGTTCACCTAGGCATGTAGTACCGGCTCCTAAGAAAGAAATCTGGATGGATTCCAATTTAGTTAACCCTTAAAATGTTACTGATAGGCAAGGAAAGAATTGTGCACTTCACTCTCCCTAACCTGGGTAAGCTAATTGAATACCTACTTCCATAGAAAATTAGGGTCAGGTTCTAAATTTCATAATAAACAAAAACATAGGAAGCAAAAGCTAATCTGATTTAATGGGAATGAGAAATCCAATGGGATTGAGAAATCCAATGGGAAGAGAAATCTATATTTGTTGGATTTGGATGGATAACTTTGTTATGCAACCCAGTTAGCCAAAGCACAGAGTAGTGAAATCATGATCCCATTGAAGTCCATTGGAATTTTGCCATTGATGCCAATGGAGCTAGGATTTTATCCAGCATTTTTTAGTTCTACAAAGGAAAGTGGGCTCTATCCAGAAGAAAACAATCTCCTCCACCCATGGAAATGACATGGGTCGCCCAGAATACGCAGCCACGGGGGAATCTGCATTCTCCACTGGTGCTGGCTGTGGAATGCCAGATTAGACCATTGATTTTATCAGAGTGACAGCTCCCCCACCCTGCCACACAAACATCCTCCTGCAAGACTGGGTTTTTCCTTTGGATGCATGGCCGGCTATCAAGGGAGGATTCTGCAGGGGCTTCATGGCCTAAGGAGAGTGGGTCAGATCCTCAGCTAGGTAATAAGGTAATAATTGGAGATATACCAATCTCCTAGAACTGGAAGGGACCTTGAAAGGTCATCGAGTCCAGCCCCCTGCCTTCACTAGCAGGACCAATTTTTGCCCCAGATCCCTAAGTGGCCCCCTCAAGGATTGAACTCACAACCCTGGGTTTAGCAGGCCAATGCTCAAACCACTGAGCTATCCCTCCCCCAGTGTAGCTAGTGTAAATGGGTGTGGAATGCCATTACAGTCACGAGCTGTGCTGAGAAGCTGACGAGGGCCCATTCTGCTGCAGATATCTGTTCCCATCAAACAAAACAGTAATGGCCAGGATGAAGTTGCCCCTAAATAACAAGAATGGTAGTGTTGCCCACCAGAATCACCTTTTCAGAAACCAGGAGTAAGCACCCCCTAAATCCCGTCTCTGGCAGGGGTAATTCAGCTCGATGTAAGGACTCCATACACTATAATTGTCAGTTATTAAAAATAAACTAGTTCAAGCGTCACCCCCTAGCCACATTTCCATTACCGCTCAGTAAGATCTTTAAGGGTTAACTGCTGGGTTCACTGCATTGTGCCAGTGCAAATGCCATATTCCTATTCTGGTGTGTAACACCTTTAATACAACCGTTATTGACATGCAAGCTTACAGACGCTTATCTGAGCACTGCCCCATTAACCACATGCCACTCGTCCTGTTTCAATGTGCAGACACAGAACAGCCGTAATATTCATGTGTAATTTGTTTTTGAGTACGGTGTATTGCTCTTTTCTGAAACTTTTTCCCTTTTCTTTCTTTTTTGTCAACTTTCTGCATTGGCAGAGCATCTTGGGATTGAATTTATGGGTATGGACCAATCATTCCTTTTAGCCTGCAAGATTTTAGAGCCTGAGAGATTAAAACCTTTTTCCCCCTCCTTCAATTTCTAACCAATTTCTTTATGCTTTAGAAGGGATCATACAGCTATAACAATAACCTTTGTTGACTTCCTAATTGTGATTAACTCACTAGAATGTTAATTAACATAGGATACTTTAAATCTCCAGATTTCATATGCATTAGCCTTGAAGTCGCCATATTGGACTTTTGTGCCAGATGGTTCTGAACACTTGTTACATTAGCATTAGTTATGATCTTTTGGTGTGGCTGGGTTTTGGAAACGCCCACTGAATTAATTAAGCAAAGTGGCTAATGGACTGTCTTTAAAAAAAGACAAGAAGATAATATAGCCACTTAAATTCTGCAACAAAATAAGCAATATTGAACTCAGTTTTCAAAGTAAAATTGAGTGACTAAATCCATAGTTAGGTGCCTTATTCAGCACTTGATTGCCTGCAATAGGTATTTAGATACTTGAGTAAGAGTTTACAAGCCTCCCTTCAGATACTCAAGTTTACGAAATGGGCTCAATCTATCCAATAATAAATCCAAACTATGCAAGGGCAAAAGCACTGACAGTAGGTACCGTTTTCACCATGGTGCAGTAAATATAAGGATTAGAGCCTGATCTTACCAACCCTTTAAATGAGTAGTCCTTGCTCATATGACTAATGTTTTGCAGGAGGTGAAACATTTCTTGAACTGGCTGAATTATTAAAATGAAGCTAAATTTGATTTAATTCATTATAATTTGGAATTTCCTAAAATTCTTTATAAAATATGAACTATACAAATTGTCTTTTTTCATTATTTGCAAAAGAGAATTAATTTTGATTACTATTAAAATTGCCTGGATTAAATATAATTAATTCATAGCCATGGAAATAGTGTGTGGAGTGTTCACCATTATAAATTTGAAGAAAAAAAATCAAAGCAAAATATTCTGCAAGGGCCAGATTTTTAAAGGGTATTTAGGTGCCTAACTCTCATTGGCACTTAAATACCTTTACAAGTCTGGCACTAGTACTGTGCTGTAGTAGAAGAAACTCTATTACTAAAATAATGTCTGGTGAATTATTTGCTGAAATCCCATGCAGACTCACTTGCAGACTTTAGCTCATATACAAACCTCTATCAGGAAAGAGCTTTTTAAAGCACTTCAGACTCCCACTTGAGATATGATTCTTTCTTTTAAATTTTCACAAATGGCTGTTAGAGGACAAACTTAACTCCATATACATTAGTAATTATGAGTAGTTTAGGGCAATTTGTAATTAATGACATACACATATTTCACTATTATGATTTAAGGGTAAGGATGATTTGCATTATCCTAGCATTCTTGAGGAAGAACTAACAATCCTATAACGGATTTTTTAACAGTCAGTAGGAAAAACCATCTGTAAATTCACATTGCACATATATTTCTCTAAGGACTTTTCCCAAGGCTGTTTTGAACTTCTTCCACATCATTTTAAAAAAACACTTCAACACTGTAGTTGTTGTTCTACAAAATATTATTAAATGAATCTGTAAATGTTACACCAATCAAACTAATGAATATGAAAGTGTCTTACTGTCACTCCATTCAAGTCAGTGGAGCTGCACCAGTTTAACCAGCTGAGGATCTGGCCTGTGTTTGGTAAATCTTCATGTGTGTTATTGACCAAGAAAGAGCTCTGTTGTCCCAGGCCCTCTCTCTGAGTGTGACGCTGAGCACTGGCTTGAATAACCATGGATTGTGGTTCAGAACATTCACAGCTGGTTCATGCAGCCTGTTTTCCCAGCTCTACCTGTGCCATTCTGCAGGCTGGCATTGGGGAAACAGGCTTGTCACCTGACCCTTCCCACCCACCCCCGTGGAGTGCTGCTGGCTGTAGATACTACAGTTGTGACAGGCCACCGCTAGTGGGTAGGAAGTCTTTGTGACCTGCGTTTCTGTGAAGAGCCAGGCACTGTCTCTCTCTTCCCTTCTGCAGTATTTCATTTACCTGCCTTTCATGCCGTACTCCATTTAAATTATGTCAAGAGAAGCAGGTTACACACTTCACGACGGCTGCAGAATGCAAAGCCTGGAGCGTTAAGTGTTTGCTCTCATAAAGCTCACATGGGAGAGCTTAGCATGGCCTGTAATATCCAGGAGGACATGTGCAGCACTAACATTTCTATACAAACACACACACTCTGTCCAATATGCAAACCATGCACTGGCTCTGGGAGCTGCCAGTTGAACTTCTCTGAGCCCCTGGAGTCCTTTGTGCCCAAGGGGGACTCACTGTTCAGGATAGGGTAGGTGGCATTCTAAGGATAGAGCAGCACCCCAAGCGGGTTGGTGTTTTGGGGTATAAATTGTGCTTGGAGTTCCATAGGGGTCCCATTAGCAAGGGATTCATGAAATCAGTGAATCCCCCTGTAGCAGGGTGGATCCCTGCTCCTGCCCTGAAGGGGTTAAAAACAGCCCTGGGAAGGGGCTGTGGCTGGAGAAAGCAGCCTTTAGGCTGGGGCAAGAAGCCTGGGCTGATTGGGGAAAGCAGGCTCAGCTGTGGCCATGCTCCAATCAGGCCCAGCTGGCCCCTATAAGAGGCTGTGAGCCAGAAGCCCAGAAGAGTCTCTCTCTGAATGCAGAGAGAGAAGGGCCTGGCTGCAGGGAGCTGGACATAAGGTACCTGAGTGAAGCAGGGCTGGGGGAAAGGCAGAGGAGCTGGGGAGCTCCGGACTGGAAAGCCCCAGGTTGCGGCCTAGCATAAGGCCAATACATTCTGGGGGTTGCAGAGGCAGCCCAGGGGTAGGCCAAGGCAGCAGGTCCAAACCCAATCTTGCCAGTGATGAGTGGCTGATACTGCAGTCTGCCCCAGGGCGTGGGGCTAGACAATGACTGGCAGCAGCCATATACTGAGGCAAGGTGGGGATAGAGGGTGGGGGTTCCCCAGGGAGGGGAGACCCTGAGAGAAAGGAGTTACTGCCAGGGGGCAGCACCCCATGTGAAAGGGCACTGGGTCCAGGGAGGGACACGGGGGCCAGAGGACAGGCAGATCACCAGCCTGCAGAGGGCACTCCAGAGCGGAACCGAGCTAATTCCCAGAAGTCACCAGCAGGAGGCGCTGCTTGGGTGAGTCAGCCCGTCTACACCCTCTCATTTACCCGAAGGCCCCTTTACACCACTCAGAATCAGGCTCGTAGAGCTTGTCCTGTAGTATCCACAATGCATTGTGCTCCACATCCATGAGGAGGGGGTGAACTGTCAATGCAAAATTATCTTCATAAACACACACAAACCACCGTGTTCATTTACATGTTGCACATGACAGACACCATATGACCAACATGGGACACACCAACGTACCTATAACAAGCCTAAACGTCTGTAACACTGTTAGCAAAGCTATCACAGTGCAGAAGCTAGTTTCCATTAAATCAGTGATGCCTTTGGAGTGAATAGGATTTACACTGATATAACCCAGAGCAGGACTTTTCCAGAGTTATTTAGAATAAAATATATGCTAATGCCTGATAACATGAAACCAGACTTCCAGTTCAAGTCATTTTGAATTTAGATTTAATACATATAGTGTATTTAACACCGTTCTCCTGTATGTTGGTTTATTGTGCCCTCACAATACACCATTTGCTTGGCTAACCAATAAGTACTTTCATGGAAGCCTCTAACTAGCCTAGGCTAGGAGTTATGCTGTATGAGAAATCTCTTCGGACTCTGCTTAAACCTTTTTTTCAAGCATTTCTTCACTCTGTTTTTTCTAGTATCAAGCATGCTGTGCCAGGCCTGCAGTTGACTCCTCAACTTATAACCTTGTCTTTCCCTGTATTTCATCTTCTGTCTTTTCCTGTCTGTCATGTTTGTTTTGGGCTTTTTTCCCCTTTTGACTTCCTGTTCTTGGATTTTGAGTTCTTTAATAAATTTTGCAGCATTCTAGTTTTACCACACTGACTTCTTCCCCTCTGTTAATACTCAGTGCTATTAATTTTGTCTGATGGTGTTCATGATCTCTTTACCGGTGTTTTGATTTACAATGAGGTTGGCTTGCAGGAAGTGTTCATTTCATGATAAGGTGCATTGTATCATAGAAACTAAGATACTATTTTTTATTTTGGGAAAACCTCCATTCACGCTGAAACTTGCACTCCATGGTTACCTTACACAATTAGTTTCTAAAGAGTGCCAGGCCTTAAAGGACACACAATATCTGAGTAGCTTTTGTGAACACCTTTGCACAGCCACTGCAATTCTGCAGTGGGCAGTACATACACAGATACAGGGTTATGCCTCAACAATCAGCCACAACATTTCTTAAATTACTTAACAGGTTCTCAGGAAATTATTATTTATTTTTAGGTAATACAAATCTAGGATTGCTACCTAGATGTCAATTAAATTCTCTGAAGTCCCTTTTCCATTTCTAAATAGTAGCCTAACTGGCCCACCATATGTTATGAGTATGATATATCTTTATTACCAGGAAGTTCAGTCTCCCAACCAAAACTCCTGAATTGGCCCTTTCGCAACGTGAAGAATCAGGACCTTCATGGAGATGTAAGGCCAATCCCCACATCCAATCTCACTCCCCATCCCCTGATGCCTCACTTTCCCCCTTTACTCAGATCATATGACATAGAAAGCCACATGGATCTACTGCCAATCACTATAACACTTAGCCTAGAAATAGACACCAACGCACACATGTTGGTTCCTAAAGCCTTTCTGACAAACCTGACCTTCTTTCCGAGAGCCTCAGTACCATCAGCTAATTTAAAACTATACCAAGCCACTTCTATAGGCCACTCAGAGGTATAACCCTTCCAGGGACAACCAGTCCCTGATGGAGGGAAATTTCTTCCTAATTCCCACACTGGGTACCAGAGGCAGCCCACGGAATACCAGAGCATGTTGCTAATCCTTTGCTTTAGCCATGTCATAATATGCTGGGGGCAGTTCTTCACTGTCTCACGCTGCCTGCAGCTCTATTGACATTGGTGGGTTTGCAAGGGACATAAGACAGTGAAGCATTTAGCTCCTGGGTTTAAAGAGACAGTAAGGGAGACCAGCATTGCCACAAACCTGTATGAAGGGACCAGAGGGCAGATCAGTGTCAGGTCAACAGTAAGTGTATCTCTGTGCCTGGCAGTGACCTTCCATGCCCCTAGGTTACTCCTGTGAGGTCAGAGGCAGACTGACAGATCAAGGGCATACCAATTAGAACTGCCCCCTAGGAAACAGGCCAGCAGATTTCAAATCCATATCCATTCCGCCAGGGCTCAGTCCCCACTATGGTGGGGAGCTGCGTTTCTTTTTGTTTGTAAATCTCTCTTATGGCCATTTCCCCGTTGGTGTCAAGATGATGCTCTGCCAGGTTTAAGGCCAAGTTCCTACTGGCATCACATCACTGTTAGGGCCACTTTTCTCGATTGCCGTGGGGAATTCTGACTAATTCCAGGGCCAAATTTTTTTAACAGCCCAACCTTGGTGACCATTTCAGTCCCAAAGAGAGGGAAACAGGCCAGATTCCCAATGTCGTGTCTTGAGTCAACCCTCAGTTGGGCCCAGATCCGCTCAGTGGGAGTTAAATGCCTATGAGGATCTGGGCCTACGTGGCTCCAGTTAAAAGTTCTAAGCATAACATTTCCCTGCTGCAACATACAATGATGCTTTCGCCAAGTGTGACCGATGACGGAATGTGAAGGCTGAGCCAACCCAAACATGGCTGGTGCTAATGATTTCTTTAGAATGGTGAAATATCTCTGCGAATGAGATCAGTGACTAGACCAGGTTTTCTTCAGCGGGCAAGGCTCCCCTCTAGCTAGGACCATTCCTTTAATACAGATCTGGATATGTAAGTAAGCACACAGTGTTTCTTTGATACAGTGCATCACTAATAATTGCTGCTGCCATATTTTGGGGTGATAGGCTCAACTGCTGAGCACTATTAGTGACCGCTGACCATTTGTCTCATTTTCATTGGTGATACAAATTCAAGCCAACCTCATGTTATGAATGTCAAAAGAGACTCTGAAATGTCTCCTGTAAAGACCACTGAGAAATACATTTGATTTGGGAAGGGGGGTGGGGGTTGGAGGAAAGGGACAACATTGAATGTTAAAACAAAATAAGAGAAGAAGAAACAAGCTAAATTTGTTTTCTGGGCCTGGGAATTAACCTTTATTCCAGTTGTCTTTGCAAGAGCAAAACATCCAAAGCATTTTCTAATCACATTATTACCTTAGTGCATTGTGTTTTTATTTTCAGCAAATGCTGATATTTTGTCAGTTTTAAAGTCAGATTTTGGATATTGTTCTAGTTAACAATATAAGTATCTTTTTTATTTTACTTGTTATGGGTTTTTTTGGCACCCACTAGCTGCTGATATTGTGTTAAGAGATTAAGTTCTGATCCTGCAGTAGAGTTTTGCCCAAAGTGCACGGTGATCATGGGTTTGTGTTACTGTGTGATCCTGTGTGGTGGTATGTAGCATGTCCACTGTCATCTGCTTGAATTGTCAGCCTGCATCTTGTAATCTTCTCTGTTTTTGTCCCTTTCTAGAAGCAGAGGAACTATACCAGAAAAGGGTCTTGACCATAACTGGCATCTGCATTGCCCTCCTTGTAGTTGGCATCATGTGTGTTGTGGCCTACTGCAAAACCAAGTAAACTTTTCTCTTCCTTTTAATCTCTGTGATTATCCCTAAGGGCTTTATATCGCAAACCCACACAGCTGAACGTAATGCTCACACTCCATGAGTAGTTCCATTGGACAGTTGTGGGGTGATAGTCAATGCCTGATTGAAACCTGCCAGAGGCTTGCATTGTTGATTCACACCATTGCTATGTGATGGGCATGTATGAAAGCATGATGATTTCATCATGCAAAGTCAATCTGTGTTTATCTAAATTCGAATGTAAGTGACAAAACGAATTAAATACTGGCAGATACAAATCTCACTCAATAGCAGGTGAAAGTATAATACTAATTTTATCACCTTGGATGATATCAGAGGGCTTTGCAAACATTAATTTATTAACTAATCCTCCCAATTAGAATGTGAGTCAAACTAAAATTACTGATCTGTTCGTTCCTTTTTTGTCACATGTTCATAATTCCCATGGGAATCATGATGGGACAACAGACCCCAGCTTTTTAATAATGTGGGTTTTGGAGACTAGAAGTAAAAAGATCAGACTAGTTTGTAAGTATTTGAAAACAAGATCAGCGGCAGTAGGGACCTGGAAATCCAAAAGACTAAAGGATTGAATTTGACATTGTTGTAAATATAGACATGTGCTGTTAAATTCTGTAATTTCTCTGTAAATTATGGGGCTAATGTAAAAAATGTAGGAGCAAGTCCCAGTGAAAGTCAATAGGACTTGTGCTGTCAAATTCTTTTGCTGCTTTTATAAAACTCTTCTAATTGTACCTACCAAACACCAAAATAAAGTATTGTACCCATAAAGTATTTGCACAAAGCAGATGTTCCATTAGATTTGCTGTTCTAGGACTTGGGGGGAGGGATAGCTCAGTGGTTTGAGCATTGGCTTGCCAAACCCAGGGCTGTGCATTCAGTCCTTGAGGGGGCCATTTGGGGATTGGTCCTGCTTTGAGCAGGGGGTTGGACTAGATGATCTCCTGAGGTCCCTTCCAACCCTGAGATTCTATGATCCAACATTCACTGAAACCAATGGACAGTGGGGTTTGGATCAGGCTTCTAACCTACAGCTTTTTAAGCATACACATTCTAAAGTACCTCTCTAGGATTCACCTAAAGCAGGCTGGAATCCAACCCAGCCCTTGATAATCAGGAGGGGCAGGAGATATCGGGAATTGCTGGCAGCGGCCTGTAAAATATTTTTAAAGCACTTTATGAATGTGAAAAGGGGCCTGAGAGGTTAAACCCTCAAAATGTGGCAGTGGAGTCATGCTGGCATTTGGGAGATGTGCTCCCTCCTCCCCCCTCCTATCTTTAGGAAAACCCCACATGGGTTTGAAAAGAATACGTAAAAAAAATAAAGATCTAGAAATGTGTGGGCATCTTTGCAAATGACACTGCTGATGGAGTGTGAAGATGATAACTAACAGTGAATCTTTAATTCCGAAGTGTTCTATCTGCACAGCAATTAAATTAATGAAGAGACGTCGCAGAACGAAGGATGTGCACATTACATTTCCCATTACTCTTTCCTCTCAGCTTCCTTTTGCAATTTCTTTTTAGTTAATGTCCTTTAGATGCAAGAAGAATGACACATTTGCAAAATGCACCCAGCTATATTACTGAAGGGGAAAAGTAGCATAGACTCATAGGGCCATATTCCCACATGGTGCAAATTGGAAGAATTCCATTGACTTCAGTGGAGCTATGCCATTTATACCAGCTAAGAATCTGACCCATAAATTATGAATCTAAGCCTGTTTCGGACCCACCTACGCTACAAATACAGCTGAGGCAGGGATCCTAGTTACCACATAGCTATCCACTAACACGGTTCCAGGTTCTAGCATAGATGCGACCTGAATCATGTTCCCTAACTTGCCTTAAGTCTTGTGCATTGGAATTGTGTAGTAATCATATCTGCTGACTCTGCTGTATTTGTAGTGCACCCAGGCAACCTATGCTACATCTTGGCCTCACTAGTGCAGGAGGAGTGGAAATCGGTGGTTTTCGACCTGTGGTCCACGGTCCCCTATTTCCAAAGGGGTCTGCACATCCACTGGAAATTTTTTAGGGGTCCACAAATGACACACAGGTTGAAAATCACTGCACTAAATTATAACAAAAGCCAAAATGTGCCTCCAGTAATTCATGCAAAAATTATAAAATGCACAGTGTCGAGTAATTCATTCTTTGCATTCAAGCTTCCTTGATCACAGCATCTTTTCAGAAGCTTCAGCTTTTTTTTTTTTTTTTGGCAAGCCTGGAATATCCTCCCTTGAGTTCTGAAAAGGGTTGAAAATAATATGGTTATATCCTGAAGTATCTTATCTGCTAAAATATCTACACTTCTGTAGACAGCTTTGGGTCCTATAGGTACTATAGGCAAGACCCTATATACTCTGCAGTAAACTGGACCTAAATTTTACACTTGATTCCCTGGGTTCTGCAGCACTATTATGGAAATTCTGCAGTACCTTCAAACAAATCTGGAGGATATTTATAAATTAAGTATGAAATTGAATAACATAATTGTAATACTGTAGTCCTGATACATTTTATACTGCAGTTTCAGTCCTTGGTGTGCTATAGATTTTGGTACTGGCAGCTTGTTATTAGCCCATACAAGTGTTCATAGAAGGTTTAGCAGCTGAGCAGGGGACATAGAAGTTGTGGTCTAAGAAGAGGAGTCCGAGGCATTTTGAGATTGTGGCAGAAACACAATAGTTGGATGTTTTTGTCAAAATAGCAGTGAACCTATTAACAGTGTTGACATCAATGTGACAATCACTAGGTTTCAGAGTTAACATGCCATTTACATGAATGAGGCCGTTCACAGAGCTGGCGGGGTGTCTGCACACTTCGGCCAACCTCACTTCATCAGTTAGCACTTTATTAACATTTTCAAGATTTCCTCTGCAACCATAAAGACTCTAAATATATTTTTACATGAAAGCTTGAATTGTAGAGCACAGTTCTGTTGTAGAGGGAGAAATTCCATGGCAAATTCTGTAGCTGCACTGTCACAGAACACACAGTATGAAACATTGGGCTACCTCCTGTCTTGACTGAGAAAAGTCATCACAGTAACACATTGCTAGCTGCAAGGCTGGCAGATGTTGTATAGGACTGGAGGGCTTCTGCTGAGCAGCCACTGCAGGATGCACGTTGCTGCTTTTCTAATCAGGATGGTATTTGCACAGGATCTGCTACTGCTGCCAGTGCAAAGCATTAGCTGTTTGTAACATGGGTGCTCCCTGGCTCGGATCCTAGACCCATAGAACTGATGTGTTAGAGATTAATCGTTTCCAGCATGTCCATCCAGCCCATGCTATCAAACACATAAGCAGTCTGCATAATACCAGATTGCATTTACATGCACAAGCAAAGGCAGAAGCACATCCACTGTGTTTTGCGCTTTGATTGCATAGTGATGGGGGTTGGCAGATCAGTACAGTAGAAGGGAATCAAGCTATATATGTCAGTGGACTGTTAGATCCAGAATGTCACCACCTAGTCAATCTGATCTTCAGAGGAGAACTGCTTCTGAAATGGAGTAAGTTTTGGAAATGGATCTCCTCCTCTCCCACCTTTCCCTGTCCTTCTGCAACTCCCTTCACTCCCACACACACCTTCCACAGCTCTGCCAGTGCTTGTAACCCTGGTGATAGAGATTGCTCAGAGACCCTCAACAACAGGCATGGGTTGACAGTAAAGTGGTTCTGTCGTGCTGGATGGTGCAGCTGTCTTTCTTTTGTCTATTAAAATCATTTCCCTCTTTCACATACAGGAAGCAACGGAAAAAGTTGCATGATCGTCTTAGGCAGAGCCTTCGCTCTGAGCAGAACAACATGGTGAACATGGCTAATGGGCCCCACCATCCCAATCCACCGCCCGAAAACGTCCAGCTGGTAAATGTAGGTAGCCACTGCATTTATCTGAGGGCTTTTCAACTGCTAGCTACTAAAAATTAATGATCAGGGTTTCCAGGAATGTGGGATTTCTCCACCAAGAAATGATTAGAAACTTTTTAAGAAATTATTCTAATGTACAGTAAATTCAGAGCATTTTCATGTACAGCCATTTCAGAAGAACATTGGATATCAGTCACTAGATCGCTCTGGATCAGAGGCTGAGATGTTAGAATACCAGCTTTAGCAGAAGAAACTCAGAGCTCATAGCCACAGTACTTTAAAGAAGCATGTCCTTGGAGATGTTTCTCTACAAATAATGTACCAAGTGGATATTTAATCTTCCTGGTGTGGACTAGCCTAATTGCCAGTTGGTAGATCGTGGTGCTTTTTCTTTTGTAGTCACCAGGTTACGAACAAACACTACACTGGGAGGAGTTGACACTAAACTGGGAGGAGTGGTTGATACGCTGGAGGGTAGGGATAGGATACAGAGGGACCTAGACAAATTAGAGGATTGAGCCAAAAGAAATATGATGAGGTTCAACAAGGACAAGTGCAGAGACCTGCACTTAGGACGGAAGAATCCCATGCACTGCTACAGACTAGGGACCGAATGGCTGGGCAGCAGTTCTGCAGAAAAGGACCTAGGGGTTACGGTGGACGAAAAGCTGAATATGAGTCAACAGTGTGCCCTTGTTGCCAAGAAGGCTAATGGCATTTTGGGTTGTATAAGTAGGGGCATTTCCAGCAGATCGAGGGATGTGATCATTCCCCTCTATTCAGCACTGGTGAGGCCTCATTTGGAGTACTGTGTCCAGTTTTGGGCCCCACACTACAAGAAGGATGTGGATAAATTGGAGAGAGTCCAGCGGAGGGCAAAAAAAATGATTAGGGGGCTGGAGCACATGACTTATGAGGAGAGGCTGAGGGAACTGGGATTGTTTAGTCTGCAGAAGAGAAGAATGAGGGGGGATTTGATAGCTGCTTTCAACTACCTGAAAGGGGATTCCAAAGAGGATGGCTCTAGACTGTTCTCAGTGGTAGAAGATGACAGAACAAGGAGTAATGGTCTCAAGTTGCAGAGGGGGAGGTTTAGGTTGGATATTAGGAAAAACTTTTTCACTAGTAGGGTGGTGAAGAACTGGAATGGGTTACCTAGGGCGGTGGTGGAATCTCCTTCCTTAGAGGTTTTTAAGGTCAGGCTTGACAAAGCCCTGGCTGGGATGATTTAGTTGGGTTTGGTCCTGCTTTGAGCAGGGGGTTGGACTAGATGACCTCCTGAGGTCCCTTCCAACCCTGAGATTCTATGATTCTATGATTTTCTTGTTCTTCAAGCCACCAAAGGCTGGTGAATGTTGCAGGGGTAATGCTCACCCGGGACCCAAAATAAATATCTGAACAAAATGTGTGTGTGTGCAGATGTGTTGTACGTTCCCCTGTGTAAACCTGAGATACCTCTGTTTCTTCAGCAGTATGTATCTAAAAATGTAATATCCAGTGAACACGTCATTGAGAGAGAGACAGAGACGTCGTTTTCCACAAGTCACTACACCTCGACAACGCATCACTCCACCACTGTCACCCAGACGCCCAGTCATAGGTACCAGAATGAGAAAACAAACCTCCCTGCCTAAGGAGAAACTGGTGGATGTCAGTTCTGCCACCATTACCTAAAGCAGATGCTTAAAAATGCACTGGTCATGAAGTTTTAATCTAAAGATGTATGGTACTTGACATCCTGCCACTAAAACTAATTATCTTCCTGGGAGTTTACCAAGAGCCCATATGATTGTGTGGAGTTCCATTACTGGTACTGTGAATTTTAATATACACAAAGTGTTGAACTGAGGAGATAGTGTGTGTTGTTGGAGATACTGTGAGATCACTTAGTATGGCTCTAGCTCAGGGGTTCTCAAACTTCATTGCAGCGTGACCCCTCCCCCCTTCTGACAGCAAAAATTACTACACGACCCCAGAAGGGAGGACCAAGGCCTGATCCAACCACGCCCCACTGCCCCAGCCCAAGGGGACCTGTAGCTTGACCCCCACTGCCCGGGGCTGAAGCCAAAGCCTGAACCCCATCACTCATGGTCCCCAGCAAGTCCAGCACCAGCCCTGGCGACCCCATTAAAACGGGTCCCACTGGGGTCCCAATCCACAGTTTGAGAAGCCTTGCTAATGACTGGAAAACTCTTTTCCACCCCGAACTAAACCACCTGCTGATAGTCAGAAAAATAAAACCATCTTGTCATTGTAGGATGGCAGAATTCACACCAACTAGGGTCTGCGATTGCCATAAACCAGTATGGAGTTTAACAGGCATATCCCGAGCTGTATGTAGCCCTTGCTCTCTCATTGTTAAACTTCAGTGAGTTTGCTTTCTCCTGTATTGAATTTAAAATGAAAGCTCTTTCTCTCCTCTTTCCTCCCTCCCTTCCATCAGTTGGAGTAACGGTCAGACGGAAAGCATTATCTCGGAAAGCCACTCCGTGCTTGTGAGTTCTTCTGTAGAGAACAGCAGGCACACGAGCCCAGCAGGAGCCAGAGGACGCCTCAGTGGCATAGGAGGTCCACGAGATTGCAACAGCTTCCTGAGGCATGCAAGAGAGACCCCTGACTCCTACCGAGATTCGCCTCACAGCGAAAGGTACTACAAGAAATTCATTTTGCTCCCTCTAGCTGCCAGGGCAAAGTGGGCTTGAAGAGATTCAGAGTGAATCCTCGTGCCTGAGGACCAGAGAGAAAATTCTGTTTCTTTAGGAAATGCTCCTCCTCATTCATAAATGTGACGAGCAGTGCCCCATTAATCTCTCAAATACGTTTCTTCCCTTCCTTCCTTCTCTGGTCCTGGCTCGTGGCTACTGGGCCGTAGCTCACATACGGACATTTGCCAGAGTTTCCACTGCATATGAAGCTAGGAAAGGAGATCAAAGGGGAACCTTTTGCTTAGTTCCGTTTCTCGGTTGCTTCCTGCATCCAAGTAAGGCAGCCTATGGAGTTTATCAGAGACAAAAGAGGAGGATAAAGAGGATTGATTGACTGATCCACTGGAGGGGAGATTTTTCAAAAGCACCTATGTACCTTAGGAGCACAAGCCCCTTTGTCTTTCAGTGGGATTTCTGCTCCTACACCCCTTAGGTGCTTTTGAAAATTCCCCCCAGGTGTGTTTGTAAGTAAAAGCAAAACTTGAACTGACACCGGGTAGGATAAAGCGTCAGTACAGATAGCAGCAGCAGCCTATATGCACAGGAGAGATAACAGGCAAAAGGGAAAAATGAATGGATATTTACAATGCCTGTGAAGCGCTGTCATTCTTGTTGTTATTATGAGAGCACAGGAGAGCCCCACTCAGGATCTTTTGTGTGAGGCACTGCACAGTACAAACATGTACAGAGACAGGATCCCTGCCTCCAGAAGCTTACAATTGGAAAAGACAAGTGGCATATGAAGGAGTGGGGGAAGGGCAAACTGTCAAATACAAACCATTTCTTTATACATTGTTGTCTTTGCAACTTTTAAAAATAATTATAAATACATTAAGGTAGCACCAGTTATCCCCATCTGCCCTTTAAGCCCTCATTGACAGCCCTAACTTAAGAGTTCTGTGGGTTAGGATATAAGAAAAATGAGAACAAAATGTTCCTAGACCAACTCTGAGTGTTGTGAATTCACAGGGGGATTTTAACTGCCTGTCTGTGGTAGCATAATTACTGCCAAATAAACATAATCACAGAAGTTCTTGAGTTCTGCACGAGACACTTTCATGATTCAAAAAGTAGCATGTGCAAATGACAGCAGAAGCCATATATCCTGCGTTGGTTCTTACAAATAGAGAGGAGCTGGTTAAGATAGAGAAGCTTGAATAATAGGAATGAACTGTATGAATGTACCATGTAGGAATGCAAAACAGAGCTTAAAGCTGGGTCATCACTAGCTGTCGAATTATTGTGAAAAAACTGCCTGTAATTTTACTCTGGACTTTGGCTTTCAAGAAATGCAGTGTCTAGCAACTCCCAAATCGGGTGAACAGCTATGGCCCTGATCCAGCAGAGCACTTAAGCACATGCTTAACTTTAATCATATGAGTAGTCCTGTTAATATTGATGGGCTCACTCAAGTATAAAGTTAAGTATGTTGTGACGGGTTCGACTCACCACTGTGGTGCCTTCTGCTGCCCATCCTGCAAATTAGCTCGGGGTTGCCAGTGCACCCTCCTCAGGTGGTGTCTCGCCCGTCGTAACTCCTGTCTCTGCGTCCAGGACCCGCGTTACTCCCCGACCGCGTTGTCCTCTTCCACTCGGTCCTTTCCCCCATTCCAGGGGACCGACAGACCTCAATCCAACCTGCCTCAGTGGCAGTCTGCAGTCCAGGTTCTAGACACTCATCTCAGCGGCAGACTGCAGTCCATGTACTGGCCACTTTGCTCAGTGGACAGTGGGGGAAAGAGGAGGGACCCTGGGCCTGCCCGCTGAGCATGGGACCCTATAGCCGGCAGCCACGTACTGCCCCTGCTCCAACTCTGCCATCTCCTTCCCTGGGCCGCTTCCTCTGCACCTCCTCTGTCCTTGTATCAGGGCCTCAGTCTAGCAACCCTCACCCCAGAGCTTCTCCTACTCTGCTGTCCCTGCCCAGCACTGCTCTGTCCATGGTGCTCCAGCCTTCTAAGCAGCCAGTCTTCCTCCTTCAAACTCCAGGGAGTGACTGCCCCCTCCTCTGCTCAGCAGCCCCTTCTTATATGGGCCAGCCTGGCTCTGATTGGCCTCTCCAATAAACCTTTTCCTAATTGGCTGGCTCTACAAGCCTTTTCCTTATTGGCTGCCTCCCACGCAGCATCCCCAGGTTGGCTTTAACCCCTTACATACCAGTGAGGGACAGCTGCCCCATCACACACCCTCCCCCTTAAGATCACACCCCTGAAGGTGCGCAAGGGGTGGGGGGTTTCTATCTTCCCAGCTTCCCTCGCAGCTGGGCCTGCAGGGTGTCTCTCTCCTGCCTCAGGTTCTCCACCAAGGGAAGCAGCCTGTCTCCCTCTTCCAGGGTCTGGGTCCCCACCGTAGCTTGTCCTACTCTTGCATAGGTTCCCTGTTTCTCTGGATCTCTGCCCCACTCATCTTACCCATCACCTCCCTACCTCCCCCTTCTGGGTAGGGGAGAGGGTTGTCTATCAGGGCCTCAGTCACTGCCCCCTTGTTCTGAGCATTCTCAGACCGAGCCCTGCGCTCTGGCATCCCCCACTTTCTCCTCTGGGTGCAATGCCTTTTTATATGGCCATTCTCATGGCACGGGAGGCTTATCCCTTCTCTCCCTTTGGCCATGGCCCTCTCATGGTCCTTCTCCTTTTTATCGGCCCTTTCCCCTGGGCTAGCCTTACCCCTATAATCCAGAGGGCACTGCCTCCACTCGTGTCCCTGTTGCCCACAGGTCCAACAAACCCGGTGCCTCCCTGTTCTCCTCACAGGGGGGTCTCTCTTGGGCTCTTTCACCTTCTTATTCTCTGGGTGGGGCCCCCATTCCCCAGCCCGGTAGGGGCACTCCCTCTTAACATGTCCCAGCCTCCCACAGGTGAAACGTTAGCTTGGCCTCCTGGTTCTGGTGCCCTCTCACTCCCTACGACTCTCACGGACTCCCCTTTGTGTTTGGTTAACCCAGCCATATAAGCCTGCAGGTGCTCCTGTACCTCCCATTGTCTTTTCTGGGTGGAGAGCACCTGCTGCAGCAGAGTCTGAAGCTGCCCTTGCGGCGTGTCGGCCCCTTCCCTCAGGGACACCGCCTTCGGAGTCCAGTTTGAGAAGGCCCCAGAACCCTCCGCAAAGAAGGCCTTAGTATACCCCAATTCCATTCTGTACCTTACTTATCCCTTAGCCTCTCAAATAGGCAATAGTCCCCACAGTCTTCTATCTTCCCCTTGTATCGGGGTGACCGTGTGCCCGCATTTTCCACCATATGTGACAGGTTCAACTCACCGTTGTGGCGCCTCCTTCTTGCCGTCCTGGGAATTAGCTCAGGGTTGCCAGTGCACCCTCCTCAGGAGGAGTATCGCCCGTTGTCACTCCTGTCTCTGTGTCCAGTACCTGCATCGCTTCCCGACCGCATCGGCCTCTTCAGGACACAGCCCTCCAGCTGTGCCACACTCAGTTCTTTCCCCCCTTCCGGGGAACTGACAAACTAACCACTTACCTCACTGGCAGTTTGCAGTCCAGGTTCTAGCCTCTTGTCTCAGTGGCAAACTGCAGTCCATCCACTGTCCACTTCACTCAGTAGGGGCAAGGAGGGTGGGGAGCCCGGGCCCGCCCACTATCCAGGCCCCTAACCAGGGAGCCTATAGCTGGCAGCCATGTACTGTCCCTCCTCTAACTCCACCGTCTCCTTCCCTGGACCACTTCCCTGCAGCCCCAGCACCTCCTCTGCCCTTGTATCAGGGCCTCAGTCTGGCAGCCCTCAGCCTGGAGCTTCCTCTTACTCTGCTGACCCTGCTCTGTCCATGGTGCTCCAGCCTTCTAAGCAGCCAGTCCTCCTCCCTCAAACTCCAGGGAGTGACTGCCCCCTCCTCTGCTCTGCAGCCTCTTTTTATATGGGCCAGCCCAGCCTTGATTGGCTCCTCCAATAAACCTTCCCCTAATTGGCTGGATCTGCAAGCTTTTTCCCTATTGGCTGCCTCCCACGCAGCCTCACCAGGGTGGCTTAAACCCCTTACATACCAGTGAGGGGCAGCCGCCCCATCACACATGTGCTTAAGTGCTTTGCTGGATCAGGGTCTATAGTAGCAAATATTGTATTCTGTACTGTCTATGGGCCATATGGATTGTACTCCCAAGTTCATGCAGTATCATTAGTATAGCATATTTGATCTTCTGGGTGAGAAGAGAGGATGTTGTTTGCACTGCCCTTCTGGAGTGTCTAGGTTACCTTGGGCAGCATTTTGACACATTAGCTGTCTTTTGGGGTATATAGCTCTTCATTCTAACAAGGAGAAAGAGGGCACCGCATCTCCAGGTATTGCATTTCCTCCAAATAACATTCCAGGGGGAAATACAGGCTGCATTTTTACAATAAATCACCAGTCAGTGATGGCCCAAACCTGTGTTTGATGTTACCGTGAACCCTGGGTGTTAAATTAGGCCTCATCTATCTTCAGCCTGCAGGAAATAAATGGCAAATTATTTCTGGAAGACGGAGGGAGAGAGAGACTCTAGATTAAAGCTGAATTTGAACCATAAAAGAACCTGATAAAATAAAAATGCAGATTCCCTTTTCCTCTAAGACTTTGGTGTGCAGGGAGTTAATGAGATAAGAATATATTCCTTCAAGGCTCTGATCTCTACAGTTAACCTGAGTCACATCTTAATTTTACTTTAAAAGCTAAATAAAGGTTGAGGACCAGCTCCTCAGCTAATGCATGTTGTCCTGGCTCCATTGAAGTCCATGGAGCAACACCAGTTTATACCTGCTGGGCACCCACCTTGTATTCAGTAGAACATATTTGCTGCATCTCACACCAGAGAAGCTTGTAGAAACCATCTCTGTGGCTGACCTAAGACCTGGTCTGCACACTGTGATACAGCAGGGCCAGGGAGCAGCAGGAGAGTGTTAGATGGGAGGTATATAAACCCTAGGATGATCAAGACCTTATTCCCTGTGGAACAAGGAAAGCTTACTACAGAGTAATTGGAGCACCTGGAGCCAATTAAGGCCCCGCCCAAGACCTAATAAAAAAACCCTGCTTCAGTCAGACAGAGGGAGGGAAGGATAGCTGACTAGAGTTTGGAGGAGTATTGCTGTTAGCCAGAGGACCAGGGGAAGGGAAAGCAGTGCAGAGGGACTCCCCTGGCACAAAGGACTGAGGGAAACCCTACCCAAGGGGAGAGAGGGTGAGCAGCTCACAAAGCTGAAGGGGCTGGGACCCAGGGTAGGAGAGCGGACCTGGGTCTCTTCCCCATTCCCCTCTCTCTCTCCCATCAAGGCACTAGCGGAGCCCATAACACCCAAGAATAGGGGCAAGGGGCGGCACCCTGACCCACCACACCAAGAAAAAGCACAGGACCCACCACATTAGCATTGACCATTTGCCACAACACAAAGTGATTGGTATTGGTTTCATTAAACCAGTCTACATCTCTGTGTGTGGATCCTCTTATATAAGTTTAAACCTGGATTCTGTCCGTTTAGTTTGTTGGTCAATTTACAGGCGCACACTAAACTGATACACCCAGTTTTAAACCCGTATAAGCGTCATGGGGTCATATGACATAGGGCTGGAAAGGACCTCCTGGGTCATCAAGGCCAGTCCCCTGCTGTGACAGGAAACTCCATCATACAATCCCATTCACAAACATATCACGCTCCATCCAGGTGTGTCTCTATGTGTGCGTCAATACACAACGTTGGACCAGTTTAACTAAACCAAATGAAGTGAAACTTCCTGTCAGCAGCTGTTGTTGGGCAGAAACTTCTATCCCTTGAGCACCAGCTATAGAAAGATTTGAATAGATCAGAGAGCTCCTGAATATAAGGAAAAAGAGGGAATGATTTTATTCTGTTATTTGACACACAGACCTATTTGTTCCTCTCTGGTCTCATGGTGGCCAACTTGATTCATTGCCACAAATGGTTACTTCTGTCATTTTTTTCCTAGAAACAAAGGGCAGATGTAAATCAGCAGAGCACCACTGAAATCCATGGAGCTACACCAGCTGAGAGTCTAACCCAATTTCCCTCCTTCCAATTAACCTGCTGTGTTTAATCAAGAGGAATATGCAGAACTGAGTCATGCTTTGGATGACAATTTTGGATTTAGACTGATTTTGATCATTTCAGACTCAGATAACTTTCACCAATTAAAAATAAAATGCACTTATCAGCAGTAGGCCTATAACTTGTGCAGGACGTACCACTTGGGTATGTCTTACATTTGGATACAACTGAAATTCAAGCAGGTGAAGTTCAGGGAAAGGAAAAACAGACAAAACCAATTTAGAATGTCATGCTGTGCACTGTGCCTTTGATCAGGCATTTTGAGCCAGATCCTCAGCTGGGGTGAATTAGCCTGGCTTCCCTGAGTGCAAGGGAAGGACACTGATTTACACCCACAGAGAATCTGGCTCTTTGTCTTTCATGTTTGAACATCAGTAGGATTTTTGTTTTAAGGGACGGCTGCCTACCTGGCAGCTTGGCTCCATTTATAAAAATCACCTTCAACTGCTAACCTTCCCCAGAAAGATACCAAGGGATTCTGAGTAAATTCTCTAGAGGGGCCATTAACACTGAGCCAAACCGTCCTTTGTGTCGGCTCTTGTTTCCACACAGGGGGCAGGAAATGCTCTGTGTTTTGATTTCTGAAGCTGTTGCCGGATCATTTTGTCCAGGGGCTGGATCCTCATGCCCCCATAGAACTGGCAAGGAGATTGTGTGCGCGGGGGCGGGGGGGAGGTGTGTCCTGGAAAAAGACCTTATAAGGATCATATTCCACGTAAGGAACAGCTGCCATTTTAAAACGCTATTTTACACATTTAAAAGTCAGGAATTACAGTGTGGAATGGTTTCTCCAGGGGTCAGCACCCAGATGTTTCCACTGCACAAAGTAGAGATTCCTGATCAGTTCTGAAACCCAGGCCCGATATGTTTTAACATTAGGGGTCCACCTAAGTACTCTGGTTCCGATTCTGACATCAGTGGAACTACTGTTACAGTAAAGAATCACTTACTCAGCATGAGTAAAGGTGGCAAAATCAGCTCCTCTGTTTTTAGCAGAGGTATGCAGGCTCAAGCTTCAGCTAGCCTCCATTCTGCTCATTTTAGTTCTTTTCCCTGCTCGTTCCCTCAAGTCCCAGACACGGGGCAAATGTTGCCTGGAACAACAAGCACTGTAGCTTTTATAAACTACTTGCATCTGCATTGTGTTTCTTTCATCTCCTGCTCCTACCTCCCATCGCTGGACTCACCGAAGAACTGAAAATACTTCCCCTACTCTTCCAATAGCCCTACACTTCTGGTTTCATCAAATTCCTCTCCTCCCTCGATTTTCCCCATAAGAACAAAAGCATTCTAGGCTAGCATACCATGTGGCTAATAACACTGGGAATGTCTCTCTGTCAGGTATATAGATTATGGGAGCATTGACAGAGGCTGCTGCATTTTTCAGTGATGGCCTAAATGAAAAGCAGTATGCATTCCCTACTGCCAGGATTATCCCTGCATGCAGCTACATGCACATGTCAAATCCACAGCTTGCATGCATGCATGCAACATCCAGTGCGCAGGTGCAAGGCAAGCACATGCAAAAATACATATTGACTATTGCATGCATTAGAAAATGATTCCTATATTCCCAAGGGTATTGCACGTGACATCACAAACGTGGGACATGGATAATATGGCAATGATTTGTTCCTCAAAGGTGTTTTCTCTTATGTTTATTCATTCTCCACCTTTATGGGGCCTTTTTGTATATGTTCTTATTCAGGTATGTATCAGCTATGACCACACCGGCTCGCATGTCACCTGTTGATTTCCACACTCCAAGTTCTCCAAAGTCCCCCCCTTCAGAAATGTCTCCACCGGTATCCAGCTTAACTGTATCTGTCCCTTCTGTGGCGGTCAGTCCCTTTATGGAAGAGGAGAGGCCTCTGCTTCTGGTGACGCCACCTCGGTTACGGGAGAAGTATGACCATCACATTCAGCAGTTCAACTCCTTCCACCACAACCCCGCCCATGAGAGCAACAGTCCACCACCTAGTCCTCTGAGGATAGTAGAGGATGAGGAATATGAGACCACACAGGAGTATGAGCCAGCACAGGAGCCTCCAAAGAAACTAGTCAACAGCCGGAGGGCAAAAAGAACAAAGCCCAACGGCCACATTTCCAACAGATTAGAAGTGGACACCGACACAAGCTCTGAGAGCAGTAGCTCGGAGAGTGAAACAGAAGACGAAAGAATAGGTGAGGATACACCTTTCCTGAGCATACAGAACCCCATGGCAACCAGCCTAGAGGCAGCCACTGCATACCGACTGGCTGACAGCAGGACTAACCCAACTAGCCGGTTCTCCACACAGGAAGAATTACAAGCAAGGTTGTCCAGTGTAATAGCTAATCAAGACCCTATTGCTGTATAAAACATAAACAAAATGCATAGATTCACATGTAAAACTTTATTTTATATAATGAAGTATTCCACCTTTAAATTAAACAATTTATTTTATTTTAGCAAATTCCACTAATAGAAAACAGGAGGGGGAAAAAAACTTTTATAAATTAAATATATGTATGTACAAATGTGTTATGTGCCATATGTAGCAATTTTTTACAGTATTTCAAAAATGAGAAAGATATCAATGGTGCCTTTATGTTATATTATGTTGAGAGCAAGTTTTGTACTGTTACAGTAATTGCTGTTCCATGGTATTTTGCAGAATCTTCCGACCTTCAGTTCTCCTGGCTTTTTTGTGCATTGCGTTATGGTAACTGGAGGTCTGGTTTGCAAGAATTGCAAAAGTCCCTATGTTTGCTTGTAGTAGACTACCCCCCAAATCAACATACCCTGTGATGAGATACCCACCAACAAAACAAGACTGTTTTCTTCTATAACAGGTTTTATTTGCTTTCCGTATCTGAAATGAGTTGTATCTGCTTTCTGCCAGCCAAAAGGTTTGCTTCATTGGGCACTGGAATAATAGTACATCCAAAGCATGCTACTATTAATGACAGCAGGATAACAAAAATTGCATTAAATAATGTTACATATTCGAAAGAGAGTAATACTGTGATTTTAAACTGAATATGTTATTAATCAGCAATCACTTGTACTCACTAGGAACTGTCATTACATTTTTTTCCAGATATTAATTGTCCTAGTTATCCCTTAGAAAATGGGCTCAGAGTAGCAGAGGCTGTGATCCCAGTAGTTTACAAAAAACAAGATTTCCATTAGCTTAAGTTGCTGGGAAAAATACACCAGGTATCTGTAACCAGACAAGGAAAAGAACTAGCTGGGGGAAAAAAGCCACTAATAAAAGTGCAGCCATTTTTACCCGTATTTTTAATGTTGATTTTTAATAGACAAGTTATTCTTTGTTTCCAAAGGGACACGGTGAGAAAAAAACCCAATAACTATTCTGTGACTTGTTGGAGCTACTGTTAGAATGAAAGTTATCCTTGTACATAGAAATGACTTGAAGCCAAATCAATTTGCTGAATAGTTAAAAGGAATCCTGGTGGGAAAGACATAGCAGAAGACGCATTGAGTTCATATCTGGTGACCTGATTTTTTTTAATAGTTCTATGAAAAGCCCATGCTGCGTTGATTAGCCCCACAATGTCCATGGGTATTTGTGCATGTGACCAGTGATTGCATTAGAATCTTTGCTTGGTAATAGACAAGAGAGGGATCAATACTGGAGTTATTGCACCCTTTCTGACAGAAGCAAATCGCCTCTTTTGCACCGAATTCTGATCAGTTTAGTGGGGTGACTCCCACTCAGTTGATTTTGATTTTACATTCAGCTGGCACAATGCAGACTCAGGACTGATGTAAATAGCAAGCATTCTGCATGGCCCCCTGGGAGTATGAATAGGAGAACATCAGTGCTGTAAGTATGACTGATCCTAAATAGGAGCCATTTCAGGACAACAAAAATTTCAGCCGTGATTTACTCTTGATTCCAATCCCAGTTACACTGGTGTAAATCAGAATATATCACGGCAATTATGCCAGATATACACCAGTGGAACTAAGGCCGCAGTTCAGCAAACCTCTAAGCACATGCTTATCTTTAGCATGTGCTCAAGTCCCATTGGCAGCAGTAGGACATGAGTAAAGTTAAGCACACGCTGAAGTGCTTTGCTGAATAGGGTTGGGCACCTCATTCAGGGTCTAAAAGCAGAATCTGGCCAATTGTGGTAAATGCAGCTACTCAGTACTCTGGATGAAGGCGGGGAGCGACAGTACTGTATTATCAAAACAGACAGCATCAGCTTCACTTTTGCTGTGAAATCAGAGTTCTTAGCCATCTGATCAAGCAGACTGAGAGCTTAGGACAGTAGGGAAATAGTGACAAGATTACAAGGGAGAATCTTTCTGATGGAAGGGAAAGCAAGGGCAGGTTATTTTCAGTGAGAAAGCTCAGGCAGTGGGCTCAGTTGTACTTGCATATCACTGCGCATTTAAAAAGCATATGGGAGACTGCAGAGTTTTTAACTGATGTATTACCACGACTCATATTCCTTCCCAGTTTTCCCTCCTCTTTTGTATGTATTGCTGTATTTTCACTGTGCTTACCAGTGTCTTTGTATTGCATCTGCACACAACCAGGGCCCTGTGTAAATTCTGGATGCCTGGTGCTCATTTCATGTTAGTCATTATTACTGTTGTAGCAGTCTCCGCAGAGACATGGGCCCCATTGTGTTAGGAACTGTACAAACACATAGTAAGAAGAAGTGGCTGGGGTTTTCAAAGCAGCCTAAGTGATTTAGGAACAAAAGTATTATTGCCTGTCAATGGGACTTGTGCTCCCAAGTCACTTAGGCACTTTTGAAAATCCAACCCAGTGCTGCCCCAATGCGTTTACTAAATAGACTAGACGGCCAAAAGGTGGGAGGGGAAAGAGAGGGAAAGTGACCTGCCCAAGGCTGCACCACTGGGAATAGAGCCCCAATCTCCTGGGTCCACATTCAGTGCCCCATCCACTGAATCACGCCATGTCTTGGTGACCTTTGAGGCTTCTCACAGATTAATCAGGGGGGTGGGGTGGTTGATCACATGAAAGCAGAGAAAATTACTTACAACATTGAAAGTATTATCAAAGATTACAGAAGGGCACTACAAAATGGAAATCTGTGCCTTGTGCATGTGGGACACCTGGGGAAAGCTGTTACAGTCTTCCGATTGCATTGTCAAGCTCTCAAGCCAAAGGAGCTGCCCCAGCATACAGGCGGAGTGACGCACAACAGAGCACGAGCCCTGAGAGCTTTAAGCTGGGGTTTTCAGAGATGCATGTGCTCAATGAGTGTCAGTGGGCGTTGGCTGCCTAACTCCATTAGACGCCTTTGGAAAGCTCAGCAAAAACCAAACCTGTGATAAGTAAGTAGAATTACCCTGGTTTTGCATCAGCATAACAGCAGAATTTGGCCTCATGCATGAGCCATATTAGTAATACATACTGAGAATGATAGGACCCAGCTCTGCACAGTCTGAGAGGAGGTTAACAAATCAGTAACATGGCTAGCCCTGACTCTGCTGCGGCCTGTTGCCTCCTGGAGATGGGCTTGAGCCTGCAAGAGGTGCTGAGCAATCCCTGGACCTGCTGCTCACCTCGCAAGACTGATGGGAGGAAACTCAGCTCTTGGCATTAGAGCAAACATGCTTTCCGGTGCCAGGCCAGGTCATCTCTTGGGGCCAGTTGCTGCACTGTCTGTGCTATTGGGGTCCCTTTAACAACGTGCAACCCCCTGGCAGCCCCGCCGGCCCTCTGCTAAAACTCACAGTAAGTGTAACAGCAATCCGAGGGGGAACAAAGACTCTGTGGCTGTAAAACCACCCTGAGTTCTATGACCATGACATTTACCCCACCAGAACGTATTTACACTAAGCAGTTTTGTATTTGGGGAAATTCTGCATGATTAGAGGATCCCGTCAGGGGTGGACAATGGAAAGTGGTGCATAAAACATGGGGCCCGATCCTCAGCTGGTGTAAATTAGTACAGCGCCACGGCTGCTCATTTACACTAGCTGAGAATCTGGCCCTGTATCCTCACATTTGTGTTTTCCCCTGACTCCCACCTCATCCCACAAAATTTCTGCCCGGGTGTGAAAGGACTATTGCCAGGGAAACAATAAAACTTTCTTTCCTTTCTCTTGTTTCATGACAATGAAGCATCGTCTCCTGTTTTCATCCAGCTACTATATCTTTGTACAGATTATGAACCATTACTTGTGCATTCAGAAAAGCAAACCTGTGTCTGTTAAAAGGGCAAGTCGCCCACTGGCAAACATAAGCAAAGCCCGTTCTCTGTCTTCGATACTGGCTAGATTCCATCAGCCCCCTTGACTTCCAATGAGAAGAGCACCTGTGAAATGCTGCAGAGAAATGCAGACAAAGAAAATGGCCACATATCATTATTTTAATGATATATTCTGTTGTAAATACATCTTGTACATACTTGAATGTTTTCCTCCATCATTTATTGTCTTTCTGAGTTACATGTCAATGATGCTCTCTCAGTTCCTTGTGTAACACTGTAAATACCATAATGTCCTTTATTATTTATACTTAGGCATTTAACACAGAGAGAGATGGCTTCACATTATTTTAAGATATATGTCAAAAATAGGGTTTGTTTTCCTTTTGCTTTAAAATTGTCATGTATCCTCTTGTTTCTCTTTTCCTTTTTTTAAAAAAAATAATAATTTATTGTTGAGAAGAGAGGATTGTATCTGTAATGAAACTGTTCAAAGAATGCACCCTGGAAGGCCATAAGGTACTGATAAACTAAAGAATCTATTATCCCAATTATGAAGCAATAAGCAATTGTTGATTTATTTAAGGTTTTATTGTTCATTTGCAGTCAAAGAGGTGCTGGAATAAATTGCTACTGTGTAGTACTGGCACAGTTACTCCGCAGACTCCTTCAGTCCATTAGACCTCACCTCTGGCTCCCTAGTCCAAATACTGCACTACAGTTACACAGCTGTCTAACTCCCACATTTGTTTTGGTGAGCTAAGTTCCTTTACTGTCATTTTTGCCTCCTTTTTCTCTCGTGTCCCAATTTCTGGAGTGGAGTTTGCCATCCAGTCTGCTGTCTGTCGCCTTTGTTCATAGAGATAGCCAGTCTAATTGCTGCTGAGCAGTTTGCATTGACCAGGGTTCAATAATAATTAAAAAAGAAAGTAAAAAAGGAAGAAAGAAATTCTCCAGTGGCATGTCTCACATGTCCTTAATGGCTCAACTGAAAGACGAACAGGTGCATTGGAGTGGAGCAGCAAAATAATATACAAACTAAAGGAAAGATTTTTGGATATGAAATTTAAGACACTCCCGCATCAATATGTTGTTCGTTTAATAGCGATTCCTGCTCCAGTTTTGTCAACCTTTCCTCTAAAGAAAGTTATTCCGATTTTTGTGTTGGGCTCCTTCTCTACTTTGTTTCTTTATGGCTGTGTTGCTATCAGCTGGAGCATTCAAGCCAAGGTTTAAAGGTGCTCACAGTCAGAGCTGGATTTTCTAAAGACCTGATTTTTGTTTGTTGTTATACATATTGTCATAGCACCTAAGAGCCCCAGCATGGGTCAGGACTCTATAGAGCAGTGATACTCAGACCTCAGTGGTTTAGGAGCCAAATTAGCAATCAATATTCCCCAAAAGAGCCACAGGAGTGTGAATTCATTGGTTCATTTATATATATATATATATAATATATAATTTATATATATATATTTTATAATTATTATATATATATAATTCTCACAGCAAAATGACTGATCAAGTATTATTATTTTATCAACTACAACTGGTTAATAACATAGTAACAGCCTCCTGATTGGTTAATAGCTTAGATTGGTTAATAATTAAATCACACAGTGTTTTAACATCATGTGCTGCAAAAAGCTGCAGGAGACGCATTAAAGAGCCACTTGCGGCTCATGAGCCTTAGTCTGAGTATCGCTGGGATAGTGCTAAGCACTGTACAAACAGAACATAAAGACAGTCCCTGCCCCAGTCGGCTTACAAGTTTAGCATCCCATTGTTCTTCTAAGTGAGAGCTGAGTTCCTTTGACACTGGGGATCACCCCAGAAGTGCTGGCGTGGGCTGAGAGCTCAGGCTCACTCCTTTCACAGCTCGACATGGTTGAGTTATAGTCTCTGGAAGTCTCCAGTGGGAGAGGCAGCAGATGGCCACAAAGACCTTCAGAGCAAAAGAGGATGCGTGCCTGCCTGCGTAGTTTGCAGCAGGGGAAATGGCAAATGGAGTTCCACCTGGCCACAATGTCTGGGCTTTGTCGGGTGACTCCCAGACTTAATATGCTTTGTCTCGGGTGCAGCTGAGTGAGCACAGAAGAAGATTTAAAATGCCCAGCCAGCTCTTGGCTGACCCTTGCGTGCCAAGCAGTAAAGTCTGGCCTCATTTCCGCTTGGGGCAAGCTGCCATCTATCAAGCAGGCCCAGAGATGGTGATTCCTGTGAGCACTGTCGACAGCCTCTTCCCGCCTGTTTTTGTGAATTCCTTGTGCCTCATTCTCATTTCCATCCAGGCCCTTTTACACCAACTCAGCAGAGTAAAGGGGAAGGGCATGAAGGAGAATCAGGCCCAAGTCTAACGCAGGTGGTTAGATAGCGTGGTATTCTGCTGGACCCATGTGTCTGCCGCAGAAGTACCATTGTCGGTATTATCGGCTTTTATTGGGATTATCTGATTTGCAGCCAAACTCTTTCCTGCCACTCAGGGGCAATTTAACGCATGTGGGAGGAGAGCCAGTAGTAGATCCCCAATACGTCTGTGGCACTGTGAATTCTCTTTGCCTTCGGAGAATTTATTTTCCAAGGGCTCCTTTGGCCTATGCACCCTGCTATAGCTCTCTGGGCAGAATTGCTATTGTAAAGACATTGCTCCCTGGTAGCCCTTTGCAGCGCAGCTTGGGACGCATTGGCAGGTCTGTTTGCCATATTCCTGTCCAGGGGGCACTGCCGGGAGAGCGAGTAGGCTGAACAATTTGCTCATGATGGGTGACAAGAAGTGGAGAGTTTTAGAGAGTTATGGGAATTCTTCTGTGCCTGACTCTAATCTGGCCAAAATCTGAAGACAAACAGGCAAAACTGAAGCATTCATTCCAAAAACTGCCTGCTCAGCTACTTTATAATACCACGCACACTTTCCCAGCAGGTTGCAGACACAACAGCCCTTCACAAGAATGAGCTGAGATCCATATTTTTTCATATCACTCTTCTGGTCCATCAACATGTTGACTTTGAGAGGATTCACATACAAATCAAATCTGAACTGGCCATTCCTTACACCCCAGATCCTGCCAAAGGGACAAGCCTGGCACAACCGTCACGCTGGAGCTGCTAGCTGGCACACCTCCACGATGTAACAGGCACAAGGGCTGCGCCTGTGCACTGTGGAGGTTGCACAGTTAAGCTGAACAGCTCCAGTGTTGCTTTTATGTCACAGCCCTTTGAGCAGCGTGGAATAACTGCTCCAGCAGCAGCATAGGAGAGACACTCTCCCAGGCAGGAATAATCTCTCCTGGGGCTACTTGGCTTGGATGGACAAGGTTGCTTTGTTGGGTGAGCGTAGAGGGGCAGGGAGAGGCATGCCTCTCTCTCTAATCTGGCCACCCCATTTTGGGAGTCCTACAGGGATAACAAGGAGGAAGGATGGTCCAGTGGTCAGGGCACAAGCCTAGGACTTAGGAGACCTAGGCTCAGTTCCCTGCTCTGCCACAGGGTGCCTGTTTGACCTTGAGAATGTCACTTAGTCTCTCTGCACCTCAGTTCCAAGCAGTGCAATGGGGATAATAGCACCAGGTGTTGCAAGGATGAATATATGAAAACTGTGAGGCACTCAGCTGCTGCAGAGAGGAGGGGCAGCTAAATAGATTGAGTGAGCAGCCCCCTGCTTGCAGCATGCGGGGAGCACAGACTGCTGCTATGTCAGGCACTTGTGCCAGGGCAGGGCAACTTCTTGCAACCCCCTAGACACCTGTGCAAGGGCCGTGCCCAGGCTCCTGTGCCCACATCCCCTTGGGCCAGGCAGCACATGCACTGAACTCGGCTGTGTTCATTTGACACAGTCACGCTGAGTTATACATTGAACAAGGCGGACAACACTAGCCAACATCTCCTGTGGTGGGCTAAGAGATGGCTCCCCTTGGAGGTGCAGCAAAATGTAGGGCCCTGGGAGCACTGTGTCCCAGTATATCTGCAAGTGGGATAGACATAGGCTTGATCCAGTCCTCGAGGAAGGTGTTTATGAGTGAGGCTAGGCAGGGATACGTGCACTGGGAGGAGTGACTGTTTAAAGCTGTAATCATCCCTCCTCCTACATGACCCCATTGTGCTAAATTAGTATTTCTCCTGCTGCAGCAGTTCAACACCATTCCTGGAGAGGCGTTACCGAGTCCTGAATATGCAGCACAGCTCCTGCTCCAGGTTCCTTCACTGACATTGACATGGTGGGACCTGAACGGAGCATGACCGGATTATTTTGCAAATTATTTACTTCATTTCCCACTTGGGCAGTTATTTTCAGTGCCCCATGGTCATTTCCTCCACTGCACCATTCACACACGTACCCCTAATGGGGAACACATCACAGGGGCCTCAGTGTAGCTCTGCATCATGGCCAGCAGGGGCGGCTCTAGGAATTTGGCTGCCCCAAGCAGGGCGGAGCCGCAGGGGGCGCTCTGCCGGTCGCCGGTCCCGTGGCTCCAGGGGACCTCTTGCAGACATGCCTGCAGAGGGCACGCTGGTCCCGCGGCTCCAGTGGACCTCCCGCAGGTATGACTGCGGAAGGTCCGCCGGAGCCGCCTGCCACCCTGCCGGCAAAATGCCGCCCCAAGCGTGCGCTTGGAGCGCTGGGGTCTGGAGCCGGCCCTGATGGCCAGGGCCAATCATCTCTGACAGAAGATGTCCTCCTCTAGTCAGGGAGGACAGGCCCCAGCTGAGTCTTGGGAGCAAAGCCCCCACTCAGCTAGCAAGGTCCTTGCAATACACTGGTTTACTCCAAAGGCCAAGCACCTGGGAACAGGGTGTGTGATCCTGTGACAGGGTATACCAGACCCTCTGAGGCCCCCTGCTGGAGGTCTTGTGGCCCTGCCACATCCCGCCCCAAAAAAGGGCAGTGGAGAGGGTCCTCCAAGCTGCCTAGAATGACTGTGTGGGACACAGCCAATCAGGGCCAAGCAGCCTAATATAAGAAGAGCTGCAGGGCTAGAGGGAGTTCAGTTCCTTGTTGGAGCTGTGGAGCCCCAGATAGGGCAGAGCTACTAGAAGCCAGGGACAGCGAGGAGCCCTGAATTGGTTGCTGGGACTCCATTAGTACAAGGCCCTGAGCTAAGGGTGAAAACACTGCGGGGAAGTGGCCCAAGGAATTAGAGAATCTGTGTGACATAGTTAAAGGGACACAATAGCCGGCTGCTCTCTACATGGTCCCTGGGCTGAGATCTGGAGTAGTGGGCAGGCCCGGGTCCCCCTCACTCCCCATTAGCCACTGAGGGGACAGTGGCCTGGACATTGAGGCACCCTGGAGAGGGAACTGAACCATAGTGCCCAGCTGGAGAGCTCTAGCCAGGAAGCCCCAAGAGGGTGAAGACATTGTCCCATCTCTGGGATAGAGCAGCGCCCCAGGGCTCCCTCTCTGGAGACAATCGGAGACAGGGTGTGCAGGTACGGCCACTCAGTCAAGGGGGCACTCACGAGAGGTGAGTGAACCCCATTACCAAGCCCAATGAGAATAACACTGGGGCTGAGGACAATGAGGCTCAGTGGGTCTGAGGGGTCCAGGCTAGGAGGACGGGGTCATCTGTTGCTCAACCGCTGAATCCGTATTGTTGAGTTTTAAGTGCACGTTGCTGTGCCTGCATGATGCATCACTCCTTACGGGTGACTCCTGGTCTGCCTCGAAGGGCAAAGAGACCCAGTCCATTTCTAGTAGCACCAGTGTGGGGATGGAATTCAGTGCTGACATGCAAGGGGTGTAGCCTTGCATCCTTTGCCTCGCTGTGCTGCAAGGATTTGAGGATAAGAGCAATGGCTCTGCCTCTAGTGGGACCCCATGGCTCTTGCCCCTGAATGTGGTGTGGGAGGCCTGCTGCCTTGCCAAGGCTTGGGGGCAGATTGTCCCAGAAGCTCTGCCAGTACCTTGCTCTGTTCTATGGGCTGGCAGGCACACACCTTCCAACTTAACATTTCCTGCTATGTTTGTGATTTGCAAATGTTAACTCAAAAACAAATATATTTAAAAAAAAAACAAAAGAAAACAACCCCCACAGGCCCCTCGCCTGACTGGGGAATCAATCAGAGGCCAAGTTTCATGTTTCAAACTTCAGCTGTTTTGGGAAGAGGCCTCTCTCTCTCCCTCACACTCACTCAAAAAAAAGTTTTTAAAAAAAACAAAACAGGAAAATGCATGTTTGTTCCATCTTAATCTGCCTAAATAATGGAAGGAGGGATTTTGCTTTAACTTTAAAAATAAAAACACTTTTTGGCTCCAAACCAAGTATGGGAAAATATCATCCAGATGGGTGAAAAGTAATGAACAAATGGAAAAAAAAATTTAAAAAACCGTAAGTGTTGCAGCCTTAACCATAGCATTCACTAACGAGCGAATAATGTTATCCCCTTGTCACCTGAACCGCTGGCCAGTTTGGTGGGGAGGGGAGTTAGCAGGTTGTTTCGTATAATCATTTTCTCCTCCTAATGGAATCAGGTAGTTCATTGATGCAATCTTGTTTATTTATACATAAGTTACAAAGTCCTGTTTCCTGGATCCCAACAGGAATCAAACAACAGGGGAGAGTTTCTTTGCTCATAGTTCCAAGCCTCTTTCAGCCAGCACTCAGCCCAAGAGCTCTCTTAGCCTTTTTCTCTGGGTCCTACTACTAGGGCTTCTCTGTCTGCATCCGAGGCTTCTTTGCTTCTTTGTTTCTGCTGCTTCTCTCACACACACAGCTCCCCCAATCAAGGCCCTAGCCCCAGCCTTTGCTACATCAGTCGCCTTGCCATGTGCCTGTGTTTTGGGTGGTGGCTCCTACTGCTTCAGCTACTTGGGTACATGTAGCCTGAAAGAAGGGCGTCAATCACACCACCAGCTTCTATGAGGTTTCACTTCCCCCCCCCCCGCCCACCGCGATCCTCCCCCCAGATGAATGTTATCTCTAGCTAATCTGGGTCACACAGCAAAACTGCATCATTATTGAGGTTGCACTGTCAAGCACATTAAAGTTAGGAGATGCCAGAATTGCTCGGCATCATTAGCGCTGTCCCTCCGTGCTTATGCATTATGAATCAGGTTCCAGAATCTCATTTACATGAAGGCTTCCTTTCGCCACGCTCACAGTGTACAGGGGCCTCAAAGTGAGTATAGATGCCCACAGTGCAGCCTTTTCACACTGACAGCATGGTGCAAAGGGGATTTTGAAGCCGATCCTCATTTACTCTGAGGGTAAAATCCTGGCCCCCCCCATCAAAGTCAATGGGAAACGTTCATTTACTTCAGCAGGGTCACCCTAACGCTTTCCATCCATGCTGCTAGGCTGTGGGGTGGCAGCTTTGCCTCTTCCTTGGCTTTGTTTTTAAGTAAAAACGTTAACGTTAATGGCAAATGTTGTCCCTCCTCCCACCCAGTTAACTCCCTTTACGGATAGCAAGGGACTTCCCTGTATAGAGTGGGCTGCATGGGGAAATCAGAGGAAAACACTGGAAGAATTTGCTAAGAACGTCCCTGAGCAAAGACAGGTCTTCTGATAGTATAGAAGCTGTGACAAAGAGTTGTTCCATGGCTGAACATTGATCAGATGGCAGGTAATACACTTACTGTTAATTACTAATTAAATCATTACTGATTTGGAACCAAGTTATGGAACATGCAAAAAAAAGTGCCTGGGAGGAATGCTGACTACCCCACTGATTGCTTTTGCTGCAGACTGTTGGATGTACTGGTTTCCTGGTGTGCAAACGTCAAACGTGCATAGTCGACTGAAGGCTGTTGTGCCAGCCAGAGTGACCACGGTTGATGGCGTCGCACCAGGCATCGTGTAGCAAAATTCCCAGGCCTGGGTCAAGCCTGCCAATCCACAAATCTCTGGAGTGGCCCCACAGGGGCCGCCAGGTAGGGGGCAGGACGTGCACCCCGTCTCATGTCGATGGAGCATTTGAGAGCATGATGTGTTGCAGTGTTTTCCATCCTGGTGATGTGGCCAAAGATGATGCAACACCACCACGGACTATTATGAGCACCTGAAGGAAGGCCAGATCTCTGCGAGAGTGAGACATTTCACACTAGGTCAAACCACTTTAGGCTTGGCACTGCCAACACATATGGAATGCCGCCAGCCACCCCACATCTGCCAATGGGGGCGCTCAGGTTTCTGACCTGTACAGCAATACAGAAAGTACATAGATCTGATGTGCAATGCACGCTAAATAGCAGTAAGGAATGATGTGGCTACAAATTGGGCCCCTTGCTCCTTTCCCCCCCAAGTGAGCAAGGACTGGGTGGCTGCTTGACTCTTCCCCCATCCAGCTACAACAACAGGCCAGCCAGTGTGGAATGGGGGGAGTCATCTGCACCAGGGAGAGGGCTGGCTCAGAATAGCTCCTTGACTGGAGCAGGTCAGGGAGCAAGCAGCCAGATTGTAATGCTGTTTTGTTCCTGCTCTTCCCCAGAGCTAAACTAGCATACCTCCGACAAACTAACCCAGGGTTGGTAACAATTTGGTAAAATGGAACTCAGGAAGCGCTCTCTGAGAATGCACTGCAGCTTTACATGCCGGTCCTCAGCCTGCAGAGACACTCAGCTGCTGGGCTAGACACCTCTATTCACGGAGCCTGCCATGAAAATGCCAACACACCCTTAACTTCTTAATGCTGCCGGGTGTCAAGCTAATTATATCGTCTACTACACACAGCCAGAGCCTCCGTTCAGAGCATATGGTTTAAGTAAGCGCAGGACATACCACGGTGGGTGTCAGCTGGCATAACAAATTGCTGTTCTGGGCAAATAAAAAGGCCTTTTTCAAATCCCCAACTCTGCAACCTGAGCAGCCAAAGTGAAATGTCAGAGGCTGGAAATGAGTGACCCCCCCTCACCACACAATGAGCAGTATGCAGTAGGAGGGTGGACTCTGCCTGGGTTTTCAATCTGGGGGTCACAACCTCTGGGGGGGAACCACAAAGCGGTGTCAAGGGGTCATGACCACCCTGCCCTTCCCACATGGATAAATGGCAGGTGGCACCAGCTAGGTGGGTTTGGGGGAGGAGGGGGCAGAAAACAGCTGCATGGAAAATGTTGAGGACCACACTACTGGTTAGAATGAGCATGACACCTAATGTGATGCACTGACCAGGCAAGGCCTTCTCACCAGGAACTCACCCACACACTGATCTTTCTGAGGTGCTCTCAGACATGTATGCTGGATGCCTAATATCAGCAGAGTAGCTGGTTGAGTGTCACTAGTGCAGCCAGCTGGAAAAGCAGGGCCTGCCAGGCAGCCAGGATGCCAGCTGCCACAGGAAGTGGTAGGGGCATGTGGAACAGACATGTATAGGCGTTGGGTGGGATTTTCAAAAGAACTCCACATTGGCTGCCACTGAAATGAATGGAAAAACAAAGCCCATTGACTTCAATGGAGCAGAGCTAGGCCAGTGCTGACTGCTGGCCAAAATCCCACACTAAGTGTGTAGTCCTACATGTGTATGCTGGAGGTGTCACATGTAATCGGAAGCCTTAGCAAGGAAGTAACGCCTCTCAGGTGGCCACCAGCTGGCCAACAGTTCTCCCAAAAGGAAAAGAGGAGCCAAAGGGGATCAATATTTCATTCGTGCAATATTTCTATGATCTCTAATGGCCCATAAAATCAAGTGATAAGTGCTATAAAACTTTAGCACAAGAGCTGGCCTGGCCACAGCGAACTTGTTTCTAAGGATGGCTGTAAATCTATGGATTCAGTGGCTTGGTTGCTGTGGTACTAACTCAGTGCCTGTAATCTAGTTGATTGAACTACCAGAAGAGAGTCCCTCTTACTTTAATTACAAGAGAACACGGTCGTCTAGAGGGGGGCTGACTAGTAGAAACCAGCTTTACAAACTCCAAATTGGAAATTACAATCACTTAAATCCAATTAGCACAAGTTAATTTAGATTTCAAGGTCACTCTACACTCCACTCCTTCATTTATTTGGCTGTGTTTTACAGCCTGGCCTGGATTTGAACATTTGCGTGCCTCTCATAAACAATGACTGTTTCCATTCTAGGCCTCTGGCTGCTGCACTCACCATTTTTCGGAAATTGCTGTCTGGCAAGTTATCAAAGGGTTAGCGGATTATGAAATTTATGACTTCATTTAATTGAAAAATCATCTATTGGCTCACCAGCATAACTGCACTGCAGTGTTCTTGTGTTTGCCCCTAAGCAACTGTAGTAGGTTCACATGTGCAGGAGAGCTGCATGATAGAGATGTCGTCCTCTTCCTTGCAACATGACCAAATAATATTGCTACTCATTTAAGACCAAACATGACACTTGCACTATGGCTACACCGCCACAGTAAGTCAATCTAAATTACGCTACTCCAGCTACGTGAAGTCGACATAGCCTAGGTCAATTTACTGCGGTGTCCACACCTTGCTGGGTCGATGGGAGATATGGTCCTTTCCATCCTATGATCTCTGCAAACATTATCAGAAAACTTTCTAACCCTGGTACCTAAAGTAAATCACCTAAACAGATGTGTTCTGACATTAATTCCAGCGGGAGCTGGGATTGCTCAGCACTCCTGACAATGAGACCACTTTTCTATTTAGGTGCCTACATATGGATTTAAGGAGTCTAATTTCAGGCACCCTGGTTTGAAAGAGGAGGCCATGACACTTCCACACCAACTGTAATGTAGGAATCATTAGGGCTGGTTAAGCTTTTCACCCATAGTTTTTTTATAGCTTTTTTGACACCACAAGAATCCGTGGCCAGTGCCAGCTTTCTCTGAAAACTTGATTGATTTGGGACTGAATGATATTACTGACTTCTAGTCCTGTGCTCTAACCGGTAGGTCATCCTAAACTATGTCTGGCTGATATGTATCTTGAGTACAAATGGCCTGTAACGCTCATGCCGACTCTCACTCTTGGAGTAGCTAAAGCGCTGTCCCACTTCATTTTCACATGAAAACTTTCAATCCCATAAGAAATCAGAAAACTAAATGTACCAAAAAACAACACCAAAAGTGTTATCTTCCAACAGCTACCAAGGAATCAGCAGAAAGAAACTCCAACTTAAGGGGGGAAATGAATCAATAGCAGCTAGCTTCCTGCTGACAAAGTAGTAATACTGCTGTGTCTGCCCTGAGCAAAAGTCACTCCCCTTATTCATGGATGCAAACGGGGCTAATCAGTTTCAATACACAAAACCGTTATCTTCCCATACAGTAGAAACATAGCTACTCCATTTTTCAAAGGTCAAAAGACAACTTGCCCTGCAGCAAAATGCATTCTGTAATTAATGTGCTCATTTGTGTATGAGGATTAGCCTCTATCTAAACACAATTCCTTCTGCAGATCAACATTTTGTGCTCTCCTTAGATAATCAGCATTTCCATATTTGCTCTCAAAGCTGCTGGGGCAGGCAAGGCCCTGAATGGAGCTGTTTCTGTTGATACCAATTAGTCATGCTAGGGCGAGGAAGTACAAAGGAAATGATTATTGCCACTTACATTAATAGTGTTAGTGATGCCTCAACACTGCAGCAAACCTTGTTACAGTCAAAGTTCATTACCAGGAATGAACCAGTGCACCTAGGGGTCTTTCTTGGCCATGTGAAAAGCGTTAAACCAAAATGTATTGTGTGTCAGCTTAAGAATGGTCTGTGCTTGGTTCATACAGTGACTTTCCCCCTCCCTACCCATTAGCTTGAGGCGCATATAGAAACAGCACTGCTGCCTTACATGCATTGAATATAATGTCTTGTGGCCTATGGGAGCAGAGTGGTTATGACTCAGCTATCAAGCATGCAGAGTAATACTCTGCTTTCCTTCTGCAGCTGCTGAATTTCAGAGTGCTCCAAAGGGCTCTGATAAAGATGGCTGTGAAGTATCTGATAACCCATTTCAAAGAATAGCCGCAAAAGGAATATGTCTGCATGGTGAATGCTTTTTCTGCTCTCTGTTTCAACTTTCATCTACCTCAACAAAATATTTGTTTAATCATATTTACTTGGGATGGGAGGATGCTTTCACCAAAATCCCATATCTTCATGTTTACCCACAAAAGTGTGAGTTACTGAATACTAATGTTGCTATTTTTAAAGCATTTCTTGACATTTAAATGTGCCTAGTTTAGACTTGCTCTGAAAAAAAAGGAATATCACTGTAAGAGCTATTCTTACCTCTTGGATTGGACAAATGGACTATAAGGTAGATAGAAAGCTGGCTAGATTGTTGGGCTCAATGGGTAGTGATCAACAGCTCGATATCTAGTTGGCAGTGCCCCAGGGGTTGGTCTTGGGGCCAATTTTGTTCAACATCTTTATTAATGATCTGGCTGATGGGATGGGTTACACCCTCAGCAAGTTTGCAGATGACACTAAGCTGGGGGGAGCAGTAGATATGCTGGAGGGTAGGTCCAGAGTGACCTAGACAAATGGGAGCATTGGGCCAAAAGAAATCTGATGAAGTTCAACGAGGACAAGTACAGAGTCCTGCACTTAGGACGGAAGAATCCCATCACTGCCATAGGCTGGGGACTGACTGGCTAAGCAGCAGTTCTGCAGAAAAGGACCTGGGGGTTACAGTGGATGAGAAGCTGGATATGAGTCAGCAGTGTGCCCTTGTTGCCAAGAAGGCTAAGGGCATATGGGGCTGTATTAGTAGGAGCATTGCCAGCAGATCGAGGGAAGTGATTATTCCCCACTATTGGGCACTGGTGAGGCCACATCTGGAGTATTGCGTCCAGTTTTGGGGCCCCCACTACAGAAAGGATGTGGACAAATTGGAGAGAGTCCAGTGGAGGGCAACGGAAATGATTAGGGGCTGGGGCACATGACTTACGAGGACAGACTGAGGGAACTGGGATTGTTTAGTGTGCAGAAGAGAAGAATTAGGGGGGATTTGATAGCAGCCTTCAACTACCAGAAGGGGGGTTCCAAACAGGATGGAGCTCGGCTGTTCTCAGTGGCGGCAGATGACAGAACAAGGAGCAATGGTCTCAAGTTGCAGTGGGGGAGGTCTAGGTTGGATATTAGGAAACACTTTTTCACTAGGAGGGTGGTAAATCAATGGAATAGGTTATCTAGGGAGGTGGTGGAATCTCCTTCCTTAGAGGTTTTTAAGGCCCGGCTTGACACAGCCCTGGCTGGGATGATTTAGTTGGTGTTGATCCTGCTTTGAGCAGGGGATTGGACTAGATGACCTCCTGAGGTCCCTTCCAACCCTGATATTCTATTATTCTATTATTCTAATGACTATTAAAAGGCAGTGGAAAGCTATAGTTTATACATCTAGCTCAGATTCTTCTGAACTCTTTATTTGCTCTGTGAAAATGTTAAACATGGTACTTTCAGCTTGAAGAACTGTCCTTCTACCAAGCAAGCTGAGAGAGTACAACTTGACAAATGTTTTAGAGCTGTATTTTTACATTTTTCAAATAAGCCACATTTCCAAATGTGACGTGTATAAACTTCTTTTGAGATAAAAACATACTTACAGTTTCTGTAAAGTGCTTTTAAAGATATCTTGGTGCTCGTTAAGAGAAATGACATGGTATACAGCATACTGATTCACCCGACTTCGTCTGTCATTCTGACTAAGCAGCAGCCATTCAGAATATTGGCACAGGAAGAGCGGAAGAAACATCAAGTATGTAACTGTCAGGCGAGCCCTCCAGGAGACCTTGAGTAAAGGAAGTTTTAGTGAATGATCATTATTAAAAATAGAATTTACCTTGAGAGATTTTAATTTTGAATAAAACATAAAGAGCTAAAGAACCTTCTCCTCAGAGGTCACCTCCTTCCACTGAAGAAGTCAGTGATCTTGATTGCAAAAAGCAATAAACAAATGTTGGTGTAGATTTTCTGAGGTGACTAGTGACTATGTGTACTGTGCTTCAGAAAGCTGATTTCCAGAGGGTGGGTGGGTGCTCTGCTTTTCCAATCTCTTCAGGTAGTCTTAAGTTGAAGACTTAGAATTAAGGTATCTCAAATCATTAGGCACTTCTGAAAGTTTCTACTATTGTGTTTTCATCTCACTCTTCCTTCACAGGGACAGGCTTTCAGGATGCTGCCAGACCTGCACGAAAATTGTTAGTACTGACCAGACCACTGCTGTATGTTTCAAAGCAAATACACTCTCAGTGGGGCTGGTTGCCAGTCCGAGTGCAGCACCAGTCCCCTATGTGTTACCCAAAGCCTCCTTGGCCCTGTGTTGCAGAATGGGTCTTACTCAGGCAGGGTCCGGAAAGTGAGAGCAAGGTGAGCTAGTGTGTTTTCCGTTCACACTCCCCCGCCACAGACAGGGGTGCCACAGAGGCTATCTAGCTACTGCACAGCCCCCCCCAACTCTACCCCCCCTCAAATTCCAGTGCTCCAGACAAACAGTCCACCTTCCCCCCCCCCCCATGCCCACACACAGCCCAGTGCCCTCCCTCAGGCTAGCTACCACCAGTGCCCCCCTTGGCCTACTCCGTACGAAGGGGAGGGGATGCAGGTGCCGTTGTCCCACTCAGCTTCCCCTCAGTCTGAGTGGAGCCACCTCCCTGGCCATGGCCAGAACTTGCTGAGTCCTCCCTCCTCCAGGCTGGACCTGAGCCCAGCCTGAAGACACAAAGCAGTTGTCTGAGGTGAGGAGGATGGAAGAGGCACAGCCTGCCCCACGAGTAGTCGTCCTGGGTTCCCACCAACCCAGTAGATGGCTCTTGTGTGGGTAGCCTTGGGGGGGTGGGGGTAATAGAGCCTCGGCTTGGCTTAACATGGACCTGAGTACAGCTATCTCTATTCCACAGAAAGCAGCTCCAAACGAGGCTGCAACCCACAATCATTTTCCCCTGCACTATCTGGTTAACAAGAGCACCTGCCTAGCAAACAATTTCAATTACAAGGGACAAAAAGCAGCAGTGCTCCTAAATTCTCCCAGTCAATAAAGCAACAGAGTAAGGCTGAAAAAACAAACTGTATTTACTCTTCCATTTCAAGCAATTGTGTCAACGTGTTAGAAAGCAGCTCGTTTAGAGCTTACCGCAGTGTGAGGTGGATTGGAGGTTAAGCGGCATGAAATGAGTAGTGACTGCCAGTGCTATTCAATCAATAGGTATAGACTCCATTACAGTTCCAGGGGAGTGAAGGGGGGTTGCCTTCTTGTTGGCAGTGCATAGTTCTCTGTGACAAACAGAAAGGGAAAATGACAATGGCTCTCCACACATACCATGACACTTTCAAACACACTGGCCTTTCCTGGCATACTGCGAAGACAGGAGTAGCAGTGTTGCCCAGTGGACTGGGAGTTGGACTAAGGGTCTGTCTATGTTCCAGCCGGGAGTGTGAATGGGCAGCTCATGCAGACAAACCCGCCCTAGCTGCGCTCTAGCTAATATGCTAAAAATAGAAGTGAGGCACCATGGCCCAGGCTTCAGTGCAGACTACATAAGACCTCCTGCCCCCTCTGTATGTCCTCTCTTGTTCAGCCAGTGCTGAAGCCTACACTGCAGCAGCTTCACTTCTAACTTTAGCGAGCTACCTAGAGTACAGCTTGCACAGGTACATCTGCATGAGCTGCCATTCACACCCTCGGCTGCCAGGTAGATGTACCCTGAGACTCAGGCGACCTGACTTCTCTTTCCAGCTCTGATGTTGACTTGCTGAGGAACCCTGGGAATTCGTTTCAGCTTTCTGTGTCTGTTCCCCTTCCTACTCTATCTATTTAGATCGTAAGTTGGGCTGGTCAGGAGTTTTCTGATGAAATGCATTTCTTTTGGAAAATGCCAGTTCAACAAAACCAAAAAGTTTATGGGAAAGGGTCAGTTTAGACCCATCTCCCGATTAAAAAAGCTAGTGCTTTCTGGCTGGCAAGCAATGTCAGCTATATTTATATCTACTATCTATTTTATATTTGACAACAAGACACTCCAGCCTATGCATTTAAGGAAGATGACTTACTTTTTTGGTGGTCCTTTGGTCTTGTGCCCTAGAACATTGCGTTAAATATGATCTTGTCAGTCCAAACTACCCTACCTGTTTTAGCTCTGTGCATATATTAAAACTATAGTGCTAAGGCTTTCTCACTATGCAATATACATTTCAGGCTTTAGAGACACAGTTCAATGAATAAGAACATTTCCCTTTTTATTCTTTTTCATCTTGACTTCTAATCTTTATCATTGGCAGGCTTCTTGTTAAAAATAACAGCGGCTAGAACCCTGCTGCATTCTGGATCCTACTTAATCAGAAGTGAGATGAAAGAGCTGCTTGTGAAAAATAGATTAAACAAGCCAAAAGCCAAGCAGGTTACTTACTTGCCTGCACTAACTCTTCATAGACCTGTGCTTCAGAGCTCAGGTTTTATGGACATTTGGAGGGGTTGCTATAGGAACTAAGAGAAAGTAGGGAGCTCACTGCAATTTATGGGATTTTTTTCAATTTATTCATCTTTTTAATGCTAGTCTACACCAGTGAGTGCTACTCGGGTTTAAAAATGGAAAGAAAGAGATGACATGGCAGACATAAATTGATATCCGCTGATGAGGGTAAGAGGTAAAATAAAATTCAAATAAAAGAAATGAGAGAAGGAAAAGGTCCCTAGAACAGTGACTAAGAGAATATTGGATCAGAGCCTCAGCCCTGGTAAATCATAGCTCCACTGATTATGCTGACTTTCCCCACTTGAGGACGTGCCCTATAGAGGCAGAGATCTGCATTTGGCCAGGCAAGCTGTTCCCAAGCATAGGGACTTTGGGAAGAAAAGATTCAACACACCCGCTAAGCTACTTTTCTCCCAAACCGCCCACCTGCTCAGTAAAAGAGCTGTAATACATTTCCCCAGTCTTTGGTGCCATCTGCACTGAAAAGTGCAGCTGTGGCATGCAACAAAAGTCAGAGAGGCATATACTGGAAGGGAATTAAAGAAGACAGAACAAATATTTCTGCATTCATCACAGCTACTTACTAGGCCAGAACTAAGGTATATGTGGAAATTAGGGCTGTCAAGCGATTAAAAAAATTAATCATGATTAATTGTGCTGTTAAACAACAATAGAATACCATTTATTTAAATATTTTAAATGTTTACTACATTTTCAAATATATTAATTTCAATTACAACACAGAATACAAAGTGTACAGTGCTCACTTTATATTTATTTTTTATTACAAATATTTGCACTGTAAAAATGAAAAACAAAAGAAATAGTATTTTTCACTTCACCTAATACAAGTACTGTAGTGCAATCTCTTTATCATGAAAGTTGAACTCACAAATGTAGAATTATGTACAAAAAAACCTGCATTCAAAAATAAAACAATGTCAAACTTTAGAGCCTATAAGTTCACTCAGTCCTACTTCTTGGTCAGCCAATCACTCAGACAAACAAGGTTGGTTAAAATTTGCAGGAGATAATGCTGCCTGCTTCTTGTTTGCAATGTCACCTGAAAGTGAGAACAGGTGTTCGGATGGCACTGTTGTAGCTGGTGTTGCAAGATATTTAAGTGCCAGATGCACTAAAGATTCATATGTCCCTTCATGCTTCAACCACCATTCCAGAGGACATGTTGACAGGTTCTGCTTGATAATGATCCAAAGCAGTGCAGACTGACACATGTTCATTTTCATCATCTGAGTCAGATGCCAACAGCAGAAGGTTGATTTTCCTTTTTGGTGGTTTGGGTTCTGTAATTTCTGCATCAGAGTGTTTTCCTCTTTTAAGATTTCTGAAAGCATGCTCCACACCTCGTCCCTCTCAGATTTTGGATGGCACTTCAGATTTTTAAACCTTGGGTTGAGTGCTGGAGCTATTTTTAGAAATCTCACATGTTATACATGAAGTGGGGGGAAGCGTAGCTCCCTTTTATGGACACCCAGGCAGCCAGTTAGCTATAAAATCCCTGTTAGTATCTGTTCTCTACTTGCTTTACCTGTAAAGGGTTAAAAAAACCCATAGGTAAAAGGAAGGGAGTGGGCACCTGAAGAAAAGAGCCAACGGGAGGGCTAGAGCTTTTTAAAATTGGGGAAAAACCTTCCCCTTTGTCTGTCTGTGGTTGTTCTCTGGAGAGAGGGGACAGAGGAGAGACAGGGCTGGAGCTATGCTGTAAGAGCTTTGAGCCAGGTATGGGAAATCAACAGATCATTCCTAGAACTACTCATTTGAAACCCCAGACAGGTAAGTAAATCAGGAAATGTCTAGGAAGATGTGATTAGGTTTATCTCTTTTATTTCTTATTGGCTTGTGGATTCCTCTGTGCTAACCCTCAAATGCTTTGTTTTGCTTGTAACCATTAAGCTGGACCTCAAGAAAACCATTCTAGATGCTTAATTATTCTATTTGCTCTTTTTAAAAGTAGCAATAGCCTAAATTCCAAATATATTTTCTTTCTTTTGGTTTTTAATAAAATTTACTTTTTAAGAACAGGATTGGGTTTTTGGTGTCCTAAGAGGTTTGTGCACATGTTGTTTAATTAGCTGGTGGCAACAGCTGATTTCCTTTGTTTTTCTTTCTCAGCTCCTCCCCAGAGGACTGAGTGGACTTTTAGGTTCTAAAGTTTTACACTGTTTTGTTTTTGAGTGCAGTTATGTAAAAAAAAAATCTGCATTTGTAAGTTACACTTTCACGATAAAGAGATTACACTATAGTAAAGAGATTACACTGTATGAGGTGAATTGAAAAATACTATTTCTTTGGTTTCATTGTTACAGTTGTGATGGAGCAAGGCCAGATGGCTACAGAAAAGTACTCAGGAACAGGTATGTTAGCCCCAGGCTAAGCAAATCCCTAGTACCATGGGAACCAAAATGGCAGTTGCTCCAGGGTAATTAAGACACCTGGGACCAATTAAGAACTTTCTAGAAGGCACCGGAGAGAGCTACATTGATTGGCGCATCTGCAACCAATCAGGGCAGGCTAATCAGGGCACCTGGGGCCAATTAAGAACTTTCTAGAAGGCACTGGAGAGAGCTACATTGATTGGAGCACCTGCAGCCAATCAGGGCAGGCTAATCAGGGCACCTGTTATAAAAAGGGGAGCTCACTCCAGTCAAGGAGGAGGAGCCAGAGGAGAGAAGTGTGTGTGAGGCGCTGGGAGCAAGAGGCACAAGGAGCTGAGACTGAGAGGGTGTGCTTCTGGAGGATTGAGGAATGATCATACAATCAAGCATTATCAGACACCAGGAGGAAGGACCTGTGGTGAGGATAAAGAAGGTGTTTGGAGGAGGCCATGGGGAAGTAGCCCAGGGAGGTGTAGCTGTCATGCAGCTGTTATAAGAGGCACTATAGACAGCTGCATTCCACAGGGCCCTGGGCTGGAACCCGGAGTAGAGGGTGGGCCCGGGTTCCCCCCAAACCTCCCAACTCCTGATCAGACACAGGAGGAGTTGATCCAGACTGTGGGTTCCACCAGAGGGGAAGATCACTGAGGTGAGCAAATCCGCCAAGAAGCGCAGGACCCACCAAGATAGAAGAGGGACTTTGTCACACAGTGCATATATATGTAATCAAAAACAATAATATAAAGTGAGCACTGTGCACTTTGTATTCTGTGTTATAATTGAAATCAATATTGAAAATGTAGAAAAATATCCAAAAATATTTAATAAATTTCAATGACTATTCTATTGTTATAAGTGCAATTAATTGCAATTAATATTTTAATCACGATTAATTTTTTTGAGTTAACTACAATTAATTGATAGCCCTAGTGGAAAGGAAATGTTTCTTTCCCTGAATGTTACATAGGAGAGTTCACATAAATAAATCTGCCCCCTTGGTCTCTTCTGTCAGATTCTCATACATCTGGCAAGAAAAATGGGTTTAAGAAAGGGACTTGGCACTGAGCAGGATTAGTTTAGGCAAAGTCCCCAGGCTCCCAGAGGGGCTCCTCTGTGTGTGGCTGTCAAGACTGAAGTCAGTTGTCTTCCTATTTGTTAGCCTCTCATTCCCCTGATATCCAGGGGGACTTTATCTGATCAAGAGCACAAATGGCTTTTTCTTGCTTCTTTCTGTTTCTCTACGTTTAGTTTCTTCTTATGGGCCTGATCCAAAGCCCACTGAAATCAGTGGGAGTCTTTCCACTGCCTTTCAATGGACGTTAGCTCAGACTACCAAATTGATCTGACAGAAGGTTGCTGGGGGAGCCCATCCCCCAACTGAGGACTCCCTATGTCAGCCCAGTGTGAGCTGATGATGAAGTGGCAATGTATCACTCTTCTTAAATGAATCCTAGACAGCTGGATGTGGAAGCTGAGGCTACAAGACTGAAGGGTGGAGGTGTTTGGCCAAATTCAGGCCTGTGGTTATACTATTAAAATAAATGGGAATGTTAGTCTGTTTTGCCAGGCCAGCATCTGAGACACAGAACATGGTTGAAAAGATCCTCCTGGCTAGGCAGCAGCCAGCCACACACAGCACTTGGATGGAGAGATCTGGGAAGACGGAAAAAAGAGAGGAGACACCTGAGATTGAAAATTAAAATGCAGGTTGGTGGGACAAACTGAAAAGAAACAGAAGCCTGGGGAAAGAGCCAACACTATAAATCAGATTGTTCAGAAAGATAACAAGAGCTACAAATGAATGAGGGCCAGGGAGAGAGAGAGGTCCTGTTCGTGAGAGTCAAACTCAGTGGGTGCAGAATCAGATTAGGTCACAGAGCTCCAGACACATTTGTCCTCATACCACAATAGGGTCAGGAGTAGATCTACTGGGAGCTGAGAGTGCTTAGCACCCTGTAGGATTGGGCATGTAATGTTATGTTTATATGCAGTGTATTATTCAGCCACTGGATATCTCTGGGTGCTACATAGAATTCCAAGCAGGGTGTGGTGCCTGGTAAACAAGGGAGACAAAGCTGGGACTGGAGCTGTGTGGAAGGCTATTTATTGGTGTCTCTGTTTGTAGCTGTTTTCTGTAATAAATGCCTCTTGTTTAAATCAGATTCTGATTCCATATATCAAGGCAGTGTCCTTATTTTGTTTGGGGTACAGTTTAGTTTAAGAAATATAAAAGCATATGTCATGCTCATGTGATGAATATTTGCTAGGAATGGTTGTCTAGGAGAGAGTCAGTGGTTCAATTAGCAATCTGTTTAAACTATTTCAGCACTTAACGGAGATACTTTTAGTGTCAGATATTTTTCAGATTAGTCTTTTTAGCAGCTGATAACATATGGAGAAGAGCTGAAATACTATGATGTAACCCATGCAAAAGGAGCTGCCAGGCAAATCAAGCAATAATATGCATGATGCTCTAGCATCAGAACAAAAAAATGTTCCTTTCTAGCGTGGGCATAATTTTAGGCACCTCAAGGGAGGCCCCTGCAATCTACCAACTAAGGAACAGCTGGCACTATGCCTGTCACCCATTCCAATTTTCAGTTGGCTGGTGGACGGGCTGCAGGGCGGGCATCAGAGGAGAATTTCTGGTACTGCTTTGCTCAGTGGCACTCAGCTGAACACTCCTGCCTGTCTTTGTAGCTGTCAGTCAGTCAGCTCCAGAACAGAAGCACTCATCTGGAAGAGGGGGTTGCACTGGAGCCTCTTGCCTGTAGGGGCCATTCTTGCTCCGGCTGGGCAGGCTGGATGCTATGGCTGAGACTGCTTGCTGCAGTCAATCGCTGAGCTGGGCCCCGCACCCGGCCCCAGATGGTTCTGAGTGCAGAGCAAGAGGGAGCCTGACCTGGCAGGGAGGAGACTGAGCTACAGGCCAGCAGCATCTCTTCTCCCCACCTTGCCTACTTTCTATGGGGCTGGGTGAAGGGAAGAAGCTGGGGGCATCCAGGCCCAGTGGCGACTGGGGATAAGGCAGAAGGAGGAGAGGTGAAGAAAGGGAACATGGAGGCGGAAGGTTGGGAGGCAGAGAGCATGGAGGCAGCTGGCAGGGAGGAAGCGAAGAGAAGAGAGTGAAGACATGGGGAGCTGGAGTGGAGAATGTGGGTACAACATTCTAGGGTACAATCCAGATCAGTGAGTGGCTCTGTCATCACTTGCCCTGCAACCTGGGGTGCCTCACAACACTGTTTCTGTAGCTCCCAGTCTGGCAGTGTTGGATTAAGGTATAAACGAACTAAGCTACTGCTCAGGGCCTCTCAATATGAGGGGCCTCTAAAAAAGAAAAAACTGACTCCATTTCAAATTTTATCAAAATCAGCTGATAAATAAAGGAGATATGGGAAACAGAAGATATTTACATTTCGTTCAAATATGACAAAAATATACACATCTGGCTACACAAATCCCCTTACCCTACCCCAGTGGTCCCCAACCTTTTTCGCCTGGTGGGCGCCGGACGACGAGCCACTGAGGACCATGGCCGGCGGATGAGCATCCGCTGAAATCCCGCCGAGAAGCAGCAACGTCATTAGGCGTCGCCACCGAAATGCTGCCGACAAGCAGAAGCATCCATAGGCTTTGTCGCCGAAATGCCATCGAAAATCAGCGTCATTTTGGCGGCGACGTTTCTGGATGACGTTGCTTCTCGGCGGCATTTCGGAGGATGCTCATCCGCCAGACAGTACGCGGGTGCACATAGATGCCCCGGTGGGCGCCATGGCACCCACAGGCACCGTGTTGGGGACCACTGCCCTACCCTTACCCTTCACTAATTGTTAGGGCTGTCAAGCGCTTAAAAATTAATCGTGATTAATCATACTGTTAATACTAGAATACCATTTATTTCAATATTTTTGGATGTTTTCTACATTTTCAAATATATTGAATTCAATTACCACACGGAATACAAAGTGTACAGTGCTCACTTTATATTATTTTTTATTACAAATATTGTACAGAAAAAACATAAGAAATTGTATTTTTCAATTCACCTAATACAAGTACTGTAGTGTAATCTCTTTACCATGATAGTTGAACTTACAAATGTAGAATTATGTACAAAGATAACTGCATTCAAAAATAAAACAATGCAAAACTTTAGCCCCTACAAGTCACTTCAGTCCTATTTTTTGTTCAGCCAATCGCCCAGACAAACAAGTTTGTTTACATTTGCAGGAGATAATGCTTCCCACTTCTTGTTTGCAATGTCACCTGAAAGTGAGAACAGGCGTTCACATGGCACTGCAAGATATTTACGTGCCAAATGTGCTAAAGATCCATATGTCCTTTCATGCGTCAACCACCATTCCAGAGGACATGCCTCCATGCTGATGATGGGTTCTGCTCAACAGCAGTCCAAAACAGTGCACATTGATGCATGTTCATTTTCAGCATCTGAGTCAGATGCCCCCAATAGAAGGTTGATTTTCTTTTTTAGTGATTCAGTCTGTAGTTATCTCATTGGAGTGTTGCTCTTTTAAGACTTCTTAAAGCATGCTCCACACCTCGTCCCTCTCAAATTTTGGAAGGCACTTCAGATTCTTAAACTTGGGTCAAGTGCTGTAGCTATCTATAGAAATCTCACATTGGTACTTTATTTGCATTTTTTCAAATCTTCTGTGAAAGTGTTCTTAAAACAAACGTGCTGGGTCATCATCTGAGACTGCTATAACATGCAATATATGGCAGAATGCATAAAACAGAGCAGGAGACATATAATTCTCCCCCAAGAAGTTCAGTTGCAAATTTAACACTTATTTTTTTGTTTTAAAGACTGTCCTCTGGAATGGTGGCCGAAGCATGAAGGGGCATACAAATGTTTAGCATATCTGGCACCTAAATACCTTGCAATGCCAGCTACAAAAGTGCGTGCAAATGCTTGTTCTGAGTTTCAGCTGACATTTTAAATAAGAAGTGGGCAGCATTATGTCCCGTAAATGTAAACAAACTTGGTTGTCTTAGCGATTGGCTGAAGAAGAACTAGGAGTGTTTGGACTTGTATGTGCTAAAGTTTAATACTGTTTTCTTTTTGAGTGCAGTTATGTAACAAAAAAAATCTACATTTGTAAGTTACACTTTCAGGATAAAGAGATTGCACTTCAGTACTTACATGAGGTGAATTGAAAAATACTATTTCTTTGTTTATCATTTTTACAGTGCAAATATTTGTAATAAAAATAATATAAAGTGAGCACTGTACACTTTGTATTCTATGTTGTAATTGAAATCAATATATTCGAAAACATAGAAAAACATCCAAAATATTTAATAAATTTCAGTTGGTATTCTGTTGTTTAACAGTGCAATTAAAACTTCGATTAATCATGATTCATTTTTTTAATCGCAATTAATTTTTTTGAGTTAACTGTGATTAATCAATAGCCCTACTAATTGTTCGTTATTGGCAGGCGGGAGATCAGGGCTGAGAAAAAAACGATAATTGCATTTGTAAAATTAGTATTTCTAAGAGTAAGTCCTCTATCAGTCTCCTAAGGGAGCATTTTGTTGGCCAGATGATACCGGTAAAATTCTGACTGTGCCTTCATAGCTTGTTTAAATAAATAAATAATCTCACTGCCGATAAAATCGGGAAAAATGTGCGGTTGGAGACAGCACTGATGTGAAGCAATCCTGCCAAGCTCATACTCATATGTTAGTGTGTTCTTTCTTCTTTTGATCTGTACATAGGTACAATTGTGTATTTTAATGCACAGGCTTCTTTCTGCGTCATGTGCTATTCATGCTTCACATGACTGAGTTTGAAGGTGATCGTCTTATAGACTTGGGTCAAGTGAATCTTGAGGAGGAAAAATTTGTGTTGGCTTCCCTCCGTCAGTTCGGGAACCTTCACAGTAAATATCAGAGAGTGGTGATGAAAGGATAAATAGAGGGTTTTGAGAGAAGTGAAGGAAGATACACATATATCAAAATATTCTGAGTACTTGGTGAGCAAGTTATTTCAAACTGTGTGTCTATATGATTTAAAGGCTATTAAAGCCTATAATATTCATTATACAGTGAAACCCCGCTATAACGCGATGTTTGGGGTCCAAAAAATTCCATCGCGATAAATGCGGGGTCGCGGTATAGCGGGGTTTCAAGCCGGTCAGTTTAAGTCAGGGGTCCCCAACGCGGTGCATTGACGTGCGCCGCCTAGTGCCCAGTGCCCAGCAGGGGAGAGAACCCGCACCTGCCGGGGACAGAGAACTCCGAGGTTGCGGGCGCCGGTGCTCTCTGTCCCCAGCAGGTGCGGGGCCGCGGCTTCTCTCCGGCTTCAACCCACTAGCCTAAAGCTCATCTATTAGTTATATTGATATTAATTACACTCAGAAAATTGTGTGTGGTTTGTATTTTTCCAGTACATTGATTTGGGTTTTTTTTATAGAAGGTTATGCTGAATTACCTAATATTGGTGCTAAAATTAGTAGCAGAAAGTTTTTATTGAAACTAGTAAAAGATTTAATTTTATATGATAAATATTGAGATTTATATATCTATCAACAAATAATATATTTATTAATTTATATATATCTATAGATAGATAGATAGATAGATGCTGAAAACCTGTGTTATTTTACCAGGATATTTCTCTGAAAGTTAGTGCTATTTTGTCTATGTTCTAATAGGAAAACGAAAGAGGATATATATTTTTTTTACATCAGGAATAAGGAAAATTATCCTTTTCATATGAATAAATGAGAAAACATTGATTAATTTTGTTAGGAAAATACAAAGTTTATCCAGACTATATATAAAATATATTTACAAATGTTTATTCCAATTTAATTTTTGCTACAAAACAATGAATTGTTGGAATTTTTCTTTTGCCATGCTATACAAATACAATGTATTATGCATATGATATGTGATTTATCAGTCTATATAAGAATTTTTACATAGGATACTACCTATAATAAAATATGATCTTGCACGCCCCAAACCTGCTGAGCAGAAAATCCCAGGCTTTTTTCTACACAGGCATCTCTCTTCGCATTCGCTTCTCTATCCTCTGTCTCCCTAAGGACCATTAATTAATCTTGAGTAAACACCTCAGACACACAGAGTCACAACAAGCTATATGTGCGAAAGAGAAAGAAAGAAAGAAAAATTACTGGTAATCTCTAGACAGACATTGAGAAAGTGAGAGAAACTAGCCTATATTCAAGCAAATACAGTCAAACCTCGCAATAACGCGCCCCGCCATAACGCGAAATCACATATAACACGATCATAAGTTGGCTCCCCTTTAAGGCCTAATACCCGTGGTCCCCAAAGCCATGGCACCCGCCAGGACATTGATGTGCCCCCGCCTAGTGCCCAGCAGGGGAGAGAAGCTGCGGCACCGCGACTGCTGGGGACAGAGAACTCCAAGGCTGCGGGTGCCGGTGCTCACTGTCCCCGGCAGGCGCGGGGCCACGGCTTCTCTCCGGCTTGGAGAGAAGTCGCGGCACCGCGCCTGCTGGGGACAGAGAACTGTAGGGCTGCGGGTACCGGTGCTCTCTGTCCCCGGCAGGCGCAGAGCCGCGGCTCAGGGCTGCCCAGAGGATTCAGGGGGCCTGGGGCAAAGCAATTTCGGAGGCCCATTCAATAAAAAAAATTATAATACTATATTCTCGTGGGGGCCCCTGCGGGGATCGGTGCAAATTGCCCCACTTGCTCCCCCCGCCCACAGGCGGCCCTGGGAAAAATAAACCTTCTGCATCTCGGCACAAACCCAGTTTTGAGAAAACTTCTTTACAAGGTATCACTGGTTCTCCGCATCAGCTAGTGCTAAAAGGCACTAAAGCTCATTAAAAGGGTTAGACAAATATTTTCCGTCAAAACTTTTTCTGGATTGAAAACTAGGGGTTTTTAAAAAGCAGAACAAAATCATGGACAATGTCTGCTTTCCTTCAAAATTTGTTGTGTTTTTTTTAATTGAAAAGCTGAAATTAGTCTGCCAAAACCTGACTATGGTTTGGGGTTTCAGAAACGTGTGGCCAAATATTTGCTGCTTGCTGTTTTTATTGTTTAAAGAAACAATAAAAAATTCTGCTTAAATTCTGCTCAGGGGGTCACGAGGTTATTACTGGGGGTCGTGAGCTGTCAGCCTCCACCTCAAACGCCGCTTTGCCTCCAGCATTTATAATAGTGTTAAATATATTAAAAAGTGTTTTTAATTTATAAGGGGGGGTGTCACACTCAGAGGTTTGCTATGTGAAAGGGTCACCAGGACAAAAGTTTGAGAACCACTGAATTAACCCCTCTGAAGCCTCAGGGAATGCGGGGGGGTGGGTCTCCCTTGGTAGGGTTGGGAAGGAGGTAGGTGGTGTAGGATATTGCTCTTCTCATGTGATCCCTCCCCCAGTGGCTAATTTTAAATGAAGCTACCCTCCCCTGACATGAATCTCCCTGTGGCACTGAAATTAAATATAGACTATAATTTGGCATTTGAGAAGTGAAGGGGATGGTAGCCCTAATGGAAAAGCTAACAGCTCGGCTCTTCTGCAAGCCTCAAACTGCTGAATGAGCTTTAGGGTAGGGAAGGCTGTGCCTCCCAGACAGCCTGGCCCTGCCCCCTATCTGACCCCCTCCCCACTTCCTGCCCCCCGACTGCCCCCCTCAGAATCCCTGACCCATCCTGCTCCTTGTCCCCTCACCGTTCCCCAGAGATCCCACCCCCCACAACCACCACCCCGGGACCCCACCCCTGCTCCCTGTCCCCTGACTGCCCCGACCCCTATCCACCCCCACCCCTGCTGAGTCCAGACAGACCCCCGGAATGTCCACAATCCAATCCCCCTGTCCCCTGACCTCTCCCCCAACCTCTGCCTCCTCCCTGTCTCCTGACTGTCCCCGGGACTCCCTTCCCCTTATCCAACCCCCCTGGCCCCAGCCCCAGCCTCTTACCCCCAGCTTCCCCTTCACCCGGAGCCTCATCCGGAGCCTCAGTGTGTCGCATCCAGGAGCATCCCTGAACAGTGGTACAGCTTGCCTCCGGCGGGGCCTGAGCTCCTCCCCGCTCAGAACCGCATGGTAAGGGGGCGGGGCTGCGAGCTCCAGCGGGGCGAAGCTCAGGTCCCACCGGAGCCACGCTGCAGCTGTTCAGGGACGCTCCTGGATGCGCTGAGGCTCCAGGACAGGGGCAGAGGCAGGGTCGGGCCGGGGCGGGAGCCTCAGCCGTTCTCTTGGGGGGCCCCTGCGGAGCACGGGGCCTGGGGCAAATTGCCCCACTTGCCCCGCCTCTGGGCGGCCCTGGAAAGAGGAACAGAGGGCGTGAGGGAGCAAGTGAAGGAGACAAAGGAGCAGAGACAGAGCGGAAGAGGCAGAATGACAGGGTGGGGGAGAAAGAGGAAGGAGGAGTGAAGAAGACTATGGGAGCTCCTCTCCCCACAGCTGGGAAGACCTGCAGCAGGATGGGGAGAGCCCTGTGCCCAGGCCACATTCAACAGTGGATGGGAGCAGGGAAGGGCCCAGAGGAGCACTGGCAAGTAGCAGCAGTGCTGATCCAAGAGCCCACCAGCACCTGCTCTGGTGAGTCCCAGAGTCCACCTGCCAAGCCTGGGAGGGGCAAAGGGAAGTGACTCGGCCCTCTAAGCTTCATACCTGAGGTTGTTCACAATGCTCAACTGCAACCGCGCTGGCCACGTGAGGGCCTGCCCCCAAGAGGTGCTGAGCTTGCATATCTCCCATCAGTCACTGGGAGTTGAATGCTCAGCACTGCCCTTCTGGATGGCCAGTGAGGGGCTCCTGAAAGAACCCCATAGGCACCTCTCAGCCAGAAGATGGTGCACATGATGCAGGCCTGGGATGTGACCCAGGAAAAGGTGTCGCTGGGCTGGGGTGGAGGCTAGGGAAGCGTCTCTAGCCTGAAATGAGTCAGGGGGTTCTGCTGTAACAGGAAGACCAGCGTGGTATAGCATGAGCGTGAAAAGGCATGGACACATCTGGGGCCAGGTTTTCCAAGGGCATTTTGAGTGCGGAGGGCTCTTGAAAATTGAGCCATGAGGGTCACAGAGGGAGCTGCTGGGTGCTGAGCTCTCTGGAAAATCTGGCTCCAGCCCTGAGCTTTTCAGAAAATCAAGGTGATGCCGTGCTGCATTCTCGGAAGAGCCACATAATGCATGGCCCTATCCTGTGCCAGTGAAGGTGGGGGTGGGGATATACTAGTCACTTATTAAAACTCATGACATCAAGGTCTGTGATATGAGCAGTGCTTCATAACTGAGCTATACCTTTTAAATCAATCCATTATTGGACATAATGTAACCAGGAAATTCAGATTCTAATAGTAAGTCATTAAAGACAATCTCCTAGAAATTCCGAGTGTGTTTAGCAAGTATGTCAGTTGAAACTCGCTAGGTGTATTGCTCCTTCAACAGATAACAGCTCTTGGGGAATTCGCTAAACATTAGTATTTTAATAGCACTGAAGCCCAGCTCCTTTCAACCCCCCACTCAGCACAGTACCATTCTGTGCAAGTAATCTCACTGCGGCGATGCACATAGTAAAGTACTACACTGCATGCATGAGGGGACCAGAATCTGGCCCTGAGCTTTGTTTAGCAGATGTGAGCCTCTTTCCTGCACCAGGCCTACGCTATTTATTTGATATGTTTACCTGATGCTGATGAGGTTTGTGCCCTCTTTGGAATGAGTGGCCTTGTTGCAAAACAACGTCTCTTGAGTACTTAAAAGTGTGGGGGGAGGAGGAAACTGTACAGGCCACAAGGTTAGCAGGGAGAGCTCTTGAGCTATTTGATTTTACACTGTTATTTTACATTGTTATTTCAGTGTTATTTTAATGACAGAGTGGAAACTGAATGTGTTACCAAGGAAAAACTGCTTATGACAAAATATGAACAACTGAATACATAATCATCATCCCGATGCTGGGAACAGACATCCGCAGACAGTTGCAATCTCTCAATCAGACGTGGTAGCTGCAGCCCAATGATACTCGTTCTTTCCAGCTGGAAATCCCCATTTTATTCAAAATGCAGCAGCACAGGGGAGCACTGTGTAGTGAATGGAGCAGCGTGGAGGTAAAAACTGGCTTTTAAAGGGCTAGTTGGAGTCCTGGCACAGGGGAGGGAGGGAGCAGCCAGTGGTATTAACGTCACAGTTAGGTCTCTGGAAGCTTAGGGTCGGATTTTCAAAGATACTTAGGCCATGTCTACACTGCAGCAGCACAGTGACTGCACTGCAGCTGTCCGCTCTAGCGTAGACACTTCCTACACTGATGGAAGGGGTCTTTCTGTCAACTATGATGCTCAGCGGCAGAAGGGGTTCTTCTGTCATGTAGTAAATTCAACTCTCAGAGGCAGCAGCTAGGTTGACGGAAGAATTCTTATGTCAATCTAGCAGTGTCCACACTGGGGCTTAGGTCGCCTTAGCTATGTCTCTCAGGAATGTGAATTTTTCACACCCCTGAGCATCCTAGCTAGCTTGGCCTAAGTTTTAGGTGTAGACTAGGCCCAAGCCTGAGTGGTGTACATCAGAACTAAGGGCCTAAAGATATAGATAGGCACATTGTGGAATATTCAAAAGCAGCCAGTGGGAGTTAGATGCTTTTGAAAATCTTACTACATGACAGAAGAACCCCTTCTGCCGCTGTAGTAAGTGTCTGCGCTACAGTGGTGCAGTGCTGCCGTAGTGTCCAGTGCAGACATTCCTCCTACACATAAACCTTTATATCAGCATAGGTGAGTGTAGACAAGCAGTTTCACCCCTGTGGTGCCTCCTGCTGGTCTCTCAGGGAATTAGCTCATTCCAGCTCTGGAGCGCCTTCTGCAGGCCGGTGATCTGCCTGTCCTCCCAGGACCCCGGTGTCCTTTTAACTGGGGTGCTGCTTCCTGGCAGTACCCCACCAGTCTGGGTATCCCCTCCCTGGGGAACCCCCAACCCACTATCCCCACTTTGCCTCAGTTTGGCTACTGCCCAGTCTCCTCTAGCCCAGTTCACTGGGGCAGACTGCAGTATCCGCCACTCATCACTGGCAAGGGTGGGTTTGGACCTGCTGCCTTTGCCTACCCCTTGGGATGCCCTCTGCAACCCCCCGTACCTCTTGGCCTTATGCTAGGCCACCGCCTGGGGCTTTCCAGGCAGCAGCTCCTCTGCCTTTCCCCAGCCCTGCTCCACTCAGGTACCCTGTGTCTAGCTCCCTGCAGCCAGGCCCTTCTCCCTCTACAGGCAGAAGGAGACTGACTGGTCCTCTGGCTCACAGCCTTTTATAGGGGCCAGCTGGGCCTGATTGGGGCCTTGCCACAGCTGAGCCTGCTTTCCCCCAATCAGCCCAGGGTTCTTTCCCCAACCACAGCCCTCTCCCAGGCTGTTTTAAGCCCTGAAGGGCAGGAGCGGGTAACCACCCCGCTACAGTGAGGGATGTGAAAAAAACACACCCCCTTACGACACAGCTATGCCAAGAAAACCCCCAGTGTAGACGCAGCTATGCCAATAGATGAGTGCTTCTGTCAGCTTAGCTAACCCTGTTTGAGGAGGAAGTCATCCTAAATCTGCAGGAAAAACTCCTGTCGGCACATGCCTCATTTGAACTAAGGGGCATAGGCCCTTTAGTGTAGACACACTAGAGCAGTGGTTCTCAATCAGGGGAATGTGTACTCCTGGGGGTACTCAGAGGTCTTCCCAGGGATATATCAACTCATCTAGACATTTGTCTACTTTTACAACAGGCTACATAAAAAGAACTAGCGAAGTCAGTACAAATTAAAATTTCATACAATGACGTGTTTATACTGCTCTGTGTACTATACACTGAAATGTAAGTACAACATTTTATTCTGATAGGGTATTTTTATAATTATGTGGTAAAAATTAGAAAGTCAGCAATTTTTAAGTAACAGTGTGCTGTGAGACTTGTGTATTTTAGCTCTGATTTTGTAAGCAAGCAGGTTTTAAGTGAGGTGTAACTTGAGGGTACGCAAGACCCTGAAAAGGGCACAGTCATCTGGAAAGGTTGAGAGCCACTGCACGAGGTGACACCGCACAGCTCTTAGGCTTTATTTAATGAACTAGGTAAAGCGACTGTATTTGTCAGATGAACATGTCATTTGGTTCCCTTAACCTTAAATTCCTGTGGGAACAAATTATTTTTGTTCTCTTGCTTTATAAAAGCTGGTTCGATGTAAGTGAATGAGAGGGCACTTTCTGTGTAACTTGCAGGGTAGGGATGAACAGGAATTCAGAGAGTGTGTTTAGAAAAAGCCAAGAACACTTGACTGCTAATCAGAATCCTCATTTGGACACTAGTGGATGCAGTGTATGATACCCGGCTTCTTGAGCTTGTCTATACCAAGACTCCCTGTCACTGCTGGGACACGACTCTCCTTCCCTTCTACCTTCCCCTTCTATTTAGCAATAGGGGAAAGGCCAAGTGGCTCCAGTCCCTCCAGGCACCTGTTCACAACCCTTTTTGCTGGGGGTTGCAATGCACACGTTGAGAACACATTGTGTAAAGTCGCCAATGTTTGCAGAATTTGGGACTGTGATGAGACTAAGCACTGTAACAGGAACTGAGGACACAGGAAGTCCCACAACATGGGTAGCACTCTGTTCTGATTTGGCTTCAGAGAAGTAAGTGCTGATCTCTTTTTGGAAAGGCAGAAATTGGAGTTGGATGTACAGCTGGAGAAAGACCTGCCATTGCCCTCTTCAGCCCTACACAGAACCTGCTGTATTCCACAGTAAAGAGATTAAAACAGCCAGAGCAGACCTGAGTAAATCCCATGCCGGACTTTACTCAATGCCATTCCACTGAAGCCAAGTGGATTTCACAGAGCTGTAAATCAGTACAGAACTGGCACAATGAGTGTTGAACACACATCTGACCCTTTTGCCTTGGGGCTGTTTCTAATCTCCTCTCCCAGATTGGCTAGCACCTCAGGTACATGGCAGAGATGGGTCCATGACACTGTGGGTATTACTTTCCTTCTGGTGATCATCTTTGATCAAGAAGAATATGGAATATTGAATATGGAAGCACTTAACCATGTGCTTAACTTTAATCACATGCCTAATTGCTTTGGCCCCCATGTAAATTGCCAAGCTCGGAATGTTCCCTTCCTGATTCTAAGAGGTCTGATAATGCTGTTACAGATTCAGGGTCCGATTCTATGTTGCCGAGAGCCTTGTATAGTTATTTCCACATGTGCCCAGGGAGTATGAAAGGCGAATCTTGCAGTGTTTTATGGACACTTTGCCCAGGTTTAAATGGCCACACAGGGTGCAGGGAAGTGGAGAAATCAGTCCCTTGGTTTATTTCTACAGCTCATGCTTCCTAGGTGGATTCCCCGTGGTAGCATATGCAAGATGCAAAACAATCAAATCTTGGAGAAAGATGAGATGAGATGACGTCTTCCTTTCCCCCAGACACTAACGCAAAACATCTGGCCACTGCATTCTAATCTTCTATTTCACTCCATGCAACTGAGGCCCAAGATCTCCCTACCTCAGTATAAGTCGGAGCAAAATGACGTGTGACTTTACCATGCAGCACGGTTGCTTACTTGCTTCTCTGCATGGCTGTGTCCTACAGGAGGCGACATGGTCCCCCTGAGGAAATACATTTTCTTCTAGCAATTTTGTATTACTGTCCAGCAAAAGATGACATGACTGACTAATCCAACAAGTGCTTTATCAGCTTGTGTTTGCAGCCGATTCAAAGACAATGCCCCAAACAGTCATTCCCCAGGAATGCAGATCTTACAGCTTTGGCATTAAATTTCACTTAATGGAATTTGCTGCACAGATAAAACACAAAAACAGTAAGTCCTGACTCTGAGGACATTTCCTCTGATAACAGTCGACATAGGAAAAAATATAAAATATCCACTAGTTTGTCTGAGGTCAATGATTTAAAAAAACAATGTTTAAAAAGTCCAGACGAACTCCACTGAAGACCAGCTTTCAAACTGAGGAGGTATTTTAGCCTGACTGCTAAATCATGTGACTTTACTTCTTGCAGGCCCCACATTACAAGACTGGCACCAGAAGCTGCAGAGGACTCAACAGTGATCACTTACACTCCAGAACAAAACATATTTCATTTCTGATGTTCTAAGTTTTACCATAGATCGTAAATTAAGATGTAAATCTGGTGCTACACTGCCTCACTGAAAAGTGGCATTGAATGTTATCTAGTACTTTAAATAAATATCAACGTAGGAAAATTAAGATCTACAGACATGAGACATTCTAAAAGATGTCATGTCAATTGCAATGGTCTTTCATATCTTGTGCTGCTTTGAGGGACCAGCAGCTGCTTGCTATAGGAACAAGGGGTGGGACCAAGAAATCTAGCTCATGTAAGAGGGTTTTTTTGTTCTGATGTTCTTTGGGTGGCAAAGCTCTCCCTCATCCACTCCTCTAGTTTAGCTATGAAGTTCCTTGCCAGGGTCTTACTTCACTCCTGGTTTTGTAGCTTATATAGACTCTCCACTGCTCCAGGGCATCCATTAAAAAAATTCTAGTGAAAATCTATCTGGGCATCTGCAGACCCGTATAGGAACAGGTATTGCAGAATGAGAACAGTAAATCCATGGCAGTTTTATGTCTAGCTACTTTTTCCCCATGAAAGGCCATGTTCTCACCAGTGCCTGCACTTTGTTTTGTCTGGATTCTTTCCTGCACCCCTCCTTCCCGGCAGTGAATTCTGCAGGCTCTGAATTTTCCATGCTATATGTCTCCTTCCCTAGGACTCACTTATGGAGAGGGATGACTTAGCTCTTTGTGCCAAAGGAGGGACTTAAAACCAGAGATTTAAAATTCAGATGGCATTCCCTGCCAGATTAAACTGATTTGAAGATAGGTCAATTCTGCAGCACAAACTGCTTGACAATGTTTCTTGAACTGCCAGATAAAGGCACCATGCAACCATGGAGCATATTTTCTGCTCATAAGAAGTCTCCATTCAGATTTCATATGAGTTCATGTCTCCTACTTGTTGGTCTGTGTGACAGTTTTGAAAGTAAGGTTTGATGTGTTTGCAATCTCTGTTAAAATGTTCCACCATGGAGGATATTAGTGAAGAAGCTCAGAACAGCTTGGCATCTGCTATCACAGTTTTCCCCCCCCATATTTGAGGGGTGAATTTCAGGGCTTATGAATTAATAGCACGGTCTGCAGGAAAGCACAGGGCAGGCAGATGCTCTCTGTCCCAGTCACCTGATGCACCATCAATCTTGCATCCCCTCTCCTTCTTGTTCCACTGCTAGCTATCCCTTGAGTGCAGACTTGCAGTCGTGTGGAACTGTGCGGTTGTTTCCATGATGTGGACTAACGTCCATCGTGAGGAGATCGTCGGAGCTGATTTTATCAGTGAGGAGGCTAGGATTTGAACCTCTGTCAGGTAAGATTTAAAAACCAACAAAAAGTTAGAACACTAACCCAGTGTCCCCTGCAGACTGACCCTGCTTGGAGCACTCTAACGTATGGGTATGATAGGACTATGTGAAATGGCAACCCCTGTGACCCAAGATCCTCTGGATGCCAACCTGGCAAAGGGCACTGGGGTATAATGGGGTACTGGGCGCACTTGTGTTTCCCATAAGAATGTCATATACTGTTTCTAATGAACCTGTGTCACACTGGTGGTCCTAACCATTGTGAGATGTATGTATGGAGAATGTGTGAGAAGTTATTGTATATATGTACTAAAAATCATGTTCTCTAGGTCTGTAGTTTAAAAACAGGTCACTTGAGATCAACTCCTCCAGACAAGAGATGGGGAAACACCTTATCTCCAGAGGCGACCCAAGTGTCTTGTACGTCAATAGGAGTCTATTAGCATTCTAAGGCAAATGCTGATGAAGAGCTGGTGGAGATTGAGAAGGAAACTAACAGGAAGAGGTAAACAAGATCAAAATAGAGTTTCCCCAACCCCCGCTCCCATCAGGAAAGGTCTGGTCTGGTATATTGAGGGGTGCAAAAAGACACCCTGGCATCCTTCACTTAGGAAGTAAACTGACAGTGAGTTGGCTTCATGAAAAATGAGTCTCAGACGGGCTTGGGTGAAAACACTGAACAGAATTTTGGGTTAGCTAAGCTTCTTTAGATAGGAGGACAACTTGTTAGTTAAGTTTAGTCTTTAGAATGTGTAATGTGATGTTGTTTTATATGTAACCATTTGTTCCCATCTCTCACGCTCTTTTTATTTGAATATTCTTTCTTAAATACATTTCCTTTTTGTTTCATAATTGAACTCAAGCGCTGTGCCTATTACAGGAGGAGTCTAAGGTAAAACTGGTAAATCATGGCACATTGTTCCTTTGGGAGCAGAGCCTGGGATGTCTGTGGGTATCCGGTGACCAGGGACTGGATACCAAAGGGCGACACCTTGAAAGGACTCAGGGGCTGGAGTGCATCTGTTGTCAATCTGCAAGGCAAAGAGAGGGCTGGGATAGCCCAGAGGAGAGTGCTTGAGTAGCTGACAGGCTGGTTACATTAGGAAGCTAATTGCCAGCGGACAAAGGCAAGACATCTTCATGCTGGAGGCAGGTGGCACCAAGGTGACTCACACCCCTGCATGCTCCAGGAAGTGAAAAATAGCTTTTGGGGGAGTTGCTGTTTGCTGATGCACTGACCTATCTGAGGTGCTGGATTACAGTGTGGGTGAGATCAATTTCCTGTGGAGCACCACAAAACCTCCTGGGAAAAGGCAGGGCAAATTCTGGTGGCCAGGCAGGCAGAGCACGGTCCTTGCTCACTGCCTGAGATACCACTTGATCCTGGCTCTTACTGTTCCCCTGTCCTTTGGGTTGCAATGGGAGACTGCCCATTTCCTCGAGTGGCAAGTTTGCCTCTAGTGTAGGCTGGTAGAGTACCTCCAATGAAACGTGCGGCAGATTTGTGCCATGAAGAATCGTTTTGCTTCTAACTGCTCTAGTGAAGGCTTAGCAGGGGACTCCTCACTCATGACCAGGGTGACACCTGAATGGCTTCCAAGATGTCCAGGAGTCTAGTCTTGTCATGAGCCAGCCTGATGCTCTCTGTTGACATCTCTATGCAGTGAGCCGACAGTGACAGATGTCAGGTTCTACCCAGAGCATAGCCCCTACCTAGCTTCCCTCCTCTCCCCCCGTACCATTAACCCATTAACCCTATGTGTAGAGTGACCAGATGTCCCGATAAAATCAGGACCGTCCCAATATTTGGGTGGTTGTCCCGTGACCCTCCTCCCCCATGTGTCCCGATATTTTCTTCATCTCATCTGGTCACCCTACCTACGTGCTTGCCATGGCATCTCCAGGAACTCTGCCGTCTAAATGTCTCTGATGGCGGCAGCACAAAGGGCTGATGTGGTGCACAGGGGTAGCTTCTAGAGCTGGTTGGGAAATGGCTTTTTGTTCCTGCCAAAGATTTAGCAAAAATAGAAATGTTTCTTCTGAAATTGTTGCATTTTTCTCAAAAACCAAAACGTTTAATCCAAAAACTGATGTTTGGGATGGGGTGAGGGGAAGGTTGATCAAAACTCTTGAGGTTTTGAGTGAAGCTTTTCACTTCTGATTACTCAAAACCCAAACAATTTAGTCAAAATTGAGCATTTTCCAAAGAAATGGAGATGGATCACTTGATCACCTGTTCTGTTGATTCCCTCTGAGGCACCTGGCATTGGTCACTGTCGGAAGACAGGATACTGGGCTACACGGACCATTGGTCTGATCCAGTATGGCTATATTGATGGTCTTGATCATTGCCTGTTAGGTTCACTCCCTCAGGGGCACCTGGCATTGGCCACTGTCGGTAGACAGATACTGGGCTAGATGGACCTTTGGTCTGACCCGGTACGGCCTTTCTTATGTTCTTATGTACATTTTCATTTTGAGGAAAGCCATTCTTCACTGAAAAAAATGTTTTCAAATGAAAACTGTTGGCCTGCTCTAGTTAGCTATTCAAAGTGTATCATCCGTTTGGGGACAACGTATGTACAGACTGCTCCTTTTCTGCATTCACATTCCTCTTCTGCACCAAACGAGAGCAGAAAACCAAAAGCATCCATCGTATGTGGTATGTAGAGCTGTGGCTAGCAGGGCCCAGAACCTCAGATGGTGTAAACCAGCATAGCTCCACTGAAATCAATGCAACTATGCAAATTTACACCAACTGAGGATCTGGCTTCAGGTGTCATACTCTGCTTCACTGCGAAAGATCTAGTGCTGGGGGTGTTCTATGCCAGATCGATGCAGTGTCTGCAGCTACTTTGGAGACTGTGTTGAAATGGGCAGCAGAGCAGCATACCCTAGAACCCCCAATAGCCCACAGAGGAGTAACAAGACTTTGGAAATTTCATTTCCCAAGCACGTGTTCCCTGCATCCACTCAGGGTTTAGATCAAACTTCCAGAGCAGGAGCATTTGACTTTGGAAATTCCCATTTTTGCCTGACCACCCAGCCCCGGGCCACCAGAGTCCGTGCTGTGTGGCCCTTTAAAACTCCACTGCACGTACAAATGAGTTTCTGGCTAAACATGGGAGAGCTGCCAGGGTCAGTGATGCAGCATGCTGTGCTGTTACTCCATACTAATATGGCCACATGTGTTACAATACATTCAACCGTATTAGCTGAAAAGGGGAAAACATCCACCAAGTCTATCCAATTGTTACCCCTTACCTCTCATTCTAATGAAAGAAGGCAGTCCAATGATTACATGGAGAATAATTCAGGAGAACCATCCTCCATATGCCTGCAGCATACACCTGGGAGAGAACAGAGACCCAGAGAGACACTGATTCGCCCACAATCACAAGGGAACTGAATTCTGCTGAGTCCTACTCCCTTGCTTTATCCACAAGACAAGACCATCCTTCCTTTGTGTAATGGAGTGAAAGCCCACCAGTCAAAAACGGCAGGGAGTGAGGAACGTTGCCTGGCGCTCTGCAGCAGACTGTACATGGCGTTCATGCAGCACTGGCATTTTCCTATCAAAACCAGTTCTTTTTATAATCCATCAATACCACCCTGTCGTGGGGTGTGTGGCCCCCACATTGGCCCAGCGACCAAAGAGTTAATGCAGGCGCTGCCGGCCATTGCTGATTGGAAGCCTTTCAGCAGCTGGGAGGACAAAAGGGCTGAGAAGCAGAGGGGAGGGGCGGCTACCAGAGAAGAGAGCAGACTGGAGAAAGGAGTGACTGCCAGCAAGCTACTAAACAGCCCAGGAGGGGACGAACTGACCAACAGGCAGGAGAGCCTGCAAAGATCTAGGAGTGCATAGGCCTGGGTCCCCCTACAAAACCCCCTGACAGGCTTGGGAGCAGAGAAAGGGTTTCAGACACTGCTAGGCCCCAGGAATAGACTGACAGCCCCGCGGCACTGAGCCATGTGAGTCCCGGGGCTGCACCAGGCTTGCATCTGCTTTGCTGGCCATTTCCCCGAGCTGGTAAAGATTAAGGATACCAGATTCTACCAATGCTCAAGAATATTCCCTGTAAAAGAATAAAAGCATCATACACCAAAGCTCGGTGCGCACAGCACATAGGGTTTACTGAACAAGGTGAGATCAGGACCTTTTGCTGTTCTGACAGTAATGATGACCACGACAGCAGTCACGGCTGCATCATGATCAGGTATTTTGATCAGGATGCTGCAAGATTTGTTAAAAAGCATCTGGTGGTGCCTGTATCCCACGTTATAAGTGCCAAGAGCCTATTTGAATTGCTAATTTTAGTTTTCATGGTATATAGCTGTCCTTCCACAAATGCAATTAGATTCCTCTGACTCCGCAAATACGATGATGAGCAAACACAATTAATTCTGTGTTCAGGAAAGGAAATGAGATATCAGCTCCTGTATACTGTTTCCTATGTCTTTCTCAGGTTTGCCACTTTGGCCTTGTCTAAACACAGAATTTTCACCAGTTTAACTAAAACTGGTTCTTGTGCAAACCCCACTATGGAAACACTTTTAATGGTTTAATTCTGGCTACATTGATTTATCTTGTACCTTTACATTTACCAGTGCAAACTAACCTACTAAAAGTTTAAGTGCTCATCAAGGATTTTGCATGGCTTACCTAAACTGGCTTAAAATCACATTGTTAAATTAATCCAGCCTTGCTCTGTGTGTAGAAGCAAACTTTTGGAACTAAACCTGCAGTGAAAGAAATCCCCAGAGTAGTGGAAGGCGTGTTGGGTAACATTTTAATGGAAGTGCAAAGCAAAAGCAGGAATATTCCTAGTAGCAACAGTGGTGCAATGCAAATGCATTGCCCCATATCAAATCTGAAATGCAATGCAGGCAGGATTCAGGGATATTGATGGTTATTCGATGGAGATGGACTCATTGTTCTCAGTGGTACCTGATGACAGAACAAGGAGTAATGGTCTCAAGTTGCAGTGGGGGAGGTCTAGGTTGGATATTAGGAAACACTATTTCACTAGGAGGGTGGTGAAGCACTGGAATGGGTTACCTAGGGTGGTGGTGGAATCTCCTTCCTTAGAGGTTTTTAAGGTCAGGCTTGACAAAGCCCTGGCTGGGATGATTTAGCTGGTGTTGGTCCTGCTCTGAGCAGCGGGTTGGACTAGATGACCTCCTGAGGTCCCTTCCAACCCTGATATTCTATGATTCTATGATTAATTTAGTTGCATGTCATATTGTTTTAAACAAAAGATTCTAAAGTCTGAGAGAACATGCATCCTCTTAGAACTTGGGAGGAATATCATTTGTCTGAATTTCAGAGACCAAAAGCACTAGATGAAGCTCTCTGTTGGCACCACAGCTAAAGTTGTCATTCCATCCAACCCAGATCTGCACGGGCAAGGTTTTACAGCTGTCTGTGGAAAATCCTGCACAGCAGCAGTAGAGGCAGGGGCGGCTCTAGGCACCAGCGGCTGCGCCGCCCGCTGGCATCCTCCATTTGGCTCGTGAGAGCGCCGCATGCATGCCGCGGCAGGTCCAGCGGAGGGAGCTCGGGCGGCTCGCCGCAGCCGCAGCTGCGCCGGGGCGGGTCGCCGCCCGAGCGGACCTGCTCAGGAGCGACGCGCTGAAGGACCGCGATCCTCCCCGGGCTCCTCCAAGAGCTCGGACCTCCGGGATGAAGGGACCCGCCGCTCAGGAAGGGCGGCGGAGACGGCCGGAGCCGCGCGCGCAGCGAGGCTTAGTAGAGGTGTACGTTTATGACTGGCCAGTCAGCATTACCAGGTGGGTATCAACTTGTGACCAAGTGTGCTGGACCATTTAAAGCAGATTTATGGCTCAAGTACAGCAAAGTTTTGGATCTGATATTCCAGAGAGAGACCTGGGAACCGTTGGCTGGGCAGCAGTCTGATATATGCAGGTACATGTTAGTGAGGTTACTGTTTACTATTTGTATTGTGGTAGCACTTAGGAAGTCCCATTGTGCAAGGCCCTGTACAAACATAGCAATGAGACTCCCTACCCAAAGAGCTCACAACTGTTAGAGGTCTGTGTCTCATACGCACAGCATGTGAGGCCAGAGAGCTTAGCACACTGCATGTTACTCAGGAGCACTTATGCCACCAGAAGTAGCTAAAAGAACCAGGGGCCATTGCTGATTTGCCCTTCTCCAGGATGGGACAGGAGAAGGGAGGGCTACTGCTCTTGAAGCTTTGAGAGTCCGCTACAGTGAGGCCCAGGAGACAGCCTGTGTATGCCCGCTTTACCAGGGATAACTGGCCACAGGTCCTGCCGCTGGAAGTATGTGTTAAGGGAAGTGTGTGGCTAGAAAGACACGTAGGAAAAGCTGAGTTCTGCACAACAGCTCCAGCTCTGCAGAATCATGTTTTTGTTCATGCATATGAAGTAGGGCCTGAGGGGACCAAAGCTCTGTCTGGCGGAAGCAGGCTGATATAAGAAATAGGACCCAGACTGCAAAGGTATTTACATGCCTAAATCCCCTGGGCTTCAGTGTGCATTAGGTGCCTGGATACATGTGGGAATCTGGACCTATGGCCACTCCCAGCAGTGTCTTTATTCCCCGGCATTCCCAACCAGTTCTGGTGCACACCCCTGTGGAATCGGAGCTGGGGTGGACAGGGGCCTGGCTTTGATTTATTCGATAGATCTAGTAATTGATTTGATTCGTTCCATTTGTACCTACCAAAATAGGGCTTGGGTGGTGCACAGGCTTTGTGCCGGCTCTCTGCACAGGGGTGGATTTCACCGAGGTGCATGCACATGCTGTGAAGAGTTCATACCATGAACTCTAATGTCCGTTTGCATTCCAGATTAGACTCAAAAGGTCTGATTCGCAATCACCTGATAGCATGAGCCCACCTCCACTGAACAGCACCAGGCAAGGAGCCCCCAGCTCAAAGATGACTAAGATGGACCAGACTGGTGGGGGGGCATGCCTGGGTCAGACCTGTGCTTTGAGTCCCTGCCACAACATGCCTCATAGGGGCTTCTGCTCCATGGCCATTGGGGGAACCAGTTTTAGTGGCCCTCAAGTCTGCACCGGGAGATGAACAGCCCCTGAATTCAGGAGTCACAAACTGCCCCCTTGGTCCCTGCACTCACCTGAGTGCCCGCACAGCCTGCTTGAGATTAGAGTGTAGGGGAAAGAGGCTACATGCAGCATTGGCAGCCCCACACATTCCAAAATCAGGAGTCAGGCCTCCAAAAATCATGAGATTGTCTGGAAATTCATAAGATTTTTTTAAGCTACATGTTGGGGCTTTTTTGGGGTGTGGGGGCCTTCCAGTTTCAGAGCCTTTAGGATCCTCTTGGGTCATGTTTTCAAGCTTTCATCTGCAACTACAACTTCCTTTTTATTTTCAGTGAAAGATGAGATTCTCACTTAATCCCTTGTCTCCTGAAGCTGGGGATGTATGTAAAACATCAAGAGTTGGTAACCTGGTATTTCCCTTTATTGCTGCCAGTTAATTGCAGTTCTTTCCCACCATTAATTGTCTACAACAACCACAGAAACCATCTCTAAAACCAGGAGTTGTTGCCTTAGGCAGTGACACTAAGCCCTTTTAGCAGCAAAGCTGCCACTGAGTGAGTAGGACAAAGGGAGACAAACTGCAGGAGCAGAAATCTATTGTGGAAAATAGTTAGCAAAATCCTCCCATAGATTTGAATGGCCTGCAAGAATTCTGTGGGCTTTCCGGTCAGGGGGTAGGGAGCTGCCCTGCCACAATACCAAGGATAGCAACTTTTTCTTTCCACAGCCTCATCAAAAACTAGAATTTTCTACTGGTATTTTATCCTTTTCTAAACCCTTCACCGAGTGCACTGCGAGCGCGCTCTGTCCCTCATTTACTTTACAGCCCCTGGCCATGGCTCTAAATGGTATGATGCAGGACTTACATGGGTTTTGGCCAGTCAATGTTTTTGCTATACTCACACATTCAGCGTTTATACTTTAGCAGCTACTAGAAGACATTTATTAACAGGACATTAACCCCTTAACTCTGATGGTATTGGTGACATGGCTTAGTTCCTGGAACACTACCAGTTCCAGTAAGTGTGGTTCTCTCTCCTTTTCCTATCGTCTTATTTCTTGCTTCATGTCTGTTTCTATGTCTTTCAGAATTTTTTTAAAAGATTCATGTCCCCTCTCATTGCTCCCTTTTTTCCTCCCTCTCCCATGTGTCATGACATCTACAGAACTAAAGACATTCTTAAACAGAAGACATATATTAAATAAAACAGCTACAAAAGCTATAAACAGTTTCCACATAGCTTGAGTTCCAGCTTTGATTCTTGTTTACCAAGGACCACACCCCATCTGGAATTCTCTGCATACTGCAGAGACATCTAGTGGCTGAGTTATTTACAGCAAGTAAACATGCCATTACACCATGCGTACAATTTCCCACTCCTCTCTTTCTTCCAGAATATCGTCCAATCAGTCCCATCCTATCACTACTGCCTCTTCTGCCTTATCTCTTGGTGAGCCCTACCCACCCACTGATTTTACTACTATGTTCCCTCTCACCCCTCCTCCAACAGGATTAGCAGAGAAAACAGAGATCTTGTGAGCTTGGATTGAAGAGAACTATGAGCTTGGATTCCAAGGTATGAAGTTGTGGTTCTGCATTTCTGAAGTCACAGGCCAGGAATGTGTTGAGGGTGGAAGGAAGACATCCCCAAGAGGCAGCTAATTTAATTTGGCTGGGCCTACTTTGAACCAAACCAGAAAGCCCATGGCAAAGATGCCTTACTACTATCTCCACATTTTCTATGACATCTTTCTTCCATTCCATTCAGAAATCAGAAGCCCATTGCTAGGTCAAATATTCTCCTAGACACCTCTCTTGTGCAATAGCAGCTACGGTTATGGCGTAAGAGAAAGGAAGCTAGTATTATTAATCATTATTAGTATTGCAGTAGCACCTAGGAATTCCAGTACTGCAGTGGGGCCCCATTGTGCCAGGCACTGTATAAACACAGAACATAAAGTCAGTCCCCCTGCTCCAGGAGCTTAGAGTCTCAGCATAAGACAACAGGTGGCTACAGACAGATGGGGGAGTCATGAGATGATAAAAGCGACAAAGAGTCCCGTGGCATCTTATAGACTAACAGACGTATTGGAGCATGAGCTTTCATGGGTGAATACCCACTTCGTCGGATGCATGTCCAGACTAACACAGCTACCCCTCTGATTCATGAGATGATGTTAGCCATCATGATGGGAAGCGGTTCAGCACATCCGCAGCCTAACCATTGTCAAGTATGCCCTTAAGTTGATCATGGCATGGCTGTATCTGCCTAATGGTTCAAGATGAAGCCAACTTTCCACTCTGTCTGGTTTATTTGCTTTCAATTCCTGCTATCAAACTTCCACAGGTAGAAACCAACCCACCTGAAACATCACTGGCCACATCTCCTGCTAGCACTGAGTTGTTCTGGGAAGCTTGGAGTGGGGTCAGAAAATGTGTTTTAGAGTCACAGGGATTCATAAACCATTCCCTCTTGTTCAGTTGTTAAAAACATTCCTAGCTTTTCTGGCTCATCCTGTCTTCCCAATGTCTCCACCTTCCCACTCTGCAGTTGTTCAGTTCCACTGGTGTTATGGAGGAAAGGGGCCTTGTAGAATGTGTTGAGGTGGGTTAGTATTGGACTCTGACTTAGGGACCTCTTGGTGCCAACTGGAATAGGGCACAGAGAAGCATGAGTTAGAGTTCCCCTGGGTCTAGTATGTGCATACTAGTTCACAAGAGAGTGCCAGGTATGGTCTCTACTGAAAGTCTGTGTCACACTGGTCCTCATAATGATTGCAAGATGTATCTATAGACAATAGATAAGGAATTATATATATTGAAACATATGTTCTTGAAGTCTGTGAGTTGGGGCTGGTCACCAGAAGTTGATGAACCAGTTTCTCTTAGGCAAGAGATGTTTGGCTGGCTGGCTATATGTAAATTGGGTATTGTATGGTTCACAATGGATGCCCAGTTAGTCAGAGCCAAATGCTAATGAAGGGATTGTAAAATCTTCGAGAGGGAATTGACAGGATGAAATAAATCAGCAGGAGAAAGTCCTGTTTGCAATGAAGTTTTGGACTACAACTCTAGGTACAGAGCTACACGCTGTATCCTTCACCTAGGACATAAGCTGACAGTGTGTGTGTTTCATAGGGGGGTGAGAAATCACAGTCAGGCTTGGCTGAAAAACACCTGAAACTCTTGAGGTGCATCTTAAATTTATTAGACAAGGGGATGTCTTACGAGTTAAGTTGAGGCTCTAGAAAGCATGTTATGATAGCATTTATATAGCCAATATTTCCATTGAACCTTCTCATATCTGTTATACAAACTTTCACTTGTTTCCACTAAAAGCAAAGGGAAGTGTAGTGGTGAAACTGGTAAGCTGGTGTGTACCCTTCCTTCGGGAGTAGCAGATCGTTGAGTGGCCAGTGGAAGAGGGTCTGGGCACTAGGGCTGCCCGGGGGGGGGGGGGGGGGCCAATGGGCAATTTGCCCCAGGCCCCGGGCCCAGCAGGGGCCCCCATGAGAGTTTTTCAGGGCCCCTGGCTCCTTCACTCGCTCTGGGGCCCACAGAGCGTCTTCGCTGGCGGGGGGTCCTTCCTCTCCGGGACAGAAGGACCCCTCGCCGCCGAAGCGGGACCCGCTGCCGGAGTGCAGCCGGGTCTTCGGGGGTAATTCGGCGGCGGCGAGGGGGGGGGTCCTTCCTCTCCGGGACAGAAGGACCCCTTGCCGCCGAATTACCGCCGAAGCGGGACCCGCCGCTGGAGTGCAGCCGGGTCTTCGGCGGTAATTCGGCGGCGGGGGGGGGGGTGTTCCTTCCGTTCTGGGACCCGCCGCCGAAGTGCCCCGAAGACCCGCGGTGGGGGCTGCACTTCGGCGGCGGGTCCCGCTTCGGCGGTAATTCGGCAGCGGGGGATCCCTGCCGTGGGTCTTTGGGGCACTTTGGCGGTGGGTCCCGGAACGGAAGGACCCCCCGCCGCCAACTTACCGCCGAAGCGGGGCCCCCCGCCGCCGAAGACCCGGGCCCCCGGAATCCTCTGGGCGGCCCTGCTGGGCACTCCAGGGGTGTGCCTATTGCTAACCTGCAAAGGGAGAGCGGAGGCTGAGAGGGGCCTGCTTGTGTTGCCGGTGGCTGGTGAGACAGGGAGCTGACCCCTGGCAGGTACAGACAAGGCTCCCTCCTGCAAAGGGCAGGGGGTAGCAAGGTGCCTCTCAACCCCGTGTACTTCTGGGAAGCATCCCAGACTTACAAAGAGGAAAGGGTATTTCTATGTAGTAAAGTTAAACCTATAACATAATCTGCCTTGCTGCGGACCCCAGTCTGTGCTGAGCCACTGGTGGGGGAGGTGCAGAGGGGCAGTAGTCTGGGAGCGGGGAGCCTGGGAGAGATGTGAAATGGAGACGTCAGACTGCTTCGGCATGGAGGTGGGGGTGAATGCAGATGGAGGGGCCCTGGGGGCATCGAGGAGGCATAGGACTGGGGATAGGAGGCAGAGGACATGGAGAATGGGAAGGGCTCAAGGGGGAGGCCTGCAGTGGGTGCAGGGGACTGAGAGAGCATACAAAGGAACTCTTCATTCTAGATATTAAAAAACTGACCCCTAGTGGTTGTAAATAACTACTGCAGCACACACTGTCTATGACAGAGAATGTCAAGAGAGTATAAAGGGGGGGGGGGTGAGAAAGCAGAGCACAGTGAAGCTGTGGCATTATTGTAGCAATTGCTTTATACTTCTGGGGCCTCAAACCACTGTGACAGAAATTGTTAAGACACAAATAATGCAATGCTACCTGCAAGGGACTGATACACGCTGACAGCAATTCTGTAAAACGCAGCATAGAGTCCATTAGACCCCCCAGGATTGAAGCAGGCATTACACCAAATGAATAAGCTATCCACTGTGTGCTAAGGAACCCCTGGCTTAGTATTGGCATGATACAAAATCAATATGGCCCATTAAATGGATTAAAAACAGGCTAACTGATAGATCTCAAAGACTAATTGTTAATCAGGTATAGTCAGTGAGTGGGGTCCCCCAGAGACTGGTTCCCAAACCAGCACTATTCAATACTTTTATCAATAATCTGGAAAAAAACGTAAAACCATTTCTGATCATTTGCAGGTGACACAGATTCGAGTGGAAAATACCAAGGACAGATTACTTAGATTGATCTGGATCTTCTAGTAAGCTGGGTGCAATCAAACATATCTTAATACAGCCAAATGCAAGGACTTTGATCTAAGAAAATAGAATGAAGGCCATAATTACAGGCTAGGGGGCTGTATTCTGGAAAGCAGTGCCTCGAAAAGAATGTAGGGGTCATGGCAGATAGCTCAGGTTCAGTTGGTTTCCAGTACAACATTGTGACTAAGCAGGCTAACATGATCCTTCCATATATAACTAGTAGCATTGAGTGGGAGCCAGGAGGCGACATTACCTCTGTATACAGCATTGCTGAGAGCATTACTGGAATGCTGTGTCCAGTTTTGGTGACAACACTCTAAACAAAGACGCTGGCAAAACTGGAAAGGGTTCTGAAAAAAGCAAGAATGATTTTGAAGTCTGGGAAATGCGACTCTCTGGGACAGAATGAAGGGGCTTGGTTTATTCAAGGCTAATCTATGCAGCTGCTCCACTGTAGCACATCTGGTGGAAAGAGCCTTCCCATCGGCATAATAACTCCACCTCCGTGCGCGGCGGTAGCTATGTTGGTGGGAGAAGCTCTTATGCTGACATAGCACTGTTCACACAGTGGTTGGTGGTCGGTGTAACTTACGTCGCTCAGGGGGGGTTGGCTTATTCACACCCCTGAGCGACATACGTTATGTTGATGTAACCTATAGTGTAGATAAGTCCTGAGTCTAATTAAAGAAGGTTAAGAGACCACTGGATCCTTCTCTAAGTAGCAGCATAGGAAGAAGAGATTTGATACTGGAAGACTAGCTGACAAAGCACTAACGAGATCCAGGGGCTGGAAATTGAAGTCAGCAAAGTTCAAACAGTTGCCCAAAAAGATGCAAATGTTTACCAGGGAGGCTAACCACTAGAACCAAGAGATGTAAGGGATTCTCCACTACTTGGAGTCTTTAAATGAAGACAGTGTCTTACTTTTGTTGAATCACCAGTCATTGGGCTAGATGTAGAAATCACTGGGTGATGTTCTATGGCCTGTATTATGCAGAAGGTCAGACTAAATGACCATAATTTTCCCTTCTGGTTCTTAAAATTTGTGAATCAGGGTCAGGTGTGTTGCCATGGACAGCACAAAGATGAGGGATACCTGCTGAAAAAGTTCTGGCACCAGTTCAACCCCAGTAACCAAGAGCAAAAGCACCCCAGCCACTCACTAGCCCTGATGGGGTACAGGCCAGGAGTGGGGAATCTAGCTGAGAGCTCTGCATTTATTCACTGAGCTAGAAATCCTAGGTCAGCATTGCCCATCTATATCTCACCCACCTGGAGAAACACTGTTCTCAAAAGCTCTATGTCTCTGATGTTGCAGTTTCAAATTTGCTGCTTGACAACTGTGTCATGATCACGCCATTCAAGATGGCACAGCCTCCTGGAGGATGGAGTGTGGGGGAGGGCAACTGTAGGTTTCAGCTTCAGTCCCAGTCCACTGCTAATTTTATTTAGTCACTGATGCAGGATATTGATTTCAAGGCAGATGTAAAAGTCTTACCAATTCATGGGGGAATATGGCTATGTATTTAAATTCCATATGTTGATTAAAGCTGTCAGAGGTCATATATGTAATTATATATATGCATTATTGAATGCATTTAATCCCTTGTTCAAAGAGACAGATATAAAAGGGTGACAAAGAAACAAGGTAGTGAGAGGCATAGCAGAGTGAGATAAGAGGAGAACGGAGGAGCAGATCTTTAGCTGGTGTGAACTGTCTCTGTGGTGCTACACCGGCTGTAGATCTGCCCCTGGGCAGCAGGTTCAGAGATGAGTTAGCTCATTTGGCTTCAGTGGGGTTACACTACAGATGAACATGGCCTCCATTGAAAAGGAGATTGCTCCAGGTAGCGATCCAGTGGATACATACTGAGGGGTTGGGTGTCTTTATTCATAACGTTTCCTTTAGAATCGTTTCTTTACCAAGATAACTGTGGGTGATGTTTGAGTGTGGTGGGGATGAAATGCTGGTACTTTCCCTATAAGCATCACTAGCATGGCCCGTGTTCCTCATTTGCTAGTTTACTTTCTTCTGGATGTTCATTTTCCTCTTGGGTACCAGAGTTGCATCACTCTATCTCATTGGGCAGGTTGTGTGCCACTTCACATAGATTTTCTTCACCTCAAAGCCATAAGCCCTCCCTTCTTCACAGCATTTACCTGTGTCTAAGTGGCACCTCCTGTGGCTCACACCTTTCAGCCTAGCTCAGTATGAGCTAAGAGTGGGACTTTCAAAAGGGCCTTGGTGAGTTAGGAGCACAAATCCTCCTGACTTACAATGGTGCTTTGGCATCTTTGTAACCGCCCTTTAAACCAACAGCACCAGCTGTTTGGAAATCTAGTGATGGAACCATTTCCCACCAGAAAATACTGATTTAACAAAGTGTAAACACTTCCCAGGAATGTGTCAAAGTGCTTTGTTTTGTATTTATCCTTTGACTTTTCTTATATCTAATATCAAGTTGGAACCGAGCACTTCACCCTTATTGAAACATATCAATAAGGTCACTTGCGTATTTTGAAACTTCAACTTCTTTGTTGCAATTCAGGGCAAAAAGGAAGATTCAAAATGAGTTCAGACCAGGTCTGTCTGTAAGGTAGCCACCCCTCCCCCAAATCTGCTCACCACCCCCCAAGCTACATCCCTTCCCTCCAGCAGGAAATGCTGAACAACTCTCCTCCTGTCAGAATGGGGAAGTGGGGCACGATACAAAATGAAGTATTTCTTCACACAATGCACAGTCAACCTGTGGAACTCTTTGCCAGAGGATGTTGTGAAGGCCAAGACTATAACAAGGTTCAAAAAAGAACTAGATAAGTTCATGGAGGATAGGTCCATCAATGGCTATTAGCCAAGATGGGCAGGGATGGTGTCCCTAGACTCTGTTTTGCCAGAAGCTGGGAATGGACGACAGGGGATGGATCACTGGACGATTAACTGTTCTGTTCATTCCCTGTGAAGCACCTGGCATTGGCCACTGTCAGAAGACATGATACTAGGTTAGATGGACCTTTGGTCTGACCCAGTATGGCTGTTCTTGTGTTCTCTCTCCTTCCCATGTGTGAGGAGGAGGGCTCCACTCTTTCTCCTCACCCTTGGAAATTGCTGGAAGGCAGGGAAGCTAAATAGTCTCTCTCCTCCCATTCCCTCTGTGGCAGTCAACTGTTACATTAGGCTGCAATAGGATCATGACATTGGTGGGGGCTTTTTTGGGAGATCACAAAGTTTTCCCCTTTAAATTGTTCTGTTAATATCCTGCCAGTCCACTGATCTGAGTGTCACTCCATCTCCCTGCTCTTGGAGACAGTGAAGGAAAGACAACAGTAGCAGTAGGAGATCTTCCACTGGCTGCTGAGAAAAGGGTGGTGAGAGAGAATGAGCCTCTATTTCTGCCTGGAACTATGTGAAGTACTGAGGATGTTTTCTCTGAAACCTTGTGGGGAAAGTGGTGCAAAGGATTCTGGGATGTAGGGTCCTGGGAGAAAAAAAGATAACTGAATTTGGGGTCCAAGGTGGAATCATTTAAGATCCTCTTGGTACAGAGAAGGCCCACCATGCACTCCTATATACATTTACCCTTTGCCATAATGGAAGAGGTCGGCTGATGGAATTAAAAGTGGAATGGATAACAGGGAATTCTCTTCACACAAGGCCTAATTAAATTAGGCTTGCAAGATGCTGAAGCAAATGTGTCAGTAAGATTTCCAAAAAGGGATTAGATACCTAAACAAAGAAGAATACAATTTGCAATTACATTGTCTGTGATAATAATCCTATAGGCTACTTAGCCTCTTGATTTCAGGCATAAACTGATCACCAGATGGGGTTACAGTGACATTTGCCACAATATAATAGCATTCCTTATGCTGCAATACTATACTATTTTTCCTGCTTCCTCTGAAATGTCCATTATTAGCCCCTGCTGTAAACAGGGCACCTGACTAAATGGACTATTGGTGTTCTCCTGTCTGGGGACATTAATGTTCCTCCATTGTGTTATAGATATGGTGATGTGAGTTACTTCGGGGGACAGCTAACAGCACTAGACTGCAATCTGGCATTGTTGTACTGTTGTGGTTTTTCTGGGGTTCAGTCCTGGTGGGTTAGAAGCATGAGGGGAAACAAAATTGAAAACCTGCAGCTCTGTATGTTGGAACGGAACAAAGACATCCTGGGCCAAACTTTCTGCTGGTGTAACTCCACTTGTGGTATTACCCTGCATGCAGGATGCCATGCTTTTGTAAAACTAAACTGGCTCTTTATTACAAGAACTACCTAGAGACACTGCAATTGCAGCTAGTATTCCAGCCATGTGCATGCAGGTTGACTTCCTGGTGCCTCCTCCAACCTCTTCCCTCCTGCAACTTGTTTTCTCCCTGCAGTTTGCTACACTCGAGACAGTGGAATTATGCCAGCAGAGAACTTGGCCCATGGTTTTTCACATAGAAGTTAAATGAAAACAGAGGCATTCCTGTATCTAACATACTTGTATGGTCTCCATTACATTAAAGATCATGAGGTTTTCTGATATTAAGGCATTTATCCTCACAACTCCCCCTGCAAGGTAGGGAAGTAGTATTATTCCCATTTTACAAAGAGGGCAGAATTGCACAGGAAGTTGGAGTAGGGAATTAAACCCAGGTCTCCTGAATCCCAGACAAGCACCAAATCACTGGCCACCTTTCCTCTTAACTGGCCTGCTGATTTTCATCTATGCCCAGGAAGAAATGTGAACACCTGAAATATCACAAGAAAGTTTGTCTTCTATAACTGGGAAAATGTATTTGGTAGTAAATGGCAAATTGATATTTTAAACCCTACAGAGAGGATACTCCATTTATGAGCATTCCACTCAGTAAAGCACAAGCAGAAGCGAAGGGAAAGGGTTCCTAACAAAGAGAACAAGAGCAGTACTATCTGTGACTGAATTACAGCTGAATGAAAAGTTTGTCACTCATAACCATGGTGCAAAGTGAAGAACCCAGCCATGTGGGAAACCTTGCAGCAGCCTAATGCTCAGAATTCACCTTTCCCTACTTTGAATGGTAACATTGTTTGTAACTGTGTTTATTGTGTACCTCAGATGATCATATTGCCTCTCCTCCACAAAGCATAAAGGGTCAGATTCACTGGCACACTCCAGCTGTTTTGTGCTGCTCTGGCTACGCAAGGCAGCCCTAAACACAGCTTAATCAGGCAGGGAAGCTGCTTCTGTGGCTTCTTCGCACACCAAGAGTGGCACAGTGCAGCCAGAGCGTGCCGGTGAACCCAGTCCATCATTTCTGAAATTACATTTTTAAATTCTCATTTGAAAGAAAACAAGTACATTTCCACTTGTACAGCAGAGCTTACCCACAGTTTGTGGCTGGGTCTCTATGTGGACAATGGTGTATAAAAACCCCAAGCAGCCGTCTTATGTGGCACACACCTTATGTTATACTTGACAGTTCATTCAGAAATCTGATTAGGCGAGATTCTCCTATCTGTGCTTCCCCCTGCCTTCGTTACTGCTGCAGTGAGATGGACGGTGCTGCTTCTGCCAGCTGTTCAAAGCTTTCCTTTCTTCTGGGATGTGGCTGGGTCACCCAGGGGCCAACTGTTCTGACACATTTCTGGCAATCTGACAAGATCTGGAAACTCCCTACTGCTCCTCCCATCCTTCTCATGCTCTTTGAACTCACCAGCGGCTGAACACTAGCTGTGTGCAGAATGAAACAGGAGGGTTGTGTTGGCAATTTGGCACTCAACATTGAACATATTGGTTGCCCAGTCATAGTTGTTTCCTGGAAACAAGATCATCTCTGACCATCACCATCTCCTATTTTCTTTATCAGGAATTTAGCTAAATGCATCAAACAGGTCACACAGGTAATGTATGTAATTAGCCTTCTCAGTCCATTGGCTACCCTGTGGTACAGTGGGAGCAGACTTTGGAGAGCCGAACACAGCAGAGTTAGGAGACTTCTCGTCTGAGAGGAAGATGCAATGGCAGAAAATTACCAGAAGGAAAATAAGCTCTGAAAAGCTACAGTCGCTAATGTCACACATCTGCACGTGTGTATAAGTTTATGTGACTAGTGCTGGCCTGGGATTGGTGGCCAGGCTCCACCAAAGCAACAAAAGCCTCCCCCCTCCCCCCCAAGAGACGGAGGGGCCATAGAATTCAGGCACCAGCTGAGTGTGAGGGACAGGGAATGAACAAACAAGCCTGAGGCTTCTGGTTCCAGGATCAAAATGAGGGTATCAGTGGAGGCAGCTGAGCAGAGAATCCCAGAAAAATGCCCGTTTCCCTGAGAAGTCAGCTCTGGTGCCCAAAGTTTTCTGACTTATCCACGGAGTGGGGACAGAAGTGCAAATTTCACACACGTTTTTCGCCACTGCGCCTCAGACATGGAGGGACCCACCTGCCGGCATTGGAAGATAGACTGTTTCCAAGCTCATTCTGGCTGTGGCTTCTTCGTCAAGAGTGCTCACATCCCATTGCTGCACCGGGATGAGTTAACTGTGGCCAGCTGTCCTCTTCATGTTTATTTTGTCTCCAGTTTTAGCAATGTATAAAAATATCCAAATCTGTGGATTATTTTTAATATCCTTATCGGGGTCACTCATTTCCTGATAGGTGGATGTTGAAGTCTCAAAGCAGGAGCAACTCACTGCTAACCCCTTTCCAGTCTGAAAATGTTCCATCTGTAACTACCCTGCTCTAAGCCATTTCCCCAGAATGGGTCCAGTCTACCTCCTCTCCAATGCTCTTGCTTCCAAAGCGTTGGTATCTGCTGTGGAAGAGGTTAGTACGCTCCACCCACTGAATGCCATGACTTTGACACATCACGAATACATTCGGAGAACTCTATCAGGCTGATAAAGCCTGGCTTTCTGTAATGGCTGCAGTTCAGTGAGCTAAGGGCAAAGCAACTGCTGGTGTGCGCTTTAATTGGGTGGTAGATGTATATAAGTAGAGATCATGCAGGTGTGGAAGGGGAAGTTTAGAGAAGAGCATGGAGTATGCATGCGGAACTCTGTACATCTAAAGTAAAGGCAAGTTTCAGCTTTATGTACAGATGCTCCCCCTGTTACGCAAGACCCAACTTACGCAAAGTCGCACTTACGGAAAAAGTCCCATAAGCCAGAAATAGGATTTTTGAGTTGCAAAAATTTGTGCGTAATGTACGGAGATACGTTTCCAACTTACACAAAATTCAAGTTACGCAAGGCTTTCTGGAACGGAATGATTGCGTAAGTTGGGGGGCTTCTGCAGAGATTTTCAGGGTAGAAGGGACCCTCTAATAATCTGCTCTGGCCTTCTGTCTAGCACAGGCTATGGAATTTCACCCACTAATTCCACCAGTTGTGGGGAATTCTATGCAAGTGAGCATTATGGAACCCTAGCTGAATCTTGTTTGACTGAGGATAGCAACGAGCAATTTTTCTCGGTGTTTTTCTACCCCAGCCCTTAAAAGTCAGAAGTCCTCTCCCACCTGCTATTACACTTGCCCATTTATAGCTTTCTGCTTTTGTCTCTTGACCCTAATTAAGACCTTGGCTCTAGGCTTGCCACTCAGGAGGCTCTCCTGAAAGGATTTCTAATGACCCGTGGGAAGGCCAGCATAAGCGAAGTTTGTCATGCACGTGGGATGATAGCAACTGGACTCATTGGATTACAATGTGAATGCCAAAATCCTAAGGCCCTTCAGGGATGCTAGTGCAGGTAGTAAGCAGAGCTGAGTGAATAATTGGGAGGGGGGGTTATTATTATTATTATTGTTTGGGGACTGAACTTTAAACCCCCCCAAAAAAATTTTTTTTTGGTTTGTTTCGAACCAAAACTGAATGTTGTTATTTTTTCATTTCCCCCCTCACCGGAACAAAAAACTGGAAGAAAAAAAAATCATTTTGGATTTAAAAACACCCCCAATGTAAACCAAAATGAAAGTTGGTGGAGAAGGTTATTTCACTTTCAGGGTGTTTGCCACCATTTTTGTTTAAAGCTATAGCTAAATTCTGAGATGACATTTTCAGTTTCAAAATGAGAAGTCAAAACGTTTCATTTTGCCAGGGTTGAAACTAATCACTGCAACTTTTTCAAAAACAAAATTCCATTTTTGGGGCCATAGCTATTTACTGAATCCAATCCCAGTTTCCAAATAGTTTTGAAAAATCTCCACCCAGCTCCAGTAGTGAATTACTCGCTGCATGGGCCTGATCCATAGCCCACTGGTGGGTGTCAATAGGAATCCATTTCTGACAAACACGGTAGTGTTCCACTAGCTGGAGGTCAGAGTGGGATGAATAGACTCGTGGTTAGTGCAATTGACGGGCAAAATTATCCTAGCTCCTCCACAGACTGCCCTGTGTGACTTTAGACAAGCCACTTAATCTGCTCTGCACCTCAGTTTCCCCTATCTGCACAATGGGGCTGATTGTGTTGCCTACCTCCTGGGGTGTTGTGGTGATAAACTCCACTAGTGGTTGTGAGGTGCTCATAGAGCAGACAAAATCACTGTTACAATGGCAGCCGATTTGGAGACTCTAAGAGCGGTTGTAGCAGAAGTTTTAAAATAGCCTTCATTGTACAGAAGGACGAGAATTGGACTGACTTCGAGAATGGCAGATCAAAACAATATGAAAGGAAGAGAATTAAACGCCTGGTGCACAGCCACATAGAATACCAAATGGGCAGACATTTCAAGGCCTGAGGAGGGCTTGACTATGCACTTGAAGTGTTCTCAGCCACTGTTCATTGCAGAGTATACAGACACCACCATGATGGTCATGTGCAACACAGAGAGGAAGTGTAGTAGATTTGTTTGAACTACAATTGTCCAGTGAATGCAGGGAGTTGGCTTTGCATCATTTGTAGAGGAAGCAAATTTTGTTTAATCTTTTTCCTCTGTTACTGACATTCAAATGTGGATGTAGAACTGGTCAGGTGCAATACTGCTAAAAGTCTGTTTGTCCCCCTTCCTTGGCTAGAGAGTTAAAAATGAAAAGCCTTCTAATCCCTCTGAAACTAGTCCTCCTGCTGCTGCTGATCTCCACCTAAGGCCTCTAGACACCAAACCATTCTGTTTGTTCCCTTTCCCTGGCTTCTGACGGGCTCCTAGGGTGGTGTCCAGCCCTGGCCAGCTGTGTTGCCAGTTCTCTTGACTCTTTTTACATTGCAAAAAAATCTTTTCCTCCTGGTGCTCCCTTCCCTCTAACTTGAAAGCAAGCACTCAGCCGCAAGGAATCTGTGGAAATTGAATTATCTTGCTACAAAGAACCACTCTTTGATTAGCCTTCGGACCTGTGAGGAAACATTTGAGAGGTCTGAGGCTAGCTGCTTTGCAGGGGTTTGTCAGACTTGTCTCAAACAATGATGGAAAATGAAACAAACGTGGGTGTCCTGCCTAAAATCAATTCCCCAGGAGATACCGCTGAAGAAATTTATTTCTTGGGTGGTCCACAAGAAAATTCACTGTTTCGCCAATCTGTGGGTGGTGAGTGTTTTGGTGAATAATGAACATCTCCACCATTCTTTGAAAGAGAGAGGAAAGCTGGCGCAATCTCTACTGTCTGTGGCATCAGAGATGCACAATGAAAATCCACATAAATCCATCTGTTCTGACAGGTGACAACTCTTAAATGTACAGCTGGTGTAATAATGATTAACATCAAGGTTGGAAGGGTTATTCCATTTGACCATTTTCCTGCCCCTTGCTATTTGGGTGAATGAGTGTTTAGTCTCACCAGTCCTTGGGGAATAGCTGGCTCTCTGTAGAAATACCTAGATTTGACTACAAACATTGGTATAGTTTCCATGAATAAGAGTATTCATTACTTACTATTTGCTATTCATTGTTGTTTTATTGATTTAAAAAGCTTCAGTAATCCAATTAGGAAGCAGAACTATCACCGTGTAATTTAGGTAACCGCTCATAAACCATATGTAATAAATAGATATAGTTCAGAGAAAAGCCCATCAGATAAACTGTTTGTGTAAATAATAATAAATAACTACTAGTCTTGTGAAGTGGAAGTCCATTCATGAACACTTTGCAAGCAGAAAAAGGGTTAAATTTGCAACAAATAATTTGACTGGATCTATTAACACTAATTTGAACCTTAAAAAAAAAAAAAAGCTGAACTTTTAGACCAGTGCCTCATGAAGGGCAACCACCCTTCTTCCTCAAAGTGAAAGTATTTGAAGGAACGTTGCTACATATGAGACATAATTGAGAGAAGAAGCATCTGTCATCTATTACTTCCTACTAGGCATTTTGTGTCTGACACAGGGAAAAACTTACAAGGCTTGACGGAGATGTGAAAATACCACTTTAACGGCAAAATTCACTGCTTGTCATTCATAACATGGAAGTTGCTGGTACTGAATTCCAACCTAACAAGAGAAACTCAGACTTGGGTACTTCTCTGGTAAAAATGTGAAGGAAACTGTAAATCTGTATGACAATTGCTTTCACATTTGTTGGCATATGGTCAGTGGCTCTTTAAACTGCAATTTACAAAAGACGTGTAGTGAAACCAGTATCTATTAACTGTTCCCATAAATTCCCCTGCAGTATGTAACTCATGTCCTAGCAACAGATCACTCACTGACTGACTCTATTAATTCCCACTGAGCTAAAATCTTGAAATGTTGTGCACTCGTTCATTACAGGCCAAAGAGCTAGCTCCAGATTCAAAGTGTAACGTTTCTGTCAGAGATCACCAAGAAGTCATCACTCATTTTTAGTGGACTGCAACCATTCAGGTGCCCTTACATGTTTGTTAGGGATAATATTTTTTTAAAAATTATACCAGTTTCTTCTGCAAGCCAGTAATCTTCAGTTAGAAGAGATGAAATTCTTCTAAGGTCACCAGTTCCATTTGTCAGATTTTTAGACAGAAAAAGTTCCATAAAAATATTTATCAGGACGATGGTTATAAAAATTATATGAGTGTTCTACTCTGCTGCCTCAGAAATTATGTGATTGCTCATAGACAGCTGTATGTGCACCCAGACAAATTCAAATTAGAAATAAGGCGCACATTTTTAACAGCAAGGATGAGTTACCATTGGAACAAACTGTCAAGGGAAGGAGTGGATTTACATCTCATGATGACTTCAAATCAAAACCAAATGCCTTTCTGGAAGATATGCCTTAGTGAAATACTAGTTATTGGGCTCAATGGAGAGGTAACTGGGTGATATTTTCTGGCATGTGAGATACAGGAGGTCAGGCAAAATGATCTGGTGGTCCCCTCTGTCCTTATACTCTATGAAATTATGACTGTTTCAGTAAGGCATGTTTGATCATACACACAGGAGAGAAATTTAAGTTAGGGTTTTACGCAGCCCATCACCATTGTCTCTGAGTCCCTTGCATGTAAAGTTGATAGTAATAGTGAAGTCCCTAGTAGAGTTCATGGAATTTCTAGCACTAATCTCCTCTTTTCAAGGTAAAAATTCTGCTTGGGGTTGATTTGCTTCATGATTTTTTTTAAGTTTTTTTTTATTTTAATTTTTTTGGTTGCTTTAGGTAGAAGGTGTGTCAATGCTGAGAGTGCTGTTCTTGTGGCAGAAAGGCCTTTTCCATGGAGAAGGATTTGCAGTGAAATAGGATTGTGCATTGGAGCACATGGTATAGTTTGGTGTAAAGCTTTTATAGCCATGAGTTTGGGATGGCTGTACTACTTGTGAATGGTGAAGTCATAACTTGGTCACCTCAGTAGTCACGCTGGTGATATTGCACCTGCAGTGTTGTGCTCAGACCTGGGCACCCCAGTGCTAAAACAAGGCATAGACAACAACTGAACGAGGAATGGATGAGAGGAGACTTAACTGTTAGAGATGAGTGAGAACTGGAATTTCCTGCCCATGGAAAATTTCACCTTTCTGTAAAAAATTCACTCCAAATTGAAAGGAAAAGTCGAATATGCACAATTTTTCACAGGAGGGATATTTTCAATACATTCTATTTTGGAAGAACTGAAATGGAATTTTTCAAATGTTTCCAGTCCCAAGCCCCCTATCAAGTTAGCTGGCAAGGAGTCAGGTGGGGAGGAAACTAGACAAGTTCCTTGTGAGTTGTGCCCAAATTGATGCCTTCCCACAGAATGTTTCCATTTCAATGAATCAGCCTTTTCCAATAGCAAAATGTTCCATCGGAAAATTTCCAGCCAGATCTAATAATAATAAATAGTGAATTTGCTGATTATTAAGAAATAGAAAATTTTAAACTAAGACTGGACAGAGCTCCAGCAATTACTGTCCAAAATCATCCTGCATTTTTCCCCGGGCAATGGATACTAGACAACCTACAATAACAGGTTGTTTCCATCTCTAATTTATATAAGATTTCATGGAACGAGTTAATTAACATGAGCATAGATTTAGGAACAGGGAAAGGGTGTCTGGCCCAACATACCTCCCATTTAAAAAATAATCTTAAACCTCCCTTTATTATGCTTGTTACTTATATTATAATAGCACTTAGAGGCACCAAACAAGATTAGCTGGACTCCACTCACTCTGGTTTCTGGGCTAGGAATGGTACAGAAGCTTCACAAGTTGCATGGGTAGATGAGCTTCCCCTGGTAATGGATGGATGGTCCATGATGATTCTTTCCAATCTGTCAGCTGCCTTGGGTAGTATTAGTCATGGCAAGGTCTTGGTGATACGTGTGCAGTGGCTAGGAGGGGTAGATAGACCTGTATGGTCCCATTCCATTCTGCCCAAGATGTCCCAGGGGTAGGAATTGGTAATTGCTTGCTTGTCCCAAAGGAGTTCTCATGAGCACTACTACAGGGCTTGTTATTTCTCCTGTTTGATCTGTATATGATCTCATTCGGGTTAATGAGAAGGCCTGCAGTGCCTTCAGTACATGTGCAACACACAGCTCTTTATCCCCATCTCATCTGACTCAGCTCCTGCAGCTGTGCCACTCACTCATTGCTTGACAGATGCAAGCTCTTGGATAAGGCCTCGCTGGCTCAGACTCAACCCATGTAATGCTGGGATAATGTTGGTAACATGGGGAAAGCAAGTGGAAGAAATGGCAGTGGTGATACCCGGCCCCAAATGAGGGGGTCCACAATTGGTAGATCTTATTGATCCTCCATTGTTCTGAATGACCAGGGAGCAGCTGATCCTAAGACTGCTTTTCTCATCTGTGTTTGACCAGAACTCCTTGAAGTCTTCTTCTGGGCATGGGTCTCTCTCAAGTTATCCATACCTTTCACACCTTCAGATGGGATTGTTGCATTGCACTTTACAAGGGGCTATATGCAAAGATCATTTGGAAGAACTACAGCGAGTTCAGAATGCAGCTGTTTTCTTGCTTAGGGAGGTGGCTTGCTGGCAAAATGTTACATCTGTGCATCCCTATCTTCCTGTTTTTTGTTTCCAGGTAAAATTCAAGCTGTTGATTTGTAGAATCCTAAACAGTGAAGGAGCTAACACCTGAGAGGCCCATTTTCTTCTCCTGTGATAGATCAGCAAAGGTGTTTGAGCTAACTCCCCCTCCCCTGGATTAAGGGAAGGTGTTCACAGTAAGGGGTCTGCAACTCTGGAACTTATCTGCTCACGTAGGCTGACAAAGCCTGAGTTTGCTACTCCCTGGCTTTTAAGGGTGGAGGTGGAAATGGGAAGACGTTATAAATGGGGTAAGAAAGCTAAGGAGAGTGGTTTCTGTTTGTTTTGAATGTCTAACTGTGTAAGAAGGAACTCTTGAGAATATGATTAAATTGGTAATGTTGATAGATGTGTTTTATTGTATAAGCACCCAGAGCAGTGGATGGAGCAGTTTTTTTTTTTTAAAGTTACTATGTCCTTAAATTAAATAATGTGTTCTGCATGAGGCAACTCTGTAAAAGTACTTGGAAATGTAAGTGTATGCAGAGTGTGGTTGCATGCTTCCTAAGCTTTTTGCGCTGTGCCTCTCGCTTAGATCTAGCTTGATTTTTTAGAACACCCATCACTGTATTATCTAAGCACTTAGGATAGAGTGAGATGGGTAATAAACTGCACTATAAACTTTCTGGTGGAGCTTAAGCTTACAAAGTCCTCAATGATTTGGGACCTGGCTGAGCAAGTCCCCTTCTTTTCATGATAAGAATCTGTAGCTACACTAACAACCTCTGGTTCAAAGGAAGAAGACTGGTGGTGTGCCTGGCTCCCCCCAACTTTAACTGATGGAATCTGATTTTAGTGACCCTCTGACTACAGTGCAAGGCTCCTTTTAATTTTAATTTTGCAAAGGAGATGAGAGGGGTAAGGACTTCCCCCCTTGGGCAATTAGATTTTGGGGATTGAGGTTAGTCTGGATGGGCAAATCGTAGCCTTTTAAGGTGTATTTCCTTGCTAATGCTCATATAATCACTGTCTGAGTTCCTGCACTCATGAAACAGGTACACTTTCCCATGGAAATCTACAGTCTCATCAGCCACAGATTAAGGGACCCTGCGCCATTTGTGGGATTTTGAGAGTTTCCCATAGAACTTAGTTGTGTAGTAGCTAAAACAGTCCAATTTAATTAACTAACCAATATTTGTAAATGTCCTTCTTTGTATCATAGGTAGGGTGACCAGAAAGCAAGTGTGAAAAATCGGGACAGGGGGTGGGGGGTAATAGGTGCCTACATAAGACAAAGCCCCAAATATCGGGACTGTCCCTATAAAATTGGGACATCTGGTCACCCTAATCATAGGCCCTAATCCTGCCATGAATAGAGCTGGATGAAATTTTTTTGAAAGAAATAATTTATTCGCCAAAAAATGCAGTTTCAGTCAACCCAAAACTAGTCACGAATTTGACATGTGTAGTTTCAGCCATTCACAAAATGGCCAGAGGAGATGGTGCAGTTGCTGCCCCAGCTCTCCCTATAATTTTGAGCCCAGTGTTCAGGGTGCTTGCATGGGATGTGGAAGATGCAGGTTCAAATCCTCAGTCTGGCACAAACCCCAGATGGACCCTTTGATTCACCAAGAACTCAGATTTGGTTCAACTCAACCCCAAATCCCCACATCCCCATTTTTTTTGGAAATGCCACAAAAACCAGAAAATCAATTATTCACCCAGCTGTAGCGATGAGTTCCACGTGGCCGGAGCTTTGTGCCTACACAGAGAATGAGGGCCTTGTATTGCTTTTGCGTATTAATATATAAGATCATGGCTTCATCCACAGAAAATAAAGCAATTTCACCCCTCCCACCGGAAGTGTCCTGGATTCTGTCCCAAATTCTGGCTTCATTTAAATCAGTGGCAAAACACCCATTAATGTCAATGGGGGTCAAAATTTCACCCTCTGCCTCTCCTCCCTGATTTACATTGTCCTCATCTATAATTTCCCAGGCCTGGTAGCAATTTATTTTTTGCCTAATGTCTCTCTCTCTCTAAGGCAGAGGGAATACTATGATGGTCTCCCAATGCTCTGATGACAAGATCTGGAGACAATACATTAAAATGAGCCTGCCTAACCAGTTCCTTATGTAGAAAAGGTCTTGTCTCTCTTGTTTTATAGTCCTTCTCTGCTAATACGATTTAGCGTAGCATTTTGTTTGTCTATATGTAGTGTAGCTGTTGGTTTCAGTCCCTTTCCTAGTTGCTATTGGACGGCTGTTCCATTTAGCAGATATTCCCTCAGTTAATTATTTTATCATTTTGACAATGAACTGGATTTGCCATCTGCTGGCCCCAGCATTTCAATAGCCCAAATCCCTTGGAAGCTGGTTACATTGTGTCTAATTATTTGCTCACCCTCCAATTTTTGCGTCATCTGAAAATTCAGAGGTCTCAAGCCAAATCCCTCTCTCAAATTACGCCCGTGTAAATCTGAACTATCTCCACTGAAGCCAGCAGAATTACTTCGGATTTACACAAACGGAACTATGAGCAGAATGTTGCCTAAGTTTTCAACACCCTTCTCCAAGTAATTTATTTTTATAAATAGACCCACATTATGAACAACAGATGTCCTAAATCTGACCCCTGGGGTACTCTGCTCTTAAACCCTTTCCAGCTTGAAAACTTTCCATCTGTCCTCATCTTAAACCATGTTTCTATTCACCACTCCAGTTTTACCTCAGCCATTAGTCTCCATTTAAAGTAAATTCAACATTAATTACGGCTCTCAAGTTAAATCTTGGCGAGTAGTGGATGTTTTCATGTTGCATCTGTGTGTATGTAGTTTTGGGGTTTTTGTTTTTTTTTAAATTATCCTTGTCTGGACATCAGGAAGTGTTTCAATATAACATAATGCTAACACATGTCCGGGGACACTGGTTTACAGCGCTCGCTGGAGTAACCAGTAGAAGTCCTGGAAAGTGATTGGCTGCATGGAGTTTGGCACTTTATACCAGTGTGGAGTGGAAACCAGGCAGAATTGCTGAACAGTTACATAAGCCAGTTGTTTGGCATCCTGAAATCTCCCCCATCTCATTTCAACTCTCCTTCTCACTCCTATTTCCAGCATACTGACAAATCTTATGTCCTGTGGGGGGATTTCTAGATCTAAATTTAGCAGACACCCCCAGAACAGAACACTCACAGATATCATGCTGTACCTAATAGTGATAGATTTATTCTGAGCAGCACTACATATTTTAAAGGGCTTCATCTTGACAACTTGTTTTCTATTGAAACCTACTTCCAAACTCTACAATTTGTTACAATGGCACATTGAAATGTAACTGCTGCAAGTTAACACTAGAACTCCAGCAGGAAAGACGTGGAGTCTAATTGAGCTGCATTGAGTTACTTTGCGTAGGATGGACAGTGCTCTCTACTGAATGAGGCAGGGGCCTGTCGAGGGAAAAATAAATAGCATGTGGTCATACTGCACAAGCGCAATAGGGCTGAATTAAGGTTACATGGACACATGCTTCAGATGTTCCCTGTCTTGAGTGCTTGACTTTAACCTTACCATTCTCTTAGCACTTTGTATGGCATTTCCTAGGTTGTTGGGTTGTTTTTTTTTTAAAATACAAGTTCACTCATGTGCAACTGTAACAACTCTTCCTCCCTGGTTCATCACTCGGGTTTGAACACTAACTTTTAGCACAGATTGCTCCAACTTGAGCTAAAGGACTAATTTTACCAGCCTGCAGTGGTATAAGCAGTTACCTTCTATAGCAGAGGTGGGCAAACTACAGCCCCGGGCCACATCCGGCCCACAGAACCATCCTGCCCGGCCCTTGAGCTCTCAGCCCACGCTCTGGCCCGCTGCTCCTGCTGGGCAACATGGCAGCATGGCTGGCTCTGGCCAGGCGGTGGGGCTGCGAGCTCCTGCTTCTCTGAGCGGCATGGTAAGGGGGGGAGGGGGGAGGCAGAGGTCCTGGGGGGCAGTCAGGGGACAGGGAGCAGGGGGCAGTTGGATGGGGTGGAGGTTCAGGGGGTGGAGGTGGTCAGGGGACAGGGAGCAGGGGGAGTTGGATAGGTGTGGGAGTCCCGGGGGGGCTGTCTGGGGGCAAGGGCATGGATAGGGGTCAGGGCAGTCAGGGGACAGGTAACTGGGGATGGTTGATTGGGGCAGAGGTTCTGGGGTGGGTCTCAGGGGACAGGGAATGGGGTTGGATAGGTGTGGGAGTCCCGGGGGCCTGTCTGGGGCGGGATTATGGTTAGGGGTTGGGGCAGTCAGGACAGGGAGCAGGGGTTGGAGGGGTGGAGCCCTGGGGGTGGTTAGGGGTGGGGGTCCCGGGAGGGGGCAGTCAGGGGACAAGGAGCAGGGGGAGTTGGATGGGTTGGAGGTTCTGAGGGGGGCAGTCAGGGGGTGGGAAGTGGGAGGGGACGGATGGGGGCAGGGCCAGGCTGTTTGGGGAGGCACAGCCTTCCCTACCTGGCCCTCCATACAGTTTCGGAACCCCAGTGTGGCCCTCAGGCCAAAAAGTTTGCCCACCCCTGGTCTATAGACTAGCCTCTACAAGGGGATACAATGAAACAGTGGGTTACATATGCCGGATTTATCCTGTTTTATAGCCAGCCTGCCTAGGTACATAGATATAGCAGGTTTTGCCTGATAGTGTGAGTAAGTGGATAAAACTTGGGTTCTATTCCCACTTGTGCCCAAAGTGACTTTGTGCAGCCTTTGTTACTCCTTTTTGGAACCCGTGTGGGTTAATCCTTTTCACCTTGCTGAATTAGGGGCCTGAGCCCACAGACAATAAAAACAGTTGGAAAGAACACACTGTTATTAACACCCACCATTAGACAAGATATGATTTGAACATGCAAATCTACCTGCCTAGAAGCTCAATGCATTTTCCCCTAGGCCAGAGGTTATTTGGAGCAGTACAGGGATAATCCACTCTTTTGGCTGTGTCCTGTGAAGGTCAGTTATGTGTGGCTGCTTCAGGAGGCTCAGTTGGGCAAGGGAGCATGGCCAGGGCAGATGGAACGTTCAGAGACAGCCTCTAAGGGAACGTCTACTGCAAAATTAAAGGGGGAAAAAAGGCAGCAAGTCTGGGAGCCCGGCTCAGCTGGCACAGGATTACGCTAAATGGCTACAATTACCAGTGTCGATGTTCCTGCTCTGGCTGGAGCTCATAGCAAGAGCCCTGCAAGCCCGAGTCAGTTGAGCCAGGCTCTTAGACTCCCTGCTGCAGGTGTTTTGTTTTCCGTTTCCCTAAAAGGATCTGCTAATGCACAGGTTCAAGTGGCAGTGACCTGCAGCTTATAACTCTGCTGTGTTCAAGTGGATTTTCAGGGAGACAGTAAAAGTTGCCTCTCTTAACCCAGGACTATTTCGTGCCAAATTTCAAACACAGGAGGTGCTATAAATGGAGCAATTGCTTCCCCCGGGCCCACTGGGTTTGCAAGGCAAGGTAAGGTCCCCTGAGTCCTTCTCCCCTCTCCCACCATATACCTTCAGGCCAGAGAGGTTCTAACCTTGCACGTGCTACTTTACCCTGCCTTTCCCAAATGACCACAGACTAGAACCAGCCCCAGCCATGCTTTATATACTGGATATTTGAACCCCCTCTCACCCACCCTATATGGGTCAATACTCCCCCTGCCCACTCTCCCTTGAAGGAGCAGTGACTACAGCGCCTGGCTCTGGACCATATGTCAGTGGTAAGATAACTCCCTCCCTATCTCCCATTATGAGTCTTGTCACCCCTTCCATAGTGCTCTACACCACCCTATTGGGGTACTGGAACAATTTGTATAGTGGAGGTACTGACAGCTATTGAACCAAACTGTAAACCCTGTAGATAATGGAAACCACTTCAATCCAGGGGGTGAGGCAGCACCCTTAGTTCCAGCACCTATGCACCCTATCTTGTCTTGTCCCTATTTACATTACAATCTCTTTAAGCTTTGGATTGACTTTAATTTGATGTCTGTACAGCACCCAGCATAGCTGAATTACTGCTGGGCTGTGACTATTCTGGGCTGGCTATGGCCCCAAAGAGTCATTCTGGCAGCTAAGTATAATTTAGAGCAACCCTGAGTCTGCTCTAACTTATATCAAAGCCTGGACAGCCCCACTCCTCACACACACCTGACTCTAATATAATGTAGCTTGTAACTAATAGATTAATCTATTCTCAGAGCTGGATATTTGAGGCTTAAAGCTGAAATGCAAGGAATGATTTAGTTGATGTTGGTCCTGCTTTGAGCAGGGGGTTGGTCTAGATGACCTCCTGAGGTCTCTTTCAACCCTAATCTTCTATGATTCTATGAAACCTACAGGCTTAGACCTGTAAAATATTTAGCTTAGCCAAATTAGGCTTTAGGATAAATTAGCCAAAGTAAGTTAATAATAAATCTGCCAAGCTTGCATCTGTGTTTGTATGATGATTTTTTGGAAAAGTAACTGCTGAGTTTGGATAGTAATGTCTATAAGAGATCAGTAGACACCACAAAATGACTGCTGGCAGCCGGGGTGAAATGTTAGAGACTTCTTTAAGGTAACAACATGTTACTGTGGTGATAAGGAGACGTAAAAGTTAATAAGCTAAAAGAACTGTCCAAGTGGCTTATCATGCAAACCAGGGCCGGCTCCAGCATTTTTGCCGCCCCAAGCTGTGAAAAGGAAAAAAAAGAGATAAAGCCGCGATCGGCAGCACTTTGTCGGCAGCTCTACCGCACCACTTCATTCTTTGGCGGCAATTCGGTGGCCGGTTCTTCCCTCCGAGAGAGACTGAGGGACCCGCCGCCGAATTGCCGCCGAAGGCCCAGATGTGCCGTCCTTTTCCATTGGTTGCCCCAAGCATCTGTTTCCTGCACTGGTGCCTGGAGCCGGCCCTGATGCGAACAGTCCTCTGATACTAATGAGCTTTGGACATACGCATAATTTACATAAATAGTGCCTGGTGGATGGTTGGAGGTCATCGCTTTCTGGAGGTCATGGTTGCTGGACCTTCAACAGGAGTGCCCTGTCTCTCTCCGCCCCCTGCCCTCGTCCCATGCTCTTTTCTTCAGGATTCCATAGGGATATGTGAGTATGATGGAATTGGAAGTACTGGTGTTGGACACTGGTTTTTTTTCCAGCCATTACAGTCTATATGACAGTTATATTAGTTGGGAGCTTTCTATGTGGTGAAATTTTTAATAAAGGTGCATTGGATTAAATGCAATCATTGTTTCTTGCATTCTCCTCAAGTCTCTAGCAATGATGCTAGCCCACATGGTGGTGATAGCCCTAACGTTTTGAATCCTGGAGTAGCCATGGAGATCAGATTCTTGTCTAATACAAGAGCTTAAAAGGGGTTATTGATATTATTAGACACAATAGCCAATCAAGGCTACACTAAGGAGAGGTGCAAAAGGTTGGTAGAAAGCCATCTTGGCCTCTCACATTTTCTGTGCCAAATGCAATTCAGGACAAACTGATAGTAGCAAGTTTCATCATGCATTGTGTCACTGAGGAGGGAGAAAATAACCAATGTAAGACCCATCTTAATGCCATTGTAAGACCCATCTTAATGCCACTGTGACTGTGTGTATGGAGCAATTCCAGATATGGCTGAGCAGCAGTGCTAGAGGAGAAGAACCAGGCAGAAGAGATGCAGCTTGCTCTCCCAGCAGCGTGTCGGAAGCTGCAGTCTGGCTGTCATCACACTTGCAATGAAACTCCTGTTTTAGATGCACCAGTCATTGCTTGCCTCTCCGAGTGAGAATCATGCATGGTAGTTTGTAAGCCTGGATTTTTAAACAGCATAAATCTGTTTAAATCTGTCCCTGATAGCAAAAGAATCTGTAGCCCAGGAGATGGTGGGACCGGTGGAAAAAAGAGGGAGTAATATGGAGGCGCTAAGAAATTTTCTCCTTTCTGATGCCTGTAGCAGTGCAGTGTATTTTCAAAAAGGCAGCAAGGTACATGTGATGAAATTTGCAAGTGACAATTTTTCAAATAAGCTGGGTGCTACTTGAGAGTAGTGCTTGCATCCTGGAGTATTTTAGGGGGTTGCCTTTTCCTAGAAGGATGAGGGGAAGAAAAAGCAGTGGAACAAATACCCTAAAACATGCAGAACCAGCCACCAAAAGCCTCCTTCAGCCTGATGGTTCTCAGCTTAGTTTAAAAAGTCGTCCCTTGAAAAAGGAGCCAAACCCTTCTGCTGTCACGGTTGCTGGTATGCCCTCCCTGGTTCTTTCCTTCCCAGCTCTATAATGGTTTTCAGAGCCCTGGAGCTTACATTTGTTACTGGCTGGTATCGCTTTATGGCCTGTCGTGGCGTAACTTTGCCCACAACGTTGTGGAGGATGAAGAGCTTTCTCCAGGACCTGATGATCATGATTTATTTGTATAAACCTAGGGCCGCAATCACAAACCAGGGCCCCACTGTGCTAGCACCTGCCGCATTCTGCCCTGCCCTGATGCCCAGCATGCAGGGCCCTCCGCCATTTCCCTACATTTGTATCCCTGAACTATATTATCACCTTTACCCAACCCTAAGCTCTAAAGCCAAGTGCCTCGGGGAAGCAGAAAGGATCAATGAGTACAATTTGTATTTTTTTTCAATACTTGTTCAGCAGAAATAATTGCAGATTCTTGGTTGAATCTTGCCAGCCATCTTTTATGGGCCACTTGATTCAATGGTTAACCCAGAGGTGGTCCCTTCCAGCTTTACATTTTTATGATTCTATGCCATGGTGCTGAGGGAGGAAAAGCTCAGGGCATAAGTCCAGCTCACACCGTCTTTCATCTCTTAAAATGATCTGTCCTGTTGAGACCGTGTTGCATTTCAAAGGAATCTGCCCGCATTTGTGATAAAAGCAGCACCTTCGTTGTTATCAGTCAATTTACTGACATTGTCCAAACATGAAAGGTTTATCATTTTTATGATCATTATAAAGAGTCCTACAGTGAAAGTGTGATAAAGCAACTATTGCCTTGGCAAAGGAGATTGCCTGATAGAGTGAAACGTCCATCTGGGCAGAGGGCTATGGAACCAAAGAGCTGGGGTGAGGATTGGAGGAGTCTGAATTTGACACAGAAAAAAGATCATTTTAAAAGCCCTTACTGCTGCAATGGCCCTTATAAGTGCTGGATTATTGATTAGTAACATTATTCCCTGGGATTACAGTAGCAGCCTTTGACACAGAAACTGTGGGGATCATATCTTTAGATGTTAATCAGTAATCGTAACTTTCATGCCATGCTGCTGTTCCAATGCAAGACAAGGTTCAAGTGTAGCAAATTCCAGTGACGGATCATCTTCAAAGGCCAATTCGCAGTAACCAAGGGGGATTCAATAACAAAGTCATATGACTAGCAACAGCAACTGATTCACTGATTGAAGAGCTTCTGTCAGGGTCACACTTTCTCACCAATGAGATCAATCCAGGACTGAGGTAATCTTGGTTGGAAAATGTCAGGAATGCAATTTGCATAGCTATAGTTTTTTTTATTATAGAACATGCCTGGGCAGGTAAAAAAATAACCTATGGTCCCATAGTGTGTGGGTGTAGTTGAGATGGGAACAGATCAAACCTTCTTGCATTTTGCTGATCCTTATCATGGCCATATCTCAGAGTCCATTTTTATGTCAGGTGCTATTATCTGTAAGATACAGAGGCTAGAAGAACATGGATCAATTTACCAAAAGACAACATCAGATTACTATAAATCAGTTTGTGTTGCTGTGAAAAATGGAAGGAGGTGTGAGGATAGGGAAGAATGTTATCAGATATGTCTGTTTTTAGTTCCAAATGGTATCAACGCTATCAATGGTGTTTAATTCAGGACCTCTTTGAGTTGCCCGTCCTTTATTTTGTTGTATAATGTTTATTTGTTGGCTTCCATATTCCAAACTGCAAATTTGATTTTCCATTCTGTCCAGTATACTTTATTCTGTATCTGAGAAGTGCTGAACTGTGTGTTTCTCTTTACGCATACAAGTTTTTTTTTTAATCTATTGTGACTCTGAATTAACCAAGTACTCCCAAAGTAAACTTCAGTAGAGTTATTCCGGAATTACACCTTTGTAACTGAAAAGTAAAATTTCATCCCATCTCCTCTTTATTACACACACACACACACACACACACACACACACGTACATTCCTATAGAGATTACAACTGATTTGTGTTCTAAAATACCTGGGCTATACAAATTCATCCTGCATCATTCCCAAAATTAGTGCTGATTGTCAGCATTACCCATGAAAAATAATTGCTATTCTTCATTTAAAAAAATACGTTTTGCAAAATATTTTAACTGGAAAATCAAATATAGTTTCTTTTTTCTAAAACAATTTTTCTAAAACAATTACGTAAAATATTTTACGTAACAGTAACTCCAAGGAGGCTTGGAGTTACTGTTACGTAAAAGTTGTAGAAGCCATCTGGAGCCTGCATCCCAAGCAAGGGGAAAAACTGTAGGGAAGTTATGCAGATCAAACTGAATGAGCAAGCATCTTAAACAGGTGATTAAGAGGAAGCAGAAAGCCTACATAGAATGGAAGAGGGGATGGCTCAGTGAGGAAAGCTACCTCCTGGAGGTCAGAAAATGTAGGTATAAAGTGAGAACTGCCAAAAGCCAAGCAGAGTTGGACCTTGCAAAGGGAATTAAAACTAACAGTAAAAGGTTCTATAGCCTTAAAAAAATTGGGGAGGAGGGGGTGATGGTAAAATTGTTAACAAAAAATACTTTAATTTTGTAATTTTGATCAAATGAAATTTTTCCATTAAATTTCTCATTTGGGTTGAAAAGTCATTTTTCATCTAAAAAATAATTTCTACCTGCTCTATTCAAAACCTGTATTTTTCTGACAAGCCTTTAAGTTTTTTGCTTCTCATACATCAAGGGCATCTCTGTAATGACCAGGGTATAAACAAAATGAAGAATGAAGACTAAACCTAGCGAGAGCTAGGCAGCTGTCTCTTTACAAGTTTTACTGACATAATTGTGTTGGTGGGAGATGGGATTGATTTTTTGTGTGTGTGTAATTGACACAGTTGTGCCAGTAAAAGCTGGAGAGTTTATCTATGCTTAAAACACTGCAGTGGCACAGCTTCAGCACTGCAGCTGGAGTGCTTCAGTGAAGACACTACCTACGCCTACAGGAGAGGTTCTGCCATCGGTACAGGTACTCCAACCAGACCTCCCGTTGACCGGGCACTGTCTACACCAGGGATTAGGTCAGTTTAACTGTGTTGCTCAGGGGGTCGGATGTTTCACTCCCCTGAGCTGACATAGTTATACCGACCTAATTTTCTAGTGTAGACCGGGCCTTAGTATAGATGCAGTTATACTGGCTAAGGCATATTATACCAGTATAGCTCTGTTGGCATAATTGCAGTGGCAAAATGCTCAAATAGAGATAAGGCCAGGGACTACTCATCTGTGTCAAATTAAGCATGTGCATAAATGCTTGTGAGAGAGGGGCCTCAGATGGACGTTAGTGTTTTCAAAAGTGGTCAGCATTGGTCTAACTCTGTTGCAATGAAGTCATTTGCCAGTGGACCCACGTCAACAAAGTGCATCTCTCTCTAGCTCTCGCTTAAATAAATCCCATTTTTCTATTATCTGGGAAATTGTTGCATCCCATGTAGGGGCGGATTTTTGATTTTTTGTCTTTATTGGGTGGGGGAAAGATTTGCAAAATTGCGGCGCGTGCAACAGCTTCCTTTGTTCTCAGTGGGAACAGCCGGGCACTGAGTGCTTCATTTAGCTGCCTACGTAGAAGCTGATCTCTTTTGAAAATCTGCCTCTTTGCTTTCATTTTTCTTCCAGTTTTGTTGCAGTCGTGCAGTCTTGAGTCTTAAAGCCAGAGGGAGTCACTAGAACAAGGGGAAGTGCTGCCTGGCAGCTGCAGTGCATTGCAGGTGAGAAGCAGAGAAAATGGTAGCCTCTAATAAATGTGAGAGTAGACAAAGGGGCCCTGTGAGAGAGTGCAGGGCGCAAACAGGGCAGCCCCGCACTCTGATCACTCTAATGTTAATTAGCTCAGCAGTAGGAAGCTGACGGGGGTAACTACCCAAGCAGGCTGCCCAGCTGAGCCAATTACCCCATCAGCCCTGGGCTAATAAGAGGCAGCACAGGAAGGAAGTGCAGGGGGGAAGAGAGGAAGGACCGAGCGACCGACTGACTGACTGACCGACCGACCGACCGACCAACCAGCCCACCAGGGCTAGCTGAGCCTAGCCAGACAGAGGCTCAGAACAGGGAGGCCTCGGTTACCCTCCGGCCCCGGTAAGAGGGCCAAAAGCGAGTTGACTATTGTAAATAGGCTGTTGCACAGGCACTGCTGTGAGATTGGTGGTGGGAACACAAAATAAAAAGACCCAGGGATGGCATAACCAGGGGAGTCTGTACAGTTTTTACAAGGAGAGGGGCAACTCCCGTGACAGGCCTTATTACTACTGACCCATTCCCCTGAGTTAGCCCAGATCCTTCAGTCTGTTGGTTCCAGTGCCCATGCAGCGGCCCAGTGACTTAAATGGGATCCTGCGGGATGCAGAGGTGGGTGCTAGCTGATTGCATTGCAGTGGTGACTCAGTGAACCCCTTCGGTGCAGGTTGCCAACAGTAGACGTCTCGTACCCTGTAAATATAATTGAAATAATCCTTCTGGTAAACAAAGAAGGGTGATGCATGGGAGTGGTTTCATTTTTTTTTAAATGCTTGGGACAGATCCTGAGCTGTTGTAATTCCATGTAGGTCCGTGGACTTCGCTGGAGCTGTGGCCCAGTGTTTCTGATTGGAAAAAAGAGGCTTTATTGCATGTAGCTATCTTGCAACCTGCTGCTCAAGTCTCCTCTGCTTCAGCTCACTGCAGTCACATTACTCACCTAGCACTTCCCCTCTTTTTCAATCCACCCGAGCTATAAGTGGTATCAAAAATAGATCTGAGCTGACCAGCCTTTATTTCTCCTACCACAGCAAGATCAAGGAATAAGAGCAAAGGTTTCCTTTTGATATGAGAGAGAAAGGGGGGAAGAAGAAGAAGAAGAAGAAGAAGAAGAATCTCTGGCATATGTTTTTTTCTTTGTTCTATCTTATGGTTTAGGCTCTGCAATTATCTCATTTTGGATAAACCCATACCTCTTATTGCTGGGGCTGAGGGTCGGGGGGGCGGAATATTCCACTGCTTTTCTAGTCAGCTATTTTCAGTGCTAAAGGCCAGACACTCAGTTCATGTAAATTGATGTAAGATGACTTACACCAGCTGAGGATCTGGGCCTAAAATTTGGACAACTGCAACACAAGTTGTAAGTGCAGATGAAAGAAGATCAGTTGTGCTTACTGCTGTGTATTTCCTAATTTCCTCTCTTGTATTTTACAATCATTTTTGTTCTTTGGTCTTCTATTTTAAGTGATCTCTAATTATGTTCTCAGAACATTCAATCTCTGGTATCTAGGCTTTCATCGACGTGCAAGGAGTATAGCAGTATTATTATCAATGGGGTTTACACACATTAATCCACAACAACCAGAATAATAAAACCTGCATCCTCAGCTGCTGTAAATCAACCAAGTTCCATTGACGTCAAGATGACAGATTTACACTAGCTGAGGATCTGGCTCTAAATCTCTGGTCTACTCTATGTATAATTGCTCCGTCATGATTAGGATATGTAGGCCGCTGTTCTGCAAACACTTATGCTCGTGATTAATTTTAGTCCCATTTTGGGACTGCTCAAGGTAGTAAAATTAAGCATATGCATAAATATATACAGGATGCGTGCCCAGTGGTTCTCAAATGTGGGTTGGGACCGCAAAGTTGGTCGTGACCTCGTTTTAATGGGGTGTCCAGGGCTGGCTTAGACTTGCTGGGGTGCAGGGCCGAAGCCTGAGCCTCACTGCCCAGGGCCCAAGCCTCACCATCGAGGGCCGAAGTCGAAGCCTGAGGACTTTAGCCCTGGGTGGCAGGCAGGGGTGAAAGTAACTCTGGAGACTTACTGGTCCGGAAGCCAGCTCCGGCTCCTGGAAGGGGCAGGGCCTCGGGCAGAAGGGGCAGAGTTGGGGGTCAGCGTCCCCCAGTGAGCCCTTCCATGCTCCCTGGCCCGTGCCACCCGGGACTCCAGCAGTGATTTAAAGGGCCCGGGGCTCTGGCTGCTGTCATGGTCGGGCCCTTTTAAATTGCCGGCCCTGGGGCAGCTGCTCCCTTTGCCCCCCTACCCCCCTCGTCGGCGGCAGAGGGGGGCAAAAGAGGCAACAACATTAAAGCAGGGTCCTTTGCTGCTGCGGCACTTTAAAGTCAGCTGGGTATGGGCTGGTACTGGCAGCCACTTTGGCCCATACCAGCTCACTTTCACCCCTGGTGGCAGGACTCAGGTTATAGGCCTCTTGCCTGGGGCCGAAGCCCTCCCTGGGTGGTGGAGCTCGGGTGGGTTCAGGCTTCAGTCCCCCATCCTGGGGTTGTGTAGTAGTTTTTGTTGTCGGAAGGAGGTCGCGGTGCAATGAAGTTTGAGAACTCCTGGTTTAGAATAAACACAAATAGTTTCTGAACCTTTGGAAATAATTTACTTTAATGATATGTATGAAATTCCAATACGTTAGCCAGATCGTCTTTGGCTATTTGGTTTCATGGTTTAGCTATTGTTCTAGTTCAATGATTTTTGGATTAAATCTAATGATGTGTTATGACCAAATGGGCCATGTGTTATCCCTAACTGGTAGAAATCAGCATACGGGCAGGGAAGGTCAATGTCACATGCCCAGTTACAGTAGCTGAGGATCAGGCCCATTGTGAGCAATCTGAGGCCTTGTCTACACTGGCAAGTTTCTGCGCAGTGAAGCAGCTCTGAGCACTGTAACTCCTGAGGTGTACATACTGCCAAGCCACTTAGTGCGCAGAAACTGCACAGATGCAGTGCTCTAAAAAACCACCTCGATGAGAGGTGTAGCACTTTCTGTGCCGGGGGTACAGCACTACACAGGGCCGGCTCCAGACCCCAGCACGCCAAGTGCGCGCTTGGGGCGGCATTTTGCCGGGAGGGCGGCAGGCGGCTCCGGCGGACCTCCCGCAGGCATGACTGTGGAGGGTCCGCTGGTCCCGCAGCTCCGGCGGACCTCCCGCAGGCATGACTGTGGAGGGTCCGCTGGTCCCGCAGCTCCGGTGGACCTTCCGCAGATGTGCCTGCGGAGGGGCCACTGGTCCCACTGCTTCGGTGGAGCATCTGCAGGCGTGCCTGCGGGAGGTCCACCAGAGCCGTGGGACCAGCGGCCCCTCCGCAGGCACGTCTGCAAGAGGTCCCCTGGAGCCGCGGGACCGGCGACCACCAGAGCGCCCCACATGGCGTGCCACCCTGCTTGGGGCGGCAGAATTCCTAGAGCCACCCCTGGCACTGCAGTGCCAGTGTAGACACCGTGGTGATTACAGCACTGCGATTGGCCTCCAGGAGGTGTCCCACAATGCCTGTTCTCACCTCTCTGGCCATCAGTTTGAACTCTACTGCCCTGCCCTCAGGTGACCAACCGTCAGCCCCACCCCATACATTCCTTTGCAAATTTGAAAATCCCCTTCCTGTTTGCTCGGTGGCACATGCAGTGGCCTCAGCGCATCTTTCCAGGTGGCCATGCCTGCCCCATGCACCAGGCGATCCCCTGCTTGGAGCAATGCCAAGCTGCTGGACCTCATCAGCATTTGGGGAGAGGAGGCTGTGCAGTCCCAGCTATGCTCTAGCCATAGGAATGATGATGCCTATGGACAGGTTTCACAATGCATGATAGAAAGGGGCCATGACCGGCACACATTGCTGTTCAGGGTCAAAGTGAAGGAGCTGCGGAGCGCCTACCACAAGGCGCGAGAGGCAAACCGCCGCTCCGGTGCTGCGCCCATGAGCTGCCGGTTCTACAAAGAGCTGGACCCGATACTCGGTGGCAACCCCACCTCCATTGTGAAGGCCCCTGTGGATACTTCGTTGGCTCATGTGTCAGTTGAGAGTGGACCGAGCCAGGAGGAGGCAATCTTGGATGAAGAGGAGGAGGAGGACCCAGAGGCAGAGGATGACTCGAAGGCCAGAGATGCATGCAGCAGTCAGAGCTTGGCAAAGTGCAAACAGGGGAGGAGGCCCCTGGTAAGTGGATCTGATTTTGGGAATTGCTGAAGCGAGTTGTTGGGGGCAGGAGGGTTGCAGAAAGCAGGCTTGTCTCCCATCCCATGCCTAGTTTGAGCAGCAGAACAGGCTGTTGATTGACTCCCTCACTTCATGGGAATCTCCCTCAGAGATCTCCAGGAAACTCTTGTGGAGATACTGGGCAATCCGCTGCCACAGGTTCCTCGGTAGAGCTGCTTTGTTTCTTGCCTCATTAATGGTAACTTTCCCATGCTGCTTTGCTGTCACGGGTCGGGGGAGGAGGGACCATAGCTGCACACAGGATAGCCGCATAGGGGCTGGAGTGGAAGCCGCAGGCTTGGAGAAGACCCTTCCTTGATTCCCTGCTCACCCTCAGCAGCGAGATAACTTCCAGAATGATCACATCCTGTGGGGATAGGAATGATTATCAGGCCCCCCCTACAGTGCTGGCTCTCCCCAAGAGCCATGTGCCGAGTGTACAGCAGGGTCTGGGAAGCCTAATTTCCCCTGCCCCTGCAGCTACTCACCGTTTTGGGGGCCTTATGGCTCATGTGTACTTGCCTGGGGTCAGCCAGTTAGTGACAGGTGTGTGAGTACTGGCTGTGCTTTAAAGCACTAAATCAGTGTAGTCTGTGTTACAAACAATCCTGCTTCTGTAAAATGTTGCATTTAAACTTCACAGAGATGACCTTGGGAGCCCAGCCTCCCACTTTGTTATTGACAGCAGAACAGCTGCACAGAATTAGAAAGTGACCAAGAAGAACTAAGGAGGACTTTCCCAGTGAGGGTATGATGCACTCCGCTGTCGAGAAACAGGACTTGAAGGAGTGGCGGGAGAGCGAGAAGATGAACCGAAAGGAGAACATGGCACACCAGAATGAAGCCACAGAGCGGCTCTTAAATGTTATGGAGCACCAAGCGGACACGCTCCAGGCGATACTAGCTCTTCAAACCGAGCAGCTCCACACCCACCCTCCCCTGCAGCCGCTGTCGCAAAACTCTTTCCCATGCGCTCTTTCCCCCACCCCCAACACATTCTTATCCACCTCCTGGCTCTTCCTTCAGCATTCCACTCCTCCCTCCTCACAGTCCAGCAGTGTGGACTCCCACTACCCGCTGCACTCAACACCCATCCCTCTGCAGTTTGGCCCTGCTGAAGTACAGCACCTGCTGCATCATACTCCAAAGGAGAAGGTTGGGTATGATCCCTGGACATATACAAATCTGTAGCCATCCCGGGACCCCTCCTCCTCTTGAGACCTTCCCTTCGCCCAGCTCCATCCCCCTCCCTGCTGATGAATTTTTTCATTTGATTCTCTTCTCCAGTTGTTGTCTTTTAATAAAAGAATTGTGTTGGTTTGAAAGCAATCTTTATTCTATTAAGTGAAAGCAAAAAGAGCCCTGCAAAGTGACATACAATTATGTTAAGGCCCCTTCTTGCATCATATGCACCAATCACCTCCTAGCATTACAAGCACCGCAATCCTGAGCATAGCAACAAATATTAGAGGCTTTCTGATCCTTATGGCCCCACGCTGTGCCCCTCTAATAGCCCTGGTGTCTGGCTGTTCAGTCTCAGCCTCCAGGCGCTGAGCCTCTGCAGTCTAGCCCTGAATGAAGCTTTCACCCTTTCCTTTACAAATATGATGGCGCGTACAGCACATGGCTATAAGCATAGGACTATTGTCATCGGCCATGTCAATCTTCCAATACCGGCATCGCCAGCGGGCTTTTAACTGGCCAAATGCAAACTCAACATTCATTCTGCACTGCTCAGCCTGTTGTTGAACTGCTCCTTGCTACTGCCAAGTTGCCCTGTGTATGGCTTCATAAGCCACGGCATTAAGGGGTAGGCAGGGTCTCCCAGGATCACAATGGGCATTTTGACTTCCCCTACAGTGATCTTCTAGTCCAGGAAGAAAGTCCTCACTTGCAGCTCCTTGAACAGGCCAGTGTTCTGAAAGATGCGTGTGTCATGCACCTTTCCAGACCAGGCTGCGTTAATGTCTGTGAAACGCTCACAGTGATCCACAAGCGCCTGGAGAACCATTGAGAAATATCCCTTGTGATTAATGTACTCAGTGGCTAGGTGATCTGGTGCCAGAATTGGAATGTGTGTGCCATCTATCGCCCTTCTGCAGTTAGGGAAGCCCATTTGTGCAAAGTCATCCACAGTGTCATGCATGTTGCCCAGAGTCATGGTATTTTGGAGCAGAATGCAATTAATGGCCCTGCACACTTCCATCAACACATCGACTTTCCCACTCCGAACTGGTTAGCGACCGATCGGTATCAGTATCAGGGCTTCTGCGCTGGCCCATATGCAGCTTGCCTGTGTGCAGCAATGGTCCCTCTGCCCCTCAGAGCACAGTGGTGCAGACATGTTAGCCTGACTGGGACAAGGAGCACTGTAGCTCTCCCAAGGAACCTGCACAAGCAGATACCCCAGCTTCTGCATGAGACCTTTGAAGAGATCACTGAGGCTGATTACCGTGATATGAGAGAGCACATCAATGCCCTATTCCACATCTAGGCATTCACACTGCCCTGACCCTCCTCGCCCCAAGAGCCCGCACCGAACAACTTCCTTCCCAAAATAAAAGCCCCTTACCAGGCACCTCCTCTGGTGTTTGTCCTTCCCCAAGCACCAGCCACTGTGACTGGCTACCTTCCTCCTGGCTTGAGAATAGCTCCTGGCTGCATGCATCTAGGGATGCCGGGGTGTCTCCCTCCTCCTCAGCACCCTCACTCCCGCTTTCCTCCTCCTCCTCCTCCTGCCTTGTTGAACTGGGCTCTGAAGTGTCCATGGTGGTACTCAGAGTGGAGGTGGGGTCGCCCCCCAGTATTGCGTCCAGCTCTTTGTAGAAACGGCAGGTCGCGGGGGCAGCACTGGAGCGGTTGTTTGCCTCGCCGGCTTTGCGGTTGGCATTCCACCGCTCCTTCACTTTAACCCTGCACTGCAGTGTGCTCGGTCATGGCCCCTTTCCATCATGTCCCTTGATATCTGCCTGAAGGTATCATAATTCCTACAGCTGGAGCACAGCTGGGACTGGACAGCTTCCTCCCCGCAAACACTGATGAGGTCCAGCATCTCGCCATTGCTCCATACTGGGGATTGCCTGGCGCGTGGAGGCATGGTCACCTGGAGAGATGCACTGAGAGCACTCCACACCTGGCTGAGCAAACAGGAAGGGGAATTTCAAAATTCCCAGAGAATTTAAAGGACGGGTCTGAGAGTTGGTCACCTGAGGGCAGGGCAGTAGAGTTCAAACTGACGACCAGAGTGGCTAGAACAGGCATTGTGGGACACTTCTGGAGGCCAATCAGAGCACATTGACAGACCAGGGCATCCACACTGGTGCTGTGGCGCTCCAGCAGGGGTGCAGCAAACGTTATACCTCTCATCAAGGTGGAGTACCAGGGACACTCCAGCCGCAGAGTCCAGGCGCTCTACGTGCCTTGCCAGTGTGGACACCTCAGGAGTTAGGGTGCCCGGGGCTGCTTTAATGCGCTCCAACTCACAAGTGTAGCCAAGGCCCTAAGGAATAACTCCACTGCCACGCGTGACGTGTTGGTCAGAGTGAGCAGCATACTGGTCAGCAGTGCGGGGTCCATTCCTGCAGCCTGAAAAGGCAGGGCGCGCAGTACACAAACCGTTGAAAGATGGTGCCAAATGTGGACGGAAGCACAGGGATTGCTGGGATGTGAAGCAATGCATCACGGGGCATTGGGACTGGACCCAGGATGCCCCGTGACCCCCCCTCTTAGCGGCAAAAGAGAAAGAGGTGCTCTGTGGGATACTGCCCAGAATGCACCGCTCTGAATAGAGCTGCAAGTGCCACAAGTGTGAACACGCTATTGTGCAGGCAGCTGACAGTGTGAACACACAACAGCGGTTTCCTTCGGCGCTCTCTGAGCGGCACTGTAACTGCCGGTGCTGTAACTTTGCCAGTGTAGACATACCCTGAGATTTAGAGAGTGTGATGGAAGGTAGCTCAATCTAATTAGTACCTACTAAAACTCCAGTCAAGACAAAGCAAATGTACTTTAGAATGTGCTAAATTGAGCTTCAACTCCAGCAGTTTAACACATTCCAAAGTACAATTTTTTTGTCTTGACTAGAGTTTTAGAAGGTGCTAATTAGACTGCGTTAGCTAATGCAATTTTACTTCACGCCATTAAATCCTAATCTAGACAAAACCTAATCATGCAGTCAGATGGGAAACAGTTTTCATTCAAGAGTTAGTTGATGGTGGGTAGGGCGGAGGACTGTGGGAACGTTTAAATGTTGATCTCTCTACATTTGATGATAACATGGGGGAAAGTCCAAAAGCTGTTAATCTTTGACATTAAACCAATCAAATGCATGTCAGATGGCTGACAAAGCATGTGGGTAAGTTTCTCAAACACAACAACATAGACTCATAGACTCATAGACTTTAAGGTCAGAAGGGACCATTATGATCATCTAGTCTGACCTCCTGCACAATGCAGGCATGAATGATTTTGCCAGAGATGAATGTGTTTTCTTAGTGATCTACATTAACATGAGTGGCGTGTGGCTTTAGCTGGCCTCACAAGGAGTTGGGTGAACAGAAGTGCAGTGTCACTGGAAAATATTCCTGTGATTCTATGATCTCCTTGCACAAATTAGACTGAACATGAATCAGGACAAGTCTCTGCCTAGATGTGTTTTGGGGTAATCATTCCACGATAATTGTTTTATGAGAACAGAGGAAGTCTTTGGATATTTTCCCTGTGCCATGGTTGATGATTATCTCCTGAGGTTGGGATACACCATTTAAGTTGGGGAAAGGGACCTATTTTGAGTGGAACCAGGGCATTTCCTAGTAAGTGGAACCAGGGCATTTCCCAAGATCTATAGGGGAATGCTTCCTTGCTCTGATAAAGTTCTCTATTGCTGGTGTAGATGCTGTCTGTTATCTGCATGATATTGCCACAGCATCAATAGATTAAACCACAGTGATTCTAATACTAAATATTTCTTATTTACTATCAAGAGAAAACTGTCAGAGTAGCTTTGTCACGTACTTGGATTGTTCCAAAAATAACAGAACTCTCTAGACATTTCTGAAATGTCTCAAATTAATAGCCTACAGTAAAGCCTGTGGATGTCATTTAATTTTTAGCCCTGCTGTATGGTGCTTTCTGCAGGCTTCCTTTATAAACTATCCTATAATTCCGTCAATATAATATCTTAGTTCTCCATGGGTAGCAATTAACCTTTATTCAACAAGCTCATTTATCACATTAGGTTGCACATGAAAGATGTTGAAGTCCTACCGAATATGCTCTGATGTCAGATATTTCTGAATCTGAATGAGGCTAGACAGCTGCAAACGGGAATAAAGAGTTTGCTAAGCTGTCATTAGCAATTAGGAGATCGCTCATCACCTGCTACTCCATCAACAGGCAATATCAGCCAAATATTAGATTTAGGAACACCAGTAGGAACAATTCCAAATATTGGAGAAGGGAATGCCCCCCCTTCCTCTTTCCTTTTTCTCGAGATCCTACCACACGTGCAACAGCACTTCCTGTCCATTTTAGGAGCCCATAGTTATAAATACTGGTTCCCAACCCCTGTTCTGCAGACCTAGAGTCTGGTCCTTCATAGGTCTTCCTTAATTGTGTGACTGCACCTAAGCAACCTGCATCCCCATCCCATACTGGCTGTCGTGGGAGATTTGGAATCCACCACATTCAGTTAGTCTCCCCTTCACTGAGGTAGCTTTGCGTACTGCCCTCACATTGGTGCAGCCATCTGCAGAAGGCTCACTCCAGAATAGGAGATGCTCTGGTAGCAACCATTGGTGGAATGGCTCCTACATCACCCTCCCTTCCTGCAGTTGGCATAAGAAGCATGAGTAGAGGAAAAGGGTGTGCCCAGAGCCTTCTTATTCTATTTGTGTTCATATCCTGTGCCCATCACCATGGTATCCCAGGGACTCAGCAATTTCTGGGGCTGTTGGCAGCTGGTATAAATTAGAGCAGCCTTCTCTTGCAGCAATACCTTAAATCCCCTTGGAAGCTGAAACGGGGGCAGAACTCAACCTTCCAACAGCAGTATGCCACAGGGAGAGAGGCAGACTGTCAAACTGGCAGGCCTCAAGCCAATTTAGGCTTTATAGCATCTTAAACTCCACCAAGAAACCCACAGGTAGCCTGTGCAGATCCCAGAGCACTGGCGTCAGGTGCTCATGATGAGAGACTCCACTTTACTAGGGGGTAGTTAAATTCTGCACCAGCTGAAGGGAGCTGAGGGTTGCATTGCAGTGGTCCATTCTAGAAGTGACAAAACTTTCCGGGGAGGCGCATGGGCCTATCTAAGCAGTCATCTGCAGGCTCGGGGCTCAGAACTGTCATACAATTGCCCTGTGCTGGGGAATAGGCAAGAAATAGCCCTGAATATGCCCAAGCAAGATTGGGCCTATAGTGACTAACAAGTGAGGCAAAAGTTTGATATTCTGCACTGGAACAATATGCGGCTTCAACATGGACCTTCATCTGATTGCAATGTGGGTCTGACTCAGTGCAACATTTCCAGGCCAGGAGTTGAAGCCCTCACTTTTTAAATTAAGCCCGTCTTTTTTAAAAGGCGAGAGAGGTGTAATTTGTTTTATTAATTTCCCCAATAAAATGTACAGTACTTTTAAGCTGATTGAGTGCCATGTCTCTCTTTGGCAAACAGTGTCTGCATCTCTCCCAGATCTATTCACATGCTTCACCTCTGTCTGAAATGCATACCAGGGCTGCACTGAGATACCAGATCACTGAAACTGTCTGCCAGCTAGAACTTTGGTTTTAAACTCTTCATAAATATTAAAAATAGAACATTTTCTTATAGTAGCCAGTGGTATTTTGGACAGCCCAGTTTCAGATGATGCGCTCGATGGGGCATAATGATAACCCATAGATACCCACACTTTTAAATCAACACACTGTAAACTTAACAGAAACTATACAAATCATGATAGAAAATGAAACTTTTTGTAACTAAAAGCTGTTGGATTTTTTAATTATTCCTAGAACTCATTTCTGACTCATTTTATAGATGTTTACAAAACTGTTAAATGTAATTCTTCTTTTAAAATAGTATTTTATATCTAACTAAAGTAGATGGAGAAAAAGTAGCAAGAAAAATCTGCTGCGTCAGAACAGGAAAAAGGATTTAAAAAAGTTAATGTACTAAAGCCAGAAGAAAGTTAGACTTTATGGGGCAGTGCAAGGACACTGAGCAATCAGTGTGGAAAGCACCTTGGTTTATCAGCAGTACCTAAAAATGTGATTACAATGTGTTACTGTAGAAGTGAGTGGGATTTTCTAAAGTGTTCACGGTTGGCCTAACTCCGCTCCTACTGAAGCCATTGGGAGCTTTACCACTGGCTTCAAAGGGAACAGAGTTAGGTCAGGGGGAGTTTTACCATAGATTTCGGTGTGAGCAGGGCTAGGCCAATTTTGAGGACTGTGAAAACGACTCTTTGCAGCTGCAACATCAGCTCAGCCATCTGTCCAACAAAAGTCAACTCCTGTAGCCAAATGCCTCCACTACTTGCAAAAAAAGATCATTTTCTACTTGGCCTCCATGTCCTTGGCAAGGCCTTTAGACCAATGGCTCTCAACCTTTCCAAACTAGGAGCCTGATTTGTCTTGCATACCCCACAAGTTCCACCGCACTTAAGAACTACTTGCTTACAAAATCAGACATAAAAGTACGAAAGTGTCACAGCACACTAGTACTGACAAATGCGGATTTACTCATTTTTACAATATAATTATAAAATAAAATCAATGGTAATATAAATGCTGTACTTACGTTTCAGTGTATAGTATATAGAGCAGTATAAACGAGTCACTGTCTGTATGAAATTTTAATTTGTACTGACTTTGCTAGTGCATTTATGTATCCTGTTGTAAAACTAGGCAAATATCTAGATGAGTTGATGTACCCCCTGGAAGACATCTGGGTACCCCCAGGAGCACATGTACCCATGGTTAAGAACCACCTGCAGGGCTAGGGTTTGGGGTATCCCTGAGGAGCAGCTCACAGACTTGCCATCCTCCTGGGGGTCATCACTCCCCCATTCTTGGCCTGTTAGTCCAGCTCAGGTGGCCCATCTTACTGCTGTAACTGCTGCTGTTCAGCAGCAACTCATTTGTAGTTTTCACCTCTTCTGTAGCATTTCCAAACCAAAAAACAACCCCCTGGTCTTGCTAATTACAGGTGCCATGACTCTATCAATGTGCTCTGAGAGGAGCATCAGCTGCAAAGAAAAACAAAACTCCAAGGGACGTTCAGTCTTCAACGGGGGGAGGGGGCAACATGCCCCTATAGACCTCAGCTCTTTGGATGCAACATCTCACTCTGGTCCAATGCAGCTTTAATGCCCTGAATCCCAGTAAACCAATCCCCTGGTTTAATGGAAGGTGGGGCACGCCCCTCAGGAATGCACTGTCTGCAGCCCAGCTCCCATGGAGCTCCAGGCTTTGGTCCTGCCAGACTCCTAAGCTCTGCAGCTCCACTGTCAGGGAGCTGAGGAGCAATGCAGGAGCTTTCTCGATCTGTGTGGCGTAGGAGCTCCTTGAGACTGAGGCGCCAATGTACCTGGACCCCTGAATTTACCTGGGTTTTGGAGGCCCACAAGACACTCCTAAAGTTAAGACTTACCTGTATAACCAACTAAACAATACAGAACATGATGAGAACAGTCAGAGGCTTGGGGAAAGTCTGGGACTGAGGGAAACATCTTCAAAAGCACCCAGGTAACTTAAAATTTTAACCTGGTTGCTTTACAGAGGCAATGAATGAGAAGGGACATGACAGAGGTGTAAAAAAAAATGATTGGCACAGAGGTAGGGTGAATAGAAGGTCCTGATTTACATTTTCATCACACAAGAACAAGGGAACAGTCCACAGAAATTGAAAGGCAAATTAAAACATGACACAAACTAATCCTTTTTCACACAATACATAATTAACCAGTGAAACTCACTGCCCCGTGATATCATGCAGGCCAAGACCATAGCAGGATTCACAAAAGAATTGGACATTTAGGCCTGGTCTACACTGGGGAGGGGAATCGATCTAAGTTATGCAACTTCAGCTACATGAATAACATAGCTGAAGTTGACGTACTTAGATCTACTTACTGCGGCGTCTTCACTTTGGTAAGTCACCGGCTGACACTCTCCCCGTCGACCCCGCCTATGCCTATCGCCCTGGTGGAGTACCGGTGTCAACGGAAGAGCACTTGGCAGTCGATTTATCATGTCTAGAGTAGACACGATAAATCAACCCCCTCTGGATTGATTGCTGCCTGTCGATCCAGCGGGTAATGTAGACAAGCCCTTAGATGGATAATGAGAACTTTCACAGTTGTAGTAACTAGGATAAATTTTTTCAATAAGGCATATAAACTCATAGGCGTGAGGGCACTAGCCAGTTTCTGGCTGATGGGTTAGGAAGAAACTTCCCCCAACGACCAGTTATTCTATAACTGCCCTTTCATGGTTTCTTTCAGGTTCCTCTGAAGCAGCTGGCACAGGTCACTGTGGGAGAGAGAATATTTGAGTAGATGGACCATGAGTCTGATCTGCTCAGACAATTCCTATGACATAAATGTAAGTGATGAAAGTTTCCAACTTCTGTGCTACACCAACTCCATGTCTAACTCCACTTGTTTGTCCTAAAAAGAAATATCCAGCTCCCCAAACTGGTCTGAACTGGGATGCAGAAAATGTCTCTCTTACCCACTGGGATGTGTCAGATAATGACCTCCACTCCCCTGAGTCTACACTGTTGCCCCGCTGTGGAGCAGAAAATGCTGGCCCTGCTGACTTCTCTCTGCCCAGTGGCTGCCTTGTATGAGGGTCTTACATCTAAGTAATGAGAGGAAAAGGTTGCTGAGAGGAGAAAGGGGAAGGTGCCCTGACAGCCACCTCACCAGCCATTACTTCCCATTGTGGACCAGATTGTCCTGATCTCGTGCATAGTGGGTTTTGAGGGAGTAATTCAGTTCCGGTAAGCTGATTGCTAATGATGACATTCCCATTCCTGATTTATTAGCACTGCTGTACATTGAGTACAATATCCCTTTGCACATGGGGACAGTGTATAAGGTATCTGCCTAGTTCCAGGTTTGCATTTTAATTTCCAAGTTACATTGCATTTTTAGGGGCCATTGAATGCTCACGAAGGTATTTATTTTATTGTCTGAAAGCTTCTTGTAATTCTTTTGTTGCTGTCATAAAGAGGTGTTATCTTTCATGTAGACTTGAATGGTGGCATTTAAAAAAAAAAAAGACAACTCGATTTCCTTAACAGGTTCCTAATTTATTTAAGTACAAACATACTTATGAGCAACAGCGCCACTGTCAGCCAATGCAGAGATGGGCTCTGGAGCATGGCATCCTTGTTTTTCTGAGGGAAAAGAATGAGAAAGCAAGAAAAGGGAAAATATTTGAGCTGCAGGCTTGGACTGTAGAGCTCGTGATGTCAAGAAATCCCTGGCTGCAGTTATAAAAGGATCACAATTGTATTTTTATAAAGGCTACATTAAAATAGGCATTTTAGCAAAGTTTTAGGAGTTTTCCAGGACAGAGGGATCAATGCTTCCTCTCCAAATGTTTTGGCAGTGAGTCACCGATCAAATGTCAGCCACAATTTAGACATTGTTGCAACATTCTGATTTCAACGCAAGGCCTGTGCTGAGTCACTGAGGGCCGTTCTGGGATTCCTCCCTCTCCAGTGTGCTTTTGTTCTTGAATGTCACCAGAGAGCATCTTGGTGGACACAAGCAATCAAAGCAGTTTTCTTAATCCAGCCAATTGTTTAGTAAATGACTCTCCAGTTAACAGAAAACCCAAAAACAAGTGTGCATGGGGGGAGGGGAGCCTAGAAAAGGGCACTGCTGGGTGTTGGAATCTGCATCCTTTTAGCTCTGAATACAATGTGTGCTTTGCATGAGTTCTGGGGAAGGTGTAATGCACCCCTTAGCCTGCTTTTTGGCGTTTAAGGATACGTCTACACTGCAATCGGAAATGTGATTTCAGGTCAGGAGACATACCTGAGCTAGCTTTAATCTATCTAAAAACAGCAGTGAAGACGCAGCAGCTCGGATTCCAGTGCACGCTTGCAAACCCTCCCAGAACTTGGTTACATAGTTGCATTGAAAGCCCGTGTCGGATTCTGTGCCGCCATGTTTTCATGGCTATTTTTACCTATTTTAGCTATTTTACCTAGCTAGATTAAAGCTAGTGCGGGTATGCCTACCCAAGATGCAAGCACACCTCCAATTGCAGTGTAGCCCTACCCTAAAACACGCTGCCACACAGGAATGTAAATACTTCTATACTCACCTACAGCTTTGGGGGACAGACCTTCAGTATAACAGTTTTCCTAGCTGCCCAGTCAGGAATGTTCCAGGGTCAGTTATGTAGGACCTGGAATAAAAGCACTGCCCCAAAAGCCAGTCAGTAAGAGCCAAGAATGAGTTCAAAATTCCAGCACAACAGTTAGAGGCTGCATCCACAGCTGGTGGAAAGGCAGCATAACTCGTAGACTATACAGTTAGAAGGGACCATCGTGAACATCTAGTCTGACCTCCTGCACCTTGCAGGCCACAGAATCTAACCCACCCACTCCTGTAATAGACCTCTAATCTCTGGCTGAGTTACTGAAGTCCTTAAATCATGGTTTAAAGACTTCAAGTTGCACAGACTCCACCATTTATACTAGTTTAAACCAGCAAATTTAAACCTACATGCCTCAGGCTGCAGAGGCAGGTGAAAACCCCCCAAGTCTCTGCCAATCTGATCCAGGAGGAAAATTCTTTCCTGACCTAAGATAGGGTGATCAGTTAGACCCAGCAGCCCAGACACCTGGGAAAGAATTCTCTGTAGTAACTCAGAGCCCTCCCCTTCTAGAGTCCCATCATTGACCATTGGGAAATATTTGCTGTGAGCAGTCGCAGATCGGCTACATGGCATTGTAGGCAGTCTCATCACACTCTCCGCTCCATAAACGTATCGAGCTCAGGTTTGAACCCAGCAAGGTTTTTTTGCCCTCACTGTTCCCCTTGGGATACTGTTCCTGAACTTCACTCCTCTGATGATGAGAAACCATCATCTAATACGAAGTCTAAACTGCTTGATGGCCAGTTTATAGCCATTTGTTCTTGTGTCTACATTGGTGCCTAACTTAAAAAACTCTTCTCCCTCCCTGGTATTTAGCCTGCTGATGTATTTACAGAGAGCGCTCATATCTCCCCTCAGCCTTCTGTTGGTTAGGCTAAACAAGCCAAACTCTGAGTCTCCTCTCATAAGGTAGGTTCTCCATTCCTCTCATCATTATAGTAGCCTTTCTCTGCACCCGTTCCAGTTGGAATTCATCTTTCTTAAACAAGGGAGCCCAGAACTTCACACACTATTCCAGATCAGGTCTCACCAGTGCCTTGTATACTGGTACTAACACTTCCGTATCTCTACTGGAAATATCTTGCCTGATGCATCCTAAGATTGCATTAGCCTTTTTCATGGCCACATCATATCGGCGGCTCAGTCATCCTGTGATCAACCAATACAGTCAGGTCTTTCCTCTGCTCTGTCACTACCAGCTGATACATCCCCAGCTTATCGCAAAAATTATTGTTGTTAGTCCCTAAATGCATGATCTTGCACTGTGTACTATTAAATTTCATCCCATTTCTATTACTCCAGTTTACAAAGTTATCCAGACCTTCTTGTATAATATTCCAGTCCTCCTCTGTATTGGCAATACCTCCCGACTTTGTGTTGCCTGCAAATTTTATTAGTTTACACCCACTTTTTGTGGCAAGGTTATTAATAAAAATGTTAAGATTGGTCCCAAGACTGATCCCGGAGGCACTCCACTAGTAACCTCCCTCCAGCCTGACAGTTCAACTTTCAGGCTGACCCATTGTAGTCTCCCCTTTAACCACTTCCTTAGTCACCTTTCAGTTCTCATATTAATCCCCATCTTCTCCAATTTAACTAATAATTTCCCATGTGGAACTGTATCTCATGTCTTAATGATTAAATCTACTTCATTTCCTTTGTCTAAAAAAAATCAGTTTTCTCAAAGGTTGGTCTGCCATGAGCTACCATTTTTGTAAAACCATGTTGTATTTTATGCCAGTTACCATTTACTGCTACGTCCATAACTACTTTCAAAATTTCTTTCAAGACCTTGCATACAAGTGAGGTCAAACTAATGGGCCTGTAGTTTCCTGGATCACTTTTTTTCTCTTTCTTAAAAATAGGAACTATGTTAGCAATTCTCCAGTTATAGGGTACAACCCCTGAGTTTATGGATTCATTAAAAATCCTTGCTATTAGGTTTGCAATTTCATGTGCCAGTTCCTTTAATATTTCTTGGATGGAGATTAATGGCACTAAATCAGGGGGCTCATATTAGCTGTTTAAGTTTGACTTCCACCTTAGATGTGGTAATTTCTACATCCATATCCTCATTGCCATTAGCCACCCTGCCAGTACCCCTAAACTCCTCATTATTCTTATCAAAAACTGATGCAAAATATTTGTTTAGATGTTGGGCCAGGCCTAGATTATCTTTAATCTCCACCCTATCCCCCGTGCTTAGTGGTCCCCCTTCTTCTTCCCTGGTTGTCTTTTTATTTATATGGCTGTAGAACCTTTTACTATTGGTTTTAATTCTCTTTGCAAGATCCAACTCTACTTGGCTTTTGGCAGTTCTCAATTTTCCGCTACATTTTCTGACCTCCAGGAGGCAGCTTTCCTTGCTGAGCCTTCCCATCTTCCATTGCGTGTAGGCTTTCTGCTTTCTCTTAATCACCTGTTTGAGATGTTTGCTCATCCAGCTTGGTCTGCAACCCTTCCCTATGATTTTTTTTCTGGCTTGGGATGCAGGTTTCAAAAAGCTTCTACAACTTTGACTTAAAGAAATTCCAGCCTCCTCCACATTCAGATCCTTGTTCTTCAGTCCAGTCCACTTCCCTAACTAATTCCCTTAATTTTTTTTAAGTTTGCCCTTTTGAAATCAAAGACCCTAGTTGCAGATCTATTTTTGTTTATCCTTTCCATTTAGTTTAAACTGAATTAACTTTGATCACTCAAACTGAGGTTATTCTCTACAACCAGTTCTTCTATGAGGTCCTAATTACTCACCAATACCAAATCTAAAATGTGTGATAGACCCAGGCCAGTTGGGTACACAGAATAGCAGAAGGCAGATATACTGGCCACTGGATTAACAGTTTTCTGTTCCCTGACTGACCAGAGCAGGGGCTGCCCCAGGCTAATGAGAACACCCGACTCTAATTAACCTGTAAAGAGTCAGGTGAGGCCATTCAGTTAATGTGACCACCTGACTCTAATTAAGGCCCTGCTGATACTATACAAAGGGCTCACTCCAGTCAGGCAGGGGAGTCAGGGAGCCAGAGGAGAGGAAGTGCGGCTGAAGGGCTGGTTACTGAAGACACCCTAAAACCATCGTTAAAGGAGCCCTAAGGTAAGGGTGAAGCAGGAGAGCTGTGGGGAAGTGGCCCAGGGAAATGTAGCAACTCTGGCAGTGAAAGGTTGGCTGCCAACAACTGTTACCATTAGGGTCCCTGGGCTGGAACCCGGAGTAGAGGGCGGGCCTGGGTCCCCCGCAACCCACCACTACAGGAACATCTCCTAGAAGGGGAAGTCAGGTCCCTGTCAGGACAGGAGGCTGAACAGAGACTGTGGGAGTTCTCTCACCAACCTCCTTGCAGCCTATGATGAAAAGGGTTCAGTAGACTGTAACCCTAGCCCTGGAGAGAGAAGGGCTACGTGGAGGGTCACAGTGAGCCACTGAGGCTGGCATAAACCGCCTAGAAACGCAGGACCCACAGGAGCAAGGTTAGAGCTCTGCCACAAATGGCATCACCTCTTGTAGGTTTGGTGGCTATTTGGTGAAGAAATCTGTCAGATATCACATCCAGGCAAGTCAAGGCCCTACTATTAATAGTAATGCTTGTCCTCCAATCTATATCTGGGAAGTCTCCCATAATCACATAATTCTCAGCAGTATTTTTTCATTAAAAACTTTAAAGAAGTCTCTAACCATATCCAAAACAGATCCTGGGTGTCTGTAGCACACCCCAAGCACTATCCTAAGGGAGCCTCTGGTAGCTTTCTTCCCCAAAGTGATTTTAGCCCAAACATGTTTCTGTTATCCCTATAATACCGGGTTTCACTTCCTGCACCAGTAGTTCTAGTTCCTCCATTTTGTTACCCAGACTCCTTGCATTGGTGTACAAACATCTTATTAGTTTCTGCTTGGCTTTGCCCAGTTTCCTCCTCCAATGAGGTACAGTCATTCTACTGCCAGTATCGCCTACCTGACTGTTAATTTCATTGGTAGTGGCGCTTTCTTTCCTCTTAATGTCCATTCTCCTACCTGCTGCTGTTCCTTTTTCCATTGCTCTTTTTTGATTTTCCTGATATTAGAATCACGTGTGGAGATTACATGAGCATCTCCCGATCATCTCCCCTAAATTCCTAGTTTAAAGCTCTTTTAATCAGTTGTGCCAAACCTCCATTCCAGAAATCTATTTCCCTCCCCACTCAGGTGGAGAATGATCCTTTCTCCATGACTGCCTCGTAGTGGTCGAACATCCCAAATCCCTCCTTTTGGCAGCACTGCCTGCGCCATCTGTTGATCATTATAATCTTGTCTCGCCTTCATTCTCCTCCTCTGTGGATTAGGTAGAATCCCACTGCAGATCACCTAGCCTCCATTTCTTTAAGCATCATACTCAGCCTGGCATAGACTCCCCTGATGTGTTCCAGTGAGAATCTAGCAGTATTATTTGTTTCACATGAAGACCAATCAGTGAGTTCTTTCCTGCTCCCATTCAGATCCTCTTCAGCCTCAGGTCCAGCCTCCCATATCTTAGCTGTAAAGAAACTGTGCCAATTTACACTGGCTGAGGATCTGATCCTGAGTCTTTTCTCTGAGTATTCTCATGGAGGGGTACCAGAGTCAACAGCAGGACCATGTCCAATCAATGGGTTCCCTTGACTCCTCCATTATCTACTCTGCCGTGACACAGAAATTTCAAACAAAGATCCCTACATCTCCTCCTTAGGCCTGGTTCCCTCTCACACACACTGGTGGGAATCAGGAATAACCCTGCTTCACTCAATGGCATTACATTGATGTAAAACTGGTGGGAGTGAGAAGAGAATCAGGATCACTGCTGTTCACTTCTCTTTTCTCGAAGGGCTTGAGTGTGAGCCGGACTGTGCACCTGCCACCAGGAGCCCTCGTACGCTCAGACACTGGGAATGCACATGGAGGGTCACAACACAGGAGAGAAAGCAACTGCCAGAGCTACCACTACCCTTCATGTGCCGATGGGTGGGGGCTGGGCAGGCAGGGTTGAGTGGAACATTGCTCCCCCCACCCCATAATGTACTGGCCAGAGCAGTTTAGGCAGAGCAGAGTGGGAAGCAATCTGCATCAGGAACAGGGCTGGTACAGCTACTTTCCCCATGGAGAAGAGGAAAGCAAGGACTGAATGTTCACAGTCAGACCCTGGTCCCTACACTGTTTCTGGGGAGACACATCTCCATGCTACCCCTTAGGGCAAATTGCCAGGGGGCAACGTAGCCATAGATCCGTTCATTTAAAAAATGGATGTTACTGCTGTATGTTGACCTGACCTTGTGACTAGAATGAGTCTATCTTTCTGTGGCTTTAATATCAATCACATTTCATTTCATTGAGCATGTTCCTCCCAATTTAATTTTCAAGATTAGCCTTACTAAAGTTATAAGCATTGTTGCTGTAATTACATTAAAATGAATGTGCCATTTTCTTCTGCACGGGAGAGACCACTCCAAAGATTAGTAATAATAAAAGTAAGCAGGCTGCGACTTAGCCAGTGTCTGCTTGCTGTAGGTATCGATTTTTCAATTACAGCTAACACTGTTAGCAGGAAATGCATTCCCTACGTGGCTCTGAAATCTAAAGTCACCCACAGATTATTTTTCTTACTGTTTCAAATTTGAGTTTTCATCTTAATCAAAAATGTAGGAAAGGGATTATTTTAAATGTAACCTGAAATTTCCCAAGGAGCAGACACCAGCTTTCAGGGCTGTGAAGGTAGAGGGGAACTGCCATTCAGCACATTAAAACTAGAGTGGTATTTCAGGTGGGACTTTCAGCAGCATTCAGCTATGGCCTAATACTGCTCCCGTTGAAGTCAAGGCCAAAACTCCTACTGACTTCAGGGGGAACAGAGTTAGGCCAATGCTGAATGCTTTTGAAAAAAACCCTCCTTCTCCATTTTATTTCCTCACAGGGCCCTAACAAGTGATGCACGCTGTTCCACTCCATTGGAGTTTGTTCAGTCAATTTCTGCCTGTCATCAAAGGCCCATTTCCTTCAATCCCAATTAACAGGCATGAGAAAGAGGTATCCCATATTAGCTGCTGTATAGTGACCTGCAGGTGGCCTGATACTTTTAAGTTATCCATGATTGTAGTTTTCAAAACTCCATCAGCTTCAAGTTTCATTTGTACAATTGAAGTCCCATCGATGGGTCATTAGACTTGGGCTCAAGAACCCTGGATTCTGTTCTTGGTTTTGCCACCCATCTGCTGTGTGACCTCAAGTAAATCATTTTGTCTCTCTCCTTTCCCACACCTAACCCCTGTGTCTATGTAGATTGTAAGCTCTTTGTGGCAGGAACTGCCTCTCATGGTGTCCATGAACCTCTGTCTTTGTATGGCATACCCTTTCTGTAGTGACCGAGTGTCTCGCATTCTTTACTGTAACCTCCCAGCATCTCTACAAGGAAGGGAAGTGCTATCGTCTGCATTTTTTCCAAACGAGGCCCTGTCATAGAGATGCACTCACCGCTAGGGCGCCGCCTCCTGGCCGCTTTGGAGATTAGCTCTTTCCAGGTGCTGCACCCGCCTTTGGTGATTTCTCCACCTGCCATTCTCTCTGACCCTGCGGCCCCTCTCACGCCCAGAGCTGCATCTTCTGACTTGACCGTCCAGCCAGGTCACTTGCGTTCTTCCTTTCCAGGGGATCCAAGTCTTTCAGAGCAAACTGTCCCAGCAGGGCCGGCTCCAGGCACCAGCTGACCAAGCACATGCTTGGGGCGGCACCTTGGGGCAGGGCGGCACTCGGGGTGGAGGGTTGTTGTTGTTTTTTTGATTCCTCAGGGCAGCGCTGGAGGGGTTTTTTTTTGTTTCTGCGGCCCAGCGCTCGTGGGGGTGGGGCTTCGGGCAGGGCGGCGCTTGGGCGGCGCGGGGCGCTCGGGGAGGCAGGGGCTTGGCGCATCGCTCGGAGGGGAGGCGGGGGCGTGGTGCAGTGCTCGGGGCGGGAGCTTGGTGCGGCACCCAGGGGGGCCGGGTGCTTGGCGCATCGCTCGGAGGGGAGGCGGGGGCTTGGTGCGGCACCCCGGGGGGCGGGGGCTTGGTGCATCGCTTGGAGGAGGCGGGGCTTGGTGCGGTGCTCAGGGGTGGGGGCTTGGCATGGCGCTTGGGGGGACGGGGCTTAGAGCAGCGTGGAGCTCGGAGGGGCGGGGCTTGGCGCAGTGCCCAGGGGAGCAGGGGCTTGGCGTGGTGCTCAGAGAGGGGCAGGAGCTTAGAGCAGCGCGGTGCTCGGGGGGCGGGGGCGCGGCGCAGTGCAGCGCTATGAGGGGGCGGGGCTTCGGACGGCGCAGCGCTCGGGGGGAGTAGGGCGGGGCGGCGCTCTTCTTTTTTGCTTGGGGCAGCAAAAAAGTTAGAGCCGGCCCTGTGTCCCAGGCAAACTACTTTCCACTGCCTGGTCTGTGCCACTTCCCCACTGACTGGTAGGGGACCCTGGGCCCACCCTCTACTCCGAGTTCCAGCTCAGGCACCCTCTGATCAGCAGCCAAGGTCTGCACTGTCCTATGCCTTGCCACTTTTCCCTGAGTCTTTCCAATGTGTCTGGTTCCCCCACTCTCTGGCTTTGCCAGTACCTCCTCCCTCCACCGCATTACAGGCCCATAGGGACTAAGGCCCAGATCCTAACTCCCTAAATACCTTTGAGAATCTAGACCTAAGTGACTTGCCCAAGGTCACACAGGAACAGAACCCCAGGTTAACATCATAATGACTGTAGCATCCTTCCTCCCTGTACAGTGCTTAATGCAATGAGCCCCAATCTCGGGTGGAACCTCTCAGCCCTGCTGAGTAAGCTCAGTAAGTCGCTCTGGGGCAGAACCGTGTGGTGCACTGTATACATTCTCAGACATGGAGAACTGCTGGGCCATAGGCAGCCACGGTTTCTGAAACAGTCCTTTCCATTGCTGAACACCTACTCTGCTATTTCACACTTGGAGGCATTAGTGACATATTCTTGGTACCTTCTTCACTGTGGTGTTGTTGCAGGTGACAGCTGTGGGCTGCATGCTACTCTTAGCAGAATGCCTGCACTGCAGCTGCTTGGAGGTAGGCTGCTCTGGAAACAGATCCATCCAGTTTGCTGATGCCATCTAGAATGGAGTGGTCCCCTTGCTGTGTCTCTCTTCCCACCAGCGGCAGCTGCAGGCACCAGAGCTCCAAGCGCGTGCCTGGGGCAGCAAGCCGCAGGGGGTGCCCTGCCAGTCCCTTCGAGGGCAGAAGTCAGGCAGCCTTCAGCGGCTTGCCTGCGGGAGCTCCACCGGTCCCGCAGCTTCGGTGGCAATTCAGCGGTGGGTACACCGAAGCTGCAGGACTGGCGGACCTCCCGCAGGCATGCTGCCGAATCTGCGGGACCGGGGACCTCCCACAGGCGTGCCGCCGAAGGCAGCCTTCCTGCTGTGCTTGGGGTGGCAAAAAAGCCAGAGCTGACCCATGACTTACAACCCAATTCAAGACAAGACACAACAAGAGAGTGTAACCAACAAGAAAAGGGTAACAAACAGCTAGTATATGTGCCTAACTTGATCTATTTACTTGATGGTTCTGAATCATTCCATTTTTAATATAAATATAAGCACTCCCAGTGGCACACTTTCTACCTAGCCATTGCCAGATGGCAATTTTCTGTATGCATCATGGTGGAATTTATATTGACGAGGGCTTTGAAAGTGGAGAGTGACCTCATGGATTAGGGTGTTCCATGCACAGGGAGAAGAGACACAAAAATGATTTGAGGTCTGGAAAACATGACTAATGAGAGACATAAGGAGCTCAAGCTATAAAGCTTATCAAAGAGAAGGTTAAGAAGCGATTAGATCACACAGACTATAAGTATCTGCACGGAGAGACGGCATCTGACACCGGGTCACATTGATCCAGCACATAATGGAATAACAAGATCCAACAGATGAAAGCTGAAGTAGGGAAAATTAAAATCAGACATCCGATGCAATTTTGTAGCCGCGAGAGTAATTAACCATTGGAACAGTTTGCCAGGGATGTGGTAAATTTTCCAGCAGCTGGAGTTTTAAATAGAAGTTATGGTTTTAAAAGGTATGTTTTAATTCAACCTTGATGCAGAGGTCCCTTAGACAGCAGGACAGATTAACTCCCTCTGCTGCAGGGACCATGGAGTGCAATCCACTCACTTGTGCTATGCAGGAGGTCAGACTTGATGGTCACAGTGGTCCCTGGTCCCATTTGGCTTTAAAAATACGTCTGGTTTTGCTGTGACAAATATTGGTGCTCTCCATCCACCTCCGGCTGAACAGGCATAGCCCACAGACATCCCTCTACACAAAGCACACTAGCCACGCTGACCAATCTGCATGACCAAGGGGTGAACCCTTCAAAGAACGCCCACTTGCCCTTCTGCCGCTACGGTTCTCTCACCAGCATCTTGCTGAAACTTGGAAACACGTGTGTAGGAAAGAAGGGGGTGAGAGCCAGCAGGACATTATGTTTAATTATGTTAAAAGCTTCCTGTAAAATTCTCATTAATCACCTGGGTAATTCTTCCACATTCATCATTACCCTGAAATATTGGCAATTTTGTGCCTTCTATTTAAAGGCAGAGAGAATAATATTGTGTCTCCTTTCCCAGAAGGAACTGTGGGGGATGGGTTGGCATAAAGGATGGAGTTTGATGGAGATTGTCAGCTGATTAGATCATGGTAGGGAAGTCTGGGATACGGAGTAAGTAGCCATTGCTTGCAAATGGGCACGGTTATAAGGCGATTTCCCTGGGACTCCACTAGAAAAAGGACTCAGCCCCCAAGAGTTTGTCACTGGCCAAAGACTAAAAATGTGAATGCTGGATTTTTTTCAGGTCACTGGCAATTCCAAAAAATCGGGAAAATAGCTCTTGCAAATCTAAAATTAAAAACAAAATTATTTGGGGGCTCAAACAAAATGTTTAATTTGACCTGAAACAAAAATATTTTGTTTAGATTTTGAGCATTTTTAACATTTTTAAATTAAAGGAAATTTCTAAACAAAAAGTCAAAACATTTCACTTCAAAATGCTTGGACTTTTTTTAAATTGTTTCAACTTTTTTTTTTAGCCCAACCAGTTTGGTGACATTGACATGACTTTTCAAAATATTCTGTTGTCTCCAAATCTGCATTTTTACACACACTCTCTCTCTCTCTCTCTCTCTCTCTCTCTCTCTCTCTCTTTTTTTTGATGAAAACATTTCACCCGCCTCTGCTAATGACAGAATTTCACTGACTTGCAATCCAGTTTTAAGGGTTGGACTTCTTTTTAAAAGTATTATTATAATTAAAATACACTAGTCGTGGGAGCACCCAAAAGTGCAAAGCACGTTTCAAGCATACAAGGGCCTAAGCACAGACAACCAGGCAGGTAGATAAATCAGGGAAGGGGAACAACCGGGATTTTCTACACAGATCCATGAGAGTTAGTACAGGCAACATGGCAGAAGTGGGTTTTTAATGAGCGCTTGAAACCGGAGAGGGTAGAGGCCTTGCAGATGAATTCAGGGATGCCAAACCACACATGAGGAAGCTGAGTCGAAGAAAACATGGAGATGATTGTTCAAAGGTGTCACTCTGTCTGGTGTAGCTCACGACCGTGAGTACCTCCGGGCAGACTGTACGAAAACTGGCAGATACCACACGCTGATGGTGTGTTCTATAATTAGATTTCCCCAAGCCAGTAACAAATGTGAACTCCTGGATCACTAGAACAGTCTTACCAGGGAGTCACAGGCAGCCCCTTTAGACTCTCCAGACTATCCTGCCACCCAGACAAACTGGACTTAGTGATAATGGTAACTTACACCAAAAATCACACCACATTTAGGTTGCTCCCAGTCCCACTTACCCTAGATCAATTGGTGCTCCAGATCCTACACCAAAGACAACACCTGTAGCCAATCCTAGGGGGCGGGGGTCCAGGAAGGGGTCGGTCAGGGGACAAGGAGCAGGGAGGGTTTGGATGGGTTGGAGGTTCTGATGGGGGCAGTCAGGGGATGGGAATTGGGAGGGGGCAGATAGGGGGCAGGACCAGGCTGTTTGGGGAGGCACAGCCTTCCCTACTCGGCCCTCCATACAGTTTCGGAACCCCAGTGTGGCCCTCAGGCCAAAAAGCTTGCCCATCCCTGCAGTAGATGCAAACTCTTAGATCTGAAGCTAAAGGAAATTATCTCTAGAGGCTTTGATAGTGAAACTGTAAATTAGGGCAGATTCTGAGCCCCTCACTAGTACTGGTGAGCAAGCTCTTCACATGAGCGGTCCCATGGGAGTCAGTGACTTGGGTGATGTCAAAGGCTGCTTCCTGTTATGCAGGAAGTATTGGACCAAAATATTTAATAAAAGCATCATCACAAAGCCACCGTTACCTCATTGCTGGCTTGAGAAGGAACAGGTGTGTGTGCCATAGTCATACTTCTTACTCTTGTGAGTTGAACGAAGAAGAAGAACACTGAGGGGAAAGGGGGATAAATTGGGGACCTACCATCACCATTTAGGGCTTGGGAGGGTAAAGGGGTGTCATTCAACCACTATTTTTGCAGTTCACGCACCGTAAACAGTCAGGCTGATAATGGTTAACAGTTGGGTTAACTGCCCAACAACCAACTCATGCTGAGTATTTGATTTAGAAGCAGGTAGCCTGTTGGTGATAGGCCTTTCCAGCAGCCACAGCCCACCAACGAACCAAATACACTGAGCTGCAGTCTATAAACCTCCCCATAGGCCTCAGTCCAGCAAAGAACTTAAACTTCATGCACAAGAGTAGTTGCTTTGACTTTGATTTCTCCCATCTTAAGTACTTTGTTGGATCAGGATGATAGCGCCAAGTCAACTCTCACTCAAGTCAAATGAAGTCTTTCCATTGACTCCACTGTGAGTTGGATTTGACCCTTAATGAGAAGGTCAAAGGTTTACAGTGTAGATTAATTTCACATAAAGCTGGTTGGATTTTTGCCCCTCACGACAAATATCATAAAAAATTACGTTTTCATTTTTCCATAAACGTTTTCTTCAAAATTATTCAGGTTTTTTTTTAATTAAACTTTTTTAATGAAAACCCAATAATTTTAGATGAAAACAAGCATTTTCTGTTAATTTCTATTTTGTCAAAAAAACACTGTTCTGTTAAATAAAACATTTGGACAGGAAATTTGAGACAGGTTCTTGTTATGGGGAATGGTATTCCCCATTTACATGCACGTCCCCAGAAATATCAAGGTTTATTAATTAATCCCCATAAAGTGCGTTTTCATGTAGGAGTGAACAATGAATTTCATTTTTAAAAGTGATGTCTATAGGGGAGGCATAGCTTAGTGGTTTGAGCATTGGCTTACTAAACCCAGGGTTGTAAGCCCAATCACTGAGGGAACTGACGTAAAAATCTGTCTGGGGATTGGTCTTGCTTTGAGCAGCGGGTTGGACTAGATGACCTCCTAAGGTCCCTTTCAACCCTGATATTCTATGACAGTTAAAGCTTCTAACTTTGCCAGAGCAATTGGTTTAAACTCTGAAGCATGAGGTTTCTTTATCTCTTCCCAAACTCAGTTTGTGCTAATTGTAATAACTCTAGATATTCTTGCTAGCCAGATAAATGTCCAAATTTTCAATCTTACTAAGTTCTTGGCCTTGACAACATCCTGGAGCAGTGAGTTCCGCAATATAATCACATTTGTGTGAAAAAAAGTTTTTTTTTAATCAGTTTTGAATTTACCGCCTTTTAATTTCATTGCATGTCCCTTTGTTCTTATGTTCTGAAAGCTGAGTTACCTTGTGGAAAATCTTTGTGACTTTTTTATATTCTAAATTTTGTGCATGCATTTGAAACCTGTACATATTGTTCCACTCTCTGAAGCCTAATACAAGAACGCATCATTTGGGGTAGCAGGAGGGATTTTTTCTATCGAATTCTGATAAACTTAAGTGCTGCTCATTAATTTTCCATGCCCCAAGAGTGCTTCTGGAATCAGCACAATAATTTTGCTTCCAGCTACTTGCATAAAATTTTGCCCTGCACTTTCGCTCTGTGTCATGTTGTCAGAATTATTATTTATTGCAGCTCGTAAAGGCTCTGAGGCTAGATCCTCAGCTGTGAAAATCAGATCAGCTCTGATGACTTCAGTGGAACTGTGCCGATTTACATTAACTGAGGATCTGGCCCACTGAGTACCCTGCACAAAGACCAAAGACTACTAACAAAGATCAAACTACTGCAGCAATGTGAAAGTGTGGCTGCAGGCTGCTTCTGAATAACTGATGGAAGGAAAGGGAGAAAGAAGATAAGAGACCTTACAAGAGAGCTGTCAGTAGCCTGGCCCAAAACCCCAGTGTTATAAGATCTTGGGTTCAGCCCCTTCCCCTTTTCTATGCTGGGACTTTTTAAATCCTTTTGTGCATGTTAATCATTAAAAACAATGTGCCACATTAGCTTCTCCCTAGACCTCAACACCAACCAGCTCTACACCCTGGCAGAGGCAGGCTGGTCTTCTGGTTCAGGTGCTGGCCTTGGGGTCAGGAAAGCTGGATTCTAGTTCTTAGATCTTCCACTAATAATACTAAAAACATGATGTACAACAGGGGTGGCCAACCTGTGGCTCTGAAGCCACATGCTGCTCTTCAGAAGTTAATATGCGGCTCCTTGTATAGGCACCAAATCCGGGGCTGGAGCTACAGGCACCAACTTTCCAATGTGCCGAGGGGTGCTCACTGCTCAACCCCTGGCTCTGCCACAGGCCCTGCCCCCACTCCACTCCTTCCCGCCCCCTCCCCTGAGCCTGCCGTGCCCTCGCTCCTCCACCCCAGAGCCTCCTGCATGCCACAAAACAGCTGATCAGGAGGTGCAGGGAGGGAGGGGGAGGCACTGATCAGTGGGGCTGCCGGTGGGTGGGAGGCGCTGGGAGTGGGGGGGAGCTAATGGGGGGGCCTGCTGACGTATTACTGTGGCTCTTTGGCAATGTACATTGGTAAATTCTGGCTCCTTCTCAGGCTCAGGTTGGCCACCCCTGATGTACAAGAATAAAAACAAAACCAGCCAGCTGGTCTGGGGCAGTTGCCAAAGGAAGCTGCAGTGCTGCTTTCCTACGAACAAGGTGTGACAAGTCAGTTGTGAGTAGCAGTGCTCACAAGCCCTTAACCTGGTGTCTACCAGCAAGGATTACTGGCTGTTCCTGGACCCAGAGGAAGCCTGGAATGGCAAAGCGTCCTTCCTGGATGTGCAAGTACCTGGGCTCCTTTTGAGGTAATCACCCTTAAACAACTTGGTGGATGGAGAGCTACGGTCTCCCAGCACTGCCTTGTATCCTTCCGGAATGGGGAGGGTGACTGTGACACTTCCCAGAGGTACCCATGGGTATGAGGCACCTTGCTACCACCTGCCATTAGCATGAGAGAACCTCGTCTACCACTGGCAGACAAGCACTCCCCTATCATCCCACATCAGGTCAATCTGGCTAGCAGCTTGTCTTCACAGACCCAAGGATGAAATCTTATCCCCTCTTCACTTCTGTTATGCAGTGACAGAAATATGGTCCCTTACCCCGGGCAGGTCCCTCTTCAGAGGCTTATCTTGGGGTTCCTTTGTCTTTGTAAATCCTTGGGCCTGCACCTGGCCCAGACAGCAAATAGAGCCTGTCTCAAAGCATGTCCACTGGTTTTTATGCTGATTGAGTTGGCCCGGAGGCATACAATACAGTTTGCTACCCCTTTCCTGCCTAGAATCTGTTTATCGCCTTCTGGTGGACCTGTCTTAATTTATAGCCTTTAAGAAGTTAATGTTCTGTATACATACATACTCCTTACACCTTATCTGCACATACATTTCACAACGAGTATGATGACAGTGTGACACATACTTTCAACAGAGACCATACATGACCCCTTTTGGTGAACCGAGGGGATCCCTGTACCCCTACGTACCCCTGTGCGCTCTGCCAGTTGGCATTAAGTGGTTTCTCAGTCACAGGGGCTAAGCTTAAACCTCTGAAAACTAGGTGATAAAGAGTTTCGGGCATGCGTCTCCTGTCACACAACTCTGCACCTTGCAGCTGGTTTCTCCTCCTCACTTGACCTTGGGGCTTGAAATTAATTCCAATGAAGAGTTTTTATTAGAGTTAGAATACCCTCAAATAGCTATTTTAACCATGAGATCTATACACACATGTCACTCGGGATAACAGGGCTCGAGAGGGAGAGCTATTCAAGGATTAATGCAGGTATTTAAGGGTAAATACAAAGGCTGTGTCTACACTGGACTCCCCAGCGATATCACCCACTGGTGCACAGTTATGGGTCCAGCGCCAGAGCCAGTCTAGACAATATGGTGGTTTAAACACTAGAGAATTCTGGTGCCTTGTTTATGCTAGTGCTGCCACAACTGCTATCGCCAGAGGAGTTGCACTGGTGATAGTGCAAAAACAAGAGATTTCTCCAAAAAAAAATCGAGAGAAGATAAGGCCATTGAGATTAATTGAAGCTCACGTGCACACACGTGAAAATATATTCTACCCCTTTCCCACACGTACCTAATCCTCTGGACTGGCCAAGTGAAGGCAAGCTACCACCCATCTTCTTCCTACAAAGGTTGGAAAGAAAAGGTGTTTTCCTGCAAGTTTTTGCCATGCGGCTCTATCACTGCTTCACTTACTGACAAAGCTAGACAATGAGCTCATTATTCTCCTCAAATAAACAGAGTTACCAGCTCTTAACAGCAAAGGCAATCTCTTTTTATACTCCCACTGAGCCGGATTCTGTTACCTTCTCAGACTGTGCATTTGGGCTGGTTGTTATTCTGATTGATATGTGATATTTGGCACTTTATTTTGTATTGTTCAGCATTGAAATCCTTTGTCCCAGGCACTGTATCACTGTGCTAAAAATGGAAGGATGTAGCTAAGGCACTGAAGACAGCAAATCTGTACTGTTAGGGTTTTTGTTTTCTGCAATCTCCAAGCCAGAGTGTCTCGTTCTTGTAACTTTTGGAGGTTAGGTTCTTTGTATTCCATTCCTGTACTCAGGTATCTGATGAATTTTGAAAATATGCACCCATCTGAATAGACATAGGTGTGATGCAAGCCTTTTTTTATTGGTCTAAAGATATATAATTAGCTGTTTATGAGACAGATTTGTATATCAATCTGACCAGGCCCTTTTTTAACTCAACTACTTTGAAGTGTTTGTGGGCCAGATCCTCAGCTGGTTTAAATCAATATAGGTCCATTGATTGCAGTGAAGAAATGCTGACGATCTCGGCCTACCTTTCCCTCTCTGCACTCTCATAGCTCCCTTGACTTCAGTGCAGGGATGCAGATTTACATCAACTGAGGATTAGGCCCTACATCTTTCGCTCTCCCTACCCTCGTGTTAATTCCTTTTCAGATCTGTGAGGCTGAGATTTTCAAGGCCACTGAAGGAATTTGGATGATGTATTCCCCTTGAAATGAGTGGGAGTTGGGCATCCAGGGCCCTCATTGGCTTGGCAGATTTCCCCATCATGTTTACTAGGTGAAATGGATCAGTGCTGTAGCTACAGCAATAAGAGACTGATCCAAAGTCCATTGAAGTCAAGGGGAGTCTTTCCATTGATTTCAGTGGGCTTCATAACCGTCTCGATGAGCCTCCAGAAGTACTTTGACCTCTTCAAGTCCTTATTTAGCATCTCCTAACTCTGCCTGTTTCTCATGCACCATATCTTAGTAGCACAGTCCTGACCTCCTTGGTTTTATAGTGCTGACTCATCATCCACCTACTTCCCCCTGGAATGTTCAACCCGATCGATTGATTGTAACTCATGTTTCTGCCCTTTATTTCACTTCCCTGAAATTAATATTGCTGTTATTTGAAGAGCACATTACAGCGTCTGCCTTGTCTGGTGCTATTTTTACACACGACTCCCAATCGCACGGAACCTTCTCAAACTTGCCCTGCTGTTGCTTTGTGATATGTTCATTTGAACTTTAGCATGTGATCCATAAACAGCGGTTCTACATTAAATAGCTCGTTTGGCTTTGGTTATAATCCACCATATTCCAAGCCCGGCATACACTGGAGATGTGTAGGGTGGCTTTCATGTCAGGTGGTTGTGCCAGAGACAGACTGCAGGGAATTGAGACACTGGATTATGGAGTTTTCAGGCCAGTGGGTGGGTGGTCTAGAAGCTCTGAACAACTTCTCCCCTTCTCTGGCTGCCACAGATGATTGGGAGCTCTGGAAGTAGTTGAGTGATCAGCCTCAGCTTTTCAAAAGGCAGCTATCACAGTAGGGTCTAATACCCAGATACTGCCCTATCTACTTATTCCAGAGTATCGCTGCATGCTCTTGGTCCCTAGCCCTTAGCAGGGAGCCAAGCACAGTCTGTGTGATGCCTACTTGCTCATAGGAAGAACATATGCAGGCCCAGTGTGATGTAATGAGGATTGTGTTAGAATTGCAAGCTGTCACTTTAAGATGGGCAAGGAAGGGGAGGTTTCTGGGCTCACTTGTAAGCAAGGGGGCTCTGCAGGGAAGCCTTGATATGGGCCTCAGCAGTCAGTCTGCAAAGAGTCAGCCTAGAGCAAAGTGGTGAGAATTGTGCCTCTCTGCCTCAAGGAGCAGCCTGCTTTGTCTCTTTCTGTTTTGGATCCTTTGTATTGTTGGCTTGAATTCTAGCAATTCACGCAGTGTTACCCTGCAACCTTCCAGCAAGAGTATTCTATGTATTTTTAATCTAAATTCTCTGTTTGTATGCCATAAAAAAATATAACACCCATATGCATATGGTATTTGGAGCAGATCACTCCAAAAGGGAGTTACTGCAGTGGCCAGGACCTTGTTGAAGGGACAGAATGTCATGGCTGCATAACCAGTGAATAAGGGAGGGAGAGTGACTAAGAAGAAACAATGCTCTCTCATTGGCTATATGCAAATCAGCCACCAAGTGAAACCCCTAATGATGCAGATTAATGGCTTTGGTGAACAGAACATAAACATAACATATGAACCTGTATCATATCACAGAACACAGGGAGGGTCAGATTGAACTGTAGAGATCCAAAGGGTCTACCAGCCAATTACATCCATGAGCCCCCCCACACACCCCAGACCACAGCAGGTACGTGCCACTGTCAGCACAGTAAGATATTACTCGCCTTTTGAATGATCACAGGTCCAAGGAGATTGGGGACAAATGAGTACATGGGAGAATGGACAAAAACGCATTGGACCCACTCTGGAAACACTGCTTGGTGCTGTGCTGCCATTTTAAGAATTTTAGAGATGTGGATGTGCAGTTTAAAAATTAGCAAAGGAAACTTCTTCAGAGTGGCTGGGCCTGTTGACAGGGGATCACACCCTTTTTTGCCATTTGTATGACAGCAGCACACAAAGGCCCCACCCAGGACCGGGGAGCGCAGTACACATACCTAGGGAGATACAGCCTCTGCCCTCACAGTCTACACAGGGTAGTATCATCTCCATTTTACAGATGGAAAACTGAGGCATAAATTGTTTACATGGCTTGCTCACGGTCACTGCGGCAAAACTAGGAATTAACTCCACCTCTCCTGAGTCCCAGTGCGATGCCTTTACCTGAGGGAAATATCCAGGAGTTAGTTTTATGCATGCAGCGGGCTTCGTCCAAAGCCCCCTTCTTCTTTTCCTTCCATGTCCCTCAGAGGCTCCTACCCTGTGGCAGTGCTTCCTTTGGGTACACAGGCCGGTTGCGGATCCTCCCGGAGTCCATTAACACCACCCTAGGAACAGACAACAAGGGATTGCTCAGGACGGATTTGAGACAACCTTTTCCCTGAGGGTGAGCTGCCTCCATTGCTTTCCCAGCAGTGGTATGGCTGTGGGAAGGGATGCACAACGTTTATCGCTGACGAGGAAGAGACTGGTTGCGAGGAGATCCCCACTAGGTAGCATCAGCACGGCCACATTCACTACAGATGGGCCCAAGCCATGAATCCCAGAGGCGGGTGCGAACTGCTGCCTATTTTTAGGAACATGTTTGAGCTCTTCTCCCCTGCCCTGTGTAAAAGGCAAACTCGGACAGGCCTTGTCCTTCCAGTTCATATTTTCTGTGGAATAACGAGAGGCATTCCCCTCCAGCGTGTCCATCACACTGAATCTTGAAAGGGAGAGCTGACGATACAGCCTCAATCATGTGAATTGGTTTTCCTAGTCCTCTACCTGCTGTGTGGCAAAGCTCAGGGATAATATTCCAGACAGTTATTGCTGGTGATGGGACTTGGGCACAGCATTGCCTGCAGGATCATGAAGTCCTTTGAATGGACTTATGCAAGGGCAGCTCTAGGTATTTTGCCGCCCCCAGCACGGCAGGCAGGCTGCCTTCGATGGCTTGCCTGCGGGAGGTCCCCAGTCCCACGAATTTGGGAGGTCCGCCAAAGCCGCAGGACCAGCAGACCCTCTGCAGGCATGTCACCAAAGGCAGCCTGCCTGCCACCCTTGTGGCGACCGGCAGAACGCCCCCTCGTGGCTTGCCGCCCCAAGCACGCGCTTGGCGTGCTGGTGCCTGGAGCTGCTCCTGGACTTATGGGAAAAAGGGAAGGGCTCCTAGTTTCAGTAGGGTTCTTGTGGTGGAAGTGAAACGGATCTCATTCAAGACTGGGCTGGAACAATTGAGGCCCAGCAGGCCCCCCTTAGCCCACTCTGAGATATGTTGGGCATGAGCATCCCACTAACACCTGGGCGGAGCTTTTTAAAAGGCTCCAACTCCCCTAAGGGTACGTCCATACTACCCGCCCAGGTGGGCGGGTAGCGATCGACTTCTCGGAGTTCGATATATCGCGTCTCATCTAGACGCGATATATCAAACTCCGAACGCGCTCCCGTCGACTCCGGAACTCCACCACCGCGAACGGCGGTGGCGGAGTCGACGGGGGAGCCGCGGACTTCAATCCCGCGCCGTCAGGACGGGTAAGTAGTTCGAACTAAGGTAGTTCGAGTTCAGCTACGCTATTCGCGTAGCTGAACTTGCGTACCTTAGTTCGACCCCCCACCCTGTAGTGTAGACCAGGCCTAACTGGACAGAGCCAGAGCAGCAGTGGGGGCAGGAGGGCCATGTGGGCTGGCCTGGTCCCTCTTCCTGCTCCCTCCCTCCCAGCCCAGCCCTAATGCCACTCCACCGAGGATAGCAGCGCCATGGTGGCAGCAGCAGCAGCTCCAGCTCTGAGACCCCTCTGTGTCAATGGAGCAACCTCACGTGAGCTGGTAGCGGGGAAGAGGGGATGGGCCTGGAATCCCTGCACTGTGTTTGGAATGGACTCTGGGGAAGCTTTCGCTGGAAAGCAGGTTGTGGCTGTGGGGCAGATAAAATTGAGGGGTTGGGGGAGAGGGTAAAAAACCCTGTGTGCAGGGAATGGCAAAGAAAAACACAGGCAAGGCGTTAAACCAAGTGTTGAAAAAGGAAATAATTAGGAAAGAGCAGGCCAAAGGCAGTGGGGAAGCGTGAGAAAAAAGCACTTTGGCCAATCCCTTTATTATTCCTTGTATTCTGGTAGCAGCTAGAGGCTCCAGCCGAGACTGAGCCCCAGTTGTGCTAGGCGCTGTATGGACATGGAGCAAGAGACAGTCTCTGCCCCATAGAGCTGACCACCTAACTAGACCAGGCAGGCACAGGGAAAGAGGGGGAATGGTGGGGAAGTGACTTGCCCAAGGTCACCCATGAAGTCTGTGGCAGAACCAGCATAGAGCCTCTCCCCCTAATTTCCTGACTCCAAAGCCAGGGCTATAAGCACTGCCCTGTGCTGCCCCATTCCTCTCACCCTGGGCTTGCATTTAGCCTCCAGTCCCGCATCAGGATCCGCTAGCCAAAGCCCCCCTGCCCTTGTGCAGTTCCTGTGGAGAGCGTCATGTACAGAGCAGCATGCAAGAAGCCATTTGCAGTGCAGCCGCTGGAAGAGTTATTGGCTCTGCAGTTCCCAGGAACTATGGGGCACCATCTACTAGCCCCTCATGTGTGGACTATTTACACTTGTACAGAGACCGCGCACTCCTGTAACAATTCCACTGATGTCAATGGAACTCTGCAGATCCCCGGCGCAGGACCAAGGCCTTGTATTATAAACTATTCATGGTGGAGACGCGTCTTTACTCTATGTCTGCAGGTGCCTAGCACCTGTCTGATAGATGATAATATTAGCCCTGATCTGGGAACTGCTCCAGGCAGAGGAATATATCGTTGTTGTGACGATAACTCATGGCATTTTTTAATATTATGGATGGGTCTTATTGGAACCCTCATGTGATCACTTCACTACCAGCACCTTGTCCTGCTAATGAACCTTACTTGCTACTGTCGTAGTCATGGCTGTTATCTTCCAGCATGTGTGTGTCTGTGTCTAAGAGAGAGGGATAAATGACCGTCTGTTTTCACTTTTAAAAAACTCTGCAGAGTTCCTCGAGCCTTTTCCTTTGTTTGCTCCTCTGGTGACACAGTTGGCAATTCAAACCACCTGCAGTAGAGGTGGGAGTGGGACACTGCACATGGACCTCCAGTGACCCAAGTCAGCCAGCATGCATCCCGGGAGATCTTCTTGTGTTGAGTGCACCTCTGCACAGCTAGAAGGACTGGTGTTGCACCATTTCTCAGACCGTTTCTGCTTCTGCAGTGGCTAGAAGTGCTAGGCAAGGGCTTTTGTCATGACGTCCTTCCAGCTGGCTGGAACATTAATATCTTAATTAGAGATTTTTAAAAAAAGAGAGAGAGAAATCTGGAAGGCTGCGAGATCTTAATATAAAAAATAGCCAGGTATTGCTGGCACCAGGCTGCTTAATCCACTTAACTGGGCAGAGAGAGCTTTGTAGCTGCAACACAGATGCATTTGGTAATGCATGAAAAATACAGCAATCTATATCTGCAGACACATTACAGCAGATCTGGATTGGAAACCAAACTAAAAGCTGATGTTACATTTAGGAGGTTGACATTTTAGACAAACATGACTGGGTCTTTCCTTTCCTCCTTTTTTTCCTCTTTTTCACTCAATCTCTCATTTCGGTCTAGTGTTTTGATTAAACAGCTACCAAATGGCTAATCAAGTAACTAAACAATGCAGGTGCAAATGTGGTCTTTACTGACACGTGATTGGTTGGATTCTTTGCTCTTTCATCTTCCAACACACCTCTCCAATACCCCTTTTAAAGCAGTAGTGTGAGCCATACAGTTAAACACCCACATGACTGTCGCTAGAATTTAAACTTGAGCTTTTAACAGAGTGGGGTGGCTTTCAACACTCTTCCCTATGGAACACAAGTACTACAGCCTCATTCTCCCCACAAATCAGGGGACATCGTAACTTGCTCTTGGGATCAGATGGGCTTGAGCAGAAAAGTTCTGCTCTGGAGTGGATACAGACATGCAAAGAGGTCCTGGGTGTTCCATGCCCAAAGTCTTGACTCATGCCTATCTCTGTCAGGAACATACTGTATCATTCTTATCCAAGCACAAACACGTCTTGTGTTTGTCACTGTACACTACAGGCTGGTGTAAGCTGATGTCAAGTCAATGGAGCTGTCAGTATTGTCAGCCCCAAGTGTTGAAAAATAATGAGTCCTCCCCCTCTCTCCCCGCCAAATAACTGAATTTTCAAAATAATCAATAAGGAATAGCCAGCATGGATTTATCAAGAACAAATCATGCCAAAGCACCCTAATTTGTTTCTTTGTCAGCTGGCGGGATCGAACATTGGGCCTTTGGAGCTAAATGCATGAGCCTCTACTGCATGAGTTAAAGTATACATGACTGAGCCGAGGGAACCTGATAGTCTTCAGATATGTTAAGAGCTGTTAGAAAAGAGGGTGGTCATCAACTGTTCTCCATATCTGCTGGAGGCAAGACAAGAAGTAATGGGTTTAACATGAAGCAAGGGAGATTTAGGTTAGGTGTTAGGAAAAATGTTCTAAGTATAAATGAAGTTAAGCCGTGGAATATAGTTCCAAGGGAGGTTGTGGGCCCCCCAACATTGAGGTTTTAAAGAACAGGTTGGACAAACACTTGTCAGGGATGCACTAGGTTTAGTTAGTCCTGCCTCAGTGCAGGTGGCTGGACTAATTCCTCCCTTCCCTTTCCCCCCAGTTCAATTGTGCTTTTCTCCTTGGCGGTTTCAATTTCAGGTGCAAATCATGACACTGTAAGATGTCTACGAGTTTAATTCTTTACTAAGGTTCTTTATGAAGATTCACGTAAAAAACTCATTTTCCCCATTCTTTGAGCTGTTTCCCCTTTGGCTTTTAAAGAAGCACTTCATAAGCCTGCATGCTGTTGAGCATAACTTCTGCAACTATCTGTCTTAGTACTTACCCGATCCCTTGCATCACTGTAGCATCCTCGCACCTCACGGTCTTTAATGTCGTTATCCTCATAACACCCCAGTGAGGTAGGGCAGTGCTCTTATCTCCATTGTACAGGGGGAGAACAGAGGCACAGAGAACTAAACTCTGTGGCAGAGCAGGGACCAGGACCCTATTGTTCTAACCACGGGAACATCCTTCCTCTCAGTCCATCTCTTTTTAGCACATGCTCTGCTGGTAATGGGGTGGATGGGTGATAGGGGACAAGCTTCTCAGCAACTTTAAGAGCAAAATTTATCTCCACTCTTTCAATCTGATTTAGGGCTGGAAGGCAGCCCACCACCAAAACAAGCAGGGCCAAGCTAAGGCATAGACATCATAGGCATGGGCTTAAGGACTTGACTTCCAGTCATGCGATGGCAACAGAATCTAACTTTTCTATTTTTAAAGTATGTGTTTCTGGCTTTCCTGGTTGTAAAGAAACTGTGTAGCTGATGTAGTGCTGTCTGCCTAACATTCATGTTAATAAAGCCTGCTCCCTGTGCGTCCACATCTGACGGGTAGAGCTCATGCTGATGTTTAGAGCCTTGCAAATCTGCGGATCTATGTGGATGTAGGTAGTCACAGACCATGTTTGCGGATCAGATGTGGCTACAAATTTTGTATCCTCGCAGGGCTCTACTGATGTGGATGTTGGGGTGACTTTCCAATATAAACTGATGGCAACCTCCTCCCTCAGCTTTGACCTTGATGATTACAGATCTCTGGCAGTGTGGAAGGTTGGGCTTTTGGTTAAAGCATTGGCCTGAGACTAAGGACTCAAGATTTTCAGAAGTGTCTAATGATTTTTGGGTGCCCAACTTGAGATACCAGTAAGGGCTCTGATGTCCAGAAAGTGCAGAGCATTGAATCAGACTTCTTCCCATTGGACACCCAGAAATTGAGGCACCCAATATCACTGGGCACTCTTGGCCAATATGTGATGCCATGGCCGGGTCATATTCATCTAAGGTAACCAATTACAATGGGGTAGTAAATGATTAATAAAAGTTTTAAGCATGTAACAGCCATGAGTAGTATGTATTAGAGGCACATCGGGGAAGGTTTCAGGTGGCTATAAGCAGCCTGTTGGCTTCACAGTTGACTAACCAATTATTACAACAGCTATTAATTGATAAAGGGTCAATAATCTATTTATAAATATAAAAGATAACATGTGAACCAATTCTTAATTGACAACTCAATTTTTCTGCTGTGGCACTAGGGTTTTTTCTGAGGCACCTCCCATATATTTGGGTGTTTCCACAATGCTCCGAGTCATAGGTTTCTTAGTTCTTTACAATGCTTTTGGTACATTCTGTATTTCAACTGGATTTTTTATTGCTTTGTAATATAGCTAACTCTTATATCATGCTGTTCTTCCATAGACCTCAAAGCGCTTTTACATTAGCCCCATTTACACATGGGGAAACTAAGGCACAGAAGGGTGAAGTGACTTGGCCAAGGTGACCCAGCAGGCCAGTAACAGAACTGGGACTAAAAACCAGGCCTCCTGAATCACAGTCCAGTGCTCTATCAATTAGGCTACACTGCCTCCTCATAGTCGTGGGGACGTGGGGCAGGTGATGGCTCTTGGAATAAAAGACCAGTTGTCCTGAGCTGAATAAGAAATAATGTATTTATAGAAAATAGCAAAAGAGAAATCATATTATAATCTGACAGGTGTCTCCAGCATAGGCACAGCCGTGAGGTTACAGTTCTGTAGACAGGCACATTCCACAGAAAACTTCATCCAGAACAGTTTGTGTAACACACAAGAAACCACAACACTTGAACCTTTTTAAACCCTGTAATTGAAGAGGGGCGGCAACATGGTCAGTGGCTAGGGCCCTGTTTTAGGAGAGCTGGGTCTGTTCTCTGCCACTGGCCTGTTGTGGGACCTTGGCGGGACGTTATACCTGCCACCATAGGCAGTTAGACCAGCCTTGGCAGTTAGAACAACAGCCTATGCCAGCAGATTGGATGTTGTGCCAAAGTGGAATCCCACTGAAACTGGGAAGGGGAAAACGTCCCATTTCTTTACTGGTTTAAATGCACAATCCCGGCTGCTGGCATCCATGGTACTTGAACTGCACAGTTCTTCATTCTTCCCTGCTTTGCTTTTGTCTCCTTTTTCTTTTTCTTTCCCCTTTAAAATAAATCAATGCAAGTAATGGCTGCATTTTCTCCTCCCTCCTACACACCTTAGTTACATCCACTTTCAGATTCGATTGCAAGATCTTTCAGGCAGGGACTTTGAGTTCTTGCTGTGTGTTTGTAAAGCACCCAGCACACTGCGACTCTGATCCTGATCACGGTTTTTGGGTGCTACCAAAACAGACATAACAAAGGAGTAATGAAAGCAACATGGAGACTGGTGATATAAACACACAAACTGGGATAAAGTCAATGTTCTCAGAACAATGTCAACTCACCTCTAATCATAGTGAATACACAGTAGTATTGCTGATCAGACTGTATGTAGTTAAATATAGACCTTAGTATATAGGGCATGTTGAATGTGGCCAAGTGAACATTGCTCTGGGAACTCCTTAATTTACTTCTGTGCATTCACATCATCAGCTGGAGGGTTGCAATAACGTCATTACTCTGCATTGGGTAGATTTATACCTGTGTCCTCTAAAACTGATAGAGGACTACAAAATGGAAAAACTGCTGTGTCATTTTTGTGCTGTATTCTATAGTGTCCTCTTCCTAGTTATGTAATAGCACTACAGGGTCAGCTTTTAATGTGCACTAATATTGTAATAATGAATAGTTGATGGAATTGCAAATAAATCAGATTTGTTTACTTGATTATATAACACTCTAAATATGTGTCTAAGTGTAGACATTTTTGTCCAGATTCTCAAAGGTATTTAGGTGCCTACTTTCCAGTGGGAGTGAGGCACCTTAAATAACATTGAGAATCTGGCTTTTAGTCCTAATTCTGCACTCCATGCAGTCAATGGCAGAACTTCCATTGACTTCTTAGCTATAGAAGCTGGCCCTCAATGAGAAGGTAGTCAGTGTGCTAAATACAAGTTAATTTAGACCGAGGGTAACATTTTCAAAAGTGCCTATGTGATTTAGGAGCCATTGGAAGTTAATGGGACATAGGCTCTTAAGTCACTTGGGTACTCTTGAAAATTTTCTCCTCAATTATTTTGGTGTGGGTGTTTACATTTCAGCACCTAAGTCCATATTTAGGCCCCTGTATATTCAGGTTGGTGATACTCGATTGGCAGATCAAGCGGCTCAAGGGAATTCAGTGTGAGCTGACAGGACTCTGCATTTATGAAGACTGAAACATTTATTTAGGTGCCTAATATGGGTTCAGGGGCCTCACCTAAGGCCCCCATATTTAAAATATGGGCCTTTGACCTAAAGTCCAGATCTTCAGTGGGAGTTAGGCAGCAAAATACTGTTGGGAGAGTCTTGGCCTTGGTGTTTGTGAAGGTGCTCCTGGACTGATGGCTCAGGAGTCTTAAATTCTCTGTTTATTCACAAGGCTGGTGCAAGCCAGGTAGCAGTGTTACATGCTTCCTTACACTGCTGTGCCATTGTGGGACCATATCTCTGGGTGCGAGGATTCTTAGTCTCCATAGTGAAGTCCTGGCCTTTTTGCTGAGCTTGCAAATGAGAGCCAATTACTTTATGTCAAGAATGGACATGAAATCACTGATAGCAAATAAGTGAGCGTGGGTGTCTGTATCCTACTTAGGCAAAGGAATGTAAAATCATTGCTGTTATGGCTGTCTGTTTACCAAGAAGTGTATAACCTAACTGGGAACAATGAAAACAATTCCAAAGTGGCTGGGAAGGGACTTGAGTGCCTTTAATCCTGTGGTGGTACCCTACACCACAGTGACATCTCGTGGTCAAAGTGCAGATTACTTGTTTCAAGAGCTCATCCTGTATGATACCCCCTGAAAGGCACCTGTTTGGATGCCACTCCGAAAGAAAAAGCTCTGGCAAATTCATTTCAGCTAAAATTGCCATTCGTTCTCAGGATGTGGTTGGAAGTTTTATCATGTAACAATAATGTGGTGTAAAAACCAATCCGATTTTAACATTTAGGCAGGACAATGCATCCCAAAGTACTGAGCAGATTCTCCCTCCGTTACTTATAACCCCATTACTGTAGCATCTGTACAGAACCCCTGTGAGGTAGAGAAAAGCAAAAATCACAGAGGGACTACACTGCACTCAGGAGGTAGTGGTGGTAGCACTGTGAACATGGCCAAGCTACCTTTGATCTAGCTGGCCCCACGCACCCGGACTCTGGGTGCATACTTGAGAGGCCGCCACCCATGCCACTGCAGCTTCACTACTATTATTAATCGAGCCAGCTAGATCAAAGGTGGCTTAAGTAGGTCTACATAGGCTGCAGTCACACCCCTGACTGCAGTATAGACAGACCCCCCAGTGTTTCAAGGTCACACAGGTCATGTGTGGCAGAGTAAGGAATTGAAACAGACCTCTCAAGTCCCAGGCTAGTGCTCTAACCATTGGCCCACCCTTCCTCACCAGAGTGCTGTGACTATTGACTACTGCATTCTCCCCACCACCACCCTGTCATGTCCATGTAGGCCCCCAAAAAATCAGTGGAAGGCTCAACACTGACTTCAGTAGCATTGACTCAGGCCCATCCTGCTTTACAAAGAGAAGATGTTGGCATCTCAAGTCTACTTTGAATTTCTCCGTCATATTTACTGGGTAGTTTGAAAAGCTCCAGAAAGTTTCCTTTGTTTAAAGCTTCCTGATCCTCTCTGTGCCCATGTGAAGATATTTGCTGTTTAGCACAGAACAGTACAATATCAAGCACCCCTTTAATATGCTCCCGATTTGTATCTATTAAGCGCCTATTCATTGCTTCTTTGTTTAACTGGTTAAGAATATTTCCATGGCCTGATAACTGACACTGTTGGTAGCTGACATATTTAGTGAATGCCACTGCATGTGCTTTACTAGTCTCATGTCTGGAGCAGGCCTGGTGCATATGCTTCCAATCACTAAATCCACTGTGACTGAACCTGTCTTCGGAACAAGTCACCAGAATGCCTACACATTTTACAAAACACTGTGTTTTTAGACACACTATATATTCCACCCACTGATGCGTCTCCTACCAATGTGTCGCAAGGCTTCGTTTTTTACCGCTGATAACAGAAGTGGGAAAAGACTGACGTTTCGGCTGAGTCGGTGGTTTGTTGATATTTGACATATCGGAAGGCCATTTTATAGTTTTAGTAGAAACAGCATTAGTTGCAGCTGTACTGGTCCCAGGCTCACTTTTAGTTTTACATGTTACTGTTTCCTTTGCTGAATCAGATGAAGATGGAGAATTTGCAGATTTAGTGGAAAAAGATGATACATCGGTTAGTTTTGTGGATTCGCTTTCGGTCCGCCATCTTTTTAAGAAATTAAAGAGACTAGTTTGTTTTGACATTTTGATTCTCTGGCTCAAGCATCACATGCAGCTATACAGTGTAATAGAGCTGAACATTAAAACACTTTCTTTGAAGTACTTCCGGCAGATAAATTCCAGTCTCATACATCACTGTCAATCAAATATTTCTTGCTTATAGTTGGCTGTATAAGCAAAGATCCCACCCACACATTTCCTTACAGACATGGCTTTGTTTTTAATTGGCTCAAGTCTTTTCAAAAATTGTATCTTTGCCCAATAGGATGCACCATTAAAAAAAAATCCCGGTTGAACTCTGCATTTTTAATGCCGGGTGTTGTGTGAACTAATAAAGATTAATGATTTTCTATGCCAAGTCCTGGCCTCTTTGCTGAGATTGCAAACAAATGGGGCTACAAGTCTGTCATGGAGGTCGTGGATTCTGTGATTTTTTGTGACCTCGGTGACTTCAGGGCTTCGGCTGTCAGTCCCAGCCCCTTCCTCGGCTGTCAATATGGTTCCACATGATTGAATTTCTGCTTTCCTAGTTCTCTTTTTTAAAAAGCCTAAGAAATTTAACAAATTTTTGTTTGTAAAGATCATAAAGGTTGCAAAGTCAGGCACTTAAGAGTTAGGAAATGCCAGAATTAAGGATGCCTGTGCAAGCTTAATTCAACCCCCTTATGCATATGCAGTATGATACCGTCTTTAATTACATGATCACATACTTCTTGTTCTACAGCAGCCCTGCCTCATTCACAAGATAGACGGTGAATGAGGTAGATGGTTGCAAGAAAAGAGTGGATGTTCTCTTCTCTTCTGGATATGGTACTGGACCGAAACCCAGAAGGGCTGCATTCTACTCCTGGCACAGACTTCTATATGATATGGCAGGGGAGGGCAAACTAGGGCCGCAGGCTGGATCCGGCCCATCAGGGCTTTCAATCCGGCCTGTGGGATTGCCAGCCCCGTGGCACATTGGGGCTAAGGCAGGCTCCCTGCCTGCCCTGGCTCCCGCGCTGCTCCCGGAAGCGGCCAGCACCACATCCCTGCGGCCCCTGGGGGCGAGGGGGCAGAGGCCTCTGTGTGCTGCCCTCACCTGCAGGCACCACTCCCCACAGTTCCCGTTGGCTGGGAACAGGGAACCACGGCCAATGGGAACTTCAGGGGTGGTACCCACAGGCGAGGGCAGCGGAGCCACCTGCCCCACCCCACCCCGAGGAGCCACAGCCGGACATGCTGGCCACTTCCGGGAGTGGCACAGGGCCAGGGAAGGCAGGGAGCCTGCCTTATCCCTGCTGCCACCCCGGAGCTGCTCGAGGTAAGCAGCGCCGGGCTGGAACCTGCACCCCCATCCCCCTGCACTGAGCCCCCTAACCCACTGCCCTGAGCCCCCTGCTGCACCCCTCCTGCACCCCAACCCCCTGCCCTGAGCCCCCTCCTGCACCCACACCCTGCACTCCCTCCCACACACCAACCCAGCCCTACATTCATGGCCCTGCATACAATTTCCCCATCCAGCTGTGGCCCTCAGGCCAAAAAGTTTGCCCACCCCTGTGATATGGTCATGCTTGACTTTGCAACTTTAATATTCTTTTAATAAAGTGTTTTGTATGTAATACGTACATATGCTAGATGAAAAAACTTCCCAGATATTCCAGATGCCGAATGTAAATAATGCCTTATTTTTTTTAAAAAAGGAACATATTAAGAGATGAGCAATACATGACAGTCATTTAAAACTGTGGTTAGTAGACATATTTACACAGATGCCTGAAGCAAGGGATCCGTATTTTTAAAAACCATTCAGCAGAAAATGAAGGGCAGTTAGAACTTTATCATAACATTGCTCTTCCTCCTACCCCTTCTGTATATGTAGACGCTTTAGTGATGCTACACTATTTTGGTAATGTTTGGTTTCTTACAAAGATGGCTGTTAGATAAACTGCTAAAAATATTATAAAAGTTAGCCCAATAAAAGATGGGGGGTTACTTTGGGGAATATTTTTTTTTAATTTGGAAAATATTTAATTTACACTCTGTTTAGTTTGATATATGAAGTATAATCATTACATAGAGTAGAGCATGCGGCAGATCCCAAGATGCATTACACAGGGCTACTCTCCAGGCATGACCACTTGCTTCGTGTTTCTGTGGAGAAGTAGCTGAAGCCACATGCTATACTCAGGGTGGATTTGATTTAAATCACTAGTCAGGAAGACTCAATTTAATCATAGATTTCTACATAAAAGTGCATTCTTGTTGGTTGTTATAACCTTAATACATATTCTTCACAATTAGAGGAACTTCATTAAAATATTCCCAAACTGGGTCTCTTTTACGGCCTGCTGCCATTCTAGGTTTTCCCTTCTAGTAAGAGAATGGTATGGTAGATCTCAAATCAATGAAGGCTACACTCAGAAAGACCTCAAGACTTCTGGAATATGCTGCTCAGTTTCACTTTTGTTGCTACTGCCTGTCTGTCCCTTCTCACATTTATCTTCAGACGTCTTCTCCTTGTCCAGATCTATTCTGCCCCCAACAATCTTCTATTCACTGAACTTTTTGAAACTTTGCACTTTTAGAGAGAGGTCAGGGATTTTGAAGAGGGACAATAGGGTTGAGGTCTGTTATTTCTCACTTCTATATGTTATTTATTTATTTATTTTAAAACACTTTTGCTGTTAAGAAGCATGTTATCTCTGGAGACACAAATCCACAGTTTGAGAACTACAAAACTAAGCATCTCTGACGGTTTCTTCGAGACACAGCACTGAGTCCCATTGGGTAGATAGAAAGATTAACTAAATAAGCTATACAGAAGCCCTGGGAACCCCATAAGATTGGGTCCCTAATCCATGAACTACTGGAACTCATTTACAAAACTTTTCTTAAACATGACATGAATATATTGTCTCATACTATAGAATTAGAATTTATAATCCCTATTCCATGATGACATATCTTTGAGCTATAATGTATCTTAAAACTATCGCTTTTTATCAAAAATAACCAATTTCAATAAAAAAAATCCGATTTTTTGATTTTTTTGATTTTTTTAAAAAATCACTGATTTTTATCCACCCTGGCTATACTTCATCGCTCAGGACAGCAGATGGAAGGAGTGTGTTGGGGTGCACAGTCAATGTCTTAAGGCCCAACCAGAGATGCCCCATGTGCTGTTCTTCCCAATCCACTGCCATAAAGGCAGATGGGAGACCACTCACTATATCACCATATTTCTTGGCAGGCAGACACAGGGCCGATGACTGGTAAAAGGCATCACACACATGGTAAGTGTGCAGCACCTATCACCTTCAAGATCCCTCGGCAGCTTTCTCTAATGCCTCGCACGAGAACGTATTTGGCTGAATTTCCAATGGGTGTCACCCCGTCTGAGCATCCTGTGTGCGGGAGAGAGCCCAGTCATTCACTCGCAATGTGACCAGGGCCCATGTTGCACTGAAATGAACACAGTCATTCTTATATTGGATGGCTTTAATTACTTTCTTAGTCATTGATTCAGTGTAAGATTTCTAAGTTAGTCGCTCCATTGTTCTCCTACGTTATGCTTAGTTCATCACTCTCAGATGGCCTGATCATTCCAGCATTAACCCTCTTCACAGCTTCTTAAAAAGAGAGAGAGAAAACAAAGCAATATTTTACAGCTGTTGGTGTCATGTTAAAAGGTAAAACAGGCAATTTTTTGAAGGTTGCATGTAAGGATCTGTCTACACGGCAAACCAAAAACAAGGCAGCCAGTCTGAGCCTGAGTCAACTGACTTGGGCTCATACAACAGGGCTAAAAATAGTAGCGTAGATGTTCCCACCTGGGCTGGTCTCAGAGTCCGGGCTCCAGACTGAGTGGGAACGCCTTGTCTGCTATTTTGAACCCCATAGTGCAAGTCCCGCAGTTGACTCAGGCTCTGAGACTTGTTGCACAGTTTTGGTTTGGTTTGGGGGGGTTATTTTTGCAGTGTAGACATACCCATTGATATCCGATATGCTTCATGGGTTTGTTCCTATAGAGGGCTAGGCACTTCGGCTCTGTGACAGCTCTGTTGCAGCTGTGCCACTGTAGCATTTCTAGTGTCACCATAGGTAAGGCTTTGCAGCAGGATCAGGCCCTTCATTTAATCCCTGCTTCACCCAATCGCAGCCTTTCATCTTTGTGTGGCTATTATTGTCTACATGAAAGAAAATAGATTACCACAGAATAAACAGAATTATTTAGTCTGGAGTGACCCCCCTGGAGGGCAAAAATTCATACGGTTCTATATTTTAAACAGGAGATGGTGGTTAAATCTTACCCAGAAATGTTCATTCTTTCTGTCCCCGGGCAGTAGCAGATGGAGTTTCCCAGTGCTAAATACTGATGCATTTTACATTCCTACTCAGCCTCAGGACATTTTAGCTTGCCAAGTCTCAACTAAAACTGTGAATGCCAAGGGGACTGATGATAAATAGATATATTGAGCAGCAGGCCTGATCGCTACACCTGCCTCAAAGGCACTCTGCCACAGAAGTGACACCTACGTGATTGTATAAACTATTCCATAGCCGTGACTGTCAACCCAGCGATGTGGGAGCTTGGATCAGAGAAGGCGAAGGCCTGATTCTGCTAGGTCTGCAAGGAAGGCCCTGATACTAAGCAAGTGACTGTGGTCCCATTAGCTTCACTGGGACTACTCATATGCTTAAAATCAGGCATGTGCATTAAGAACCTTCCTGAGTAGGGGTCTTAATGCTCAAATGTCCAAGCTAATGACAATTAGTATAAAAATACAGTTTTTAAAAGACCACTGAGGGTAATTCTGTAGTTTATCAGTACTGACTGAGTACTGTACCTACTACATTCTATCTTACCGGACAATTTACCTCCTTCCTGTACTTACTGACCTACAAATGTTAAGACATTGTGCAAAAGAATATTACATAACTGACTCCTTTGGGGAGCTCACTCTGTGTGATAGCCTATCATGTTTCTTCTTTGAATACAAGTGTCCAAAATTCCTGAGCTGTAAAGTTCATATTCCTTTCCACCAGCTGTCTCAGTGCTTGGGCTTCTTTCTTGGATTGTTCAAAGTTTGGTATCCACATCTCTTGCAGAGCTGTCCAGCGTATGTTTGGAGAGGAGAACAAGAAAGCCTCAGGTTTCAGGCAGCTCAAGTGGTTAACCTGTGCGTTCCATCTCCTGGGTGACAATCCCTGGCAATGGAGGAGAAACACAGGAAGGGTTTAATTAGACTCCAGGTCATGGATAGCTGCACTGATTAGTAGAAAGTATTCTTCCCCTCCCGAATTCTCCCTCTCAGTGAAAGAATATTTCACTGTTCCTTGCCCTTTGTGACGTTCATGCTCTGGACTGTATCCTGCCTGACTGCTTTGATAGAATGGGCATAGCACATGCAGTGAAACTGAAAACTTCCCTACCCTGCCCGGCATATGATGTACCTTAACGATGCCCTGGAGAGTGAAAGAGTAGATTGGTTTCCCTGCCCATCCACGTGAGGTGTTTGCAGTGTGTTGTAGTCGTGTTGGGATATGAGAGACACAAGCTGGTTGGTCTTTTTATTGGATCAGCTTCTGTTGGTGGAAGAGAGAAGCTTTCGAGCTTCCCAGAGCTTTTCTTCAGGACACTGTGTCAGCTCAAACGCTTGTCTCTTCCACCAACAGAAGTTGGTCCAAGAGAAGATATTACCACGTTGTCTCTCTCACATCCACGAGAGTGGCAGTCATGGTGCTGATTTTCGGAAGGGAGACATCTCTTCACTGGGAACGGGACTGAAACCAAACTAGTTTTCATATAGGCCACCAAAAAAAGGAATCATAGAATCATAGAATCTCAGGGTTGGAAGGGACCTCAAAGCAGGACCAAACCCAACTAAATCATCCCAGCCAGGGCTTTGTCAAGCCTGACCTTAAAAACCTCTAAGGAAGGAGATTCTACCACCTCCCTAGGTAACCCATTCCAGTGCTTCACCACCCTCCTAGTGAAAAAGTTTTTCCTAATATCCAACCTAAACCTCCCCCACTGCAACTTGAGACCATTACTCCTTGTTCTGTCATCTTCTACCACTGAGAACAGTCTGGATCCATCCTCTTTGGAACCCCCTTTCTGGTAGTTGAAAGCACCTATCAAATCCCCCCTCATTCTTCTCTTCTGCAGACTAAACAATCCCAGTTCCCTCAGCCTCTCCTCATAAGTCATGTGCTCCAGCCCCCTAATCATTTTTGTTGCCCTCCGCTGGACTCTCTCCAATTTATCCACATCCTTCTTGTAGTGTGGGGCCCAAAACTGGACACAGTACTCCAGATGAGGCCTCACCAGTGCTGAATCAGATAGTAAAAGCTTCCAGATGAGACAGAATGGGGCTACACTAAACTGACAACCTAACTGTGAAGGGTTCTATATAGCTACCAATCCACTGAGTCATGTCAGCAACATATTCTAATCCCTGTTCTGGAGTCTGATCCTATGCTCGTTGAAGTCATTAGCAAAGCTCACACTGATTTCAATGGATCAGGATCACATTCCTAGAGAATAATAGCCAAAGCCTCAGCTCATATAAATTGGTGATGCTCTCTTGACTTCAACAGAGCTGCACTGATTTATACCAGCTGAGATTCTGACTGTAAGAGTTTAGCAATTAATTGTTATCATTTCAATATATATATGCATTGTGTGGTAGGAGCTATGAAGCAGGCACTGGTGAACTCAGCGGGCCTTTTGGTCCTGGAAACCTCCTTCATTAGGGAGACCTAGCAATGTGGGAACTAGGAGAATCTCAGCTTCCAGTTCTATAGTTACTCTCTCCTACACCTGCTTCCTACACTTGCATGGTTAAGCAAAAAAGAGGTTGTCTGACCAGAAATTTGCAAAGTCAGTTAAAGGCTCCATAGAATTGACAATCCTAGATAAGCTGAATGCTCAATAACTTGCATGGGAAAATTTTTACTCCCCTTTAACTAATTATCAGCAGACAAATAGCTGAAAATAACATGAATATTCTTAATCCCGTTTTCCATAGGAGTACAGTTCATCTTCCTAAGAGTTTTCTGTCTCCCCTTGCTGGTTGATGAGAAAGTAGTACAGTTCAGACTGCCACAGTAGAAAACAGCAGAGGAGATACAGTATCACAAGCCAGATTGTGCAGTGATGTAAATGTAAGCAAAGTTCCTGATTTGGATAAACAGATGTAAAAATAATTCAATCTATATTGATAAATGACCAAGGGGAAAAAATTCAAAATAGATTTTGGGCACCTCCATTCTTGGTGCTTGGAATTGGAAACCTAAACTTCTGTGGAATCTACAATCAGTGGCCACTTTTGAAAAGGTGGCTGCCCATCTTTATTGCGTGATGATTGAGGCAGATGTTAAATGAGTTTGTGGTTTCAGTCTAATTCCAGGTGTGCTGTGCCCCATCAGAAAAATCCACCACAAGTAGTAATCCCAGGAGAGAGGCCTAGGAGACAGAACTACTCTCTGACCCAAACAAGTGGCCCCTCATGATTGTAAGTGATGAACTTATGAGGCAGTGTTCTCTAACTAAAGTGTATGTCGGTCTGTGTATGTCAGCATGGCACTGGAGTTTTAGCCCTGCTGGAAGATCAGTCAGATTCTATGCACCAAAGCTAGCTGTACTTAAAAGAAAACAACCCCAAACACAATGAGAGTTATGAGTACCTTTTCCTGCCTTCTGATGTTTTCCCACACCCTATTACACACCATGCACTCAAACACATCAATATAATTGTCCTGTGTGATATCCTGGACTCCCCATTTGCGTTCTTGGATAGCAGCAAGCAGTCGTTGATTGGAGATGGCCCCTTTCACTTTCCATTCTAGGTAGGCCTCATACTCTTGGTCATTTGTATCCAGTGCCTTGATGTAGTGCGCCAGCTCCCTGGGATGTGAAAATCTTGTTACGAGGATTGCACTCTTATTGCTAGGAAGCCAGTCCGTAATGCTGGGGGACCCATAGTACACTGGTACCACTCCCAATTTGAGAGGCCTCCAGAGCTTTTCAGTGATGTAATCCTCGCAGACGGCGTTTTCAAAAGCAAGAATGAATTTGTACTGAGCAAGTATTCTATAGAAGTTACCGTCGTCCATGGAGGCTGGGTTTCTGAGGTGCTGGGGAAGGTCTCTGTTATGTAAGCATTCACCATAGGAGTCCACCTGGATGTAGCTCATCAGCTCACGCACGTAGCTGTCCCGGTCTGAAGGAGGGTCGCAATCGGACTGCACATACACAAGTGGTGCAAGTCCTTCTCTCAAGCTATTCTTCTTTTGCAACGGAACCATGTATCTCAGAGACTTTATGACCTCTATGCCCTCCAGATACTGAGTAGTCAGCGGCAGATGGGAGTGGCGATTGAAGGTAGCTGTATGGTTGAACAAGGTGATGGTAGGTTTGTGGAAGAGCTTGTAGTTGTTTTTGGGTGACTCTTCATGGAAAAGGGCCCAGTCGTGATGGCGTTTACGAGGGAGGGGTAAGCTATCTATATTAAAGTCAGTACCTAGAGAAACACAAATAATGTTACTAGCCATATCCTTAATATATTGAACTAGGAAAAAAAATTTAATCACTGTAAAAGGTCCTTGTAATTTACTTCGGGCCTAACTGTGCCACTGTTACTCACAATGAATACGATTGTATGTGTAGTAAGGTTCTGTTGACTGCAAAAGGACTAGTCCTGTAGTAAGGTACTACTCACCATAAGTAAAGGTGGCACAACTGGCCTCTTAATATTTCCAGTAAACTCTGTAATGGAATAGCAGTGTTTTAGATTACAGATAGGCCAAAAAGGGTTGTGTTAATTTTGCATTTAGTGGACTCGTTATTATCTTTAATTGTTGTAAGAAGCTTAGAAATAACAGGATTGCTTCCTTCTCTGGAACGATGGGCCACAGAGTCAAAATAAAATTCCAGATACAATAGTCATCATTATGAAACCAACAATTACAGCACAACAATAAACACTAGTTTGGAGATGTGGGGATCTGTACCACATGTTCTTGTGTAACCAAGTTCTCAGATTATGGGCTTTGGAGCATATGAGTTACCATTAAGGTGAATCATGTGTGATGGAGCTGCAAAGCTGGGGACTTCAACTCCCATGTGCCTCCTCCTCACTGTACATCCCCTTCCCCTGGCCAGGTAAGGTCCTGAACGAGGATGTGGCAGGGCCCTGTTTGGGACTCAGGAGTGGGAGCCACTTAGTGGCAGGAAGCTAAAGAGACACCTTGGGAACTGTTGACAGGGCCACAAATGGACAGGCTGTGACTGCTGGACATCATAGCTGGGTGCAGGTCTCCGTGGGGCTTCTGGAGGAGCAGCAGCAGCTGGGCAGGGAACCAGTGCAATGCCCCCCCCCCAATGAGGGACACTAACTGAGCCTGGCATGGAAGCCTGCAGATGCTTATTTGCTTGAGTACAGACTGGACTGGAGAGGGCACCCCAGGCACCAGGCCTGAAGCGCCCTGCCTCTCGATTGGACTGCCCAAAGGAGCCCAAAAAAGAACCACAATTGCTCACTTTGAACTGTAACTAAGCCTCTGTATCCAGGGTATCAGCAACCTTTCTCCTTTCCTGTCAGCCCTAGTAAAAACCTTTCCTTAGCCATGTGTCTGATTGGCTATTGGGACCCACCAGGGCTAGTGTCTACAAGACCTACCTGCTGAAGCACCTACTGTGCTTGCCTGCAAAATGTGGTACCCCAAGCATGCTAGTGGGCACCCCTAGAGGTTTGGGGTACACAGTAACCCCAATAATTACACATGCTTATTGGAGCTTGTGCCCATTTACCTTTAAAGTAACTGTACTTTCCCCACCCCCCTCCAAGAATAAGAAAAAGTAGAAAGAACAGGAGTACTTGTGGCACCTTAGAGACCAACAAATTTATTTAGTCTCTAAGGTGCCACAAGGACTCCTGTTCTTTTTGCAGATACAGACTAACACGGCTGCTACTCTGAAAGAAAAAGTAAGACATTATTCCAAAAAGCTTTAGTAACCAAATACCAAGCAGTTATAACAGATAAGAGAATTAGAGTCACTCAGACCACTCCAGCAATGCAAAGTAGCCATAAACTTGGTCTTTCAACTGTCCCCTTAGACAGGGGTTTTGGCTGCTTTGCATCACTAGAATGGCCCAAAGCAGCCAGAGGATGGTGGTAAATCAGACACTCTCACTCCAGTACTTCTTGTGTGAAGTTCCTTTGATTAGTATGTGATTTGTGTTTTAGGATTAACTGCAAAGTGCTTTAAAAAATTATATTAGGACAACTCCTTATTGGTTGGGGGCTATGGCATATATTATTTGATTGTAGTTTAAGGGCTAGCAGTTTGGAGATGATATTTTAATCATTATTCTCGATCGAGGGGATCTGGCCATGGAACAAACATCCAGAGGTCATCAGGTGAAGTCAAAGTCTGACCATCTTTAGGAAACGCAGCAAGACCTGATTCTTTGAAAACGACTCCCATCATAAGAATGACACTCTCCTCAGTCCAACCAGCTCCTACAGTGATGGGTGCCAGTATAAAATCCTAATACCAATAGTGCAAGAGCCATAAATGACAATGGATGGTATTTGAGGGAGCTAAAGCCTTCTGTATCCTCTTCTTTTTACGTGTGATTCTGTGTGGTGACCATATGCTCCCACGATGAGGCATCATACTGCACATAGGAAAATGATCCTCGTTTTTTCTGTTTTCGCTGTTGCGACGTGAGCTGCTAGCAGTGGAGGTGAATTATTAGAACAGTAGCTCATGAGGGCTATTTTATTTTTAAAACATGCTTTCAAGTGGTGTTAGGAAGAGCTAAAGAGTAGAGGATAGTGAAATACCATAGGCGTCTGAGTAACCTTGACTTCGCTGGCTTTTACACATACACTTCCTCTCTGAGGAGGTGTCAAGAAAAACGGGACTATAAAGAGGATGTGAGAAAGCAGAGTGAGATGAGGGAGTGGAAATGGGAGTGTAAAACTGACTAAATGAGAAGAGGAGAATTAGGCAAAGGGAAGCCTGTAGAAATAGGCACTCGAGGTAAAAGTACTGAAACGATTGATTCCAATAGCACACACTTAATCTTGGTCAAGCTGGTAGACAAAAAACTTTTAAGGATTAAAGAGATGATGACAGTACCTGCCACTGTGGAAAAAAGGGGAATTAATAAGATTATGATGAGATGAAGAAGGTGGAACAAGATGGAAAATGCTCATAATTATAGTCTCCAAAGTATTAATTAGGAAACCCATGATACGTGGCGAAGTGCAGAGGGGAATGGGGGATATGAAAAGGCTCTGCTCCTTTGAAGGCACCTTGCACACAGGGTTTCATCCCCAGGGGTAGACAGGGAAGAACTCCCCGGCTCTTAAGGTACGTCTACACTGCAGTCACTGGGTGCGGTTGCAGCTCGTGTAGACATACCCAAGCTAGATTTCATCTAGCTAGCTCAGGTACCAGAGCAGTGAAGCTACACAGTCAGCCTATACTGAGCATGCACTGCCTGGCTTCTCGGCTCCAGTGCTCAAGCCAGCTGGATTAAAGCTAGTTTGGGCATGTCCACATCAGCTGCAATCACACACCATGACTGCCGGGTAGACGTACCCTTTGAATTCTCATGTCTGCGGCTTTGGTAGTGGGTACGCCACCCACTGCCAAGAGGTTCACTTCTAGCAGCCGCTGCCTTGGCTCCTGGCAGAACCTTCTGAGGGTTTGTCTCCACTGCAATCCAGGGTGTGACTGAAGCTAAGAGAGATATATCTGAGCTAGCTTTACTTGTGCTAGTGTGGCTAAAAATAGCAATGTAAATGCAAAGCGCGGGTTTCAGCACATGCGGGACCCTAGGTACATAGTCACATTACTAGCCCGTGCTGGGGTCCATTCTTCCACAGCTATACTGCTATTTTTGTCGTTCTAGCTAGATTAAAGCTAGGCAGAATGGCTACCCTAGCTTCAATCACATCTGACTGCAGTGGAGACATACCCTTAGTTGGCTCCTAAATCCACAGGAAGCAGGAGCTCTCCCTGCAAATGTAAACGCTGTGATCACAGTTTTTAAAAGGGAACTGCATGGAAACCCGCCCACGGGCAGGACAGGAGTAAAATCCACTGTTGGGAGCAACGCTCCACCTTTGAACAGAACCCTGAACTCTGAGGAGAGGAGTGGGCCTTTGTGTGATACTCTTCAAAGAAGGGAAATGACAGGTCAGCAGCGCCTCTTTAGAGACTTCACCCACACAGGATGCCTGGGAGAGTACAGACGGATGATTCACCATAAACAAAAGCAAGTATTGCTAGTAAAGGAATTCCACCTTTTACTTTAAGGCACAAAATCTTCTGAATATCCACAGGCAAAAATTTCAGAGGCAGAGCAGGGACGCTTCTCCTTTGAGGATGCAATTCCTTGGCAGGTATCTAGAGCTGTGGTTCTCAACCTATTTACCATTGTGGCTGCATCTATATGGCCATGAGGATGTCAGCTCTGTGCTGACTGGGCTGCATGCAGCTCGCAGCTAGAGATCTTGAGATACAAACACCCAGATTTCCACCCACAAGACAATGGCAGGTGTAAACTTCACAGTAGTAAACTGCACCCTCCAAGAGATGGTTGCCCTTGTGAAAAGCTTATGCAGAATGTACAATAAAGACAAATTAATGCTAATACGAGAGCTTGCTTTATGCATTCCTTAACTTTCCTATGTTTAAATATGTGACAGCCTAGCATTAACATAGGGTTTCTTTTCTGCATTTAATATAATAGGCGAGCTTTGAGTCTGCCTTGACTGGCAGTGATAGATCATTCCCTGCTATTTTAAAAATGAACATTTTTTAATTTGCCTTTGCAAAAGGTTTCAAAATGTGCCCTGTCATCATGATTTTTAAAAAGTACTTGGAGGGTCTTTTTGCTAATATATTAATTCCAATTTAATTAAGTACATTTAATCATCTCCCCAAGCTTGGTACAATGAGCCACTTGTATTTCTGTTAGAGCGGGTGGTGGCAAACAGAAGCACTGTCATAGGCCAGAAATATCACAGACTTTATAGTACTGTATACGTGTGATGTAAGCTTTGGTTTCCTTTTATTTAAAATGGGTCAGCTTTTGATTCCTTGGCTAATTTTTTCTTCCCATTCATGCTTCAGCACAGCCTCACTAATAGACTAAACTGACCTACTTATCCTTTGGAATTTGGTGTAATTTAGAGCTCTCAGAATGGAAGAGGTGGGAAGTTTGTGTTAAATAAAGCTAACTGATTATCACAAGCCATTTCTTTCCTGTAGTTCACATTTTGTAAAAAAAAAAAAAAATAAATAAAAACCACATGCACCCCCCCTGAGCTAATGAATCAAGGTACTGAACCCTGAAATAGTCTAATATCAGATATTTTAGTTGATGGCAGCCTACAGTCAGAGAATAAAAAAATCTTCCTTGCACTAAATGCATAAAATGCAATTTTTCTCTAAAAAGAAACTCTGTAAAAATTGCAGCTTCTTAACTGATACAGTTTGAGTTATATCTGCTTACATTAGTGACAAAAATGTTGCTTCTACTTTTGACTTCTGCTACCCTGCAGAGCCAACACTGCTCAGAGAGAGAGCCAGATTCTACTCTTTGGGCATCGTCAATGGTAATTGTTTACTACTGAGTTCCACTCACAGTCAGCTAGTTACCCCTTTGGCGTGGAAGGGAATGGCGCTGGTATCACATAAGACAAATGGGTGAGGCTAGGAAAGAAACAAGCTTGACTCTCAGATCTGAGGCTGACTTTTCAGGGCTGGCAGGGAGAAGACTGTCCATGTCACATGTAAACCGAGCACATTTGATCTAGAAGTCAGCAAGAGACAATACACAAGTCATTCCACAATGCCATTTCACAGGATCACTTCTCAGAATAGGTGCCAGTGGAGATACTTGCTAGTGCACTGAGTCACCGGAGAGACTTTAACAACTTCTGCTGTGGAGGTTTACAGTTGCTCTGTACTTGATCTATAACAGAGAAATAGCAGGGGAATAACAGAAATAGTCACTCATTTAAAATGACTCAATTCCTTACCATAGAAGAGAAAGGCTTTTGTCATGTGATTATGCTGGTAGGTCCTCTTGATAGTAAAGAAACAGACATCCTGTCCACACTGACCTAACCTCCCAGTCTCGCCAGTCAGCGGGGACCACCAAAGCAGGATAGGGTATCTGTCCGCATCTAAAACTCTCCTGGTATTGCTGTAGAGTTCCTGTTTATTAAAAAACTGATATGCATGTTTCTGCTGCTCCTCCAGTTTTAATGAACCATCTTGTAAACTGGAGACTTTTATCTTCCTTTCAGACTTGCCCAGTTCAAGAACCACCTTTGGAGAAAAACACATACATTTTAACTTGCATGGCCAGGGACATAGAGCTTGGCTAGCAGACGCTAATTTCCTTGTGGAAAGTTTGTCGGTGAAATGCAGCCATCTCTTTGGGGACTTCGGCAGCTGCTTAGTAGCATTAAGCAGCACTTCATGGCTGTTTTAGTATAGGAAGTGAAAAATACTATACCCATTTGAAACTGTAAAGGGAATTTAAGTAGACAAAGTAAATTATTCAGCTTGAAGCTGGTGAGGGCCCCTGTGGTTTATAATATACCTTCTGCTGTCTTTCTGGTAAAGACTTACAAAATGGAGGGTGGCCCATTTTTAAAATTAGCCCTGCCTGTTACAGGCATGTTCTAGAAAAGGGAGGTGTCAGAAAACAGTGAAATTACAAGAGAAGAGGCAAGTAGATGACGCTCGAGAATACACAAAATTGCCCCGGGTTTTGTAGGAACACTAAAACCTTGTTATGTTGCACTGGAAATGGTTCTTTGTGCACAGGGCGAAGGATGAGATTGCTTAATAGTTGGGGGCAGGGGCGAGGGTTACACTCTAATATCTATGATTATATAATTCAACTCCTGGGGGCCAGACCAAATGAACCTGCTTAGCTTGTGAGAGCTATTGAGATTGCAGCCTAGAGGAGTCTGACTGCAAGCCAAGACTGACTTACATTAGCCGTGGTTGCTGTCTATTAATAAAGGCCAGTCTGGTCTAAGGCAGCAGCAAATTAAGATACTGCCATGCCGGTTCAGCTGTGCCGGCTGGCATGGTGTGAGGCAGAGCAACGTCCCACTGCTCTCCTCCCAGCTGCTCTGGGTGGAAGGAAGTGGGCACACAGCAGACTGAGAGATCCTGGAGGGCGGAGAGGAGGGGCTCAGACTTTAGGAGAAGAGGACCAGCAAAACGCAGGACAAAGAACAATTTTGGGGCGGGAAAGGGGAAATGAAGCCCCAGCTTTTTTCAGGGGAAGAGGAACTGCCCTGAAGATACTGCAGGAGAAATGGGCCTGTTTTCTGCTGTCCAAAGATGTGCTAATTAAATATACTCTGCAATAGGTAAGATTATTTATATATCATGGAAAAAGATGAGCATATTTATCTTTCATATCAGACTTTTTTGCTGGCCTGATGCTGTGCTTCCTACCACCATAAATGGCCATTGGGTCAGTACAGACTTGGAAGGAAGAATGCCACTTACTGAGTCACCATCACCATTCGTGGCAGCGCCTAGGTTTCCCTGGTGGTCTACTGTCCAAGAACTTAACAGGTGGCCCTGCCTACCTCATGGGAGAATACAAGCCCCGGGCTACTATGGAATGGCTGCAGGTCCAAACAGCCAGGATTTATGAGTTTTGTGATACTATGATTGAAGGACAATGCATTGGAGACAATGCTCCAGGAGACACCCAGCTCTGGGAACACTTTCTCAACTCTAAAAAGAACAGGAGGACTTGTGGCACCTTAGAGACTAACAAATGTATTTGAGCATAAGCTTTCGTGGGCTACAGCCCACTTCTTCGGATGCATAGACTGGAACATATAGTGAGGAGATATATATACACATACAGAGAGCATGAAAAGGTGGGAGTTGTCTTACCAACTCTGAGAAGCCAATTAAGTAAGAGAAAAAACTTTTGAAGTGATAATCAAGATAGCCCAGTACAGACAGTTTGATAAGAAGTGTGAGAATACTTACATGGGGAGACAGATTCAATGTTTGTAATGGCTCAGCCATTCCCAGTCTCTGTTCAAGCCTAAATTGATTGTATCTAGTTTGCATATCAATTCGAGTTCAGCAGTTTCTCATTGGAGTTTGTTTTTGAAGCTTTTCTGTTGCAAAATTGCCACCCTCAGGTCTGTTATTGAGTGACCAGACAGGTTAAAGTGTTCTCCTGCTGGTTTTTGAATGTTATGATTCCTGATGTCAGATTTGTGTCCATTTATTCTTTTGCGTAGAGACTGTCCGGTTTGGCCAATGTACATGGCAGAGGGGCATTGCTGGTACATGATGGCATATATCGCATTGGTAGATGTGCAGGTGAACGAGCCCCTGATGGCATGGCTGATGTGATTAGGTCCTATGATGATGTCACTTGAATAGATATGTGGACAGAGTTGGCATCGGGCTTTGTTGCAAGGATAGGTTCTTGGGGTAGTGTTTTTGTTCAGTGGTGTCTGGTTGCAGGTGAGTATTTTGCTTCAGGTTGGGGGGCTGTCTGTAAGCGAGGACAGGTCTGTCTCCCAAGATCTGTGAGAGTGAGGGATCATCTTTCAGGATAGGTTGTAGATCTCTGATGATGCGCTGGAGAGGTTTTAGTTGGGGGATGAAGGTGACAGCTAGTGGTGTTCTGTTATTTTCTTTGTTGGGCCTGTCTTGTAGGAGGTGACTTCTGGGTATTCGTCTGGCTCCGTCAATCTGTTTTTTCACTTCAGCAGGTGGGCATTGTAGTTTTAAGAATGCTTGATAGAGATCTTGTAGGTGCTTGTCTCTGTCTGAGGGATTGGAGCAAATGCGGTTGTATCTTAGAGCTTGGCTGTAGACAATGGATCGTGTGGTGTGTCCTGGATGGAAGCTGGAGGCATGTAGGTAAGTATAGTGGTCAGTAGGTTTCCAGTATAGGGTGGTATTTATGTGACCATCGCTTATTAGCACAGTAGTGTCCAGGAAATGGACCGCTTGTTTGGATTGATCTAGGCTGAGGTTGATGGTGAGATGGAAATTATTGAAATCATGGTGGAATTCCTCAAGGGCTTCTTTTCCATGGGTCCAGATGATGAAGATGTCATCAATGTAGCGCAAGTAGAGTAGGAGCGTTAGGGGATGAGAGCCAGGGCCGGCTCTACATATTCGGCTGCCCCAAGCAGTCATGCGCGGGAGACGCCCCGGAACCCCGGGAGCAGCGGACCTTCCGCTGGCTTGACTGGTGAGGGTCCGCTAGTCGCGCGGCTCGGCTGGACCTCCCGCAGCTGCGGACGGTTGGCTGGTCCGGCGGCTCCGGTTGAGCTGCCGCAGTCATGCCTGCGGGAGGTCCAGCCGGAGCCCCGGGACGACCGGACCTGCCGCAGTCATGCCTGCGGGAGGTCCAGCCGAGCCGCGCGACCAGCGAACCGTCTGCAGTCATGCCTGCGGCAGGTCCGGTCGTCCCGGGGCTCCGGTGGACCTCCCACAGGCATGACTGCGGCAGGTCCGCCGGCCCAATCTGCCGCCCCTGACGACAACTGCCGCCCCACGCGCGTGCTTGTCGCGCTGGGGTCTGGAGCCGGCCCTGATGAGAGCTAAGGAAGCGTTGTTCTAAGTCAGCCATAAAAATGTTGGCATACTGAGGGGCCATGCGGGTACCCATAGCAGTGCCGCTGACTTGAAGGTATATATTGTCCCCAAATGTGAAATTGTTGTGGGTGAGGACAAAGTCACAAAGTTCAGCCACCAGGTGTGCTGTGACATTATCGGGGATACTCGTGCTCTCTGTATGTGTATATGTATCTCCTCACTATATGTTCCATTCTATGCATCCGATGAAGTGGGCTGTAGCCCACGAAAGCTTATGCTCAAATAAATTTGTTAGTCTCTAAGGTGCCACAAGTACTCCTGTTCTTTCTGCGAATACAGACTAACATGGCTGCTACTCTGAAACCTTTCTCAACTCTGTCAACTATATCAGGGCTTCCTGGCCACAGTTTGCAGTCAGTAGTTGAGTCCAAACTTATTAATGATTTTAGACATCTTTAAACATGCATCAAAATTTCATTTGTCTGGAGGAGAAGGGCTACTGATGAATGCCTATAAATAATAATAATAATAAAAAAGTAGAAAGATCAGACTTTAAAGGAATTGTGGCCTTTTGTCTTCATTTTTTATATAAGATGCCATAATTATTAGTATCATTGAAAGTTTTCTAAGCCCTTATTACCCACATTGAGTCTTTGCCCTTGGGTTTTGTCTTTTCTCCTTGTTTTGTAAGAAAGTTATTAATTCATTTACCTTTCCCCTCCAGCCCTGTGCTCTCAGTGAAGTATACAACTAATAGAAATTCTTTACATGGATTCTTCCGAAAGTGTTATTTATTAATTAAAATATTCAGGGCCTTTAATGACATCTTTGTCCTGCCAGAATTGTGCAACAGTTGGAGTGCAACCACATCCATCTCTTTTCCCTCCCTTCCCCGACTAGAACTCTTCAGCTACCCAGTCTGAGGATTAACAGTACCTGGAGTGTAACAAGAAGAAAAAAGAAGGCTGTAAAGCAGAAGAAAGATGCCCAAAGTCTCTTCTTCCCAATTCTAATCATGCTGCGCTGCCAGGCACACAGAGTGCCAAGTGGTGGTCAAGGCCTGTTATGATGGATACTAGCTCCTCCTGCAGCTTCAGTCATTCCTGCCGTGCCTTCCCATTCTGTCATTGTTTTTCTCAATGGCCACAGCTGCTCAGAAGGAGGCTCCATCAAGGACTGTATTCCAGGCTCAGTGTTTGATTCAGTGTCTAGACAGGACTGTGTTCTTCTGTAGGCATCAGAGCAGCGTTTTGAACCAAAGAGACCTTGGAGGTGGATGCACTAGCTAAATCAAACACAGAGCGAAGGGGCAAATATTAGAAACCTATGTGCTGTAAACACAAATGCAGTTAAAATTAGTACCAGGTGGAAGATTGAGATGCACTTAGCTGATACCTTTACTACCTACGTTTCAGATAGAAGCCAGGCCTGCAAAGCACACTAACAAACTAGACAGAACCTGATTCTCCACTGATATGAACTGCATAGACATTGACCTGTGTGCAAAATGGGTATAAAATACCTGTAAAAACACCTATGTCACTGAATGGAGGATTCTGATTTGCACTCTCTGTACACAGGTGTAAATGACCAGAGCTTGACAATTTACCCAACACCTACGAGCCTGGGAACTAATAACAAGAGCTAGAAATATCTCTATCCGCCCCATCAGAAACCATGTATTATTACTTGTCCTTGCTATCAAGACAGTGCCTAGAGACCCCCTTGTGGACATCACCAGCTGGAAAGGATTAAAGCACCCACTAGGTTGCTCTACTCTGCGCCTGGCTGGCCTCAAACTGGCCCTAGAATCATGGAGCTACGACCGGCTCCTTTGTGAACCCCCCCTCAGACAGAGACCAAGACCTACAAAATCTTCACCAAGCATTCTCAAAACTACGACACCCACACGAGGAAATAAGGAAACAGATCAACAGAGCCAGACGTGTTCCCAGAAGCCTCCTACTGCATGACAAACCCAAGAAAGAAACCAACAGAACTCCACTGGCCATCACATACAGTCCCCAGATAAAACCCCTCCAACGCATCATCAGGGATCTACAACCTATCCTGGACAATGATCCCACACTTTCACAGGCCTTGGGTGGCAGGCCAGTCCTCGCCCACAGACAACCTGCCAACCTGAAGCATATTCTCACCAGTAACTGCACACTGCACCATAGTAATTCTAACTCAGGAACCAATCCATGCAACAAACCTTGATGCCAACTCTGCCCACATATCCACACCAGCAACACCATCACAGGATCTAACCAGATCAGCCACATCATCACCGGTTCATTCACCTGCACGTCCACCAATGTTATATACGCCATCATATGCCAGCAATGCCCCTCTGCTATGTACATCAGCCAAACTGGACAGACCCTACGGAAAAGGATAAATGGACACAAATCAGATATTAGGAATGGCAATATACAAAAACCTGTAGGAGAACACTTCAATCTCCCTGGACACACAACAACAGATTTAAAGGAAGCCATCCTGCAGCAAAAAAACTTCGGGACCAGACTTCAAAGAGAAACTGCTGAGCTTCAGTTCATCTGCAAATTTGACACCATCAGCTCAGGATTAAACAAAGACTGTGAATGGCTAGCCAACTACAAAAGCAGTTTCTCCTCCCTTAGTTTTCACACTTCAACTGCTAGAACAGGGCCTCATCCTCCCTTATTGAACTAACTTCATTATCTCTAGCCTGCTTCTTGCTTGCATATATATACCTGCCCCTGGAAATTTCCACTACATGCATCCGACAAAGTGGGTATTCACCCACGAAACCTCATGCTCCAGTATGTCTGTTAGTCTATAAGGTGCCACAGGACTCTTTGCTGCTTTCCCCTCTCAACTGTGCCCCACAGAAGCTGGTTGCAGCAGCAGCAAATGTTGCCCAATGAGTTTGCCACCATGTTCTCCATCTGTGCAGCATAGGGCTGAACTATTAGCATGCTGAGGTGGGAGGGTTTTACACGCCCTTTGCATAGTATAATTGGCCGCACACATTGGCGTGGGAAGTACAGGTGCTGGATCTCCTGCATGGTACAAGACTGAGCCAGAGGACATACATCTCTACATTGGGATGAATGGGAAACTAGATGGTTTCAAAGCTCTTTGAGGCAAACTACACCAGGAGTTCAGCTGGGAGACCCTATCAACATAAGTCTGTAGTGAAAATCAAGCCTTAGATATTTCATAGACTAATATTTAAATGGTTCAATAATTTTATATTAAAATGTCTTCAACCATATCTCTTTACCAGGGTCTTCCTCTGGAGTGTGCTAGACTTTTTGTACCTTTCTGCTTGTTAACAAAACACATTCAAATGAATTCCTCATTAATATTTTCATTGTGTACAACAGTTAATATTAATATAAAACATCCAAAACCACGACATTAAAAGCATATTCACATTACAAAGTTAAGCACTCAAAAGTTAGGAAATGCCAGAATTAAGGCTGCCTGTGCAAACTTAATTCAACCCCCTTACTTCCATGTATTTTATGAAACAGACTTTAATTACATGATCACATACTATTTTTTCCACAGGACCCGGCCTCCTTCAGTGAATAAGTGATTATTCAATAACTCTATTATCGTCATTCAATAGGTGGCCTTAAACCTTATTTACCACACACCATTCAAACCCCAGCACTGAATACAGAATTATGAATTTCCACCCAAGTGGAGAGACTTTAACTACCTGATCAAGGCCTTTGACACAATGAATCACTAGGGCCTATGGAAACTCCTTCATACACTTAGTGGCCCGGAGAAGATGATTGCTGTTATTCACTTATTCCACGGTGGCCAGGGTGATGGAGTGTGCCGACTCATCAGAAGCCTTCATTGTCACCAGCGGCACCAAATAAGGCTGCGTAATGGCTCCAGACCACGCTTTTGTTTGCATTCCAAAACTTTGATGGAGGTGTACACAGCCAGTTCAGATTGGATGGGGGCTTTTCAATCTACAGTGACTCAGGGCCCGCACCAACAGGGGCAATACTAGGGGTGGCTTGTGGGGCTATAGTCGCCCCAAAATTTGCCTTAGCTCCCCTATAGCCTCCCTTCCCCAATCAGGAAGGGCTCCCGCCACCGGACTGCTCATGTTCCCACAGGCTCTGCTCGCTGTCCCCTGCCATGCTGCTAGCACCACTGTTTTCAGTTCTCAAACTGGGGGGCACAGAATGTATTTGGGGTGGAGTGAGTTCTGAAGGCAGGGCGGAGAGCAGCGGCTGCTGGCCGGGCGCCCAGCTCTGAAAGCAGGGCGCAGAGCAGCGGCTGCTGGCCGGGCACCCAGCTCTGAAGGCAGGGCGGAGAGCAGTGGCTGCTGGCCGGGCACCCAGCTCTGAAGGCAGGGCGCAGAGCAGCGTCTGCTGGCCGGGCACCCAGCTCTGAAGGCAGGGCGCAGAGCAGCGGCTGCTGGCCGGGCACCCAGCTCTGAAGGCAGGGCGGAGAGCAGCGTCTACTGGCCGGGCACCCAGCTCTGAAGGCAGGGCGGTCCTGTAGGCGGCCCTGGTTTGTGAATCTCTCTGAGGTTTAGATGGGAGCTAAGCACCCAGACACCCACAAGGAGGCAGCAGTGCACACAGGACTGGTTCTAGGCACCAGCAAAGCAAGCACATGCTTGGGGCGGCACAAATCCAGGGGCAGCTTTCCTGCCTTTTTTTTTTTATTTATTTTTTTTTGGCTTGGGCAGTTGCGCTCTCAAAGCTTGGTGCGGCAAAATTTTTGCTTGGAATGGCAAAAAACCTAGAGATGGCCCTGAGTTCACATGCTCAGAGGCAGAAATGTAAGTGCCTACGGAACTTTTACTGCAAAAATTTAGGAGCTGAGTGAGGCTAACCTATAGGATTTTAGCTGGAGTTGTTTGCATTGCATTGGTGCCCAAAACTGGGACGTGGATGCCTAACTCCTTTGGGGCATTCACACCTTTGTGCTTCGTCTCACAATAGTAAGATTGTCAAAAGAGCTGAGTTCCCATTTAGGTACCTAAATGAACCAGCCTTTTTAAAATGTGCTCAGTGCCTCAACAGCTCCTATTATTCTCTGTGGGAGCTGCTGGCTGCTGAGCACTCTTGGAAATCTGGCACGGTGTTCCCTCAAGAAGGGAGGGGGAAAGCAGTTAAATATGCTATGCCATGACTTCTAAAAATGGTTGCCTGAAGTTAGGCTCGTACGGGTGACTTGGCGAGAGTTGGCAACACTGGATTTTTATTACATGCCTCGTGGATTTGACATTTTTATTAAAGCCGCAGCTCCTGATGTCACATAAATACATGCCAATCTCAGCTTCTGTTTTTAAAATCGTACATTTCAAATAATCTTTATCGCTGCAGACAAGAGTTTGAAAACATGAATCCACTCTGAAAACTGAAAAACCAGAAGACAAAGAACACAACATGTATTATTATTTTTTAGGCCTGTCTGATGATTTTTGAATGCTTTGGGGTTGCCAATACTGCCAAGGTGCTCAGCACTTTTGGAAATCAAGCCACTTGTTCTGGGGCTGACTGCAGTGCTTGAAATGCACAGGAAACAAAGTGCACATATATAGTGAACTAAATTCTACCCTCTGTTAGACTGGCGTAAATCCAGAATATCTACATCCAGAGCACAACAGAATTCAGTTCGGTGTCTTTAATACAATGCACCATCTCTTTTCCTGCTTAGACCAAAACTAAGAATCTGATTGAGTAAAAAATTCCAGCTAGAAATGAGGCTAGCGTTGCTAATTTTGGAGGATGGGGGTGACATTTCCTTTCTCCACAGAGTACTGGCATGTTGTGTCTGACATCTGTGATGATATTACAGGATCATGTGCTGATGCACTGACTCTGCAATGCCCAAAGTAAGTTCAGAACTTTCAAAAAGTGGTAACAGTAAATATTTGTTTTATGGTAGCACCCTTAGTTGTTTTGAAAGCTTAGCTGGCCACCTATCACTATCAGGACTGCCCAATGAATTTCAAAATGGGTGGAGATGCTTGGGATTTGAGCCATGACTGGAATACATTACAAACTTTTAGTCTCCTATGGAGTGAAACAACCTCATTTAAATTCACACAAATGCATGTTGGAAACCTCATCTATTCAAAATGCCAGATTTTACAGCCCAGCAACACACGTAGATTAATTGTTTTCCAACATCCAACTACATCTGTTTAAACAATCCAGTTCATAACAACAATCAAAGGCTCTAGGGTTTGCTGATCCTGTTCTCCATCTCAGCCCTTTACAGGGTTGCAGACAGCTCTTTGCATCTTTCTCAGCATCCCTGCATCCTATGCTGTTAGATAACCAAGAAATCCACACCAGTGATGATTTTTTTTTCCTTACCTCAGGAAAACTGCTGCGCTCTTATGCCATTGTTGCTATGCACTTTTTACTTTCAGTTTGTGCAGCTGTTCGAGATCAGGATAAAAACCTGGAGCTCAGATTATTTCTCTTAGCAAAATAAATATGCAGAGAATCCCTCTGAGAGGGGCCAGTTCCTGTTAATCCAGTATCCATAGTTTCACTAGTCCTATTGCAAAGCAGAGCCACAGCCAGGATTGGAATCAAATCTTTTCTAGATCCTGAATGTTCTGCAAAGGAAAACTCGGGAGACTAATTACATTAATTGTGCTATCATTTTTGTGAAGATTGCGCTTCCTGGAAGTCCCGGACAAGGAGATCTCAGCAAAGATCTGTTCTCTGTGATGACTTCTTTTTTTGATAACAGTGCAGTTATTTTAGCCAGTCCCAGTCTCCTAACAGGACTTAGATTCACAGTATTCTGCCAGAGGAGGGCTGTTCAGTTGTAAAAAGAAATACGTCATAAAAGTTTGGAGTTGTGTGCTCTGTGCTTCTCAGGCCAAGAGCAGGCTAAACTTGGTGAAGTCTGTGATCAGATGTGTCACTTGAAAATAAAGTTGACATGTCGAGTATAAAACTGGTGAGACCGATTCTCTCTTGCCTGGTGCATCTCTCTACATAGGCATCTCTCTACTGAGCAAAGTGAATGTAAAGCAGGACCATCCCAAGCTGCTAGCACTCTGTGTAGGTGGAAGTGCTACGCACAGGCAAAGAGAACTCAGGCCCTCTGGGTCGAAGAAGCCTATGGAAGTTGCTTCCATTATTTGGATTAAAGATGTGCTTGTTTTTGAAAGCAGGTTACTTTGGCCCGAGTTGGGTTTCTTTTGTATAAATTAGAAAATCTCATGTTTTATGCCTGGAACATCAAAGGGCAAGTGGATTGTGTTTGGGGGGAATTAGAATTCCCTGCTCCCCCAGAATATAGGTGTCTTGTTCTGCAACTGATGGCCCAAGATGAGCCCAGCCTGTGTGTAATGTAATTAATGGTGTGGGGGAGGGGGGCTCAATGATGGAGGAGAACTGAGAAACGGATAGTAGTGGAAGGGAAGGTTCATGGGCTGTGACGGAGAAGACTGGAATGGCAAAGCAGTTTAAAAGTGTGGAGAAGAGTTTGGGTGGGACTTAGGTGGGGCTGGTGGTGTTGGGGCGGTGGGAGGGATAGTAGGGGAACATGGATGGTTTGGGAAAGGAAGGTGGGGATGGAGAGAGGGGGGCAGGGAGAGAGACAGGATCACTAGAAGAAGGGAATGGAAGGGTATAAATGACAGCTTGTCCCAGCACAGGCATTTTTAAGGACTGGCTGTAGAACTGTATGAATAGACATGGACATTGTTGTAGTGCAGAACATTGACTTAGGAAATCAAATGTTAATTGGATGGTGCATGCTCTTGACCCCACCTGGTTTTAGATAGAGCTTGTGGTGATATGGTCTAGCAAACAGTGCCAGCATCATTTATAATGTTCCTGTCAGTCAACTACTGCATGGCATAGAGCATGCAATAACCACAAGCTATATAGAGATTCTCAGATGGGGTCTAGTGACTAGAACACTGGACTAGGAGGCAGGAAGCCTGTATTCCATTCCCAGCTCTGCCTCTGACCTGCTCTGTGGCCTTCGGCAATTCACTGCCTCTCTCTGAGCTTCTTTTCCCCCTTCTACCCTTTGTCGTATCGGTTTTGACTGTAAGCTCTCTGGGGCAAGGATTGTCTTGCTACATGTATGGATAGTTCCTACCACAATGGAGCTCTGTCTTCTCTTGGAGCTTCTGGGTGCTGCTATTATGCACATAATCATTGCCACCAAACTACTGGGACATATTTTAAGAGTCTGAATACAGGCGAGTCTCATCTTACGCGGGGGTTCCATTCCACGGTTAGTGCATAAAGCGAAAACCGCATATAGTCAAAATTACATTGAGTTGAATGGCGGGCTAAATCGCCCGCACTACAGATACAGTATTAAAATTGTTATTTTTCTTTTTTTTTGTTTTTTTTTGTTTTTACCAACTGCGTAAAGCTGAAATCGTGCATGTTAAATGCACGTAAGATGCGACAGACCTGTAACATCAGTGCATCTCTGCATTGTTTGTTCCCAGTCTGTGGTGCTACCTTTCACAACTTTAGCACATGTCTGAAATATTTGATGTTTTTCTTAAGGGCCCAGCTCCTGGAGTCCTGTTATTAGCTGGAAATCTCAGCTTTCATGGTTTTTTTAAGTAAGTTTCTAGCCTTCATGGTTGCAGAGACTGAAAATATGATCCAAGTGCACCCTAAATGGTCAGGAACCAGAAAACAAATAAAATGAATGCAAAATCTCATGATTTTAAGTCTCTCGTGATTTTCGAATATGATGAGTAGTCCAGGGTGCAGCAGACAGAATTAGAATTTAGGGGCTGATTCAAAGTCCACTGAAGTCAATGAAGGTCACATTGATTTCAAGGGCTTTAGATCAGGCCCTCATTCTGCAGCTGAGACTGTCATGAGACTGTCAATGTTTTGCTTCTTAAATAACACCTCCCCATATTTCATAGTCTGACAGTGTTCATTCTGGACAGAGTATCCCTTGTAGTTAATGCTGATAGCAATATGGTGTCACACCGTTATAGAGTCTGGAAAGAGAAAGTGGGTGTGTAGGTGGTCCAGCTGTGCCATCCAGAGGAATTAAGCTGCTATTGCAGCCTCTCACCTGACCAGTTCGCACAAAATAAACATTTAGCAACGATTGTATAGACATGAGCAAATTATGCATTATATACAACATGCTCAGCATCATGGGGGGTTAGTCCTGCTGAAAGCAGAATGATCAAGGAAGAATAAACATCATGGTTAGAGGCCATATCCCTCAATTCCCAGTAAAAACCTGCAGTGGCAGATTCAAATTAATGTGATAGATGAGGGTATTACTGAGTGTGAGGGGGTGATATTAAGAAAAAGAAAATGTGGTCCAAGCATCATGAAAAGCCTGACAAAGTGGTGTATGAGGCTGTAGACTAATCTCCCAGGGAAGTGGTGCAAACCCTTTTGCTTAGGACTTCATACTGTAGGAAGCAATGGTATTCTCAGAGAGAGACTGGATGATGTAATAATATTCTAATTTAATTTCTATGGTCCATATCCATAATATTCTCCTCATATTTTTGCTGCCTTTCCCTCAGTGTAGGATCTATTAATTTTATCTTCTTCACATCATTCATTTTTTATCTTGAAATGTCATTGCATGCGTCATCTTTCATAATCCCAAAGTGTAATGAGCCAGATCCCCAGCTGGTGTAAAGCAGCAAAGCTCAGGATTTGCCCAATAACATCACTGTATGATTCAATATCTCTCTTTTTATTTTGCTTTATATTTTCTTTATATTTCTCTGGTCAAGTTTTGTCTAAAACCCAAGAATTATTTTGCTTGTGCTCATTTTTCCCTGCCCTGCATTTCTATGTGCTTTCGTATGCTTCCCCATGGTTATGTTCGATTTCTCTTGACTGTGTTATGTAAGTTGCATGATGGAAATTTTTCTCCATCCCTTGTATTGCTCTCTTCCAGCATATGTTACATTTTCTCAGTATTGTCTATCATTTTTCTCTCTTGTTTTTCTGGAGTTCTTGTTTTATTATTTTATATGCTGCATTTTGTAACAATTATTTTAGCTATTTTGGGTTATCTGCTCTCCCATTTTGTATGCTGTTCTGTTTTCTTTGTGTATCTATTCATAATCCTATAGTTCAGAACAGCCTTTCTTTACCTTACACTGGTTAGTCCCTTACTACATTATATCATTTGTATTACAGGCGTGCCTATAGGCAACTACTGAGATGAGCACTCCATTGTTCTGTGCGCTGTACAAACCCAGTGTGAGAGAGAATCTATGGCCCAGAGCACTTGCAGTCTAAATAGACAAGACAGATGAAGAATGGGAGGGGAAACAAAGGCACAAGGAAGTAATTTGACCAAAGATGTGCATTAGTTCAGTGGGAGGGCTTGGAATGGAACCAAGGGCCCTGGGTCTCCATTGCACTACACCTTGTGTTGTCATTTATATCAGTGCAAAGTGAAGTAGTGTTTTACACCCACCTCACTTTGCACTGGTGTAAATGACCACACAAGGTGCATGGCAATGGAGAATCAGGCCCTGCAGTCCCTGGCCCCCAGTTTGGTACCCTATCTACCACACTATGCTTCGGCCTTCATATGAAATATACTTCAGTACTTCTCCCCAGTGCTCAAGCATTTATCTCCCTTCTGTAGGTTGAATTCACTATAAAATAATATTTGGCATTTCTATAACACTTTTCACTTAGGGACCTCAAAACACTTTACAAACATTAGAGTTAACCCTTTTAATCCCTTCTGAATGAAGTGTCCCACTCCACTGGTGATGCAGCACAGACACACACAACCCTTGGCATGCTGCGCACCCCAGAAATCCACACACACTAGCCAGTGAACACCAGCAAACAATCCCCAGACATCACAGCCCACCCCTGCCTGGACTCAGGGCCGGCTCCAGACCCCAGCGCGCCAAGCGCACGCTTGGGGCGGCGTCCTGCGGGAGGGCGGCAGGCGGTTCCGGTGGACCTCCCACAGACGTGCCTGCAGAGGGTCCGCTGGTCCCGCAGCTCCGGTGGAGCATCCGCAGGCATGCCTGCGGGAGGTCCACCGGAGCCGCGGGACCGGCGACCGGCAGAGCGCACCCCGCGGCGTGCCACCCTGCTTGGGGCGGCGCAAATCCTAGAGCCGCCCCTGCCTGGACTACATCTAATGTCCTACACACCCACCTCCCCAGAACTCCACCCCACCAGGCACCATAATCTGCCACCTAGTACCCCACCAATCCAGAGGCCTGGCTCCCTCCCCACTATCAACATCACTGCCCAGCTGCTATGGAGCCTTGTAAGGAGGGACATGCTGCTGCTGCTGCTGGGGAGCTCCTAAGGCCTGGCTCCACCTCTGGAAATAATAGACTACAGGGGGTATCTGTGTGCTATACTGGCTGCCATTGGGGTTTTGCTGTTGTTGAGGGGTTACATACTACCTCATCCCTGTCCTCCTGGGCCACTGAAATACTGCTGTTGTAATTACTTCCCTGATCAGGGTTCTGGTAGTGGGAGGGATTTAAAAAACACTTTCTCCTCAGGGAAAGCCGCGATCTATCAGCTTACATGGCCCCCATCACTGAAGTGTCCAGCAATCACTAAGGAAGTTTTGCCATCACCACACTCTTGTGAGGCAGGGCAGTGCTATTATCCCCATGTTACAGATGGGGAACTGAGGCACAGAGAGACTATGCAATTTTCCTAAAATCACACAAGAATTGAACTTGGGTCTCCACGTTTATCACAAGACCAGCATCCTTCCTCTCTAGGTAGTTGGGGCTCTCCTCCCACTGGTACACTGCAGAATAGCTTCTCTGAGACTGTATTTGAAGGCTGTTCCTCATGTATTTAATATGATTTTATTCCCTTTTCTGCACTGAGGCCTCTATTTTCTTGTGGTTGGTTGCAAGAACCCATGTTTTATATCTATATTATGTGGGCAATATTGGTTAGAAACCCAGGTAAGGTCAATCCTCAGAAGAGACCCTATTCAGTCTCCAAGAGAAACTGTATCATTAGAGGTGAGACAAGCCATTGACTCTAAAGAGAACAGGCCTCAGAGTTTTGAGAATTATAAAATAAGGCATTGTTTCCCAAACTTGGGACACCGCTTGTGTAGGGAAAGCCCCTGGCGGAACGTCTGCAGGTTCGGCCAATCGCGGCTCCCACTGGCCGCGGTTCGCTGCTCCAGGCCAATGGGGGCTGCGCTGCGGGAAGGGTGGCCAGCATGTCCCTCGGCCCGTGCCGCTTCCTGCAGCTCCCATTGGCCTGGAAGCAGTGAACCGCGGCCAATGGGAGCCGCAATCGGCTAGACCTGCAGATGCGGCAGGTAAACAAACCGGCCCGGCCCGCCAGGGGCTTTCCCCTACACAAGCAGCGTCCCAAGTTTGGGAAACACTGAGATAGAGCAATGAAGTCCCTGGTTTTGTACTTGCAGTATATTATTCAACCACTACACGTTGCTGTGTGCTGTATGGAATATGCAATAGGATGTGGTTCCTGGAGACCAAGCTGGGACTGGAGCTGCAGGGAAGCTTGTCTGTCTGTAGGTGGTAGCCCCTTTCTTTAGTAAGCAGCTCGGCTGTAAGGAGGGCTCTGATTCCAGAGTGCGGGGGTGACACAGCAGTGCTCTGCAGACCTTCGTACAGCTCGCAGGGGGTTACACGTTCTCGGAGGGGCTCCCTGCTGACCTCACGGGTCTGTCTACACTGCAGTTACACACCTGGGCCTGGCCTCTGCCCGCTAACTGCGGCTCAGGGGGCGTGGGCCGCGGGGCTGTTTAGCTGCACTGTGCACAGCGGGCTCTGGGCCAGGTCCCAGCCGTTAAACAGCCCCGCCGCCAGCCCTAACTGCAGCGTAGCCAGGCCCTGGGTGCTCTGTGCCCCGCCACGCCTGACGCGCCGGTACAGCCCCAGCTGGAGCGACCTTGCGCCCTGGAAGTCAGAGCTGGCAGCCCCGGCGGCGCCTGTATCCACCCCGCGGGCGGTCTGAGGCTACAGCCCCGGCCGAGACTTTCTGTGGCGTGCGGAGGCGTCCCCGGGCCGGCTGAGCCGTGGGGCCGGGCGGGGCGCCGAGCGGCTACGGGCTGCCCAGGTACCAGCTCCGCAGGGCCGCAGCCGCTCAGTGCCCGGGCGGGGCAGGCTCGAGCCGGACCCTAGGCCAAGGGAGCCCGCCGGGGGCTGGGCCCCGTCACGGTGACGGTCTCCTGGCTCCGCCCCCCGCTCTGTCTGGAGCCAATAGGCCGCGCGGGGGGAAGGACCGGAAGGGCCGAGGCTCGTGGGCACCGCCCGTCAGGCCCCCTGGAGGAGACTCTCTAGCCAGCCCCGGTCTCCTCTCTATGGTGTGCGGAGCTGTTCCCGGAAGCGTCCCTCCCGGCTGGCGGCGATGGCGGAGGTGGAGGGCCCGGAGGCGCGGGACGGGGAGCCGGAGCCGGAGCCGGAGCTGGAGGAAGGGGAGCCCCTGGAGCCGGGCGGCTACCTGCTGTACAGGTACCGGTCCCCCCGCTCCCTTCCGCCAGAGACCGGAGCAGCCCCGCGGGGGCCTGGGCGCTCCCGGGGGAGACAAGCGCCCCGTGCCTGGGGGCAGAGACGGGTCTCCCGCCCGCCCGCCAGTGCCCGGGGGCTCCGCGCAGCAGCGCAGCGTGTCCGGCCTGAGGGGGCGGGGGGCAGGCAGGTGCTCACGGCTCCTAGGCCGCGGGGTTTGGCTGCTGGGCCTGTGTCTCATTGCTGGGCGTCAGGCGGGGGCGGCCCAGCGCCGGGGGAGAGAGACCCTGTCGGAAAGGAAAGACGCTGTCAGGGGGGTGGGAGGCACAGAGCTTCCCAGCTGGGAACGTATTACGTGCCACCAGATACGTTCATGTAAACGTACCTGCCAATGATTGGGGGTTCTGGGGTGCCTGGTAGAGTAACCCTCGTTAGTCCAAACATTGAGCTGTGTTGAGAGCACAGCATTTGAGTTTGTGCAGCTTGTGGTCGAAACTCATGACAGAAATGAGCAAGGTCAATGGACCCGAAGAAGAGCTCTGCATAAGCTCCAAAGTTTCACTCTCTCACCAACAGAAGTTGGTCAATAAAAGATATTACCTCACCCACCTTGTTTCTCCAAGATCAAGGAACATAGTCGCTCTCTAGGCTGCATGACCAGCTAATGTGACTTTTACCATATCACTTATGTCTGTATCATACAATTCTATGGCAAAGATAATGACCACTATGAAGAATGGTGCAGCTGAAATACATGTGTTTTTGGGGGGTAGCTTCAGTAGTTTTTCCTAATAAAACATTGAAAAGAAAATGTAAATTTACAGGCACAGAAAAGAATGGGCTGACATCGAACCAGTACCTCAAAACGATGGACCAAATCCTGTGGTTCAAATCATCTATAGTGAAAAATGTAAGTTTTTGTTTGTTTGTTTGTTTTTTTAAGAGTTTAAGTATAATTAAACCTTGGTACGGTGAAAATATCTGTGTAATATGTCAGTGGCACCACTGAAGCTAGACTTTAGTTTTCAGTAATATACGTTTTTGTGCTGGATGTCACTGCTAGTAACTATATAAAAACATGAGTTGTCTTTAAGGTTCCTGTAGTCATCTAGAAGTGAATTTTAAATGTTGAGAATTTAATATTAAAATGGTAAATACACTAGATAAAATTACCATACACATTTGTTTTTTTGATGATTTATTTGTTGTAAACCAACTTGAGCCTAGGACAAAGCTTAGGTATTTCACTTTGTCATAATTACTGGGTATTATTGAAACTAAAAAACTGAAGTATGGAAATGGCCTTAATACTGTCCTTGTTTTTAAAGGAACATTTCCATAAACTTGCATTTTTCTAGAGACTGGAGAATCTTGAGTTTCTCAAAGCTCCAAAGATAATGTTTGCCTGCTTTACAACCTTCACATACTGGAGTGCCCACACTTTTAAAAACAAAGACAAAACCCTCCAGTTTCTTTTCAATTTTTCAGAAATGATCTTTTAAAAATTACAGAGTTTTTTAAAACTACTTGGTAGGCATCCACGTTCCAGGTAATGCAAGCAATTAGAATGGTGTGGCTAGGTCTAGAGGAAAATACAATAATGGATCTCAAGAATGTAGAGAAATAGCATGACTCATAGTGCTGTCATGACTATTTTGGACATTATCTAGATGATACGTTGAAAGATGTTTTTGGAGCTTTCTAGTCTGAGCTCTGTAAAGCATCCCACCAGAATGATTCTAGTGAAGGATGCTATTGTATCAGTATGCAGACTGTTAGGACCAAACACTTTAGGGAATAGTATTTGATGCACACAAATACATCAATGGGTTGCCAGTCTTAAATCCTCTATTCAGGATTTCTTCTAGTTGTTTTGGGTAACATGCTCTCATCTATCCAGTCAGAGATGTCTATGATTACTTTCGGGCTGTTCTGCAGCGGGATGAAAGGAGTGAAAGAGCTTTTCAGCTAACGGGGGATGCCATTGAACTGAATGCTGCAAATTACACAGTGTGGTAAGTAATAGTCATTAAATTACCTGATTAGATTACCTGATTTCTTTTTCAACTATCCTGGCAGTGTATTGTTCAAAATATGACTGGCCTTGCTTGCTTTCTGGGAGGCTGAGGATTATTGGAAGCAGTATTGCTAATTTCTGGGAAATGCTATCTGATAGTCTAAACTTTCAAACAAGATTAGGACTAGCCATTAAAAACCACCACTGATTAAGATGACATGACAAATCATATTGAAAGTGTCTCTCTGATGACACACATTCCTAGTGAAAAGATTGGAACCATTTCCTGCTTGTTTCAAAGGAAGTTCTTATATCTAAATATATTAGCTGCTAGTTTTTTGTAGTAAATATTACTGAAGTAATTCTATAATCCCTTTTGTAATACCTGCCAGTTTAATTTTCAAGTAAATACTAAACTTGTAAGGCCTTCTGAATTCACAGGACTAGATTTCTCAACCAATAGGTACTGTCATAGAATTATAGAATATCAGGGTCGGAAGGGACCTTAGGAGGTCATCTAGTCCAACCCCCTGCTCAAAGCAGGACCAATTCCCAACTAAATCATCCTAGCCAGGGCATGTCAAGGTTGATCTTAAAAACCTCTAAGCAAGGATATTACACCACCTCCTTAGGTAACCAATTCCAGTGCTTCACCACCCTCCTAATGAAAAAGTTTTTCCTAATATCCTAATATGTCAAATACACCTCTACCCTGATATAACGCTGTCTTCAGGAGCCAAAAATTCATACTGCGTTATAGGTGAAACTGCCGGAGTGTGCAGCACCGCCCCCCCCGGAGCGCTGCTTTACCACATTATAGCCAAATTCATGTTATATCGGGTCACGTTATATCAGGGTAGAGGTATACTTGTATACCTGTGTATTTTTCCTACTAATATGATTGCACTGATTTATACCAGTTATTTTCATATCAGGTAGACCAGGGGTCGGCAACCTTTCAGAAGTGCTGTGCTGAGTCTTCATTTATTCACTTTAATTGAAGGTTTTGCGTGCCAGTAATACAGTTTAACGTTTTTAGAAGGTCTCTTTCTATAAGTCTATAATATATAACTAAATTATTGTTGTATGTAAAGTAAATAAGTTTTTTTAAATGTTTGAGAAGCTTCATTTAAAATTAAATTAAAATGCAGAGCCCCCCGGACCCGTGGCCAGGACCCGGGCAGTGTGAGTGCCACTGAAAATCAGCTCACGTGCCATAGGTTGCCTACCCCTGAGGTAGACGATGTTCAGTGACATTGCAACAGGTGTGGGGTAGACAAGTCTTCAATAGAAACTTAAAGTTGCCAAGATCTTGGACATTAATATATTTGTAACCTTACCTATTTTGATTACCACCAGCTACCCAATAATGAATACATTTTCAGAATTAGTTGTGTTCTTTAAAATTGCTTTAATTCTGAAAGTACTTTTAACTGAATTTACTCCAGCTCTTTTTTTTTTTTTAATAAACCTCCTAAATGGTATGTGTGTGTGTTATTTTTCTTTAGGCATTTCCGGAGAGTCCTCCTGCATTCATTGAAAAAGGACCTTAATGAGGAAATTAACTATATTACAGCTATCATTGAAGACCAGCCAAAGAATTACCAAGTCTGGTAAAATCTTTTTGATTTCTAGAGACAAACTGTCTTACCTTTTACCATCTCAGAAATGGACATGGCTGCCAGTTCTAAAAGTGCGGAGGTGAGGATTCACCCTTTCTCCTTGGATGGAGCCAGTTTCAGAGGTGTTAAACAGGATTGCCCCCAGGCAGAGTTCTCCATAACTCTCTACTCCAATGCTATGAGTACTAAGTAATGTAGTTAGGCATGTGAAAAGTTTTTAAAACTACAAAACTTATTCTGATACAACAAAAATGAAGCAATTACAAATGAAGAATTTTAGCTTTCAGCAGCTCTTGGGTGTTGCTTTTTTGTTGTAAAAATACTTCCAAATGAAATGCATGGAGAGAGATGACTGTGTTCTTTTTTTAGAAAAATTATCAGCTTATAGGCCATTTATCTCTGGGAAAGGCCATGGCTATGAATTCTAACAGGGAGTGGATGTATCTTGTAGTAGAGTATACAGAAATATTTCTGCCAAAGACACAGGTGGGTGAAGTTGCATATCACAGCAGTTTCCAACCATGTAAAATAAATATACAAAAGTGTCTCATCTACTTAGCTTTCCACTACCTGGAAGCCTACAGAACAGTTATGTTGCTGGTCTGCAGATCTTCCAGTCTAGGGCAGAGCCATTGTCAACACATTGCAGAACAAACCAGGGGACAAGCTGGCTGACCGTCCCAGACGCTATGAATGCTTCAGATATGCTGGCCTTCAGCTATTCTAGTCTCATGAGACTTTATCTCTTCATCCAAGGTGAAAAGCACCAAACAGGGCAGGAGATTACCAGTATGCTTTATAAGGCCTTGAATTTAAATTCTGTTACTTTATTCTCAGTGCAAGTTTTGGATTAGAACAAAAAGAATGCGAGGTTAGCCCTTGGATTTTATATTAGAGGCTCATTTGGGCAAAATCTTCAAAACTCTGTGGAAAAATACAATCGTTTTTTCAATAGAAAGGGCTTCCACTTAATACCTTCCTGGACAGCCATTACTAAAATGGCTACTTTAATAGAGGGTGCGGGGGGAAATGCAAGGAATCCACAGACCTGAAGGGATAACTTTTTAGCTCACGAAAGACCAAACTGAATTTTCTTGTTGGGTATTTCATACATTTGGGTGGACTGGCCAACTGCTCTGAGAAATATTGATATGAAGATGAGTGAGACCTATTGTGTTCAGGGAATTGAGGACACTTCTTATTGCTGTAGGATTAATTTCTAAGGGCTGACCCAGTCCTATAGCCTTGATTTTATTTATAGGGAGTATCTGTGACATATTCCAGCTTTATGCAGGGTGACCAAATTTTCCGTGTAGCACTGAGCAGATCTTTCCCAGATCCTAGGACTTTGTGGCATGGTAGAGTGCTTCCTGGCCATCTGTATCTGGACCAGCTTAGGGCTATTTAGATTGAAGGCAAGTCTATGCTGCAGCGCTATATAGTCACACCCTTGAGTGACGTAAGTTGTATCAACTTAGGCTGTGTAGACCTGTCCAAAGAGAGACACTTTGCGGTGAGCCTTAGCCACAAAGGAAAGAAGAGGGAAAATACAGGTGAGGTGCCTGGGGCAGTATTAAGACAAGGAACCCACTGCTCTTAGTTTTTTGTGCTTGCATCTTGGAAAATCAACCATGAGTCTTTGCATTGAGCTTTGATGCAAATGAATCAAACTTTGGGACTCCCCCATAGGACTATTAACATATGAGAACATGTTTGAGATCCTACACCATCTAGTAAGGTTGTCTTTGATGTGAACCTCCTTGAGTGAGTAAAGGAAGTTGCAGCTGAGCCTACTGAAAAGGAAACATATCATGTTTCTGGAGCCTCCCTTTTCAGATGTGCTGTGGTCAAGGAGTTGTCTGGTATGATTAGAAGATGTGTTTCTCTGACTGCCTTTGGGAAAGAGCAAAGGTAATTAATGAATCCTGCTCCTCTGTCCAGGAAGACTTTGGGTGGAAGTGTCTGTGCCATCTGGAGAAAAAGCCAAGAATAGCTGGAGAGATGTATAAAGGAAGACAACTAACAAGTCCCTTGGAGACAGGAGTTGAAACCCTTGGTCATTTTATTTGCCCACTGAGATTTTCTGGTAGTCCGTACCTTCTGCTTCCCTCCATTTGAGTAGTGTGGGAAGGAGAAGCTTGTATGCTTCTCGAATAGCATATTTGTTATGGAGGAAGTGCATCTGCCCATTCATTTTGGCCTCTGAAACTGACAGCTGATGAGGATTGGATAAATTAAGGTTTCACTGCCACCTCTGTCCCCAGATACAGAGGAGGACAGGTTGCAGGAGCAAGCAGAACGTTTGCAAACTTTTGTGCTCTCATCTTTAGCTGGAGACCGACCACCAATATGATGCCTGAGCAAGCAGCAAGAAACTAATTGGGTGTCACCTCTGCCAACCCTGACCCAAAGGGTAGTTAAATGTTGCCATGAAGAGGCCTCTGAAATCTAAGTGCTGGGTCCCAAGAATAGGAAAAATCATATTAGGACTACGGAGTAATGGAAGTCTCTGAAATGTTGTTCACTGCTTGACAGAGGCCAAAGAATTGAATTGGATAATTCGTGCTAGGGTGATCCTTGCTAATGTTATGACTGGCTCTGCTTTCTGACTTCATTTGAGAAACTTTGGTTTGAAACTAGTACTCATGCCCTTGCTCTGGTTTCCCAGAAATGAAGTGGTGGGACAAATAAGGCCTTAGTAAAATGTTTACAACATTTACTTTAGAAGTTGGGAGTGACTATGGGCAGGTTTTCATGTGTACTGGAACACGCTGAATCTGAAAGCTTAGGAAGGCATTCTAAATTCAGTGACAAATGCCAATGTAAAATAGATGGGGAAAATATTTTGAAAAAAATAAGCGATAGAGAGAACTTCACAGTGTTCATGGGGAAAAAATTGTTAGGTTTTTAGGTGGGTTTCTATTAGAACGATGGGTCTAACCGTGAAGGTCACTTGTTGGCGATATGCCAAGTTTCTAAGTGTGATACTATCTCAAGCACAACCCATCTTGTGTACTCAAACTCAGTTCTATTTAAATTATTATACCCTCCTTCTGTGTGGCTTTTCTCACCCACTTCTCAAGCATGTCAAACATAGCAATTATCCTTCTTTAAGAGGTTATATGCCAATATGTAAATTCATTTTTGGCATTTTCTTGTTGTAAGTTTACACTGTAGCAATCCCTAGAAAAGCTAGGTGAAATGTTTCATGGTTCTTTTAAAAAGTACTACTCTGGTGATGGGTTGGTGTCTTGGTATTTTTTGTGTGTTTTTTTTGGTTTTTGGTTGTTCTGGTAAATATTGTAATTGGGTGGTATCTTAATAAAGTCTAATGTTCAAGCAGATATTGGAAGGGAAGCTTTTTAAATTCTCGTACTTTGTCTTTAGGCACCACAGACGGGTGTTGGTAGAGTGGCTGAAGGATCCATCTCAAGAGCTTGAGTTTATAGCTGAAATTCTTAACCAGGATGCCAAGAATTACCACGCTTGGCAGCACAGACAGTGGGTTATTCAGGTATTGTATCCAGGTCTGCTGTTTTCTCTGGAGGGAGAATCCTCCCAAAATTGTAGAGGTTTGTTTCTTAAATTTAACTTTACACGCTGACTTGTGTAGATGGAGTGAAAACAATTAAGTGGGTGTGAACTCAGAATTCAGCTGTAAACTAACCTTTCAGCTAACCAGTTCAAAAATTTGCTGCTGGCTACTTGCCTTTGTGCCTTTTGTTACAGGAAGCACTAGTAGCACCCTCTGTATCAGCGTTTCTCAAATGCTGCCTCTAGCTGCGTTTCTTGTGGCCACAGCCTCCTGAGCTGTGATTTGGGGGGAGGAAGGGCAAAGCAGCGGCCCCTCCCCCTACATGTTGCTTCTGGATGCATCGCCTTGGTGTTGTCTGCTGGGGCTGCAAGCAGGGGTGGGGCCCTGTCCCCCTCTGGACACAGCTGGGGCACAAAGCTGGAGGAGCCTGCAGCCAATGAGTTTCCCAGCTTCCCCTGGGGTGGTGGGGCAGCAGGCTGCGGTTGCACAGCTTCAGACTCAATCCCCGTCTCCTGGCCACAAGGCTTTGGGCTCTGGCTACGGGGCTTTAGGCTCTGGCCCCCCATAGTCTCCCCCCAGACTGCCCCCAAATCTGTTGCCCCTGGCCCCTACTGCCTATCCTGACACACACACACACACACACACCCGCCATCCCCATCCAGAGCTTAATTTGTCCCCAGGTTTGCCGGGGCTGATAACGTCTTTCTTTTGTGAAAAGTGATACTTTTATGTTTAATATCACTTTTCACAAAAGCCTTAGTATCTAGCAATAAATAAATTACAATGATTTGGACATGTATATATGCATATTTATGTTTTTCCTAAAGCTAACTACGTATTTTAGGAAAAAGTATGAGAGTGGCCACCAGCAAGAGTTCATGGCCATACTCTGAGGCCACCAAAAATTTGTCCTGAGAACCCCTCCTCTGTATAATGAGGGTTGCCTAACACTTCCCATTAGACTCCTGTTTTTCCTCAAAATTTACTAATTTCACAACTTACTACATTGATTTCTTCATCTAGGTCTAATATTGGGGTCCAGAATGTGAAAAGTTAAGTTGGAATTCTTCAAATGAAGAAGGAAGTAACTAGAATTTGTTAAAACATGTTTAAATGTGTGTGGGGGGTTATTTTGTTTTTCTCTTCTCACCATTGTAGGAGTTCAAGTTGTGGGATAATGAACTGGAGTACGTAGACCAGCTTCTGAAAGAGGATGTGAGAAACAACTCTGTTTGGAACCAAAGATACTTTGTAATTTCCAACACTACTGGCTACAACGATCCTGCTGTTCTAGAGAGAGAAGTCCAGTTAGTAATACTGTGCACAATTACATTTGGTGCCCTCTATTTCTCATAGGCAAAAGAAGTGAGGCGTGTTCTTGAATGCTTCAGAGGCTTCAGCTCCCCTTGACCTTTCCCTGTCTGGGTACAGAATAAAAGCTACACTGCTGGCATTGGTCAGAGATTTTGAAAAATAATCAGGAGATCAATCATCCGTAGCTCATGTTAGATCTATCAGATGCCTTTGATACCGTTGATAATTAGGTGATGACTTGTCTGCAAGCTACGTTTGGGTTGGAGAGGCCAATCTTGAGTGGCTCTCTTACTTGCTGAGCATTCTGAAAGGTTGATAGTGGGTAACTTCTTTTCCTCCCCCAGAGCACTCATGAAGGGTTCTATCTTATGTCCCCTCTTGTTGAATGTATATCTAGGTCTATTTGGGACAGTTAGTGTAGAGATATGGATTGTGGTATCCTAAGTATGTAGATGACACCTAGTGCTTGCTTGAGATTGGGGCATGAATGAGAACTAGGTGGCCAAGGCTCAGGCGAGGTGATGTTGGTCATGAGAAGAAAGCAGAAAAATGTATGGTGATATCTGTCCTTCTGTGTCTTGTTTGTTCAAGTTTGCAACCTAGTGGACTAGAGTCTCAGCTGCCACTGGCTGATCAGAGCTCAGCAATAGCCAGGATGGCTTTTATGGGGGTCCGACGGGTAGCACCTGTTTCTTTGATGCAGAACTTGCTATTTCTTTCCATGCCTTTATCACCTCCAGCTTACATTGCTGCTATGCAGTTGTGTTTTATGCCACCACCTCAGATGAGCAGCAAAATGTCTGCTTTAGTCTGTATTTTAAAAAGCCTGTGCAGAGAAGGGTTGAGAACAGTGAGATGGGGAGGAGGCTGCAAAGGAGATCTAAGTCTGGGTAAAGAAAACCATGTTTCTCTTTTTGGCTCGTTGACCTCTGACAGAAGTTTAACCCGTGTTTTCCCTCACAGGTACACTCTAGAAATGATCAAGACAGTGCCACATAATGAGAGTGCATGGAACTATCTAAAAGGGTGAGACTTGTATTTCATATCTGTGGGGTGAGAGCTTCTGGTAAGGGGGATTGTTGCAGGTTGGTGTTACTTGCAGGCCATTTCACTTTGAATGTTTCATGCCTAGACGTGTGTACAGCTCTGGGAGAACAACTGAAAAGCAAGGATCTAGATGAGCCTGAGGTTATACCCACATAAAGGACTAATATAGTAACCTAATCTCCTGGCCCCCCTTTCTGTACAATTACTGACTATGTAGCTTTGACAGGGGGATCGTCAATACTTTTCACATTTGAAAGTGCCCAACAGGTTGTTTCTATTTACTGGATCCAAAAAAAAGTCTTAAGTACTTAAAAATACCATATAAATTACTTTATTCATGGAGTGCTGACAGTGTGCTAGCCTTTCTGCAGAAGATGGTGCTTTGTAAAGAAATGAAAAATCTTTGATAGTACAGAACGTGGGAAGAGAAATGGTAGCACGTAGTTAGTTGGTTGACTGGAGGCAAGTGTGTCTCTTTTTGGGTCTCATCTGAATGAGGTGGGTGGCGTAGTCAGCTTTCTGATTCTGTTTATTAGAGCATACTGACGGTGTCTCCAGAATCCCTGTTAAAGATGCAGTAAAGAGAAACTGACTTTCCCTGACCTTGAAGGGTTAGAGTTCTGCATTACATAGTGCCATGCTGCTCCTGTCATCACACACATACTTTCCACCTCTCCTTCCTAGCTGTGCTGACACTGAATTCGGTTTCTCAGACGGGGCTGGTGATAGGAAGGAGATGGGACTTTAGAGTCCCAACAACTTAAAATATTTCCATAGTAGTAGAGGAAAGCAGTTTATAACCTTTTTGCTTTATCCTGCTCCTCTCTCTGTGAGCCATACTTAATAATGGAAGGATATGTGGCATAAAACCACCAAAAGTTGACTTAAAAGGGGGGGCCAAAATAATAGTATTAGGCTATCCCTGAGCTATGCGCTAGGAGGTTGTTGGCTAAAGGCGCCTTGCCTCATGTCTCCCTGTGCACTTGAGATGTTCCTCAATAGCTTACTGCAGCAGTGGTTTTCAACCTGTGGGCCCCGGGGGTCTGCAGATTGTCTAAGATTTCCAAAGGGGTCTGCACCTCCATTTGAAATATTTTAGGAGTCCGCAAATGAAAAAAGGTTGAAAACCACTGCTCCAGCAATGCTGACTTGTTGCTATATTGAACGACATCTGTTACCCTCTGCCTCTTTTATATTTATAGCTCCTATTAGATTAAAATCTTCAGATACATCTATCAAGCCAAAACTTGCTTAATTCTTTGTCAGAGCTGCCAGCAGTACTTACTAATCTCTGGTTTAGGATTCTGCAGGATCATGGTCTTTCCAAATATCAAAATCTATTAGAGCAACTGGTGGATTTACAGCCAAGCCACAGTTCTCCGTATCTGATTGCCTTCCTTGTGGATATATATGAAGACATGCTAGAAAACCAATGTGACAACAAGGAAGAAACACTAAACAAAGCATTAGAGGTGAGTTGAGAGAGCTCACATTTTCTACCTCAGTGAGTTTGTCTAGCTGAACCTATTGCCACACAAAGCAAAGACTGGATTATTTTAATGGAACAGCTGTCTTGTAAAATAGACTTGTACACTAATTGCACAGTTATTAGGAGATGTGATGGCATTAAGTAGTTGTTTCCATTACTGTTACTGTGCACTGTGGTTAATAAATTGTTACTGTGCAGTATCTGTCTACTACTTCTCATTATACTGAAGAGAAATCCTCTTGGCCACTCAAAAGTTCAAGGATGTTGGTGAGTGGTTTTTCCTCTGCACTCAGAAGGCATTTGACTTCCATTAGCAGTGTCCTGTTCTTAATAATCGTACAGTATATGAATCCTCAGCCTCTGACTGTCAACCAGTCTGCATGCAAGAATTTTCATTGTAGCTTGCCAGCAACAGAGGCCACCACTGCTTCACCGACAGAAGTGAAAAGCAGAAAGATCCCAAACATTACATGCAAGAAAAGGAAGAAATGCCAATAAGTAAAGAAAATAAATGAGCTTTCAAATTGCTGAAAGAGCAGTTTTGTTTTGTTTTTTAAAAAAAACCTTTGTGTAAGTTCCTAACATGCTCTTACTTCCCTCTACCTAGTTTAGCAGAGGGCTCTTATCCTCAAAATAACTGATATATGTATAGGGAGAATCCCTTAGCTTCCTGGTCCACAAGACTGGCAGTGCAGAGCTCAACATAGCTCTTCAAGAGCTTTTTTTAAATCTCTGAGGGTAACAGTAATGGAATTTAGCATGAGGTAGATCGATGGACCTGTCCTGCATGAACTTACTTAGTTCTTTTTTGAACTGTTATAGTCTTGGCCTTCACAACATCCTCTGGCAAAGAGTTCCACGGGTTGACTGTGTGTTTTGTGAAGAAATACCTCCTTTTGTTTTTAAACTTGCTGCCTATTTTCATTTGGTGGCCCCTTGTTCTTGTGTTATGAGAAGGAGTAAATAACACTTCCTTATTTACTTTCTCCACACCAGTCATGATTTTATAGACCTCTATCAAATCCCCCCTTAGTTGCCTCTTTTCCAAGCTGAAAAGTCCCAGTCTTATTAATCTCTTCTCATATGGAAGCCGTTCCATACCCCTAATTATTTTTGTTGCCCTTTTCTAACCCTTTTCCAATTCTAATGTATCTTTTTTGAGATGGAGCGACCACATCTGCATGCAGTATTCAAGATGTGGGCATACCATGGATTTATACCATTCATTCTTCACAGTCCACCAGCACCAAAATTTGCCTTGATGCCTTAAAATTTCATACCTCTTAAGTGTCAGCACTGTTCTGCTCAGCATTTAATATATTTGGGGCTTAAAGTTGGTGGTACTGAGCTCTGGCTCATCAAACAAGGTGCAGTGTTCTGCTTAGCAAAAAGAACTGAATGGGACATTTGAAGGGCAATATACCCAGGGGATGGAGCAAAATATCCGGATGTCCTGTGAGGTGGTGAGGCACAGAAAGGTGATGGGGGCAGAGAAAGCTATTAGAGTTAACCTAGAACTGGAGAGTCACAGGAGACAAACTTCTGTTTGGCATCCAGGGCTGGATTAACGCAGGGGCTGTAGGCCAGGGCCTTGGACTAAGGGGGACCCTGCAGGCCCATGGGCCGGATGCAGCCCACTGCTTCTTTTCATCCAGCCCCCAAGCCTCAGCACTCCCCCACTCCCACCCCCCACGGTGGGGCTGGAGCTGCAAGCGCGGATTCGCCGGCATGCCCCTGCGGCCCCTAGGCGAGGGGGCATTCAGGGAATCTCTGCATGCTGCCCCCAGCACCAGTATTGTAGCTCCCATTGGCTGGATATGCTGGCCACCTCGGGGAGCAGAGCAGCACAGAGCCAGGGCAGGCAGGGATCCTGCCTTAGCTCCGCTGCACTGCTGACCAGGAACTGCCCAAGGTAAGCGCCTCTGGGCTGGAGCCCCCGCCCCTACCCCAGCCCAGAGCTCCCTCCTGCACCCAAACTCCCACCCAGAGCCTGCACCCCAAACCTCCTGCTGCACACCAACCTCCTGTCCCATCTCAGGTCCCACCCCCCAGCTAGAGCTGTACCCGAATCCCGTTCCCCAGCCCTGAGCCCCCTTCCATACTCCAAACCCCCTAGTGCTCCACAAAATCTAATAGTTAATCCAGCTCTGTGGGCATCAACTATAGAGATCATTGATTTCCTTTTAGGAAGATGCATTTATCAGAAATCTATGGATACTAGTGCAAAATCTGTGGCTGAAAAGCCATGCTTTGCTTGCTGAAGAGAAGGCCATGCTTAATGTGTGTTTTTAAGGGTTGTTAAGCTTTTAGTTTAATATATCGCAACTTTGTAACTTTTCCTTCTTAGTTATGTGACATTCTGGCTAACGAAAAAGACACAATCCGAAAGGAATATTGGAAGTATATTGGAAGGTCCCTTCAGAACAAGCACAGCACAGGCAGTGAACCAGACTTGCCGACAGATCCGCAGCAATAACTGCAAGTGGCAGAAGATGGTGTCAAGCTCTAAGATACTTACAAAGGAACTCCAAGTAGGGGGGCACGAGCCAGTATAAACTTAGAGGTACTATTCCCCTCTGCCTGAGTGTGATGTAACTATATGTGCACTGCACAGGTGTTGCTTTTAACAGGAACTGAGTGTGAAGTGTTCAGTATAACACAATCCCCTTTGGTCACTGCTGCTACTAACAATAGCTATAGGTAGATCAAGTAATTAAGACTTCAATTCATTTTAGAAGTATGCAAAATAAAGGACTTGTTCTTAATAGGCAATACATAATGCTCTGTTTGCTATTTTTAAGGCACTGAATAAATTTCTCACACTCCAGCCTAATCCACTCCATGCCGCCCCCCCTCCCTTTCCTAATGCAGAACTTATAAGGTTCATTGCAGATAATTTGTATGTAATGGTTATAAAGCAACTTAATTTTAGTTACTTTAAGCGGGGAATGCAATTGTTGCCATAGGCCAGAACAGCTCTGCAGCAGCAACGCAATTGTGCTATTATTGTACCCAACTAATGCCAACAACCTGGTTTTGTAATAAAAGTGTAGATATACGAGTACTTGAAATATGTGTTTTAGCACATTTCTCTCTTCTATACACAATGTCTTGTAGCACCAAGACATTGCTTCCTGTCATTAACTATCTCTTACCATAAATTAAAAGACAGGACTTGGAGGTGTATACACTCCAGCATACCTGCTTTTTAGGTGTCAGTCCCTGGGTTAGACGTTTTAAACTCCCATGTTGCTTTAATGTATCTTGTGCCTTGGAATATTCTGATCTGGACAGAACCGGGGAGCTTTCATCATACTTGACGTAAAGAGCAGCCTTGAGTTATTTGTATGGGACGGCGACAGTGGTGAGTGCCTTGAACTTCTCAGAGAGCCAACCAAACCCTCTCACAGTAGAACATTCAGACCCGTCTTCATTTCAAAATCAAAATGTCTGGGTGGTTGTTTTTTTTTGTTTTGTTTTTCTCCCCCCTCCAGCTTCACCTAACCTCAGCTTTGTGGCAAACGGAGGAGCAATTTTGCTCACATAGATCAAAACAAATGCAATCAACATAGTGTCACTCTTACCTAACTAAATCTGGATGGGCTGAAGAAATATTCTTCTTGGTGGCCTTCCTGCAGAAAAATACCCAGACCTGTTCCTCCTTTACACTTCCTCCACACTTACATTTCACCCCTTCAAAACAACCATTCCCCTGCCAGCTGAAAAAATACAATGCAACTGAAGTGCAGAACAGCTAAAGATTTTGTGTATTTGTTTAGAGGGATCTAAAATCTGTCTTACCTTTCACTAATTGTTATTTGCAATAGTAAAACAATGAGTTAACACCAGGCATATATCAGATGGAGGCCTTGTGTGGAATGAAATCAGTGAAACACGTACTGTACCTCACAGATAGGCACAAGTATCCAAGTAATGGTTAGTATTTCTCCTGAACTTAAACATGTTACATACTAAAAATTGTTTATCTATATTATAGGTGTGTTGGAGTTGCTGCCAGAGTTAGACTGCATTGAAATTTATATTTGTGAGACAAAATTTGTTCTACGATTTTATTAAAATTATAGTCTCCAAATTTGAGAGTTCTTTAGGGGGCAATAAACTTACATTTAAATTTTATTTTAAGAAATGCTTTTTAATGTATTTTTCAACAGAGGGGAAAATAAGTTTCATAGGAATCTGATAAAGTCCCTGAAATCAAATTATGAAAAACTAGGTCATCAGAGAGACTTTATATGCAAGTATTTCCATGGAGCTTGATGTTCCATCAGAGATTTAAAACTTTTACCTTCTTCTGGCAGTTAAACCATTTCCAACGGTAACTAAACTACAGACTAAATGTGGAAAGTTACCTGGACATGAGTAAGTTCAGGGTCTTCAGAGCAAGTAGTGTATTTGTCTCTCTCAATTCAGGAAAACAAATATTTGCATACACATACATGAGCTATTGTCTAATGCAATCCTTGGCTGTATGAACAGCTGCATAGCACGTGTGAGCACAGAGTGATATTATTTCTGTATGGTACTGATGAGCACTCTCCTGGACTATTGTGTCCAGTTTTGATCACACTTCAAAGAGTGTTTTGAACAATTGGAGGGAGTACAGAAAAGAGGTACGAGAATGATTAAAGGTCTTGGAAAACCTGCCTTAAGCTAAATAGACTGAAGTGCCTATCAAGGAGAAGGTAAGAGGTGACTGGATCAGCCAAGAACACTATCCATGCAGAGTGCTCCCATTTGGCCTGTTGATGACACGCCCTCCCCCACCGTTCATGAAGGCTCTCTCGGTGATGGCACCCTACCTGAGACAGCTGGGAGTCATTCAGTCTTTCCCTTCCTGGATGACTGGCTCCTTTGAATTTCATAAGATAGACCTATAGCAATAAACAAAGCTTTACACTTGTTCAAGGGACTGAGGCTAACGCATCTTGAACTCCAGTTACTTTTTTTAACATGGGCAAAACAATGTATTTTCCCCCTGATCTTGTTCTCATAAACAGCTTAACAATTTTAACTGAAACTTAAAAAATCAGCCTGAAACAGATACCGGCCCTAGGTAATTTCAACCCCAACAATTAGTTTGACAAAGTGATAAGCAACTAAAATAGGGTCTTACCATGTGTGGGGTAACCTTTGCTATATGAGTTGCTACCCCCTCTGCCTATAATAAAATGAAACAGGAAACTGATCAGCCCCTCAGGGCTTTTCTACAGAGAGAAGTTTACCAGGAGCCTAATTATACTGGTATAACTTCCCATATGGTTGCTCTCAGGCCTTGTCTACACTTGCAAGTTAGAGCGCATTAAATCCACCCTAGGCACCCTAACTCCTGAGGTGTCCACAGTGGAAAGGCACATAGAGCACCCAGACTCCGCGGCTGGAGCACTCCTGATACTCCACCTCCATGAGAGGCATAACGCTTGGTGTGTCCTGGCTAGAGCACCGCGGCACCAGTGTGGATGCCCTGGTCTGTTAATGTGCTCTGATTGGCCTCCAGAAGTGTCCCACAATGCCTGTTCTAGCCACTCTGGTCATCACTTTGAACTCTACTGCCCTACCCTCAAGTGACCAACCATCAGACCCATCCTTTAAATTCTCTGGGAATTTTTAAATTCCCTTTCCTGTTTGCTCAGCCAGGTGTGGAGTGCTCTCAGCGCATCTTTCCAGGTGACCATACCTTCACCCACCAGGTGATCCCCAGTATGGAGCAATGGCAAGGTGCTGGACCTCATCAGGGGGAGGAAGCTGACCAGTCCCAGCTGCGCGCCAGCCATAGGAATTATACCTATGGGGAGATATCAAGGGACATGATAGAAAGGGGCCATGACCGGAACGCCCTGCAGTGCTGGGTTAAAGTGAGGTAGCTGTGGAATGCCAACCACAAAGCACAGAGGGCAAACCGCTGCTCCGGTGCTGCCCCCACGACCTGCCGTTTCTACAGAGAGCTGGACGAGATACTTGGGGGCGACCCCACCTCCACTCAGAAGACTACCGTGGACACTTCAGAGTCCATAACAGCCCGGAGTTCAACAAGGCAGGAGGAGGGGGGCCCAGAGCCAGAGGATGGCCCAGCATCCCTAGACGCATGCAGCCAGGAGCTGTTCTCAAGCCAGAAGGAAGGTAGCCAGTTGCAGCAGACGGTGCTTGTGGAAGAACAAACAGCAGAGGAAGTGCCTGGTAAGAAACTTTTATTTTGGGAAGGTAGTTGTTGGGTGCAGGCTGTTGGGGCAAGGAGGGTTGCAGAAAGAAAGGTTAGGGCTGCGTGCATGCCTAGATGCGGAATGGGGCGTTGATGTGCTCTCACACATTGCGGTAATCGGCCCCAGTGAGCTCTTCAAAGGTCTCATGCAGAAGCTGGGCAATCTGCTTGCGCAGGTTCCTTGGGAGAGCTACTGTGCTCCTTGTCCCAGTCAGGCTAACATGTCTGCACCACTGTGCCGTGATGGGCGGGGGGACCATTGCTGCACACAGGAAAGCGCATATGGGCCACGGCGGAAGCCGCATTGTAGTAGAAGACCCTCCCTTGCTTCCCAGGTCACCCTCAGCAGCGAGATCTTCCAGGACAAACTCCTGTGGAAAATGTGGGGACACTGTTCAGTGTAGGTGCCCCCTGCAGCTGTTGGCTCTCCCCAAGGCACAGAACCAACCCCAGAGGACAGTACGGCCCTGGAACAATCAGTCCTCCTTGCCCCTGTGCTTACTCACCATTTTGGGGCTCCTGTGGGTTATGTGTACTTGCTTTCGGACCGGCACTTTCTGCTATCGTGTGCACTGTACTTGTCTTTAAGTACAGGGGAATCATTGCTCTGTCTGGTGTGAACAATGCTGCCTCTGTTAAATGTTGCATTTTGGCTTTACATATGCAACCTTGGGATCCCAGCCGTCCTTGTTATCAATGGCCGAAAGACTGCAAAGAATCAGGAAGCGTATGCGAAGAACCAAAGAGGATCTGCTGCATGAAGTCATGCAGCTGTCCCTTACTGAAAGATCAAAAAGTGCAGGAGTGGCGGGAGACTGAAAAGAGGCTCCGCCAGCAGAATGTGGCTCGCTGGCACCAAAGCACGGAGCGGCTCATAAGCATTATGGATCGCCAAGCGGACTCGATGCAGGCACTCATAGCACTGCAGACGGAGCAGATCCACATCGCCCCCCCCCCGCCCGCCCGCAGCCCTTGGCCCAAAACTCTTTCCCTTGTTCCCCCATGTCACTGCCAACTCACTTTCCCCAACATCTGGCTTCTTATCGCCACCAGCTGCCTCCAACACCTGTAGCTTCAACACCCATCCCTGCAAACTGACCCCTACCCATTCATTGTGTGGTACTCCAGACAGGAAGGTTGAGTATGAGAACAAGACATATGCAAATCTGTGATTGTCCCATTCCCCACCCCACCCCGTCCCCTCCTCCCACACAGCACAGATGTATCTTGCCCTTTCTGTTTCTCCAGCCGTTGTTTCTTTTCAATAAATGATTTTTTTGGCTTTGAAAACATTCTTTATTGCATTAAGTAAAAGATACTGTAGCCCAGGAAGGCAACAGGCACTGCAAGTCAGTGCATCATACATAGCAAACACAGATGCCTACTACCACTGGAACCACTGCACTTCACTCTTGTACAGGGCACCAAACATTACGGGTGGCTTTCGGCATCAGATTGTTCCCTCAAGGCATTCCTAATCCTTACAGCCCCACGTTGGGCCCTTCTAATAGCCCTGGTCTCTGGCTGTTCAAATTCAGCCTCCAGGTGTTGAACCTCCGTGGTTCATGCCTGAGTGAAGCTTTCCACTCTTCCCTTCACAAATGTTATGGAGGGTACAGCACGCAGCTATAACCATGGGGATGATGTCATCGGCCAGGTCCAGCTTCCCATGCAGACAGCACCAGTGGTCCTTTGAACGGTCAAAAGCACACTCAACAGTCATTCTGCACCGACTCAGCCTGTTGTTGAATCACTCCTTGCTGCTGTCAAGGCTCCCTGTGTAGGGTTTCATGAGCCACGGCTTTAAAGGGTAAGCGGTGTCTCCAAGGATCACAATGAGCATTTTGACTTCCCCTACGGTGATCTTCTGGTCTGTGAAGAAAGTCCTGGCTTGCAGCTTCCTGAACAGGCCAGTATTAAAGATGTGTGCATCATGCACCTTTCGGGGCCAGCCTGCGTTAATGTCAATGAAACGCCCACGGTGATCCACAAATGCCTGGAGAACCATAGAGATATACCCCTTCTGATTTATGTATTCGGAGGCTAGGTGGGCTGGTGCCAGAATTGGAATATGCGTCCCATCTATCACCCCTCTGCAGTTAGGGAAACCCATTTGTGCAAAGCCATCCACAATGTCACGCATATTGCCCAAAGTCATGGTTTTGCTGAGCGGGATGTGATTAATGGCCCCATACACTTGCATCAACACAAGTCCAACTGTCAACCTTCCCACTCTGAACTGGTTAGCGACCGATCGGTAGCTGTCTGGAGTTGCAATAGCCACCCGCTTCTCCACCAGCAGGGCAGCTCTCAATCTCGTGTCCTTGCGCCGTAGGGTTGGGGCGAGCTCAGCACAGTCCCATGAAAGTGGCTTTCCTCATCCGAAAGTTCTGCAGCCACTGCTCATCATCCCAGACTTGCATGACGATGCGATCCCACCACTCAGTGCTTGTTTCCTGAGCCCAAAAGCGGCGTTCCACTGTGGTGAGCATGTCCATGAATGCCACAAGCAATCTTGTGTCATCTGCGTTATGTGGGTTGACATCATCATTGGACTCTTCACTGTCACTTCATAGCTTAAGGAGTAACTCGACTGCAATTCGTGACGTGCTGGCAAGACCCATCAGCATATTCCTCAGCACTTTGGGATCCATTCCCGCAGACCAAAAGCAGACAGAGTGCGCAGTACAAAAAACATTGAAAGATGGCGCCAAATGTGGACGGAAGCACAGGGATTGCTGGGATGCGAAGTGATGCATCACGGGCCATTGGCACAGGACCCAGAATGCCCCGCACCCTCACCCCCTTCCCACAATTCACAGTGTCAGAATGGGAAGAGGTGCTCTGTGGGATAACTGCCCATAATGCACAGCTCCCAATGCTGCTGGAAGTGCCACAAATGTGGCCATGCCAGTGCGCTTACAGCTGACAGTGTGAACACACGGCAGTGCTTTCCCTGCTGCGTTGTCCAAGGGCTGGTTTAACTCACAGCGCTCTACATCTGCAAGTGTAGCCATGCCCTTATTCTAGAAAGAGTATCTTTTCCAGTTTAGCTTATACTGGAATCAGTATCTACACAGGGAGTTATACCAGTATAAACTATAGAGGTATAATTATACTGGTAAAGTTCCCCTATAGACAAGCAATGAGTGTTTGAGTGGGAAAAATCAATATAACATCTTTGTTTACTAGACCTGTTTTTCCCAAGGCAGGGGAGGACTAACAGGCAGTGCAAAGGTGCAGTGGTGACTACATATAGATGAGGATGTGTGTCCTGCCAAGTTAGTTGCTTTGCAGCAATGGACAGAAAAATGGGGTTAAAGAGATGTAAAATTTATTCTTTCTAGGTTCTGACAGTGGTGATAAAGTGAATTAGCAAATCATTTGTCCATGGTTAATGAACTGGTCAGATTCAAAATAGACGTGGGAGCAGCTGCAACTGTTATGTTAGTCTACATATAAAAGTCTATTATCAGCCTGAGGTAAACCCCCAAAATCCTGGATTGCTGACAGGGTGGGGGACAGAGGAAGAAGGGGGAGGGAACGAACTGAAACATATGCCATGGAAATGCTGCTTTTCAGCATAGATTAAGGGGAGTTCTGAGCACCCATCAACTTACAGTCAACAGGGGCTGACGGCCACATGTGAAAATCAGGTCACTTATTTAGGAACCTAACAAGATCTTAAGGTCTCTTGTCATATGTTCAGATGTAAGCTCTTTGGGGCAGGGACTGTCCTCTTCTGGTTTCCCTGATTGGGGCCTCCAGCTGCTACCGTAATACAAATCAAAACAATGCTGTTAAACTCCCATTCTTTAATCTTTGCCTCAGTCCCAGATTTGTAAACGTGATTAGGTGTTGTTGCACTCAGCATTGCAACACCTGACTGATTCAGGAGCCACATTGCACTTTTAAAAGGGATTTAGGAGTTTAAATTTCATCATCAGTTATAGGATTTAGACTCCCAAGTGCTTAAATCCCTTCTGACAATGAGATTAGGCTCCAAAATTTCAACTGACTGCAGCAGATTTTAAAATCTGTCCCATAGTGTTTAACTGCAATTTTCCTTGCTGAAAAATCTTTGGTACCATCTCTGCATTAATTGAAACCAGTGTATATAAGTGTGTGTGAGGGGTAGGAATTCAGTGTTGTTTAAAGTTCCCTGACATATATTACAAAGACACTAGATAGCCGTGTGAAAATCACCATTCCTTAATTCATGCCTGGGCAAAAGCAATATATGAAAGGCATTAGTTCATCTGGTCCCCATTCTAACCAGCTGGTTTCACACTTGCTAGCTAAATTGCAAAGAACAGCTGCCTGTGAGTCAGTGCATACCTCAACATAACCTATATGCAACTGGAAAGGTCTTTATGTGTAGTAATCTTAGTTGGAAACTTACAATGTTAAGCAGAAGTGCAATTTTTAATTAATTGATTAAAACTTTGATGCATATCCTGGCACTTCTGAAAATCCCAAAAGCTCCAGCACCTCCAAAAATTCCAAAACCACAAGTCCCTGACACTTCAGAAGATCTCCAAAGCCCTGGCACTTCTGAAAATTGCAAAAGCCCCAGCATCTCCAAAAATCCTGATATATCTGGCACCTCCAAAAACAAAAAAAACCCTGCCTCCTCTGAAGAATTGTGAGCACCTCTGAAAATCCAGTAGCATTGGCATTCCAAACCTTCCAGTACCTCCCAAAATCCCAAAAGCTCCTGTACCTCTGAAAAAGCCAAAAGTCCAAGCACCTCCAAAAATCCCCAAACCACAAAAGCACCAGCACCTCTGAAAATCAAAAAAGCCCTCACTCCTCCAGAAATACCAAATTCAGAGGCACCTCCCAAAATCCTGAAAAATCCCCAAAGACCCAGCAATTCTGAAAATCCACAAAGCTCCGGCACCTCCCAAAATCCCAAATCCTCAAGAGGCACACAACCTCTGAAAAATCCAAAAGCCCTGGCACCTCTGAAAATATCTCTGGAGATATTTAAGAGTAGGTTAGATAAATGTCTATCAGGGATGGTCTAGACCAGGTGTCGGCAACCTATCGGAAGTGGTGTGCCGAGTCTTCATTTATTCACTCTGATTTAAGGTTTCGCATGCCAGTAATACATTTTAATGTTTTTAGAAGGTCTCTTTCTATAAGTCTATAATATATAACTAAACTATTGTATGTAAAGTAAATAAGGTTTTTTAAATGTTTAAGAAGCTTCATTTAAAATTAAATTAAAATGCAGAGCCCCCAGACCAGTGGGCAGGACCTGGGTAGTGTGAGTGCCATTGACAATCAGCTCTCGTGCTGCCCTCGGCACACATGCCATAAATTGTCTACCCCTGGTCTAGACAGTATTTGGTCCTGCCATGAGAGCAGGGGACTGGACTCGATAATCTCTCAAGGTCCCTTCCAGCCCTAGAATCTATTAATCTAAAACCCCCAAAGCCCCAGCACCACTAAAAATCCCAGGCACCTCTGGAAATCCCAAAACACAAAAATCCCTGACACCTGTGAAAATTCTGAAAATCCAAAACAAAAACAAAAAACCCAGCACCTTCAAAAATCCTTAAAAATCCCAAATACTCAATGTCTCTGAAAATCCCAGGCACATCCCCAAAACTCTGGCACCTCCAAATATACTCTAAACCCCAACACTTCAAAAAAAACAAACCCTAAAGCCCCATACCTCCAAAAGCCCCAGAATCTGAGTAAATCCTGAAAATCCCAAAAGGCCTGGCACCTCAGGAAATCCTCAAAAGCCCAAAAGTCCCAAGCGTGGAAGGGACTAATGGAGGTCTCGTAGACCTGCTACACCCACATCACAGAAAGGAGCAGTGGAGTGGAGGTGAGTCCTCCAAGCAGCCTAGAGAGTCTGTTCAGGAAGCAGCCAATTGGGGGATAGGCTGCATGTAGCAGCCAATCAGGGCCCATCAGGCTAATACAAAAGAAGCTGCAGGGCAGTAGGGTTAGTAGCTGTGGGGGAACCCAAGAAGTGAGGACTTTGTTCATAGCAGGTTCCAGGAAGGGTAACATCTTGGACTGAGCAGTTGCTGGCGAGGTACAAGAGGGAACTCCTGGATGGCTGTTGGGACTTGCTGGCTGAATGCCCTGAAAAGAGGGTGAAGAAGGTGCTGGGGCCATAGGAAAGTGGCCTAGAGAATTGAAGCAGCATTGAGTTTAAAGAGACATAGCAGGAGGCTGCTGTTTATAGAGTCCCTTAGTTGGGATCCAGAATAGTAAGTAGGCGTGGGACACCCCCCATTCACCACTGGGAAAGTGGCCAGAATAATGGACTGAACCCCAGAATGGGGGGAAATAGATGATAACAAGGCCAGAGGTTGGAGTCATGAAGAGGATACTGTGGTTCATAGACTGAGGTGGGTCTGCAGGTGAAGATGATGGGAGAGGCACCACATGGAGAGGGCACACAGGCTGGCAGAGCTAATCCCTAGATGGCCAGCAGGAGGCACCACTGTGGTGAGTGGACCCCATCAAACCCCAGTACATCTAAACACTTGAAGCCCCAAAAGCCCTGGCACCTCAAAAAATTTTGAAATCTATGAAATTCCTGATACACCAAAAGTCCTAGTACCTCTAAACATCCAAAAATCCTGAAACCCCAAAAGCCCAGGAACCTCCAAAAATACTGACAATTGGAGGGTACTGGGATTTTTGGGAAAATCCCAAAAGCTCTGGCACCTCTGAAAACCTGAAATGCCCCAGCACCTATGAAAATATTGGAGCCCCAAAAGCCCTGGCACCTGTGAAAATCCCCAAAATATGAAATGCCATGGCCCTTCCAAAAATTCAGAAACCCCAACAGCTCCAGCACACCCCAAAATCATAAAAGGCCCAGCACTTCTAAAACCCTGAATATCTAAAAGGCCCCAGGCACCTCCCAAAATTCCTAAACCCCTGATTCTCCAAAGAGCAGTGGCACCTCTGAAAACCCCAATAGACCCCACACCTCCATAAATCCCTAGCACCTCCAAAACCCCTGTAACATACCAGGTACAATCCATAGTAATGAGCAGCTGTGTCACCCCTGCTCTGCAGCCTTGGGTGCCTTAGAGTGCCTTGCTGACTTTAAAGGAGTCTTTAAAGCCTGGCCTGGCCTAAGCAGTTATAGAAGGGACTATAATGATAGTTGGGAAATGCTACTCTGTTATACCCATGCAGCACCCCTGATATCAGTGGTCATACAGGTGGAGCCATGGGCAGAATTTGGTCCATTGTGAGATGGGAAGAAGCACTGCCTCTTACTTTTCTGTATTTGATGACTTGGTGGGTAAACCTCTTATTGTGAGATGACTGTCTTTTTCTAAGAAGAAGCTCAGAAATATTAGGAAAGGATAAGGCCTTAAAATTCCAAATGAAGACCACCTGTTCTCCAAGACTTGGGACGTGGACCACCTGTGAGAGAATATGGTGGACTGGCCCAGCTAATATAGACATCAGATGGATGAAGCAATAGGAGGGAAGGGAAGAGCAGTATAATGCCGAATTTGTGGTGTATTATTTGGTGGTTCTTTCCAGACCTTCTGTGTTTTAATAGTAGACCAATAGTAGATGATACAGAATGGAAAGAAAAACCTTGGATCCTGTTTCTCTAGTGCCTTGCTGAAAGAGCTCCCACCTGGGTCACTCACAAACAGCCTTCCAGCATGCAAGCCACACCCTGAGTGTCTGTGTGTAACTGCAGCCTGCCAGCCACACACAGGTTACACCCGGGCTCTTGGTTATCATTACAGGGTGACCCAACACACCTCCAGTCTTAGATTTTTTCATCCAGAAATGTATGTGCTGTATTACTCAGCCCTTTCCTGGACAATACAAATTATATTAAGTCTAAAAGCAACAAAGAATCCTGTGGCACCTTATAGACTAACAGACGTTGAAGTGGGTATTCACACACCTCTCATGCTGCAGCTGCTGTTCTCTATCTAAGGTGATATGCCTGTCTTTTCTTCTCAGTTATTCCTGTCTGTTATTCCTTTAAGAGAATAATATGCACTGTGACAGACCCAAACCAGTGGGGTACAGGAGTCTGGTAGAGGGCAAATATACTGGTCACTGGATGAGTAGTTTTCTGTTCCCTGAGTGACCAGAGCAGGGTCTGCACTAGAGTAATCAGGAACCTGCTAGAACCAATTAAGGCAGACAGGCTGATTAGATCACCTGCAGCCAATCAAGGCAGGCTAATCAGGGCACCTGGGTTTAAAAAGGAGCTCACTCCAGTTGGGGGGGGAGCCAGAGGAGAAGAAGTGCGTGTGAGGAGCTGGGAGCAAGAGGAGTGAGAGGGTGTGCTGCTGGAGGACTGAGGAGTACAAGCGTTATCAGACACCAGGAAGAAGGTCCTGTGGTGAGGATAAAGAAGGTGTTTGGAGGAGGCCATGGGGAAGTAGCCCAGGGAGTTGTAGCTGTCATGCAGCTGTTACAGGAGGCACTATAGACAGCTGCAATCCACAGGGCCCTGGGCTGAAACCTGGAGTAGAGGGCGGGCCCAGGTTCCCCCCCAAACCTCCCAACTCCTGATCAGACACAGGAGGAGTTGATCCAGACTGTGGGGAAGATCACTGAGGTGAGCAAATAAGTGCAGGACCCACCAAGATGGAGGAGGAACTTTGTCACAGCACACAACTTGTTACCCAGACACTTCAGTTTAAAAACACTGGATTAGATTAGATTAAACAAGCTTACTAACTACAAAGAAAGATTTTAAGTGAGTAGAAGTAATGAGGCATAAAAGTCAGAATGGGTACAAGAAAAATAAAGATAAGACATTTACTAATATCTAACTTAACAAACTATATCAGATTCAAGCAAAGTTATAATAAATAAATAAATAAATAAAATTAATAAATTTATTATTATTTGTTATTAAGCAAAGTTTCGCCCGGTATGCTCTGAGCAGTCTTACTGACCAAGACCAAGGCCAAGACCCTTTCCCCAGAGTCCAACAAATGCTTCCTTTGTCCCATCAGGTGAAATGAATGTGATAAGCAGGGGATACAGAGGGGGGACCCTTGGAGTGTTTGCCTCTCCTTTTTATAGTTGCAATCCCCTCTTGAAAACTTTTCCAGATGGAAACCAAGACACAGAGTCTGTGTGGAAGGATGTTCCCTGCTGTTTCCCCCCCCCCCCCATCTGTTTCAGTTTCCTTTGTTTCCTTTCCTGCCTGATGACTCTGTTTACTGCTTAAATGCAAATTAAGCAAAGCACACATTCCTTTGTTTAGGACAGACTTGTTTGCCAACCTCAGTTGGGGCAGGGCTGTAGCATTTGGAACACGTGTTACTAACAACAGGGAAAGTTGCCACACTGACTAACAAATTATAAGTTTTCCAATGATGCCTTGAAATGCATGCCTTGTACAAAAATTAATACAATCATCTGTAGGGTGTGAACACATTGTTACACCCTCAAAGCCCAGACACCTCCAAAAATCCAGAAACCCCAACCATCTCAGAAAATCATGAAACCTGAAATCTCCGGCACCTCTGAATTTTGAAACAACAAAAGCTTGTTGACATTTCAGCTTTGGCGTACCTATGGGCAGAGATAGGGGGGAGGGGGGAATTTAGGGGTAGTGCCCCCAAACTGTATACCAGAGGTTTCAGGGGGGGCAAGCAGCAACACCAAGCAGCTCGAGCCAGTCCTGCATGGCGGGGCTGCTTGGTCCAGCCAGCCTCATGCAGCAGGGCTTGGGGAGGAAGTACCACCTCCATCTCCTGACTCACTCATTGAGTGCACAGTAATTTAAGTACCATTAACCATCAGTATATCCAGAAGTTAGACTTATACCTATGATTAATAATATTAAACTCCCCCCACCTCCCAAATATAGAAGTCAAACTATGCCTATGTTGGAGGGAGCCCTTTGGCACAGCACCGCTCTCCAGCTCCAACAATGGTGAGCACGGCCTGCCAGGGCCAAGGGGGGGATTTCAGTCCCTATGCCATGTGTATGTGCATAGGGCAATGCAGTACGGGCACTATTTTCCACAGCTGGTGGTGATTTTAGCTGATATCTCCCTTCTGAGTGTCACAAAGGCATAAAGAAGTCAGTTGCTACTGGCGTTCCAAAGCTGCCCCAGCCTCTAGGCCACTAGCTTATTTACTGCAATGGTTCCTGCTGAACTCACGGCAGAGTGGTGTGAGAAAATGTCCTACCATGGAGAATGAAATAAGGCAGCCATCCCTTGAAACCTTCGGGAGAGGATTGCAGAGCATCTCCATGAAAGTTTCATCAGGCTCTCTCAGGCGGGTATAAGGTACAGCCCTCTGCACATAAACAAACTGCTTTGCATGCCTCACTTCCCACTTAACCCAATGGGGGAATGAAAAGCAGATGCCAGCTCTGTCTGTGTTTGTACCTCTACCACCTCTTCTTGAACAAGTAAAACAATGAAAAGGTGATACCTTTGTCTTGTTAGCTTGGGGTTGGGCTGGGTGCCACCTTTACATTTAAACATTGTAAGGAAAAATGCATTCATACACTTACCAGAGTTCCCTTCCCGTTCATCAGGTTTATCCATGCCCACCTGGCAGGACTGGCTAGATTGTGGCAGAGTCTAAAACAGATCCTGGTTCTCAGCATAACTGGAGTCCCCTGCCGTGTCTCCCTACTTCTCCTCCTCCACTTACTTCTCATTATTTATGGCAGTGATCTCTGTCTTGGGCTCCTCAAAGGTATCCACAATGGTCTGCGAGGTGCTGCCAAGTTTGTTATAGAAGCGGCATGTCTGCAGGACAGCCCCAGATCTATTGTGCTCCCTGGTCTTGTGGTATCCCTGGCGAAGTTCCTTCACTTTCACGTGTCACTGCTGCTGATCCCTGTTGTACTACTTTGCCTATGGCCCCTGTGTAAACTGCTTATAGATGCCCTCATTTCTACACTGTGTAACTGTGCTTACCAGTCTCTTCTCCCTCACAGGCCCAGGAGATCGAGTACCTCCCATCTACTCCAGGCAGGAGCGCATCTAGTATGAGTACCTCTGTGTGCATGGAGCCACCATGTTTTGTTGGGAAGTTGCACACAACAAGGGAGAGCTGCTAGGTTTGCTCACTAATGAGAAAAAGACATTTAAAAAATATGCAGCAGGCTTAAGGGGGAGGGCTTCTCTGGCCTGTGGGCAATGTGAAGTTTAAAATGTGACTACAGCGGTCACTGTTGCAGGGAATGCAGCATTGTAGGACAGCGTCTGGAGAACTGTTAAAGTTGACACAGGTCATGCATTGTCTATGCTCAGACTGCATTGACCTTGGTAGGTTGGCTGTGAATTTACACCTTTCGGGGAGGTAGAACCAGGCACTTACATTGGCTGGAGACAAATTTGAGTGCAGGTACACACACACACAGGTTGACACAAGCCTCTACCTAACTTTGTAGTATAGATCAGGCCTTGGTGACTTAGGAGCACTGCAAACCCAAATTGAATAGTGTAGCCCGGTCAAAGCATTTCGGCTTTCTTGACTTGTGGATGTTCAATATATCCAACGGTGGCGTTGGTTGCAAATATAGCACAAGCTAATTGCTGATCAGTTTTGGTTTTGTGGCGTTCTCATAGCAAGGCTGTTAATGAACCCCTGAATCTGTCTTTTAGAGCATAAGATCCCCAATGTGAAACCTCCTAGTACAGAAAGTCTCTGTGTAAAAGCTGACATTCTACTGACAGTTAGAGCTGGCTCTCCTTTGATTTAGGAGAGGAGGTTGTAGAAGAGCATTCTGTGTGGGGCCCTCGGCTCTGGAACAGTCTTCCCCTCCTGGTTCAAAATAGTTCAAGTCTATTGACCATCAGAACAAGGTACTTTTCGATGTGATTTGCTGCTGGGGGTGCTTTGCGTGGCATCCGAGTGCAAGTCAGAAAGAAATGTGAAAGTCTGTGAGCAACTTAATTTTGTTTTCATAATTTATGGCAGGGGCCTCTAGAGCCTTGTGCAGGCGCCTCTTTATTTGTTCTTCTTAAAAGATTTATACAATTAGAAAACCAAAGGGGCTGTTTTGTACTTGTCTCCTTTAGCAATTTAAGAAACTAATGAACTAACAACATGCAAATAATCAATTTAAATAAGAATATTGTAATATAAATGAAATTGTTTAAAATAATATTTAGCACTCTGCCTAAAATAGCCAAGATACTGCCATGAGGGCAGAAAAACGTTTTAACGGTATCTAACAACACTAAACCAAACTACTGGGATTAGAGACTTTAAATTTCAGAATCTTCACCAGGGAGTGGGTGGGTGGACATCACTGAGACCTAGTTTACACTAGAAAATTAATTTGGTTTAAATACGTCTGTTAGGGGTGTGAAAAAATCCACACCCTTGAGCAGAGTAGTTAAACTGACCTAAGTCCCTGTGTAGAAACCACTAGGTATGGTTGCAGCATTTTAAGCATAGATGAGCCCTGAGTTCTGATGCAGGTGGTGAGAGAGAACTGAATGGTGGATGGGGCTGCACTTTCCTTATGCCCCTGGGTGGGGTGTGAGGACAGCTCCACTGGACACTGCTGGCCAAAAGGTTCTCTGGACCCACACACAAGGGTGTGTGTGTGTGTGTGTGTGTGTACACACCATGAGTGGGATCCACATGACTAGTACTCAGAGGCAGGAGCAATTATTAACCCCCATTTTACAGATGAGGAATTGAGGCATAGAGAGATTAAATGATTTGCCTAAGGTCACCTAGTGAACCTGTGGCAGAGTCAAGAACTGAACCCAAATCTCCTGAGGCCCAATGCAATGTCTCGGCCACGAGACTATTTAAGAGATACATAGAGAGCAGCTCCTTCAGGTGGCCGATACGTTTACAAAATGTAGGACAAAATATCATTGATGTAAAATTGACAGAAATGGGTCCTGGAATCCTGGTTTTTAAGGGACGTCCGGTTACCTGAGCCATGGGTGTGTGTGTGTATGTTTAAGTTCTCATAATTTTCTGCAGGGTTCTGGCAAATTTTTGCCTTTGACAGGGGCCATCATCTCCCATCATTTCAAAGAGCACTGAAGCCTGAGGCTGCCCTCAGTCAAAATGGCCACCATTTCCCCTTCAGCTTCTGCATATGACAGTGAGCCTGCCCCTAACAAAGATGGCTACCATTCTGTCCCTCTCTTCCTCCCCCCCACCCTCCTTGTTTTCAGTGAGACTGAAGCTAAGCTACTTTTAGGGAGGATGGCCAGTAGGGTGACTGAGAATACAGAAGGGAGTGCAGGAGAATGAATAGGGGGAAGGGGAGGGAGATATAGGGCAGCTTGATGGGCATTTGCTGGATGATGTGGGGTGTAGGGGAGAAACTGAGGGAAGTTGTAGGGGTATTCAGGGCAGGAAGTAAACAGAAGGAACAGGAGAATGTGAGGAGGTTGACTGGGGTGCCAGAGAATGTGGGGTACAGGAGGGAGACTGACCAAAAGTACAGGGGGATAGGAGCAAAGAAGGAGACTTTGAGGGAACATTTTGGGGCAGATGGCAATAGGTGTAGTGGGGGAGAATGTAGAGGGTGGGAGATAATCGGAAGGGCCAGAACAGAGAGTGCAAAAATAATCAATGTGGAGGCTTGCATTTCTGGTTGTATTTTTAAAAGTTGAATTGTATATCAAAGTTTGAACATGAAATGATCATGCAAATTAAGGGTAGGTGCCCCCTTCTAAAGACAGTGATTATTATAGTTTAATTATTTGCAAGCCAGTTATTTTGGGGGTCTGAGTTGTGACTTTTTAATGTTTGGGGTTGGCAATATATATTTAATTTATAAACATTGGGGATATTCAGATAATGCATAGTGATACATGACTATGGAGGACAAGAGACAGTTAAAAATGGTTTTGTTTTTGGAGATGGCTGACAGAAAGATGTGAACTAAATGTTTCACAGGTCTGGCACTTCTTCTCCCCCTCCCCATGGCTGGCCCTGTGTCCTTGACCAAGTGTAATTAAAAATTGGTTGGAATGAATAATATTAATAACCAATTTTAAAAAAATCAGTGAGCATGCTCAGTAGTATTTGCTATTTTTTTTAAAGCTAAGATTAATGATTCCCCACCCTCTTTGTGACATCACTGCATATTTCACTGCTCAAGAGTCAAGAAAGAAGACTGTCAGAGTAGGCACAAGGACACAGCTACTATCTCTTGGTTTAGGAAGTGGATTGTTTGGTGTGTATCAATGAGATGTACAGTTATCCAAAAATAATGCCTTACTAGCAGGGAAAGAAGGATGTCGGATGTGAAAAAACTGTGGGTCGTATGGTTGGGGGGGTATTTTTAACTTCTCCAGCATTCTGCAAATGAACTTTTTTTTATTTTTTTAAAAAAAAAAACTTGTTAGGTCCCGAGATTAGAAACCACCTCAGTGTAAAGGGATGTGTTGCTGCCCTGTTAGTTTTCTGCAAAGCTGAGTTGTCTCCAAGTCCGAATCTGAACCCACTCTCCCCTTAAGAGAAGGTCACTGTATTAAAACAATTTCAATGCCTAGTTTGAATTAAGGATACTACTATTAATCACAGGCGTTTTCCTTTTCTTTATAAAATGAAAGGCAAAAGCGCTGTTAATGCCGCTGAGCAGCTTTAATGTTACATTATTTTACAAAAAATATCACAACATGCCACCGTTAAGGTTGCTGCAGCAACAGCCTATGTATTGGACGAGGTATATGTAACAAACAGAAATATTGTGGGCCGCATAGTTGAGAAAAACAATACTGGGCTTTTACTAGGTGCAGCATAGCCCAGGTAACAGGAGCCCCACCTTTCCCCTTTCTGGCTTTGTAAAGGTTAACTTTACATTGCATCAGCCCAGGAGCGGGGCTGTAAGAAAGAGCAAAGTTTCAGGAAGGAGCCGTGTGGGCCGGGGGGCTGTGTTCACCCCTCCACCTGCACTTGCGGGGGTGCAATAGGGCGCCCCAGGCTTCCCGCGGGCTGGTGCTATCACATGGCTGGGCCGAACAATAAGACCCCAGACCCTGTCCACCCCCCCTCTCCTTCTTCCCCAGAGCCTGGCTGTCGCCCTGTCTCACGCTGTGCTTTATGGTTCTGTCTTCCCAGCCCCCCCGGCCAGGGCCGGCTCAGCAGCGGGCGCCCCGGGTGGGTTCGGGCTGGGACCTTCTCCAGCCCGTGCCCCCGGGCTTGCGGGCGGGGTGGTCCGGCTGGGCCCGGCCCAGCCCCCTTGTTTCCCCCCGTGCAAGGTGAATGGGCCCCGGCTGTGGAGCCCCGGGGATCTGCAGGAGCGGGGGGGGGGTGTCAGTGTGCCTCGGGGGGGCTCCCGGACGACGAGGCTGTTGCATCCCGGCCGCCGCCCTGGGGCAGGGGCGGAAGCTGGCCCCGGGCGGGAGCTCGGGCTCTGCCCCCTCCCCGGCGGGGCGGTGCCGCGCTCCCGTCCCCCCCTTGCTGCCGTGTATTTCCTCTTCCTCCCTGCGTGCAGCAGCAGCGGCGGCCGCCGGGCGGGGGGAGGGAGGGGGCTGGGAGGAGGAGGCGGCGGCGGAGCTGTGGCCGGGAGCGGGAGGCGCCCAGACCCAGCCCCAGCCCGGGGACTTCAGCGGCCGCAGCGGAAGCGGGGGCCAGGGGAAGGAGGCGGGGGGCGGCGCTAGGAGCCGGCGGGGCCCGACGAGAGTCACCGTGTCACGGCGCCCGGGAAGCTGCTGGATCCGCCCCCTGGAGAGGCCGGGGCCGCCGCAACCGACCCCCCGCGCCCGCTGCCTCCTGCCCGCGCCGCACTTGGCGCGCGGGGCCCAGGCCGAGCGGCGCCGAGCAGCCAGGGGAGCCCGGGACGGGCCTGGGCCGCCGCCTCTGAACTAGGATGTCCCGACATGAAGGTGAGGGCCGGGCCGGGGCCTGCCGGCTGAGGGCACCCGCCGGGCAGCGGGATCGTCATGGCGGCGCCGCCGCGAGCCGGGGCGGCCGGGGCCAGGGCGGCGGCCGGGCAGCTTTGCAGTGTCATGGGGAGGGGCTGTGTCCGTTACGGGCAGGCCCCGGCCCCGCGGCGGCTGCCGGCGGCTCCTGGCCCGGCACAGGGCAGGCGGAGGGGCCTGTCGCGGCCTAGCGCGGTCTGGCCCGGCCCGGCCCGGCCGCCAGGAACGGGGCTGGGGCTGGTTCCCCCCGCTCCTAAGCGGAGCGGCCTGGGGCCTGATGGAGCGAAAACTCCCTGGCTGGGGTTTTATCCCGGCCTCCTGCCTCGCTGTGCTGGGACGGGGCGGGGGCTGGCAGCCGCCTGGCGGTGGGGGGCACACGCTGGGCAGGGAGAGGGAACGTGGGTGCGGGGGCATTGGGGTGGCTGGGGTTGGGGAACATGGGGGTGGGAGGGCGCAGATGGGGTTTGGGGGTGTAGGAAGGGGGTGAAGAGGAGGGGGTGCGTGTTGGGGTCGGTAGGTCCCGGGGGGAGGGGGGAATGTGTGTGCAAGGTGTGTTTGGATGTCAGAGGAATTGTGGGACTGTGTATGTGGTGTGGGGGGGTTGGATGTAAAAGCAGGGGAAGGAGGTAACACATGGCCTGTGGTGGGGAGACAGAACTGTTCATGCCTATGTCACAGTGGGAAGGGTCCAGGAGGAGGAGAGGGGATGTGACCCATATGGCTCAGCGAAGGGGAGCAATGTGCCAGGCAGGGACTATGTGGCGGCAGGAGGGTGGCAGGCTTCTGTGAGGAGGTTGCAGGTGTGTTTTGGAGATGTTCGGAGAGTGTTTTCTTGTGAATGTGAGGGGTGGAAGATGGAGAACAGGTTCATGCGAATGTTTGGTGCAGGGAGAGGTCTTCATGTATCGTTCTGCATTGGGACTAGTGTTTGGGAGTATGGTTAGTAGTTGTGGTCTTGCTTTGGGGCAAGCTGACATTTTGGCAACTTTGGAAGATTGTGAACTTCTAATATTTTAATCTTTAATGTAGAAAAGGAAATGAATGCAGATGTGTTAACAAATTACTGCTAGCATTTCGAAAGGTTAAGAAAAGTTCTGTACATAAGTAGAGAAAATGCTTTAGTACTCTTGTTGCTCTGTATTCTTTATTGCTATAAGTGAGGTAAGAGGATAGTTAAGGATTAATCAAAAGCAGCAATGAGAAGGAAGGAGACAAGAACACAGAAGGCAAAGCAGGGAATGTATCTGGGAAGAAAAGAAAAATGTAATAGCATAGGTGTCTGTATGGAGAGGTTTTTTCTCACTGTGGCAAGTGAGATAGTTGGGTTAGAATGTAAGATCTTGAAGAAGCTCCTTGTAATAAGAGATTTCATCCAGGTTATTGTTTCTTGAGGGGATAACTTTTTGCCATGTTAGGTGCTGAGGTTATCACCTATCTCCCTTTGCTTAAAGAGGGATGATCTTTGTTTTCCCAGTGATATAGAAGTAATCTTTTTAAATTAGGCTGATCTCTGAAGATATACTGGAATTAGAGGTGTCTACATCTAGCCTTGACAGACACAGGCAACACAGTAGGAAAGTTCAGAATTTGGGAAGTAATGTTACAGGCTTCCAGCCAGAGATAGGTAACTTTGATGCAGGACTAGATTACATGGGATGGAGATTGGTGTCCACATTCCTCACTGTGCCTTAATGTTTGCTAATTTAGCTGAGTAGTCTTACAGGAGTCCATTAGTATTGAGGGTTTTTGTTTTTTTTATTTTGAGTAAGAGGATGGATTGTTAAGCGCTTGAACAAATTGCCTAGGGAGGTTGTGGAATCTCTGTCTTTTGAGGTTTTTAAGAACAAGTCAAACACCTGTCAGGAATGGTCTAGTTATTATGTGGTCCTGCATTGGGTGCAGGCAGGACTAGATGAACTCTAGTTGGTCCCTTCCAATCCTACACTTCTATGATTGTTGCCGACCCCCCTCCCCCCCCCCGACCCCAACATGCTATAAAAACTTCACAGCCCACCAGTGTCGCAACTGTTTTTCTGCATACAAAAGCCAGGGCCGGCATTAGGGGGTAGCAAGCCTGGCAATTGCCCAGGGCCTCATGCCACAGGGGTCCCCACAAAGCTAAGTTGCTCAGGCTTCGGCTTCAGCCCCAGGTGGCAGGGCTGGGAGCCCTGGGCTTCAGCCCTATACTGCGAGGCTTCAGCTTTCTTGCCCTGAGCTCCAGCAAGTCTAACACTGGCCCTGCTTTGCGGCCCCCCTGAAACCTGCTTGTAGCCCCCTAGAGGACCCTGAACCCTTGGTTGAGAGCCACTGAGATAGAATGCTGCTGCTGCAACTTGGTATGATACATTTTATAGGAACCTGGTTAGTCTTTTAGTCTTTCTATTGGTTGTCCCTTTATCCAGGACTTCGCAGTATGTATTCAGTTTGTTTTATTATATTGATAGTACAAATTAGAAATTAGTTGTAGGATTGAAAATAGTGGATTTCTTTTCACTATATTACAGATTGAGACTTGGTTTCCATTGTAAGTCTGAAGTGACAGTATCACCCTGTCCAAAATCCTCAAAAAATGTCATTCCCATTTCAGATCTTGCATGTGTGGTCTGTGGTCCACAAACATTTTTGGTCCAAATGTGCGTTGATTGAAAGAAGCTGTTTTTGAGTTATAAGACTCGGGATAAAACAACAACCTAGGCTTTAATCATGTTTAGAAAATTATATCTTTTGCTGTTTTCTCTTCAGAATCATTTTGTACTAGAAATTTCAAATGAGGTTTATTTGAGAGATCTTGGTGAAATCTAGAACACTGAACTAATTCTGAAATGGGGAAGGACATGTTTGGGAACTAGATGCTGTAGAAATTAGAATGTCAGAATGCTTCACAGTGCATTCTTAAACAATGTAAATACATAAATCCTAGAAACACCAGCTTTGTTAAGGTTAAGGACATACTTAAAGGTAGACAAATACATTAAAAAAACACATGGTGTAGCTATTTTTTGAGAAACCATACTATTAGAAATTGAGGAAATGTTAAGATTGTTCTGGTCATGATTCACCTACGCCTTATGAAATTTTCAAATATATGTTAAATTTTAACTGGTTTGGGACAACCAGAAACGTTGAGACAATTAGGTGCTCAGTTTGGTCAGCATGGTATAAAAGCATAAATAGATTTGATCTCTTCTGTTGGAGATAACAAGAACTGGAATGTGCCATACACAATCCACAAAAAGACTTGACAATTCCTGATTAGACAAATAGCACATTGGAGGCAAGTCGATCTCTGTTCTGTATTGAGATTTCATGTGCCATCAATTATACAAATATCATTAAACACAGAGTTAGTGTACCTTTGTATGCAAATCTCTGAGACCCAAATAAGGAATCTATAGCAATTTATATAAATAAGGAAAAGCTAGTGTGTTGAAGCATCAGTTTACTAACAGAGACATGTATGCATGAAACCAATTGTAAAATCAGTACTTTGTGGTGCACATTTTCAATTCTTCACTTACCTCTTCCTCAAATATAAGATTGTTATTCCAGAAGTATGTCTTCACAAAATTAGCCATATAGCCTGCAAATTTCTTAAAACCCTTCTGTAGGGAAATTTAAGAGATGAGGATAGTAGTTATAAAGCCACTGTATTAGCACAGTGACTTTTCCAAATTTAATGGTAATACTTAGCTCTTAATTAGTGTTTTGATTTGTATATCTCAAAATACTTGATATTGGTGGGTTAATGTTACTGAGTGAGAACAGGTTTAGGTCTATAATCAAAGTTAAGTGCAGTATCTGAAATGGGTCAGCATTGTAGTTCCGGTAATGAGAATCATGGTTGGGGCAGAGAGAGCTACAAAACTAATTTAAAATATGGGAAACAGAATAAGTTTCTGTATAATAAAAATGTTTGCATTCAGTGGAAAACTAATCAGCTTTGGAAACATATGTTTGACAAATGCACTTGCAAATAATATTTTCGTTGGCAGGTGGGCCTTACCCTTATAGAATTTAAGCTTTTAAAAAAAAAAAATCTACATTTCTGGCCATTTTGGTGGCACAAAAATCTTCTGAATGTGAACCAGTCAGTGTGGTCTTCCTGCAGAAGGGGATTTAAAATAACAGAGGGCTGTGAGAAGACTTTCTTTCAGATCTGGGGTGAGAAACAAAGTATTGTCATGGATCAAAAGCTGGCGAGGAGACAGAAAACAAAGAATAGGATTAAATCAGTGGTTTTCAAACTTTTGTACTGGTGACCCTTTTCACATAGCAAGCCTCTGTGTGCGACCCCCCTCCCTTATAAATTAAAACCACCTTTTAATATATTTAACGCCATTATAAATGCTGGAGGCAAAGCAGGGTTTGGGGTGGAGGCTGACAGCTTGCGACCCCCCCCCCCCACCATGTAATAACCTGATGATCCTCTGAGGGGTCCCAACCCCCAGTTTAAGAACCCCTGGATTAAATGGTCAATTTTCATGCTGGCAAAAAGTTAACAGCAAAGTGCCTCAATGTTCCCTACTAGGTCCAGTGTTGTTTAATGTACTTATGAATGATCAGGGAAGGGGAATGAGTAGTGAGGAAGCAAAATTTTCAGGGGAGACCATGTTATTTAGATGAGTTAAGAATGGTGCTGTCCCAGAAGAACTTCAGCAAGATCTAAAGAAGCTGATTGAATGCATAGTATAATGGCAAATGAATTCAGTACCAATAATGAAAAGTAATGCACAACGAAGGGGGAAAGTTAAGCTACTAATGCACCTTCCAAGGTTCTAAATTAGTTGTATCAACTCAGGAAAAGGACTTGGGCTTGGGCTTCATTGTACATAGCTCAGGGAAGATGTTTGATGTGTGGCTGTGGTCAAAAAAGCAAACTATGCACAATGAATGGGATGGAGAATAATATGGAAAATATTACACACAAACACACACAAATCATTAAGGTAGCAAAGTCAGCACTTGGAAGTTAGGAATGGCCAGATTTCAAGTTGACTGTGCAAGCTTGTCATCTTCTTTGTATAAATTAATTAAGATAGTCTTTAATTACATGATGACATCCTACTTTTTCCCCAGAACCCCTGCCTCCTTGAATACACTGGATAGATGGTACTCACTGAGCCGCGAGCTAATATTTTATCCTCATTCAGTGTGTGAAACCATACTTTATTTAGTGCACACCATCCAAACCCTGCTCTGAATGCGGATTCGTTTCCTCATTGGCTTTCTCTATGGCACTCATTACTGAAGTATCTGAGTGCTTCACGAACATTAATGAATTTATTTTCACAGGACTCATATGAGATGAGGTGGTGGTATTATCCTCATTTTGCAGATAGTGTCTGAGGCACAGGGAATTTAAGGCCAAAAGTTCTTATGTGAAGAGCAGTTGAAAAGATTCGGATTGTTTACCTTAGCAGTGAGATAAATAAGAGGGGGCATGAAAAAGTATGTAAACAGAGAAGGTAGATCAAGGAGCTTCTGTTTTTCCTCTCTCATAACGTAAGAACAAGGGAAACATTCAATGAAATTAAAAGTGGCCAATTGAAAACTGATGAAAGGAAATACTTTAGTCACACAACATGTACTTAAACTATGCTCCCAGAGGTCACTGATGCCAAGAATTTAGCAAGATTCATAAAGGGATTGGGCATTTTATATGGATAACAAAAGTATCCAGAATTGTTATAATTATTTTTGAAGGGATATTAAGCCTCATGATTCAGGGCTTAAGCCAATCTCTAACTATTAGAGACCAGGATGAGTCCTAATGTGGCAGCAGACTACCCAACTCTGCCTACTGTGGAGTTCTTATGCCTTCCTCTGAAACACTGGGTGCTAGTCACTCTGGGACAAGATGCTGGATTGGGTGGACCTCTGTTCTGTTGCAGCATAGCAATTTCTATGCTCTTGTGTAGATGTGGAGCTTGCTTATAGTTATCTGTGCCTTTGGCACCTGCAGATGGGATTACTACAGTGCCCTCCATTTGACACTGCTATGGAAGACTGCTTTGAAATTTCAGTTGATGCAGAGCATGATGGCCTGCTCAATACTCTTATTGGCCTCAAACTTATTTTTAGGTGCAAATCAACGTTTTGATTATGACCTGCTGTATAAAGCTTTAAATCACTTGGTTTCTAGCTACTTCCTCAGTTGACTTCAGCTAGTTGTGATGTTCAGGTTGACAGCCTCCTAGTTCAAATGGCAAGGCATTGTCACTGAAGTGCCTTTGAGTCCAGTAATATTTTATATCACTTATATAGTACATCTACAGATCTCAACATTGCTTTTTAAGGGTGAGTACACATTATTGTCCTCACTGGATAGATGAGAAGCTGAGGCCCAGAGAATGTGTTCTTTTTTGTTTATGCTCAATAGTGAGCCAAAATTTCTTGGGCCTCTCAGGGCACTTCACAAAGCTCATCTAGATTCCCAGGCTTTCTCTGAGGGACGTAGGTAGATTTGTTCTGGGGAGGAGGTTCAGATTGGGTGTATGGAGGGGTTTATGTTGATATGTCTTCCAGTTAAATTCTTTAGTTTGTGTATTTTAAAAATTAAATTGTGCCTAGACTGTGTCTTGGCTAGGCATGTTGTATAAACTCTCATTAATCTCAATGTAGTAGTTTTTACTGCCTTATTCATCTCAATGTGATGGTTTTTACTTCCTTATTCATCTTATTGGGATGGTTTTTATGTGTCTGAATTGTTTCCCTCAAAACTGCTTTGTTTAGAACTTCCAGGAGACTTTGGACCTCTTCCTCTTCTCCATAAAACTTTCTCCCACTTCTTGAGCGCTGGTGGACAGCGGGGTAATTTTTTAATTATTTGCATTGTGGTGGTGTCTAGAGGTTGTAACAGACATTTGGGCCCCCGTTACAGTAATCACTGTATATATGCATAGTAAGACACATTCCCTGTCCCAAACAGCTTGCAGTGTAACCAGACAAGACAGACCAAGTATTGGAGAAAGGAAGTATTATTATTCCCACACTATTTTATTTTTGTTTTAACAAATGGAGAATTGAGGCACAGAGAAATTAAGTCACTTGCCTGAGGTCACACAAGGGAGTTGGTGACAGAGCTAGGAATTGAACCCAGATCTCTCAAGTCCCAGTGCAGTGCATTATAATCACTAGTCCATGCTTCCAATCTCCTTTTTTCTAGTTTCAGTTGTTACTTCATGCAAACCTACTTTACTATTTAGTATTTAAGATTTGGAATCTATTTTTAATAATAACGTGGAGCTTCAAATTTTGGTCAAAATAGTGTTATGTGACTACGGTGATCAAAACTGAATTCACTCACCATCCAAAAAAACCCACCCCAATAAAGAGGAGGGTGGGGACATGTAATTTCAGAAATTTGTCAGTGTGATTGCATCTTACCAGTAACAAAGTAGATGACAACACTCAGTCTGGGTTGTAATTCCATTTTATTTCTTACCTCAGATCAGATTTGGTCCTCCCCCATCACTTTCACCATTTCCTGATGCCTAAATTGTCTTTTTGGGAGGCAACATTTCTTGTCTTGAGTGCTGTCTCTGGTCCGATAAATTCTTATTTTCTTTGATCTCTTCTCTTGCATCTTGTTTTCCCCAAATTGCCTTTGCCACTATCACTTTTTTCCTTCCTCTCCTTTGCTGTGCTCCCACTCCCTCTCTTCTATCCCCACAAGTTCTTCTAAGGTGGGGTTTTCAAAGGAGCCTAAGGGTTTTAGGCACCTAAGTCCCATTGAAATTCAATTGGGCACCTTTGAATAGCTCTGCTGGAAGCACAACTAAACCCGGTGTACATTAGGAAATGTCTCACAAAACGTTCCTAAGGTTCCCCTGTTTATAAAATGGTTTAAGTACTAGTACGGCCTAGAGAAAATGGTGTTAGTGTTGAAAAATGTCTTGTCCATTCTGCACTACCACTGAAACAATCTTAAATTCTAGTTTGTGGGAATTATTTTGATGAAAACCATTTTCAGCAATAGATATACTTCCTAGCATAGACAAGGCTCCTGGGCCTCACCAATGTTAGCCTAATGAGAGTAACACAAATAACATTCTTGGCTAAGCCTCTGTTGGCCAACTATCTTAGACTTTGTGTTTGAAAATTGAACGGGTGGGAAAGAAACGGTCTAGGCACAAAAAGTTCAGTATGCGTGATTAGTGTCCTGAACCATTTTAGTATTGTCCCACATCTATACTAGTGCTCTTCTAAAGAGTTTCAGTTGTAACCTTCTGTGGGTGCCTATCCCATATTTACCAGTACAGCTTCCAGAACCAATGGGTTCTTGGCGATTTCAAAGTCCATAGATGTATTGAGAGATAATAGTGGGAGGACTGTTCAACTGTTTGTGCTATTATGCCAGTAACTTCTGTCTACACTGGCAAAGAAATGGCTCTGATGGAAACAGAAGTCAGATTTGCTGGCTATTTTTGGGGGAGACCCAAAAACAAACAAACAAAAAACCCCAAAACCTCCCACTGGTTTTAACACCTGTTCATCTGAATTGGAATCAAAACTGATGGGAGCCCTAGTGTAGACAAGGCATCAGTGGTTGGATCTGTTTCTGTCACCTTTTTAGTGAAATCTGCTGCAAAGCAATGACTGCTATAGTTAAAAACAGGTCTGGCTGCTTGAGATGGTCTGCACTAGCATTTCCAGCAGTTTTACCTCCAGCTCAACAAAGCTGGTGTTAGAATTGTTGAGACTCTTTAGTAAACTTTCCCAGTGTAGACCAGCCAGGCTAATCCAACACTATTTGGCACGTGTCTGCATTGTTTGAAGTACTTGTATGTGGATGCGTGTGGTGTTTTACCAGCATGTTGGAGTAACAGTTGGTTTTTTAGAGTGGTAAATATCTCTAGTGTATGCAAGTCCTTAATGAGAAGGGGGACAGACTTCTGGCTTATTGGATGCTGGTAGAAATCAGGCCTATAATTCATGAGTAGTGTTCTTCCAGTGGTACCTGTGGTGGAATCTACTGTAAACAGGGCACAGGTGTGTTGTCATGATGTAAAACCCTCTCTTCCCCCGTCTCCCACACACTTATAGACAGGGTCAGTGAGGATTTATGATGTTGTGTCTTATACCCCCAGGGCCATTCCCCTCCCTAAATGTAACCATGGATTGATTAGGGTAGGTATGGGATTCAGTATGCAGAGAAATATGGAAAGAAATTTTAAAGGAATTGTTAAAGGGTATAATTCAAGACCAAAAATAAACTTTAAGATGTAAATAGGTATTGAAGACTTAAGGACACTGAAGCTTTATAAAAGAAAACTTGAGAGCAGTAGCTCTCAACCTTTCCAGACTACTGTATCCTTTGCAGGAGTCTGATTTGTCTTGTGTACCCCAAGTTTCACCTCACTTAAAACTACTTGCTTACAAATCAGACATAAAATACAAAAATGTCAGTCTCACTGTTACTGAAAAATAGCTGACTTTCTCATTTTACCATGTAATTATAAAATAAATCAACTGGAATATAAATATTGTACTTATATTTTAGTGTATAGTATATAGAGCAGTATAAACAAGTCACTGTATGAAATTTTAGTTTGTATTGACTTTGCTAGTGCTTTTTATGTAGCCTGTTTGTAAAACTAGGCAAATATCTAGATGAGTTGATGTACCCCCTTGAAGACCTCTGCATACCCCCAGGGGTACATGTGCCCCTGGTTGAGAACCATTGCTTTAGAGAGCCATGAAATTCTCTGTTACATCTTAACATTTTTGAAAGTATGGAAATGCAATTATGATACCTCAGACAGTCCTAACTTGGCCCCTGTCCACTGCTATTGTGGACATTGTCTGTGCAAGATGAAAATACCTATGCTAAGTTGATATCTCAAGCACTGTATATCTGGGTGATTTCAGTCACAAGCTATCACTTCTGCTATTGACCGTAACTATCTCTTCCTCTGTTTTAAGAAGTTTGTATTTGAAAACATCTTCAGTTAGTTTCATTGTGGATTTAAGTTGCATGATGTATGTAGTTGAATTGCAAGCAGACTGGTCCCTGGTATAGGTCGCTCACTAGGACTTTGTATGTTTTCCAGCATCCTGCTGTCAGTTCTTTGGTATCCGCAGCTTTAGAACAATCTGAGTGAAAACGCTTCTTGGTCTGCACCAGTGGATAAAGACAGCAGAAGAATGAGTGCTCTGGGCTGCAAAATATACTCTTCCAGGTTTCTTGAGATGCGGGTAGCAAATTACCAAATTGTTATGGCACAGTATCAATATGCCCTGTAGGATGCTGTTTCCCCCCCATCCTAGATGCCTTGCATGAGGAGCAGGAAAAGTCCGCTCAGGACTTTGTTATATAGAGGATTGTTTGTAGCAAAGGATGCCCTTAGAGCATCTGATACTTCTGATTCATGGACCAGGCCAATAAGGATAGGCATTGTTAGAAAACACCATTCTTGCTTTCTAGACTGTCACCTGAAGCTCAGTCAGAAGTAGAGGATTTGCCTTTTGAGGGACATCTCTTCTGTTGAAGACTGAGTGAAACTGAAAGTTACCCGTGCCACTGTTTACTCCTGGGGACTTACAGAGGCTGCTATAACACAAGAGAGTTCGCCTGTCCTGCATTTAGGTATTAGAGGTAGTTACCAAATACATCAGAGGTTCTCTTTCTACTATAGACCTCAGACCCAGCCTTGTTGTCCGTATCCCTCCAAGAAGCAGGGATAATACAAGCAAGGCCACTAGCGTTTTAGCTCAGGAGCTCATCAGTTTCTAGAGCTCAGATCTGACGAGATTATTTAGAATCCTTGGCCAGAGTCTTGTTAATATTGCACTTCTTCCACTACTGTGTCCCTTCCCTTTTCGAGTTTCATTTCTCAGCACTAAGGTGCCTGGTATCCAATTACTTAAGATCAATGAGTGTTGAATATTGTTTGCAGTGGTTACATTCAATTTCACACCAAATCGCCTTCAAAACCCACTTCTTCTTCCCTCTTCATGGATCCTTCTCACAAGATAGAGATTTTGGAGAAAGCTGAATCTCTCCTTAACAAAGGAGCTATACAGGATGGTGCCACAGGACCACCAAATATTTTCTAAAAGATTTTAAAACATGTTGGATACCACCTGAGTTACCCTCATGTCACTTAACACTTAGAGACTATGGCTATAAGGGAGGTGTGGACCCTCACAGCTGCCTCAGTTTCTTCCAGCAAACCCAGGAGCCTTAGGGGAATTGCCAGTAGTGTGAGGAAATGGGGAAGGTGAGTGTGAATGTGCAGAAGCAGCACCCTAGCAGGACCAAATATATATATTCTGTGCCAAAGTAGAAGTTAAAATCATGGGAGGCTAGAAGAGCCAAGTATGAGAGAGAGTGTTTGGAAACCTTTTGTTGTGCTGTATGTAGATAGTGCTAAAACTGCTGCACCATGACCTGTGCCACATTTGTACCCCATTTTTCTTGACCACTTAAGGCAGGATTACAACTGTTTGGGTAATCCATTGACATAGTTAGGATGCTGGTATGAGCTGCTGGGCTGTTTACTGTTGCATTGCTCTGTGAAGAAATACTGGCAGTACAGGAAGGTGACAGGCCACCCTAGCACATGTATGGAGGATCCTGGGAAGAGAAGAATTTGGCTGTACCATTTCCTGCAAATACCAACTATTTGGAATGCCTGCTGGCATATGCAGGTTGGAGGTATAGGCTGATCAAATGTGGTCACGTTGCCCACCAATTATTATTATTCTGTCAAAAAGGATATTTTGTCTGACAAAATCTGATCCCATAAATCAGTACTGCTTATTCTGTAAACATAGCTAAATTTCTTGTCAAACCATCTGTGTGGATGTTGACTTTTTTCTTAGAAATGCAGCTGTACCTGTTAATACGAGTATAATGATCCCATGCAGTGTTGGTGGAAGTACTTAATGATTGTTGCCCTTTTTTTTTTCCTTTAAACAAGTCAGTGTCTTGCTTGCTTTGCACCAAGGTCAGCCCCATTATCAAGTGTTACTTAATTAAACTAGCCCAAAATTTTATTTTGGTCTCTCAGTCTATGTTGTCAATATATATTTCTTTGCTAATGTTACTAGGAGATCAGCATTGGCTCTTCTCTTTTGCACTGTTTGCTTGTGTGATGGGATGTACAAACCCCACACTGGACAATAAGGGGTTAAGGAATTGCTCTAGGCCCAGGCAGCTCCACCCCACCACACCTGTAGCAAATGCACCAACTGGAAGAGGAGTTAAAAGGCAGGGAAGCAGGTCATTTGGTGTCTGCTCAGGGAAGAGAGCAGACCTGCAACCTGCAGCTCCAGGAGCGAAAAGCTGAGGAAAGGCAGAATCCCTCCCTAAACAGCTGCCAGTGGTCCCTCCCTGAGGTGAAGGGAGGACCTGCTGCAAAGAGAGCCTGAGAGGGAAGCATTCCCCTCTCCTTTTCATACTAACTCTGGACTTGGTTAATCCCCCTTTATTTTTGTTCAAACTACCCGAGCAGGGGAAAGCTCTTGGCCTAAGCTGGCCCGGGAGGCTGAGCCATACCACCAGAGGAGGCAGTTGCTGCCCAAGAGAGAAAAGAGAGCGACCTCACTACACTCAGGTGCCAGAAGGTGCCTTTTGGTGAGCAGACATCCCTCACACTGCCTAAACCCAGACAGTGACTTCCCAGACAATTTCAGGGAGGTGGTAGGAAATGGCCCAGGGTGAGCGGGCAGTCATAAGAACATAAGAAAGGCCGTACCGGGTCAGACCAAAGGTCCATCTAGCCCAGTATCTGTCTACTGACAGTGGCCAATGCCAGGTGCCCCTGAGGGAGTGAACCTAACAGGCAGTGATCAAGTGATCTCTCTCCTGCCATCCATCTCCATCCTCTGACGAACAGAGGCTAGGGACACCATTCTTACCCATCCTAGCTAATAGCCATTTATGGACTTAGCCACCATGAATTTATCCAGTCCCCTTTTAAACATTGTTATAGTCCTAGCCTTCACAACCTCCTCAGATAAGGAGTTCCACAAGTTGACTGTGCGCTGCGTGAAGAAGAACTTCCTTTTATTTGTTTTAAACCTGCTGCCTATTAATTTCATTTGGTGACCCCTAGTTCTTGTATTATGGGAATAAGTAAATAACTTTTCCTTATCCACTTTCTCAACATCACTCATGATTTTATATACCTCTATCATGTCCCCCCTTAGTCTTCTCTTTTCCAAACTGAAGAGTCCTAGCCTCTTTAATCTTTCCTCATATGGGACCCTCTCTAAACCCCTAATCATTTTAGTTGCTCTTTTCTGAACCTTTTCTAGTGCTAGAATATCTTTTTTGAGGTGAGGAGACCACATCTGTACACAGTATTCGAGATGTGGGCATACCATGGATTTATATAAGGGCAATAATATATTCTCAGTCTTATTCTCTATCCCCTTTTTAATGATTCCTAACATCTCTTTGCTTTTTTGACCACCTCTGCACACTGCATGGACATCTTCAGAGAACTATCCACGATAACTCCAAGATCTTTTTCCTGACTCGTTGTAGCTAAATTAGCCCCCATCATGTTGTATGTATAGTTGGGGTTATTTTTTCCAATGTGCATTACTTTACATTTATCCACATTAAATTTCATTTGCCATTTTGTTGCCCAATCACTTAGTTTTGTGAGATCTTTTTGAAGTTCTTCACAATCTGCTTTGGTCTTAACTATCTTGAGTAGTTTAGTATCATCTGCAAACTTGGCCACCTCACTGTTTACCCCTTTCTCCAGATCATTTATGAATAAATTGGATAGGATTGGTCCTAGGACTGACCCTTGGGGAACACCACTAGTTACCCCTCTCCATTCTGAGAATTTACCATTTATTCCTACCCTTTGTTCCCTGTCCTTTAACCAGTTCTCAATCCATGAAAGGACCTTTCCTTTTATCCCATGACAGCTTAATTTACATAAGAGCCTTTGGTGAGGGACCTTGTCAAAGGCTTTCTGGAAATCTAAGTACACTATGTCCACCGGATCCCCCTTGTCCACATGTTTGTTGACCCCTTCAACACTGACAGCTCTCAAAGGGCCCTGGGTGAGAGCCCGGTGGAGTGGCGGAGCCCAGGCTCCCCTACCAACAACACTGGTTGCACGTCAGGGGCCTAAGCCCCGACCAATAGGTAATGCTCCCCTAACAACCGCCCTGAGTGAGGACTGTCACAGCTTGCTTGTAAGATGTATAGATATGGTAGTATTTCTATATATCAGTGGTACACAGACTTTTCCAGTTGCCATTACCCTCCCCTCCCCCCTTAAAGGAATCTGTCTGCATCTTCTCTCTTCTCCCCCCCCCCCCCCAATTACTGCACAGTCATGGCTTCCTCAGCAGCAGAGCTTGGGTTGAAGGCAGAGCTGGGGATGGAATTGAGGATGAGGAAGAGCTGGGGTCAGAGGTGGAGCTGGACTGTGTGGGAGACAGAATGAAGGCAGAACTGGGCTGGGGTGGAGCAGGACTGGGGGCTGAATGGGGTTGGGGGAAGAGCTAGGCTGGGGGTGGAGCTCTCTTCTCACCCCCTGTGGGAGCTGGCATGGGCCTTATCCTCTGGCTGTGGGGTGCACCCCCTGAGGATGTGTGGAGGAACAGTTTGGGGACCATAGCTATCTATGTTCCAGAGAGCTTTGGGAGTAAATGGCTCTTTTCCCCTAATGGGAATTACAGTTAATATAAATAAAAGAAAAAATTCAGATTAAAGGATCCCATCAGTAGAAAAAGGGGAGTCCTGTTAGAAAATGTGTTTTGAGTGTCATGCTAATTTCCACAGCTGTTCTGTCATCTTATTCAGATCAGTAGTTGGAATGATATTGCACAAGACTCCTTCAGGTGTGCTGCTAAAATCCTCAGTGCCTACAAACTTGCTCATTGAACTTTCTGGATTTGCCAATGAGGGTGTGATATTTGTCTGATCACTTTTCTCTTCAAAATGGATGTAGTATTTTTACTTTTGTTTATTTCAATAGAGTTGAATCTGGGGTTCTCAATCTGATTTGTCAAGAAATGTAGTTATGTAGGATTATAGGCCATATAACGATCCTTGATCAAATGCATAGGTTTATTTCAGTAGAGAGAGACTGTCAGTACTTTTTGGCTTATTAACTGTCTAGGAAGCATTTTAGAAGCTGGAAACTTCCTGACTGAGATAATTGAATAAGGCCAAAATTATCAGAAGTGTTCATTAATTGTGTGTGCCTTGTTTTTTGAGAGCCCAAGTGGAGGATCCTCTGCCTGATTTTCAGCTAGAGTTAAGGAGCTGAACATTTCTGAAGATTTGGCTGTAAATCAATAATAAAGAAGTGATTGTGCTTCCCCTTCCTGGCACACCATAGGAAAATATAAATTAAATGTTGATAAATACTAATCAGAATTAGACTCATGTAGTGTGTGAATGTAGAACATTCATATGAATTCACTTGGGAGTAAACATAAAATGTTACCTACTTCTATAGGTGACAGTTAAGGAATATTTTATGATTGTTTTTGTTGTTACTGGATTCTGAGTTGCTTGGTGCTCCAGAGAAGAATGGTCGGGCCAGGCTAACCAACTCTTCTCACTTCTGCTGCCCCAGTAGAAAGTCTTGAGTTAGAAGAATAAAGGCTCACTTGAATCTTACATAAAGAGGTTCACCTGTTATGCTGCATTACTGTGTCAGGTGGTTCTAGGGAGAGCAACTACCATTGCTTTTGCAGTGTTGAGGCCTGCTGCAAGAGTAAATTAGATGAGTGTCTTCAGGCTGTGCTGTGGGGGGGAGAGAGAGGGAAAAAAAGAGGAAACAGACTGAAAACAACTCAAGAAAAGAGACCCCATGATCTGCATTAGGAAAGAAAATCAGAGTTAAGCTGGGAAGATACAAAAATGAGAGGCATCATAAGTAGGATTGGTAAAAAGTACACAGTGAATGCATTATTAGGTTTTATTTGACAAATACTGTTTTTGTATTATTTAACCAACTCTGGAGCCAGTCATGGCTTTTGGCAAACACGTTGTTGGATAAAATACATATGTAATTAATCTAATGTGTTTTAATATTTTTCTGCTGTTTGGCCTAGTGTACCTAGTAGGTACACTGTCAGATGGCTTCCATTTAATTACACACAAAAATTCTGTTAAAAACATGAAGGTTGCAGAGCCAAGCACTCCAAAGTTAGGAAATGCCAGAATTAAGGTTGCCTGTACAAGCTTTGTTTGTTTTCCTTCAGTGTCTGCATTATGATACTGTCTTTAATTACATGATCACAGAATTTTTTTTCCAAAGGACCCAAGTTTCTTTTAGTGCACAGAATGGATAGTGCTCACTTAGTGAGTAGCTATTCAATATTTTTATTTTCTCATTGTTCACTGTGTAGCCCCATGCCACAGTGCACTATTCAAAACCTGCTCTGAAGACAGAATTACAAATTTCCTCATGGGCTTTTCTGTGATGCTCATCACTATATTATTTGATTGCTTCACAACAATAATGCATTTATTTTCACAACACCCCTGTGAGCTGAGGGGGATGATGATATCCTCATTTTACAGATGGGGAACTGGGGCACAGAGATTATGGCCAAAAGTACCCACTAATTTTGGATGCCCAATTTGAGACAACCAGGAGCTGATTTTTTTTCAGAGTATTTAGCATCATACAGCACTTCATTATATGTTCAAAGCACGGCTCCCATTGACTCCATTTGCAGCTGAGAGTACTCAGCACTTCTGCAAGTCAGACCCCAAGGTTGCAAATCAGGCACCCAGAAAATGAGGAACATGAGTGACCATTATGAAAAGTTTGCTTTTAAGTGACCTAGCAACACTGGCACTGATAAAATTCAAGAGCATCCTCTCTCTTCCTGCCGTCCCAGGCCTCATTCCAGCTTCTGCAACAAATGAAACATGCGTTCTCCAAACAACACTCCCCTGTTCTCTGAAAATATCTTCTCAGTGTGCAGTGGCAGTCAAAAAAAGCTAACGATGTTAGGAACCATTAGGAAAGGGATAGATAATAAGACAGTAAATATAATGCCACTGTGTAAATCCATGGTATTGAATACTGCATGCAGTTCTAGTTGCCCCATCTAAAAAAAGATATATTAGAATTGGAAAAGATACAGAGAAGGGCTACACAAAGGAGTAGGGGTCTAGAAGAGCTTCCATATGAGGAGAGATTAAAAAGACGGGGACTTTTCTGCTTGGAAAAGAGACAGCTAAGGGGGGATATGATAGAAGTCTGTAAAAATCCATGAATGATATGGAGAAAGTGAATGGGGAAATGTTATTTACCTCTTCACATAACACACGAACTCGGGGTCACCCGATTTAAATTAATAGGTAGCAGATTTGAAACAAACAAAAGGAAGTACTTCTTCACACAGCACAGTGTCAGCTCTGTGGAACTCGTTGCCAGGAGATGTTTTGAAGGCCAAAAGTATAACTGGGTTAAAAAAAGAATGAGTGAAGTTCTTGGAGGATAGATTCATTAATGGCTGTTCGCCAAAATAGTCAAAGATGCAACCCCATGCTCTGGTTGTTCCTAAGCCTCTTTCTGTCAGGTGCTGGGACTGTATGACAGGAATGGATCACTCGATAATTGCCCCCTGTTCCGTTTATTCCCTCTAAACGGTCTAGCATTGGCCATTGTTGGAAGACAGCATACTGGGCTAGATGACAATACTGGCTCAGACCAATGGTCTGTCCTTATGTTCTCCTTTACTACACAGCCCTGATTCATCCTCAGAGTGGGTCCATCCTGTGCTGCGGGGAGAGTCCTGTGTAAAAAATAGAATAGGACAATGTAATTAAAGACTATCACATATGCATAAGGGGGCCGAATTAAGGTTGCATGGACAACCTTAATTCTGGCATTTTGTAACTTTGGAGTGCTTGATTTTCCTAGAGCTTTTCAAAGAAAAGGTTACCAGAATTTTTTTTTTACACTGTAAACCTATTTTTCTCTAGCCTAGTTCTCTGACATGGCTGATTTGTTTTGGCTACAATTTAAAAAAACAAACAAACCCACCCTTCAGCCTGAGGCAGACCTCCAACATGGGAAATTTCAGCCCAGTGGTTAACATTTGGTGATGTTACAAGCAAATAAAAACAGGGTCTTTTAAAGGGAAGTATCAGGGTAAATAGGTGCTACCAGCCATGCCTACAATATTCTCCAGAATGTAACATTTAAATGCAATACAGACTTGTGTTTTTGCAGGGTTGTGGCTTTGAGGGGGTAAGCTCAGCACAGCCTTTTTTAATTCTGGTTTGTAGGCTTACCCTGGGATAGTCAAAGGGGCCTGAGGGAGTTTGGTGGCCAACTCCTATTGAATTTCAAAGGGATTTCGCCACCCAACTTGCCTTTTAAAGCGCTCAGTCTTAGTTCGTAGGTTAGTAGATGTCAAGTAAATTTGTCCAGCACCACATATAACTCATGAAGTAAAGCTGGTGTAAATGAGCATGTTCATGCTAAAGAAGGGAATGCTGAGAGAGAGAGAGAGAGAGATGGTTCTAACTGTATGTAAAGGGATAGTAGGAGGACAAGGATTCAATTACCCTCATTAGTTGATACAGACAGAGAAAGAAGTTTAAGCTGTGCTTCAGTTTTGTCCGGAAGACTAGCTCTTATAGCACTAAGCAACAAAGAATCCTGTGGCACCTTATAGACTAACAGATGTTTTGCAGCATGAGCTTTCATGGGTGAATACCCACTTCTTCGGATGCAAGTCTTATAGCATTGTCAGTTATCAAACGTTAAAATAGTGAGAGTATCCACAATCATCACTGCTGCAATATGCTATTAACCAGATCTTGCCTTCATTACCACTGACAGGCAAGGAAAGCTTTCTAGCTAAGTACTGCAGCCACAGGAGTCATGTCCATTGTAAATGGTTTACAGGGATCAGTAGAGGATCTTTTCTTTGGTGGGTTTTTTATAAATGGGCTCTTTGCATCCCCGAACATTGCTGAATATCTACTATTTAATACCAGCTGAGACAGAGAGCAAGAAGCCCTACTGCAGTGGTCCTCAAACTGTGGGGCAAGCCCCCTAGGCAGGTGTGGAGGAATGTCCATGTGGGGGCAGGGCAGGGAAGGAGCGCAACGCAGCCCTGCTTTCCCCCCCAGCTCCACTCTGGCCCTCACTCCTGGTTGCAGCTTGGCTGCCAGCCCCCACTCTTGGTCCCTGGCTGCAGCGCTGCTCCCAAGTCCCAGCCTGGGGGAGCACAGACACATTCCATTACTGGTAAGAGAGAACATGAGAGGAAAAGTTTGGCTATCACTGCCCTACTGAATCCATTCCATTTCCATTGTGAAGCTGTATGCTTTTTCTCCTATTTCACATTGTGTATGACATGACAAGTAGCTCGTATGAGTTTTACAGTCCTGCCTTATTCTCATTCAGTATGATGTTTACACCATCACACTGAGAGGGATCTTTCCTTTTTAGCTGTGACCCCCAAACTTTGCTACTTCACCCAGATACAGAATTGCTGCACCTGGCAACTTGGAATCCTACCTAGGTTCTTAACGTTAGATAACATAATTTGCCTCATGTAAGTCTAGAAGGTGCTGTTGGAGTCCTGCTAGCTTCTTTTTGTTTTTGTTTTTTGGGAGTCATGTCCATTGAAACAGGCATGTCTTTTAATTTGGTTTTGTAGGGATGGATTACCTTGAGTATGCTATCTACCTTCTCTTTTGAAACTGTTACTTTCCCTGATGAAATCTGTTAACTATCCCTAGTATTAAAGTGTACTTGGGGCTAATTGTGGTTTACCACACTTGTGTGATTGAAAAATCTGTCTTTACTCATTTACTGAAGAAGCATTTACTTAAAGGGATTTTGTATGTAAACCCTCAGATTAGACATCTCACTGCTTCATAGGATTTGAATTGAGTTTTAAGTAAACTCAAGAACCATTTTGGGTGTAAACTATATTTCTTTTTAAAGTGACTTTTCTGGTTACTCCTATTTTGGCCAGACAAGTAGGTGAAATTCAGACTCCCTTTGTCCTGCTTTTGCAGTATTTCACAAAAATAAGACTCCTGTTTAAGAGCTTCTTACCCAAATTGGTCTACAAATTTCATCTCTCATAGACTGTTGCCCTTCCGATCTTACACTTTGAGATCTCATAATTTGTTTGATGAGGCTTGGCTACATAAATTGAATGTGAAATTTATCTGGGCAAGACTAAGCTTTTTCATAGATCATCCTGGTTGTTCATTGCATTTGGAGAGAACTCAAAGGGAGAGTCTGTTCCTTCAGAGACAGCCCAAGTGGCTATTTCTGTGTATCCAGAGTAGTTATTCTTCATTCTCAGAGAGAACTTCAGGTCATTCTACAAGATGTGTGGCAACCTCAGCAGCTTGTCTGTGTTTTTTGTTCTTGGTTTTTTTTAATTCAAAACCCAAATTTGGTAGGTAGTCAGGTGGCATTTGAGCCATACTTTTATCCTGCATTTTCTTCCTCTGTTGAAATCAGATCAGATGCTCACTTCAGTCTCATCAATTAAGTACTGCTTAGCTCTCCTGTTATGAGTGTTGCTTCTGTAGGTTAATTCCTAGTAGAAAGAATTCCATAAAAGAGGAAGGAATTTTACTTATGACTCACTTGATTTGGAGAAGAACCTACAGTCACAAATGTGAAAGTGGTATTTTAAAAATACTTTAAGCCTCAGCATAGTTTTTCATCTAAAATAGCTATGCTAAAATATTTGTGTAGTAATTTCTTGAGTAAAGTGTTCTCATGCATCAATAAGCAAAAAAGTAATGTGAAAATACTGCTTTCTTTATACTGAAGGAGGGAACAATTTTTTTGTCCATAGACGCTAGTATGTATGTTCTGATTTGTTTCATTAAAAAAATCTGTTTTGCATTAGTATTATTAATAGATATCAAGAAACCTTAACCTTTTATGAACTGAGAGGATTGCTAGTGAGGTAAAGTATTACCAAAAAAGGGTTTAGGACTGCTGTTTAATCAATTAAAAGTACTATCTTACGCTTTTAGCACACTGCTGCCCTCTAGTGGAGCTATCTTGTATTTAAAAAAAGACAGTCCCATTTCCATTGGATTGTCAAAAGGGCAGGGATGGGAAATAAAGCAGAAGGGAGAGAAGAGAGGTAAAACTAGACTAGAGCAAATTCTGATTCTGATTCTGAAAACAGTAACAAGAAGTTGAGACTAGGGTCTCAGAAGTTAAAAGAATCCGATTCAAAGATCCCAGCTGTAAGACTAAGAGGGGAATTGAGTTGAATTGTCTTCCTTTGCCTTTAAGCAGAGAGAATTGACTAGGCGGGTAGAGGTATGTGCTCATGAAGTGTTGGTAACATTCCAAACTGGAATGTAACTATCTCTTTGCACCTGCTCTCATTGCACATTCATATTTTAGTAATAATTTAGTAGGACATACTGATTTTTAAAAAAAACTTTATTCATTTGGCTCAGCCCACCCAACTGAAAGTGAAAAACATCTACAATTGCTCTCCTGTTAATATAAATTTATAAAATGCATTGAAAATACAGTTTTAAAATTGCTGTTTCAGTACTTTTCAGTTGTCTCACTGAAAGAGGCATACTGTAAACCATCAGGGGAATACAGTGGAGGAGACTGAAGGACAATTTTCAGTTCAGGTGAAGATTCATAAATGTATATTTAAAAAACACTGACATTAATGTTACAGGGCCTGCTTTGCATTTACATCAAGCGCCCTTTGACACTGAGGCACCTGCCAAAAGCAGCGTAATCAGAATTGCTTTCAGAGTATCTAGATTCTTGCCATACATGGTCTAGTGGTTCTCAACCTTTCCAGAGTACTTTACTCCTTTCAGGAGTCCAATTTGTCTTGTGTACCCCCAAGTTTCACCTCACTTAAAAACTACTTGCTTACAAAATCAGAAATAAAAATACAGAAGTGTCACAGCACACTATCACTGAAAAATAGCTGACTTTCTCATTTTTACCATATAATTATAAATCAACTCGAATATAAATATTGTACTTACATTTCAGTGCATAGTATATAGAGCAGTATAAACAAGTCACTGTATGAAATTTTAGTTTGTACTAACTTCACTAGTGCTTATTATGTAGCCTCTTGCAAAACTAGGCAAATATTTAGATGAGTTGACATACCCCCCCAGGAAGACCTCTTTGTGTACCCCAGTTGAGAACCACTGGTCTACAGAATTTTCCCTCTTATTATCCTCTTTTATATTGGGACCCTTCCCCATGCTCATTTTCTCTGTAAATGTCAAATTTGTATTCTGAGAATTTGTTTGCAGTGTTTAAAGTAAATGGGGAAAAGGATTGGACACAGGAGATAAGCTGACAGACCTGCTGTGCTCACTCTCCTGTCATGTTATCATTAAGATTTTTTAGATAGAGTGGTCTGGATGTAGTGTTGATTTCAGTATGCAGTGCAAAAATCTGTTACTAGATTGTGGGGATTAAAAATTGAAAAAAATCCAAGAAATTAAGCTGCTAGCACAACCAGGTTTTTGATCTCCAAAGGTTGACAAACTTGTCTTAAGACTTTCACAAGAAAGGGAATGTGGTTGCTGTGAGGAGGAGGATAATTTGCAGGAGGATCTGAGCAATATCGGTGGGTTGGGGGTGTGAGATTTTGGGCTGTTCTGTGGTAGGCTTTGACCAAGAATGGGAATAATCATCGAAGAGCCAAATCCAGGGCAAAGAGTTTAAAAAAAAAGGGAGCATAAAATGAGTCTCTAAGTCAATATTTTGGAGCCTAAATAACCTGATTATCAAAAGTGCTGAGCGCCTAGCAGGTTCTGCTGGGTTTAATGGGAGCTCTGGGTATTCAGCGCTTATTTAGGTGATTAAATATTGGCTTAGGCTTCCAACTTTAGGTTCTCATTTGAAAAATATTGGCTCGGGGCTCTTGTATTGAACTAAGAGATAAAAATAGTAATGTTATACCATCGGTTGCAATGTGTTAGAACAGGGATCGGCAGCCTTTGGCCCGTGGCCGCCAAGGTAAGCACCCTGGAGGGCCGGGCTGGTTTGTTTACCTGCCGCGTCCACAGGTTTGGCCGATCATAGCTCCCACTGGCCGCGGTTCGCCACCCCAGGCTAATGTGGGCAGCGGGAAGCGGTGGCCAGTGCATCCCTCGGCCTGTGCTGCTCCCCACCGTCCCCATTGGCCTGGAGCAGCGAACCACAGCCAGTGGGAGCCGCGATCGGCCGGACCTGCAGACGTGGCAGGTAAACAAACCAGGGTGCTTACCCTGACGGGCTGCATGACGGGTTGCCGATCCCTGTGTTAGAAAAATGAGGTGATACTGTTCTGGAGTGAAGTGAAGAAATACTGGCATGCAGAGTTATGGAGAGACCTGTATTTTGGATGATGTAATGTTTACATAAGAACGGCCATATTGGGTCAGCCCAAAGCTCCATCTAGCCCAGTATCCTGTCTTCCAACAGTGACCAGTGCCAGGTGCTTCAGAGGGAATGAACAGAACAGGTTGTCCTCCTGTTGTCCATGTTGTGTTCTGGACCTAGAATTGCAAGTAGTAGTAGTGTGATATGGCTTTAGAATTATGATGATGATTATTATTTATTTTTTTGCAGCTTTAGTGTATACATTTTGTAGTTGTTGAAATTTATGAAGGGATCATAAAAAGCGTTGGAACATGCTATTTGAAAATGTTGTGGTATATAAACATTTTTGAGTGCATACATGTGTATTTAGTTAATATTTTAACAAAGCTTTAAAGAAAACACAGCTTGTGTTTTCATTTATATTCTCAATTAAGGGTTGTGCCATTATTTTCCCAGAAAGAATACCTAGTGGGTTTTCTTTCTTTTTTTTTCTTTTTATTTGACCGTCTGTGTCATTCTGAAATGTTTGTGAAGAAAACAGTTTTTGACACTAGAAAGTTTATTTTCCCACTTAAATCTGCGAATGAGTACTCTAAAGAGTTAAAAAGGCTGTGGTAACTTAAGGGTTCTTATTATGACATGAGAAAGCAACAGAACTGTCTAAAAGCCTACAAGGTAAGGGTAATGGGTGAAATCATTTGGTGATTGGAGAGAGGTGCATATCTGGTGGGTGGAATAAACTGTCATTGAATGTTGAAGGAAGAGGAGCGAATGAAATTATGAACTGTTGGAGGGACTGGGCTTAAAGTTTAAAGGCATGGGCAGAGCAATTGATGATGTGGTTCTCTCTAAAGCTGGCTGTCTTCTATATTTTTCACTCTTCACTGTATTGAACTCGGAAGGTGGTGGCTTATCTTTCTAACTGTACTAAGTGTTAAAGGTACTGATAGTAATGCCAGAGGTTGCTTTGTGTTCAGTGATCATCAAACATCAGGATGTGAATTTATCTGACTGCATGTACCTGAAGTTGAAGGAAGTGATAGGAAGCAAGCAATTGAGTGAACTGAAGTAATGAAAACAGATGATTCTTCACAATCATTGTGTAAACATTATCAAAAGTTAAATAGCAATATTGAAAGGATTCTTGCTTGTCTCAAAAAGTGCAGGAAATAAGTTTCTTCAGCTCCTTCAAGATCAAATGTACCACTGAATGGGATTTCCTCGGTTGATGGGGAAAATCAAAATATTCATGAGTTTGATACCGTAAGTGAGACATTGATACCATCTTCATTGAAATATAGATATGATGAAACGCTTAAACACTGTTCCAGTCCATGAGCAATTTAAAGAAATGATTGAAGCACTTTCCCATGGATATACTCTTCCAGGCAGATTTAAATTCACAAGTCCACTAGTAGAATGTGGCAAGTGAAGAAATGAAGGAAAGATTAAAGGAAGAACTAAAAGAATCACTATTCATGCTATTGCACAGTGTCAGACAAATGACCAGATAATGGCTACAAGTATCCATACAGGGGGAAATCCATTCCTATTCAGTCCTATTGATTCTGAGTCTAAAAAGAAAACCACAGAATGATGTTTAAACTGTTGAAGACATCACTTGAGAGAAGAGTCTGACAAGGAGATCTTTGCCATTTGCTTAGACAATGAAAATAAAATAAGAGCTTTTGAAGTGCTGTTGCACTAAAATTCCGATGTATGCCATTGAAACCTGATTGAGCATGGAGTAACACCTAACAGAGCTCTAAAACAGACTGGTAATTCAAACATTCTTCAGCAGGCACCATCATTGTTATGGATAATATGATTGGTTGTCCCAGCTTTCCCAATGACTCCTGGTGGAACTCCCAGGAAATTGGTGGCTGCACTTGCAGCCGACTATGAAAAGCATGTACAAATTTGCACTGAGCATGAAAAGGACTTTGATCAACATATGGCACACATTTACACTAGTTCCTTTCTATAGAATCCTGTAATTTACAAAAGCAATTGAAGGAAATTTAGAGATTTGACAGATTACAAGTAGATGACACTCCTGTTGCAGTCTGTGAATTTATCTAATTAACAACAAAGAATTGAAACCACATGGACAACATCACAAAATGCTTAGGAGAAGCTATGAAACCTTTCCATGACATAGCCAGCATGACTAATCCTAAATACAAAGTTAGAGCTCAGAATAAGGAAGAAACTGAAAAGTGGCTGATGGAACACTTATTTCCTAGTGTTTTGAAATAGGAAATGTTTTGTGAAGATGATTTTGTCAAACTGTTACATCAAAAAAATGGAAAATTGTGGAAGTAAAATCACCAAAGACAGCGAATGATTTAATTCAGGATTTTGTCAATTTTTAAAAGACCTACTTTCTGGACTAGCTACATCATCACTTGATTGTAATTTTTAGCATCAGATTGTTTTAGTCAAAGCTTCATTACAGGCAGTGTTCTGGGAAAAAAAACAAAAACAAATTACTAAAATTGTGTCTGTATTTAAAAGCACATACAAAAGATTGTACAATTATAACCTCAGTTACAAACACCTCAGAAATGGAGGTTGTTTGTAACTCTGAAATGTTCGTCGCTGAACAAAACGTTGTGATGGTTCTCGCAGGTTAACAACTGAACATTGACTTAATACAGCTTTGAAACTTTACTATGCAAAAGAAAAATGCTACTTTCCCTTTATTTTTAGTAGTCTACGTTTAACACAGTACAGTACTATACAGTAACTCCTCACTTAACGTTGTAGTTATGTTCCTGAAAAATGCGATTTTAAGCGAAATGATGTTAAGCGAATCCAATTTCCCCATAAGAATTAATGTAAATGAGGGGGTTAGGTTCAAGGGAAATTTTTTTCACCAGACAAGACTCTCCCTCTTTTTTTTATATATTTATATATATATATATATATAAATAATACACACACAGAGTAAGTTTTAAACAAACAATACTGGTACACGATGATGATGATGATTGTGAAGCTTGGTTGAGGTGGAGGAATCAGGGTGGGATATTTCCCAGGGAATGCCTTACTGCTAAATGATGAACTAGCACTTGGCTGAGCCCTCAAGTGTTAACTGTCACACTCTACAAAGCAGCAGGAATGGAGGGAGGGGAGACAGCATCTCAGACAGAGACAAACACAAGGTGTGAGAGAGAGATGCGCATTTCCCCTTAAGTACGCTGACCTTACTCTTAAGTACACTGCCTTGTTAATTAGATTGTCCTGAGCCCTGTCTTATGTCCCCCCTGCTCTATGGTAGATGGGTAAGTGGAGTGCAGGAGCAAAGGGGAGGGGACACCCTGACAGCCCCCCCCCCCCCCCGCAGCAAGCAGGAGTCTGGGGAGCAGCTCCAAGGCAGACGGGCAGGAGCAGCACATGGCAGTGGCGGGAGGGACAGCTGAACTGTCCGCAGTTGATAGCCTGCTGGGCAGCTGCTGCACAGGGAATTTAAGGGAAGGGGGGTGGGGGCTGCCGGTCCACCCTGATTCCAAGCTCCCACCAGCTAGCTGCAATGGGCTGCTCTTCCTGCAAGCAGTGGACAAAGCAAGTGGCTGCCAAATGACGTTAGAAGGAAGCATTGCACAACTTTGAACGAGCATATTCCCTAATTGATCAGCAATGTAACAACATTAACCAGACGACTTTGTGAGGAGTTACTGTATTTGCTTTTTTTTTTAATCTCTCTGCTACTGCCTGGTTGTGTACTAGCGGTTCCAGATGAGGTGTGCGGTTGACTGGTCGGTTCGTAACTCTGAGGTTCCATTGTAATCTTAACTAGTTAGTAAACTAGTGATTTGATTGTGTTCTTGTGCTTCACTTGCAGAATTCAGGCTTTTCATTTTGGACAGTATGTGCTTGTTTATGTTTGAGGAGTAAATGTGCTTAGTCTTATAATACGTTATATTTGCATGAAACCTTCCTGGGGGGTGGTTTGTGTGGGGTTTTTTTTTTTGTTTTTTTGCTGCCTTCAGGTGGAGGAAAAATAGCGACAAGCCTGCTTTCCTTCAAAACAAAGTGCAATTACCACTGTTCATGAGCAATCTTTTTTTGTTTACAGGTGTCAGCTGCGATGCATGTTTAAAAGGAAATTTTCGAGGCCGCAGATACAAGTGTTTAATTTGCTACGATTACGATCTGTGTGCATCTTGTTATGAAAGTGGTGCAACTACAACAAGGCATACAACTGACCATCCAATGCAGTGCATACTAACAAGGGTAGATTTTGGTAAGTGATATCTCGTTGAAATTGTGGTTCTTATTTAGAAGTATATCTAAGTATTGGCATTTTCTGTTTTATCAACATGGTGTTTTGAGCCGCATCATTGAAAAACGAGTCTACAGAATTTAGCTTTTTCTTTTAAAAACATTCTACTGAGGCTTGTTTTTGGTGGCAGCATGTGAAACTTAATTTCTATAGAAAGTCTTTATTTCTGCTTTCTCTTCATTTGACTCTTAGGTTATCTGCTCAGATATTTGAATACATCTGTTAAGGACATCTATCAGTATAAAACAAACTTAATTTTATGGCCAGTTATATCAAAGCTAAATGAAAAAGTTAATACTCTGCTGTAGTGTGTCACTGGCTAAAAGTAATGTAGTGACAAAGATGAGATGGGGAGGGCTGTCGTATTTGGTTGTTTCTCTAGGGTTGTTAACACATCAGTGGCAATGCTAGGTTGCTGCTGAATATTGGAAAATTAGCATCAAGTCCTTTTGCTTGGAATACAGTTGAGTACAACTATTCTAATTAAGACCATTAAATATAAAGATTGGCTTCTGTTCCTTTGTTTCACAATCATGATTCCATAGCACCATATTTGTAATGCTACAGTTATGGCTAACATGTTCTTTGGATTAACTTCTTCAGGCTTGTTCTAAACCTTCAGAGTAAATTTTGTATAATTTGATGAAATTCCACTTCGCTGTTATCCATTATCTAAACATGAAAAGTCTTTTCAAGCTTTATGTGAATTTTCAGCTGCTTTTCTTGAGCCTGCAAAACTCAAATGGATTGGAATTAAAACTCCGGAGTAGTGTGAAGTTTGAAAAATTACAATTAGATAATAAAGTTATGCATGAGTTGAGTTGTATTGCACGTGTGCAGTACGCTACTTTCCTTATAGATTCGGTGCTCACAGAGAACAGATAGCTATGCTATGTATACAAATATAAATTTGCTTCTTCAGGACTTGGCTAGAAGTAATGTGGTGAGCCTAGAAGTAATTCCACTCCCGTCACAGCATCAGTTCTCTATGTAGCTTGAAAATTTCATTACAGTGGTCCAAGAAAGTGACATGTCTTAGCATCCGAAGTTTGAAATTAAAGTGTTTAACAATGAACATGCTCTCAAATCCAGTGGCATCTGATAACTTCCATATTTTTTTTTTTTTTTTTTTTGTTTTTTTTGTTTTTTTTTTTAATGAAAAAAAAAAATTAACACTACACTACATTAATTCAATGGTATGATTGACCTTTTATAAACATAATTTATATAGAACTAAATATTTATATTATATATAACATTTATATTATATATATACATAAAATAATTTTAACATAACATTTTTTACACACTTACACTTATATAAAATATTAATATATAGATTAAATAAATTTTGTGTTTGTGTTGTTGTTTTTGGTGTGTGTGTCACAAGGCTGCGTTATTCCCCCCCAGTTCCCATTTCCTAATTGTTATATCTGAGGTTTTAGCAATTTATGTAAACAATTTTTTTGTATGAACTTTATTTTAAATAAATAAATAAATAAAACATCTGGATTTTTTTTTTTATATAAGCCTTTAAAGTACATTTTGCCCCCCCTAAAATTGGAATGGCTTCTTTGGAAGTCCCTCTGATAAGCAACCACATTTCTAGGTTACTGTACTCTGTTAGTTTCTTTAACTCTGTACCAGAAATCTAGGTAGGAGGAGGGCTGGAATCTGTTGTAGGCAGAAACTCTACAGTGAAGCAGAGAGAGGCACAGATCAGAGTAGCTTTAGGGATATCTCTGTTTTCTTTTCTCTTAGTTTCTTGTTTACAATTAGCAAAAAGCAAGTTTCTGTGATTATTTACCATTGTCATGTGATTTGATGTCAGAAGATGACTCTTTTAGAACCAATATGAATAAGAAAAGAAAATACTAAATAAAGTTCAGCCCGTGGCAAGACTTTTGATTTGATTAAACCCACGGAACATCCTGAATGGAAGAAGCACATCACTGGATTTTGAATCACAACAAAGCTTATTGTTAGACAATACAAGTACAGGTCATCTCGTTAATTTGTGCATTACAGTGTGAAGCAGTATTTACAAGTCTTTTGCTTTCACTTCAGAGGGATTGAGGAAGAACTATGATGACCTACTTAAAATGTTTAAGCCTGACATTCCAAAAAGCAATGTTGTGTGAAGACATGATTTTTACTTAAGTGTGCAGACGCTTAGAGTGTGGAAACCTTTATAAGGCTTCTTATATAACCAAGGAGAGGATATGACTTTGGTATCAGGAAAGACCTTAGAAGATCGTCTAGTATTTGGGATTTTAAACAAGGAACTTTGAGAAGAATTACAGTTCATGTTGGAACTAACTCTGGAACAGGTGATGCAGCTGGCACAACAATCTGAACTAACAAGTCACCCAGCAAGAACATAGTGGAAGCATGGTGAAAGTAGGAAAGAAAACACTCCCCTGGGGAGAAAGTTCAGTAACATTGAAAGAAAGAAAGAAAAGAAAAGAAAGAAAAAGCCTTAGGGGCACTGAGTTCTGCCACATTTCTGCCTGCAAATGCAGCAACGTAGAAAACACGACAAGTGAATGTCTTTGTAGCCTGTGGAAGAATGTGCAGGAAATGGAAGAGTAAAGGATGCTGGGGAAAATGTCTGAAGTAAAGGTTACAGGGTGGTAGCCCAGCAATAGACTGGTGCCTATTTCCTGGGATCTGTGTGCAGGGACATTTGAACACAGTTTTTTAAAAAAAATCAAAAAAATCAGTCACTTATTGTGACTGGGGGCCAGCTGTGGTCACTCAATTAGGGTGAACTGCAAAGAATGGGGCAGACAATCTGCAAAAAGCTGGTGGATATTCCAATACTTAGATTTACCAGGCCAACACAAAACAGCTTATTTATTACCTTACTGGTTTCTCAGAAGTACAGACAACTCAGTTCCCTTAAAATGATCCAGCTTCTCGCCTCCATCCAGGTACCTAAATCAAATATGATGATTTCTGAAAATCTTACTTCATCATATAAAAGAAAAGGTTCTACGAATCCCAAAGGATCGGACAATTACATCTTAACCAAATACACACTGCAGCCAATTCTTATTAACTAAACTAAAATGTATTAAAAAAACAAAACAGAGGGAGTATGGTTAAAAGATCAATATACATACAGACATGAGTTAAATTCATTGAGTTGCATATTCATAGCAGAGATGGTGAGCTTTGTAGTTGCAGAGTTCTTTCAGAAATAGTTCATAGGTTATAGTCCAATGTCCAAATATCCTATTCAGGGCGTACAAGCATAACTGGGACCTCAGTCTTGGGGATCAAACTTCCCCTGATGAAGTTTAAGGAGATCTGAAATGACAGAATCAGAACCCAAGGATCTTTTATACAATTCATGTCTTTTGACAAGGTGGAGTTCAGAAGGTAATTAGGATGACTTTGAAGGAGGTCCGTCACGGGTACTTAGCTATAGAATTAACATAAGGGAATTTGCTTGTTCCTCCACCATTCACAGATTATTTGCTGTATGTTTCAAAGAGTGATGAATACAGCGATATCCCGTGTTTACAATCCATTTAAATGATAGGATGTTCTTTTGACCTCTGAATTATCAGAATACAGCATGCTGGAGACTGTTGATTACATTGTCGGCACTACTCATACATATGTAAATAAACAAAAACACAAACGTTATCTCCCCATCTGTCTTTTGAGGGTTATTTATTTTGCAGGATGCATGCATCACACTTACGTCTTAGAATCAATTTTGAATTGAAAGGCAGGAATTCCAGCCCCTAGTTGGAAGGCCCAAGCTGATTCTCATAAGCCCATGGAGGCAGATAAGGTGTCTGGGTCAGCACAAAGCTCTGTACTACCTACAGGGCAAGTAGTATTTGACCACTTTTTGTCTTGAATGGAGCCAACCCAGGTAACTTTGTAGACTCAGTCACAGCCATCGAGATAGGACTCAAAACACCGAGACAAAGTTGGGGTGGTGTTGGCCAGAAATGGCCAGCTTTAAAGTAGAACCACTGCAGATTCTGTAGGAAAAAGATAGTTCTGCTTTATATGCTGATCATTAGAGCTGTGCAAATCCACTGGTATCCGCTTTATATCTGTGGATCATTTCTGCGGTTACCAGTGCGGATACAATTTTTTTTTCCTGAGGAACCATGGTGTGGATCCTCCATCTGCCCTGGGTGGAGGACCTGGGGGGCAGGGACAGGGACTGGGGGTGGCTCGGGCCCCATGCCCATGGCAGGTGGAGGGTCTCCATGGCTCCCCACAACTGCCCACCTGGCTATTATTGAGCCAATCACCTGCCCTGGGCTGGGGGCAAGGACACTGAGCGGGGAGGCTTGGGGGCAGGGACACAGGCTGGGGGCTTCTTGGGGCCCCCCCGCCCAGGGCAGGTGGTGGGTCTGCCACGGCTCTCCACAACTGCCAGCACTGCTCTCCCCGACCAGGCTCCGGGGGATGGGGGAGGGGTGTGTGCCTCGGAGTGTCAGTCCAGCCACTGGTGTAGAGCCCTCCAGACGGATTGGTTGCGGATACACATTTGTATATCCACGCAGGGCTCTACTCATTGTAGCCTGGAGGATGACCAACCCAGTGCTTCTCAAAGTGAAGGAAGAAATGGTTGGGATGGAGAAAAGTAGCATAATGATGTATTGTGCTTGTTCGGGAAAAAATGGCTACGTCCATATCTGATAAGCCTAAAGTTGCTCAAAGAAGCAGTTATGAGAGAGTTTTATTCTTTCCTTCATGGAGGGTAATCTCCAAATGAACTAGTTCAGCAATGTTATTTCTTTGGATTAAGTTAATGGTTCGGGCCAGTCTCACTACACCCTGAGAGTGTCAAGTTGACAACCCATTCAGCATCACAAGTGAACCTTCCAGTTTAGTTTAACTAGGTTAAACTAAGGTTTGAAGGTAGTTGAGGCTGCTGGACTAAATAAAGTGCCTATCATAACAAACCAAACTCTAATTGTTGGGATATGAGATTAATAAAGAGGGGTAAAGGCAGATCCTGAAAAAGTCAGAGCCAGAGTTGAAGTGCCACTGCATATAAATCTTGATGTGATTCTTCAGTCTGAGAACATTTTGGAGCAAATTCATGCCTAACCTTACCTCAAAAGACCAACTTAAAATGCACTCTGTGGATTTGGAGAAAAAGTGCAGGAACCCATTTTTATGGATTAAAGAATCTACTGCCCACATTCCCTGGAGTGGCATTTCATTATGTTTCAAGTCTATAGCCATTTTAGCATATGCCAGCAGCAGTGGTCTGAGTAGGGTAATACCTAGATTACATGGTTATGACTTGTATATTGTTCAGATGACTTTCAGACAGACAAGTTACACCCAAACAGAGCTTATGTAGTAGTAATACCTCATTTGGTGAGCATATAGTAGTAATACCTTGCTCTTATAGAGCACTTTTCATCCATAGATCTGAAAGCGCTTTACAAAGGAGAAAAGTACTATATCTGTTTTACATATAGGGAAACTGAAGCTCAAAAATGAAGTGATATGACCAAGATCTCTCAACCGCCAGTGGCAGAGCTGGAAATAAAACCCAATTCTACTGATTTCCTGTCCAGTGCTCTAGTCTTAGGCCATACTGCTAAGTGAGACATTCACAAGATCGTGCACAACTTCAAACTTTTGCCGGACAGGCCATACATATCATTAATGATAAATGAAGACATGGATACAGTGCTCTTGGATGTCAGGGATTGCTCATATACAAGAGATTAATGTATTGCAGAATATGCACCTGATACCTTTATGGAGGAGCCCTATTGATCATCCAGAGTCTCCAGAGACTCAGGCTGATATAGAAGCCCACATGAGAGGCATCAGAACTGAATAAGATGAACATAGTGAATCAGCACTAGTGTCTAAGTTTATAAGGTCTGGTTGTCCCTTTTACTGTTCAGAGGTCCCACAGGCAATCTGGAACTTCTTTTCAGTGAGAGGGGAACTCTCTGAAGCGGAAGATCTGATCGCCTATGGCAATTGTATTGTAGTTCTTCAGTTCTTACAGGATGACATTGGTAAGGAAGCTTGATGGATGCCAAAGCCTTAAAATGCCGAGAGTGAGTCCAGCCATCTGTGTGCTGGCGCAGCATAGGGCAAGGACTTGAAACAGAAGGTGGAATCACATAGGTCTTGAAAAAAGACCAGAAAGATAGTTGAAAGAATCTCTTATTTCCTGAGAGGTCTCAGAAGAGAATAACACTAGACCTGTGTAAAGGAGGAGGCTGTGCATATCTGGTAGTCATTAGCTATTTTTTAGATTGTAGAAATTCTGCTTACTAGATCTTACAAGTTATATTTCCTCATTTTGGCAGTCCAGAAGAGAGAATCGCTGACCATCAAGGGCTTGTCTATGCTTGAAATGCTTCAGCAGCACAGCTGTAGTGTTTCAGTGTAGACACTGTCTGTGCCAAGGGAAGGGTTCTTCATCAGTGTGGGTATTCCATCGACCTAGCTGCCAGCTCTTGAGGAGATGGAAGAATTCTTCCATCAGCTTAGCTCTATCTACACTGGGGTTTAGGTCACCTTAACTATGTTGCTCAGGAGTGTGAATTTTTCACACCCCTGAGGGACATAGCTAGGTTGACCTAACTTTTTCGCCACCATTTGCTAGCTCTGAATTCCAAGTTTTCAGGATGCATTGTGATTTCAAGCATGTTAATTCCACCCAGCCCCCTTCCCCATCTAAACCCAAAGGAATGGATTTGCGGAGGGAGAGGTATAAATTCTTAATAGAATTCTACAACAAGAAGCTCTCTCATTAACTGTGCTGAGCTGTAGGGTAACTGTCACATCAATCACCAGAGTAATCTCCGCTCGGATGCTTATGGAGCAACAGATCCAAACAATCCTGCCAACCTTCAAGACAAACATTTATGCTAAGTGTCTCTGCTTAAAGAATGTGATGCTTAGGCCATGTCTATATGTGCATCGCTGCAGCTGTACCGATACAGCTATGCCCATACAGCACGTCTAGTGAAGACACTCTATGCTGTTGGCATAATAAAACCACCTCCGGGAGCAGCAGAAGCTGTGTCAGCGGGAGAAAGTCTCCTGCCGACATAGCGCTGTGTACATTTGTTTTTTCACACCCTTGAGTGACATAAATTATGCCAACATAGGCTGTAGTGTAGACAAAGCCTTAGAGATACAAAACTCTAGTCTCAAACTTCAGTAACTGGATTTCAGCCTGAAGCTTACCCAAGCTAAAACCAGAAGGACAGAAACTGATCAAACTGGATGAACAAAAATACTGAACAATACTGGCTGTTGCCAGTGGACATAACTGTACCCAGAGATCCTCCTACATGAATGAAGCTGATAGGTGATCAGTATAGAAGAAAGTGGCAACATCTTCAACTGGTTTCAAATCTAGTTGTTGGCATATGACTCTAGTAGCAGTGGTTACTTGTACCAGTGCTTTAGTAACAGGATTATCTCCTTTCAAGAACAGTCCTAAACAAGTTGAATAAGAGTCTGTTCCTTTTGGGATTTGCTTATTCATATTAATCAACTGGACAAGTCCTTCTCAAGCCACGAGATTAGATTTAGGTGTGTGGTGAATCTTTATTGCTAAATATTTTTCTTACAGATAGTTCTCTCACACCCAAATATAGTGAGGAGTGAAGATATAAGGGCATGTATGTTTCTTCTTTAGGTCTGTAAGAGGAAACCAGGCAGGAGGGCTGGGAAGGTTTTAGCCAAAAACTCTGCAGTGAAGTAGGAAGTGTGTCTTTAGGGATAACACTGCCTTATTCTAATAAAGCTCTTTAATATAAGTGTTAGAAGAAAGTTACTTTTTGATCCTTTGGGTCAAATGTCAGTGTAACAATCTGACAACCAACCTCATACTGTTATCTGTTCAGTGGCAAAATTTTAATTTACATGCGCGTTTCTTTGCAACACTCAGAAAAATAACTGAGTAAAATAAAATGTAAATTTCCCCTATGTCCTGTGGGTCAGTCCAGATAAAGTATTATGTTGTCTTACGGTAGATGAAGGCAAGAAAATGTCACACTGTTTGTTGTATTTTTACATTCATCCATTATAGCAAGACTGGTTTTGTCTGAGCAATCCTAGGGTGTGTCTATATAGCAACTAGACACAGTTGGTCTATGTTGGCCCATGCTAGCCAGCTCAGGTTCAGGGCTTGGTCTATGGGGCTGTTTCACTGCAGCGTGGACTTCTGGCCTTGGGCTGGAGCCTGGGCTCTGGGACCCTCCCACCTCCCAAGGGAGGGCTGAGATGTAGGGGCTGCATTAGACAGTCTTGAAGATGAGGATCGGAAGCTTGGATTTGATGGCATTTGTGCTGAATCTCCTCTTTTATCTCAATACTGTCCCCCTGTTTATGTCAGGACATGGGGTACTGTTGCTGGAGTTTTCACTCTGTGGACACAGCTATGGCATGTAGGGGAGATTTTTGATTTTTCCTAACCTAAGATAGGTCCAGATACCCAGGTGTGAGTTAGCTCAACTGAAAAGCTGGAATTGTCACTCAGTTCCCTCCCTCTTGTTTTTAAATACTTTTCATGTTGAAATTTGTTTTATAGATGGCAGCTGTAACAAACAAGCATTTCTTATATACTTATTTTTTCACTTACATCTTGCTACTTGTGGGAGGAGTTTTGTATGGACTTCCCTTTTTTCTACTACACTTTGTCCTTCTGATTAATTTACTGTTCATGTTTTTTTGTTTAATTATTTGTAGCAAGATCTGTGTACACAGTGTTACTATTTGGGAAGTTTCTGGAACTGGATTGATAAACTGGAAACAGCCCTTATCGTTGGGGTCTGACATAAAATTTGTTTGTGTGGGAGGGAGGAAAGGGAAGGGGTTCCCTGTCATTCAGTTGTTAGATATTTATCCACTGTCTGATTACTTCTAATTTGTGGTAGGTAATCCCAAACTAGCATGTAAGGGTTACAGTAGATGAAAAGCTGGATATGAGTCAACAGTGTGCCCTTACTGCCAAGAAGGCTAACAGCATTTTGGGCTATATAAGTAGGGGCATTGCCAGCAGATCGAGGGACATGATCGTTCCCCTCTATTCAGCACTGGTGAGGTCTCATCTGGAGTACTGTGTCCAGTTTTGGGCCCCACACTACAAGAAGGATGTGGAAAAATTGGTGAGAGTCCAGTGGAGGGCAACAAAAATTATTAGGGGGCTGGAGCACATGATTTATGAGGAGAGACTGAGGGAACTGGGATTGTTTAGTCTGCAGAAGAGAAGAATGAGGGAGGATTTGATAGCTGCTTTCAACTACCTGAAAGGGGGTTCCAAAGAGGATGGATATAGACTGTTCTCACTGGTACCAGATGACAGCACAATGGTCTCAAGTTGCAGTGGGGGAGGTTTAGGTTGGATATTAGGAAAAACTTTTTCACTAGGAGGGTGGTGAAGCACTGGAATGGGTTACCTAGGGAGATGGTGGAATCTCCATCCTTAGAGGTTTTTAAGGCCCAGTTTGACAAAGCCCTGGCTGGGATGATTTAGTTGGGGTTGGCCCTGCTTTGAGCAGGGGGTTGGGCTACATGACCTCCTGAGATCTCTTCCAACCCTGATATTCTGTGTTCAAAGTGCTTTCATTCCTAGCCTTTTCTTATTCCAAAAGGAAACTTTGTGGCCTTTTCTGCATCTCTGAATATTGAACAGATTACTTCTGTTTCTGGGTACCATAATCCCTGCTTTCAGCTCTCACAATGGATATGGTGAACTTAACCTTCAAAACGCCTACTTCCACATCTCAGAAAGGTTAAAGCATACGTACCTCAGGTTTGTGGAAGGCAGCAGCCGCTACCAGACAGAGGTACTAACTTTTGGGTTAGAACCAGCCATGTTCTTTGCTGTGGTTGTCTCATCAGCATTATCAGGGCCTGCAGGTGGAGAGAGATCCTATGATAGTTCCCCTTGTTCTCCATTCTGACCTTCATAGGGGTCACCTTAGATTTCACCAAGCACTAGCTTGGTTGCTATGAGACAGGTTCCAAGATCTTTTAGTCAATGAGTTTAGCCAGATGCAGGGTAGAAGTGAAGTTTTGACACCTAGGCCTGATGGCAGTCTGCGTCTTTGTGACTCTTTCAGAGATGGTTGAATCTGGTGGACTAGCCAAAGAGTCACAGCTTGGATTCATAGATTCATAGACTCTAGCACTGGAAGGAACCTCGAGAGGTCATCGAGTCCAGTCCCCTGCCCTTATGGCAAGACCAAATACTGTCTAGACCATCCCTGATAGACATGTATCTAACCTACTCTTAAATATCTCCAGAGATGGAGATTCCACAACCTCCCTAGGCAATTTATTCCAGTGTTTAACCACCCTGACAGTTAGGAACTTTTTCCTAATGTCCAACCTAAACCTCCCTTGCTGCAGTTTAAGCCCATTGCTTCTTGCTCTATCATTAGAGGCTAAGATGAACAAGTTTTCTCCCTCCTCCTGATGACACCCTTTTAGATACCTGAAAACTGCTATCATGTCCCCTCTCAGTCTTCTCTTTTCCAAACTAAACAAACCCAATTCTTTCAGCCTTCCTTCATAGGTCATGTTCTCAAGACCTTTAATCATTCTTGTTGCTCTTCTCTGACCATCCTGTGATAGGATTTCCTCTCCAGCAAGGATAAGTCCCTGTAGTGTATGCTAGCAGTGAATGTTTTGAAAAGGATATATTTCTCTTAGCCTCCTACTTAGAGCCCTATGGGAACAGTGTCATGAATTAGAAAAAAAACGTTTTGGCAAATAGTCTGACTCTTGTTCTGCAATATGTTGCTTCCACAGAGCAACACTGACCCTCCGTCTTTACCTCTCCTTAGTAACTATCTGCAAATAAGACTTCATGAAGCAGTAAGGAATAGAAAGACCAGTAGAGGAGGCTCCTTTTTAATGCCATAGGTCTTGAAATATTGGGCTCTAGGGTATGCAAACACCCTATAACTGCTAATTATTGTTCAAAAATGGTTCAGTGGCTGTGGGGTTAGGTGTGTGATTCCTGCAGTGAGGCTCTGTGCATGTGCTACTTTGGAGAACAAGAGTTCCTATTGATAACATCTTTTGAATTATTCTAAACCATTCTGTCTAGCCCCATATCCTGTCTGTATTGGCCTCTGTCAGGAAGCTTCAGAAGATGCAAGAAACTCTGTATGTGCCCACAGGGAAGTTCCTTTGTAACCCCCATCATTTTGAGGTTGGCTTATGTCCTGGAGCATGAGGATTTATATTTTTTCCAAAACTTGTTCAGTTTTTCAATCCTTTATTATTTAGAACTGTATATTCTTTATACATATAAATGTTCAATCATTTTTTGACTATCAACAAGCCCAAGGAAGAAGAATGGTAGAAAAGAGTTGAATCTATGTGCTCAGAAAAAATACCTCTTTTAAGCCTGCAATTAAATAACAAGTTTTATTTGTTTTGTAGTCATCATAGTGAAGAAGGGGCGAGTTGTTTTTTTTTTTGTTTTTTTTTTTTTAAGTAGAGGTGGTTAAATTTTCATGGCAGGTTTGCAAGAGTGCATTTTAATGAAGCTGTTTGTTCAGGAGTCAAACTATATAAATTCTACAGGTGTAGGTGCTTGAAAAGGAAACTAGAACATAACAGCTTTCAAGTGTTACTTGCTTTGGTAAATAGACCAAGTGTAAGCTTTGTCTGGACTAGGCTTTTTCTCTCTACAATTTCCCATTGTTGCTCATGTTGGTTCATTCCCAACAGTGGTAGAAGGAGTACCATTGTAGACAACACACATTTAAATACTTTTTTGTGTAGATTTGCAGTGACCAAGGTAACCTCCTCGAGACCTGCCTACCCCAACATTTCTACTATAGTGAACTTGTATCAGGGAAAGTGATTTGGGGGTGGAGTTGGGGGGGACAAGTTCGGGTAGAAAGTGGCACATGAGGCACTTGCAGTTACTGGATGCTAATGTTTTATTGTATTTGGTAGCATGAAATTAGCATAATCCATTTATTTCTTTGAGTGTTTAATTTGTTGAACACTTTTGTAAATATCAATGTCTCCTTATGTTTTCAGACATATAACCAAGTGCCTGAGTTAAAATGTCACTTGACCAAAGGACTAGTTTAAGGGAGTTGACTGTACCATACATATTTTATCTCCAGTGTATCTAGTAATGCTTCTTCATGAGTGAAGTCTACCCACTGCTTTTCTTTTCCAGATTTGTACTATGGTGGAGAAGCTTTCTCTGTAGAGCAGCCACAGTCTTTTACTTGTCCTTATTGTGGAAAAATGGGTTATACGGAAACATCTCTTCAAGAACATGTTACTTCCGAGCATGCAGAAACATCAACAGAAGTGGTAAGGAGAATCAGTATTGCTTTAGAATTATGGTGAAAACATGAGAAATAAAAGCTCTGTTCTGTCTTTCGTTTTAGTTTGTGTATGTGTTCTAAAAATGGTGTGGGTGTGTACACATAGACACTTGAGAGATTAGAATGTTTGTCATATTTTAAAAACAATTGGAGTGAAGTGTTCTTGTAAGTGATTTTACTAAGCTACATATATGCAACATGATCAAGTCACCATTGCTGTTGGAGCCTTAACTGTTGCATTACCTGACTTTTTTTATTTTAACCAGCCAGCTTTAATGTTGTATTAACATAGTTTTTTGTGTTTAATTTCTACATAGCTTATTTCTTTCTAAATATGAAAGGGGCAGAGAAAAAGTCTTTTAAAAATAATGTTAATATTTGTATTATTTTAGTTAAAGTTCTAAAGTTAAGGAGAATTGGATAATTGAGCAGTGAGCAACCTTTGCTGATGTTGTATTGGTTGGATACGGTTTTCTATCAGGCTTACATTATGCCACCTGTATCTTCACAATAGAAAAGATGAACTTAACTCTTTTAAAATGGAAGCTTAGAAATTGCTGAACATTGTACAAGGCAGAAAAACTCAGGAGAGAGCCTAATATCATGGAATTTACTTTCTGTGCCCAGAATTCTCATTCCTAATGTTGACTGTCTTTTTTTGGGAGGGGGAGTGCAGGGGGTGTTCTTGATGCATATTATGGGACATTTAGAACCTGCCGCATGCTAATTGTCCCAACAGCACTTCTCTCAGCCCAGCCACCAAATCAGCACGCTGTCCATATTCTGTAGACTGGAGTAACTATGTGGTTTTTATTCTGTGGAATTGGGAGGTGAGCAAGGGTTTTCACATGACTTGTAACTGCCTATTTTAAACTACTTTTTCTCTTTTCAATGAATCTGGCATTGTTTGTAGATATACCATATATACTCGTTCATAAGCCGAATTTTTTTTAGTAAAAAAGGGAAGCACCAGAGAAGGGGGTCGGCTTATGAACGGGTATAGAGAGGGAGAGGTGGGACACAGCCCCTCCCCCCAACAGAGGGAGCAAGGAGAGGCTGCACAGCCAGCAGAGCCAGAAGGGAAGAGGTAGGGCCAGAATCTCTCCGCTTCTGGCCACGCTGCTCTCCCCCAGCCTCCGAAGCAGCTGCAGCTCCAGGGCTGGCAGGCTGCAGCTGTGCCACTCAGCCCCGACCCCCAAAGCAGGCTGTGGCCGAGCTGCCCGGCCCGCCGGAGCATGCTGCAGCTGTGCCATCCATCCCAGCCCGCTGGAACATACTGCAGCCGCACTGCCCAGCCTGTCGGAGCAGCTCCAGCCAGATCAGAGACATCCTCCCCTGGCCCTCCCCAGATAAGGTGGGAAGGGATGGGATGGGGACACTGGGGGTCCCGGGCTAGGGGAGGGGTTATGTGGGGGGTGGTGACAGGGGTTACTCCTCTGACCCCCAGCTTCTCCCTCCCTCTCTCCCCCCCCCCCAAAATTTCCCCACCAGTTGCTGTCCCGGCCTGTCAGGGTAAGCAGCCGGCGCACCGGGACACTTTGTTTACTTAGGTTTACCTCCATGCCTGCAGACACTCGAGGTAAACAAACCATGTCGGCCCACCAGTGACTTATTCTGATGGCCTGGGATCCAAAGTTTGCTAACTCCTGAGAGTCGGCTTATGAGTGGGTCATAAAATTTTTCCATTTTTACTTATCCAGCTTGGGGGGGTCAGCTTATAAACGAACCAGCTTAAGATGGAGTATATAAAAAGTTGTTCAGTTAATACATATTAAAAGTTATCAGATACGTTCTTCTGGCTGTTAAAATGGATAGCACAATTCCATAGAGCCATGGAAGGGACCTCAGTAGGTCATCTAGTCCAATCCCTACACTCAGGGCAGGACTAAGTAATAACAAGACCATTCCTGACAGGTATTTATCTAACCTGTTCTTTTCCAGTGTCAAGTCAGTATGGCACATTTTGGATTTCTGACTCCAGAATCATCTAGGGCATCCTTTCTTTTCTGAAAGTCCAGGCATTACCAGAAAAAGGTTATACCACCTAATGACTGCTCTTGAGATTGCTATATATATGCACAGAGTCTTAAAGTGCTTCATTCTTACAAAGATAGGGTTAATGGTAGCCCACTACACTGTTTAAAAAAAAAAACAAAAAAAAAACCTGCAGCACAGTCTCAAAGCCCAGGTCACCTGACTCAGACTCGTGCTATGGGACTGAAAATAGCAGTGTAGATGTTTCTGTGCAAGCTGGATCCCAGACTCTGAGACCCACCCTCAATGTTGGTTTTCAGAGCCAAGACTTCAGCCCAAGCGGGAACATCTACACTGCTAATTTTAGCCCTGTATGTGAGCCATGTGAGCTGAAGTCAGTTGACCTGGGCTCTGAGACTTACTGCTGAGGTTGCGTGGGGCTAGGTTTTTTTTTGTTTGTTTGTTTTTCCAGTGTAGATGTAGCCAGTGTGACCTTCCCATCAAGGAAGGGTAGCTGGATCCTGCTGAGGAACTTTGGATTTGACTATCACTTGTTCAGTGGTCCATAAAATTAAAATGCTATGATATATTGGTCCTGTAAGGTGTGTTTTGCTTTTTCTCTATTATTGATGACTTGATTTCCTGGTGATTTCAATAGTAGTAATCCGTTCACAGCAGCTGGGGCTGGTCTGTAATACAGAGTTAGGTCAGCTTAATTACATTGCTCAGGACTGTGAAGCCCTGGTGTATACACTGCTAGGTCAAGGGAAGAATTCTATGATCAACCTAGCTACCCCTCAGAGAGGTGGATTTACTACTAACTGCTGCAACTGGGCCAGTCTAGCATTTCTAGCATAGGCCTACCCTGTGGTATTCAACTCCGCGTTATACAATAGAGTTGTAAATGTTAACCGTCTCTGAAACTTTTTCTGAACGTGGGAAATACCCCTCTTTACTATGTCTAGGAAGGCTTAGATTGCAAACTGTTCTTGAACAGATCCGTCTTTGATGCCTTAAATGCTTTGTTCTTGACCTTTATTGTGATGGCCTGACACTAATGACTATACACCTCAGCTATTTAGGAACTGTTATGCTCTAGATTACTTTTGTCTTAGAAAAGTCCACATCTCTTCACTACCTGATTTAAACAAAAATGCTTACTAGAAATGCCTGCACAGTTCTTAAGCTATTCTAGATTAAGTTCTCTCTGGAATCAAACAGTTCAAGAAATCTTCCCCAGCTTCATGTATGGATGCTTTTTATGCTTCAGGAGTATGTGGGACATTGAGTGAATTTATATGTTGCTCAGTTTTATCTTTGTTTGCTATTGGTTGATATAAAAATATGAAAGCTTGAAACAGATTACATCAGACCTAATGTATGATAGAGAAATGACTCTCATCATTTTAGATTTCCTCCTCTCTTCTGACTCCTTTATTTTATTTTATTTTTTCACATTTCAAAGAAGAATGTAACACATTTGACCCTTGGCGGATTTGAGAGTTAGAATGAGGGTGTTGATTCTGTTTAGACCTAGACACTGGTATCAAGTGCAGGTGCACATCACTTTCTTCTTCCTGCCCCCCCTCTTTTAGGTAATTTCCAGTTTAGCTTTAATTGATACATTTAAATAAAGTGATTGCAATAAAACCCCTAAATTTGGATGCGTTTTTGTCATTGTTGTGGTGATGTAATTCTGATTCCTGCCACTTGATGTCACTGAAACTTTGCAGATACAGACTATTGTGTGATTCTGAGTTTCTCCAATTGGCACATTTTGGTCTGCAGCTATGTTTAAAAATGTCTTTTTTCATTGGCACTTGAGGCCAAAGTTTGTAATATTGAGTACCTGCCTCTCTGATTTTAGTGGGAGTTGTGGTTCTCCACCTGTCTGAAAAGAGAACCCTTGTTCTTTATTTGCAGTTCAGTCTCCAGTATTTTTATATCCATATCTTTGTTCCTAGCTTGTGGTGATTGAAGGATATATTCATCCATAGAACTTTATTCATAGCCCCGGTGCACATTTGCATGATGTGTTAGTAAAGAGCTGAATTTAGCATTGGTTATAAAGTCTCTTCATTGTAGGTACTTATAAAACTGTTTGTTTCAATATTGTAGTGTTGCTGCAGTTGAGCAAAGAATATAAGCACATGACTGAGGAGAAAGACATTTAGGTTTATAATGGCTTTATGAGCCCATGTTTTGAAACAATTGTCCTTGCTTAGATACTGACATTAAGCAAGTACTTACAGTAGCAGTGGTAATCAAAATATGCTTGTGTATATATAAAAGCTTTCTGACTTTCAGCCAGATTTGCAGGGCTAATTGGATTGTTTTTACCTGTATCTGGTCATTCTTCTTTTGGGCAGTAGGTTAAAGAAATCGGTTCAACAGAATAAATCTGATCCTGTTCAAACATTGCCATGTTAACGTGTATGACTGGATAGAATTGAAGTTTTTGCCTTTCCTTAGATGTAGCTTCCAGTTCAGAAGGGCAACATCGCCCCCAGTTTCCTTGGACACTTGTAGTATTGTAATAATTGGTGGCATTACCCCTTGATATTTAAACTTGGTAGTGAGGCTGGCTGGAAAACAAGAGTTCTGTTTCATGAAAAATGTTCAGCGTTTCAGAATTTGTTTTCATTCCAATGTAGAACAAAACCAACATCTTTCAAGTTCTTTCCTCCCATCTCTCCCCAACCCCACCCCACCCCCAAAAAAACCCAAACAAACAAACATGACCCACCTGCCCCAACTGGAATAGCCAATAGTCAGAGTGCTCAGCAGGGATGTGAGAGACCTAGGTTCAAGTCCCCTTCTCTGCCTGATTCAGACCAGGGACATGAACCTGGATCTCCCACATCCCAGGTGAGCGCCCAAAGCACCAGGCTATTAGCTGTTCTGGGCTCTCTCACCAAAAATTCCATCCTGGATCTTCCCAACAAGACCTTTGTCAAAGCTGATGCATTTTGATGAATCAGCATGTTCTGAGCCCTTCCCCCCAACCCCCCAAATTATTGAAAAATTCTTGACCTGCTCTGCTTATTATGTGCTCATTATACTTGAAAAATATATGGTAGTATCTTTGTTATATATTTTCAAAATTTAGACTGCGCAGCTTCCTCAAAATATGGAACAGATTTCATACCTGTGGTACAAAGTTTTGGTGAGAAGTTAAATCTATTAGTGGTTGCCAATTTTAATTTCTTCAATAGATGAAGACAATCGAAGGGCAGTGGTCAGGAATTGAATGGCTAGTGCATATACTAAAGGGCAGTCTTGTTTGGACCCTCTTGCCAAGTTCAAAGGACTCTGACTGGTACATTAACCATTATTGTTGCTGTTGGATTTTCATAAAATAGACTGTTCCATGTGTAGAGACAAGTTCTGACACGAGCTCAAGGGTTGCACATAACCTGATTTATTAGGTTGTTCATGGTGTGAAACCTATCCCTTGGTAGATAAGCTCTCACCGTGACTGAATCTAGGGTGGCCCCTATGAAGTCTGTTGTCTGCATCAGAGTGAGGACAGACTTTTTTCCAAGTTCACTCTTGTTCCTAGGGAAGAAAGTAGTTGAAGCATTGATGAGGTCAGTTTGTAGGCTTCCAGATGTGTCGTGGCAACAAGAAGCCAGTCATCAAGGTAGGGGAAAACAGTGAAGCTGTTCCATCTGAAATGAGTTGCTGCTACCAGAAAGACTTTGGTAAAGGCTCTGGGTACAGTAGCGAGGCTAAGTGGGTGCGCCTTGCATTGAAAGTGGGTGGGGCCCATCACAGAGCTGAGAAAATGTCCATCTAAAAATCAAAGAAGAGTCCTACAAAAAGTAGAAACTAGGTCAAATTACAATGTATGACTATAAACAAACAATACAAGTATGTAGGGACAAAATTAGAAAGGCTAAGGCACAAAAGGAGATCAACTTGCTAGAGACATAAAGGGTAACAAGTAAACATTCTATGAATCATAGAATATCAGGGTTGGAAGGGACCTCAGGAGGTCATCTAGTCCAACCACTTGCTCAAAGCAGGACCAATTCCCAACTTAATCATCCCAGTCAGGGCTTTGTCAAGCCTGACCTTAAAAACCTCTAAAGAAGGAGATTCCACCACCTCCCCTAGGTAACCCATTCCAGTGCTTCACCACTCTGAGTGAAAAAGTTTTTTTCCTAATATCCAGCCTAAACCTCCCGCACTGCAACTTGAGACCATTACTCCTTGTTCTGTCATCAGGTACCACTGAGAACAGTCTAGATCCATCCTCTTTGGAACCCCCTTCAGGTAGTTGAAAGCAGCTATCAAATCCCCCCCTCATTCTTCTCTTCTGCAGACTAAACAATCCCCAGTTACCTCAGCCTCTCCTCATAAGTCATGTGCTCCAGCCCCCAATCATTTTTATTGCCCTCCACTGGACTCTTGCCAATTTTTCCACACCCTTCTTATACTGTGGGACCCAAAACTGGACACAGTACTCCAGATGAGGCCTCACCAATGTCGAATAGAGGGGAATGATCACATCCCTCGATCTGCTGGAAATGCCCCCACTTATACAACCCAAAATGCCATTAGCCTTCTTGGCAACAAGGGCACACTGTTGACTCATATCCAGCTTCTCATCCACTGTAACCCGTAGGTCCTTTTCTGCAGAACTGCTGCCTAGCCGTTCGGTCCCTGGTCTGTAACAGTGAATGGGATTCTTCCGTCCTAAGTGCAGGACTCTGCACTTTTCCTTGTTGAACCTCATCAGGTTTCTTTTGGCCCAGTCCTCTAATTTATTTAGGTCCCTCTGTATCCTATCCCTACCCTCCAGCATATCTACCACTCCTCCCAGTTTAGTGTCATCTGCAAACTTGCTGAGAGTGCAGTCCACACCATCCTCCAGATCATTAATGAAGATATTGAACAAAACTGGCCCCAGGACCAACCCTTGGGGCACTCCAATTGAAACCGGCTGCCAACTAGACATGGAGCTGTTGATCACTACCCGTTTAGCCCGACGAGCTAGCCAGCTTTCTATCCACCTTATAGTCTAATCATCCAGCCCATACTTCTTTAACTTGCTGGCAAGAATACTGTGGGAGACCATATCAAAAGCTTGCTGAAGTCAAGGAATAACACATCCACTGCTTTCCCCTCATCCACAGACCCAGTTATCTCGTCATAGAAGGCAATTAGGTTAGTCAGGCATGGCTTGCCCTTGGTGAATCCATGCAGACTGTTCCTGATCACTTTCCTCTCCTCCAAGTGCTTCAGAATTGATTCCTTGAGGACCTGCTCCATGATTTTTCCAGGGACTGAGGTGAAGCTGACTGGCCTGTAGTTCCCCGGATCCTCCTTCTTCCCTTTTTTAAAGATGGGCACTACAGTAGCCTTTTTCCAGTCATCCACCTCCCCCATTCGCCATGAGTTTTCAAAGATAATGGCCAATGGCTCTGCAATCACATCCGCCAACTCCTTTAGCACCCTTGGATGCAGCGCATCCGGCCCCATGGACTTGTGCTCGTCCAGTTTTTCTAAATAGTCCCAAACCACTTCTTTCTCCACGGAGGGCTGGTCACCTTCTCCCCATACTGTGCTGCCCAGTGCAGCAGTCTGGGAGCTGACCTTGTCTGTGAAGACAGAGGCAAAAAAATCATTGAGTACATTAGCTTTTTCCACATCCTCTGTCACAAGGTTGCCTCCCTCGTTCAGTAAGGGGCCCACACTTTCCTTGACTTTATTCTTGTTGCTAACATACCTGAAGAAACCCTTCTTTTACTCTTAACATCTCTTGCTAGCTGCAACTCCAAGTGTGATTTGGCCTTCCTGATTTCACTCCTGCATGCCTGAGCTATATTTTTATACTCCTCCTTGGTCATTTGTCCAATCTTCCACTTCTTTTAATCAGCAAGGATTTCACTGTTAAGCCAAGCTGCTCGCCTGCCATATTTACTTTTCTTCCTACACATCGGGATGGTTTTTTCCTGCAACCTCTATGAATACATTAGAAGCAAGAGGAAGACCAAGGACAGGGTAGGCCCATTACTCAATGAGGGGGGAAAGACAATAACAGAAAATGTGGAAATGGCAGAGGTAGTTATTGACTTCTTTGTTTCGGTTTTCACCAAGAAGGTTGGTGCTGATTGGACATCTAACATAGTGAATGCCAGTGAAAATGAGGTAGGATCAGAGGCTAAAATAGGGAAAGAACAATTTAAAAATTACTTGAACAAGTTAGATGTCTTCAGGTCACCAGTGCTGGATGAAATGCATCCTAGAATACTCAAGGAGCTGACTGAGGAGATATCTGAGACATTAGCAATTATCTTTGAAAAGTCATGGAAGACTGGAGAGATTCCAGAAGACTGGAAAAGGGCAAATATAGTGTCAATCTATAAAAAGAGAAATAAGGACAACCCAGGGAATTACAGACCAGTCAGCTTAACTTCTGAACCCAGAAAGATAATGGAGCAAATAATTAAGCCATCAATTTGCAAACACCTAGAAGATAAGAAGGTGATAAGTAACAGTCAGCATGGATTTGTCAAGAACAAATTATGTCAAACCAACATGATAGCTCTCTTTGACAGGGTAACAAGCCTTGTGGATGGGGGGGAAGTGGTAGACATGGTATATCTTGACTTTAGTAAAGCTTTTGATAGTGTCTCACATGACCTTCTCATAAACAAACTAGGGAAATGCAACCTAGTTACTGTAAGATGGGTGCAAAACTGGTTGGAAAAACGTTCCCAGAGAGTAGTTATCAGTGGTTCACAGTCATGCTGGAAGGGCATAATGAGTGGGGTCCCGTAGGGATCAGTTCTGGGTCTGGTTCTGTTCAACATCTTCATCAGTGATTTTGGGGTTGCAAGTGCTTTGGAGGATACGATTAAAGTCAAAATATCTGGACAAACTGGAGAAATGGTCTGAAGTAAATAGGATGAAATTCAATAAGGACAAATGCAAAGTACTCCTCCACTTAGGAAGGAACAATCAGTTGCACACATACAAAACGAGAAATGACTGCCTAGGAAGGAGTACTACAGAAAGGGATCTGGGGGTCATAGTGGATCACAAGTTAAGTATGAGTCAACAGTGTAACACTGTTGTGCAAAAAAAAAAATGAACATCATTCTGGGATGTATTAGCAGGAGCGTTGTAAGCAAGACACGAGAAGTAATTCTTCTGCTCTACTCCACACTGATTAGGCCTCAACTGGAGTATTGTGTCCAGTTCTGGGTGCTACATTTCAGGAAAGATGTGGACAAATTGGAGAAAGTCCAGAGCAAAGCAACAAAAATGATTAAAGGTCTAGAAAACATGATCTATGAGGGAAGATTGAAAAAATTGGGTTTGTTTAGTCTAGAAAAGAGAAGACTGAGGGGACGTAACAGTTTTCAAATACATAAAAGGTTGTTACAAGGAGGAGGGAGAAGAATTGTTGTTCTTAATCTCTGAGGATAGGACAAGAAGCAATGGCTTAATTTGCAGCAAGGTGGGGGTTAGGTTGGACATTAAGAAACTTCCTAATTGTCAGGGTGATTAAGCACTGGAATAAATTGCCTAGGGAAGTTGTGGAATCTACATCATTGGAGATTTTTAAGAGCAGGTTAGACAAACACATGTCAGGGATGCTCTAGTTAATACTTAGTCCTGCCATGAGTGCAGGGGACTGGACTAGATGACCTCTCGAGGTCCCTTCCAGTCCTATGTTTCATATTGAGAGCTATAAACCATGTGTCTTTCTCCAGGGATGGGATTACTGAAGTGTGACCATGCAAAAGCTCATCTTGCAAATAAAGTGGTTGAGATTGTAGAGATCAAGGATAGGTCTCTAACTTCCCATCTTCTTGAGGACTAGGAAGTATGTAGAGTAAAAACTTTTCCCTTGGTGTTGAAGATGTACATGCTCCATTGAGCCTTGCTAGAAGAGTTCCAGGGTCTTCCTGTTATCCTGCCCCCACCTTCATTACTTGTAAAAATAGTAGGTCTCCATGATGCAACATAACTACAGTCAAGCTACTCGGGCAGCTTCATGCTGTTTTTATTGAAGCAGTTTTCTATTTTCCAAAGTAGTTTATTTACCCCTCAGCCCTCCAGCCTACCTCTCTTCCCCCCTCCCCCCCCCAATTAATTGTGCTTTCCTGAGCACAGCCACTTGCAACAGCATGAAGGTGAGCAGTCCAGTCTGGACGTAAGCTGGTTGATATATATGTAGCCCAAAAGAAATGCTCTAATTTAAAGCCCTGGAAACAGTCAACTTAAATTTACTGTTTTTAAATTGTTTTTTAGAATCCCTGTACTAGGAGCAAACTTATCTGGTCTATTTTTAATTCTTTATTTTGCTCTTAACTGTCTGCATTCAGCAGGTAAAACACACGAGACTGACGATTTAAGTTGACCTGCAAAGGCAAAAAAGAGGACTTGTGCCAGTTGTATGTACGAGGCCTGTATCTTGGTTTTTGTTTCTCATGATTTCCATTAGAAACTCAGGTCTGCCTTAGAACGTTTTGAGTCTCTCTACACTTGACTACTTTTTACCTAAAATTTCCTGCTGTTGCTAACATCATTGCTGCACCACCCTTGATAGCAATGGTGGGAGCTCTCATGTAGACAAGACATGGTATGCAACCTTGGGTTTTCCCACCCAACCAATCACAGTAAAATACTAGTGTCTGGTACATGCTAATATTTCCACTGTTGCTGCAATGGTGGGGGGAAAAAATTGAGATAGTTTGAAGATCCTTAGACTCTCTAAATGTTGTTTTGGGAGGCAGCCTGTTCAGATGCTATCGGACAGTGATATGTTACAAATATTCCCTTTTTGGAGTAGTTTTCTTCTCACTCTTCCTATAGAATGAATGGGAGAGAGTGCCTCTGGCTTTCAAGAGCAAAGAATGAACAAGATGATGTCGCCATGTTTGGTGCACGTGAGCTGTTAGCAACATGTGTAAACAAACCCTCTCTATCCGCATAGAAATTAGCATGTGAAAAATTGTAAAACCAGAGAGTTACAAATCTGATTTGAAAATAAATTTCATGTTGGGTTTCTAGGGTGTTACTAAAAACATAACTTAAGGCTAGTCCAGGGGTCTCAAACACGCAGCGGCCCACAGGGCTATTTCCTGCGGCCCGCCAAGCAACCTGCACCCGCCTACCTCTAGGCCGGGGTGGGCAAACTACAGCCGCAGGATTGTCCCCCTTGAGCCTCGCGCCGCTCCCTGAAGCGGCTGGAATCACATCCCTGTGGCCGGGGAGGGGGAAGAAGCAGAGGGCTCCGTCTGTGTGTTGCCCTGGCTTCTAGGCACACACCCCTGCCCCATTGGCCGGGAAATGGGAGCTTCAGGGGAGGTACCTGGAGGCGCGGCAAGCAGTGTGCAGAGCCCTGTGTCCCCCTCCCCCAGGGGCTGCAGAGACATGGTTCCAGCTACTTCCCGGAGCAGGCCGGGGCCAGCAGCCCTCCGTGGCCCCGGTGTACGCCGCTGCCAGCCTGAAGCCCTCCACCCCTCAACCCCGTGTCCTGAGCCCCCTGCTGCATCCCCCACCCATTCTGCACCCCAACACCCTCCTGCACCCCAACCCCCTGCCCTGAACCCCCTGCCTGCACCTCAACCCCCTGCTGCACCTCAACTCCCTGTCCTGAGCCCCCGCCACATCCCTCATCCACCCTCTGGGGGCAGGGAGGGGGCGGAGTTGGGGTGGGGACTTCAGGGAAGGGATTGCAATGGGGGCAGGGAAGGGGTGGGAAGAGGCAGGGCCTCATGGAAGGGGTGGAGTGGGGGCAGGGCCGGGGGCAGCAAGGGTGTGTGCGTGTGTCAGTGATGCTGCCCTTGGGCCAATGAACTAGCCCTCGTGGTCATTTGAGTTTGAGACCCCTGGGCTAGTCTATGCTGGCAACACTAAAGTGCTGCCGCAGCAGCGCTTTAACATGTCTTGAGTAGTCACGGCAGAGCGCTGGGAGAGAGCTCTCCCAGCACTCTTTTAAAAAAAAAAAAAAAAAAAAACCCTACCTCCACGAGGGGCATAGCTCCCAGCGTTGGTGCACTGTTCACACTGGCGCTTTACAGCGCTGCAACTTTCACACCCTTGAGCAAGAAAGTTGCAGCGCTGTAAAGTGCCAGTGTAGACAAGCCCTAAGAGGGGAACGAACACACACACACACACACACACACACACACACACACACACACACACACACACACACACACACACACACACACAAACTGGTTAAGCTAATAGTGCTTTTTGAACACACTTTAACTACTTTTTACTTGTGGCTACATATATGCAGCATTAGAATTTGATTATTAAAGCATAATAGTTTCTTATTGTTAAGAGATCAGCCCAGAATGATGAACGCATGTTGCTGTTTTGTGAAGTTGTTAAACTTGTTTTTCTGACTCTGTCATTTCAGATTTGTCCAATATGTGCAGCGTTACCTGGAGGGGATCCTAATCATGTCACAGATGACTTTGCAGCACATCTTACACTGGAACACAGAGCTCCTAGAGATTTAATATCCTTTCTCAAGTCAAGTAAAAAGGCAGGATTGTATGACATACATTAACTACTTGTTTTGATTTTACAAGCAGGTTGTGGCATTTTAATTCCACTAGCCTCTCAGAACTGCCACTTAGTTTAGTTGTTGGAAAACCAGGATATGAAAGAGCTACTGTAGAATTAAATGTACTACTACTAAAAAAATCTAAGTTGCTAGTGTTTTTGAAAACCAACAAATAGATGCAAATAAAATTGCCTGCTGACAGTATCTATCCAAAGCAGTGGTTTTCAACCTTTTTTGCAGAGCCCTAAAAATTTCAAATGGCGGTGCAGACTCCTTTGGAAATCTTAGACATAGGCTTTGGCTACACTTGCACTTCAAAGCGCTGCCGCGGCAGCGCTTTGAAGCGCTAAGTGTAGTCAAAGCGCCAGCGCTGGGAGAGAGCTTTCTCAGCGCTGTCCGTACTCCACCTCCCTATGGGGAATAACGTACAGCGCTGGGGCTTTGACCACACTGGCGCTTTGCAGCGCCGCAATTTGCAGCGCTGGAGAGGGTGTGTTTTCGCACCCTGCTGCAGCGCTGCAAATTTGCAAGTGTAGCCAAGGCCATAGTCTGCGCACCCGCAGGGGTCAGCGGACCCCATGTTGAAAACTACTGGTCCAAAGCAGTAATATAAATACACCAGTACATTGCAGATAACTACACACCAAACATGATGAATCAGTTTATGCCATAAACAATTTTTTGAGGGTTTGAGAGGTGGTTGTGGGTTGATTTTGAGGAATGACTTTTAAAACATTTTACTTCAGCTATATATTGTAATTTTTAATGGGATACTTTCATGCTTTTTGATGGCGTTTTTATGATAATTAGATACGTTAACAGGAGATTTCTTGTAACTTTGGGCTGATTTTTCATTAGCTTGGGTATAGATTGTAGGGATTTATCCTGTTTTTCTGCTGACTGAAGAGCTAAAACGTACTTCTCTGTAGAAACATATTTCTGTTTATTTTCTTTTGCGTCAATTAATGTGATAATTTTGTTCTAATTTAATTTTTTTGCTGGGCAACTTCCTACAGCATATTGAGAGTTCATTATAATTACTCTATACAGTGAAACACACATAGAATAGTTGCTGATAATAGGATTAAAGCATTTATAATTATCATAAAATGTTTCTATATCTCTAAAAGAAATTTAATAATGTTTTAATTGGAAGAGTGAATTTACGTCACTTATCCATTTTTTCAGGTTAGGTATTCTTTCAAAAAAACATCAAAAGTTTCTCATTCTGGGGAAAAGTAGATAGTGTTTGAGGTAATAGTTGCAATTCTGTTGTGATTTTATTTGATTGCCTATAGTGTTAGCATTTAAATAATCCCAATTACACATTGACGTTAACTTCTAATTGTGGTGAATGAGGTGTTGAATTAGAATTTACACCTTTGGTATTCTTGCCCTCCACCCAGACCCCTCCCCCCAAGCTGTTTTAAAGAGTATTTGAGGCTGCCTCACATATTGATGAAACTGTTTGCTAATTTTCAATTAAAGAATATTTATTACCAGCAGTGAAGAAAAGCCAGAAAAATCAGTGCTTGCTTTTAAGATACTAAGTTAAGGTTGCAGTGCTAACCGTTACAAAATGAATATTTTGGTTTCTAAACTAGGCATAGTCCATATCTAATATGGAAGGTGTTAAACATTAAGAAAATTAAAGATGGAAGCTCACACTGCCTTATAATACACTTACAAACACACGAGCTTGGGGAGCATTATGCAGGCTTACTGGAGCCATTGGGTTCCCTTTCCTTATTGCTCAGTAACTAAGGGCTTGGGGGAGAGGATCATTGAGGAGAAACATCTATTTCGTCAAGCAGTTGGCAGTTGAAAAGAAGGAGAGCTGTCAAAGTCAAGGAGCTATTAAAACACTGCTGTGTGATGTCCTGATATTACTTTGCTACACTTGTATCTGAGCATGAGCTCTTAACACCTGTGGACTCTGGGAGAGTTAAGAATCCAGATCTGAGCTTTACAGTATTATCAGTTTACATCTACGACTAATTCCCAAAATATTGTGCCTTTTGTCACCAAAAAGCAAGCGTGTGAAATCCATGGCTCCTGTTTGCACTCAGAATCCCTTAGTGGACACCTACATCATTTGGAAGATCTTTAGTATAGGGCTGTGATTAAAATAGACCAGGATGTGTTTGTATGTAGTGTTGTTGTAGCTGTTTTGGTCCCAGGACATTAGAGAGACAAGGTGGGTGAGGTAATATCTTTTATTGGACTAACTTCTGTTGGTGAGGGAGACAAACTTTCAAGCTTACACTGAGTGTCTACACTAGAAACTTAAGTCGACCTCTATAGGTAATTACTGCAGTGGTTCATGTCCACACTACCCTCCTTCTGTTAGTGGTGCGCATCCTCACCAGGAGCACTTCCACCTACTTAAGAGGGGTCGCGTGGGGGGCTGAGAGCACGGGCTTCAAACGCAGCCCAGGAGCCCGATTGCCCCCACTCCGCAGGCTCTTGGCTCCCCACTCCCTGCTGCAGCCAGGAAGTTTCTTGGATCTCAGTAATCAGTATCCAGAACTTGGGGATTGTAACTACCCACACATCTGTTGAGTACTGAACCAAACAAGCAACAGAGGTTCTTAAATTATCTAGAAAACACTTTTTTGATACAGCAAACAAGAAGTCTCAGAGGGAGGATTCTCTGCAGACAAGGAAGATAGTGAATATGAGAATAATAGTGACTCTTGGTGCAAATAACTATAGCAGTCTTTGAGTTCCATGTACTATGGCACTACAGGTTCTGGTTGCATAGTTAAGATTGAATTGTTTTATACTTGACAAAGAAGTTGAATACCTGTATGTAGAATAGTGTGCTATCCTCTCAGCCCATTCTACTGGTAAAGCTCTCGCATTTAACACACTATCAAACAATTTGGTATTTTCTTAACTGTTCGGTTACGATGAGTCCAGCGGTGTTCGGCATGTGCGTAGAATGTTTCACCCAGGCCGGGGTTTGGGAGGCCCTCGCGCACGTAGATCAAACATGCACTTTACTAGCAGTTCCACTGGTGGGCTTTCATCTTCGCAGAGTTCATATTCTCCAAGCAATAGGGAAGCTATGGATCCTATAGCTGGTAAGTCGTCATTCCTTATTTTCCCTTTAGAGTTTTTCTCCACATGTAGTGACAACATCCAAGAGAATGGTTGCTCTGCTTGTCCATATTTACACTCTGTGTGTGTGTGTGTGTGTGTGTGTGTGTGTGTGTGTGTGTGTGTGTGTGTGTGTGAGAGAGAGCGTGCGCATGCACTAGGACCTTCTCCCCCTTCCCCCAAATGAGATTTTATTGATAGCAATGTGCCTTCTTCCAAGGTAAAGTTGAAAGTTAAAAACCCAGATTGTCATATGAGACAATGCTTCCAAATCTGAGTCTTAAAAAGTAGTTTACTAAAAGTTCAGTAACAAGCCCCTGGTTGAGTTGAAGGATTGAATCTAAACACTCTGGTCCTTTACATTCCAAAGGTCTCTGGTCCAGCCCCCTCAGACAGCCTACCTGCATGCATTTTTATATATTTTAAAAGTGAACAGTGTTTTGAAAATCCATTATCTACTTCAATGCTTCTAATTTGTATTTGTCACGTGTATAGAATTACTCATGGGGAAGATTAGGTGTCTGAATCTTTACTCCACACAAAAGTGCTATACTTCAGCGTTAATCAAGATTAAATGAGCTACATTTTGATATTATTGATAAACATTACAAAATGTCGTCTGTTTGCATTCAGACTGCAGACTGAGTGGCAGACTTACTAATTTTAAAATAAATTTTCAAAGATTACTAAAATGACCTGTTGTAATTGTAATCATTTGGGGCAGCTTCTGGTCAAGTTCAGAAGAGTTTGGGGAGAGGAAAGTCTCTCATTTTCAAGTTCCAAATAGACGTTTGTGGATTTTTAGGATGTACACGGATACCCTTTAAGTATTATTGTTCCATTTTATGATTCTGGGGGTAGGAAAAATTTGTCTATAATGAGATTGTGACATACAAGGGTATAATCCAGACTAATGTGCAGCTGTGTCACCCCCGCCCTGCAGCCTTGGGTGCCTTAGGGCTTGGCTACACTTGAGAGTTGCAGCGCTGGGAGTTTACAGCGCTGGTCATCCAGCTGTGTAGGAACAGCGCTGGTGTGTGGCCACACTGACAGCTGCCAGCGCTGCAGTGTGGCCACATTTGCAGCGCTGGTGGGAGTGATGCATTATGGGCAGCTATTCCAGCGTTCAAGTGGCAGCAACGTGCTTTTCAAAAGAGGGGGGTGGGGTGTATTGTGACAGGGAGCGGGGGAGAGAGAGAGAGAGTGGATTTTTGGAGCCAACACTGTGTATTAGCTCCCTGCCTTGAAAATCAGAAAATTTTTCCAACCCCTTAGTCTTAATTGCAAACAGCCTGCAGACCAGATAAGCAGCACGGACTCCCTTCCCCCCCCCCCCCACCAACTTTCTCTCATCAAACAAACACTCAACCCCTGTGAATGAGGTAGGCAGGGGGTTATCTCATTTGATTGTTCACAGTCACTTACAGATTAATCACAGCAAACAGGAACTGTGTTTGTTTAGATAAGCAGCTCCAGCTCCGGAGCTCTGAGTTCACAACAAAACAAAGAGAGGCTGCATAACAAAACAAAGAGAGTAATTTACTTAAAAGCATTCTGGGATATCTCCTAATACCCTGGAGGCCAATAACAGCACTGGTGTGTGTCCACACTTGACGAGCAGCGCTGGATCAGCAGCGCTGCACTCGCTACACCCCAAGCAGACCAGGTGTTCAGCCAGCGCTGCAGCCAGGGAGTCGCAGCGCTGGATGTGCCTTGCAGGTGTGGACAGTTACTAAGTTGCAGCGCTGGAAAGCCTCTACCAGCGCTGCAACTCACAAGTGTAGCCAAGCCCGTACAGTGCCTTGCTGAAGGAGATCCCACCTGGGCCACTAACAAACAGCCTTCCAGCATGCAAGCCACATCCTGAGTGTCTATGTGTAACTGCAGCCTTCCAGCCACACACAGGTTACACTCTCTGGCTCTTACCAGGTTGGGTTATCATTACAGGGTGACCCCAACACACCCCAGTCTTACATTTCCCCTCCAGAAATGTATGTCCTGTACTGCCCAGCCTTTTCTGGACAATACAGTAAAGAAAGATGGAAGGAAATTATGACCTGTAATATGAAAGGGCAGTAGAAGTTACCTAGAATAATTGCATTACAGTTTTGGTTTTTTTATCTCAAGAATTAAGGGCTTTTGTTTCTTTTTGTAACCCACATTTCCATAGCAAAATGGGTAAATTTAAAAATAGCAATGTTAAAATTAAGTGAATCGAGTCCAGGATTCAATTGCTTAGAGCCACCCTCATGAGTTTGGAGAGTCCCCTTTTTCCAATCAGTGCAAAGTGGCAAGCACGCCTCTTGCTTCCAACTTCCAAAACCTTTCTGGGACTAATACAAAGGTATAAACATTTCAAAGGGATAATTGTTTGCAAAAGACAAAATGTCCCTCCTCCCTCCCCAAACAAAACACAACAAATTAAGGCTTCCCACCAATTTTTCGAATGCACATAGGTTCTATCATCACATATGGGCAGTATTTTTTTTTACACTGTTTATTTTTTAAAATACCTTTTTGTACAGACAAAACTCACCTCAGTTCCCACTCTGATCCCCCTAAAACTGAACAATTCCATATTAGCCCAATCCAAAGCCAGACATGTCGTTATCTAGGCAGGTCTTTACTATCCTTGTAGCAATAGGCATCTTTATTAGGCCAGTATGAGGGAAGTCATACGAACACCTGCCAGGCAAATATAAGTATATTATTTATCTGAATTCAGAGAAAACTAGTTTACTGCCTATCTTGTGACTCCATCAGAACTTACACAATGTACAGTATGGTAGAAATCTATGTTCTGAATTGGGGGGAGGGATAGCTCAGTGGTTTGAGCATTGGCCTCCTAAACCCAGGGTTGTGAGTTCAATCCTTGAGGGGGCCACTTAGGGATCTGGGGCAAAAATTGGTCCTGCTAGTGAAGGTAGGGGGCTGGACTCAATGACCTTTCAAGGTCCCTACCAGTTCTAGGAGATTGGTATATCTCCAATTATTACCTTTTTTATTAATATTCCCCAAAACTAACTGACAGAAGTGTCAGAAGTGTCATTTTTCTTTAGCACAGCTTCCCTCGTGTATAGCATAGAGATAGTGGGGCGGGGGGGGAGAGCACCTATGAACTTACGCCAAAATTGAAATGGTTGCTGAGGCAACTCCCATTTTGCCTAGAAAATAACACTTTAGGGAACTAGAGTACTTGTGGCACCTTAAAGACTAACAAATTTATTTTAGCATGAGCTTTCGTGAGCTACAGCTCACTTCTTCGGATGCATAGAATGGAACACACAGACAGGAGATATTTATACATACCGAGAACATGAAAAGGTGGAAGTATGCATAACAACAAGAAAAGTCTAATCAATTGAGATGAGCTATCAGCAGGAGGGAAAAAAAACTTTTTGAAGTGATAATTAAGATGGCCCATAGAAGGTGTGAGGAGAACTTAACATAGGGAAATAGATTCAATTAGTGTAATGACCCAACCATTCCCAGTCTCTGTTTAGGCCAGAGTTAATTGCACATCTACCAACATGATATATGCCATCATGTGCCAGCAATGCCCCTCTGCCATGTACGTTGGCCAAACCGGACAGTCTCTACGCAAAAGAATAAATGGACACAAATCTGACATCAGGAATCATAGCATTCAAAAACCAGTGGGAGAACACTTCAACCTCTCTAACCACTCAGTGACAGACTTGAAGGTGGCAATTTTGCAACAAAAAACTTCAAAAACAGACTCCAAAGAGAAACTGCTGAACTCGAATTAATATGCAAATTAGATACAATTAACTCTGGCCTAAACAGAGAGTGGGAATGGTTGGGTCATTACACTAATTGAATCTATTTCCCTATGTTAAGTTCTCCTCACACCTTCTATGGGCCATCTTAATTATCACTTCAAAAAGTTTTTTTTTCCCTCCTGCTGATGATAGCTCATCTCAATTGATTAGACTTTTCTTGTTGTTATGCATACTTCCACCTTTTCATGTTCTCGGTATGTATAAATATCTCCTGTCTGTGTGTTCCATTCTATGCATCCAAAGAAGTGAGCTGTAGCTCACGAAAGCTCATGCTAAAATAAATGTGTTAGTCTTTAAGGTGCCACAAGTACTCCTGTTCTTTTTACGGATACAGACCAACACAGCTGCTACTCTGAAACTTTAGGGAACTGGCAACTGAAGATACCACCTTGTAGTCAGTCCATAATCTCTAGGAAATGCCCTTTCAAACGATTTCAGACTGAGAATTTTTTCATCTTAGTAAAGAAATGAATAGTATAAATGATGCTTTGAGCTTGGGGAATGGAATGTGTCTTAAGTGTTCCGTAAAGCACTATGCGCCCAGATGGCAGTCTGTGAGATAAGTAATGAAGAAGTATTTTAGAAAGAAAGAAGAGCTGGGGATATTGATGCACAGGAAATACTTGTACTCTCATTTGTTAGTATCAATTTAAGCAAATTTCACCGTAGTACTTTTCTCTTCTTTGCAGAGCTTTTATCTCAGTTATCAGGCGTGAGGCGTTCTGCAGGAGGACAGCTCAATTCCTCTGGCCCTTCTGCTTCTCAGTTACAGCAGTTGCAGATGCAACTGCAGTTAGAACGACAACATGCGCAGGCAGCACGACAACAACTGGAGACAGCACGCAATGCAACCAGACGCACCAATACAAGCAGTGTCACCACCACTATTACACAATCTACAGCAACAACCAACACATCTAACACAGAAAATAGTCAGCAGGCTATCCAGAACTCCCAATTTCTTCTTACAAGGTAACTTATTCTAAAAACGTAATCCAATTACTTTTATTACATGCACTATCCCTATTCTTGACCCTTAATTTGACAAGTTGCTTAAGCGCGTAGCTAACTTTAAGCCCATAAATTGTTGCATTAAGTTCAATAGGACTACTCATATGCTTAAAGTTAAGCACATGCTTAAGTGCCATGCCTAGTTGGGTATTTAATTGCAGCTTAATATCCCATATCCCCCAAATCTCCAATGCCCAACATAATTCGTTTAGCCAATAGGTGATCATGCAAAATGCATACGCTAGTGTTCAGCAGATCTGCAGGTGCCACAGAGTTCTGAATTATAGACAATCGAAATCTTGGCAAAATGATTTTGCACTTTGATTTAGTACTAGTAATGGATGATCATCAGTAGGGCATTAGCTATATTTATTCTATTAAACATGCAAGTGCTTGGTCTGAATGCGATGTTTTTCATATAGCCTGTAAAACTGCACTGCATTATTCACCATCTGTTCCACACAAAAAGTTAGAATGAGGTTAAATATCATTTATATGTACGCTATAGGAGTAATTTAATTTAGTTCAGTTTGTTTGTAATTGATATCAGCTGTTTTCCGAGGCAGTTAATCACTTAGGTACAAAATGAAAACACTGGTTGCAGAAATGCGAGCCATAATGAATGGCTTTTAACTGCTATTGCTGCATCCATGTTGTCAGGAGTAAAGGTGAGACTAAAATGAAAAACCAACCTAGGAACTAAAGTCAAACAGATGTTGCTTGCAATCAGCTTCCAGCTTTTGCATACTGCCATGGAGAGAGCTCTCCTACCGCTCCTGTCCCAAGAAGTTGCCAGCAAGAGTATCCAGTTAGATTCCCTTCTGGGTGTAGGTGAGAGGCACTCTCTCACATAACTGTGTTACTTTTTTCCCCACATAGTTGTGGGGTAGTTAAAAGTTTGTGTAGTCATAAGGTTTACAACCATTTTTACCACTTACAAATTCATTTTCTGCTGACTTTGTAGAGGAGTTGATTCTTACAGTTGTCCTAGCCACCACAGTGCTCAAAGTATAGCTGTGGAATTTTTGACTGGATCCCTACAGTATAAATGCAAACAGAAAAATTTTGTTTTATCTCATTTTAAACACCAGTGTTTGTCCACTTGTTGTATCCATGTTAACATTGTTCACTGCTTCTCGAGTTCTCTAGCATCAGTTTGAGAGGCATAAAGGGATGTTACTTTATAGATAATTTCTTGTTTACATTACTCCTTCCAGGAAAGTAAGAGCATTTCCAGTTATATCAGCCTATCAGTTTGAGCTCTAATGTAGAGAAAGAGAACCTGGAAGTTAACATTAAATGGTATTTAACAGGAAATGAATGTTTCATCCTCAACTGGAGGTTGAATAGAGTTTCTTCTTCAAATGCTTGCTCATGTTAGTTCCATTCTAGGTATGTGCGTGCCCACGTGCGTGGCCGTTGGAGATTTTTGCTGTAGCGGTATCTGTAGGGTCGGCTGTGACTCTCTCTTGAGTGCCGTGCCCATGTGTTGGTATATTAGGGGCCGCCGGCCCTACGCCCTCTCAGTTCCTTCTGACCATCCGTGGTGGTTAGTCAGAGCACCTCTTTCCCTTGCCTCGCGAGGGCTAGCGGTTCTTCTACTTCAGTCTTCAAGCCTTAAGGGTTTTAAGCCCTGCTCTGACTGTAACAGATCTGTGCCTGTTTGTGACCTCCATAGCAGCTGCCTCAAATGCTTGGGGGAATGACCTGAGAAGAAGTGTCGCATCTGTAAGAACTTTTGTCCCAGAACTCGGAATGAGCGAGACATCCATTTGAGGGCCCCCCTGATGGAGGCTGCTCTCTGCCTGGTGCCTGAGCCTTCCCAGCCAGACTCTGCCCTGAGCACCTCAGCCTCAGTGTGCAGCGCACCCCTGGCACCAGGCTCTGCCTGTCACTGCTCTCCAGCACTGCCTAAGAAGAGGTGGAAGAAGAATGACTCCCCTGCACCAAGCAAGAAGGGCAAAGGACCCAGTTTGTGCCAACTGCCCACACCGGAACCACATGGGACCTCTGTGTCCCCCACCCCCACCCCGATGGGACCTCCTAGCCCACTGAGGGATTCGCATTGACTCCAGGGAGCAGTAACGGACCCAGACTGGTGGCAGTGCCAAAGCCCTCCCAGGCTTTCCCAGCGCGCAGAGAGCAGAGGCCTCTACCAGCTCTGCCGTCATCGTGTGTGCCGCAAGCCAGTCATAAATGGTGAGGGCAAGCGAGTCATAAAGACCCCCCAGAGGGTGGGTGAATGATGCCTGTCTCTGGAGATGAGACAGCGATCCCCGTCTCCACTCCCGAAGTCTCTGTCTTCTGCGGGACGTTCTACATTGCCAGCACCACGGTCACGGTTTCTGCCCTCTCCATGCAGATTGTCCAGAGGAAGGCACCGGTCACCATATTGCTGGCACCAATCATCCTCCTGCTGGCTGTCCCCCACAGTGGGAGTGGTCTCTGTCGTGGTACTGATCCCTCCCACCCTGGAACTAATCCTACTACTCAAGGCACCTGTCTCCCGTGGCTACTGTTAACCATGAGGCACAAGCTTTGATGGCCCCTCTGTGGTCACCAGAAGGTGTTTCCTCCAGTTCAGAAAGGGAATTCAGCCCTTCACCATGACAGCACCAATGCGAGTGGGCACCTGAGGCTGCGTCGACCTCTGTGATGCCATCGTGGCAGCAAGGCCAGTGGCTGGCACAGTGGCCCTACTGGAGCCTGTGATTCCGATGCCTCAGTCAGTCCATTCCTCGGCCACCACCTCAGAACAGCAACTGGTGGCACTGAGCTTGGTGTGTGTAGCACACTTGGAGGCCAGGGTAGAGGAGCATGCGCCCACCCCGAAACCCTCTTCCCACATTGGGGATGATCCATCGGGGCCTCCCCCAGTGACCCAGTCGTCATCCTCATCCCAAGATAAGGTGGTGGCTGGCCCCTCCTGCGCGAGCCCACCAGGTGATTTCAAAGAACATCAGGCCCTGCTTCATAGGGTGGCTACGAACTTGGGATTGGAAGTGGAGGAGATGGCCGAACAGGCGGACACCCTTCAGTTCCAGGTGGCCAACCACCAGGCTCTCTTGGGGAGGTACAACTTCAATTTATGCGACTCCCTCCGTAAGTTCAAGGACTCACTGCCCCAGGACTCGGCCCAGGAATTTGGGGCCCTGGTGGAGAAGGCTACAACAGTTGCAAGGTTCTCCTTCCAGATGGCGTGGGACGCGGCCGATTCAGCAGCTAGGGTGGTCTCGTCGGTGGTGGTCATGAGGCGCAGTTCCTCAACCGTCTTCGTCCCTATTGTTTGGCCTGGTCACGGGTCACCTTGGACAGTTGAATGCTAGAGATTGTATCTCAGGGCTACACCCTGCCATTCTGGGCCACACACACAATCTCTTTTCATGGACCCTTCTGACAATCAACTCCTTATTCAAGAGGTTGAGAACCTCATGCAGCTGGGGGCAGTGAAGGCGGTACCCTGGGACATGAGGGGAAAAGGGTTCCACTCCCGTTATTTCCTAATCCTGAAAGTGAAGAGGGGGGTCTAAGACCCATTTTGGACCTGAAGCGCCTCAAGAAGTCTCTCCAAAAAGTTGAAATTCTGCATGGTCTCCCTGGCCTCCATCATCCCCTCCCTGGATCCGGGAGACTGGTACGCCGCCCTCGATCTGAAGAACGCTTATTTCCATATCTCTATCTTCCAAGGTCACAGACGATTCCTCTGTTTTGTGGTGGGCGGTCTCTATTTGCAGTCACAGCGTCGTCCTTTGGTCTCTCCTCTGCCTCAAGGGTGTTTACAAAAGGTATGGCACCAGTGGCCTCTTACCTCAGGCGTGGAGAAGTTCAGGTCTGTCCATATCTCGATGATTGGCGCATCAAAGGCAGATCTCGGGGTCAGGTGTAAAGAAGCCTTGATCTTGTTTGTTCCACCTGTCGTGACATGGGCCTGTTGATAAACAAAAAGAAATCAACCTCAAGGCCTGTGCAATGAATAGAGTTCATTGGAGCGGTTCTCGACTCCACACGAGCCAGAGCCTTCTTTCCGGTGGCGCATTTCCAGGCCATATCAGACCTAATCTCCCATGTGAAAAACTGCCCGCTCAACACTGCTCACACCTGCCTGCGGTTGTTAGGCCACATGGCCGCATGTACGTACGTGGACCAGCATGCTCAGCTCCATCTCCAGCCACTGCAGGCGTGGTTGGCATTGGTCTACATCCCCAGCAGTCACGATCTAGACTGGGTGATCAGGGTACCAGTTCACATCCAATCATCTCTAGATTGGTGGCTGAGCCCCAAATCGCTGGTGGAGGGAGTTCCCTTAGCAGCCCTGTCCACATCGTTGACCCTGGTTTCTGATGCATCGGACCTGGGATGGGGAGTCCACCTGGGCGAACTCAGCATTTAAGGCCGCTGGTCGTGGAGCAATCTGTCCTTCCACATAAACGTCAGGGAGCTCAAAGCGCTTCGCCTGGCTTGCCAGGCTTTCCTGCCTCACATGAAGGACAATATCACAGCGATGTAGTACATCAGCAGGCAGGGCAGGGCCAGGCCAGGTCGTCAGCCCTTTGCCAAGATGCTATTTGCCTTTGAGACTTCCGTGTGTGGCATACTGTCCATCTGGTGGCCGCACATCTGCCTGGGACCAAGAACATGGTAGCAGATCACCTCAGTAGTACCTTCTCATCTCTCCACGAGTGGTCGCTCCACCCGGAGTGGTCCATGTGATCTTCCAGAGGTGGGGGACTCCCCAGGTGGATCTGTTCATGCCTTTCTGCTCCCAAGGTTGGGGGGGGGGTGTCTGATATATCCTTCCCCCCCCCCCCCCCGGTGCTGCTAATCTACAAGGTCCTTATGAAGGTCAAACAGGACAAGGCGAAGGTGATCCTGATAACTCCTGTGTTGCCTCAGCAGCACTAGTTCAGCAAGCTGATGGACCTTTCGCTAGCCACCCCACTGCAGCTGCCTCTCTGGCCGCATCTGCTGTCCCAGAACCACGGCAGTCTTCTGCATCCAAACCTGATGGCGCTGCACTTGACAGTGTGGCTTCTGCATGGCTAAATGCAGAAGAACTGGAATACTTGGTCCGAGTCCAACAGGCCCTTTGGGTAGCAGAAAGCTCTCCAACAGAGCTACCTACCTGGCCAAGTGGAAGAGGTTCACGGGCTGGACCTTGGACCAGGGTATCCAGGCTGAGCAGGCCTCACTGCAGGCTATCCTGGATTATCTTCTGCACTTCAAGCTCCAGGGGTTCTTATCATCGATCAAAGTCCACTTGACCGCTATTTTGGCCTTCCAACCTCTGCTCCAGGGCAGGTCAGTCTTCACTTACGACATGACAGTCCGGTTTTTGAAAGGTCTGGAGCATCTCTACCCTCATGTCAGGGATCCCATCCCTCCCTGGGACCTGAATCTTGTGCTGTCGCAGCTCATGGGTCCTCCCTTTGAGCCTCTAGCTTCCTGCTCCCTTCTCCTCTTCTGAAAAGTTTCTTTCCTGATCGCAATAACATCCGTCCGTAGGGTCTCTGAGATCAGGGCGCTTACTTCAGAGCCACCCTATATGGTGTTCTAAAAGGACAAGGTCCAGCAGTGGCCTCATCCAGTGTTCCTGCCCAAGGTAGTTTCATACTGGCCAAGACATATACTTACTTGTCTTTCCAAAGCCTCATAAATCGGAAGAGGAGTGCAAATTGCACTCCCTGGATGTGAGGAGACTGCTTGCCTTCTACATAGACAGGACCAAGCCATTTCGTAAGTCAACGCAGTTGTTCATTGCAGTGGCAGACAGGATGAAAGGTCACCCAGTGTCTGTGTAGAAGTTTTCGTCCTGGATCACAGCCTGCATCTGTTACTGCTATGACCTGGCAAAGGTGCCTCCACCAGCGACCGTGACTGCCGACTTGACTAGGGCGCAGGCTTTGTCGGCAGCCTTCCTGGCCCAGGTGCCGATTCAGGATATCTGCAGGGTTGCTACCTGGTCGTCTGTCCACATGTTTGTCTCATTATGCACTCACCCAGCAAGCCCGAGACAATGCTCGCTTTGTGAACTCCGAGCCCGCGACCAGGGACACTGCTTGTGAGTCTCCTAGAATGGAATCGACATAAACAAGCACTCAAAGAAAAACCGGTTACCTACCTTTCGTAACTGTTGTTCTTCAAGATATGTTGCTCATGTCCATTCCATGTCCACCCTCCTGCCCCTCTGTTAGAAGGAACTGAGAGGGCGTAGGGTTGGCGACACTGGATATATCGCAGCATGGGTGCGGCGCTCAAGTGGACGCTGCAGCTAACCCTATGGAAACTGCTAAGGCAAAAATCTCAAACAACTACGCACATGTGCACGCATGCACCTAGAATGGAACGGACATGAGCAACACATCTCGAGGAACAACAGTTATGAAAGGTAGGTAACCAGGTTGTTTTTATGTACATTAGATATTTTATTACATTTTAGGTGAGAATAGAAGAAAAATGCAGTAAACAAAGATGTCATTAATAGTTACTACTGCTTTAGAAAACATTAAATTTCGGGGTGTTTCTGTAAAAAAGGCCCATCATCTTTGTGTGATTCCAGCTCTCTTGGGATGCTCGAGGCATTGTAATATACAGGCCTTCTGGATTTTAAAGTTCCTGTTACTTTTTTCATCTTTTGGCTTCCAAGTTGATACATTCTCCTTTGCAGCATTTCCTTGGATTCTGTCTGCTGGAAAACTATGGCAGAAACTTGAAGTTTATATCAAATAAGTTATTGCTGTCATGCTGAGTTTTACCTGTTACCAAAAAATCTGACCTCCAGAGATCAAATGCATGTGACATAAATTAAAATCTTTTAGAAATAATCAAAGGGCTGGTATTTACAGACTTTGCAGTTAGACTTTCAGAGGGTGTGTAGAATAGAATATTTTTACGTTTAGTGGTGCAAGTTGTCATGTTGTTTGCATTCAGAATTTAATTTCTCCATTTTATCAATCCAGTCTGTACAGACTGTTGTGACTTTAAACAGAAAGTTTTTGAAATGTCTATTTTAGCTGGATCAGGTATGTCAGTCATTGTCAGATCTGTCCGCCTCCAAAGCAGGATAGCTGTACACGTACTGGTTCCCAAGCTGTGGTCACAAACACCTTCCAGAGTGTGTCAGTCCAGCAGATGAGAGCATTCTTGCTGTGTAATGTCTTCAGCCCATTGGGCTTTTATCAACTGCCTGTCTTGTGTCTCCCTTCACTGTTGTGCAGGTTGAATGATCCTAAGATGTCAGAAGCAGAGCGTCAGTCAATGGAAAGCGAACGGGCAGACCGTAGCCTATTTGTTCAGGAGCTTCTACTGTCCACTTTGATGCGGGAAGAAAGTTCCTCCTCAGATGAGGATGAGAGGGGGGAAATTGCCGATTTTGGTGCTATGGGCTGTGTAGATATTATGCCTTTAGATGTTGCTTTAGAAAACCTAAATTTAAAAGAGAGTAATAAAGGAAACGAGCCTCCTCCACCTCCTCTTTGATGACATCCCACTTCGCAGACAATGTCCTCTGTGCTGTATTTGCCAATGAAAGTGGACAACTACTATCTTGGGTTTGTTTTGGTGATTGTAATTTCAGGTCTGTCACTCTTGTTACATTGTGTACATTCAAAAGGAAGAGAGAAAAGATATATATGATAATCATTTCCACTTAACTAATTTTTACTTCTAGCAGGTAAATGTAGGTTGCAGTGCAGAGGAGAAACCTCTGTGTTCTGTACCTTGACATGCAAAAGGCTCTCCTAATACTCCACGTTCAAACTGAAGAGGAAAAAATGAAAAATCTCTAATGAAGCTGCTGTGTGTATTTATGAATATTAATGAATAAAAACTGCTTGGATGGTTTACCTTAACTACTGCATGAGGTTTTTTGCAGCGTGCATGAGTTTTAGTGACCTTGTCATTTAAAAAATTAAATACAAGGAGTAAAACTATAAAAAACCCAAAGCTTTTCCCATTATTCAAAGGTTACATGACAAAAAGGTTTGTGTTCACTAGCAGTTTGTAGCCATGAAATAGCTTTTGAATAATATGTGACTGAATCACCTATTTCTGTGTGCTTCCGGCACATAAAGCAAGCTCTGCAGTGGGATATATTGTTGTTTCCAGGGTTTGGCATTTTGCTATATGTGACTATTATGTTGCCATATTAGTCATCACGTCCATGTGGAGTTCAGCTTCTCTTTATGCATCTGTAGGAGACACAACAGTAATGCCACTGCTGGAATCTACTGCAAAAGGCTTTTGTGTGCCCTAAAATCAAATCTTGTTCATCTTTGTTTAAAGTTTTTCCTTTTTGTGGTTGTTAAAATTTTTCAACTGTTAAACATGTTTTATTCAGGTGTAGATGATTCATTTATTCACTGTCTTAAAAAAAAAATTAACCTGGATTATGTTGTCTTAGTTTTAAAAGCGTTCACAGTCTCAATCATATTTTTGAGTTATTTATGTATTTGCTTCATAGTTTGCAGAGACTTGTCAGTATCAGGAGAGCTTGAGGATTTGACACTTCCCAGATTTTGTCAATATATTACAACTGAATTCTTAATGCTAACTTTAGCACCTTTTATTTATTATTTCTCTGTGATTATTTTTCTGGCATAAAAAAAAAGTAAAGAGCCTTTTAATTGAATCATGCCACCTACATGCCTATACTATTAATCCTATATGTAAAAAAATGTACAGTGTTTTTTGTGCATAGACTTTCATAATAGCCCCAATGCAAAGACAGCAGGGGTTTGGTTTTTTTGGAATGTAAAGTTAGACTATAAAGACAAAAGTGCACACAGCTTCTGATAAATTTAAAATAGGCTTATACTATAATCATGTCTCTTTCCAGTTCTCTAACCTCGCCCACTTTCTCTTTCTCTGTATCTTCCATTCCTGCAGCATTACAAGCATTTTAGAATAAAATTACAGACTTGAACACCAGCTGGTGTTCTCAACAGAACTGTGACGTGTATGCTAATCTAAAATAACAAAAAAACCACCCCACAGTTTGAAGTTTCAGTTTCATTCTCATTTTCTTAATCCTCAGATTCCAAGTATTTCCAGCCAGTACAGTACAACTTTGTTTTCGTTCAGTCTCTGCAACAGAAAATGTTTTAAGGGAAATTTTACACCAGTCCTCTGGTTATACTAGGAGTTACCCCCGGTAGGGATTTTTTTATTGATTGTTGAGGATTTTCAGAACCAATTTTCAAGCTGTAGTCTTTTCAAACACATCTTCTGCACATTACAATAAGACACACCGTTCAATAAAGCATTTTCAAGACTGTTGTTCAGTTGATTTTCTTTGGTGTTGGTGCATTATCTGACAGTTTGATTCAGATTTCATAGAATCATAAAAGATTAGGGTTGGAAGAGACCTCAGGAGATCATCTAGTAGAACCCCCTGCTCAAAGCAGGGCCAACCCCAACTAAATCATCCCAGCCAGGGCTTTGTCAAGCCGGGCCTTAAACTCTAAGGATGGAGATTCCATCATCTCCCTAGGTAACCCATTTCAGTGCTTCACCACCCTCCTAATGAAATAGTGTTTCCTAATATCCAACCTGGACCTCCTCCACTGCAACTTGAGAACATTGCTGCTTGTTCTGTCATCTGCCACTACTGAAAACAGCCTAGGTCCATCCTCTTCGGACTGTAACTACTGTCTACAAGGTCAGTTCAACTATCCAACCAGGGGCGACTCTATGCATTTTGCTGCCCCAAGCACGGCAGGCAGGCTGCCTTTGGCGGCTTGCCTGCGGGAGGTCCCTGGTCCCGCGGATTCGGCGGCAGCCTGTGGGAGGTCCGCCAAAGTCACAGGACCGGCAGACCCTTTGCACGCATGCCGCCAAAGGCAACCTGCCTGCTGCCCTTGTGGCGACTGGCAGAGCGTCCCCCGCGGCTTGCCGCCCCAAGCACGCGCTTGGCGTGCTGGTGCCTGGAGCCACCCCTGTATCCAATACAGCTTATATAAGACAAAAACATACCTTAAAACTGCAATTGTTTCCACAGTGCATGTACAAGTGAAATTCTTAAGGATGTAATTTTGCTTCACTTACCAGAAAAGCCAGTGTATAAAACCAAATAGGCATTTCTTAATTAATACTGAACATTATTTAAAATCTGTATACGGCTGGTTTGTTGAGGACACTTATGTTACATGATTTGCAAACTTCCCTGCTGCAAGGGCTGGTGCCACAAGCATCTGTTTCATATGAAAGTCTAATACCTGCTGGCTTATATTTAACATTAAACTTTGTAGATGTATATTTAAACTCTTCAATGTCCCAGCTATTTCAGATTTTTTAGCTATATGTAACATAAGCAAACACACTGTTTCCTAATGAAGCTTAAAAGAAATCCTGCCTAAAGAGTACTTGTAAGATGGATGAAGAATATCCTATAAATACTAGTTAAAATATTTTTTTCCCCATAAATGGTAATTGTGCAGGAGGGGCAGCTTTTTTGGGGGGGAAAAGGTCAGTGTCTGGGTTTAAAACAGTTATAAAAGTTGTATTCATAAGAAAATGTTCTTCTCATTAAAACTAAAAGCTTTCCAGAGTTTTGTATTCTGGGATATTTCAAGAATGCCCATGATTAAATCAGTGCTTTACATTAAAGATGCCCCGGTGTGGAATGAAAACAGCCCTTGAAGATTTTCTAAGGGAAAGGGGTGAGGTCAGAGGAAAAGAGAGACCTCTCAGCAATCATACCTTCTGGAATCTCTTCAGGTGGTGGGAAGGGCTGGGTCACCTAAAGTTGAACATTCAATTTGTATATGAGGAGTCCCATGGAAGTCAGTGGGCAGCTTGTATGTGTAAAGTAAATTCCCACTTCCTGGCAAAAAACCCTAATAGTTGGGTGGCTTGTGAGCATCTGAAAGAGGCGGGGGTTACCTTATGGCCAGAGTGGTGAGCTGGCAGAATGACTGGCTGGCCCCCTGGCAGTAGCCTCTTCCTGTTTTCTCTGTTAAGGTCAGAACAGAATATCAGTGCAGTGCATATGGGGTGTGGAGGTCTGGCTCCATTGCCCTTTTGTGGAACAGGCACGGGTCCTTGCATGAGCCCTTTCTTCTGGCAAGAGTCTCACTGTAAGGCCCGAGTCCTCTGTGGGTGGAGTTAAAAGTGAGGCTGACAGATGCATGTAAAACACTTGGTGATCAGTAAGATACACAAGTGATCACGTCGGGGGCAGTAGGGCTTACCTCTAGGCATATTTTACATTATATACAGGAGACAAAGGGATATGCAAACTCTTGTTCATTGGGGACAGGGAACAAGTCCCACTGTGTGTTCTAGGTAGATGCTTCTCCCTTAATACAAATGTGACTCGAACTATGTTTGAAACAACTGCTAGATTCAATCAGACTTTTTCATCTGTTTTTCTCAGAAATACACCATAATGAAAACATTTTAATTTAATCTCTTGGCCATCACTAAATTGACTTTCTGGTCCTATTACTTTTTTTCACCAAGCCCTTGGGATGTTTCAGTTGTATTAACCCTTAAAACAGTGACATTTTACCAGGAGCCGAAGGGCTGCCTGAAAGGGAGAATCTCCTTGCGTAAAATGGTGAGTGTATTTCCTGGGATTTATACAGCCATGGCTTTAGTATATCGAGGACAGCAGGGATGACCTTTTAGTCCCCTTCCTGAATTTAGCAGTGGCTTCTCTTTATGACATTTTGTCGCCTGTCACCATTCCCTCCATTAATGCTGCAACTACTACAGCCTAAGAGCTAAAGCTGGCTGAAAGGATGGAGGTTTGTATCAACCTTCACAGGGACCAATCTCCAATCTGCCACACAAGTGCGACCTTGCATAACCTCAGACCAAAGGGTGGCTGAGATTGGCCCGTATGGCTACTCTATCAAGTTCTCTTTATCCTCCTGGAAGGGCTTTCATTACTTTCCTGTTCTAAGCAGCTCATTAAAATAAAGGCCATGAAATGGTAGACTAAGTTCCTACCCACAAATGATCAGCTCAGAAAAACACCAATAATCCTAACATGACCTAAAACATGTTAACTTATTTCCCTGAGGACTTTTGTCCTGGAAGAAGGTTTTGTTCATAGCCATACTACAGGAGTTTCTGACTTGGTTTCCAGCTATTGTAATGCATATTACTATGCATCTGATCCACCCCTGGGAAGTTTCTTCACTACTTTTCTCTGGACCCTCATTGGCAAGTCATTGGCAAGGCTTTTGGTCTGGTCATGGTTCCTGTTGCTTTTGCCAAGGCAAGATGTCTCAGGCCCTACAGAGGAAGGACCAGTTTATCTATACATATCTCAGCAACTGGATAAATGGAGGAAACTGCTGACTTTGGATGAGGTTTGGACCTTGGAATCACATGGCTGGGTGGTAAACTAACCCAAAGTTCATTCTCCTGCTTTTGGGAACTAATCAACTCAGTGATTCCTCCATCAAGACCATAATTCCTATCTCAGTCCCACCCCTTTCTGAGTTGTGCCTGAGCAGTAACTTCTCTAAGGGTCAGATTGCCCAGCACTGACTCTTTTGGTGTAGCATCCTGTTCTGCACCACTTTTACAAGTCAACCTACTCATCAGTACCCTTGGGGGCTAGCGGGAAGCTAGCAGTGATGGCATTTCTTCAGACGTCAGGATCTCGGCACCCGTCTCTGGCACTGACAGGATTGGCCCCTCCATGGTTGGTGGAAGGAGAGGCCTCTTCTTCGGTCTCTGAGGTAGGATCATACATCTCCCAGCCTCAGAGCAGGACTCGTCCCACCCTAGACCCTACCACCCTGGGTACCCTCAGGCCTCTGCCTCAGGGCTTGTGGTGGGAATGGGGCCAGGAGGCCCTTGGGGCCTGGTCCTTTATCAGTGGCTTTTTTGGAACACCTGTGGATTCCCCTAACTGCCAGGTCATCCCCACATCCTTCTTACTCAGTCTCCTCATCCAGATGAGGTGAAAGATAGTACTGAGTCAAACCTGCTGCTGTGGTGGGTACTGGGCCCAGTCCTGAGCCACTGGCAATGATTCCCAAAGATCCTGCGTAGCAGCCTGAGGAAGAGAGATCCTAAGTTTTCATCCTCTCCAGGTAAGGCAGTGTCTTCTGGGATAACATCATCCCCAGCTGACGGCTATAAGGCATAGCAGGAGTTTGTGTGGCTTTGGACCTGGTTTCAGGAGGATTCAGGTTTGAGGAGGTGAGGGAGCCCTCTCATCTCATTAATATTTTACCTACAGCAGATTCATCTAGACAGGCTCTGCCAATCGATGAGGTGATTTTGGAGCCTATAACATCCCTTTGGCAGACCCCATCATTGTGGCCTCCCACGTCAAAGCTTGCAGAGTGCAATTATTATGCGCCCTCACAGGGGTTTGGCTACCTGTACTCCCATCTCATCCAGAGTCACTAATGCTTGCGGAGGCTAATGAGAGGCAATGAATGCTAGGGGGCATCAAGCTACCACCCCGCAAATCCAAAGGTGCAAAAAAATCTGAATTTATTTGGTAGAAATGTTTAGTTGACTGGAAGGTCGCAACTTAGAATTGCCAGCCAATGGGCCTTGTTGGGGTGCTGTGGTTTTAACTGGTGGGTTTCTGTGGGGCAAGTTGAGGATCTGATGCCTGAGAATGCTAGGCAGAAGTTCTCCTCACTAGTGATTGAGGGCAGCTTAGCAGTGAGGACTTCAGGTGCAGGCAAGGCTAGCCACCGCACACTCACATTTAGTCTCTATGGGAAGGTGCTCTTGGCCACAGTCTTCTGGTTTACCCCATGAAGTCCAGCAAACTACTCTAGATTTGCCCTTTGAAGGTGCTTTGCTGTTCACAGAGGAAACATACCAAACTCCATGGCCTCAAGGACTCAGGGGCAAACTTTGAAGTCTTGGGGCTTGTATCCCAGTATAAAGCTACAGCTCCTCGTCAGGACCTGTCCAGAAAGAAGAGCAGTGGGTTTTAGGAATACATCTGCCCCTCCAACTTCTGCATTAGCTCCTGGCCGTTCTAGACACTCAGTGACAGGCAGCGCTAAGCAGACATTTTGATGGCTCAGTTGAGGATGTCATGACGGTCTCCACGCTTCCAGATCCTGTTTCACCTATTTTTGCAAACTTTCTCCTCCACTTCCCCAGTGCTTGGTCTGGAATTACTTCAGACTAACAGGTCTTCAGCACTGTGGAAGCAGGCTACAGCCTCTACTCCTACTTCCCACCCTCCTCATCCCTCTTCAGCGACCGTCTCATGAGAAACTTCTCCTTGAGGAGGTTCAGTCTCTCCTCATAGGTGCCGCTCAGGAGCTTCCACGAGGTCTCAGAGGGATGGGGGTTTTATTCCCAGTCCTGAAAGTGAAGGGCGGGGGCAGGTCTCAGTCCACTCTTGGGATTGCATCTTCTCAACAAGCATTTAAAAAAGACAGTTTTGCATGGTCACCCTAGCTTCTATTCTCCCCTCCCTTTATCCTGGATACTGGTCTGCCAGTTTATAGGGGCAGTGCTGGACTGGTCTCAAGCGAGAGCTTTCCTTCCAGACTTTTGGTTTCAGACAGTTTGTTCCATTATTACAGATCTCAAGTCTCACCCCATCACAAAACTGTTTGAGGCTGCTGGGGCATATGGTCTTGTGCACATAACGTGGTCAAAATATGCCAAACTGTGCTTCAGAAGACTTCAGAGTTGGCTAGCCTCAGTTTACTCACTGAGCCATCATCTCAACTTGGTAATGAGGTCCTTGTCTCCCTCCAGTGTGTGTGGGGGGTGTCCCCGTTGACTGTCCTCAACTGACCCTCTGTCTTCAACTGACCCTCACAGTAGTGATGGATGGTGCTGGGGAACTGCCAAGCAGGCACTGCTCACTTGCTGACACAATGAGTCCCTTTCCCGCCTCCCCACAGTCCTTTTCTGCTGCAGACTTTGCCCCCATCTCCCTCCAGCTCGCATCCTGCTGCCCCGGCTGCTCTGTGCTCTTGTGCAGAGGGTGAAGGAGTGCTGGCCTGGCCTCCTCCCCCCAGCACTCCCACCCCTGCCAGCTGGGGGTGAGAATGAAGCGACCATGCCCCCACTCCACCCAGCGTGTCTCCTCATAGGGAGAAGGTAGTGAAGGATCCTCATCTCCCCGCTCCCCCAGGGGGAGGTGAATGTGCCACAGCTCCCCAAAGCTCCCTGCCCCATTATCTGGAACAGGGCAGGGCAGACTTTGCCCCCATCCCTGTCCAGCTTGACAACTCCCCCTCCCCCCCCCCCCGTTTCCTAAGGGGAAAGGCAGCCCCCTCACCCTTCTCAGCACCTCACCTCAGCACCTCTGGTCGGGAGCCACCGTCCCTCCATGGGCCCTCCTGGCTTCCTTCCCAACTCCCTGGGGATAATCACTCCCCTGCCCGCTGCCTGGGACAAGGACGGGATGTTTCCCCTGCCCCCACTTTCTTTGTCTCCTAAGGTGAAGGCTAAAGATGAGGTGTCTCTCTGTTCCTTACAGCCCCAAAGGCACATCTTTGTCTTACAGGTCAAGCTCAGGGATGCAGGTGCCATGTTAATTTTCTGTTGCTGCATCAGGACACGTCCCCCCCACCCCCAGTTTAGCTCAATGGCTTTGCTTACTGCTGAGGTAAACTGAGGTAACCCCACTTTGTCTAGGACACACTGCTTTGTTCTGGTTTATTACCTTTGCCTGGGCGAGGCTGTCTGGTTGCAAACGCTTTAATAACAGCCTACAGCGAGAATTCAGACCTTTGCATATAATGCTTACATGTGTATTTTACAGTGATATTAATAACCAGTGTGTTGTTTAGCTTTCATATGGTACCTGACGGAGGTATCTTTTGAATAACCCTTTTTGCAGTAGTGTCTGAGATGTGAATACAGGGGTGGCTGGGGTCACACCACCTCCTGTACAAAACTTCCGGAGCTTTAGCCACTGGCTCATCAGAACCTTCCTTACTGCACTGGGCATTGGCCACAATATTTGCTTTCCCTTTAATAAGTACAAGTCGCCATGGTCCCTTCTTGGAGTATGATGCGCAAGTGAAGCAGTTTAGAATTCGTACCCTTGGCTTTGTGTAACCGGACTTTAATAGAGAACATTGGTTGCAGTGGTGGTGTAGCCGTGTGGGTCTTAGGATATTATAGAGACAAGGTGGGTGAGGGGATCTCTCTTATTGGACCCACTTTGGTTAGGGAAAGAGCTCAAACTCTTGTCTCTTTCCCCAACAGAAGTTGGGCCAATGAAGAATATTACCTCACCCACCTTGTCTCTCCAATGGAGAGGGGTCAGTCAGTACCCAGAATTTTCTATTCAAAAATGGGGCCTCCATTGCTTGATAGTCCAAGTTATAGCATAACACTTACTGTGGCAGAGTTATTCTGTTCAGGGAGTGTCAGGTTCTCGCTCAAGAACAGAGCGGGGTGCCGCTTCTTGCATTCCCCTGCTTGCAACAAGACTTGCTCCTAAGCCGGTGTCTGATGCATCAGAACAAAGTTCCAATGTTCTGTTAAAGGTGGAGTAAGTAACTCGCCACATCAGGTGTGATACGTAACTTAGTTGTAGCTAGGGTGACCATCCGTCCTGTTTTTGAGCCCTTTTGCAGGTGTCCTGCCTTTTTCTTAAAAATGGGCAAATTGTTCTGTATCTTCTGCCTCTCCCCGATCAGTACCGGCAGGGCCCCCTGGAGGCTGGCTGGATCCCTGCTCGCCAGCTGCCCACCCATCAGCAGTGACCGGGGGGGCTGTGACCAACGATGGGGGTAGGTATGCAAGGCTGGTGGTGAGAAGGAAGCTGTAGCGTGCGGGGCCGTGCCACTCCCCCATCAGTGCAGCCCTAGTCGCATGCTGGCTCTTGGCTAGCAGGGCCTGGCCCCCTGTGCTCTTTGTGGGCATGTGGCAGCCGGTCAGTGAAAGCATGTGGTGGCCCCAGGCCAGATGGGATGCTGGGGAGACATGACACCAGGTACCAGGAGAGGTGGGCCCATGTGTGAGAGAGGGGTAGGGGTGTATGTCACCCCTCCCCATGTGAACCCTAAACCAGCAGTTCTCAACTGGGCCCAGCGGGTGAAACCCAGAGCCTGACCCGCCAGCGCTGCCCGCAGGGCTGCATCCTGGAGCACTAAACCCCGGTGCTTCCTGTGAGGCAGAAACCCTGAGCCCATGGCCAAAGTTGAGGGAAGGGGGGCATTGCCCTGAAAGTGCAGTGCAAGGGCAGGGCAGTCCTGGGGGCAGCTCCACACCCCACTTTCTCTCCCTGGCCCCGGCCCCGGCCAGCTCAGAGGCGGGAAGCTGGAGCCAGGCACTGCTGCTTTGGCTGGTGCCATGGACCAGGCAACCACATTGTTCCCTCCTCTGCTGCTGCTGCTGGGGGCGGGGAGAGAAGCTGCTTTTCAGCCCCCAGCCCCCTTTGCTCCCACAGAGGCAGCTGGTAAGAGCCACCTGGGTGTGGGGACCCAGCTCTGTGGCTGGCAGAGCCTTTGGGGAACAGGGACAGTCAGGGAGCCCTCCCGGCACACAGACCTTTAGTGATGTCTCTCCCTGCACCCTGAGCTACCCCCTGGCTGCACACACAACTTAGCTACCCCTCCCTAGCCCCTGAACTACTCCCTGCCTGTGCACAGCCCCAACTACCCCCTCCCTGCATCCTGAGCTACCCCCTGCCTGCACACAGGCCAAAGCTAGCTCACGTTGTTCATAACTGTCTGCAAACAGCAGCTGACAGTCTTCTGATTGACTTGGAGTCCTTTGCTGTGAAAAGTTATAAATGCTGTCACATTGACACAGTTTGTGACGAAGAACTGAAAGCCCTCTGCTGATTTGTTGACCTTGAGCATTTTAAATTGCCAGTGCACAGCAGCATACGATTCCTTTCTCTTGGCCTAGTGCTTGACAGAACGTTGTTGATTTTTGATGGGCTCAAGGCATATTTTCTCAAATGCCCAACACTGTGGAAGAAAGTCTTCAATGAGCCTTGCATGAAACTGTGGCTTGCTTTTCCTAGTAAATAAACAGCCACCTTTTAGAAGATAGTAGATGCAAAAGAGAAAAACGACTCATCGGTGACAGAAGTTGTGCTGCATAGTCGTACCCTTCAAGAGAACTTAGCAGAAAGGCTCAGAGAAAGATTTGTCACATCACACACAAAGCTCTTGTTGCAGGCTTTGGTTGAGTGTGGGGAAATGAAGGAACAGGAATTTTACAATGCAGTTGAGATTTTTTACTTTTTAGTTTGGGGGGAGGGATAGTCTGTGGTTTGAGCATTGGCTTACTAACTCCAGGGTTGAAAGTTCAATCCTTGAGGAGGCCATTTAGAGATCAGGGCAAAAATTGGGGATTGGTCCTGCTTTGAGCAGGGGGTTGGCCTAGATGACCTCTTGAGGTCCCTTCCAACCCTGATACTCTGTTTTCTATCTCTGAAGTACTTGGAGTACTGGAAACCTGCCCAGAAAAGCTTGAGTGGGCCCTGTTGAGAAGCATGCCAGTGTGGGATAATATACAAAGCAGCCTTCCCACACGAGAATTCCCACCCTAAGTTTGATAGACAAAAATCATCTTTTTGATGAATGGGCAAATGCAAAACCAATAATATCCTGTCACATATCTGACTGCAAGACTCAGAAAGTACCCATTTCGGAAAGGTGGCAGAACGTTTTTCAAGAGATGGCCAGTAAGGTGGGAGAATACTCAGGTCTAGCAAACGCAGTTGAGTTCGTTTTGTGTTTGCCAAGCACCACAGCCCCTCTTGAATGGGTCTTTTCAGTAACGAACACAGTTTGGTCACCTTAAAAAAATCACATCTCAGTGTTTCTACCATGAAGGCTAGTTTGTTTATGCAAGTGAATTTTGACCTGGACTGTACTGTCTTCTATGACAAGCTGCTGAAAAACAAGTGGACCCTTTGAAAAATTGCTTCAAGCGACAAATAGTCAACCAGAAGCATTGCTCTGTGGAGGCCAGGGCAGGCACTTCTAAAGAACAGTAACCACTTAATTGTAAGCACGTACATCTAATTTTTAATTATTATTAATGTTATAATAACCCAGTATTTCTTTTTAACGGGTGCTCAATCAATTTGATGTTAATTTGAACGTTTGTACTACATAGTTCTGAGCAACTGCCATTGAACGCACTCAAATATGAGTAATTCAGCATAGGGAAATATGGTTGCCCTATTTGTATCATTTTATAAAAGAGAAATCCTAGGCGGGGCACCTTTTGTCCAGCTGAGGAGGCAGCAGCTAACTGAGCTGGGCCTTGCCACTGGGCATGAATGTGTTAGTATACCCGTAGCACCTATGGGATGCCCCTGTTGGCTTGCATGTAGCTGCTTCAGGCTCACTCACTCCACTGCAGCTGGTACTGTGTCTTGAGGGCAATAAACTTGGCCGAGTGCCTTTGGCACTGAACCGAGTCTCTGGTCTTTCTGGGTAGTGCTATCGAGGGCCGCTGCACCAGCCATCTGCGCAGGGCTGAGACAGCACACAGAGAACTGAACACACGCATGCTGACTGACCACAGCATGATAATAGGCATTTTGTAAATGGTAGGAATGGAGAATGTAAAAGGGGCAATGGAGTGGAATGCTAAACTAGTGTATTGTTCAGCCACTACATGGTGCTGTGTGTGACATACCTTCTAATAATAATTGGAGATATACCAATCTCCTAGAACTGGAAGGGACCTTGAAAGGTCATTGAGTCCAGCCCCCTGCCTTCACTAGGCAGGACCAATTTTTGCTCTAGATCCCTAAGTGGCCCCCTCAAGGATTGAACTCACAACCCTGGGTTTAACAGGCCAATGCTCAAACCACTGAGCTATCCCTTCCCCCTCACACTCACCAGAGCTGTGCCTGGCAGTGCATTCAGAGTCCCTGATTAAATCCAGGGGTCTCCTCACCTTTCTCCCATTCCCGTACAGGAGACCAAATGGGGCAAATTTGGGGATTCATAGGGAAGAAAATAATAGATAGGGTAACATTTCACGCTGGTGACACGCCCTCTAGTTTGTATAAATTCCCAGCATCGATTTCAGTGCCCCATTGAACTTCTCAACTAAACCGGTTGTCTCTGAGTGATATGGGGCAGCCGTCAGCTGTTTTACACCCCACGTCCTCCACAGTGCCCTGAATAACTGGGACAGGAAATCTGACAAAAGCTGCTTAGGAAAACCTACTCAGCTGAAAATAGTGAAAAGGGCTTTTGACACTGTATCAGCTTCTCTGTTAGAGCAACTGCTTCTGGATAGCTAGTGACATAATCCACCACCACTAGAATATAGGTCTTTTGCCTCTGGGTTGGCTGGGTCATAGTGCCCACACTAGCCATTGCCACCCTAATAAATTCCCTCCTTGATTACAGGTAAGGGGCGTAGGGGAGCTTTGTGACACCCTACTGGCCTCTTTTGCGTCTGAGGAAGTCGCAATAGCTGCATTCTGACTATCTGGCTAATGACGAGCCCTTTTTAATCTTTCTTAAGTCCTCTGGGTCCCTAAGTTACCTGCAAAAGGACAATCATGAGCTGACATCATTAGCTCCCTACAACGCTTACCAGGCACAACCAGCAGCTTGTAAGGCTATCCAGGACTTTTATTTTTCCCTGTAGGAGCATCTCTTTACATCCTTCTCCCCTCTTCAAAAGCAAAAAAACCTTTCCCCGTTTCCGCTCTCTGGTGTCTACCGAAGCAATGGCCTCTTATGCCTCCTAGGGTAGGGTGTGCTCTGTCCTGCAAATTCCTGCCTCCTCTCAGCTCGGATAGTTGCTTCCTCTACTGAGTGTTGCCCCCTCCCTTTTCATCCCTGGAGATGCACTGTCTCCCTCTGCTAAGCCACAGCCGGGGTTGTCCCCTCCCTCTCCCCTCAGTCCTCACAATTCCCTCCTGGAAGCACAGAGTACTACGTCACATTCCAGGTGCAATCCAGACCAGTGAGGGACTCTGTCGCCGTCTTCCCTGCAACTTTGGGAGCCTCACAATGCCTTGCTGCTGTAGCTCCCAACCTGCCTGCCAGTGTGTAGGTTACACCCGGAGTGTCTGTATGCTGGACAGCAGCTCTGACTCCACCAGCCTGACTACAGCTCAACTCTGGCTTCTGCCAGCCTTGGTTACTACATGCAGGGTGACCCCAGCACACTGCCAGTCCCGAATTTCCCTAAAACCATCTGTCCTCCAATGTCCAGCTCTCTCCGGGATAGTTCAGAGAAATAATGTTTTGTTTGTTCCTTTAAAGACACAAAAACACATCACAGCCTAACTTAACTGGGGGCAAATACACCCTGCCCCTTTAAACACAGCACAGAGTTGGTTTGTGGTAAAAATGAAACAAATTTACTAACAAAATAGATGTAGGATTAAAGGTGAGCTCAGGTACAAGGAATGAAGGAATTAGCTACAAGTAAAACAAAATATACTTCCAAAAGTAAATCTAGCAAGATACGGGCTTTGTTCAAGATGGTTTTTCTCACCAGTTCTTCTTCTTCTTCCCAGCCTGGCTGACTTTCCCTCAGTCAGCACCTTCCACAGAAGTACAAGGTGCTGGCTTCCCTTGTCGTCTTAGGTGGAAGATCTTTGCCGAAAAAGGTTTCTCACCCATAATTAGACTTCAATCTTATGGTCTCAGGTGCCTGGAGCGCATGTGCACCCCTCAGTGAAATTCTCATACAGCCCCAGGCTCAAAGAACTCTCTGTTTTGTACTGTCCAGGAAAGAGCTAGGCAGTGGATTTAGCACTGAGGTGATGTTCTCCTTTGCAGACAACGTCAGGAGGAACAGAATAAGCTGCAGTACTTACTGTCATCGTCGATCGCTCAAGGCCGAGGATGGTTTTCACAGGTTTTATTTTTCATGGGTCCTTTGGTGACTGAAGAGTCTGATCCTTGAGCCACAGGCTTGTTGGTAGACATTGCAGGTGGTGTTGGAAGATAGGGTTGGGCTGCGAGTGCTGCCTGACAGTTGTCTTTCCTTTCTTTTCTGGCATTTTTCTGCGACCAGGGCAGGGCGATTTTCCTCAAAAGTGGAGGTTCCCTCTGAGAAGTCTTCACCAGTTTTCCCTATCCTGGGCTGCTGTCTCCCAGTGTGCAGTGTCATAGAATCATAGAAGATTAGGGTTGGAAGAGACCTCAGGAGGTCATCTAGTCCAATCCCGATGCCACACCTCTTGATGTTTATCTTGAGGGTGTCTTTAAAGCGTTTCTTTTGACCTCCTTGTTTCCTTTCTCCTTTGGTGAGTTGGGCAAACAGCAGTTGTTTTGGTAAGCACACATTAGGTGTGTGCACATAATGCCCGCTCCACCTCAACTGGTGCTGGATAATCCAGGCCTCAGCACTGAATATGTTGGCCTCTGTGAGGACACTGACATTAGTGCAATGATCCTCCCACTTTATGTTGATGATCTTCTGAAGAAAGTGCCGGTGCTGGAGTTGCAGGTTTTTCAGGTGTTTTCTGTAGATCACCCAAGTCTCACAGCCGTAGAGGAGAGTTGGGATTACCACCGCTTTGTAAACTAAAAGTTTAGTAGGTATTCTCATGTTGTGATTGTTGAACACCTGCCGAGACAGTCAGCCAAAGGCAAGACTAGCACAGCGAATTCTGTGCTGAATCTCGACATCTATGTCTGCCCTCTGTAAGACATGGCTGCCAAGATAGGCAAAGAATTCTACATTTTCCAGTTCTTCTTTGTCAATATAAATCATAGTTGCTGGGTCTGATGATTGACCAGGGACTAGCTGGTGGAAAACTTGTGTTTTGCCAATGTTCAGAGTGAGCCTTAGGCTTTTGTAAGCTTTAGAGAAACAATTACGGGTTGTTTGAAGATCCTCCTTTGAATATAGAATCATAGACTATCAGGGTTGGAAGGGACCTCAGGAGGTATCTAGTCCAACCCCCTGCTCAAAAGCAGGACCAATCCCCAACTAAATCAACCCAGCCAGAGCTTTGTCAAGCCTGATCTTAAAAACCTCTAAGGAAGGAGATTCCACCACCTCCCCAGATAACCCAGTGCTTCACCACCCTGCTAGTGAAAAAGTTTTTCCTAATATCCAATCTAAACCTCCCCCACTGCAACTTGAGATCATTACTCCTTGTTCTGTCATCTGGTACCACTGAGAACAGTCTAGATCCATCCTCTTTGGAACCCCCTTTCAGGTAGTTGAAAGCAGCTATCAAATCCCCCCCTCATTCATCTCTTCTGCAGACTAAATAATCCGTTCCCTCAGTCTCTCCTCATAAATCATGTGCTCCAGCCCCCTAATAATTTTTGTTGCCCTCCACTGGACTCTTTCCAATTTTTCCACATCCTTCTTGTAGTGTGGGACCCAAAACTGGACACAGTACTCCACATGAGGCCTCACCAATGCCGAATAGAGGGGAATTATCATGTCCTTCAATCTGCTGGCAATGCTCCTACTTATACTGCCCCAAATGCCGTTAGCCTTCTTAGCAGCAAGGGCACACTGTTGACTCATATCCAGCTTTTCATCTACTGTAACCCCTTGGTCTTTTTCTGCAGAACTGCTGCCTAGCCACTCAGTCCCTAGTCTGTAGCAGTGGATGGGATTCTTCCATCCTAAGTGCAGGACTCTGCACTTGTCCTTATTGAACCTCATCAGATTTCTTTTGACCCAATCCTCTAATTTGTCTTGGTCCCACTGTATCCTATCCCACTGTATCGGATTGGAGGGGGGTTACCAGTGGAGTTCCTCAAGGTTCGGTTTTGGGTCCGATTTTATTCAATCTATTTATCGCTGACCTCGGAACCAAAAGTAGGAGTGGGCTGATAAAGTTTGCGGATGACACAAAGTTGGGAGGTATTGCCAATTCAGAAAAGGATCGGGATATCCTCCAGGGAGATTTGGATGACCTTGTAAACTGGAGTATTAGTAACAAGATGAAATTCAATAATGAGAAGTGTAAGGTTATGCATTTAGGGATGACTAATAAGAATTTTAGTTATAAGCTGGGGACGCACCAGTTGGAAGTAACGGAGGAGGAGAAGGACCTAGGAGTCCTGGTTGATCATAGGATGACTATGAGTAAGCAATGTGATGTGGGCGTTAAAAAAGCTAATGCGGTCTTGGGATGCATTAGGCGAGGTATTTCTAGTAGAGATAAGGAGGTGCTAGTCCCGTTATATAAGGCGTTGGTAAGACCTCATTTGGAGTACTGTGTGCAGTTTTGGTCTCCCATGTTTAAGAAGGATGAATTCAAACTGGAACGAGTACAAAGAAGGGCCACTAGAATGATCCGAGGAATGGAAGGCCTGTCGTATGAAAGGAGACTTGAGGAGCTCGGTTTGTTTTCCTTAACCAAAAGAAGGACAAGAGGAGATATGATTGCACTCTTTAAATATATCAGAGGGATAAATACCAGGGAAGGAGAGGAATTATTTCAGCTCAGTGCTAATGTGGACACGAGGACAAACGGATATAAATTGTCAGTTAGGAAATTTAGGCTTGAAATTAGACGAAGGTTTCTAACCATCAGAGGAGTGCAATTCTGGAACAGCCTACCGAGGGAAACAGTGGGGGCGAAGAACCTCCATGACTTTAAGATTAAGCTGGATAAATTTATGGAGGGGGTGGTATGATAGGATAATGGGTTTAGTCAATAGGTCAATAACGTGCCACACTGGTAATTAGTACAAAGGGTCAATGTTGGGATATTGTTAGCCCTTTCCAGAGGGTCTGGCTGGAGAGTCTTGCCCGCATGCTCGGGGTTCAGCTGATCGCCATATTTGGGGTCGGGAAGGAATTTTCCTCCAGGGTAGATTGGCAGTGGCCCTGGAGGTTTTTCGCCTTCCTCCGAAGCATGGGGCAGGGGTCGCTTGCTGGTGGATTATCTGCTACTTGAAGTCTCTAAATCACGATTTGGAGCATTCAACAGCAGAGTCAAGGGAGAGAATTAGTTCAGGAGTGGGTGGATCGGCTTATGTGGCCTGCATCTTGCAGGAGGTCAGACTAGATGATCATAATGGTCCCTTCTGATCTTGAATTCTATGATTCTATGATTCTATCCCTACCCTCCAGCGTATCTACAACTCCTCCCAGTTTAGTGTCATCTATAAACTTGCTGAGGGTGCAGTCCACACCATCCTCCAGATCATTAATGAAAATATTGAACAGAACTGGTCCTAGGACCGACCCTTGGGGCACTCTGCTTGATACTGGCTGCCAACTAGACATGGAGCCATTGATCACTACCCGCTGAGCCCGACGATCTAGCCAGCTTTTGTAACCACCTTACAGTCCATTCATCCAGCCCATACTACTTTAACTTGCTGGCGAGACCGTATCAAAAGCTTTGCTAAAGTCAAGAAATAACACATCCACTGCTTTCCTTTTATCCACAGAGACAGGTATCTCGTCATAGAAGGCAATTAGGTTAGTCAGGCATGACTTGCCCTTGGTGAATCCATGCTGACTGTTCCTGATCACTTTCCTCTCCTCTAAGTGCTTCAGAATTGAGTCCTTGAGGACCTGCTCCATGATTTTTCCAGGAACTGAGGTGAGGCTGACTGGCCTGTAGTTCCCAGGATCCTCCTCCTTCCCTTTTTTAAAGATGGGGACTACAGTAGCCTTTTTCCAGTCATCCAGGACCTCCCCCAATGGCGTTGGGTTATTGTTGCCAATATTACTCTAGTTCTGGCAGGGAGTTACATTCATGCACCCCTAGTGACTTCTGGAATGCATGTGTATTGGAGCCAGGCCCGGCAAGTCCCAAGCAACTTTATCACCATTTAGGCCCCATTGTGAAACCCTGGTGCCAGTATAATTATGACTCAAGCAATGAATACCTCCCAAAGGAATTCTAGAGGAGCTGCATTTATGCCTCTGGGCTAATGGGGAAGTCAGATGAACAGGCAAAGGTCTGGAAGAGTGACAGACAATAGAAAGACTTAAGGGCACATTTCTACCTTCACGTAAGTGCTAATTTGCACCTGAAACACATTTGATTGCAGCCAGCCCATTGACTAATGGAAATGCTGCTGCCTGCATTGTATTGTGAGACACCCAGGTTCAAGTCTCCTTTGTGGGCTGTAGTTCTCTGAGCTGGAAGGAGCAGGGAGGGCCATGGAAGCAATGCAACCAGCTTCAGCTACGGTTGGGTAGTTCTTAGTCTTAGGCTATGAGTGGGGAAAATGAATTCCCCCCCGCCCCCAATACCAGCAGCCACTCTGTGTCCCTCTGGTCCATGGGATTAAGCTCCTCACACAACTCTTCCTGGTTACAAAATGGAAGTGTAGTGTTGTGTCTAAGCTGGGCCAATAGCTACACAACAGCAATGCAACAGTCCTAATACAAAGCACAGTATTCTTACCTCAGCCATGGGTAGCCCCAGCCAGAGGGAGGCTTGGATTGTCAGCACGGTGTACCTTTCTGGTGCCTTCAGCCTCACAGAGCCTCTCATCCCAGCCTTGCTCCTTCAAAACTCAACTGCAGCAGATGCAGCTGTTTCCGAGCTGCGATTCTGATGTTACTCAAGGCCAGTGCTGAGGTCATCACATGACACAGCCTGTTGCTATAACAACCTTACACACACACTATTGCTAATGCTCACAGCACACAACTACTTACAGAAGTGCCTCCAGCTTGAAACTAACTTTCAATGGAGTATTTTCAAACTGTCACCCGTGTGCAATACATTTTTGTGTGAGGGAGGACATTTTTAGAAACTATTTTGGTGGAAAATATTAGCCTGAGCTTGTCAACAAACACTTTTCAAAAAATTAAATGTATGAAAACACAAGGAAAATGCTTTAACTGTGAGAAATTTAGCTCCTTTAAAAATAATCTTCTTGCTGGAACATAATTCATATTTACTAAAGCTTCTTTGTAACAAGCTTTTAAATGCTGAGAGTAACTTTAGCGCTTTTTGGGGGCAGACACTTGCTTGCTACCATTCATCCATTACACACGTACTGTGCTGTATAAATAATATGTATCATGTGTGTTAGTCTTGTGGGACTCACCTGTTTGCAGGGATGCCTTTCACTGCAGCTTTCTTCTGCTTGGGGCAAGGCATACCCTGAGGTAGGCTTGTTTTGTGGTGGTGACTGGTACTTGATGGAGCTGGGATGGGGGCGGAAAGGGGTTTGAGGCTGGAGCACAAGGCATTGTGGGAAATGTAGCATTTTGCTGAAAGCCAAATCATGGGAAACAAGGCTTAGAGGGGGCCAGATTCAATTACCCCACTATACAACCACAGTAAGTCCACTGACAGCAGTAGTGTTACTCTACTTTTACAGCAGACCAGTGCAGAATGTGGAACGATAGCTTTAGAGAGGCCGTTCCCCAGAACTAGAGATGTGCTTTTCCCCTCACGTTTGCTGATGGACAATGCACTGCGACAGCCAGGAGTGATCATGTTGTCACTTACTGTCTGATTTCATTGGTATGTGAGTGTTTCTGTTCCTGAAAACTAGAGATTAGCTTAAGAGCCCTGATGCATGAGGTTTAATATCCCTTCCACAACTTTATCATTAATTATAAGGGATATGCTTGTTATCCATATAATGGTCCAATTGTGTTTTTGTAACTTGCTAAATTCTTGGGCTCAATCCACTCCTGTGGCAATGAGTTTCACAGTCTAATTACACACTACATGAAAAAAAAAGTCCTTTTATTAGTTTGAATTTCAGTGTTCTTGTGTTATGAGACAGGGAGTAAAGACATTCCCAATCTATATTCTCTAGACCATTCATAATTTTAGTGCAAATGAAGTAATATATTTAGTTAAAAATCTCCCCCAAATTCAATCTTTAGTCACAAATAATGTGCTGTAAATTGAGGAAAGATATTGTATTAGTGTGATAGAATATACCCCTGTATTCACACCCTACACACTAGCGTAAGACTCTTTGTAGAAGGTATGCTTTGTGAGGTATCATTTGAAAACTCCTAATTTTCTGGTCAGTATTGTCCTCATAAAATCTGGGTGCCAGCACTGTATGTGAAGTTATAAGATCACCCTAATAGTGTTATTGCACATGTTCCAAACCCCATACCCCTGCCCAGACAGAAGTTGGCAAACAGGTTTGTCCTAAACAAAGGAATGTGCGCACTGCGTAACTTGCATTTAAGCAATAAACAAGCCATCAGGCAGGAACACCCCACGGCACCCCTTTCTCTCCCTCTGCTCATCGCATTCATTGCACCTGAAGGGACAAAGACAGCAACAATTGGCCTCTGGAGAAAGGGTCCTGACCCAGAGAGTTTGGTTAGTAAAACCACTGCAAATGTGATGAGAGAACTTTGCTTTGTAGTTCGTTAAGCCACCAATAAATGTTTTATCTTTATTTTTCTTGTAACCATTTCTGACTTTTATGTCTCATTACTTGTACTCAGTCTGTGCCAGAACAGTAACATTCTCAGTATGTGTTTGTGAAGTGCTGGGAGATCCTGGCATAGAAGGGCCTATAACTGCGATCTGCCCAGACCTGTGAAGGTAGGTATTGGGCAGCCTGTCTCCCTAGATATAAAGTGAGTGTAATGAGAGGGTGAGGACTCTCACAACTGTGCCAGAGCTGGTGATAAAACATAGGAGGTCTGGCTCCCACTCTTGTACTCAACAACTAGACCACTCCACTTCCTTTCTATCTAGGTTCTTCTAGAGCACCCAGCGCTACAACATCTGAGGCACCTCTCAGTCACTGATGGGGTTTATCCTCACAACAACCTGGGACTATCCCCATGGTACAGAGAGGGAATTTCAGCACCGAGTAGATTAAGCGACTTTTCCGAGGTCACACAGGATGTCTGTGGCTGAATCGAGTCTCAATCCTGTGCCCTAACATCTTTCCTCCCCCTAATTAAAGGGATCTGGGGATTACAGTGGACGAGAAGCTGGATATGAGTCAGCAGTGCGCCCTTGTTGCCAGGAAGGCTAATAGCATATGGGGCTGCATTAGTAGGAGCATTGCCAGCAGATCGAGGGACGTGATCATTCCCCTCTATTCGACTCTGATGAGGCCACATCTGGAGTATTGAGTTCAGTTTTGGGTTCCTCCCCTACAAAAAGGATGTGCACAAATTGGAGAGAGTTCAGCGGAGGGCAACAAAAATGATCATGGGTCTGGGGCACATGACTTATGAGGAGAGGCTGAAGGAACTGGGATTGTTTAGTCTGTAGAAGAGAAGAGTGAGGGGGGATTTGATAGCAGCCTTCAACTACCTGAAGGGGGCTTCCAAAGAGGATGGAACTTGGCTGTTCTCAGTGGTGGCAGATGACAAAACAAGGAGCAATGGTCTCAAGTTGCAGTGGAGGAAGTTTAGGTTGGATATTAGGAAAAACTTTTTCACTAGGAGGGTGGTGAAGCACTGGAGTGGGTTACCTAGAGAGATGGAGATTCCACCATCTTTAGAGGTTTTTAAGGCTCAGCTGGGATGATTTAGTTGGGGTTGGACTAGATGACCTCTGGATTTTATGAATTCAGAGGACTTCAATTGCTTGATTGGATAGCTCCCTAAAGCATTTGCAGATTTCAATTGCATGCTTGCTGATGTGGTTAAAAAAGATGTGGCCACTCTTTATACCTGAAGCTCAATAGGAGGGTGAAAGTCCATCAGGTTGTGCGTACGTGTTAGAATATAGATATTCAGGCCTGCCTCTAGGGCCTGTACTTTAAGAACTTAGGTGTATTTTTATCACTTAGCTAGTTCCAGGGGTATAAAAACAAAGAATCAAAATCACAGGCTGCCTGTGTCTGGGCCTTCTCTCACTAGGATAGTCTGAGGCCTTGTTCTTAAGCTAAGGCCTCTGGCTAAGCAGCAGGGGCAGCCATAAGCTGGGAAGTGACTGGGCACATCCTCACATCCCAAACCCGTCACCCTGAAATAAGGTGCTACTGGGCTGTTAGGAAGACGATCCTGTCCGGATAGTGCCCATCACCACCAGATAAAGAAACAGATCTTAAGATGGTTGAAGAAAACTTTGACAGCAGCCTGTCTGGCAAGAACTCACTTCTCAATGGTTGTGGTTGTGAAACCCTCATTTCTGTATTGTTTTCTCTTTATGGCCCCCACTTTTCTATGGTTAATCTGTCTGGTTCTCTAACTGTTTCTGTCTGCTGCATAATTAACTTTGCTAGGTGTAAATTAATTAGGGGAGTGGGATATAATTGGTTAGGGAATTATGTTACAATACGTTAGGAGTGGTTAAATTTCAGTAAAATGATTGATTGGTTAAGGGATAGCTGAGACTATTACCATATAAACAGGGTCAAACAGGAAGTGGCGGGGAGGGAAATTGGAATCATGCTCACTAAAGGGGGGGGGACCAGGGACCTGGGGCACCAGAGCTGGGAAGGGGGATGCGGGGTAAAGGCTCTGCGGGGTCAGAGCCGGGAAGGGGGACGCGGGGTAAAGGCTCTGCGGGGTCAGAGCCGGGAAGGGGGGACATGGGGTAAAGGCTCTGCGGGGTCAGAGCTGGGAAAGGGGGAGGGGGGTAAAGGCTCTGCGGGGTCACAGCTGGGAAGGGGGCGGGGGTAAACGCTCTGCGGGGTCACAGCTGGGAAGGGGGACGCGGGGTAAAGGCTCTGCGGGGTCAGAGCCGGGAAGGGAGACGTGGGGTAAAGGCTCTGCGGGGTCAGAGCTGGGAAGGGGGACGCGGGGTAAACGCTCTGCGGGGTCACAGCTGGGAAGGGGGACGCGGGGTAAAGGCTCTGCGGGGTCAGAGCCGGGAAGGGGGACACGGGGTAAAGGCTCTGCGGGGTCACAGCTGGGAAAGGGGGATGCGGGGTAAAGGCTCTGCGGGGTCCCAGCGGGGAAAGGGGGACGCGGGGTAAAGGCTCTGCGGGGTCAGAGCCGGGAAGGGGGGATGCGGGGTAAAGGCTCTGCGGGGTCAGAGCCGGGAAGGGGGACGCGGGGTAAAGGCTCTGCGGGGTCAGAGCCGGGAAGGGGGACGCGGGGTAAAGGCTCTGCGGGGTCAGAGCCGGGAAGGGGGACGCGAGGTAAAGGCTCTGCGGGGTCACAGCTGGGAAAGGGGGACGGGGGTAAAGGCTCTGCGGGGTCAGAGCCGGGAAGGGGGACACGGGGTAAAGGCTCTGCGGGGTCAGAGCCGGGAAGGGGGATGCTCTGCGGGGTCAGAGCCGGGAAGGGGGACGGGGGTAAAGGCTCTGCGGGGTCAGAGCCGGGAAGGGGGACGTGGGATAAAGGCTCTGCAGGGTCAGAGCCGGGAACGAGGACATGGGGTAAACGCTCTGTGGTGTCAGAGCTGGGAAGGGAACACTGGGGAACAGACTATCGGTGCACAGAGATAAGCCCGACTGGTGTGAAGGGCTTTGGAATATGCTTGCTTGGAAACTAACCCCAATAAACATTGCATTGTCTGCACTTTGGACTTCTGGTCCCAGGGAAGCAGGAGGGTTGAGGGAAAGCCCTATAACATCCTGGTGCTGTGTCTTGGATGCATCACGCTGGACAGGTAAGTAGCAGCAGGAAGAGTGACCAGACAGCAAGTGTGAAAAATCGGGATGGGTGTAGGGGTAATAGGAGCCTGTATAAGAAAAAGACCCCAAAATCGGGACTGTCCCTATAACATCAGGACATCTGGTCACTCTACAGCCAGGTAAGTCCCCCTCCCCAACTGTCCATGCAGCTGCTTGGAGGGAGTATGGCAGGCTCTCATGATGGTAGTTGCAGGCCCTTGCAAGCTGGGGTAATGGGCATTTTGGATAAGTGGATATGGAAGAACCAGACCCATACCAGGACCCATTTATGCACCCGAGTAACAAGCCGTTCAATTAAATTCAATGATAAAGTTACCACAAGTGTTCGGAAGGGAGATTTAATATTTTTGGGACAAGGATCAGGTCTTCTTACATTCTCTAGGAAGGGCTTAGCACACCTTCAGGTAATAATATTAAGATCTTTTCAAACACTTTGGTTGGGGGCATGTCAAAACTTTTCTTGGACACTCCTGGGACTTCTCTCAGGGTTCGTTTGAGGCCAACATCCAGATCTTTTGGAACAACTCTGAGCTAGGGTTTGTCTTGTTTCAGAGTCCATTTCTAACGTAAGTTTGGATATTTATGATTTTTAGGACCTTTTTGGCCTTGTCATGAGCACACGGAACATTCAGACATTTTTCATACATCACTGGCACAAATTTGGAACTATTTCCTGGCCTAAGACATCTTAACAGCCAAATTGACATTTCTGGAGTACACTAAGGACATTTTTAGAACTTTATTTTATGGGCCTTTGCTTGGAAATTTGTCACTTTGGAACTTTCTGTGCCTTCCCTGGAAACACTGGCTATTAGCCAATCTTTTTTGATTCTTCAGCGACATCAAAATACACCATTTCTTCCATTATATTGTTGCCCAGAATTTCTTTGTTACTCCAATCCCTGTTGCAGTCTAAGTTTTGGTAATTTCTTCACTACCTCAACTTTCTCTTCTGGCCTTTTCCTCAACCATCCCAACCCCTCATCTATCTCTCTTGAGCATCTGCACTGACATCTACTTTCCACGTTACATTCAAGCTTGTGTTCACTTTCAATTCATTCCATGATTGTGTCCATACTTACGGTTTTGACTTCATCTCCAGGCCTCTCTCTGCCTCCTTTAGTTCGCTCCTGACTTTGTGCTTTCTTCCATAAGCTGCATATGGTTAAGCAATATTAATGTACACCAAGCCCCCTTTCTTTTCCTCCTAGCCAATATTTCTGAAAATCTACCTGTCGAGTGAAGCATTCAAGCTATGACTAATGACCCTTACCTCACTGTTCTGTAATTTTACTGTGCAGTCTTTAGGGCGTGGACTTGTTACCCAAAGTTCACCTTTTGTACAGAACTCAGACACACTGTGCAAATATGATATGTGCTTCTGGAGGGTGGCAAGTATTGGAGGGGGGTGAGGAAGGTCCCTGTGTGGTGGGATGTAGGGCCAGCTCTGAGTCGCTGTAATGAATAGGCCTTAAAGTTTTTAATTGACTTGTATTTAATAATCTCAATCAAATATATAGCACCACTAGCTTCTTGTTACAAAGGACAGTTGCAGATTTAACAAACCCACAATTTTAACAGAAACCTCACTTTGTGCACTTTCTCTAATATAGTAACAGATGAGGAAAAACAAGATATTCCATTTTATATAAGCCTTTATTTACAACTTGTTTAACAACTGTACACTTTTCTGCAGCCTTGGAAGAATTATTGTATTTGACTGGGAAAAACATTATTAAAATGTTTGAATTCTTCTGACCATTATCTTGTATTTTTGTCTATATACAGATATGTATATTAATGCCACTACCATGACAATCTGGTAGTTACAGGATAAGAATTCATAGGTGAACTGAAAAGGGAAATTAATGCTTTGACACTCTAGAAGCCCATTCTCTGACAGAAACTATATTATTGGCAATTTCACAAACAGTTATTTTGATAACTTGTCAACACAAATTAGGACAGTCAAACAAGCTGCCACTGAGAAAATAAAACAGTCTCTTATGCAGCACACATCAAGTTAGTACATTAGAAACATGCTTGGGATCACGCTCTGGGGGAGAGATGCTACGATAACTTAGTTAAAAGAAAGACAGCACATTTACTTGAGGTTACTAGCTCAATCTGACATTTCTTTACTGCACTGAGTTGACTCAAACAGTTATGTCACGCTAAAAACGTTTCCGGAAGATACAAATGCCTGGGCCTCAGAACAGCTTGAATAGTAAACTACTAATCTACACAGCCAGGCTGGGGGTGTGGAGAACAAATCCAATGCACCCAGAGCCACCACTCCAGAAGGCTTGAGGTCCAGCCCCTAAACAGTCAAATGGCATCGCCAGCCAGAAACTACCGACTCTGGAGACATCGGTATCCAGCATGGGTTGGGGAAGACATCACCAGCTGCACTACAGAGTTGGAAAATGCAGCTCAAAGCCACTCATCCAAGTTCCCAACAAGGAGAGAAGGCATGTTTATACAGTACCTCCTAGCAAGGGATCGACAGTTATTAAGGCTGAAATGTCACAAACAAGCCCAAGGGGCTCTTCACTGTGCATTGCTCAAGAATTGCCTGGCCCACCCCGATCAGCTCCTAAGGCCTGAACGTTCCTCTGTGTGGGACAGCTGCGACACTCTTCTGATGCCACCCACATTCTGAGCTCCCTGGGGTGGCGAAATCTGTAACTGCGCTGCCCCAGCAGGCTGGGGAGTTGTTAGCAATGAGCCCCCAGCTCTAGATGGCAGTGATGAGGGCCCTTCCTGGCAGAGTACTGGGATCCCATAAGCTGAAGACCCCCCGCATGGCCCTCAAGAGAGGGAATGTGGAGGGATGAGTCACCCTGCTCTGCCCTCCCGCAGAGAAAGGGAATAAGGAACAGAGTTTCGGATTCCATCCCAGTCTTTATTTTCCCCTCTACCTCCTGCAGAGACCCCAGTCCTCATCTCCCTTTGACCCCCGCAGAAGAGTCAGTGATTGCTGTAGGGCAGAGAGAGGGACAGTGGCAGTGAGCTCCCAGCATCACTCCTCACATCACCACCTCCAGATTCTCTCCGGGCTGATTAAACCTGGGGTGTATCTGACGGGAAGGGCTGCCTGAGACTTACACATGACAATTAGGGGCAATGTGAGAGCCCAGGCCCTAGCTAGTTGGACCAGGTGCTGAGGAGGATGGGGGCCCCCAATACTCCTCCAGCAGGCCCCACCTATCCCTGTGTACTGATGTGAAAGGAGGCCTCTGTACCAAGCAAGGGATGTGCTGCCCCTACCCAACCTCCCAAGTCCTTTGTAGGCACAAAGACAGGATCAATTTGCCCCCAAGGCCCTGATGCTTGTCTGCTCATGAGTAAAGTTAAGGATACATCTAAGTTTCTGCAGGACTGAGCTCTAGGTGAGGAAGCGTGGGGTTGCTCAAGAATGGGATTTCTAATCAAACCGAACCATGTACAGTACTAATGATTTCAGATGCTCTCGAGGCTTTTTAGCGAATACTATGGCTTACAAGGTCTCACCTTTGCCCCAGATGTTAAAACAACAGTATCTACACAATAGACACATGAACTTAGAATACTATAAAACAGCATTTCCTCACGTCTTGTATCTTGCCAGTGCTGTCTGAGTACAAAATGAAAATACAGTAATACAAATATGTGGATATTTAAGAATTTAAAATTTTAAATAAGCAGCTTTTTAAATTAGTCAATATAGGCAGCACCAAAGCATTCTGAGTTATACTGTCTACATACCGCAAATCTGATCGCAATACTTCATAATACAAAGTAACAGGCATGCTAGTGCAATTGGAAATGAAATAACTATAACGGGGATAAGAAAGAGAACTAAACTAGTACAAGTAAAATATAAACAACCCAAAGAAGCTTGCAAGGCCACTTTGCATAATACTGTAAGTCAGCAAGTGTAGGCTGCTTTCATACTAGTTATGTTCATTCAGGTTTCTTTCTAGAATTGTTTAACATTTGTACACAGATAGAAAAAAATGTTACTGAAAGAAACCAATGACAGCTAAATGTAACAGTTACAAACTACTGTGTATCTACATATTAAGAAAGTATGCAGTGTTTGTACATAAAATATTCCATGATAGTTTGTCCAGTCTTGGAGCTTAGCAGATATACCTTGCTTATTTTTTAAGGAACATGGGAGGGTCAAACAACCATTCATAATCATTTTTTCCTGCAAGAAAACTTTCTTGGCTTTACTTTAAATATTTAAAACCTGATAAAAGCAGAGCCTTTAAAGGGTGCAGGAGCTTTAACATATGAATGATCAGAAAGGTACATTTATGACCTCATTAAGACTAGCTGTTATCTAGCTTAGCAAATGGAACTGTAGCAGAAGGTTGTGTGTTAATAATCAGAATGAAGTAGTCAAAGTGGGTAGACAGAAAGTAAAACGGAGAGCAGAAAGGGAACTGTGTCAATTTACCAAATACTCTCTCAGGAATTCTGAATACTGGCTTTTCCCCTGCCCCAGTCTCCTGGGGAGACTTTATTTTGCAGGGGAGGGAAAAGGTGCAAGAGGGAGATGGTAAAGCCACTCCCCAAGATGGCAAGCTTCTTTGCAAGTGGATCTCTCTCTTTGAAATCAGATGCCATGAGTCTTAAGTGGCAGAACTGGTTAAGTTTTGGGTTATGCAGTCTGGACAGAAAAGTCATGCACTGAACAGTCACTGTTTGATAAATAATGCTGCAGGTCATGCAATCACATCACTGCAAATAAAAAAAAATAAAGAAGAAAGTTAAAAAGAAGCCAACATTTCATTACTGTTAAAAATGAAAACAGAACATGTATTTTCTAAGCAGTTTAGTAAAGCTGTGTCAAGTTTAGTTCAGCGAGGTCAAGGGGCTTCAACTGTTATTTTATTGAGGTGACTAAAAGCATTCACAATTTGTGTAATGTGCTAACAGCTGAATGGAAGAACAAAAGCTAGTCTTGGTTTAGACCAGCGCTGTCACCTGGGATGGGGGGACTAGGAGGAGAGGTGTTTGTCCCTAGCCTTCCCCCCAAGCTTTTTGCATTTGGTCAACAATCCACAGGCCATGGAGCTGGGGATGGCTGTGGCCTGCCCACTTTTAAGCAGTGGTCCTATGCTAGAACAGTACGACTGCTGCCAGAGTGGTCCAGAGCATCACTCCAACTGCATGGTGCCAGCGCTACCAGGCTGCGACTCCACACAGACAGAGGTGACTGGGCCTTGGCACATGGGGTGGGAGTTTAAGGGAATCTGTTGAGAAAGCGAGTACTGGCAGCACAGGCTTATGCACAGTGTGGGTAAGAGAGAGGGGATACTCTGCAGCTGAGGAAGACTTGGGGTGGGGTGGGGTGAAGAGACAAGCAGTGACTGGAACAGGGTCACTGCTGGGGTGGGGCTGGAATTGCACCCTTCCCCCCCTCCAAAAATATCTGAATTTGGCATCACTGGTTTAGACATCCTAAAAGGGAGTCTTGTACAACTCCTAGTAACAGAGCAAGGCTCAGATCCCCAAAGGCATTTAGGCACCTAATTCAAATCAATAAATACCTTTGGGGATCTGCACCCAAGTGGCTCTACCCAACACCTTAGTGCAGAATGAGCTTGGCATCTGTCTGCCGAGGCAAGGAATAGTTATGAAATTGGCCTCCACAACTTTCATTCATTCTTGCTGCCTGTCATCACAGTCAGTAAAAAAAACTGTTTCCAGAAGTAAAAAGGTGCCTCTGTCACATCATATGTTTTAACCATTGAAAAAGGCAATGGAGTTATAATTTCCATTCTCATCTGTGAGAAATTCCACATAGAGTTACAAGATAAAAACACTGATGATTAAGCATTAGTTTTTGATTAACTGCACCAAAGCAAGCCTGTGTTTGATGCCTAACAAGCACATCCCGTCACATTCGTTTTACATTAAACAAGCTTTAACCATTTGATGTAAAATAAGTTTTTGATCAAAAGCAAATTTTAGCTATTACTACAGAAATATGCAGAATAGGAAAGAGACTTCTTTCTAGTGCCCGCTCATTCTGATTTTCAATAATTCCAGCACAATGTAAACAGCAAATGCTCTCATCTGATAGAAGACATGCTCTGTGAATTTGTTTTTTCCCTTCTAAGAATTGCCCTGATCAGTAGCTGATTCTAATAATGCTTTTTGTGGCAGGAAAATCTGGATTGAATTTATTAGAGAAAATATTTGTATGACTAAATGTTAAGACATTTCTTTCGAAAGTTATAACTACAGCACAAGTCCTGTAGCTGATGATTTAATTCTGCGGAAGCCAAAAGAATACAGTAACTCAAGTTGCTGCACATTATACAAGTGTACTCTTTCAAATTTCTGTAACAACAAAATGACCTTACTGTGCGCCTCTCTTCTCACCTGTTTCCTCCTAACCAGAATACTTTTTATTTAGGAGAGTTGGAAAGTGAACACAACAGAGAGAACAGACTGTAACAAATCAAGTGAAATAAAATCAAGAATGCATTAAATGAACACATTCAAAGCAGAATCCTAATAAAGTGTGTTTTGAATAACACATCCCTTGGATGAGGTGCATTGTTATCCACTCAAGCACTGCTAAACGAGCATGCGCACTGGGGTGTGGATGATTGGAAATAATAAAATGAACAATTAATTTTAGTAATGCCATAAAAAGTTAAAATGTTAAAGCTGAGATCAGAGTTTGCTTCTTTAAATGGAAAATCCTGTTTTTTACTCTCATCAGAATGTGAGATAGTGCCAATCTGCTTGTCCAACAGGACAAAGTGAAATATAGAGGTACACAGCTAATGCACATTAGCAGAATGGAGACAACAATGTACTCTTCAAGGTGTTTGTGGGAGTCTGGCCAAGAACGTTATAGAATACGCTATGGTCCTACAGAGGGAGAGATGCCATTGCCCTTCTGGCTAGAACAGCGCATGTTTTATTACTAGACAAGAATCTGCTTCTTCTTCTTCAACAACTTCTTCTCGAAAACATTTCAACAGCAGGGAACTTTTCAATCATTTTAACAGCAGCTTGTTTTTGCAGCACCGTTTTAGAAGACCGGAGAAATCCAAGCTATAAGGGCATATAATTAGCTGCTGGAAAGTGTCCTTGTTCCAGCTAGGAAGGAGCGATGATGATTTCCAGCAGTTGAGGACGAAGTGGTTACATACCTGTAACTGGAGGTTACATCCAATGGGGGTGGGAAAGTCCTCATCAGGCCTTTCCAGAATTAAGTGGTTAGCGAGTGTGTGAAAATAGAGTTGCCCTCTATAGGGGGATGTAACACACTAACAGCTGCCAAGTGGACTTGCATGGAACTGAGGGACAGGCCTGATGTCTTTAAAGATAAGATATAGTCTAGGATGAGCGGAATACCCATAGTTTTTGGTAGAATGCTGTGTCCAGGATGAGAAGCACTTCCAGTAGATTGGTAAAATTTCCTAGTTGAGTTCTTTCTGCTATAAGAGAGAATGTCTAGCATGGCCGAGGAGCACACCCATTCTAGGGCTGACGTCCATCCAAATACCATGCCCTGAGGTGAACTTTAGTGGGTTGGAGTGTCTGATCCTGCCATTGCACTGGCCCAGGAGCACAGGGAATATTGGGAGAGGAAATAGGGAGGGGGTGAGCAACAGGCACAGGAGGTTGGGGAACCAAACTGTCTGGGCCAGAAAGGGGCGATCAGGATAACTGTTGCCCTGTCCTGTCTGTTCTTGAGTAGCATTCGTGGCAGAAGTGGTAGCAGGAGGAAGGCATAGTTGAACTGGTATGACCAGGAAAGGAGTGGTAACTGAGGGGTCCTCTGGAACAATATGTGACACACTTGTTGTTGACCTGGGAAGTGAACAGATTCCTGGTTGGGGTCCCCCATTGCGTGAAAATGTTGTGAAGCACAGTGTCATGAAGTTCTCACTCATGGTCGATTGTAAAGTGTCTGCTGAGGGAGTCTGTGAGCACATTTTGCATCCCCAAAAGGTAGGCTGCAGATAGGGTGATCTGATTCTTGCTGCACCAGTTCCAGAGATTGATTGCTTCTGTACACAGGGAGGCAGATCTCGCTTGTTTGCTGATGTAGAAGACCACTGTAGTTTTGTCTACATTATGAGCACATTGTGAAAGTGGATGAAAGGAAAAAGGGACTCGCACACCTTCCGTGCCACCCATAGTTCCAGGACATTGATGTTCATTCTGGACTTTCGAGAGGTCCACATTCCCTGTGTCGTGTGGTTGCCCATATGTAGAGATGCATCCATAATGACTGTCTTGTCTGGTGGCGAGGGGAGAAAGGGAACCTCTACATATATGTGATGAGGATTTGTCCATCACAGGAGGGAAGACAGCACCTTGATGGGAATGGTCAGCATGAGGTTCAAGGAATGGTGGCTTGGGGATCAAACCGACTGTAGCCATTCCTGAAGGCAATGAAGGCGTAGTCTTGCAAATGGAGTGACGAAGTTGCATGAGGCCACATGGCCAAGGAGGGACTAACATGTTTTGACCTTTACCCCAGAGCTGCTCGTGACATGAACTATGATATCATTCATGGTCTGGAATCTGTTTGTGGGCAACTACGCCTTTGTAGTGAGAATTCAAGGTTGCCCTGATGAAATTCAAAGTTTGCGCAGGGGTAAGAACAGATTTTTCAATATTCACACTGACCCCCAGTGAGAAAAGGAGATGGATCATCATAGAGATTGACAAAGGCTTCATGGCAAGATTTGACAGCGAGGCATCAGTCATCAACGTAAGGGAAGACAAGGAGGCCATAATATCTGACGTGAGCTACTACCATGGACAAAACCTTGGTAAAGACTCTGGGGGTCGTGGCTATTCCAAAGGGTAGAACTCTGTATTGGAAATGGTCAGAGCCCACCGAAAATCTGATAAATCCTCTGTGGGTGGGATGAACTATTTACGGCTAAAATAATGTTATTTTTCAGAATGATGTCAGAGCTGAGGACACTAAAGGTTGCAGTGTCAACTGGGAAGCATTGATGGCATACTCTCCCTTTTGGCTTCTGTGTCCCATTGCAATTTGTCATCCATCACTCCTACACTATGCCTTTCCCAAGGATTTGCATCCAGTGAGTATGTGCTTTGGATATATTTTCTCTAGATTTATTAGCTTGCATGTTTCCATGTTGAATCCCATTTCATTATCTTCCTTGTTCCTACTTCTAATGGTTTTTCCTTCCCCACTGGTGTTTCCAACACTTCCCCACATTTGGTTCTCTACAAATGTATTAATAATACTTTGCATTTATATAGCTCCTTCAATCTAAGGATCTTGAGATACTTGATCACTTTATAAATATTCTGCCTCACCACGTTCTTCACTTCTCATCCCAGGTTCTCACTGAAGTTGATAAATGAAAGCAGGCATAACCCCAATCCCAATAAAACTCTACTGGACAGCCCCCGCCCTCATCCAGAAATACAGTGATCCATTTCTCTTTGCTTACTAGCCCCTCAGTTTTAGGCTTAAAAAGACAGTGCTCATACACAAAAGCCAATTAATTGTTTAGTTAAGAGTTCATGAAAATCTATATAAAATGTTTTACTAAAGTCTAGTTAAATTAAATTGAAATTCTGTTGCTTTCCTTGCATCTAATAATATTGTAATTCCATAAATACATTATCTGGTTTCTTTGTGATTATATCTTTTAAACCATGCTTGCTTATTGATCACGGAGCTACTATGATCTCAGCGCTTTGTTCTCTTAAAATTTATGCCATTAGAGGCATTCAAGTTACACTTGCAGGATAGCAATTGTTAGGCAAGAGCTTGCTTTCTTTTGTAAGATGAGTGCCACGTTTAGTTTACTCATCTTTTCTATTACTAGCTCCCTGTGTAATTATTTCTGTCACAGCAATTCAGATCTTTGGCATTTTTGTTACCATGCCATTTTATAACAGTGACAGTGTAGGACAGGTTTTTCATAATGCTGATAAATTAGCAAGACATGGAAGCATAGAGGCTGAATAATAAGCAGTTTCTGAACTGTGGGCAGCACTGATTCCTCCAGGGAGAGATCACCTGAGTTTTGAAGTAGCTGCACTCTATAAGTGCGTTTTTAATGGTGGCCCTAAAACTGGCACCACAAAAGCAAAGATAATTGTCATGAGGATCCACAGCTGGAAGAAAAGGCTGAAACTTCCACTTTTTGAAGATGAAAATAGCTATTTCTCCCTAACTGTAACCTTCAGCTTCTGTTCAAAAAATGTTCCCATGCCTAACTACAAAACACGCCAGCACCTAGCAGTAAATAAGGCTGCAACCAAATCCGAATGATTTCCCGGTTGCCCCAGCTCTTCCTCTATAAGTAACACTTTCATTTTGTCTGGACAGTGCTTCAACCAGCTGTCTCAAACCCACTTTGAAATCTGAGGCAACAGAACTGCACTGGGAGAGAATTCCTGTGATCTCATGAGATGGGGGTTTACTTTAAATTGTGGTATCAGGGTATGCTTCCTTTTGTCAGTTCTCGAAGTGGCTTCATATACACAATGAACAGCAGCAGAGACAATCTCTAATTCTCCATTAGCACCTACCAATGCTCAGAACCACTTTAGAGCAACCCCATTATCTCAGCTAGTCTCTTCAAATGGGGAGTGAAAACCTGGCCCCACCGAGATCAGTGGCAAAATGCCCCTACATTTCAAAAGGGTCAGCCTCTCTCCTAGACTGTAGAGCATTTGTCATGAATGGTTTCTGATCCGTCAGCTGTTTTTCATATCAAACCATTAGATTGCCTTGAATCCACTGTTAGGTGTTAATTTGGTGTCCCATAGGATCGTGCAGTTTGGGAAACAATGCATACGGCTTTTAGCAGAGTTTTTGAGGGCTTTCTAGGCTACTGTTATTTGTTAAATGTCACCATCTGTTCAAATCAATGACTGGATAATTTTTAAAATGACTCTCATGTCTCAATCTCCAGTGAAAACATTAAAGTCATGAATGGAAACACAAGAGAAGCATTCAAATTCTTCAGGTATGGTGCTGGTTGCAGAGTGAATCTCCAGAGATCTATCACGCCAAATGGGAAAAATCTGAGGTTGGCATGGCTGAAAAAGACAATCTTACTCTCATGGGAAAAAAGCCCTTTTCTAGAGTTTCTTCTTTAGTCAGCTGTAAGTCAAAAACTTAAATCAGTGCCAGCAGCCCAGGTGTTCAGTATTCTACTTCATATGGTGCACAAATTGCAGTGAAAATCTTACAAAGAAAAACACACTGCTCCTTGGAGTTTTATACCTTCGAACAGATGCTTGTATCTTCCTTCTTTTTTCAGCTGAGGAAAAAAATCCTCTTATTTTCACCTAGTATTGGCTGCAGAGTCACTAACAAGCTTCAAATGCCTTCCTGAGTTCCATACAGGGAAGAAATGTCAACTGCTCATGCTTGAGGAGCTCCATTGCCAAGGACCCACAACACCCAACTAGGATCTGAAATAAAATTGCTGAGAAGCCTTCCAATTCCCTGAAAGTGGCAGCCACTGGCCTATATATTCCAACACTTGTTGCTTGTTTTAGGGGCTTAGTGTCGTTAGTAGACATGAGGTCGAGGTGTTTCTGGCTCAGTCAGGATTTGCCTGTTGAGATGTGATGGGCTCACATATCCAGGCACACCAGATTGTGCCAAACTATATCTATTTTTAATGAGAAAAGGCAGGTAGGCAGGAGAAGTGATTTTATTCCCAACAGTGAAGTGGGCAAGTCTTAACTAGGATCAACTTGGCTCAAGCCATCATTAATCTAATTCCTCAGTCTCATGACCATTAGATTCACCTTTTCAGTTTAAAGTGAAAAATCACATGCAAGCTTCAGCCAGTGCAATAATTTTAAGGAAGGGTTGTTGAAAGTCATTTTGCTATCAAGTGCAAGTGAGCTCATTTTAGATCTTGCTGAGAAGAGGCTTCACCAAGAGTAGTCTAGTTCTCTGAAACACTGTAGATCAGGGCTCTCAACCTTTTTCTTTGTGATGCTCCCCATGGCCCACCTGTGTCACAGTAACTGTTTTTCTGCATATAAAAGGCAGGTTTGGAATTAGGGGGTGAGCAGGGCAATTGCCTGGGGCCCCATGCCACAGGGTCTCCCACGAAACTACATTGCTCAGGCTTCAGCCCTGGGTGGCAGAGCTCAGGGCCCTGGTCTTAGGTGAGCAGGACTTTCTACTGTGGGCCCAGTGAGTCTAATGCTGGCCCTGCTTGGGGGCTCAAGGGGCCCCGGACCCCTGGTTGAGAACCACTGCTGTAGATGACACCATAGGTATGTGACTGCCTAAGTCCTCATATATAATAATTTTGGGGATACCTAATTATTTTAATGACAGACTTATTGTAAAACATAAAAGGCAAAATTCAATTCAATTTACACCCATGCAAACCTACTTGAAGTCAGATTTAAGTATTTGGACCTATGAGTGCAAAAAAGATTTTCCTCCCAATCCTCTCCAAGAGTAAAAGTAAAGAGAAAAATGCTCAATCAAAGGCATCAGATCCAGGTGCTGTTTTCAGTGTGTTTCATAGAAAGTGAAAAATTGGAAAGACACATTCAGGGTATTCTTCCTCAGAGTCACTGTCTAAAGGGAGTGGTGAGAAAGTATAATCTAACTACTACATCTATGCCAAAGCATCAAAGCCATTAAAAAAGAACCATTACAAATCAAGCAGGAAGCTGCCAAGTGGACAATCTGATGTAGACTAATATTGGAAATGCGGAAATCATTTGAATGCATCTTAGTCACTCCATGTTAAGGAGATACTAGAAAGGGCAGGCAGAGTAGTTCTAAACAGGATTTTAAAAATTCACCCTTCGATACACAAAAGAATGTAAAGTTGCTATTAATAGCTCAGTGGTTTGAGCATTGACCTGCTAAACCCAGGGTTGACAGCTCAATCCCTGAGGGGACCATTTGGGGATTGGTCCTGCTTTGAGCAGGGGGTTAAACTAGATGATCTCCTTAAGGTCCCTAATATTCTAATAGAACCCATTGGACTAGAAAACCACTAGCAATTTTTGTTGAAGTGAATGTAGAAATTATTTTAGTCATCTACTGGTGACACTAGTATTGCAAAGGATTCTCATTTGCTTAATATCAAGAAGGATACAGTGAAAAAATAATTGGCAATTTCCTATTTGTGTTATTTTCATTTTAAAATGTTTATAAATGTGTATTTCTATATGAGACTTCTCTTTTGTGCTACACTTTAGCTAAAAGTTAATTTTACAATCAGTTTGTTACTGTTTATATAGCACTTTCAAAAATGTAAAGCATTACACAAGTGCTAAGTATTATTAGGAAAAAATTGGACTGTTAATATTCTTCTTTATTATGTATCTAGTATCACATGCATGGCACTTTACAAGCTTGAATCCACACATGTCCTTGAATATAAAAGAAGTTAAGTTCCAACTGCTTGACAGCACTGTAAAGTAGTAGTCTCAGTCTGGAATCCTGTGGACTTGCTTGTGCATCAGACCGTTTGCTTTTATTTTATTTAATACAAAGCTTACAGAAAGAAGGTGCCTGCCTGACATTGCCACAGTTGTTAGGAACCCCAGAAAGGGCTCGTATGGACTACTCAGCTCTTCTGTCATAATCAGCTAAAAATGCTGCTGCCAAGAAGGGCTGTTTACCTTTTGCAGGAATGCAAATTAGTTCTCCCATCAGGGAAGTAACGTTTTTAGGTGAGCAGGGCAGTATGGTATGTATACTTTATTTAGTACCAATTTATGGTATTAGGAATAGTGATGGCAGTTTTCATATAAACTTATAATTATCCACAACAGCAGCAAAATATAGACTCAGTGTTAGTCTCTGCGTTTCCTATCTACACAGTGTCCTCTGTAAAAGCAGCATACGACTCAACAGGATAGTACAGATTTCACTCAGACAGAACTATGGGAGGCACCTCAGATAGTGTCTGATCTTGTGGGGAAAAGGAAGAGAAAGGCCAAAATAAAAAAAATAAAAAAAGGAGACCTGAGGAACGTGAGACAAAAACCCAGTGGCAACAAAGAGGGGGAGAAGGAGCCAGAAAAGAAAGAGAGAGAGAGAGAGAAAAGCAAGTTGTTTAATTTTAGGATGGAAATTGTATCGGAGTTTCTTCCGGATACCCATCTAATTAACAGTAATCTTAACCTGACTTAGTAACTTGGAGACAGAGCCTCCCCATTACAATCTGGGAATCCCCTTCATTCACAAGTAGATTTTGGCAGATGGTGGTGCAAAGGAAGAGCCTGACAGACAAAAATAAAAATAAAGCCTTAAATATTCTTGGGTTCCTTCCTAGGGGCTGAAAAATGCTGTAAATACTTATTCAAGGAGACTGACTAACTCTTGCTCCCTTACACACACAGTACACACAAAGGTTCCTAGAGTGACCAGTCTGAACTCCACAAAAGATGTGTCTGGATAATCATATTGCTAGATGGTGCTTATGAAACTTGTCGCTTTAGCATTTTGTTTCTCAACAAAATACAGGAAGGCAAACATCAGTTTATGCCTGAACTGCCTTTACATTGTTAGCTTTATACATACTACAGGAGATATTTTTCTTACTTAACCTAATTTTAGGCACAGTACAGAGGGCAGACAACAGCTATGAAGTCTTTTTAATCACTACTCTACATATAACACTACTAAACAGTTATTTCTATGTCTTTGGAATAAAAGAAAACACATTTTGCTCATGGACTTCAGAAGATGTTCTTTGTATTGCTGGGACAATCAGGGTCAAAATAAATGCTTTCAACATATTTAATGGCTATTTTTAACATGGATTAGGTATGAACAGTTGGATGTGCTCTGGAATAAACAGCACTTACAAATGTCACTGTCTTTGAATCCATGTGTACTGATCCTTCAGAGTCCTTTGACCATTTTAACCCAAAAGGTTAGATTAAAATATACCTTGGGATGCTTAAAAAAGCCAACGTGAGCTACTTTTGAAGGGATTTATAGGAAGGAAAGTCCTGCATTGGGCAAGAGATTAAAATAATTGTACAAAATTTAAACTTAGAAACTAGATTGTATGCACACCATATTAGGAGCAAGATTTATGTTGAAGGTGATGTCACAAAACACACAAACACGAAGCTGCCCTACTAGTAAATCCATAAAGGCTGATCCTATGAGGTGCTAGGTGTTGAGCATCTTCAACTCTTCAAGAAGTTACTGGGAGTTTAGGGCATTCAGAACTCTCAGAAATACTCAGCACTTTGTTGGGGGATCTGTCCTAAATTAATATCAGCAGTGAGAACCACTCACTTGTCTTACCAATCAAAGTGAAGATGCAGCGAAGATGCTACATATATATGGACAGGTATGTGTTAAAAGAATTAGACTACAAACAGCCAGCTTTCAATAAAGTCAGCAACAAACTTGCCTAAGTGCACGGCTACCATTAGTAAGGCAATTGATATAATCATCCTCCTAATTAGCATATTAAGATAAGTCCTTCAGCGGTGGATGACAATTTGAATACATTAACCTCAACAATATTCAGCTGGACCTTGATCCTTGATGTATGGTTAGTCCATCATTACAAGGCTTTAAAATAAATGCCTTCTTTTAAATCAGTGATGCTGTAGCACATTAAAGCACTCCAAATATTTCTTGATTTTTCTTTTTGGACATAACCAACCAACCGGAGTGGGGAGAACAATCTGAAACATTTCAACTGTGGCAGCAAACAATAGACGATACCAGTGGAGAAATAAAAGCAGATCTGAAGCCTTTTAAGAGAAAAAGAATGAAAGAATGGTCTCCAAATCATCCTACTTCCCTATTAAATGCCAAGAACAGGAGGAACCTCTTCATATGAAAGGAGAAACTCATTTCTCTTCTGTAAACATTCCAAATCAGGTGTCACAGGATGTAGCTACATTCTGTGACATCTGAGTTTCCATTTACCACTTGTCTGTGGTGGCGGTGTTCCCCCCCCCCCCCCACAAGAAACATGTTTTATAACAATTTTATGCAGCAATTTTGCATTTCCTATAAATTTTGCATTTCCTATAAAGGATTTTCAGCAATGTTAAACACTGATTACTACATAGTAAAAAGGAGACTAATTCCCTTTCAATGAAAAGAGTTATAAAGGATAGTAACACACATAGGTACATGTATACCATTTGTGACAGAAAATTTATGTTTGCTACATAGCCTATGTCAGACATTAGGTAAGAGATGACAACTTCATACGAATTTAAAAACTCCATTATAATACAGCACTCCTCTGGATGTTTTCAAAATTTTGGCACATTTAAAGAGAGAGAAAGACGACGACTCCAAAAAAATAAGAATGAATGGCATTAAAACAATGAGAAATCATAATAAAACCCCTTCCTGAAATGAGAAATAACAGTGGTAACAAGGAATAAAGATAGAGAAAGGATGCTAGTTGCATTTCCTGAAACGTCACATGGAACAAAGTATGCCTGGATCACAGGGTTGATTCCTTTCTAAAGGCCAGGCTTCTCTACCTTGCTGTAGCTGGTTGGACATGACCAGGGTAAGATCTCCTTGTGCTGGTGGCTTGCCTTTGTCTAGCCAGGAAGGACTGTCCGGAGCCTGTACTAGCCAGTCTATCTTCTGCTGCTTTTTTATGCAGAGTCATTCCCTATGAATAAAGACAAACTCGTTAGTGAATATTAGTGCATACTACTCAATATCTTGTCCATTTACCACTTGTCTTTCCTTTGCGTTATCAGCACATTCTAACCTGTTTGGGTCTTTTACATTTTGCCAGAGAATTGTGTGAACAATGTGTATTTTTGCAAGTGTAAAAAGGCGGCTTTACTTTCAGAGTTTGTAGTAATCATGCAAAAAGGTTTCAAGGATAGTAAGTTATGCCCTCCCACACTTGAGCATGCTTTTCTGCATGCAACCATACATTGCCTGGGAACTCCTCTTTTTTTTTTTTTAAGTTATTTTCAGATAAAATTAAGGTGCATCTCTCAACTTTTAGAAATGCATTTCTCACATGTAAATATCAGCATATTATAAATGGCAGGAATTTGTTCTGAGAGAAAACACAAATATGTTTGCTGTTGCTGGTTGCAGCAGGAGCTAATTGGCCATGCTGTCTCCTGACTGTTGATTGACTGGGAGAGATGAAAAATTAAAATTCCTGACAGCAGGAGCTCAGACAGTCCAAACTGAGAGAAGCAGAAGACAGAGACACTGTCCTGGGCAGTGGAGAAGAACAGAGACCTAACCTGGAAGGAAGAAGCAGCTGAAGCTATAGCCACCCGTCTGGACCAGCTGAACTAGCAGCATTCCCACTTGGGCCTTGTCTGTACCAGCAAACCATCCCAGGGCAGACTCAGCTTATACCAGCCGAAGAGTTCTTTTGCCAGTATGCTTTATACCAGTCCCTAAACAAAATAAACCGTATCAGCAAAAGCACTTTTTTGCTGGTCTAACTGCATCTCCACTAGGCCTTCTGCTAGCATAGTTATGCTGGTTAGGAATCTGACTTTTTCACTCTCCCAACAGGCATAGCTATGCCGGAAAACTTTAAAGTGTAGACAAGGGCTGAGAAACAAGGAGGCTTAAAGGGACTCGGTCATTTCAGAGAAAAAAAGAGCAAGAGAAACTTGTGAGTGTACCAGGAAAAAGAGCATTGTTATTTCCATGCTGCTGTGACTATATACAGGCCTTCATAAACTCATGCCACACAATATCTTTAGCACATGGAATTTACAAACCATAATATATGATATAACAGGCAACACTCTGAACACAAATGGGGAGGGGAGGTCTAGCAGTTTAAATACAGGATTTGGAATCAGGGATTCCCGGGTTCAACATCCAGCTGTCACTCACTTGCTGTGTGACTTGGGAAAAGTCAATACCTTTCTGTCTCCGACTCTAAAATGAGAATGGTAATTCCCTCCCTCAGAGGGGTTTTGTGAGGATTAATGGGATGATGTTTTTAAGAACATGAGAATGGCCATACTGGGTCAGACCAAAGGTCCATCTACCCCAGCATCCTGTCTTCTGATGCCAGGTGCCCCAGAGGGAATGAACAGAACAGGTAATCATCCAGTGATCCATCCCGTCGTCCATTCCCAGCTTCTGGCAAACAGAGGCTGGGGACACCATCCCTGCCCACAGGGTGACCAGACAGCAAGTGTGAAAAATCGGGACGGGGTGGTGGTGGTGGTGGTGGTGGTAATAGGAGCCTATATAAGAAAAAGACCCCAAAATTGGGACTATCCCTATAAAATCAGGACATCTGGTCACCCTACCTGCCCATCCTGACTAATAGTCATTGATGGACCTATCCTCCATGAACTTACCTAGTTCTTTTTTGAACCCTGTTATAGTCTTGGCCTTCAAAAATTGTAAATTGTTTTGAATGTGTGAAGTGCTATTCAAGTATGTCATGAGATGAGAACTCATTTGTTTATCCTTAACCATAGGATTGTGAATGTTTGTATGACAGAGGGTTTTCAAGCTCATGTCGCATAGAGGAGAAAATTCCTGTCACTACAATGGACTGAGCCTTCCCCATCTAGTTTGCTGACTTTGATAATCTGAGGGTATTTGATGTACAGACTCTTTCACTGGTTTTCTGGTCAGCTGCACTGCTCTGTGGGGAGTTCACATGCACATTGTTCCCCAGGCCTGCAAATAGCATATTGATGAGTCAAGGAACAAGGGAAGAGGAAGCAGGCAAGCACATGCACAGAAAAGATGGGAAAGTGAGTGGGCTCGAGGATGTTCGGTGCTGTCACTCTCTACAAGAGCCTTTGAATACTGCAGGCGAGCAGAAAAATCCTTAGAAGTACAAAGGAGTTTTTACAAAACTATTTCAGACCACACTATTTAAAAGGTGATCTGTTGGGGACTGGAAAAATACAAAATGATGCAATTAAAAAAAATTAAAGTGGTCATTGTCCCATTAAATGTTAATTGGATGTTTTATTTCTAAGTGAGTAGGCATAACATTAGGAAATTATGCAAAGTCATCTGAAATTGCTTTCCCATACCAAAGGTTCAAATGATCAAGCTAGGAATGGTGGAGCATTGTTTCTAATTTTCCATTAATGAACATAAGAGAGGGAGCATATTGACCATCAGGCTTCTTAAGGGAAGGGACCTGGGAGGGATTCAAGCTCCATTTTGGGACATCAACATATCACAAGGGTCAGAAATTCCATCTATCAGGAGGGTGGTTCTGAAGGGGCCATGCCCTCTGTCATGCATAACTCTGGTTCACTCAGGGTGAAATACACCCCCATGCAAAGAGCTGGCAAAAGCACGTGGCCCTACTTTACGCTGTACTTTGAGGATGTTAAGTGGTGCATCAGCCTTGCGCTGGCTCTGTGCATGTTCCCCGAGACATTCCTTTTATATACTTCAGGGGACAGCTTCATATTTTGGAAGGAGGGAGTGTTGTTTTTACCTGTATAACCACCATTACTGTACTCTGGTTAAATTCCCCTTTGGTGTTCTCAAATATGGTTCTCTGTGCTATGTTTGGAGAAACTGATTAAATGGAGAAACCATTTCTGATTAACAAAACAAATTATGCATAACTTGGCTAAGAGCCATGGTAGGAGACCATAAGAGTCGATAACCAGTGCTTAGAGCCTCTTGCAAAGACATTTTAATGAAGTATAAATAAATACACTGAAGGTTGTGAGCAGCCAAGGAAGGAAAACCAGCTTGACTTTTATATTGCAAACTCATGTTTAACCTGATTTCTGTTATCACCATGATCTCTTTCAGCATTTTGTGTCTCTACTTTAAATTATGGAAAGCATAGCTAGAAGGTAACGGCACATGGTTTATTTATTTATATTTTTTAGTGTTGACTTGTTTATCGATTACTGAGACAAATTCACTCATCTGTCTGTGTGCGGACAGGACAGGTTTTTTTTTAACAACTATACTGTAATTAGATGAAAAGGGCTCGGGATAAATGCCACACAAACCACACTAACAAAGACTGACAATTGTAACCCTAATACAGTTTGGAGCATCTTACCATATTGTACCAGGCACTCACAATAAATTTCTCCTCCATCTCTCTTTGAGTCTTTGTTTTCTCATACTCTTTCTGGGGGGGAGAAGAAAAACAAAAAGAGCATAAATTTAAAGCTGTATGACAAGAATGGATAATATGTATTAGACAGACACCGTTTGAACCCCAAACACCTGGATTCATAGATTCCAAGACCAAAAGGGACCATTGTGACCTCCTGTGTAACACAAGCCTGAGCACTTCCCCAAAACAATTCCTACAGCATATCTAGCAAACATGGAAAAAATCTGGAAAACCTAGAACAAGAGAGAGAAAATGTGCAGATTGTTACCTCTAACGAATGAAACATTCGGTCCCGTTCCTGTAGTTGATTTTTCAGAGCCTGAATCTCAGGAGCTGTGCCCTGGTTTTGTTTAGGATCTAAAGTACGGATAACCTGCAAGATGCAAACACAACAGTTCATTTAAGTAAACATCACAAAGCGATCTCATCAAATACATCTAGATAACATAAAAGGCACCAAGCGCCAAGGGATTATAACCATCCAAGATAGGTCTTAAGAAACATTAAAGTCCTTTAAAGTAGGTACTTGTATCTATGTGGGATGGTTTTAAGAAACTTAACACAACACAATGTGAGAAGAACACACTATTCTAAGATGCTGTATCTTTTCATCCAATCACATCCACCCTGCTAGGTTAGTCAGTGGTGGTGAACATCCTGCCACTGCCTGACTTCACCATGTAGGGTGATGTAAACTGAAACCCACTTAAGAGATGCCATAGCATCTGCTCTCTGCTGTCTCTTAAGGGACTCCATCAAAACAAAAAAGCTGCTGGTGGGAGAGAGAAAGCTCGAAGGCTTGATGTCTTGGACTCACGAATACAGAGTCAGAGAGAACTAGTTCTTCTCCAACGTCCAGTGTCACAGAGTGAGGGTGAAGGGTATCCCTCCCTGAAGCCATTCTCCTCAGCGCTAAGGGATACTTGCAGGAAATATTTCCCTCAACCTTCCACCCTGCACTCAAAGACTCCCTCTCACTGGAAGGAAATGGTGGAAGGTGACCATGACTCAGGGACTTGGAGCACCACTGTCAGTTTCTCCTGGTAGCTCTGCTGCAGCCATTAGCAGGAATCCAAGGGGAGTGCCAGTGAAATGAAGAATCCCCATTAAGTTTGATGGGGACATATCGATCTAGGTTCGTATGTGGCACCTACCACAATAGCATCTGAACACCTATAAAAATTGAACTAAAGCAAGAGACTCTCCAGCAAATGGCCCAGATTTCTAATTCCATCCAAGAAAGTTGCTGGAAACTTTTTAACAGTAAACATGCGTGTGGGTGTGTGCTTGTACGTACACAGCCACTTCACTTCCTCCTCCTATATTCTACCTATTTCAGAACTCTGCACAGGTAATGAGGATGAAGTGATGTCCGACGCTGAAATGTCAAATAGAATATGCTGGAACAAAATCATCATTTAAGTTTTAATAAACCTCCTTTAATAGATGATATTCACGCAAGAGTCCTGAAGGAAATTAATAAAGAAGTGGCTGAGCTACTAAGAGACTGTGTACTCAGTCATTAAATCTAGCTACTACTCCAGGTATAATCACTGTATCCATTTTTAAAAAAAGGTTCTAGGGAAGTATCATGGAAATATCAGTAAGCCACAAAAAAGCATAAATTAGTTGAAAAATAATTAAAGCTAGTGTTATAGAAAACTCTTAGATTAACATGCTATGAACAGGACAAATCAGCACAGCTTATGCAAAGCGAAAAGCTTGCCTCTAACTTGTTAGAATGCTTTGAGAGAGTCAGTAACATAATGGATAAAGGAGAAGTGAAAAATATAATTTATTTGGACTTTCAAAAAGCCTTTGAAATCCTTCACAAGGTAAGTCACAAAAGAGGAGAGGTAAACTTCTGTCATGGACTAGAAACTTACTGATGGGTCCTAAATTAATTCTTCTCACTTAGGAAAAAAAACCTAGGCATCATCACGAACAGCTCAATGAAAACATCTATCAGGGCACGCAAAAACACCAACAAGATGTAACCGTTAGGGTGTATTCAGAATAGGAAAGAGAAGAATAGTGAAAATACCATACTACCAATATAAACCTGATGGCATAGCCACCCCTTAACAAGGGGTGATGGCTGAGCGACTGAAGTGCTCAATTACAAACCCAAAGGTTGTGGGTCCGAGTTTCGCTTGATCTCATACTGAAGGGCCGCCTCCAGTTCACCCAGCTGCAAAATGGGTACCTGATCTACAGGATTAGGGATGTAAAAGGCCACAGCAGTCCCTTGTGTACCTTTGGCTATGGAAACTGACATGTCTATAAAACTGTATCAGCCTGATGAGCCACCTGTGGCTTGAGGAAGACACTGATTTTTTATGTCAGTTTTGGGCACCCCATCTTGAAAAGGATATAGCAAAACAGAAAAGGGGTAGAGAAGGGAAAAGAAGTGATTAGAAGCATGGGACAGCTTGCATATGAGGCTGTACTAAAAATCCTTTGTTTTGAGAAGAAATAAATAAAAGGTGACACAATAAAGAGGGATCTAAAGGAATCAATGGCATCGAGAATGGCAGTTGGGTGCCCCTATTTACCCTCTCAAATCAAGAAGAAGGGGAGACCAAAGAAATTAAAATTGATGCATTATTTTTTGAGACTGTGCATATATAATTAACCCATAGAATTCATTGAGGCAAAGAGCTTAATAGAATAAGCTATTTCTATGAATAGTAAGAAAATCATCTCAGTTATAACTGTCATCATAAACATTAAAAAGGGAAATTAACCCTTGTACTTCAGACATAAACCAACCCACTAGCTGACCAAAGTTGGAAAGAACTTTCCCCATGTGGCAGGTTATCACATAATTGTTACCTTACTAGGTGCCACCTGGTGCTGGTCACCGTCAAGGACAGAATACTGGTCTGGGTAAACCACTGGCATAAATGAATATGGTGCTTCCAGTTGGGGGGGTTGGTGTTTGTATAAAAGACAGATAGGTGAAGAGGGGCAGGGGGAAGTTGGTTTGCACAAACATAAATTTGAGGTAGAGGCTTCTGCAGGAAGATAAACTTAATACTATGTAGCATACTGGTATCAAACTGAAAACTACAACAAAACCCACTAATCACCTTCCTCTCCTGTGGTGATTAACATTGTTAGATCTGTTTTATTTATTTTCATTACCACGGAGAGAGGGTGAGCAACATAAACCTCAGCTCAGAGCACCATGCACTTACACTCTTGGCCTTTTCCAAATACTTTTTGTATCGTTCCTCCATTTGCTTCATTTCTTCTTCTTTTTTCCGTAAAGCTTCTTGTAATTCTTCAATTTTGAGTGCTTCACGTAGGGAGAAATATATTTTAAAAAGTCATACTAAAAATAAACACACTTTAATATTGTTTGTTTAAATATAAATTAAACCCATAGCTAGTACTTATTTCTTCAGTAAAGGAAAGCACAAGTCAGGATAGCAAAATGTTCTACTAATTCAGCAGATACAGTGGTTAAGTATTCAACAACTCAAACACATGAAGGGGGAGACACAGTGTATTCTACTCCACTATATACACCCGTTAAATAATTACCCTGTAGACAACATTACTGTCTGAGCATATGGAAAATTAAAGGGATAATTACTGCCCTACATTAATGCCACTATTGGCCAACTCATTGTTAATTCATAAAAGTGAGGGTTAGCAATGCAGGTTATGTTCCAAAACATTGTGGCAGCATAATTCACCTAAGCCAAATATATGTTAAAGAAATCTACAGGAGAAAAAAACCCTGTACATCTTTCCCCAAAGGTAACACTGAAGAATTTCACCAAAAATGTGACAAAAATAAACAAATAATTATTTTTTAACATTTTATAAATAAGTTTTATGGACCAGCAGGACAGTTTCATTGTACAGATACTTGAATGGGTTGATTTATGGGGCTAGCTAGCCAACAGTATTTGCATAGATTATCGTTCATCCAAGGACTAGTCTGAAGAGACTGATTTTGTCATTCCTGATCAAAGGGTGCACGACATCAGTGTTTGGTTCTTGGAGAAGCTCAGATCAGGCACAACTCCTGATCATTTGTTTTGTAATAGCACTTTGTTGTGGCACTCACTCCCATTTATCTTACTTGCAATGTCCTCTCCAAGCACTGGCCTAACATTGAGAATGTGACCGGGCAAAGTAAGATCTACTTTACTGATCGTTACTAGAGGCAGAAAGGGATACTCAAAGGTTATATCTGTTTTAAAAATTTTGCTTCTTACTCTACCCAACAATCCTAGATATTTTCAGTTGTTTCCACTCATGTCTGTTAAAAGAACTCAAAGAATTTAATTACAGCCACAGTTTTTACTGTGACACTTCAGAGTAGGATAACTCTCAAAATACAAAAACTTTAGAAGGTTCCATAAATGGCATTTAGGCCTATCCAAATAAAAGATTAGGTTAAGATTTTCAACATCTTTATGAAAAAAATTCCAAGTACCTGGCCTCTAAAAATCAGGCCCCTTTAAGGCGTCAGATACTTTAATATTGAGGTTCAGTGAGTGGGGAAGTTGCTGAATCCCCGTATTCTTTATTTCCAGACTTCTTATCATTTTAAGGTGTGGAATTTTTATAAAGTGTAATATTATTTTGTGGGCTGAAAAAGATTTTCAACTTTAACTGTTTTTGAACTAAGTTATTCTCTTGTATGAATATAAATTACTATTATAATATTAATTTGTAATATTGAACAGCTCCCAGATTGGCTTTTACTCTAGAAAAATCAGAGAAAGCTGTTGCTGAAATGGCAGCTTGACTTTTCTCGGAGTGTGTGCATGCACATGTGCATGACGGAGAAGGAGGGAAGGGGAACCAGTTTAAAAATGTCACTTCCTCCTTCAACCCCTTACTGTCATCTGCCACTGACTCCCACTGCCTATTTTCCCTCCCATTCCCACAGATGCGTAAGTGTGCCCTACCAATGTGTCCTCCCTCAAACCCAGTGGGCCTAAGGATTATGTAGGCTGATAGCTTACAAAGGCCTGACTAGTCAATTCCACATCTTTGAATTATCTGAGTCCCCCAGCTATATGCTTTATATTATAGAAGATAAAAAACTAAGGATCATGTCCCACTCAAACTAATACAGAACAAAACAGTGTGTAGATCTTACAGGACTCTTTCATGAACAAAGCCTCTCTGGCATCTTCGGATAGATGCTGGCATTGTTGTTTGAAAGATGATGGGGCACTTATTTTTTTCCAACCTACTCAATGTAATGGCAGTACACATTTGCCTTTTTTAAAAAAGCAACATACCATTTAGAGTCCTTTACAATTGGGCCTTGATGTGTGGCTGTGAAATCCCAAACTGGCCTACTTGGCTAAAGCCACATTCTCAGTGACCAACCAGTGTCCAAAGATTTGCTCTAATGATTTTTCTGATTATCCAACTCTGTCATCACCATTTCAGTCTACAATCTGAACACATGTTGAGGCAACATGTAGTATGTATCAACATATTTCAGGAGAGCTAATAAGCATGGAGGGATTTTTAACGTAACAGATACCAGGGACATGAACCTATCGCAGATAACAGCAATTCCAGATAACTGAGGTTAAGGTGACCAGTCAAGAACTGTATTAACTTGACATTCCTCTGGGCATCAAGATTTTAGTAACGTGACCTCTGCTTCCTGTCCATAAACATTAGCAGTATCTTTTGGGTCAGTAAATCTTGATGTTCTCCTCTGCAAGAATTAATATCTGCTTACCATTGTCAGACTTCCCTATAATTTTGTATCAATAAAACACTTACAATTTTACAATTCATTTTTTAAAAACATTTTACAGTTTTCTCTGTTAATTATTAAAGACCCTCTGTACATACAAGCTTTTTTATGTAAAGACTGTGTTCTAATGGAGGAAAACTCACAACTGTTGTTATATCTTGGTTCCAAATCTTCAATAATAGCTCGTTTCCTCTGTATTTCATTGTTAGCCTCATGCAGCTTCTCCCTGTTACACATTGTGAAAAGATACATTATTGTTCCAATATTCTTCTCCATCTCAAATGAAAATTAAGCAGTAAAAAAATTCCATGTTCTACAGTTCTGGGAAATTATAACAAAGCTGACTTTTGGCTGTGAGGCACTAGGGCATGGTGAGTGATATCAATGGACAAAGAATGGAACTGTTTAAAAAACAGAAGAAAAAACATTACTGTATATGCACAGTTGTAACATCAGAAAGCTCCATTCTCAGTCCAAAATTCTACAATTACTTTATAAATTACAATAAGCTGTACAAAGCCTGCTTGAAATACATGATTTTGACAGCGATGATATTATTAAAGACTGGCTAACCCCCCACAACACCCCAGACAGAGGCTATACACTTGTTGTAAGCCAGTAGGTCATCATATGAGGAGATTACTGACCTGTAACTGGAGGTTCTTCAAGATATGTGGTCCCTATTTGTATTCCATATGTGGGTGGCATGTGCGCCATGCACCTGAGTCCGGACGTATTTCTAGCAGCGTCCATTGACCCGCACGTGTTTGCAGCTGAGGGTATAATAGGTTGTGTGGGTCAATGCCTTTCCAGTATCCCCCCTCACCTCTGTGCAGGCCAGTCTGCAGCAGAGGGGATGGTGGGCGGGCATTAGAATACAAATAGAGACCACACATCTCAAAGAACCTTCAGGTACAGGTAAGTAACCTCCTCCTCTTCTTCGAGTGACGGTCCCTACACACACCTGTGCACCTGAAGACCCATTTGGAGATTCATTGGGAGAAGAGGGCTTGTCCCTTGGATCAGTCGGCAATGGCCACAAATAGTTTTGGCAATGAGTGAAAGGAGCAAGTCCTGTGGAGGTAGAACGGCACTTACACGGCAGACATCGAGGGAGAGCAGGACCCTGTCCGCGTGGGAGGCATGTGGTCTGGGGCAGAAAACAGGTAGGTGGATGCACTGTTTTAGGTGGAACTCAAACTACCTTTGGGAGGAATTTAGGGTGCATCCATAAGGAAAATTTATCCTAGTGGAATACGGTGTAAGCTAAGGTAATGGCTACTAAGAATGTCGCCTTCGTGGAGAGGTGGGAGAGGGAGCATGTTGCCAAAGGCTTGAAGGGTGCTTTGTGAGGGGAGAGAGAATGAGATTAAGGTCCCACGGTGGTGGGGGTCTTCAGTACTGGCAGGAAGGTGTTGAGTAGACACTTCATGAAATGGACAGTGGTAAGCGGGGGAGAAAGTCACTGAGTGCTGCCAGGTGGACCCATGAACAGCTGAGGGCAAGACCTGATGTTTGGAGATCGAGAAGGTGATTGAGGACAATAGATATAGATATCGCACTCTTGGGTGGTGATGACAGTGAGCCCATACGGTGAAGCGCTGTCATTTAGCTTGGAAGCAGGCCCTAGTGGATGCCCTCCCTACTTTGGTTTAAAATGTGTCACACTGGTGTGGAGTATGCCCTGTCTATTCTTGAGCCCCATCCAAAAACCAGGCCGTGAGGCAAAGAGATCCCGGATTGGGGTGCCGGCACTGATCCTGTATGAGGAGATCCAGGAGTGTTTGGAGGCAGAGTGGTGTGTGGGTGGAGAGTCTGAGGAGATCCGTGAACTAAAACTGATGGGGTCAGAATGAGGCTATGAGTATTATGGTAGATCGGTGCCGGTAGATCTTGCATAACATTTGTGAGAGGAGGGGAATGGGGGGAAAGATGTAGTGGAGATCGCTTGTCCAAAGGAGGAGAAGAGCGTCGCCCTGTGAGTCCTCTCCCATGGCCCCTCTCGAACAATAAAGGGTCAGCTTTAAGTTCTCACGAGTGGCAAAGAGGTCCCATCACCGGATGTCCTATTTGTGGAAGTAGTATCGAGTGAAGCAACAGGTGTTCTGACTCGGGCCACGCGGCGGTAAGAGGGAACTGAAGAGACATCAGCCCGCACACCTTATTATAGCCTTGGCTGAGAACAAAAGGGGACGCACTATGCATGTGCGGGTCAACGGATATTGCTAGAAACACTTCTGGATTCAGGCACATGGTGTGCATGTGCATATACGTATGGAATACATATAGGGACCACCACTCGAAGAAGAACTTTAGGTAACAACTGCAGTTCAGAAAGGTGTAAAATTAAGACAAGTGTGTAAATGGTAAAACAAAATGATCACATTCATTAAGATCTTATCTTTTATTCTGTTTGTCGCATTGTAACCCTGTTGGTCCCAGGATATGGGAGAGACAAGGTAGGTGAGGGTAATATCTTTTATTGGACCAACTTGTGTTTGTGGAAGGTACAAGCTTTTGAGCTACACAGAGCTCTTCTTCTGCTCTGGAGAAGGAAGCAGAGTATCTGAGCTAAATAGAAGTTGAGATAGATTGTTAAAACAGAAGGGGTAATGACTTTTGGAGGTGGTCACTTGAAATGAAGTAGGCAACTGGGAGTTAGATTGGTTATGCATGAAGGGTAGCAGGCAGTGTGCTGTATTACAGATTGTTGTAATGAGCCATAAAATCACTGTCCCTGTTAAGTTCATGGTTTTTGGTGTTCAGCAGAGTTCTGATTTTAAGTTCCCAGGCTCACCTTTTGAAGGTGTAGTACAGGTTTCCTTTGAGGACAAGTATTGAAAGATCAGATATGGAGTGATCACTTTGTGAAAAGTGTACGCCCACAGGTATTAGGGTATTTTTGTTTTTTTAACGTTTTCCTGTGTGAGTCCACTGAAGTGCGTAGTCAACATCTGGTTTCACCCACATACTTACTGGGTATTTGATGCATCTGTTCTGATAAGCATGCGTAGAATCCATGAATCTTGAAAGTTATGTTATGGGGGGGTATGAGCTCTCTCCTACTGTGTCTCTGCAGGTTTGGCATCTGTTTTTCTGGCAGGTTCTGGTGCCGCTGTTAGTTGGTGTGTCCTGGTCTGTGGGGAGCTGCTTCTGATGATGAACTTTGCAAGGCTGGAGGTTGTTTGAAGGCCAGAAGAAGGGGTTCAGGAAACATTTCTTTCAGGATGTAGTCCCTATCAAATATGGGTTGTAACTGTTTGATGATACCCCGTATGGGTTCCAGTATGGGGTGGTAGGTGACAACTAGGGATGTGCACTCAATGTGTTTTTTTCTGTACTAAAGCAGATTCTCTTGGGATATTTGGGTGGCTCATTCCATTACTTGATCTACTTCTCTGGTGGAGTGTATTTGTTTAGTGCATGCAGATTAAAGTGTGTTTAGGTGTGTAGCCCAGACTCTTTCTTCAGAGCAAAGTCAGTGGTATATGAGTGCCTGGCTGCAGATAAGAGATTTTTTGGTATGTCTGTGTGGTTGCTGGATCTGTGGAGGTAAGTGTGGTGATCAGTGAATTTCTTGTACCTGGTCATTTATAGGGTTCCATTGTGGTGTCCAGAAAGTCAAGAGAGTGTTCTAGAGATAGTTTGATGGCTGGGTGGTGGTTGTTGAAGTTGTGGCGGAAATCTATGAGGGAGTTTAGGACTTCTGTCTAGATGATGGAAATATCATCTACGTATCACAGGTATATCATTGGTTTCATGGTGCATTTTTCCAGACATTTTTCCTCGAAGTGACCAATGAAGAGTATGGCATATTGGGAAGCCAATTCTAGTACCCGTGGCTGTTCCCATGGTTTGGCTGAAGTTTTCATTGTTAAATGTGGAATTGTTGTGGGTGAAGATGACATGGATGTGTTTTGGGTGGATTTCCAAGCATCGTCCATTATCTTGTTTGTATTTGAGGCAGGCAGCAATGATGGCATGGTGAGGGATTGTTGGTGTATAGGGAGGTGACATCCATGGTATTCAGGGGGAGGTTGTTAACGTGGAGTTTCTGGAGGCTAGAGTTCCCTGTAAGCTGCGTGGCCGCGGAACAGCCTATTAAGCACCGTGCTGGTGCTCAGGGCTTCAGCGGGGAGAGATGCCTCTCTCCCAGCCCTGGACCTGCCGCGGCCGGGGGAGAGGTGTCCCTCTCCTGGCCCCAACCCAGCCCGGACCTGCTGCAGCTGGGGAAGAGACACCCCTCTTCTTTCCCCTTCCCCAGCCTAGCCCCAGACCGGCTGCAGCCAGGAGAGGCACCTATCCTGTGGCCCCAGTCCCAGAGCTGCTGCAGTGCAGAGAGGCGCCTCTCCCCCCCAAGCCCAGGTGCTGCTGTGGGGAGAGAAAGCTGTGGGGGGTCCTGTCCCCACACCATAGCTCCAGGGCAGCCTGCACACCAAATCCCTGGCCCTGCCCCAGAGCCCACAGCCCTCACTCCCCTGCCCTGAGCCCCTCATCCTACTTCATTTAAAGTGACTGCTTCCAAATGCATTACCCCTTTGGCTTAACAAATCTGTCCCAGCTTGTATTGAGCCCAGACACTCTTCTTCCTTCCCCACACATAAAGAAGAGAACTGTGCTTGAAACCTTCCCCCAACACAAGCTGGTCCAATAAAAGCTATTACCTCACCTACCTTATCTTTTATTATATAATGCAATGGCTCTCAACCTTTCCAGAGTACTGTACCCCTGGCAGGAGTCTGATTTGTCTTGTGTACCCACAAGTTTCACCTCACTTAAAAACTACTACAAAATCAGACATAAAAATACAAAAGTGTCACAGCACACTGTTACTGAAAAATGGCTGACTTTCTCATTTTTACCATATAATTATAAAATAAATCAATTGGAATATAAATATTGTACTTACATGTCAGTATACAGTATATAGAGCATTATAAACAAGTCATCATCTGTAAGAAATCCTAGTTTGTACTGACATCACTAGTGCTTTTTATGTGGCCTGTTGTAAAACTAGGCAAATCTCTAGATGAGTTGATGTACCCCCTGGAAGACCTCTGTGTACCCCCAGGGGTACATGTGCCCCTGGTTGAGAACCACTGCTATAACGTATACTTAAGAGTGGACAAGTAAATACTGTTTATATTAAAGTGCTTTCTTCAGGGCAACATGAACTATTCCTCTTGATTTAAGCTTTACAACATTTTAAATCAAACTTTTCTAACACCATAAAATCATTATTCTTCCTTAATTATTTTTCTTTGGCAAAGACTTTCTCGACAAGTTGTAAATAATACTTGAATAATGGCTTCCTTGGGTATATTTAGCTATCTACACTTCTGTTGCTTATATATCTTCCAAATCATTAACGAGTGACCTTCCCACTACTGGCTAAGCATTCTCCAACATACAGAAAGTCAGTATTTTTATTTCATTATTACAAAAAAATACAGGAAAGTGTTATTACTTACAGATGTTCTTCAAGCTTCTTTTTCAGAAGAACTGACTAAAATAGAAAGTTAAGTGTGTTAATTATTTAAAACATTGGGGAATTTGAGATTATATCAGTGAATTATATCAGTGAATATTATATTACAGTGAAATACATAATTTTACATTTATACCAAAGCTGCCATATTTTCACTGCATTCTGTTTATACCAAACATTTACAACAGTTCTTTACAGTACTGTAGTAATTATCTTTTCCTTGACAGTTATATGATCATACTGAAGTTAGGATGCTTTACAAACATTTATCTGAAATTGGATCAATTTCTTAGAAAAACAATTCTATTTCATTTGTTTTCTTTTCTGCATGCTCTGGCATGTTTGCAGGTTAATCCAAACTTCTTTATCTGAAACTAAAAGACAGTGCAGCAAGCTTTCCTGAAGAGTTGCACTACTAAAGCATTAAAGAAACATCAGATTAAAAAAAAATCAGTCTAAAACCCTGGCCCCACCAAAATTGTGGAAGTTTCACCACTGACTTCAGTAGGGCCAGGAGTTCACCATCAACATTTTTTCCCCACTGTTCTTTGTTCTCATGTCTTTATTATTTGACTACAGATGCACAAATATCTTACACCTGTGGTGTCCTAAGCTATACCTCATGGTTAAGTCACAGCTGGATAAAAAAAAAATTTTTTTTAAAAGCTTCAAAATAATTTTTCATTTGTGACAAAAATGTCACTTTACATATTTAAGCATCTCATTTTTTATCAAAACCATAAATGCCTAAAACATGATAGTGTTAAGGAAACAGAAAGCCATACTCACAATAGCCTTGAGCAGAAACCCATGCCAAGAGACAGAGAGAACATATTAGTATGAAGCAAAAACAGCAGCCAAGAGAAGAAACTATTTAGTAACTCATGAACAGAAAAAGTTAAAACTATTCATTGCGGGAAAGGTGAGGGGGGGGAAATATATGCACATTTTCCCTTCCTCTCTGTACTTAGTCGTTTCATTATCTTGTCTCATTTTCAGGGGACTTTTAGAAAACTAGCACAAATTATCCATACTGCGTTCAACCGTGTGGGTGTGTCTACACTGCAATTAGACACCTGGGGCTGGCCCATTCCAGCTGCAGCCTATGCCTGGAAGTCTACACTGCAATGAAACAGCCCCACAGTCCGGGCACTGTGAGCCTGAGTCAGTTGTCACAGGCCCGCTGTGGGTTTTTATTTGCAGTCTAGACGTACCTGATGAATGCTTTTCTGCCTCCACACCAAAACCAAACAATATAAAAGTAGTAAAGAAGCACATACATGAACCAGCATACTCAAACTAGAATTTCATAGGAGAGTAGTTGCTGTTTTTAAGAGACATTTTGAAGGCGTGCCCATGTTAGCGACAAAACAGTCAAACAGGCCCTAGTCTGTTGGATGGGCCTGTGGCCATGATGTAGAAAAAAGATGCATTATGCATCCTATGTATGAGTTCTGTATTGCACTGTAGTGAAACTGATATTTATATGGCACATTTTACCCATTCTAGATTGCTGCATATACCTATAGCACTATATAAAATTTTCAGGGGCAGTAACAAATATATTTGAGTTAAATAACTAAGTAAAGAAGTGATGTGCTACAAAAATGTATAGCAAACCCTTTTAAAGGGCATTGCCAAGTTGAAAAACACATTCCTGTCTCAAAATGTTGTACCTATTGTTGTTACAAGTAACTCTTACAATTACTATACTGAATAGGAGGAAAAATTTATTTTCTCCATTTAAAAATAATTGACATTGACATCATCCTCTTAATTTTCTGAAAGTTTCACAATTGTTTGCCATTAGCCCTGCTCAAAACCTTCATCCACAATAGAAATTTCCCTACAGCAGCTAGCAAACTCCCACCAGCTGTTTTGCCTTTTTCTCCCATGTGGGAAACAGTTTATTCATTTATGATAAATACTCAAAAGTAATTAGAAGTCAGCTTTATCCTACTGTCATTACACAAAAAGCATTTGTAGTCTTAAACATCTGTACACAATTATCATAGAAGCAACTCTGGCAAAAATATTCAGGAGGTGGATTTAAAAAAAACCAAAACATTTAATAACTAATTTATCTCTACCTCAAAAAAAAATTAGGGAAAGAAAACTGCTTTGCTAGTGATTTCTTACCTGTATAAAGAAACAACGGAAAAAAATTCCCAGGTAATTCTGTTTTTGCCCTGCACCCTCAAAATGAACTATTTCTGTCTCCATGTGGATCATATGTTAGGAGTGCATGTACTGGGTTTGCAGAAGTGCCTGACTTCAGAAATAAACAATATTTTTACTGCTTTATGGGACAGGCAATGGAACTACTTAAACAAACAAACAAACAAACATCACACATTTCCACATGGTTCACAATACCTATCTTCCAATTTTCCAGGTCCACCAAGAAAAATTTTGACTTTGATCCATGTAACCGAGGGCACAGAGCAGGTCTTCGAACCACATAATGGCATAGACCTACCTTAAAAATTAATTATCTACACTACTTATTTTTAAAAAAATTATTCTATATATGAAACCTATAATTAATGATAGGTAAGTGTGGTTTATTTTGGTGTAGTTTACACTGGTAAAAACTAGATTAAGCTAAATTAAAATAAGAAATTCAAAGCAAAATAAGCAGTTTGCACTGGTTTCGCAAAGGGCTTGTCTCCACTTACAGTGGATCAACGCTGCGGTAATCGATCCACCAGGTCTAGTGAAGACCCGCTACACTGACCACCAATCGCTCTCCCGTTGACTCCGGTACTCCACCGGAACGAGAAGCATAAGGTAAGTCGATGGGAGAGTTTCTCCAGTTGACCCAGGGCTGCGTAGACGCCGCAATTAGCCGACCTAAGGTATGTAGCTGGAGTTGCATAACTTAGGTCGACTTAGCCTCATGGTGTAGACCTGCCCTAAGTCTGCTTTAAAACAAATACAGTGAAGAAGAAAGCAACAGCTTGAAGACTTGCGACTATGGGTTAGAAAGTAGTATACATTTGGATATGCAAGAGAGCATACACACAACCCCAAAGGTTACTGCTTTCTAGAGAGCTCTAGAGCCTGTGGCTTTTAAAGCATTTGCTCTCAAAAGTGGGGATCTCCAAAAAGAATTCTCAATGGAGAATTTGAAGCTATGGCTCCACAACAACTGTACCTTTCCCCCACATTGCATTAAAAAGGCAGTCACATTTATCAAGGCATGCACGGAGGGACAATACTGCATTAGTAAGAGGGCTGATCGTTTGAATTTCTTGGCTCTGGCATGTGTAAAATCTCAACCTTAATTTGCACTATGCAGGTACATTTATAACAGCAATTCCTGGGTTTACTTTGGTAAGAAAGGACTTTGCTTCAGGAAAATAACACAAAACAAACAAAACCCATGGTATATTTTACTAAATGGTACTGAGAGTGGTGAATTTTCATAGTGTGGCCTTGATTTTCTAAGTCTCACTAATCTACAGAGTACAAACAGAACTGTAATCAGTGTTGAATTTAACAAAGGAACAGGGACACTGAAGATGACAAGACAGGGAATGCACTTCACTTCTTTTCTACACATGATAACTTGTTTACATTTATTTGTTTTAGACAAGAGTCTCACTTTACAAGAAGTAGGCATAGTTTAATTTTAGGCCACGTTGCTAAAATCTAAACTTGGGAGAATGAAAAGCTGCCAGAAAACTGCATCTAGACTATTTCTTCATGATATAATATGTAGCTGGTATCACACAAAGTGCAAGTTAGGATAACTATGGGTACTTGAATATAGGTATGATGTACAATTCTACTTACATCTTCAGCTTTTGAACCTTGCTCCTGCAAAGATTTCTGCAATTCTTCAACCTGTGACTGCACCTCTAGAAGTCTCTGATTTACCAGCCTAGAAAACAAGATACAAATTTTACTTTTCAAAGCGAGTGAATAATTATGTCTGTGATTGTCTCTCTTTTAGAGCTTCTTTTTCAGAGAGTTTATTTAATTTTAAATATACTGACACTTCAATTCATTCCAAAGTCTGACACACACATTTTGTGCCCACCAGTATTGGCCCACTTACATAAGAGATGCAAAGCCACGTTAATTTATTCAACATCTACAACAGCCTTTAGAGAGATTATGGCTGTACTCGTCTGCTGTTTCCTACAGCAGTGGTTCTCAACCTTTCCAGACTACTGTACCCGCTTAAGGAGTCTAATTTGTCCTGCATACCCCAAGTTTCACCTCACTTAAAAGCTACTTGTTTACAAAAATCAGACAAACATACAAAAGTGTCACAGCACACTATTACTGAAAAATTGCTGACTTTCTCATTTTTACCATATAATTATAAAATACAACAATTGGTGTGTGATACTTGAGCCTCTTTTTCTCTTGTGAACCTTATTTGAAGCCCGAGTTCCACTGTCTGGGGCTGAAGCATTTAACTTAGCTTCACGGGGCCCCCTGTTATGTGGGGTTCCAGGCAACTGTCTTGCTTGCCACCCCCTAACACTGGAGGTGACCATCCTAAAACCATCCGGCAACCCCCAGGTTGAGAAACTCTGATCTAGATGAGTTGAGTACTCCCTGGTAGACCGCTGCGTAACCCCAGGGGTACGTGTATCCCTGGCTGAGAACCACTGTCCTAGAGCATCTCTGTCCATGAACACTTCAGGCATGGATATGCCTCAGATGAGTTTCTTTCCAGTTGGACATCATGGGAAGCTGTAACACTCATTATTAGTGGGTCAAGGATGCCACTTATTCTCTTATGAACTCACACAGTGATGACTTACCTCCTCTTTCCTATTCCCCCAAAAAGAATAAATTTTAAAAAATATGTCATTTTAAGCTTCTATCTTTTTCTTTCTTTCTTTTTTTTAAAAAAAGGAGAAAATGACCTAGAAGATTAAAATAGTTCTACAATTTAACAATTATGCAGTATATTTGGTAACTTCAGGTTAACTCATGATTATGAGTAATAGTTTAAAAAAAAAAAGAGTAACTAAAACGGTTGTTTTTTCTGTAAAATACTGCGAAGCCTTGTGGATGAGCCATGACTGCATAACTTATATGTCAAAAGATGTCTTATCTTTTGGACAAAACTAAACCATTCCCCGTATCCTACCAACTCTTTGTAGCTTATGGGGATGAAACCTTAGGTAGAGCATTTTCTACACAGAGACTCTTCAAATGGAACTAGCTATGATCAGACTGGAGTTCCAGTTCCTGAAGGTCTAAGGACATGTTCCACATGGTGCATGGCTGCTTCTGCTGGCTTGGTCCGAGATGCATCTATAGATGAGATCTGTCAGGCTGTGCAGGGGGAATCAATCCATAGAATCATAGTCTACTAGGGTTGGAAGAGACCTCAGGAGGTCATCTAGTCTAACACCCTGCTCAAAGCAGGACCAACACCAACTAAATCATTCCTGCCAGGGCTTTGTTGAGCCAGGCCTTAAAAACCTCTAAGGATGAAGATTCCACCACCTCCCTAGGGAACCCATTCCAGTGCTTCACCACCCTCTTAGTGAAATAGTTTTCCCTAAAACCCAGCCTAGACCTCTCCCACTGCAACTTGAGACCATTGCTCCTTATTCTGTCATCTGCTACCACTGAGAACAGCCGAGCTCTATCCTTTTTGGAAAACGTGCCCCCCCTTTCATGTAGTTGAAAGCTGCTATCAAATCTCCCCCTAACTCTTCTCTTCTACAGACTAAATATGACCAGCTCCCTTAGCCTTTCCTCATAAATCATGTGCCCCAGGCCCCTAATCATTTTCATTGCCCTCCACTGGACTCTCTCCAATTTGTCCACATCCTTTCTGTAGTGGAGGGACCCAAAACTGGACGCAATACTCCAGATGCGGCCTCACCAGTGCCGAACACAGGGGAATAACCACTCCCAATCTGCGGCAATGCTCCTACTAATGCAGCCCAATATGCCGTTAGCCTTCTTGGCAACAAGGGCATATTGTTGGATTCATCCAGTTTCTTGTCCCCTGTAATCCCCAGGACCTTTTCTGCAGACCTGCTGCTTAGCCAGTCAGTCCCCAGCCTGTAGGAGTGCATGGGGTTCTTCCATCCTAAGTGCAGGACTCTGCACTTGTCTTTGTTGAACCTCATCAGATTTCCTTTGGCCCAATCCATTTGTCTAGGTCACTTTGGACCCTATCCCTATCCTCCAGTGTATCTACCTCTCCCCCCAGTTTAGTGTCATCTGCAAACTTTCTGATACCGGCTAGACATCTTTACATTTCACAAAGTGCAATCCATCCCATCATTCAGATCATTAATGAAGATGTTGAACAAAACCGGCTCCAGGACTGACCCCTGGGGCACTCCGCTTGATACCGGCTACCAGCTAGACATCAAGCCGTTGATCACTACCTGTTGAGCCTGACAATCTAGCCAGCTTTCTATCTACTTCTAGTCCATTCATCCAATCCATACTTCTTTAACTTGCTGGCAAGAATACTGTGGGAGACTATATCAAAAGCTTTCCTAAAGTCAAGTATAATTTATACATTTATAAAGCAACACCTTCTCAATTCTAGGACTTGATCAGATGCCTGTTCGAAAGGGCAGTTAGTTCTACAGTCTTTACTCAAAATTACTCCTAAGGCCTCCTGCTGGAGTGTGATACTACCTGCTAATCAATACTACCTTCTACCAACCCTGGAGATCTGCAGAGGTAGTTCATTAAGCAGAAATTTTAATTACCTGTAAATGGACCTCTCTAACGGTATTATTACCTCTGCAGACCCACACTGATCCCTCTTCTTCAGAGTCCTTTATAGGATTGTAGTGGGGCAGCTGCCCCACTCCAGTAAAGAGGAGTTAAAAGCAGTCCTGGAGAGGGCTGCAGCTGGGCTGATTGGGGAAGCAGCCACAGCTGGGGCCACGCCCCGATCAGGCCACAGCTGGCCTTATAAAAGGGCTGTGAGCCAGAAGCTGGAGGACTCTCTCTCTAGTCTTGGAGGGAGAAGGACTGGGCTGTCTGGGAGCTTAGGGTACAGGGAACAGAGCAGAGCTGGGAAAAGGCAAGAGGAGCTGGGGAGCTCCAGCCTGGTAAATCCCCAGGGTGCGGGCCTTGTTAAAAGGGTCAAAACAGGTACTGGGGTTGCAGAGGCAGCAGCCCAGAGACAGGCAGAGGCAGCTGGTCCAACCTCCTTGTCAATGATGAGTGGCCATGACAGGCTGCAGTTTGCCCCAGTGAGCTGGGGCTAGATGATGACTGGCAGCAGCCACTGAAGCAAGGTTGGTGAGAGGGTTGGGGGTTCCCCTGGGAGGGAAGACCCAGAGTAGGGGTACTGCGGAGGGCAGAACCCCAGGGGTAAGGGGCACCAGGAGGGACATGGGGGCCTGAGGCAAGTCAGACACTGGCCTGCAGAGGGCATTCCGGGCTGGAGTCGAGCTAGTTCTCAGGACAACCAGCAGGAGGCGCTGCACCCGGTGAGTCTTGCTTTGCTACACGGACACACTGAGGCAGAGAAGAACTGAGAATGGGTTAGGGCGCAGGACCATATAGCTTTGAGTCAAGGAATACTGAGAGGCCAACTAGGCAGGGAAGCGACCACGTGACTTTAATGCTAGCATCAATACCATGTAGCAGAGGGGTAGCCATGTTAGTCTGGATCTGTAAAAAGCAACAAAGAGTCCTGTGGCACCTTAAAGACTAACAGATGTATTGGAGCATAAGCTTTCGTGGGTGAATACCCACTTCATCAGACGCATGCGTTAGTCTTTAAGGTGCCACAGGACTCTCTGTTGATCAATACCATGGTGCTCACTGTGTAAATCCAAGATTACTCATGAAAAATGAGTATGTCCAAATATAAGTAAAGAAAGATACTGCTGCAAAATGTCATAACCTATATTGAAAACTTCAGTCTTTAGGATTCTCCTAACTTGGAATCTGAGCCAACTGTGTGGAGCAGATATCTATTTAGTCAAAGGTTTCTTGGCACAACTTTTGAACCACCTGCCTAATCTAGACTCTGGTCTGCCCTAGCGACTCCACTTTGATGTCCATTTCACTGAATGCCTGTTTTGAGAAGGAAAATTTATGACCTCTCAGTTTGGGATTTGAGGCGTAACTCACAAACTGCAATACATGCCTCATTATTTAAAGCAGGCCTGACTGACCAGTTAGAAGGAAATCCAGACTGCAGGAACTGCCAGAGTTGCCGAGCTGCAACCTTCTCAATGACCCTTCCCAAAAAAGGCAGATGTCCCATTGGTCAATCATTAGCACGTAGTCATAATCAAGACTGGTTTCTTGAGCACAGACCTCAACAATAATCCCCTGCAGGGAACCAATGATGATCTCTACCAACAGTGGACCCAGTCCAGTTCCCCTCCACTCAGATTGGATCCCAGTGATTTTATTCTCAAAGTAACATGAACATTCTCCACAGTGAGAAAAACATGACTGTTTTGCTGACTGGAGGTCACTAGCATTTATCAAGCTATCAACAGCTCAGAATAGTTCCACTGTCAGAGACTGAACAGCCCCTCTTTACCTCCTATATAACAAAAGCATAGAGTCTTAAAAATCTGTATGTCAGGATCAGTTTGACTCCACATCAGATTCCAACCCACAGCACTCTAGCCATCTCCCTTCTTGCTTCATCAATGAACCATGGTGATCACTGAGGACAAAACTGGGACAGAGAGTGTTAGAAGCTGCTGTATTGATCGTTGAGGACAAGAGATTATTATGAAGCCCTATGTCCTACTAAACCATCGAGAGCATGGTCAGTTGGTAGAACAGTATTTGCTCACAAAGTTACCAGGAAACTCACTGTGTTCCATCAACCTTTAAGGTCGGACCACCAAAAGAGGTCCCACATCTAACCTACACTTTTAAGTCAGGTGCACAACCTCATGGTAGGGTGGAAAAGGCGCGTCCATGATACTAGTATATGTTGCAATGTTTGAGCTGCAACTATGGCAGGATAATGTCCAAATTCTAATAATTTCCCTGGAATTATTAAAAAACTCATGAAAACATTTCTATTGCTCTAAACTTATGTAAAATCTTCATTTTACAAAACCTAAATCAACTTGAAGAATCTCTAACAACTGGCAACAATATTTATTGGTCTTTCCTTTTGGAGATACTTGTAATGTCTTCAAAAGAACAAAAAGACAAATGGAAGGAGGACATGGAAGAATGGGTGGGAAATGAGGAGGGGAAAAGAAGGGTAGTAGAGAGGATGCAAGATCATCTTTTGTTGTAGCAGTACTGGAGAAAGGGATTCTGAAGCAATATAGACTGCCCGTTCTGACCTTGCATGTGTCAATATCCTGAATGCTCTACCAAGCTACATCTATAATAGAAAAGTGATAGAGGCTCCAAGTTCTGGAAAGGTTTAGGTATGCTCATGTGTGGACTGAGTTGCTTTTTGATGCAAAATGACTAGATTCTTTGACCTGGGTAATGTAATGCTGACAACAGACTTCACAAGACAAAGGTATACGAATATTTAAAAAAACAGTCATTAGAACAAAGGAATGTATTTTCCTACCTGTTCTCTGTCTCCAGTTCATTCTTCCGTAGATTTGCATCATCTAGCAGGCTCTGCAACAAGGCAATCTTTTCATTGTCGGAACCTTCTTGGTTAAGCTTCAGCATCTTGTTCTCATGCTGAAGACGAATGAGTTTCTCCCTAGAGAAACAAAATAAAAACTGCTATAAAAATCTCAAGAAGCAAATCACAAGAAGTGTGAATATAATTTTCTCTTTACCAGTTTTAGAGATGATTAGAGATGAAGTAAACAGTTACTTCACTTGAACCACCAAAATAGTAACATGTAATAGGATTACTGATTCTGTTTGGAACCTGAAGTTTTAGATGGAGATTAGGTCATTTTCAGAAAATAACTGCTTGGGATTTGATTCAGTATTCGTCAGCATATATATAATCACTAATATATCTTAAAGACAAATATAACAAACACAAAAGAAAGTTACTCACCCATAGCTGGCATTCCTTGAGTACCTTGTTACACAGATCCATGCTCATGGAACGTGTCTATATATTGCACCAACACCTGCATCAGTGGGGAATCAGTGGACTTTGTCTTGAGCTATGAAATATTCCAGGCAAGGCTTTATGAAGAGATGTGGACCCCCTATGTGCCTTCATTTGCTTCTACTTCATTGGAATCCAACAGACTCAAAAGAAGAGGGGATAGAAAATGGGGATGTGGATCTGTACTCAATCTACTGAAAAATTCAAGGTATAGTTGAACAACTTGCCTTTTTCTTTCTTTCTTTCTTTTTCTTTTTTTGAACTGTTAGTACACATATCCACACTTGGAAGACTGACAGGTGGTAAACCCAAGAGAACTGATTTGAGAAGACTAAATGACAGCAGGACTCCCTTCTCAAACTGGATTTTGAGAATAATGAGGTGAATAAAGCTGTGTAAAAGGTACAGGCTGAACTCCAGATAGAAGTGCCAATGAGTCTTTATCAGGGACAAGAATATCCATTGATTCAACCTTTCAAAACAGGTTTTAACACATCTTGACAAAGGAAATTGCTTCTTGTCTAACCCACGAATAGTCTGGGGGATTTCAGGATGTATTTTGTTCTGTTAAGATAGTGAACAAGGGTCATCTTAGGCTCTAAAGTATGCAGCATAGCCTCCCTTGGCAGTGAACATTGCTTGGTGAAGAAGTCAGGCAAATTTGGTGACCTCATTCAGATGAAAATCGGTGGCCACTTTAGCGATAAATGTGGGGCAAAGATGCTGCTCCACATCCTCCTTTCAAAACACAAGAGTGAACGGGTCAGCCACTGAAACCTGGGGCTCACCATTTCTGCTGGACAATATAAGGGGCACAAGAAACTTAGGGGTCAATCATAAGACCCATTCTGGCATGTAAATGAGTCAGAAAGCTGATGGCCCTGCCCAGCTAGGGATTCCCCTTGTGAAGAACAAGTCAGGGATGGTGTAAAGCTGGCACATTGGCTTCTACACTACCCCCTGGAGGCCCCCAATGGCAAAGGGGAGATACACCAGAGAAGGAATGTGTACTCTGGCAACACATGGCTGGAAGTTGAGGACTGCCCTTGTATTCAGTCAGTCCTGGATTTCCGATTGCTAAAATAAGATTACTTTTTACGACAGTCCAATGAAAGAAAGAGCTGATAGGAGCTATGATATCTAAAAGGTGGTGTTTCTCCTGGAAGTTCATTGTTAAAGGAACATTTTACCTAGAATCCCCTCCTTCTAACAACTTACCTCAGTAGCTGATGGCTCTTTGCAGTCAATCCCTGCTGAAACCACTATCCCTACATTTTACCGAGGAGGAGTGGTTCTGTAGGGAGTGATGGTGCTGCTTTTTCTGCTTTCTCTCATGATCTTGTAATACCAAGGAAGAAACATTCAGTACCAAATCTGAAGTCACTCTTCAAAACATTCCAGTCCCTCGCAGAGTTGAACTTTGATTTGCCTCAAGGATGGGGCTTGAAAGAAAGGCCCAGAGATAGCTCAGACTCTGCCCTGGAAGCTATACCTTTTTCCATCAGCATCAACCAGAGTAGAGACCCAGGCAGTTATGGGCCCAAGTAATAAACTGCAAGCAGATAGAGCATCTTGGGGCAAGTACCCCTCACTGAAGCATTGAGTATCAAGGTCTGTTATTATACGTCTATACAGCCCACGACAGTGAGCCTCTCAGCCTGGGCCAACAGATTTGGGCTTGCGCTACCACGCTAAAAGTAGTTGTGTAGACATTGCAGCTTGGGCTGTAGGTTGGGCTCTGAAGCCTAGGGATGGGGGTGGGCATCAGAGCCCAAGCTCCAGCCTGAGCTGCATCTTCAAAGCATTGTCTACACAGCTACTGTTAGTATGGCACCATGAGGCCAAGTCTGTCAATCCGGGCTGGGAGGCTTGCTGGCACGGGGCTGTGTAGACATACCATTACAGATTTCCTGCTTCTACAGCAAGGTTAGGTCTTAAAGCTCATCTTTCTTCCTGGCTCTGCCACCATGGCAGAATGACTGTAACACTGAGGACAGGAGAGAGAGATTACTATAAAACTGAAACAACTTAATCCTTAAATACTTGTAAACAGAAAAACTAACTCTACCTATTACTATATTTAGTTGACTGTTTACAATAAAAACTAACTCTTGACCAAGGAGAAATAGCAAAGGAAAATGACCAAAAGACTGAAAGTCAAGGATTTCTAATTTGCTGCCTTGGAGACTGGAAGGAACAGAAGGCACGGCTCCTTCTAAAGCCCTGCCTCAAACTTTTCATAGCTCAAGGTAAAGTCTGCATGGCCCCCAAAGAACAAAGATTTCCAGAGGGCGCTGGGAATAGTATGGAACATGCAGGTACATCACAAGAGTGTGCATCGCTTACAATATTAGAAGGGAAAGCTCTTTTTAAAAATAGAGGATAAAGTTAGCTTGGAACTGACAGCATGGTTTTATCAAAGGGTATGTCTACACTACCCGCTGGATCGGGGATCGATTTATCGCATCTAGTGAAACGAAATAAATCGATCCCCGATCACTCTGCCCTCGACTCCTGTACTCCACAGCAGTGAGAGGTGGAAGCGGAGTCGACGAGGGAGTGGCGGCAATCGACCCTGTGCTGTGAGGATGCGAGGTAAGTCGACCTAAGATGTGTCGACTTCAACTATGCTATTCTCGTAGCTAAAGAGCGTATCTTAGGTCGATCCCCCCACCCCCAGTGTAGACCAGGCCAAAGTTATAGCTGATGAACTCACACTGTATCATAATAATGTGCAGATTGTGTAATATACTGATTAGAGTGCATGCTTACCATTGCCTACAACTGCTAAATGGCACTTTCCCCAAGACCTTTTCTGTCTGGTTTTAAAACATGGTAGCTGCCTATTTACCATAGGAAGCCTATACCAAAGGTATCTTGTACTGCTTTTCCCAAGCCTCTATATGAAAATCTCCTTTTTATTCAGAGTTCTGAATCAATAAAGAAATAAGTGATTCAGAACTGAGGGCACTTAAGGGCCTAGCCCTGCAACTGCCTGCTGGAAAAGCACTTACTGTTGCGTGTAGTTCCCTACACACCGGAAGCACTATTCACCATAGTGAGCACTATACCTGGCAGCAAGCATTTGCAATAGTCGAGTCCTGGGGTGTGAACAGCAGTGCACACCAAAATGCTGTCCTGTAACTGCCCCCATGTGAATACTTTGGGTACAAACTAAATGACTCCTACTTTGCATTAATGTAGTCCTCTTCAAACAGGATTACTTGAATGTAGTTACCATAGTAAGAGTACAGTAAGAGTATAGCAGTAGGAATATACTACCAACCCCCTGACCAGGGTGGTGAAGGGGACTGTAAAATGCTCAGGGAGATTAGAGAACCTACAAAGGCAGAAAATGCAATAATGATGGGGGTTTCAACTATCCCCATGTTGACTGGGTACATGTCACCTCAGGATGGGATGCAGAGATGAAGTTTCTTGACACTTTAAATGGCTGCTTCTTGGAGCAGCTAGTCCTGGAACCCACAAGGGGAGAGGCAGTTCTTGATTTAGTCCTAAGCGGAACACAGGGTCTGGTCTAAGAGGTGAATATAGCTGAAGAGCTTGGTAATAGTGACCATAATGTAATTAAATTTAACATCCCCATAGGGGGAAAACTGCCAAAGAAACCCACTACAGTAATATTCAACTTCAAAAAAGGAGAACTACACAAAAAAGAAGGTATTCAAATAGAAATTAAAAGGAAGAGTCACAAGGGAGACATGCCTGCAAACTGCGAGGAGACTATGTAAAAACTCCACAATAGAGGCTCCAACTAAATGTATACCCCAAATTAATAAAGACAGTATGAGGACTAAAAAATGTCACCATGGCTAAACAGCAGAGTAAAAGAGGTGGTTAGAGGCAAAAAGGCATCCTTTAAAATTGGAAGTCAAATACTAGTAAGGGAAATAGAAAGGTGCATAAACTGTGGCACGTTAAATGTAGAACTGTAAAGCAGGCAGGCCAAAAAAGAATTTGAAGAGCAAGTAGCAAAAGACAAAAAAAAAAAAGTTGCTGTTAAGTTTTTGAAAGTACATGGAAACCTACCAAACAATCAGTGGGGCCACTGGATAATAGAGATGCTAAAGGAGCACTCAAGGAACACAAGGCTGTTGTGGAGAAGCTAAATGAGTTCTTCACATCGGTCTACACTGCAGAGGCTATCCCCACTCCTCAGCCATTCTTTTTAGATGACAAATCTGAAGAACTGTCCCAAATTGAGGCGTCAGTAGAGGTGGTTTTGGAAGAAACTGATAAATTAAACAGTAATGAGACACCAAGATAAAACGATATTTCTGAAGGAACTAAAATGTGAAATTGTGGTATGTAACCTATCGCTTAAATCAGCTTCTATACAAGATAGATGGAGGGTAGCTAATGTAATGCCTATTTTTAAAAAGGCTCCGGAGGTGATCCTTGAAATTACAGGCCAGTATCTAACTTCATTACCAGGAAAAGTGGTTGAAATTATAGTAAAGAACAAAATTATCAGAAATGTAGATAATCTTAATATGTTGGGGAAGAGTCAACACAGCTTCTGTAAAGGGAAATCATGCCTTACCAATCTATTAGAATTCTTTGGGAGAGTCAACAAGCATGTGGACAAAGGTGATCTAGTGGATATAGTGTACTTGGACTTTCAGAAAGCCTTTGACAAGGTCCCTCACCGAAGACTTTTAAGCAAAGTAAGAAGTCATGGGATAAGAGGGAAGGTCCTCTAATGAATCAGTAACTGGTGAAAAGATAGGAAACACAGGGTAGGAATAACTGGTCAGTTTTTAAAATGGAGAGAGGTAAATAGTGGGATCCCCCAAGGATCTGTACTGGGACCAGTGCTGTTCAACATATTTATAAATAATCTGGAAAACAGGGTGAACAGTGAGGTGGCAAAATTTGCACAATACAAAAAGATAGTTAAGTTCAAAGCCGACTACAAAGAGCTACAAAGGAATCTCACAAAACTGGGTGATTAGGCAACAAATGGCAGATGAAATTCAATGTTGATAAACGCAAAATAATGCACACTGGAAAAAAATAATCCCACCTATACTTACGAAATGATAGGGTCTAAAGTAGCTGTTAACACTCAAGAAAGATATTTTAATCATTGTGGATAGTTTTCTAAAAACATTCGCTCAATGTGCAGCGGCAGTCAAAAAAGCTAACAGACTGTTTGGAACCATTAGGAAAGGGATAGATAATAAGACAAAAAATATCATAAATCCATGGTACGCCTACACCTCATGTGCAGTTCTGGTTGTTTCATTCCAAAAAAGATCTACTAGAATTGGAAAAGATACAAAGAAGGGTAACAAAATGATTAGGAGTATGGGAATATAAAATCATGAATGGCATGGAGAAAGTGAATAAGGGAGTGTTATACACCCCCTCAGATAACACAAGAACTATGGGGTCTCACATTGAAATTAATAGGCAGCAGGTTTAAAACAAACAAAAGAAAGTACTTCTCCACACAACACACAGTCAACCTGTGGAACTTGGTGTCATGGGATGTTGTGAAGGACAAAATTATAAAATGGGTTCAAAAAATATTAGATAAAATTCATGGAGGATGGGTGCACCAATGGCTATCAGCCAAGATGGTCAGGAACACAATCCCATGCTCTGAGTGTCCCTAAAAGTCCAACTGTAGATGTTGGGACTGGATGATGGGGATGGATCATTCAAACTTGCTCTGTTCTGTTCATTTCCTCTGAAGCATCTGGCACTGGCAAATGATAGAGACAGGATCCTGGGCTAGATGGACCATAGATCTAACCCAGTACGGCTGTTCTTATGACTGCAGGATCCCCTCCAGGTGGCAACTAAGGACCTGTATACTTATCATACTGCAACATTACAGAGCAAATGAGATGAGAGAGGAGGGGCACTTTTGCCTGGAAGCCCATTTTTTACATTAAATTGTTATTAATTATTAAATCATGTTTATTATGGTCATGACTGAAGGCCAACCAAGAATTCTGACACAACAAATTCTGCTTTAGATGCAACAAATCCTGCATCTTGGCAGAGGGTTAGACTAAATGATTCTTGTGGTCCCTTGTAACCCTATGATTCTGATTCTATAATGGGGCCCCATTGTGCTAAGCGCTGTCCATCCCCGAAAGAGCTTGCAATCTACTGGTTTCTTATTAATGTAGTCAGCATTCATTGAACTACTCTGACTTGCCTTTAAAGGTGACCTGCAAAGGATTTTTTTTAAAAAGGGCTTATGCCACTGTTTGCCTCATCATGACATATAAAGAAGGCCTGAAATGTTTTTTTGCTTATTTTAAAAAGAGGTTCTCCTCCTGCCCTCCGCTTGTTTGTATACCTTAGAAAGTGACAGGAATGTCAACTCTGCTCTTGCCTCATTTTCCTGGAGGATTTGCAGGAGGATTTCACAGGGAATATATTGTTCTGACATCTTAACCGAAGGGGTGAAGGTGCTGAATCTTTAAGATATTCTTCTCTAAAATCTTAAAGATGGTGTTTAAAAAAAAAAAACCAGTATAACTGAAAATTCCTTCCTCACTCAATGGCTCAACTTTCACCCTTCTTGTCTCTTGTGATGTACTATTACACTAGCTTTCCTGGCACCAAAAGCCTCATCTAGACCAGGAAACTTGTTTTTTAAATATTGGCTAATATGATTTTATGCATCACTGCGCCACAGTCTACATGAGGTGGTACGTGATGTTTAAAGTCATTTTAGCTAACATGCTTAAAAAAATGTTCTTTTTCCCTAGTCTAGACAAGACTATTGTCTTTCAAGCTAGAAGGTATCTGATTTTCAAGTTTAACATTAAATAAAAACCTGTTTCCTCCAGGGAAAAACTACTTTCAGACCTTCTCTATTAATAATAAAGAACCAAGCTCACACAGGTCACAATGGAGGTATGTTCCCTGTGGTGTCCGGATTAGTTATAAACGTTGAAGGCTGTATGGCCCGGTGGATAGGGGGACTGGAATGGGAGTCAGGAGACCTAGGTTCTATTCTCAGCTGTCACTAGATGCTGGGTATTCTTGGGCAAGGCATTTCACCACTCTGTGCATGTTTCCCCTCCCACCCTTTGCCTAGGTATGATAGGGCCCTGAGCTCCATTGAGAATGCTGAGGTTTGTTTTCTCTCCTTTGTAGGTTACCTTTAAGGCTCTTGTGATAAATGCCTCTTTGAAAACGCTGCTTCAGAAAGCATTAATCCCCTCTTCACTGCTCTTTAACTAACCTGGAACCAACTCATGTCACAGCAATGTAGAGTAAAATAGTCAGAAGGAATCCTTTTTTGTTAGTAGCCATCCAGCAAGTACCACCTTCACCACTCCAGAGAAGAGTTCTCAAGCTCATATGCATCTGCCCAATCACTGAAAACAGATGTACCGACATCTCAAGAGGAAAGAGTAATTCCAAAGGAGTTGCAGTGTATTTCTTAGAGATGGGGGTCCCCTAATTACTCCAGTTTCAAGCTGTAGTGATACTAGACTGTCTGGACAATATTAAATACACCGTAGATGGTCTTAAACCATAATGACTTTCAATTCTGACTTTATTCTCCTGATTTGCTCTGTTTTCTGATAAGTGCATGTCTTCCTCACTTGATAATACAAATGATTTTTAAATCCAGTTTATAATTTGATATTTTAATTGTTTTCTCTTCAACAACATGAAGTCCCATTGTTACAAATCTTTCTTTTTTAACATGCCTAAAATAGTAATATCATGAACTCTTTAGAGAAATGCGATCCAGTGAAAGCACTTTAAAAAAAAAAACCAAAACAGTATGATACAGGAATTTATTTGACCTAGGGCAGGTCAAATAAACTTAATTGCAAGTGTAAGAGGAATAGCTTTGTAGAAATCCAAAGGAGGAGAAAAGAACTAGTGTGAATTTTAGTGATAAACTTAAAAACTCTGAAAAAGAACTAATTGTGTGCATACACATCCTAAGATCTATGGAGACAATAAGCATGATTTCACTTACTTGATTTCAGGAGTAACAATTTCTGCTGCTAGACTGTCTGAAGACTCCTGACTTCCCAGTGGCATCAATCCTGTTTCAGACATAAACAAAGAAAAGGATTAACAGAAAGTACAATAATTTTTTGTTTCAGAAGGCTATGGATAAATATTGTTTAACAGGATTAAATTTTAAGAGAACATTAAAAATAGTATGCTCCTTGTGAATATGTGAGAAATAATACAGAGTCATGCTATAACAGGAAGGAAAGATGAACATAACTCCATTTTTGAACAGGTTTTCTGTTCCCATTTTCCTCCATTTTGGACAAAGTTGTTTGTTTGTTTTTTTTAATTAGAAGTTATGGTTTATTCCTTGGTTTATGCAAAAATATAAATATTTGCATGATGTGATATATGGAATATAAATCAATGCATATGTACAACATAAGTTTAGGAAAACTATGTTAGGACATTAATGCAAATGTTTTGGAGATAAGTGAGTTGGTTTCTTACTGCCATTACTTAGAAATGAAACTCTTAAAACTTTCTTGAAATATCACATTTCAGGAGAGACCAAGCATGGAAAATTTCAGCCAAAGGTTGAAAGCTTCATGAAGTTCTGTACATCTAAAAATGTGATTATAGCAGAAGTTGTTTTGCAATCTCAAGTTAGTGGATGTTACATTGGTCCACTATAAAACAACGGTAAACCTGTCTAACCTGGCCCTATGAAACCTCTGTGGACGTTCTTTCGAAAAAGGTAACTTCAGTTTCTCTTTCTCCATTACCTGAAGTGGTGAGCTGCCCTTCTTGTGCTTGTACGCATCGAAGCTCTTCGATAGTTTCTTTTAGGGAATCTCTTTCCGTTCTTAACCTCTGAATGATTGGAAGCACAGGAAATATTAATCTCAGCTCTACAAATCCATCTTTAACTCTAGGCAAGTTGCCACTATGCACATCGTTGTCAGCACTTTATCAAAGAGGATTAATCTGCACTGCTAGAAATGCCTTTCATAGCAAGGAATCCCAGTTCATTCCCCGGGCAGAATTTAAAAAAAAAAAAAAAAAAAAAAAAAAAAAAAGGAGCAGCTACTCACCAATAACAGTGGTTCTGTGAGAGTCCTGTGTCTGAATATATACACTTGTGGGGTCAAGACACCTGCACCATGAACTTTCAGAGTTCTTTAAGGAGAGCAGTATCCCCATCAGGGCCACTCACACTGTCCTTCCTCTCCTCTTGTGCAGGGTTCCTAGCTATCCAATGGAAGTGGGCCAACAGACTTTCACTTCCTTCCCCTAATATGGGAATTCTTAACCCCGCTCAGCAGAAGTCAGGAAGATAGGTGGGGAATCGGAATATGCAGAAGCAAACACTTGAGGAACTATGGTTACTGGTAAGTAACTTCTCTTTCTTCTTCAAGGGTTTCTGCATACTTCCAGTGGAGGAAGATTAGTGAGCAGCATAACCCCTAAGAAAGTCAATGGCCTTGACCTTTACTTAAGCATTCGGCTGAGACTAGGACATGGATGAAAACTAGCTGCTTGTGACTCAATCCAGGCAAGACTGAGGTAATGCTGGTTAGAAAATAAAATCATAAAACATGGCAAGGATAATATCTGTCCCTCTGAGTGTTTCTCATCTGTTGTTCAAATTTGCAACATTCAGGAGACTGTTTAGATTCCCAGCTTCTTGATCAGGGAACAGCAACACCCAGGATGACATTTTATTTAACAGTGGCCTAGAACTGATCAGTCACCAAACAGGTTTTTAAAAATTATTAAGCCCCGTCTCTTCCAGGTGATAAGTGGTATTTAAAAACATTAGACTTAATTGTGTTGGCGAACATATTTTAAAAACACTAATAATTTTTTTGTCAAGACACTGCACAAGATCATCCAGCCTAATACCTTTTCCCATTGGCCAGTGTCATTACCTGACAGCTCAGGCTTGAATGAGTTTAAAAATAATCATGTCCTTCTCAGGGACTTGATATAGATTGTCTGCACCTCCATGTAGGAAGAAATTAAAGTTGGGATTATTGAGGCCCTCTCAAATGCCAGGCCCAAATGGTCAATTAGATCATAGGAAGGTTCAGTACGAAACATGGAAGCTATTCAGTGTCTCTGACATCAACAGGTCTCACTACAACCAGAAATGGCATTGATGGTACTGGCTATCCCAGACTCCAGGACCATGGGAACTGTGGACACTGACACTGACAGCCCTGGATAGCTGCCCACTCCATACCAGAGTTACATGACAACTAGATCTGCAGGTGGAGTAGAGGATGGTGTAGGGTAAAAATCCAAGCTGCTGTCTGCCTCAGAAGAACTAGGATGTGAGTTAAGTGACCAAGAACTCCGGTACAACCTCCATCCAGGTACAGAGCTAACGTTGGTGAGCAACCTCCATCCAGGTACAGAGCTAACGTTGGTGAGCAACTCTTCGCAGCTGATCTTCATGAATGATCTCCACCATGCTTGATCGACCCAAGTCCATCTGGGGGTCTTGGGCACTTTGGCAAGCAGTTCTCTGCTGCACCTTTGGTGGAAGCTACGGAAGGGCAGTTAAGGCTTCTTCTCTTTTTCTGCCCTCTGAGCGCTGGATGACAGGAGGGGTGAGTGGCCCCAACTGAGACTGCCCTCTAGAAGATTTCAAAAGTTCGCAGCACATGCACTTTGATCCCACAAATGGGAGTATGAAAAGGCTACACTGAAGATTTTTTACTTTAAAAGAAAACTTCTGAGTTTGACTCAAGGGAAATATTCTGAAAGTTTGAAACCCAGTTTAAAATTAAATACACTTTACAATTACATTTGAGATTTCTGAGTCTTCCACTGCTGGATGCTCAAAGCAAAAACTTGTTACACTGTTCATGAGGGATCTATGTAGGAGGTTAGATAAACACAGCATGGGGTGCGACAGGAGAAAAGGATATTGAGAAGAAAAGACAAATGTGTCTTCTTGGCTCTTCATTTTTAAAATCTACTGCACACATTTTCATAGTTACCTTGAAACCAGATCGGTTTATCAAACTCCACAGTTATTACATGTATACAATATTTTACCCAGACAACAGACAATTTAAAGTGAACTAAGAAATATAACTTGGCTAAACAGGTCATTTTGATTGGCAGGTCCAGGGTAACAAGGATACAAATTTGTTTCCACCACCACCACAAGAAAAAAAGCAACATCTAAACACTTACATCTTTTTCTTTTTGGAGGCTGTCTACTTTTTCTTTCAGCAATTTGTATTCAAATTCTAATTTATCTGCTTTCTTTGATTCTTCAGATAATCTGTTTTGTAGTTCAACTACCTGTGAGACAAAGGAGGAATTGTTTGTCTATCAGTGTTAAACATAATATGCATGAAATAAAGTTATTAATTACACTGCAATGTGAGATCAGTGTTATAACAAATGGAATATTCATCTCTAGCACATTCAAAATGGTTTGTTCACCTATTTTTTCAGTCAATATCATTGAAGGGATCAGAATAGTACAACCTCAGTGCAAGTAAAAACTGACGCAACAATGCTGTGAGGAAGATACAAACTGTTCTCAGCTTGCCCAACTACTCAGCTAATTATACTTGAAATTTAAATTTGAGTAAAATCTCTATATCACCAATGAATCACCATAACTATACAACTGAATGGATCAGAGAGATGAGGAAATTGATAATGGCCCTTCTCCTTCCTCAAAAGTGTGGGTAAAGAAATCAGTACAAAAAAAAAATAATCAGAGGTGCATTCTCCTATTTTTCCTCTCTCTCTGGTTTCCATGCCTCACTTTGAAAAGTCAAGCCCAATCTTATGTGAACAGGTAATTTTTTGCTCATTTGCAAATTTGTTTTCTCATGTTTTTTGAATCCACTAATCTGGAGCTTCACCTCCAAGGAATGATAGCCAAACCCCCAAATCCAAAGGAACAGAGGCACTTTTGATTATTTAACAAGAGGAAGTAATGAGCTATCAATGTCCAGTCAAAGTTCCCATGGATACTACCATGTAGAAGATCAATGAACAGCTATTTACAATTAGAAGAGGAGAAAACTGAATAAAGCTTTCACAGTGGACACGCAAGTCATGAAAAACAAATCAGCAAGAAGTTGCTCACTCAAAGCTTTATACTTCTATTAACAAAGGCTCAGTTCTAGGAATGGAATTAGTAGCATGTAACAGAAAGAGCTTGGATAGAACTGCACTGAAGAAAGATCAGCATGCGAATTCTATAGCTGAATGGAAACTTTGATGAAGATACATCCACTTGTAGCTTCTTGTGAAGCAATTTATAAGGAACCAATGTCTGCTTTGTTTTAGAGTTAGAGAAAGAGGTATGTGTGTAAATAAAAATATGTTTTAAATAGGTTTTTTGATTAATTGCAGTTAGCTCACGTGATTAACTCAAATAAAGTAACTGCGATTAATTGCAGTTTTAATCTCATTGTTGAACAATAGAATACCAATTTAAATTTATTAAATATTTTGGATGTTTTTCTATATTTTCAAATTTATTGATTTCAATTACAACACAGAATATTAAGTGTACAGTGCTCACTTTATATTATTATTTTGATTATAAATATTTGCACTGTAAAAATAATAAAATAGTATTTTTCAATTCACTTCATATAAGTACTGTAGTGTAATCTCTTTATCGTGAAAGTGCAATTTACAAATGTAGATTTTTTTTTGTGTTACATAACTGCATTCAAAAAAAACCAATGCAAAACTTTAGAGCCCACCCAGTCCTACTTCTTACTAAGACAAGCAAGTTTGTTTACAGTCATGGGAGATAATGCTGCCCACTTTTTATTTACATCATCACCTGAAAGTGAGAACAGGCATTTGCATGGCACTTTTGTAGCCAGCATCACAAAGTATTTACGCGTCAGGTATGCTAAACATTCATACGCCCCTTCATGCTTCGGCCACCATTCCAGAAGACATGCTTCCATACTGATCATGCTTGTTAAAAAAATAATGCATCAATTAAATTTGTGACTGAACTCCTGGGGGAGTGGGGGGGGGGGAGAGAACTGTATGTCTCCTGCTCTGTTTTACCCGCATTCTGCCATATATTTCATGTTATAGGAGTCTTGGATGATGATCCAGCACATGTTCGTTTTAAGAACACTTTCACTGCAGATCTGACAAAACACAAAGAAGGTACCAATGCGAGATTTCTAAAGATAGCTACAGCGCTCGACCCAAGGGTTAAGAATCTGAAGTGCCTTCCAAAACCTGAGAGGGATGAGGTGTGGAGCAGGTTTTCAGGGGACCTAAAAGAGCAACACTCTGATGCGGAAACTACAGAACCCGAACAGCCAAAAAAGGAAAATCAATCTTTTGCCGGTGGCATCTGACTCAGATGAAGAAAATGAACATGCGTCGATCCGCACTGCTTTGGCTCATTATCAAGCAGAACCCAGCATCAGCATGGATGCTTGTCCTCTGGAATGGTGATCAAAGCATCAAGGGACATATGAATCTTTAGCGCATCAGGCATGTAAATATCTTGTAATGCCAGCTACAACAGTGCCATACGAACTGACATTTGTCAGGTGACATTGTGAACAAGAAGCGGGCAGCATTATCTCCTACAAATGTAAACAAACTTGTTTGTCCAAGCAATTGGCTGAACAAGAAATAGGACTGAGTGGACTTGTATGCTCTTAAATTTTACATTGTTTTATTTTTTAATGCAGTTTTACTTTGTACATAAGCTTGTACTTAATTTACATTTGTAAGTTCAACTTTCATGATAAAGTGATTGTACTACAGGACTTGTATTAGGTAAATTGAAAAATACTATTTCTTTTGTTTTTTTACAGTGCAAATATTTGTAATAAAAATGAATATAAAGTGAGCACTGTACACTTTGTATTCTGTACTGTAATTGAAATCAATATATTTGAAAATGTAGAAAACATCCAAAAATATTTAAATAAATGGTATTCTATTATTAACAGCACGATTAACGGCGATTAATTTTTTTAATTGCTCAACAGCCCTAGTTTTAAAATTCTAGTGTGAACAGTAGCAACGTTTAAAGTTAAGGTTGCCTAATGCTTCCCATGTAACCTTTTGTTTCCAATTGTTTGTATCTTTGACAAAGAATGAGGTTCCCCTTGTGGTCAGTTGGCTTGTTTGTGTGTGTGTTCTTTCCGTGTGCTGTTCAGCTCAGCGCAGACAGCTGGTTCAGCCAACCTCAACAATACTACCCAACGTGGTTGAGCATTGAAGGCTGGAATGTTGTTGCCTCAGTAATGCTGTCCAGGCTGCTCAGTGCTTCTGTCCTTGGAGCTCCAAATGTTACCACTACTAGCAGCAGATAAGGCAACCTGCTCATTCAACAGACCTCAATGTTACTTAAAGAAAAATCACAGGCATGGTTCGCTGGCGAAGGCCCTTGGCCAGGTTTATTGTCAATGAAGCACGGTACTAGCTCCCTAGATCAATATCTACAGTTACATTAAAACATGTATGCTCATTACAATGGACTCAGCTCAGTCAGTGGTCGGACTTGCTGCTGCCCCCTAGGCTGGAAAAAGAGTTAAGGCGAAGTATCCCAACATTTATAGACTGAGACAAATGACAGTCTATAACAGGGGTAGGCAACCTATGGCACGTGTGCCGAAGGCGGAACGCAAGCTGATTTTCAGTGACACTCACACTGCCTGGGTCCTGGCCACCGGTCCAGGGGGCTCTGCATTTTAATTTCATTTTAATTGAAGCTTCTTAAAACATTTTAAAAACCTTATTTACTTTACATATAACAATAGTTCAGTTATATATTATAGACTTATAGAAAGAGACCTTCTAAAAACGTTAAAATGTATTACTGGCACGCCAAACCTTAAATTAGAGAGAATAAATGAAGACTCGGCACACCACTTCTGAAAGGTTGCTGACCCCTGGATTATAAGGAATTTAAGTACCACCATGCTTATTTCATGACCTCTGTTTGTTACCTCTCCTTGTTCCTAATATCTTGGATGAAACATCCCTATTCATTATTTTGTCAAACCATCTTGTCTTGTACTAGATTGGGATGTATCTGTACTAGCTAGAATAAATTTATGTAAATATCTAGTGCCTAGAACACTAGCAGCAACTTTGCCAAGTTCATCTACTGGACAGTGAACTCTTAAGCATCTGCTTTAACATATGGCCTGACTTTGATTCACAGCCTCTGGTTCAGGCCTCAGCCCAGCCCCAGTGTTCCAGGCTCTCTCTCTCTTTCTACTACACCCCTTTCTGTTGCCCAAGGCTCATCCCATGTTAATGGGGGAACAGGTATGATCAGGTGCAGACACCAGTGCTAATGTGCATGAGGTCCTGGCAAATCAATACAGAATAGAAACACAAGCTGTCTCACGGAGGTATGCACCTTCCTTCCATCCATTTTGAAATAAAATACTCCACTTCACTGGAGAATGTATATGGCTCTTCATTTCAGAGGGTGCTGGTAACAAGAGGGGTACTTACCCCTCCCATGGCACATAGGATGAGAAATACATATCCTCTCATCTCGAGGGAAACCTGCCAGGGCTGGCCCTTAGGGGAAGTGAAAAACATCCCCAGGAGTCCAAACCAGGCAGACGCAGAGCAAACACTGCACTGGGGCTGAGAACAACCTCTCACAAGCTAATGGGAGACTCCCTATCACAAAAATGAATTTGCCAAATGTAAACCAGCTCAAGGGGATTGACAGAGGCTAATAGCTGGAAAAGGGTCACCAGGCAGGGGAAGAATCTCAACAAATCTCCTCTTACCTTCTCTCTTCTTCCTTGCAGGAGAAGGAACAAAGACGGAAAATGCAGACAGTGCAGAGAGCTGACCTGCTTGCTCCATGGAGCAACAGGACACTGAAGATTGAGGGGAAAAGAGGTGGAGCCTGTGCAGAGCACGAACTGGCGCAACTGCTACTGGAATAGTGTGTCCAGCTCTGGTGTTGTTGAAAAACTGGAGGTTTCAGAAAGCCGTGAGAAGGATTAAAGGATTGGGAAACATGCCTTATAGTGAGAGACTGAACTCCTTTAATCTATTTACCTTATCAAAGATAAGGTTAAAGGGTTACTTGATCACAGTCTATAAATACCTACATGGGGGACAGAAATGTAATAATGGGCTATTCAATCTAGTAGACAAAAGTGTAACAAGATCTAATAGCTGGAGGCTGAAAGACAAATTCAGACTAGAAATAATGTGCACATTTTAAAGTGAGAGTAATTAACCACTGGACCAACTTACCGAGGGTTATGATGGATTCTCCAACACTGGAAATTTTTTAATCAAGACTAGATATTTTTTCTAAAAGATCCGCTCTAGTTTAACCACAGCTATTGGACTTGAAGCAGGAATTAATTCAAGTAAGGTCTATGCTTTGCATTATGTAGGTGGTCAGACTAGAAGATCACAGTGGTCCCTTCTGACCTTAAAAATCTGTAATTCTATACATTTTGTCTATCCAAGAGAGACAGCTCTTGTTGACTTTTTTCCTGCTTCGTAGGTGGAGTTACACCAGCCCTATATGAGCTAGGTGGAGAGGGATATTTACAATAAAGCAGATCCTTTACACAGAACATGGATGAGTTCTGGAGGTATTACCCAAATTATTATTATTATAATTAACGGAAAAGGCTAAGAAATCAACAAATCAATTGCAATAACAATTTCTGTTCTCACCTGTCTCTTGTATGTTTCCAGCTGGCTACGGGCTGCGTGGGCTTTCCTCAGTTCTTCCTCCAAGCTTACAGTGTTTTGCATATACATAGTGTTCTTCTCCTCTAAGAGTTTTACTTGCCGCCGCAGATCACCAAGATCTTCCAGCTTCTTTTTGTATGACTCTACCTGGCCTTCTAACTTAGCCACTTTATCAGAGGAATGCCTGGATGATAACAGAGAAGGAGAAGCCTGCATCAAATCTGTTCATATTGTAAACTTTGGGGCATGGACCATCTTTTTGTTCTTTGTTTGTACAGTGCCTGGTCCATGGCTAGGAGTCCTAGACACTATGGTAATACAAATAATATATAATAATATTCAGAATGCTAACATAGTAAGTGCTCTGAAGTCACCTCAGTATTAAACTCGATACAGAAATGGTTCCCAAACACCAGGAGGAGCATAAGAAAGCAAACAACTTATTCTCACCGCTGTGTGTCTTGGCTTTCTCTTTGTCAGCCTTTCTGCTTCTCCCCTCATCAACCTATCCAAAAATGTTGTCATTTCCAACAATATCACTCTTCCTGCTCGAATGCATTTACTGTCTTCTTGTCTGTTTCCATAACAAGTTCTAACTATTTTCATGCCATCCTCTCTCTCTCAGGCAATCTCCATCTCAGACTCCTAATCCATCCTCAAAACTCACTTCTTTCAGGCAGCTTTTCAATACTATCCCTGCATCTGCTCTTGTTTTCATGCCTACCAACAGATTAATTTGTCTTTAAAACAAACACAATTTGAAATACTTGAGCATCTTTACTGTCAGTGAAGGAAAACAGAGTGGAACACACAAAGCTGTTATGCCCATTTACAGGGCAGCTTGTGCTTTCTCCACACAGTGGCAGTTTAGTAGATTAAATTAAGAATTTTAGGAACATGGATGCAGGATGGGGCTCAGTTTATAAACAGTTCTCATTGCTGAATACCACAATTTAGAAAAAACAGCCAAAGAGAATTTTACCAAAAATTTCAAAGAAATTCACCCTTTGGTTAAGAACAAGCAATAGACATTTCAGCCCAAAGGATAGTTTTTTTACAAAAAGTTGTAAATGCCTTAAAACAGGGGCTTATAATGAAGAAGGGCCACTGCAACCATAACATGAATAGTGTGGCAATATCACATATACAGTGCTTAATGATGTCAGATCAGGCTGGTTGACTGGCAGAAAATTCACAGCCTCATAATTTTAATGGTAACTGGATGCACTTTGGTGCTTGTTGATAAACTACTTTAATGTATGCAAAATTTTGAAACTATATGAATGCTAATGGAGATTAATTGATAGCACAAACTTTGTTTTAGAAATAAAAAGAAATATACTCCCTAATGGTTAGAGTAATATAGTTTACCTAAGTACATCCATCTCATCCTTCAAAGACTGAGCTTCTTCTGCTAAAGTGGTTAGCTCTTCATTCTGCTGTCGCAATTCTGCAATTTCTTTTTCCAACTCTTCACAACGTATTCGATAATCATCTTTGGCTGCCTCTAGCCTACAGTATTGAAATAAAACAGTAGGTAAGAAAGGGTACATGTTCTAACCACAGGCCAGTGTTAGCTTCTTCGTTCATAGCAGCTTTTTGGGACACTGGGGGGAAAAAAAAAGCCAATGAACAACATCATGTTGCCAAGTTTCTATTACATTTTCAAGGAGGTGGAGGGAGCTCCAACTTTATGGGTATAGATGCTTCCAAGTCAATGTCATCAACAACTCTGCTTGCAGTGCAACAAGGAGTTGTATACTTCCCATCATTGTTGTATTTGAAAGAGAGAGAAATCCTAAGGCTTTCACTGTGCTACTGAAAATCTTTGCTAAAACCTCCTCTCACTATATGTGAAAGAAAATGTAGAATCAAATGAAGTAAAAATCTTAAATGAATCCACATGTTCCACAGAATCTCTATGGATAGTAATTCCATGCTCTAAGAAGAATATAACAGTAGGGATCTATTATCGACCATCTGACCAGGACAGCGATAGTGACTATGAAATGCTAAGGGAGATTAGAAAGGCTATCAAAATAAAGAACTCAGTAATAGTGGAGGATTTAAATTATCTCCATATTGACTGGGTACATGTCACCTCAGGACGAAATGCAGAGACAAAATTTCTCGATACTGTAAATGACTGCTTCTTGGAACAGCTGGTACAGGAACCCACAAGGGGAGAGGCAACTCTCGATTTAGTCCTGAGTGGTGCACAGGATCTGGTCCAAGTCCGGCTGTTGTGCAGCAAAGGGGATGCCCTTGCAAACTTCGGTCTGGGACTGCCACCACCTCAATGAGTCCAGCACGTCCCCCGGGGCTGTTACTATCAAGTCCAGGGGGTCCCCTGCCAGGGCGGTATACACGGGCGAGCCAAGCCTGCAGAGTTCTGAGCCTCAGTCTGGCATGCCTGACCACACGTGTGCAAGCTGCCATGTGGCCTAGCAGTCACAGGCAGCATCTGGCCGTCGTAGTGGGGAACTGACACAGCGAGTTCACTGCTTGCTGGATGGCCCGGAATTGTGATTCCGGAAGGCTCGCCTTTGCCTGTACCACATCTAGCACCGCCCCTATGAACTCCACTCTCTGTGTTGGGACGACAGTGGACTTGGGAACGCTGACCAGGAGCCCCACCCTGCGGAATAGACTCAGTGCCATCTGTACGTGAGTCCGAACCTCTTCTTCGGACTGACCCGCCAGGAGCCAGTCATGGAGGTACGGGTAAACTCGAATCCTCTGTCTCCGCAAGCATGCTGCCACCACCGCCGTGCATTTTGTGAATACTCGTGGGGCCGTAGCAAGGCCAAATGGTAGAACTGTGAACTGGTAGTGCTCATGGTTCATGGTGAAGCATAGAAATTGGCAATGTGCTGGGTGGATGGCGATATGAAAGTACACGTCCTTCATGTCGAGGGCAGCGTACCAGTCTCCCGGATCCAGGGAGGGGATGATGGTACCCAGGGAGACCATGCGGAACCGGGCCTTGACTAGGAACTTGTTGAGCCTGCGCAGGTCTAGGTTGGGATGAAGACCCCCCTTGGCCTTGGGGATGAGGAAGTAGCGGGAGTAGAATCCTTTTCCCCTTAGGTCTAAGGGTACTATCCGTACCGCCCCCCCCTCTAGGAGCGAGTGAACCTCCTTTTCTAGGAGATGCTTGTGAGAAGGGTCCCTGAAGAGGGACGGGGAAGGGGGGTTTGGGGTAGGCAGGGAGGAAAACTGTAGCATGTACCCGCTTCGCACCATGCGTAACACCCAATGGTCCAACGTAATGCTGGACCACGCATGGGAGAAGCGGGACAGGTGGTTGGATCCGGTGGATGATCTGGTACGCTGTCCTCGAGCGTGCCTTCAAAAGCCTGGCTTAGGGCCCGGCTGAGGCCTATGTTGGCCTTGGTTCTGGCCAGGCCTATTGGAATTGTTATTATAGCGCCGCCTCCTATTGTCTCCGTCCCGCCTGCGGTAAGGCTCTTGCCAAGGACAAGGTTGGTACTGGTGCTGAGGAGGGGGTTGCAGCTTAAAGGGCTTCCTCTGAGTCACTGGGGTATGCATCCCCAGTGACTTGAGTGTGGCTCTACAGTATTTAAGGCTATGTAGCTTTGAATCAGTTTGGACCGAGAAAAGTCCAGACCCTTCGAATGGGAGGTCCTGGATCGAATTCTGGACCTCAGGCAGCAAACCTGACTCCTGAAGCCACGCTGAGTGCCACATGACCACGCCTGAAGCTACTGTCCTGGCCGCCGTGTCCACCAAGTCCAGGGACACTTGGAGGGAGGTTTTCACTACGGCCTGGCCGTCCTCCACTAGGGCCGTGAACTCCTGTTGGGAGCCCTGCGGGAGGTTGTCCTTAAACTTCCCCACCGCCACCCAGGAGTTGAAGTTATGCCCGTTGAGGATGGCCTGTTGGTTAGCAATCTTCAACTGGAGGCCCCCTGATGAATACACCTTCCTGCCGAACAGGTCCATGAGTTTTGCTTCCTTGGCTTTGGGGGCCGGGGCTTGTTGCCCATGGTGCTCTTCCTCATTCACCGCTGAGACTACCAGTGAACATGGGCTCGGGCGACAGAACAAGAAGTTGTAACCTTTTGACCAGGTGAAGTACTTGCGCTCCACACCCTTGGCTATTGGTGCGCTGTATGCTGGGGTCTGCCATAAAGTCATGTAATTAGACTGAATGGTCTTAATGAGCGGGAGCTCTATTCTGCAAGGACCTTCCGGGCTCAGAATGTCCACCATGGGGTCTTCCTGCTCCACTGTCTCCTCCGCTTGCAACCCCAAGTTATGGGCCACCTTATGAAGCAGTTCTTGGTGGGCCTTGTGGTCTAATGGTGGAGGTCCTGGCACCACCGTGCCTGCCACTGCTTCATCCGGGGATGACGAAGAGGTTAGCAGCTGCTCAGCTTCCTCTTGCTGGTCCCCCCCGGTCCTCCTCCCCCAGGGAAGGGGCTTCTGGCTTGAGCCGGGGCCGGTGGTCATGGGATGGCACCGGGTACAGTGCCGGGCTTTTGGCGAGGCTGCAGGTGACTTAGACACCGTAGCTTCCCTTACAGGGGACCGGGATCTCTGTACCGAAGAGCTGGCCCTAGAGGGAGCACCTTGACGCTGGTGGTAGGCCCATGGGGTCCAGAAAAGCCAGTGTCCTGGCGGTCCCCATTGTGGTAGCCAGCCAGTTTGTTGTTCCCTGCTGTCCGGGGCCCGTTGTGGGTAGCTGTATCGGTCCGAGTCGGTGCCGGACTCTGGTGACGCCGAGCGTGAGGGCCACGGCGGTGCCATCAGGGAGTTGCTGCAGTTACACGGGGAGTGCCGTATGTCCTGCACTGACCCCGTGTGTTGACTCATCTCCGGTACCGAGACTTCCGTCTGAGTCAAGGGTAGCTGGGAGTCCTTGGACTCAGAGCTTGACCGGGACCTTTGAGCAGGGGGTTGGACTATGATGACTCCCCTTCCCCCCCCACCCTGAGTGGTGCCGGGATGGTGACCTCGAACGGCTCACCATTGCCGGCTTTCCCCTCGACGGCACCCTGGGTGGCGGTGCCGGAGGCTTCTCCCTGGCCGGCAGGGGGCTCGTCGCCGACAATCCGATGAGGTCTTTTGCAGCCTCAAAGGTGTCAGGCGTAGAGGGCTGATTTATCGTGCCCTCGAGTCATGCGTCCGCACTGAGCTCACTCACAGCTGGACTCGGTGGGACTTGAGGAGCTGGTGCCACTGGTGCCGGAGTAGGTGCAGCATCTCTTCCGTTTTCCCGTGTCCAGGGCCTGAGATGGTGCCTGTCTTTTGTGAAGAGCGTCTGCGCCCCTCCTTTGGCTTTGCCTTGGGCTGTATCAGGGAGGATGAGCGGTGCCGGGCCCTATTTTGTCATTCCGAGGCCGATGGCTTATGATGCTTGGCTGGTACCGGGTGTCTTGATGACTCTGGGGCGCTCCACACCGAGGACGCTGAGGCCAGTGTTGGGCATTCCGGGCCTAGTGGCTGCAGCGCGGCCTCCATCAACAGCTGCCTTAAAGGAAAGTCTCTCTCTTTCTTTGTTCTCGGCTTAAAGGCCTTACAAATCTTGCACCTCTCTGTTTCGTGAGCTTCCCCCAGGCAATGTAGACAGGAGTCGTGGGGGTCACTAACAGGCATAAGCTTGCGGCACGTGGACCGGGGCAGGTGGCAGAGTCCTCCAAGCATCTGATCTATTAGGAGCTCAGCAACAATGAAAACGCTAACTAACCAATAACTGACTGATAACAGCTATGCCCGACGGGAGCCGCTAAGGGAAAAAGTTTCCGACGCTCGTGCATGTGACACGCGCACACCTAACGTGGAATGGACGTGAACAAGCACTCGAAGAAGAAAGTTATTTACTTGTTCCCATAATATAAGAACTAGGGGCCACCAAATGAAATTAATGGGCAGCAGGTTTAAAACAAATAAAAGGAAGTTCTTCTTCACACAGCGCACAGTCAACCTGTGGAACTCCTTGCCTGAGGAGGTTGTGAAGGCTAGGACTATAACAGGGTTTAAAAGAGAACCAGATAAATTCATGGAGGTTAAGTCCATTAATGGCTATTAGCCAGGATGGATAAGGAATGGTGTCCCTAGCCTCTGTTTGTCAGAGGGTGGAGATGGATGGCAGGAATACCTGTTAGGTTCACTCTCTCTGGGGCATCTAGCACTGGCCACTGCTGGCAGACAGGATACTGGGCTGGATGGACCTTTGGTCTGACCCAGTATGGCCATTCTTATGTTCTTATGAAAGAACAAAGTGGTAGTGGAAGAAATACGAGTGGGAGTGGAGCTCTCTCAAGCACTGCTTTTATCTTTGAGTAAATCACCAAAAAAATGGTTTTTCAAGGGGGAACATTATTATTAAGGACACTGTCCCAGTTTGAACTGGGAATTTCTTGTCCCAGAACTATGGTTAGAAGTAAGTATATATATTTTATTCTTACTGAGCTAAAAAATGTCTGAAGGGATTATGTACACATTTTTTCAATTACTACTTTGGGCAGAGAGTAAGCATGGAAAATTTCAGCCTAAAAAGTAAATGTTTATAAAATCTGAGCTTATAAAAAGATGGGTCATAATGGCAACTTATTTGTAAACTTAACTACAGTGGTCATTATGGGCACCCACAAAAATAATTCAACATAACTGCCGAAAGGAACAAAATGTTTACTAGTTAAAACGAAATATCTGCTTTCTGGAATATTTCATAAGGTGTCTGTTAGTTCGAAATGAAGTTTACCGACTCTGGATCTCTTTACCTAAATGTTTCCTCCTGGAGCTGTTCTAACTGTGTCTGCAGTTGCAGGTGCCTACGCCCTGCAGGGCTGTTGGGATCTTCTATAGAATCAGATTGGTTCAAACGTTCCATCAAGATCTGGTTCTCAGCTAGTAAACTACTTTTCTCCTCTTGAAGTGCTGCAACCTGTTACAACAAAAGTGCAAAACTGGAAAAATGGAATTGTCAACTTAAAGAGCAAAACGTGTGCAAGCGATGGAGCTAGTATGACCCATAACTGGCGATAGATGGACTCGTAATAAACTTATATGAGAGCAATGCATCCTAGCCTTAATATTTATCCAATTGCTATGTGATGTACCCAAGATATTATAACAATGGGGGCATAACAACATTAATTTTTTAAATGTAGATTCTAAATTATATTTATTAGAGACATCTAAAACTGAACACAATGTATCCAGTTATCAAACAAAAAGGCTTTAATACATTAAAGTCTTAGTCTACCTTCAAAAGAAAATGCTAGTATCCTGTAATAAAATCTTATTACTCTGAAAATTGACTTTGATAAAATGGCATTTCTGAGCTCCAGGTTTATTCTCTTCATGTCTTCCAGATCAAGTTTGCTCAATTTACTAAAAAAAGATGACCTAAGATGTGTTCTTCACACAATTTTTGTATTGGTGTAACTATTTTGGTAAGGGGCACAACTTCCCTCACCCCAAATAGTTATATCTAATACAACTCCTAATGCTAGAATACCAGTATAGCACATTCCCTTCCTGTATGAGGATAGCTAAACTAGTATAAAGCACCGTTTTACTGCAACCACACTCAGGAGGATTGTATTTCTTTAACTAAAGTGGTACAGCTAAAGAAGTACAACTTCTGAGTATACGTTTAAAAAGACCGGTCTCCAAACTGCCTCCTTTCTTCAACTGCCTTAGAATCACCATGCCCCTTCTTTCTCAATCTAACTCCACAATTTCCATAAAATGTATTGTGCACATATAATAAACTACCTACCTGCATATCTAATTCATGGCACCTCTGAGCAATTTCTTCTTTTGTTGCTAAAGCTTCATTTAATTCTTCTGTAGTTTTCTTCAACTATTTAAAATTAATATAAATATTTTTATTTTCACAATAACATTACTATAATACATGTAATTCTCTGTAACCATAAAGGATGTTGAATGATATCATCACTGTAAAGTCTGTTTTTATGCTCATATTTATTTTGAAAAAAGTTATTGACTATTCTACTTTTATAAGACGACAAAGGGCACCTATTATCATTCAAGAGCTCAGATAATTCATATGTGAGAGATGAACACAGCTGAAGGCAATTCTTTGTTCCAAAACAAAGTATTAAGGCAAGCATTTTCATTCTACATGTTGAGCTCAAGAACCCCCACAACCTGAATGTTGGAAAGCATACCACCTCTGTACATTTAAAAAATTGTCAACACCACTTTTCTTTACAAGAGTGAATAGTTTCGGTTTTCGCTATGTTTGCAAATACACAAAGGACTGGGAGATGGATTACAAGGAATAGACAATTAAGGTAAAATGTGTCTAGCCACTGGGTACACTACTTTTGCTGCACAAAGGGGAAACAATTGCTGTGGTAGAGGACAAGTCTAAATCTGAATGACATCATTTAATATAACAGGAGTACTTGTGGCACCTTCGAGACTAACAAATTTAGTTGAGCATAAGCTTTCACAGGCTACAGCCCAGTTCATCGGATGCATGCAGTGGAAAATACAGTAGGATTTAATATATATGTTTGCATTTATTCAGTTATGTCTCTAAAGGATTTTATAATAATGGATAGATTTATGGCTTCCAAGTTTCTCTAGGATTGTAAAATTAAGTACATAGAAAGAAAATCAGTCTGAGAAGCAAGCACAAAGACACTACGTATTTTTGGAATAAATGTGAAGAATTCTTACAAGCCTTACAAGGGCCTCCTACTTCTCTCGATGATCTAATCTATTGTAGAGAATAGCATCCTTGTCATTTTTCAGGTTTATAAGGGGCAGCTGACACATAAAAATTAACTCCATCTCTTAGACAGTATGTACAGCCACACAAATAACTTATGATATGATTCAGTAAAAACAGTACCATTCTCCAGGTTATACCTCTACCATTTTAGGGACTGTGGTTGAGGCTGTAGAAACAACATAAATGACAGAATGTGCTCTCAAAATGCACACACAATAGCTGATGTACATTTGGTCCAGCATTTTTCACAAATACTTCAGCCACTGAGGAATTTTCCCAAAATTTCTCAAAGCAGGAAATTCACAACAGTTCCCAGGATTATTGCAAGGATATCTGAGCCTGATCTAGCCCACTAAAGCCAAGTGATGTCTTTCTGTTGATTTCAAAGAGAGTTGTCAAGAGCAAAAAAGTTTTGTCTACAGCTAGTAAATGTTACTAATTCTATTTAATTTCTTCCTGATTATCCTTTGACTTGTAAGGTCTTCACTTTTTGCTATGTCAGAAATAATACCAGTTTTGAGCAAGACAGCTACAAACTATTCATAATACTTATAATGAATTTTATTTTCCAAATAAATATTTTTGTTCTGCACATGCATTGTGAACAATCACATTCAGAATTATATATACCAGTTATTTTATTTACTTACTTATTTGTTTAAATGTAGCACATACTACTGATGGACATAAGCCACAGGACATAATTACATAAATATATGTAATTGCAACTTCTGATTAACTGACTTTCTTTTAAAAATTGTACTTTAACAAAGAAAAAATATTACATTTAAAACTTTGAATGTGTGTTCCTTTGTTTGAATTTTCCCAAAATTTTCAAAAAAAGAGAAGAAGAAGAAGATGATGAGGCAGCCTGCTTACAACATACCATATACCAGACTGACTGAACACTGATTTCCTATGATTAAAGAAAAATAAACATCTGGTCTTAGGTACCTGACGATCAAGGTCAACGTAAGCATCATTTCCAACAGAGACTGGAGATTCTTTACTCATCAACTGCAATTAGATTACACTGGATTAGAAAAAGCAAAAGATTTATTTGTATATTAAAAGCTAAGTTTTCATTTACAAAAAACCCAGATCAATCCTAAATTTAAAAAAGGTTTGTTCTGAAGATAAGGCCTTAAGTTTTCACATCACATTTTTATGTATGGTATATACAGAGAGAATTATAAATCTGCAGGACAAACACTATAAAGAAATATGAAAAAAAAAATCTTATCTGGTACATATCCCTCCGTATAAGCATGCCTACCTATCATCCATCATGAAAAGCTTGGGATGCTTTTTGCAGAATATTTGCAGCAATTCATATGGTAGTAAAGATTTACTCTGGAAATTTCACTCTAACAGTGATTCTCACCCTTTTTCATACTTTGACCCCATGTAACACCAAAACAAAACATCTGCGGTCCCTGCTCCTCCCATTTAATTATATAAAAAAAAAAAAAAAGAGGGGCGGATTATGACTCCCCCTCCTGACTTGTTTGCAATTCCTAGGTTAAGAGCCCGTGCTCCGGAATGAATATTTTCAAAACTGAAACACTGCAACTTGCATGATATATTTACTGAACTATATTATTTGGAGAAACATAACCTGTGGATTTTTTAGGGTTGGTGGAAAGAGAAAAATCAGATCTTTTTTAGTTATAGCTTTCTAGGGAGGCTCCAGATTGGCTGACATACTTCTCCAAAGGAAAAAATTAGCAGATAAGAAAATAAATCCTCTTTCTGGACACACATCCAATCTGTTACAATATCAAAACGGCTAGAGGGGATTCAAACATAAAATAAATGCAAAAGGAAATTCCCAGACTGAGAAAAAACAAAAAAAAAAACCTATGTTAAGACAGAAGTTAAGATTGAGATACATACTAGTAACATAAAGGTAAAAATAATTAGTTATGTTGTAATTAACGCAAAACCAAGTACTACAGGTTTGTACTGCGTGTTTTGGGGATTATTAGAATATATTCATTTTTTGGTTTGTTTTTTCTATTACATGAATAATAGAAATTAGAAATGAAAAAAGACTAACCAATCTAACCATACATCTAATCAATCCTGATTCCAATGCAACACTGTTCCCTTCAGTGTAATTCCTCATGCTTCACCCAGTCTGGGGTTAAAAATGTCTCCACAGCTCACTTCCACTACATTCTGTGGATGGCCACTCTGTAGTCATACAACTCATTGTGATACTTTCTTCTGCTATTTAGCACTCGGCTTTCTTTTTCTTAAATGCTATCCCATAACTTCTGGTTACATTACAATGTACAGTAACAAATTGCTCCCCATCATCAACAATCATGCCACTCACATATTTGTACACTTTTACACCCCACTCTCTAGCTGCCATTTAGCCAACCTATACATATTTAGGCATAGTCAATCTTATCTCCAAAGTTCCTCCAGACCTCGACCATTTTTCTTGCTCTTCGCTAAATTCCTTCCATTTTACCTACAACTTTCTGGTGACAAGCCATTCAGAAATGAAATATTCCATCTACAGAGCCCAAATTCTTATAAGGAGGGATTATAAAGTCCCTGTTCTGTGATTTGGTGTTTCTGAAAAGCCAAGTTGATGGCCTTTTTCATTGCCACAAACCGTAGTGTTGTGAACTCGTATCTAATTTATCGCTTTAGTTTTCTAAGTTGAATATCATTTTGTAGTCCCCTGCCAATAATTTCTAACCTTGCTAGGCCGCTTGGTATTATGTCTCTCTCCTCAGAGGTGTTCACATCACGTTCCGAGCACCTGATTTTGTTAACGGCTGTTTATACCCTCTTCCAGATAATTAATGACGATGTTAAGACTGAACCCAACACTGACCCCGGTGATGCCCACCTAAGCCATCTCCCTTGCCCAGATGCCATCTATCATAACCTTTTAACAGACCAGCCAGTAGCATCTCTAACTAAGCCACCATCTCTAACTAAGCACTCAAATCTAACTAACCCACCATTCATGATTCAGCCTAGAGAAATCTCTAATATTTCCCCCCAATTAACCTATTCTTTGGTAAATGAGAGGTAACAGATCCCTGATCTTAAAAGCACAGGCGAAACAATCTGGACTACAAGTTAATTTAATCAGTTTATATTTTAATATTTTTATAGAAAATATCTGGCATTCCTTTTATTATTCTAATTACACCTTTTTCATGCCCACAGCTATGACAAGCAGCATTACAAAAATAAATATATATAACCATGCTAGGTGTTATTAAAACCTTTATCCAATTTTAACTGGTTTGCTCATGAGGGCTGAGTTATTAGTGTTGTCATGGATACAAGGTTGGCAACTAAGATTATCAGGAGATCTGTATGCATGAATGCCCTAGAAACATGCACTTGATTCTTCTGGTTTATCATACATATGACTTGCTCTCTCTCTATTCTATAAACATAGTTTGCAGCTTATTTTATGTCATAACATGAAGATGTTTGATACTGCTGTTGCCTTATATATAAGGTGCATGCTAACTTCATTTCCCTTTGTCAGACTAAGATCTCTGTTTTCTGGAGATTTTTTATTTTAAAGTATCAGAGGGGTAGCCGTGTTAGTCTGGATCTGAAAAAGCAGCAAAGAGTCCTGTGGCACCTTATAGACTAACAGACGTATTGGAGCATGAGCTTTCGTGGGTGAATATCCACTTCATCGGATGCATGTGACGAGGTGGGTATTCACCCGCGAAAGCTCATGCTCCAATACATCTCTTAGTCTATAAGGTGCCACAGGACTCTTTGGTGCTTTTATTTTAGAAAGACCTAGTGGTATATCTAACATCTTCTACAATTTTTAGTATGGTCTGACTTTTGACTTTTTCCATCATCACCGATTATTCATAAGAACATAAGAAAGGCCGTACCGGGTCAGACCAAAAGGTCCATCTAGCCCAGTATCTGTCTACCGACAGTGGCCAATGCCAGGTGCCCCTGAGGGAGTGAACCTAACAGGCAATGATCAAGTGATCTCTCTCCTGCCACCCATCTCCATCCTCTGACGAACAGAGGCTAGGGACACCATTCTTACCCATCCTGGCTAATAGCCATTTATGGACTTAGCCACCATGAATTTATCCAGTCCCCTTTTAAACATTGTTATAGTCCTAGCCTTCACAACCTCCTCAGGTAAGGAGTTCCACAAGTTGACTGTGAGCTGCGTGAAGAAGAACTTCCTTTTATTTGTTTTAAACCTGCTGCCTATTAATTTCATTTGGTGACCCCTAGTTCTTGTATTATGGGAATAAGTAAATAACTTTTCCTTATCCACTTTCTCAACATCACTCATGATTTTATATACCTCTATCATGTCCCCCCTTAGTCTTCTCTTTTCCAAACTGAAGAGTCCTAGCCTCTTTAATCTTTCCTCATATGGGACCCTCTCTAAACCCCTAATCATTTTAGTTGCTCTTTTCTGAACCTTTGCTAGTGCTAGAATATCTTTTTTGAGGTGAGGAGACCACATCTGTACACAGTATTCGAGATGTGGGCGTACCATGGATTTATATAAGGGCAATAATATATTCTCAGTCTTATTCTCTATCCCCTTTTAATGATTCCTAACATCCTGTTTGCTTTTTGATCGCCTCTGCACACTGCGTGACATCTTCAGAGAACTATCCACGATAACTCCAAGATCTTTTTCCTGACTCATTGTAGCTAAATTAGCCCCCATCATGTTGTATGTATAGTTGGGGTTATTTTTTCCAATGTGCATTACTTTACATTTATCCACATTAAATTTCATTTGCCATTTTGTTGCCCAATCACTTAGTTTTGTGAGATCTTTTTGAAGTTCTTCACAATCTGCTTTGGTCTTAACTATCTTGAGTAGTTTAGTATCATCTGCAAACTTTGCCACCTCACTGTTAACCCCTTTCTCCAGATCATTTATGAATAAATTGAATAGGACTGGTCCTAGGACTGACCCTTGGGGAACACCACTAGTTACCCCTCTCCATTCTGAGAATTTACCATTAATTCCTACCCTTTGTTCCCTGTCCTTTAACCAGTTCTCAATCCATGAAAGGACCTTTCCTTTTATCCCATGACAGCTTAATTTACGTAAGAGCCTTTGGTGAGGGACCTTGTCAAAGGCTTTCTGGAAATCTAAGTACACTATGTCCACTGGATCCCCCTTGTCTACATGTTTGTTGACCCCTTCAAAGAACTCTAATAGATTAGTAAGACACGATTTCCCTTTACAGAAACCATGTTGACTATTGCTCAAGAGTTTATGTTTTTCTATGTGTCTGACAATTTTATTCTTTACTATTGTTTCAACTAATTTGCCCGGTACCGACGTTGGACTTACCGGTCTGTAATTGCCGGGATCACCCCTAGAGCCCTTTTTAAATATTGGCGTTACATTAGCTAACTTCCAGTTGGGTACCGAAGCCGATTTAAAGGACAGGTTACAAACCTTAGTTAATAGGTCCGCAACTTCACATTTGAGTTCTTTCAGAACTCTTGGGTGAATGCCATCTGGTCCCGGTGACTTGTTAATGTTGAGTTTATCAATTAATTCCAAAACCTCCTCTAGTGACACTTCAATCTGTATCACTTATGTTCTTCAATCTGTATCACATAAGATACTTATGTTCTTATCTAACATCTTCTACAATTTTTAGTATGGTCTGACTTTTGACTTTTTCCATCATCACTGATTATTCCATAAAGCAGCCTCTAAAAGGACAGTTTTTACTCAAGACAAAATGAACCTTGAAAATAATTAGGCTGTGTGACGAAGTGGGACTGTTCTTAATGTTTCCTCTGAATACTGTGTGGGTGCCTCAGTTTCCCCTATGCATTTCTTAAGTCTCCAGTGTGCATAAATGGCCAACAATTTGTCTCCTAGCAACAAATGGCCAGGACCCTTCTTCCCTTGCAAGGGGATAGCTAAAGGTGAACAAAGATCATGTGACCTCCTGGCCCAGGAAAGAGACAAAGGCCAGAAAGGAGGGGTTGGAGGGGGTTTCAGTTTGGGGCTGGCTGGGGAGAAGGAGTGAGTGCAGATGGGGTTGTCTGGCTCGCTGGGGCCGGAATGGGGTCCCGTTCGCTGTACCTACAAGCTCGGTTTTAGACCGTGTTCCTGTCATCTAATAAACCTCTGTTTTATTGGCTGGCTAAAAGTCATGTCTGACTGCGAAGCTAGGGTGCAGGACCCGCTGGTTTCTCCAGGACCCTGCCTGGGCGGACTCGCTGTGGGAAGCGCACGGAGGGGCATATGCTGAATGCTCCAAGGTCAGACCCAGGAAGGTGAAGCCGTGTAAGCTTCTTGCCCTGAAGACAGTCTGCTCCAAGAGAGAGGAGGGTCCCCAAAGTCTTGACTGGCTTTGTGGGGAGCAGTTCCAGAGCATCACCCAGGGACTCTATGACAGGCTGAAACACAGGAAAATTGATATTTGCTATCTCTGTGAAGACAACATTTTTGGGACCCATCTAAGTAGCAAGTCCTTCTTGCAATGCAACCTCAGACAGGTTTGAAACTGCCTCAAATACTCTGCAGTAAAGGGCATGACCCTATTTTCATGGTCTGGTGGACATGCTTACTGAAGGGGGAAAGGAACTTGTTATAAAGTCTCTAAGTTTAGTTATTAGGAAATGAGAGTGTTTTCCTATTTATTGGTAAAGAACTCTCAGCCTTCCAAATGACTATTTATATCTGAGGCTTGGGAAAAGAACAGCATAATTTGCCAGATGCATTATGGAGCAATTGCAAAGCTGTATTGTCACAGAAATAGATTTCATGGGAAATGTTAAATTTTTGTTTTTCAGGAAAAATCAATCTGTGTAAAATATGAAATTGAAAAACTTTATACTAGATTTTTCATTGCTTTGAAAACCACACACTTAGGCCCTCATCCTGTAAACTTCAACGGAACTACTTATGTGCACGAATGTTTGCAGGGGCCTTAGAATCTCAATGCTGGAAACACATGAATTCAGCTCCATTGAAATGAACAGACTATCAAGGCACTGTTTGGTTTATATGGTGTTTGAAATATTTCAGAATCTACCTGAAGAACAAGATTTTCCATTTATTTTTTAGCTTGGGGTTTTACTTTAAAAATTCTGATAATCAAAGAATACAGTTGTTCGAAAGCACAGGAAATTCAAATAAAATAAAGGTTTTTAAATTCATTTTCTTGTACAAAATTTCACGTGTGAAATTACCATTTTGCAATGTGAAAAATGGCATTTTTTTCAGTGAAAAAAAAACCATGTTAGGTATAGGCTATTACAAGTGATAGATGGGCCAGTTCTGCTGGGGTGTGAAACATGTTTCCACGAGCAGTATTACTTATTATGTATACATTAATAAAGTATCATCTATAAGCATTTCCATATATTTAACTGAAGTAGGAAAACTATGCAATACAGTATAAAGATATATTTAACAGGTCTTTTTATGTAACTAGCACTTAAGACAGTCTAAGTGCATGGAAAGTGGATGATGTAGGTATGCAATACCTACACTTCTCACCTGTCTACATGGCTGTCGTATCAACACTTCATTTGGTGACTCCTCCACATACCTGAGGCACTCAAATCCCTCTGCAGAGGTCTGCTCCAAGCAGTCCACCAGACCATGAAAAAGTTCTGAATGTCCTGGATCCAAGAAGGCCCTAAACCTTTTGCACTTTCTAGGACCCATAGAGGCTACCTGCTTTGAGGCACAATATGAACACAATTATTTGGCACTAATTCTTTATCTGACTTCAGAAGTCTGTTGCCCATCCAGCTCTGCAGGGAAACTTTCAAGGAGCTATATTTTTCGCCAAAGATGGAGATTGCAGCTCTGAAGATTTTCCTGGGATCTGAACTCTTGATTCTGAGAAGGATCTGAAGATTTTTGAATAAGCATCTCAGAACTCTTCATTTGGTTCTGAATTTCTTAGTCTTCTAAAGTCTTTGAATGGTAGAGTCAAGCCACTTTGATCTGGAGTATTACTTGGAAAGGAGCTCTTCTGATCAACTGAGTTTCCAGATACTCCTCCAAAGGAGAGCCCTCAGCCTGTGGTGTCACTTCTTTCTGGCACAGGTCACAAATACTGAACGAGCTCCATGGCCACTGGACAAATGCTTCATTAAGCCATTAAACAATGGGCACAGTTATTAATATGGATATCTTATTAGATTAAGAAACATCTCCTGAATATGAACTTATTCACTGTAGCAGAGTGGAAAGGGCTACTAAAAACTAAGGACCAATAAAAGACAGCTATCAAAAATCCTATCAAAAGAAATGGGGGAAGGGGACACAGAGAAGACGACACACGTGCACGAAAACTGCCAAAAAAAAACATGGTCAGGAAACCAGGAACTCTGACAGCACTGGCTTAGGGAAGGATAGGGATTTAAAGATAATCTAGGGAGATGGGGTTTTTTTTTACTCTCATTTCCAGAATGCTAAATCTGAGAAGCAAGTGTGCTTGCCCCCTACCGGTTTTGGTACTCTAAATGGTTCCATGGTCATCAAACAGTGCATATGACTCCTAGACTGTGGATTGCAGAGACAAGTCATGATGAAGAATTGAGCAACCTTTGGCTCTGTATCATTTATTTCCCTTTATAGGGAACTGTAGGAAAAACACATTTTATATACGGGGTAGACAAATCTGAATTTATCACACTGAAGCCAGCGTAGGGTTCAACTGCTGATTTATCAAGATCTAAGTGGAATTAGATGCTTAAACATGGTGATTTTGCTCACATGCACACAGTTAAACTGATCATCAGTTATGGATTCGGAACGAAAGACATATTGGCAAAGACCTTAGTGAACTTTTGCCTTCTTGTGAAGCATGTGCCAAGAAACCATTTGCTTTGGATGTCAGCAAAATCTCTGCTTTTAGATTTCCTGTCCCTCTCACATTAATCTGTCCTGAGTTACAAACCATCCATGAAATCTGTTTCTGGCCACACAGGAGGCCACTCAGCTGCTTCAACGGCAGTGAAGTTGAGCTACTGAAGTGGTTTGAAGGAAAGTTGCTCCACCTGAATCCGAAAAGTGCTTTATTTTCTTAGGCCTCAGCTAAAGCCCCATAGGCAAGACCCAGCACTAAGGCACTGAAGTCCTACTGAGCTAAGTATCCCTGTATTAGGCAGACACCTGTTTCAACAGCCAAAACGTGAAAGAAGTAATGGCAGACATTAACAGTCTTCACTGTACTTGCTTCCTTTCTGATGTGCTTCCATTTAGTGTCTCAGCATGACTCATCAGATACAGCAAGATGGTGAAATCACTCCTTGCTTTTAAAAAAATTGCAAATAGTCAACTTGCTAATCTAAACTAAACATTGCTAATCTTACCAAGAAAGGTGACCTTTCCCCACTTCTCATCACTTTAGGAACAAATGATCTAGTGAGGTCTCGTTACTAAAATGATGTTATTTTTACAGAATATACTACAGTACATTTATTGACTACTATGAAGTATTATCAGGAATAATTAAAACTAAAAACGAGACTACAGCTAACAAAATAGAAAGTATATTTTGCAATGCGTTTTCCTCTTTTTACTGTATTTGTTCACTTACTTGCCTGTTTACAAAATTTAGTAACTCAGTGAGTCTCCCCGTTACTAGGTGCAAATGAACAACATTCTACAGTACTTGTTTTGCTACTTACACAACAAAGTATAGTGCGTTTTTAGGAGCTGTGGGAAAGGAAAGGTAAAGGAAGGGGAGCCCAGTATCAATATCTAGAAGTTTAATCTTCTAGATTTAAAGAAAAGTGGAAATTTGCCTGAATTCTATTACATAAATAAGGCTTGATTAGCAAAACTCTGTTTTCCCTAATCCAAAGAGGAAAACATTCCTTATTCTAAACTTTATAAATGTTACATTCCATGCCCCTTCTATTAATTACTTCTTTCTATTGAAGTTAACAAAACTGAGAAAAAGTACACTCCGGTACTGAATTGAAAAGCTGAATTGTTACATACAATGGACACTTCAGCATACCTCCTGAATAGCTGTCATGACAACATGTTGAACAGACTCCTCCATCATCATGATGGTCTGGATGTACTCTGAAAACAAGAACATTCTCGCATGTCATTATTTACACTTAAACTTAAGACAAACAGAACGAAGGGGTAAATAGCCACCTCTCTCCTGCAAATTGTGCAGGTGCCATTCCTGGGACTTGTGCTCAGTCAGTGTCCAGACCCCACCCCAATAAACCCAGGAGCACAGTAACAGAAAGCCATACTTCCAAGTGATGATGCAAGGCTTAGTAAGACATTTCTGAAGGTCCACGCGTGTGTACATATGGTGGCAGGCCAAGTGAATGATGGAGACATTTTCAAAAACTTTCATCATTTCAAGATCAAACAGTATATATTCTAATATTGATATTTAAGAAAATCATCACCGATGTGCAAAGTTCTCAGTTGTAATACAAACAAGCTTGTAGGCCAACTGCAGTATGAAAAACTGCAAATTATGTACAAGAACAGGGATAATAGAGTTATCCCTGTTGCAAGGGCATCTTGCCTGGATACACATTTTCCTTCTATGCTCTTGCCAAGGGGTGGAGTAGCTTTGGAAAGCTTTTAAGCTAAGGCGGCAATCCATTAACTACTATTGACCTGATTGATATTGGCAATAGGCAGCTGTAGTGAAATGACTAACAGTTGGCTCAAAGTAATAATTTTTATTTGTCTTTAAATGCCCACTAAATAATTCCCACTGGAACTGTCTGTCCTCCAGTTGCAGCTCCCTTTTTTTCCTGAACTATTCAGACAGAAAGACAAGGGCATGACACAAGAAAAGGTCCTGCCCTTCCATAATTTACAGGATTCTCGTCCTACCTTTCAATAGTGACTCATTTTGTGTACCTTGCAAATCTGGTCAGAGACCCTACTCTTGTCTTTTTGTATTTTCATGAATATATGCCCTCTCTTTTTCCTCTTCCTGGATCTCATATTTGAAAATTCCAATATCAGCTGATGTTACAGTAAAGAGCTACATTTGTTAATGGATATGAGGTGTGAGACCAGCATGCTGGGAAACCACTGAGCGGGTAGCAAATTCTCAAGAGTAGATAAGGCCAGAGAGTTTTAAATCATGGGCCCAAGGTGGGAGCAAGTATCAGAGTGGGGAACAGAATCCAGATCATATAGCATATTGCTCCCATAACCATTTTTTGTGTGTGCAATGTGTATCTTGTCTATGAATTTGCAATTACCCAGATAAGAATCTGCAACTGAGCCTTCCCACAATAATTAATAACTAAAAGCTGGGTGGAGCCATTTTTCATTTCTATTCCTGGAACCAAAAGGAAATATATACATCAGAAGCATACATAACCAGCTCCACAGTTCCAGCTTGCAAACTCAGTGAAGCTTGTAATGTGATGTCAACTATTATCAATAAGGCAAAATAAAGTCATGACCCACAGGATAATAAATCGTGCCTCTGACAACAATCCCAGACACACCATTTTCCCCACATCATTTATGCATCAAGTCTGACTTGCATTAACTACACAGAGAGCATAATGTATATTCAAAATTGATTACCTTGCTTCTGCTCACAATTCACAGCACATCCCAAAATGAGCTGAAGCATTCTTCCAAGCTCTGCAACATCTGAGTGCTCTCCAATCAGGTTAACATCAGGAAGGGTAAAGTCATTAATCTGCTGCCCTAAAATCTGCACAAAGACACAATATATGTAGATAAGGCAAGAAGCCAGTAGAAAGAGCTCACCTCCTAACTTTGGCACAATTTTCAAACCCAACTTCGAGTCTCAAGTGAAATAAATTGGATAACCTCAGCCCACTTACCTCTGGACAAGGTTCTACAACACAAATTCCATCCACATAATTTGATACAACCAGCATTTCAGAGAATCCAGAGAAGGCTGTCTCAGCTAATGTCAATAATGGACAACTACTCTCACCACTACAGATCTGTTCTTCCAGGTTGGGAAAGGCCAGCAAAGAAGCCAGTAACATGAGTAAGTTCAAAAGACAGTTGACCAACAGTACCTGTCTGATGGACTTTTAAAAAAAAGTTGTTTTCAGCAATTCAAATAAAGAATTCTTCAGAAACAAACAATATGTCATCAGACAGAATAATTTAATTGCATCTGGGAAATAAGCTGTAAATCACAGAAGTGGAAAGCTAGAATTCCAAATATTCCAATGATATAAAATGTGTGTCTAGCCCTGATGGATGACAAAACAAAAGACTGTAAAATTGTCACTAATCCCTTGGTCTAGTAGGTTTACAGGTCTGGTCCAAAGATATTGAGGAAGTCCCAGATGTAAGACAACTAATTTTCAGTCTCTGGAAACAGTCTGAAATAGTGGCACAAGACAAACTGAATAGCAGAAAGGGGTCATAAAAGGAAAAAATGCTTGACAGACTCAAGGAGAAAGAATGGAAAGAAGCTGAAAGAGAAGAGAATCATACCTGACATACAATTATTGTAAGCCAATTTACAATCTAGAAGGATTTACACATTAATGAGCATTAGTTGGGAAAATTAAGCAGTTCTGCTAGATCAGAAAAAAGCTTTGTAAGAGTTGAAAATATTACTATGAAAAGTGGGATGAGTCAAACTTTTAGCACATAAATTGCAGATAGAAAAAAACAGTCAATTTAACAGATCAAAAATGCAAAGAGAAAGAGTGACTATGAAAGGAATGTGTAATTTATTTGCTGATTTTTTAATAAAAAAAAAACACCTCAAAAAAACCAGAAAACAAACCAGCTTTGGAGAAGATATTTACACAATAGTATCTAGCAAATGCATGTATAGAATAGTACATGATGCTCCTGCAAATCAAGTTGTTTTAAAAGGACAACAACAGAGATTTGCTGCCTTAGAAGTCTTGCCCAAAGAATGGGCATTAATATGACTAATGCCCCTGTGTACTATGTGGCAAACTGGACCTAAATTCTTCAGCAAGGCTCCCTCATTTTTCTGTCACGCCAATAAGCTAGAATGTGAATTCTGTAGCAGACCCAGGTAAATTGAAAAATGAATAATTTTATTAAATAAAATAGAAAACGAGTAATATAATCAATACAGTATTTCTTGAATGGTTATTTTTATATCTAATTTTTACATTGCCCCAACCTTTAAAATGTGATGCAGATTTTTATATTGCTTTGTAGAGGCTGTTAGGGAAGCTGGGTAGGAGATATGTCATTTGGCACTATGAGGACATGAGTTTGGGATTGTGAAACAAATGTGTTAGCTGGATATTTCTGGTAAACTTATGTTAAAATTAGGCTCCAGTGTCAATACCCCACTGAGATGAAAAAGGAACGAGTCATAGCTATCTGAGGATTTAGCAGCCTCAGGAAACCACCACCATATTGGTTTAGACTCTGACAGCTGAAAAGTCTTCTTTGCACAAATACTAGAAACTTTAAGGAAAACAGTGGAAGCTTAGATTTTAGAGCAGAATTCTGTGGGAAGAGGAATAGTCTATGACAACTTCTGTGGACACCATAAAGTACACAGGGTCCTGTACAGGATCTTCAACTTGTTCTCCTGCGAAGCTGTAGTAGTGCAGGATGCTACATTACAGCCATTAGAATCCCCTTGGATATTCCATAAACTACTGAATTACTGTACAATGAAACAAAAAAAGTACCCTAATTCTCCAATGCTTTTGTCTATGCTAGGTAAAAGACTAATCTTTTCACATCTAGCTTGTACAGAAGGACTTTGCCAGGATAGGCACTCAGACAAGAAAAATGTAGGCAGGACAACTAACAAATTTAAGTGGATCTCCATCACCATGCACTTTTGGAAGCAATCTGGGATGTTTTACAGATGCATCTTATCATTGAAGAATTTCGTATTTCATGAATCAGTCACTAAAGCTTGATGCTCAGTCATTTTCTAAAATCAAGTCACTGACTTTCTAAAATAATAAATTTACCATGTCAGAAACTTAAACTTACACATAGTTAGTGGCTTAAAAAGGAGCTGACATCATTTTGCAATGACAACATTGGTCTTCTAGGATATAAGGAACTTTTATAATGCATCAAGCTCTCACAAACCCAGAGGCTGTAGACTATACTGCTCTTCCTTTAACATGGCCACGAAAGAAATCTCTGCCGAATGAAGTGTAAGAGAAGATTCTTTTAAACCCAGATTGACAAGTAAAGGTAGCAAGCAGTGTCTGTGTAGGACGTGGAAAAGGATCCATATGGGGTCTTTACATAGCAGATAAACAATTCCCAAGAAAAAAGGTATGTATGTCTTTCTAATAGCTGCTCAGAATGAATCTAACAGGACTTGACATGTTTGCTCAGAAACACCAGAGTTCTCAATTCCTACCCTTCTGAGATTTTAACGTGAGCTAACTTTAATGTAATACTCAGAACTTTTCAAAATCAGTCTATTTATTAAGTTTGGATTTGGAAGTCTAACTTTAGGCGCCGATTTTTGAAAATGTTGCCCCTGCCCTCAAGAGTCTTAGCAAATGTATTATCTTCCTCCTCTCCAGAATATTACACTGTTCTGACAGAAAACAAGTGCTTAGAGCAGGGGTCAGCAACTTATGGCACACGTGCCGAAGATGGCACGCGAGCCAATTTTTAATGGCACTGCCAGGACCCCAGTGTGCCATTAAAAATCCTGCCGACGCGGCAAGCTGCAGGGTCCGCGCTCCCGGGCTGGAGCACCAGGCCGAGCGCAGCAAGCCACCAGCCCCTCCCCTGCCTTCACCATGAGCTATGCTGCCGCGCACAGCGCTCTGGGGGCCAGGGCTGCGCGCTCCCCACGGGGCAGTGTTTGGCTCCATGGGGAGAGAAAGACGCTCCCCGCTCATCCAGAGCCCTGCCACCGCACACGCAGCCCCACCCCTCAGAGCACTGCGCACGCGGCAGCGGGGCTCCGAATCAGCGGGGAGCCTCATGATAAGGATCCAGGTCCGGGGTTGGATAAGGGTGGGGGCAGTCAGGGGACAGGGAGCACGGTGGGTTGGATGGGGGTGGTTAGGGGTGGGGTCTCTTGAGGGGCAGTCAGGGAGCAGGGGGTTGGATGGGGCATGGGAGTCCCGAGATCTGTTGGGGGTTGGGGAGTGGATAGGGGTCAAGGCAGTCAGGGGACAGGGAGCAAGGAGGGTCCTGGGGAGGCAGTTAGGGTGGGGGGGTCTCTGGAGGGGATGGTCAGGGGACAAGGAGCTGGGGGGGGTTAGGAGTTCAGGGGGGCTGTCAGGAGGTAGGGGTATGGAGAGGGGTTGGGCAAGCAGGGGGGCGTTGTATGGGTCCAGAGTTCTGGGGGTCCTGTCAGGGGGTGGGGCACGGTTAGATAGGCATGGGAGTCCAGGGGGTTCTGTCTGGGTGCAGGGGTGTGGATAAGGGTTGGGGCAGTCAGGGGACAGGTAGGGGGTAAGGTCCTAAGGGGCGGTCAGGGGACAAGGGGCAGGGAGGCTTAGATGGGGGTGGGGTCCCAGGAGCGGGTAGTCGGGACACAGAGTGGGGGGGGCAGTCACCCAGCCCTCTGCCCTGAGCCCTGCACCCTCACACCTCCCCCAGGCCCCTGCCCTAAGCCCTGTACCACCCAGCCCTCTGCTGACTCATTCATCCCCCCGCATGACCCCAACCCTGACTCTGGTACCCCCACACATACCCAACTCCCCTACCCTGATACCTGCACCCCCCTCACATGTGCCTAGCCCTCTGCCCTGACTCTTGCACCCCCACATACCCAGCCCCCCCACATCCCCATCCCCACCCTGAGCACCAAACGGGAGCTCCTGCACCCCCACTCACATTCCCACCTGCACCCCCCACACCAAATGGGAGCTGTCCAGGTACGTGCCCCCACACCCAAACCTCCTGCCCCAACCCTGAGCCCCCTCCCTCATTCTAGCTCCTGGCCAGACCCTTCATCCCCAGCCCTGTGCTCGGTCCACTCCCACCCTCAGCTCAGTGCAGAGAGAGGAAGAGAATGGGCCAGAACCAGGGAGAAGATAGGTACCCACTGTATGTGGGCAGGGCTGGGACCCCAGACTGGCAGTGGGCTGAGTGGGTCCGGCAGCCGGAATCCCGGCTGGCAGGAACCGGCGGATGGAACCCCTGAGCGGCAGTGGGCTAAGCCGCTCAGCCCACTGCTGGTCTGGGGTCCCGGCTGCCAGACCCTTCCCAGCTGGGGTCCTGGCTGCAGGCCTCACTCAGCCCACTGCCGGCCTAGATGAACAGAACCCCAGACCAGCAGCAGACTGAGGGGGCTGGCGGCGTAAGATCAACATTTTAAATGAAGTTTCTTAAACATTTTGAAAACCTTGTTTATTTTACAATACAACACTAGTTTAGTTATATAATATATAGACTTGTAGAGAGAGACCTTCTAAAAAATATTAAAATGTATTACCGGCACGCGAAACCTTAAATTAGAGTGAATAAATGAAGACTCAGCACACCACTTCTGAAAGGTTGCCAACCCCTGGCTTAGAGTATGGAGTCTCTCTATGTGAGTATCCCAATACAGTGTCTGTTTCACTGCATTCTTAATGCACCAGCTACCTCAGTACATAGCAGGGAATAAATATGCCTCGTTTTCCTTCACATGGAGTGCAGTCTTGGATACAAGCAGCACAAGAGCTTCCCCATAGAACACACAAGCCACAATAGTAGATCTCTAACAGTCCGAAATTAAAACTTTTAATGAACTCTTCTCTCCCCACCTCAACTGAATATTTTCCCCACAGAAAAAATGAAAGAGATAGTCTTTACTAGGGGCAGCGGAGAAAGTCAGACAGACCAGCTTTATTTTTTATGCATTCAGCTCCACCATGGAGTCACCAAGGGCATATACTATTTTCATGTCAAGATGCTTAAGAATATTAGGGGTTTTATTTCAAGCTGGGTTTGTTCCTTAGTGGAATATTTGATGAAACACACAATAAAGCTTTGGAGAGGTCTAGTACTCAAGCATAGTCCATGATGAGTTGATTAATTTTGGTAGGACAGGTTTAAAGAGTATGGAAGGGCAGATAAGATACAGAATGGCTATTTAGAAAAATGAACAATTTCATTTCATGAGGTAAGGGTCAGATTTTTTGAAAGCGCTCAGCTCCAGTGAGAGCTGCTAGGTGCAGAGAACTTGTGACATATCTGGACCTAATGCTAAACAAATCAATATTCTGTAACATGTTCAACAAGCATAACGAATATATTCAGCAAAAGGAAAGGTCTGTATAGAGCACCGAGAAATAGTTCTTACCTCATGATTGTAATCCAATATTCCTTTTAAAATTTTCTTCAGATTGCTTATCTGTTTGATGGAAGAGAGAGAAATTAAGATATATAAAGCCACTGAATTTAAGATACAGTAGAACCTCTAATTTTACAAACTAATTGGGGACTGAAGTTTATAAAATCAAAAAGTTCAAAAAATTGTACATCTCAAAATTATAGTAGGTATGGTGCATAAATTGCAGTATGGTGCACTGCATGGTCGTTGTCTTGTTCTTTACATCACTGTAAAAGATACTTCTATCAAATTTTTCATTGAAATAACTTTCATTATGTTATTTCCCCCCCCCCCCCCCCCCGCTCCTTTCTGGAAAAATGATTTATGTAACTAGTCATTTGTATGGCTGGTTTTAGTAAAATCGAAGTTCTACTGTATTTAAATATATAAAAACAATTGTGTGGGTATACAGCAGGCTAAGAAAAATCACAAGTAATACTGTAAGCAGAATCACATACACAAATGTAAGTCTATTTGAATTTCTAGTGAAAAGTATCTTGCTGGAATCAATAATTCATTATGATCACCAAAAATATTATATATGTTCGTCTCATGATGTGGACCTGATCCAAAGTCCACGCCAGTCAATGGAGCACAATGAAGCGAATGACAAAAATTCCTACTGACTGGAATGGGCTTTGACTCAGCCAATAGTGAAAAATTTTAAGGGTAGCATTGTTTAAGCCAGTGTCATGAAAGTGATGGGTAAGCTGGGGCTCCAAAATAAGAGGGTGAACTATTTCCTGATCTCAGTGAATGGGGGGGAAGCGGGGGAAAGGGAAGGCTCTAGGCTAGTCGGAGGGAAAAGGTGTGGCCCAGACAGGGAAGAAAAGGAGTAGATTTCCGCTAAAGTTAGTGCTGACCTCTAGGGTACTGTCAGTACTGAGAATTTAGACATCAGAGTTAGCGCCAAGAGTAAGGTCCTCAGTACAGAGGACAGTACCAGAGAAGCAATGACTTCCAACAATAGTTGGTCTGCCGGATCCATTAGGGCTTTGATTGCCAGTGACGAGGTATCGGTAGCAGATGTAGGTACAAGGGTTGTTTTGGTACTGGGACAGGAATCAATACCATGTCACTTGCCCTGTATTATGAAAGGACTTTCTGCCAAATTCCCAGGAGGAGACCAAAGGCAAATGCTCTTTTCTGAGGCCTCTGAGCTTTTCCCTTTTTATGGGAGGTAAAAGCACCGGTGCTAGGAACACCATGGCCCGTTTGGTGTTCTGGTCTACCTTGATTCCAAGTGAAGGAATCACAGGCTTTTGGTGCTGGAGCACCCATCAGCGATAAGCTGACTTGGACAGTCAGGAACGGCCAATCAATATAGTGTCCGCTGTCTTACTGGAATTTGCCTTAGGAGTCACATCACAGCTCACAAGGGCTCTAACTAACTGGACTTGGAGGTACAAGGTCTCATCACCTGATGCCTATTCTTCTGGGCTCAAAGTGCCCCTCACAGACTGCTCCAACAGAAATAGTTTTAGCCCAGTGTCTCCAGATTTTCTCATTTTTGATGAGAAAGACTGGCAGACAGTGCAACGGTAAGTCATACGGCTTTCACCTAAGCAGAACAGACCATGGCTACCTCCATCTGTGAGGAGAATGTGTCATTTGTGAGATGGACAGGGTTTGAAGTCACCAAGATAGTGGTTGTGGTGAAGAGTACTGAATAATAAATAATTGTTGAGGGTGTCAAGGAAGAAGGTTTGCAAGAAAAATTAAAAGAATTAAAAAAGTTACCTACCTAGAGTATTTCCTCTCTTTACTTGTTATTAGCTAAAGGGTAGCAGGCATATACAGCCTGGTTCTGTCTTGCTGTCACAGGCAGAGAACTGAAGGATGGTTCTGGCCACTCTGCTGACCTTTATGCCCTTATGGGGGAGTGGGGATGAGGACCTGTGGGGGTGCAGGCATGGCCCAATGGACACTGCTGTTCAAAGATTCTGATCTCACATCCTTGAGGGGCATGCACATATAGAGTGGGCTCCAAACTGACACATACTCAAAGAACAAGAAAGTTCATGTGCTACAAAGTGGAGTAAATAGGAGAGAGAGAGAAAGCCTGGCTGTGGATTTAACACATACTGGAGCTCTAAGGGACATGCTTGGGTTACATCTCTAACTATACCAAACTTAAACTGTGTCCCTTCCTTTTTACATTTGTGGTAGCAGATGATCTCAACCCTGGAAGGCCCTTCAGCCCTGCCAAAAAAACCCACCTAACATCACTCCCAACTTGATTTTACTAACTGTGAGGGGCCTGCCTCTCACTCAAAGATAGAAGCTCCCTCAGAAAGTTAGACTGGCCAAAACTGCAACCAAAGAAGATTTTGCATCTGACCCCTAAAAGGAGTTAATCCTGTCTCAACCCTTTCTATTTGTCCATGATGTAGATAGAAAACTATTCATGAGAAACTGAATGTAGGCAGCTGAGATTCACCAACCTATGCACCAGTCAATAGTCACTCACAGATGTCACAGCTTTGTAGACACTATGGGGAGGGGAGGAGGAATAACTCTTCACATCCTTTAGAGTGATGGAAGAAGATTATAAACACAGTCAATACGTAACCCAGTAAAGAGCACTCTAAGCAGTGCCATAAGCTGTCTATATTCCAACAAGACCTAAGAAGATGATGCAGAGAAAATTTTGGAACCACTGTACTGATATTAAAGGGCACACTACGATGACCTACTAGGCCAAAAACAGGGTTAGCCAACACAGAGAGCTCTGAAAGCCATTCAGCTCAATCACTCTCCATTGGCTAAACAATGAAACAGACCCTCCAACACTAAAAGTACAAATGTGAGCTAAAAACAACTGGGATGAGCTTATGGGTGTCATGACTATGAAATCTCAAATCAGACTAGAAAATATGCTGTCTACTTGGATGTTTGAAATCATGATCAGCCTAAGATGAGAAGCTGGAGATACTGCAGAGCAAACTGCACACTGCAGCTATTCCAAGCTCTCTAATGATGTGAGACCGAACAAAGAATTGTCATTAATTCCGCAGTCCAAAACCACCTCCCACACCTTCTCTGGTGTCAAAAGTTCCAACAGTCTCCTATCCAACTGCCAAGGCATCCAGCCCCACCACCTCTGGAAAAAAATGTTCAAAGCAGGTATGCATTATCATTACAAAAATCTGCAGCAAATTTAAAATTTACAGGAAAGGTAAATTACTTGATTTTAATATCAAATCAAACACTATAAGCAATGCTGTACTGATTGTATTATTCATTTTCAGATCTGATTAATTAAAAACCTCCAATTTTGAATTTACCTGAGGCTGCCGCAGAATTTCCAGCCTGCTGCACCAAAGTGCCATAGAAACCAAGGGCCATGCAGCAGAATACAGGATACAGAGGGACCTAGACAAATTAGAGGATTGGGCCAAAAGAAATATGATGAGGTTCAACAAGGACAAGTGCAGAGTCCTGCACTTAGGACGGAAGAATCCCATTCACTGTTACAGACTAGGGACCGAATGGCTGGGCAGCAGTTCTGCAGAAAAGGACCTAGGGGTTACGGTGGATGAAAAGCTGAATATGAGTCAACAGTGTGCCCTTGTTGCCAAGAAGGCTAATGGCATTTTGGGTTGTATAAGTAGGGGCATTTCCAGCAGATCGAGGGATGTGATCATTCCCCTCTATTCAGCATTGGTGAGGCCTCATTTGGAGTACTGTGTCCAGTTTTGGGCCCCACACTACAAGAAGGATGTGGATAAATTGGAGAGAGTCCAGCGGAGGGCAACAAAAATGATTAGGGGGCTGGAACACATGACTTATGAGGAGAGGCTGAGGGAACTGGGATTGTTTAGTCTGCAGAAGAGAAGAATGAGGGGGGATTTGATAGCTGCTTTCAACTACCTGAAAGCGGGTTCCAAAGAGGATGGATCTAGACTGTTCTCAGTGGTAGAAGATGACAGAACAAGGAGTAATGGTCTCAAGTTGCAGAGGGGGAGGTTTAGGTTGGATATTAGGAAAAACTTTTTCACTAGTAGGGTGGTGAAGAACTGGAATGGGTTACCTAGGGAGGTGGTGGAATCTCCTTCCTTAGAGGTTTTTAAGGTCAGGCTTGACAAAGCCCTGGCTGGGATGATTTAGTTGGGTTTGGTCCTGCTTTGAGCAGGGGGTTGGACTAGATGACCTCCTGAGGTCCCTTCCAACCCTGAGATTCTATGATTCTATGAATTAAGTCCAGTTTACCGCAGAGTACATAGGGACCTTGAATATTTCCCAAAAGTGACAAAGAAATAAAATGAAAAATACTACCTTTTTTCCCATGCAATCCCCATGTGAATCAAGATCCCCTAATCAAAAAGAAAGTGATCACCTTCCTTCCATGTAACTCCCAGACTTCACCGCTTTTGGAGTAGGAGATCGCAGCTCATCTGCTACCAAGACCAGGGTGGTTAGAGAGCGCCTAAGGGAGAGGCGACTGAAAAGACACCCAACATCTGATCTCCATGACCCAATCTTTCTATCTCCACAATAATCAATACCTTGACACATCCTTTTCAAGTGTTTGCTGCATCACTACTGTATAAAACACAACCAGCCAATCATAAGACCCACCATAATGCAAGTAACTCCAACTCAGACTGGTCTAACATCTAACACTAATCATGAGTCCAGCAGGGAAGGGACATTTTAGTTACAGCACATATGCTGGAAAATAGCTGCTGCCAGGGGGCAATCAGCATAGGAAATTAGTGCAACTGTTTTCTATCTGAATCACCTTCCAGTCACAGCACAAATTTTTAAAGGAGAAATTCAAATGCAGCAAAATGAACAGAAAAACATTTATATCACAATAGGGAAGCAAAGAAAGTGCTAAGAGCAACTGATTAATTTGTAAAGGGGAGAATATAATTATATTGTTTAAGAGCTTTAGAAAACAAAGAGGCATTCAGTCAAGCAATGACACAAGTAATTCCAAATACAAACTACATGTAGCATACTGTTCTCCGCTGGATGGATTAAAAGTGCTCAAGTGTTTGCACTAGAGTTCCCGCCCATCAGCGACAATGAGGCTGACTGAAGTCTTTCTACCACTTTGTCTTGTACCAGCTTCACGTCTCTGTTCATCTTTAAAACTTTTTGTTCTGTGTCATTCTTTACCATGTCTATCAAATGCACCCTCGTTCCTTCCTCTATTTCTAGTTTCTTACACTCTGATATGAATTGCTGTGTAAGGCACCCTCCCTAGGTACATCACTGGCACATGTCCAAAACACCGCAGTCTTTCTTGAATCTTCTGTAACAGCATTACTTCTTGCCTATCTGTTTTCTTATCACTTCATTTATTATTTTCTGCAGTCTTGAAATTCTCAGTATTTCCATCAGCCAGTTCATTTCTGCAGTCAGTATCTTTCATTTATCAACCTTCCTCACACCCCAGCATTCTGACCTATATAGAAGTATTGGCACAACAACCATCTCATATATGCTAATTTTCATTTTTACCTAAATCTCTTTAGCCTTAAAAGTCTTGCAAAATTTTCTGAATGTCATAGTGGCTAGCCTGATACCTCTTTTTATGTCATCTTCACAATTCCCATTCCTTGATACTAGTCCTCTAAGCTGCACAGATTTTTCCATTTCTTCTAATTCTTTGTCTCTGACTTGGATCTTTACCTCTTCCACTTGACTTTCAATTGCCATTCAGTTTGAATTTTCTGCTTTCTGGATCAACCTTCTCAGTTATTCTTTGTAAATCCTCCTCAGTCACTGCTATGAGGTCAATATCATCTTTGAATCTAAGCCTACTGACTGTCCTCGCACATGAGGTGAGTTCTCTCATTTCATCTCTCCATGCTACAGACATTACTGCTTCCAGAACCAAAATGAACAACACTCTGGAAATAGCATGCATCGTTGTCTCACTCCTACAGTCATCCTGCACCTTTCCGTCAGCTTCTTGTGTACTCACACTGCACTCATAGACTTGCTGTAGATGTTTTCTATTTGCTTGATTAATTTCTTAGGGATGCCACACATCCTTAAGACTTGCCATAACCGTTTATGCCCAATGCTATCAAAAGCCTGTTTGAGGTCTATAAAGTTGCTGTAACGGGTTTCGGTTGCATTCTATGTATTTCTTCAATTTCTTTCTTATCACAAATAGCCCTACTACTTCTGACAACCAATGAAAACAGCTCAAGTGGTAATCTATTTTTGGAAGTTCCCGTATTCTATTAAAGATCAGACCACGATCATATGGGCCCACCGCAAACATCAGTGGCACTCATATGATTGCACTGACACTCTGACTTTGCTCATTTTCCGAGTTTAGCTCACCATCTGCCTGTTTGGAGAAGGTAGGTGCCTTCCCAGCATCTCAGTGGTGGGGGATATGATTTACTTCACTTAATAATCAAGGCTCAGAGTAAGAGAGACCTTCCCAGGACATGCTCGATTGAGACATAATGACATTAACTTGGTGTAAAACAGAATGTCATAAGAAGAGAATGGAATGGATTTTATTAACACTATCGAGTTGTTTGCAAATGATTTGGGGATACATATTGGTGATTTATTTCTCTGAATATCACTGTAATCAGCAATGAAAGTCACTAGATTTGTCACTGGTCACGCTGACACTTATTTCCTTGCTAAGGAAACTAAAAAGTAGTTAAATCTAGAGACAAAGTAGCTAAGTTGGCAACACTTTGGAAACACTTCTGGAATCAGATGCATGGCATGTGTGGAATACACAATAGGGACCATCACTCAAAGAAGCAGCACTGGTTCAGAAGCTGGGGCTTAGTGGAAATTAAGCTAATTGTGTTAATCACTGATCATCTTCTTGCCATGAAGATAAGTGTCTGTGCAGGCTCTTTCAGACCAACTGACAGCCTTTCATATGGATGATCATGAGATTCTGCAGTCTTACCTGCCAATCCTAGCAGGAGATTCTGTTCCTATCTGTCTGAGACAGGGGCAGGCAAACTTTTTGGCCTGAGGGCCACATCGGGTTTCCAAAATTGTATGGAGGGCCAGTTAGGGGAGGCTATGCCATGTTTCTCGCCCCCATGATGCCCCCCCCAGGACGACAGCCCCATCCAACCCCCCAATCCCCATCCCCTGACGGACCCCCCCAGGACCCCTGACCCATCCACCCCTCCCTGTCCCCTGACCGCCCCCGGAACCCTTGCCCCTGACTGCCCCCCGCCACGCAATCCTACACCTCCTCCTTCCTGACTGCCCCCCTGGGACCCCTGCCCCTGACTGCCCCACCCCTATCCACACCCTCACCCCGACCACCCCGACCCCTGCCCTCTATCCAACCCCCCCGCTCCCTGCCCCCTTACCACTCGTGGCTGGTGGCGCAGTCAGAGCACCAGTACAGGCAGCCGCAGTGCCCAGCTGGAGCCAGCCACGCCACCGCGCAGCACAGAGCACCGCATCAGGCTGCGGCTCTGCAGCCTCGCTGCCCAGAGCATTGCGCCAGCAGCACAGTGAGCTGAGGCAGCAGGGGAGGGGGAACAGCAGGGGATGGAGCCAGGGGCTAGCCTCCTGGGACAGAAGCCCAGAGGCCGAGCAGCAGGGTCCCACAGGCCTGATGTGGCCTGCTGGCTGTAGTTTGCCCACCTCTCGTCTGAGAGAACTGAAAGGGTAATGTGTAAGCAATCGCTCCTCCCCCAGAGGACTCTCTTATGTGGGATGATAGTAGACCATGGAAAGGACTATAATGAATGGTGATAGTACCCAGTTCTATGCTTGTTACAGCCAACCCAGCTGGGGCAGTGGAACAAAGAACTCAATGTCTACGTGATCTTAGGGCTTGGAAGACAGCTCCAATTTATTTTATGTAAGACAAAGCGCTGGTGGGATGGGACACACCTATCTGAGGTCCAGCAGTCACCATTTTTTAAAACCAAACTGTATTTTGCTGCACAAACAAAGAATTAAATAATAAAAGTATGAAAAAGTGGTATAAAACTACACTATAACAAGAATCAAAAAATAGTTTTCAAAAGTCCAGGCTTGGTTAGTTGGATTATAGTACTAAACAGTCTATATTGTAATTTAATAGACTATTCCATTTTGCCTAAACTGTATCAAACTGAGAGCCATTCATCTTCGAAAACATCCTCCCTTTCCACAAGACATCCAATGATCTGTTCTAGTCACTATCATTATAAGGTTGGACAATGTTGCCCAATATCTCAGCACACCGTCTGCTAGTACTAATGGAAATAAACTACATTTTTTTAACAAAAGCTGCAGTGTGATTACCCAGGCAAATATCTAAGACAAAAAGCTTGGGATCAAACAGTAGATAACTGGGAACATATTGTTCAACCTTTCCCCAAAATTTATGAATTTCTGAACACTGCCATAATGAATGAGTAAAAGAGGACATTATCCAATTTTCTGTTCCCATCCCCCACACGTTCAATAATATTCTGCACAGTCATAAAATGTGATGAAATACAACACCTATGGATATCTGCATCTGTCTCAAGTCATTATGCACAGTAATGTTATCAACCGCTTTTCAAAGTACATGACCAGTTCTCCTCAGTTAATGGTATGCCTATATCTTTTGACCACTGAAATACTGAAGTTTGTGGTTTAGGGAAGTTCACAACTGCAAGGCCTTGGTACAAGAAAAATATTTTTTTGTGCTGCTTCCCAGTTACAATGATTGGCATTCTGTTTCCAAAATGTGTTTTTAATAGAAAATCTCTGTTCTGCATGCAATCTAAAATATAATTATGCAAAGTGGATTTCTTTTGCACTAAGCAAGGCAAGAGATAATTATCTTTCCATTTTTACAAAAAACATTATTTTTACACCAAAATTGATAAACTGGGTGTTCATTGCCAATAGAAAAGATGGATTATCAATGACTGTGGTTATCCAAAATTTTGTACATGAAATTTGGCATCTCTCCTTAATTCTATTACATAGAAGTATACTGACATACACAGTGGCATTTAATATAATATGTACAGAAATTTGGTCCATTTTAAGATACAGCGCATTAGCTAGTTGAATGCATTCTGGTACTACTCTGCCTGTACCCAGTGCTATAATGTAACCCTGATGGTTTATTCCTACCATTTTTCTGTGTTTCTGAAGCTAAAAAGTATGCTCTGCAACTGGGAATGTTAAATTAACCTGCCTGTGCAATTACTGTTCCTTCAGAATTTGAGAAGAATCCTTAGTATTCAATCACACAGATAATTTTGCCACTGGTATAGTAAGAGGACACTACATTTTTAAAAGGACAACTCTGTCCTTCACAGTTATTGGTAAATTTGCCCAGTGATTCAAATCACTTTAAAACTGATTGAGTGGGAAGGCTAATAATTCAATATCTGGATTTCAGACCAATCCAAAGAGATTATGATGTTACTTAATCCAAGTGTGTGCTAACGTAGCACTGAGCCATGCATTCTTGCACAGCTCCAATGTATATTCAAAACTCTGATTTAAGGTTCAATTTATAACCATGTAATTTACTTAATTCCTCAATGACAATGGCACCAGGATTAGGAGGATGTCGGTGTCGGGGGCGCATCAGGAAAACAAGATCAGCTGCATAGTATTCTACCTCGTCGTCTATTCTCCATACTTGGATCCCTTCACTGATTTGTACTTCTAGTGCAAGTGTTTGATTACTACACCATGCAACACTGGAGACAGGGAACAGAGCTCTGTCTCGTGTCTGACAAACAGTCAGAATATTCTTCTATTCACTATAACAGAGCCTTGTGGCATAGTACACAAAATGCTAATCCAATAATCAATGTTTTCACTCTGATCATTAAAAAACATCAGGGAAACAATATTAAGCATGTTCACAGATACATGCTACTGACATCATAAATCTGGAGGTAAGTGATCAAAGTTTCAACACTCACCACGTTTCAAATGACCAATTTATAGCGAGCTGAAGACAAACTATGGCAGGGGTCGGCAACCTACGGCCAAAGGTGGCACGCGAGACGATTTTGCCTGGCATGCGGCTGCCAGCCGGGGTCCCAGCCACTGGCCCCGCTCAGCACATGCTGCCGGCTGAGTGAAGTGGGGCCGGCAGCTGGGACCCCAGACTGGCGGCAGGCGCGCCTCCCCGGCTCCTCCCTCACCACACTCGGGTTCTGCGGCTCCCAGAAGTGTGAGCCGCCGCCCCCACTGCCCCTCCCACAGCTCCCCACTCCTACTGCCTCAGCACTCCAGTGGAGTTTTGCCTCCACGTGGAGCCAGCGTCTCACCAGCATGGGCCTGGTAAGGGGAGTCCCAGGGGGCAGTCAGGGAGCAGGAGGACGGTTGGATGGGTCGGGAGTTCTGGGGGTCCTGTCAGGGGGTGGGGAGTGGTTGGATGGGGCATGGGAGTCCCCGGGGGTCTGTCTGGGGGCAGGGGTATTCATAAGGGTTGGGGTAGTCAGGGGACAGGTAGGGGGTAGAGTCCTAGGGGGGCAGTTAAGGTGGGAGGGTCTCAGGAGGGAGCAGTCAGGGGACAAGGAGCAGGGAGGCTTAGGTAGGGGGTGGGGTTCTGGGGGCAGGTGGGGGCAGGGGTCCCAGGAGGGGGCAGTCAGGGGACAAGGAGCAAGGAGGGGGGTTGGGGGTTCTGACCAGGGCAATCAGGGTGGGAAGTGGGAGGGAGTGGATGGGGGCTAGGGCAGGGCTCTCCCCTCTTTTTGGATTGTTGAAATATGGTAACCCTAGGCGAGGGGGGAGCCAAGGGGCGCATGGGGGCTGGTGCCCACAAACATCCACTGCAGCCTACAGGCGCCCCCAGGGGGCGCCAGGCCGCAGCCTTGGCAAGAGGGGCAAGGGGGCGCAGCTGCTCCCCGCTAGCAGTGCCCCCACCGCCTTTCCATGGCTGCTGCCCCCCTGCACCGCAACGGCTCCTCCATGGCTGGGGCTCGCTGCTGCCGCAAGCGGGACGCTTTGGCTCTCTGGTGCCTCCGGAAGGCGGCTCCTCCCTGCCGAGCTGCTTCAGTGGCCCAAGCCTGGCAAAGTCAGTGAGTGGACTCGGGGCGGGGGCCACCTGGGTGGGGTTAGGAGGGCTCGCAGGGGGGCTGTGCACCCTCCAGGGGAGTTCAGGGGGAGGGGAGGGGGGAACCTGGTCTGGGGAGCAGCCCCTGGGCACAGCTGGCCCCTGGGGTCTATAAAAGGCTCATTGGGGATTTGCCCCTCAATGAACCGAGGTGCAAGGTGGAAGTTTCGCCTAGGTGGCAAAATATCCTTGCACCGGCCCTGCCCCAGGGGGTGTGTGCACTCCAGGTTAAGAACCACTGCACTAAACTGATAAGATCTGCATTTTAATTTAATTTTAAATGAAGTTTCTTAAACATTTAAAAAACTTGTTTACTTTACATACAAGAATAGTTTAGACTTATAGAGAGACCGTCTAAAAACGTTAAAATGTATTACCGGCATGTGAAACCTTAAATTAGAGTGAATAAATGAAGACTCGGCACACCACTGCTGAAAGGTTGCCGACCCCTGAACTACTGTAACTGTGCTACTTGTCAGATATTCATACACCTTATATCAAGGACCCCTGCAAGTGGCCAGGCTACAAAGGAAGAGTTAAATATTTTGTTTGTGCCCTTCACTGTTTTTTACGAAGGTCTCAAAGGGTGCATTGTTGTTGGGGTTTGTTTGTTTTTTTCCTTCCTTTAGTACACTCCTTGCATGAAAAGTATTAGCTCTTAACATTCTTATTTGTAAAGTGGATGACTAAAAAACTACTAAGATACTGACATCAACAGACAAACCTCAGCTGCTGCTTTTCCCTCTCTTCCTTTAGGAGGGGAAGACTTTAATATGGCTGCTTTAAACTTTCTGGGGGGAGACAAGGCAGGAATGAGGGGAGTGTTCATGTCAAATTCAAATGCCTGACAAACTGGTAGGAGAAAGTTCCCTTCCCCCAATTTCAACTGAGAGCTGAAAAAGCTGCAGCTGAACTTTCAGCCTATTATGATGTTATGGACAGTGGTTCTCCAGTCAATCAAGAAAAACAGCGGTCAAGGCTTGTTATTTCTAGGAGGAAAAACAAGCAAACAACCTTTTTATGGAAAAAGGTGAACATAAGAACATAACATAAGAACGGCCGTACCGGGTCAGACCAAAGGTCCATCTAGCCCAGTATCTGTCTACCGACAGTGGCCAATGCCAGGTGCCCCAGAGGGAGTGACCCTAACAGGCAATGATCAAGTGATCTCTCTCCTGCCATCCATCTCCATCCTCTGACGAACAGAGGCTAGGGACACCATTCTTACCCATCCTAGCTAATAGCCATTTATGGACTTAGCCACCATGAATTTATCCAGTCCCCTTTTAAACATTGTTATAGTCCTAGCCTTCACAACCTCCTCAGGTAAGGAGTTCCACAAGTTGACTGTGCGCTGCGTGAAGAAGAACTTCCTTTTATTTGTTTTAAACCTGCTGCCTATTAATTTCATTGCGTGACCCCTAGTTCTTGTATTATGGGAATAAGTAAATAACTTTTCCTTATCCACTTTCTCAACATCACTTATGATTTTGTATACCTCTATCATATCCCCCCTTAGTCTTCTCTGTTCTAAGCTGAAGAGTCCTAGCCTCTTTAATCTTTTCTCGTATGGGACCCTCTCTAACCCCCTAATCATTTTAGTTGCCCTTTTCTGAACCTTTTCTAGTGCTAGAATATCTTTTTTGAGGTGAGGAGACCACATCTGTACACAGTATTCAAGATGTGGGCGTACCATGGATTTATATAAGGGCAATAATATATTCTCAGTCTTATTCTCTATCCCCTTTTTAATGATTCCTAACATCCCGTTTGCTTTTTTGACCGCCTCGGCACACTGTGTGGACATCTTCAGAGAACTATCCACGATGACGCCAAGATCTTTTTCCTGACTCTTTGTAGCTAAATTAGCCCCCATCATGTTATATGTATAGTTGGGGTTATTTTTTCCAATGTGCATTACTTTACATTTATCCACATTAAATTTCATTTGCCATTTTGTTGCCCAATCACTTAGTTTTGTGAGATCTTTTTGAAGTTCTTCACAATCTGCTTTGGTCTTAACTATCTTGAGTAGTTTAGTATCATCTGCAAACTTGGCCACCTCACTGTTTACCCCCTTCTCCAGATCATTTATGAATAAATTGAATAGGATTCGTCCTAGGACTGACCCTTGGGGAACACCACTAGTTACCCCTCTCCATTCTGAGAATTTACCATTAATTCCTACCCTTTGTTCCCTGTCCTTTAACCAGCTCTCAGTCCATGAAAGGACCTTCCCTTTTATCCCATGACAGCTTAATTTACATAAGAGCCTTTGGTGAGGGACCTTGTCAAAGGCTTTCTGGAAATCTAAGTACACTATGTCCACCGGATCCCCCTTGTCCACATGTTTGTTGACCCCTTCAAAGAACTCTAATAGATTAGTAAGACACAATTTCCCTTTACAGAAACCATGTTGACTATTGCTCAACAGTTTATGTTTTTCTATGCGTCTGACAATTTTATTCTTAACTATTGTTTCGACTAATTTGCCCGGTACCGACGTTAGACTTACCGGTCTGTAATTGCCGGGATCACCTGTAGAGCCCTTTTAAAATATTGGCGTTACATTAGCTAACTTCCAGTCATTGGGTACTGAAGCCGATTTAAAGGACAGGTCACAAACCTTAGTTAATAGTTCTGCAACTTCACATTTGAGTTTTCAGAACTCTTGGGTGAATGCCATCTGGTCCCGGTGACTTGTTAATATTGAGTTTATCAATTAATTCCAAAACTTCCATCTGTGACAGTTCCTCAGATTTGTCACCTACAAAAAGCCAGCTCAGGTTTGGGAATCTCCCTAACATCCTCAGCCGTGAAGACTGAAGCAAAGAATCCATTTAGTTTCTCCGCAATGACTTTATCGTCTTTAAGCGCTCCTTTTGTATTTTGATCGTCAAGAGGCCCCACTGGTTGTTTAGCAGGCTTCCTGATTCTGATGTACTTAAAAAACATTTTGTTATTATCTTTGGAGTTTTTGGCTAGCCGTTCTTCAAACTCCTCTTTGGCTTTTCTTATTACACTCTTGCACTTAAGTTGGCAGTGTTTGTGCTCCTTTCTATTTGCCTCACTAGGATTTGACTTCCACTTTTTAAAGGAAGTCTTTTTGTCTCTCACTGCTTCTTTTACATGGTTGTTAAGCCACGGTGGCTCTTTTTTAGTTCTTTTACTGTTTTTCTTAATTTGGGGTATACATTGAAGTTGGGCCTCTATTATGGTGTCTTTAAAAAGGGCCCATGCAACTTGCAGGGATTTCACTTTAGTCACTGTACCTTTTAACTTTTGTCTAACTAACCCCCTCATTTTTGTATAGTTCCCCTTTTTTAAATTAAATGCCACAGTGTTGGGCAGTTGAGGTGTTCTTTCCACCACAGGGATGTTGAATGCTATTGTATTATGGTCACTATTTCCAAGCGGTCCTGCTATAGTTACCTCTTGGACCAGCTCCTGCGCTCCACTCAGGATTAAATCTAGAGTTGCCTCTCCCCTTGTGGGTTCCCATACCAGCTGCTCCATGAAGCAGTCATTTAAAGTATAGAGAAATTTTATCTCTGCATTTCGTCCTGAAGTGAAATGTTCCCAGTCAATATGGGGATAATTGAAATCCCCCACTATTATTGGGTTCTTAATTTTGATAGCCTCTCTAATTTCCCTTAGCATTTCATCATCACTATTACTGTCCTGGTCAGGTGGTCGATAATAGATCCCTAATGTTATATTTTTACTAGTGCATGAAATTTCTATCCATAGAGATTCTATGGAACATGTGGATTCGCTTAAGATTTTTACTTCATTTGAATCTACACTTTCTTTCACATATAGTGCCACTCCGCCCCCTGCACGACCTGTTCTGTCCTTCCGATATATTTTGTACCCCGGAATGATTGTGTCCCATTGATTGCTCTCAGTCTACCAGGTTTCTGTGATGCCTATTATATCAATATCCTCCTTTATCACAAGGCACTCTAGTTCACCCATCTTATTATTTAGACTTCTGGCATTTGTGTACAAGCACTTTAAAAACTTGTCCCTGTTTATTAGCCTGCCTTTTTCTGATGTGCCAGATTCTTTATGTGACTGTTTATCATCTGATCCGGCCCTTACATTATGAAGAGCAATAAAGAGGCACAAACAACTTTTTTGTAACAGCTTACCTTTCACCTGTGGGTCTACCCTGAAAAGGTATTACAAATATGGCATGGTAGGGTTGCGCATCTGCTTACATCTCAATGATCTTCAGATCAAATTTGTTCAATTTACAACTGAAGATTTTTTTCCTCAAACCCACATTGGGATCTCAACATCCAGCTGTGTTCTTTCTGGTTTGTGGAGGTCAAAAAGCACCCTCCGTTACATCTGTGCAATCTCTATTGACTTGAGGATTTATAAAGCTATTATTACAAGGTAACTGAGTTGCACAAGTGGCTGTGGAACTAGAAATTAGTTAACAAATCTGATTATGCACAATCCAAACCAGCATAGTTTTCTCTTCCACAGCTGAGCTGACACTGTAGTAAAGAGTAGCATCATTTTACCACCTTATCATAGATATGACTGAATATACCTAAGAAACAGAGTAATGAGATGTCATTTTTCCAGTCATTTTTAAACTGCACTTAAGATTTTTAGGGTAATTTAGTTGGGCATTTCCATACTTAGCAATTTAAAAAAAAAAGTTACCTTCATTCAAATTTCCTACCTGTTAAAATGTTCTTTAAAAAAAAAATTAAAAGTTCGTTTAAGATTTATTTTTCTGATAAGTTTTCTCATAAATTAGTTACATGGATTTACATCGTTAACTTGGGTTTTGACATTGAATTAAACTCTACAAGAGCCAACAACTTTAGAAAATGCGAAATCCTTAATTACATTTATTATAGTTAGTTTGATATCTTCTACTGTAAGATAATATTTTAATTTAGGAATAAGTTAATACTGAAAAAATATTTTATTAAGAACTAAAATACTGACTATAGAAAAGCAAAGCATGAAGAAAATACCTTTAGCCTCCAATTGTCTCCTACTTCTGTTTTGATTCTGTTTAACCAGTTTTCATCAAAGTATGCTGGATCTCTGAAAATAAAATAAATAAAATTAGCATCTCTCTTAAAACACCAATTACTAGTACTAACAAGCTAGAGATTCCAGATGAATCCTATACTGATGTTAATTTAAATGCATATAAACATATAGATATTAATATAGTCTATCTAAATATTTATCACACATCATAGTGTTATCCAAATACCTCCAATACTTACCCAGTACTTTTGAGGTGACTGTAATACTCTTAGAATGACCCCACTGCACCTAAGTCGTGGGGACCGTTGTCTGGTTTATTGTAAAAGGTGTGTGTCCCTTTGAGTGGTAGAGAGACAGTGAGTGACTTTCTGCTGCAGCGGCAGAGCAGGTCAGCATGAGGATGCTGACCCATCCCTCTGCCAGTGACTGGAATAGAGGGTGGGGGGGATTATATAGGTCCATGCCGGTGCAGGAAAAGCCCTCTTTTACCTGGACCAGACAGAGCAGCACCCATACTCATATCCACCAGAAGTTTTATCAAGATCTGCTGTGGGCATTGCTCTACTCGCTCCTTTCTCAGGGGGCAGAGAAGGATTTTTTCCCTCACCACATTGGCCAAGGTCAAGTGGGTTTTTTTTCCACCTTCCCCACAGCAGGACTGGAGGGGCTTAGTTAGGGTGAACATGAAATGGAAGTTAGGCTATGATGTTGCAACTCTTTATGTAAACATGGGGTGGATGTCCAAATGTAGGTACGCTGTAGGGACAGGATATAGTGATCAGATAAAAAGGATTGGGAATGGATTTAAGGGAGATCTTCTTTAAAGAGCAGAACCGGAGGGGAGGGGATGGTTCGGGGCTCCTATGACTGGTATGGCAGGGAACCAACCCCCTCCCTCTTTATAACCCCCCCCCCAACAAGGGGGAGGGATGGTGAAGCCCCAGAAGGGGGTTTGCTGGGGATGAGGATGGGTAAGGGGGAGGGCACCTCATGTATATATTAAAATGATAAACAGCATTGCACACTTTTATCTGTCAGGTACTCCCAGACATTTAAGAATTAAGTTGCAGCCTAATTAAACCACATCCAATGTTTCCTTTCCTTCTTTCAGCATAGCCAGACAAAGTACCTAGCCAATTTGTACCTTGTTCTACAAATGGAAAATTTTCTTTCCAATCCTCACAAGCAATCACCGGATACCTGGAATCATGAAGTTTGAATTCTCTTACAATAACCATATTTAGCTTGCATACTTGTATGTGTTATTATTGATACAATTAATAGACTTTTTAAATCCAGCCACACATACTTCTTATGAATTCTTGGAGCAGTGAGTTCCCACATGCTAACTCTAAATATTCCTTTAAAAATATAATCCCTTCAATATCAACCAAAGAAAAACAAATAAACCCATTCTCATACAGTGAAAAAAGTTGAAAAGGAGCACTTAGTTTATATTTATCTCTGAGCATCTGCTTAATTGTTTTCCCTTCTATCCTAAAAAAATCCCAGCATTTTAAAAGTATTTTCCTTGTAAGCCCCATCAAGCCTTTAACTTTTTTACAGTCACTCTTCTTTCAAGTTTTTTCCTACTTTGGCTCCTGAGCTGAGGCAACCAAGATAGAAAACAGTACTCGATGAGGGTACACTATACACCTTTGTTTTGTATCCCTCTGGCAGACGTCTTCCCTGAGCAACTACTAGGGCTTTCTCCCCAAGGTTCAGAAACTAGCTAAGAAGAGAGAACATTTCTTATTGGTAACTGTTTATTCAAAATCACATTTTCCATTCTCCAACAGAGAATTTTGACAGTGTTATGTTCCCAACTACAAAGAGGCCAGGAACTAAAAGTAACTGTCAGTTCCAGTAAAAAAGTATCCAAGATCATGCTGGGTTTTTTTTTTTTTTTTTTTTTTTTAAAAACAGCTTCTAGACACTAAAAAAATAAAATAAATAAAATAAAATTTAAAAAATAAAATAAATAAAATAAAATTTAAAAAAAGCTTCTGTGCTCACATTCTCTCTCTCTCTCTCTCAAACACACACACACAGATACAAAGTCCATCATTCAGAATGAAGCAGATAGCAAACAGCCAAACAGAATGAAGAAGAGACAAAGAGAATAACAATTAAAAAATAAGTGATTTAGTAGGTGACACTTCCGCATCTTAATCAGTATTAAAGCAATGCCCCGCAGCATAGTATCACGGAGAACTTTGCTATAGGGGATTTTTTTTATGACAGATAAAATCAAAATTTGACCACCAGTTGTCAGAAAACTGATGGCACTTTTTGAATGAGTAAGGCTATTAGGATCTACTTCTCTAGTGAGTCTCCAAAATGGGTAAACATCCAGGCAGTTTCAAGAAGAAAAAGTATTTTTAGATTGCTGACTTAAAAAGTTGTGCTGTCATTGTGCACTGTTATTGCTTTGTTCTATCCAATGGTGTTGAGGTGAATCCTATATGGAAAAAGTATATTGTTATTAAGTCTAAGCCACTTTGAGACCTTTTGGGAGGATCCGTTTATTTAGACTCGATCAAATCCACTAATGTGCCTTGTGATCCAAATGAAGCCCGGAACTCGGATACAGCTGGCCAACCATTAGATTAGTGCTTTGATGGCTAGACCATACAAATTTTTGTTATCTTTTTCTTCTGGTACACTAGCTCCCAGGTATCCCCTTTCTCTACAATGTCCTCAGAGTTAACAAATGGTCTGTGATAGATTACATGGCAAAGGAAGCAGATCACAATGGTGAAAGTGTCTCAACTCAACAGATTCCAGGTGCTATTTTACACATTCCTCTACGGAGACTATGATGAAGGTTAAGGCATATTTCTTTTTCTCTGACACAGCATCTACAAACACGTAGCTGGAAGAATGATTTTAAGTACTAGGCAATCTTATGGCTCCAGATTGCTCCCATTCAGAGACATAGCTTAGATTCATGACTACGGACACAAGAGTACAAAAGCATGAAACAGCAAAGGCAAAATATATGGTACAGCTTCATCTGGTTCTGCTGATAGAGCTCACTAGGTGTGTGAAATAGACTTTGTCCAATTAGCTGTGAAATGAACCCTTATCCCTCATGAACAGGTAAATCCAGGAAAAAAAAGCTTGGTTCCACTATTGACAAAGATTGTTAATGACTACATGAAAGCATCATGCCAGCCTCTTTTAAAGTAAGTGGTGTTTAACACCTTGCACCTTTGTTTTACTCTGTTTCCCATTCAGTCCCTAATCTCCCCATTCTGGAGATTAGTGAGAAAATATCAGTTGGACAACTGTAGCACTATATGGACTCCAGTTACACGAGGGCTGGATAAACCTAAAAACCTACACTAGTATCTTTGGTTGATCTCGGCTACGAACAGAAGTCGGGTGTCCAAGTTGATCTTCTTGTATCTTTCAGCAGACTTACTGACCATGCTGCACTGGTTCATATGAGTGACTTATCAAGAGGGCTGTGAATGATCACCTGTGCTTTGCTTTCAAGGAAGCCCTACAGTACTCTCCTGTGTTCTGCCATAAGGTTTTCCTCCTACCTCCCCAGTCATTTAATGGCTACGGCAAGCCACTTAATGGACATCTTCAATAATTTCAGGCTGCAGTGCCATCCTTATGCTGACACCTAGTTTTACATTTTCCTTTGAGACACCTGGTTTGAAACTTAAGCCAGACAAGAATGAGGCCATGCTCATGAAAAGCGGGAAAATGATTTTGCGGAGCTTGCTGAATGACAGTCATGAAAATTATTAAAGAAGTATGCCAGCCACTAGTGAAAAGGTACAAAATCTGGGTGCCAACCTCAGTTCTGCTCAGCCCAGAGGACCATATTCCGATAGTCAAGAGTAGCTATCATCTATGCCTTCCTCAGAAACCAGAGCAATGAGTGTGGTATGAGTACTGTAGGGAGGCACCCTGGCTCCCCACCGCGACTGAGAAGGACGAGCCAGACCAGGCGCCGGAGTGGGCGGAGCCGCCACCGCCTGTCCCCGCCCCCTGAAAGTCAAGGGGCGGGACAGGAAGTATAAAAGCCCAGCCCCAGCACTCAGTTAGGCGGAGGCTGCTGGAGAGGACAGACGCCGATGCTCGAGCTCCCGCCGGGGCCAGCCTTCCCCGGGCCCGGTACCCCGAGGAGTCGCCTGAGCTCCCCACCGCCCGGTATCCGGAGGAGTTGCCTGAGCTCCCCTCCGCCTGGTATCCGGAGGAGCCCATGGTCTGGGACCCACCGGATGACGCCGGCGAGGGACAGGTACCTAGGGAGGGGGAGATTGGAAGTGGCCCGGGGGTAGCCAACCCCAGTCCGGCTGCAGATATACCGGAGCCTATGTCAGTGTGTTGCGGCCAGGATCCCCACTGACAGCAGCGAGTCTTTGCCGCTGCTAGGGCCACGGGCTGGGACACAGTGGAGCGGGAGGGCCTGCGTCCCCCCTGCCACCCTTCCCAGGGTGGCAGACTCCCCCTCCCCCTGGCCCGAGGAGGCCTTTGCTATTGTTTAGTTCGCTGCTCAGCCCCTGCCTAAGGGTATGAGCCTTACCTGTGTGTGTTGCCCTGCCCTGAGCCAGGGCTTGGGCTATCTAGACTGCTACTGTTTAGCTCGCTGCTCAGCCCCTGCCTGAAGGGCCTGGGCTCACAGGCTACTGTGTGTGCTCAGCCACTGCCTGAGGGCCTGAGCCCTAATTGACTCTCTCTGTTTGCTCAGCCCTGCTGAAAGGCCTGAGCCTGAACTAGCTGGTTGCCCCGTCTGCTCCAGGGCCGGGCTTAGAGACACTGGGTTTACTCGGGCCCTGCTAAAGGGCCGGGACTCTGCCTTGTGTAGAGACTATTGGTTTGCTCAGCCCTCGCAGAGGGGTCTGAGCCCGAGACGGACTGCTGCCTGTAGGGAGGCGCCCTGGCTCCCCGCCGCGCCTGAGAAGGACGAGCCCCTTACCGGACCCTTACAAGTACCAAACAGACAACTGCCTTCATTGTCCTCTTCGGAGGGGACAAAAACACAGTATGCCCACACCTGATATTTGCCCATCTCTGCATCTGCATTTTAGTCTTAAATGTATCATATTTCATTTTAGGGGGAGAATCCATAAATGAGTGAGTCTTCTTCCACAGCTCCCATTTGTACTTGCCCAGGAATGACACTTCACTCCCAGTGAGGGTTCTAATCACTGTAGGCTGGTAAACTCTCCATTCAAAACGTACCCTAGAATCTCTGATGGTCATGGAATGCCAACCATGAGTTTGGCTAGAGCAGCCTCCAGTAAAAGCCTACCGTGGCAGGAATAGCCAGCACTGTCCCAATACAGAAAATATTGACTTGGTTTTGCCTCCCTAGTTCTACTGTAATCTGCCCTGATGAACACTTAGTAAGTCCCTTCCATCAAAGCAGAGGTTGATAAACTGACAGGGAAACAGATACTATTGTGTTCAGAACTTACAAAATCACGAGCTTCAGTGACAAGACGTGCCAGCCTTATCCACATATGGAGATGGGCCCAGATCACTCGAGTGATGCAGGAAACTAGCATGCCTACATCTTCACATTTCTATCCAACACTCTGTCTGATCCAATTAGCTGTGTTCTTGCTGACTGTATTTTGGTTACTCATGGAAAACTGACACCCTGTCAGGAGTCTAATAGCACCCTAAGTGGAAATTTTTTTTGGCAACAGTCTGCTTTCTTGATGTTCTTTTACAAAATGGATTGATTTCTCTTGATGAAACTCTTGATGCCATCTAGAAATGGATATAATTCTCAAGAAATTCAGGCAGGGATAATACAGTTTATCTTTCTCAAAGGGACTGATATGATGCAATAGTCTAAGTCACCTAATTGACTTCAGCTTCCCTTCTAATAAGGTGCACTTGTTGAGAGATTTTCACATCAAACTCTCACAACCCTTCAAGCCTTCTGGGGGATTACTGAAGTTGACTAGAGTAAGCACCAGACAGCAAGTCTGTGGTATCGGCTCTATAACACCTATTCGCAGTAAGTGATCTATTGGCTTCTGAAACGAATTTGCTCTTCACTGATTTCAAGGATGTTGCTGGAGTGCTCAAATCTTTATTTTAACTTTACCCAACAACTCTTCTCAATAACTTCTAGCACCCACCTGTCTCCTGTCATGCATTTCTACTCCTGCGACAGTTTTTCCCCAATTAGTTGGTTGTCTTGGGACAGGAGTGGGAGTCATGCTGCTGATCTAGAAGGAATGGTGGACTGGAGAAGTCAGCCCTGGACTCCCCCTCCTTTGCTTGAACAGTCCCGCCTGCCTCTGGACTAAGTCCTTTCTGTGGTACCTGTTTGAATTGAAGGAGCAAAAGTAAAACTTTACTGGCTGTTTCAAATTGTGTATATATATATTTTTTAAATAGGTGATGGGAGTCAATGTTTTTCCTCTGTATTTTCTAAAATGGTTTTGCCTGATGGTTCCCAATCACTTTACCAACTGAGTACTTAGAGGTACTCATAATATGTTAGACTTATGGGCAAGCTTTCTGAGACATAGGTGATCACTGGCTACTGTGTTTACAGCCATAGATATCTGAGAACCTAAAAGAATCCATCGAGGCATCCACACTACAAAAAGAAGCAGCAATTGTAATTTTCTTTTAAAATGATTTAATACCTGATGACTACTCTAAAAATATTCAAAATCAGCTGCAATTATGACTCTTTTGCTCCAAAGCATTTCTCAGCAGTAAGACATTCAAAATTCCTGTGAACCCTATCTATGTATATCTGTAACTAGAAATTTGCCATCTAGCCATGCCTGTGAAATGAAGTTCAATTAACAGGAGCTTTGAAAGCCGCAAAGTCTATTTAGATGGGCCCAAATTATTGTACAGGGGTTATCACCTGAACTTACAAATTGCGTAGTTGACCTTTATTACATACCACTGGTTGCATGGGGAAAGTGAATTGAAGCTAGCATTCATTGAAGCGGGGGGTGGGGGAAGGGGAGGTGATAACAAAAGAGATCACTAGAATATCATTCCATTTCAAATGCTGCTATGGAAATGCAAATTTTATATTTTACACATTTCACCTATTATGACCACACACCATAAATAAATATCCCCTGTGCAGCTGGAAACAGTAAGTCAGGGTTGATTTTCTTGGAACACTGCCCCTGGAAGTGTGCAAGATACAAGGCCCAACAAAAGGTTAAAAATATGATTAATAGGACTACTGAGCTTTCCCTTCTCATGTCACCCAAGAGTTTTATTTTTGGTATATACAAGACAAAGGGGGAGGGATAGCTCAGTGGTTTGAGCATTGGCCTGTTAAACCTAGGGTTGTGAGTTTGATCCTTGAGGGGGCCATTTAGGGATCGGGGCAAAAATCTGTCTGGGGATTGGTCCTGCTTTGAGCAGGGGGTTGTACTAGATGACCTCCTGAGGTCCCTTACAAACCCTGATATTCTATGATTCAATGACATAATTCCTAGAGACCCCTATTTTGAACTGTACACACTAATCAGCCACATGTGTTGGCCAACAGGTGGATACAGAAAATAATCCTATCAACTGCTGATTAGTGATGAAGTTATGGGACATACACAGTATGAAGCAGATGCATCACTTCATGATTAATGACAACTCAAACTATACAAATATACCAACTATGATCTTTCATGTGCATAACTTTATGATTAACAAATATCCAAACTACATAATGTAACAATATGGTCTCATTTTCATGGATGTTCTGAAACATGATTCAAGAACGGTTAAGCTAGAATCTCAACTTCTTACAAAATTTACTAACAAAATCTCTTATCCCAAGTGCTCACCTTCCCTCAGTATATTCTGTCATGTTCCGTCTGCTTCAGACGGTGAGAGTCCCTTTTTAGATTAATATTGTTACAGTACCTGATTCATGTTGGGGTTTTCCCATTTTTTAGGCCTAAAACACTGACTTATTCATCTTTCACGATACATAGAAAAATAACGATGGTGCTAGTTTAAAATTGGGCATACTATACATGTTTTCTTTTTAGTATCCTCTTTAATGTCCTCTAAGCAACAACATTTGAATATTAGAGAGTTTTTAATCCCAATTAGGAGCAGCTAGGACTGTTGACATATTGTTTGAACATACCAGGATTCCTTTCTGACAAAGCATGTACAGGGTAGTGTAGCTTTCATAACTGATGCCTCTGTGTAGGAGGACTTCAACTTATCTGTGGGATATGTGCCAAAGATATTGCCCTTTGAGGGTTTATTTGTTACTTCAGCAAAACAGGCATTTCTGGAAAATCTCCATTAAATCTGCTTTTTTGCATTACTTTTCTGTTGGGTTTATTTGCATTTCCTAAATTATACTATACAATTTCCTCTAGAGCAGAATGAAACTATACAGCATAGGACCTTCTTAAAAGTACCAGGGAGGAGGGAAATATTTTCTGCATTTTTAAATCAGGATTATCCTCTTCAGTTCCTAATTTATCTTCCCACATATAAAGTCCTCTTACAAAACATTTTAAGCATTGCCTCAAAATATTAGGCAAATTCTGAGTTTCCTTCCACTTTCTCCTGTGTACTGCAGGCAGACTGCTACTCCTTCCCTCTGCGGAACAAGGGACTGCTGATGAAAAACTAATACCTATTTATATTCTTTTTGATTTCCTAATCTTCCTTTTGGAGGATTTGTGCAGAAAACTACTTTTAGATTTGTTTATTTGTTTTTGTCAAGCAATTATTTTGGTTATGTTATGTACCTCCTCCATATTAAGGAATAAAATTGGTCCCTTGACTCTTTATAAGAATGTAGGAATTGTCATACTGAATCATGCCTATTGTCCATATTTACTAGGTCCCAAGGCCAGAGGGTGTGGCTAGGGCCAGACTCAGTGGCCACCTCCCCCATTTTTGGGAGAACAGGGTTGACCTGTTGGCCCAGGGACTAAGTTGCCAACCAGTTCGCCCCATTGCATGCCAGGGTTGATCTTCGGACCAGATTTTTTCACCCCAAATGTACCCCAAGAGGTATCAGGGTCCCTGGCAGGAAAAGCCAGAGAGGAAGGCCCTCTTTGGCTGCTGTAAAGTGGGGAACAAGCATCTGCCATATCAGATGCTTATTCCTAGTCTCAAAACAGAAGCAGAAATCTCTCTATAAAGGATAGGTAAGTATGATACAATTGAAAATAAGCATTGAAAATAAACCTCATTTATCAATAAACTACAGTGATGCATTCTGAATCAGTGTATACGATATCTTAATCCATAATTGGCTCCATCAAAGGCCTATTACAAAAAGTCATGACAATCCCAAGTACAGAGAGGTTTTTTCCCCCCGACTTAATCTTTTAGGAATTGAATGTCTTTGAATAGTGCTAGATTGGCAGTATTAGAAATAGACTCTCTGTTTAACGCAAATCTTGTATTACATGAGCATCAAGTTTCCTTACACTGCCTTGCTGGTTTGACTCAACCATGACCTGAAGGGATTAATTCCAGCAGATGAAATAATAATAAATTACCCATGTCTGTTCAATATCTGAAATCCCCACGGACACTACTAAAAAGGATGGCAATATGGTGAGTTATTAAAACTTTTTGACAGTTATAGCAGCCTCAAGATTTATCACTACAACATATTGTAATTTATGACATAGTATGTATTTAGTAGTTTTTATAAATTGTCCCCAACTAATAAGCTATTTTGCATTATTACTCAAATGGAAACCAAACTTTTTAATAGCAGTGTAAAAAGTATTGTTCTTAAGTTTAACCATTTTATTTCTCAAAAAAGTTGAAACTTCGTACACAAACTCTTTGACCGGGTACTTCTTTTGCCTTAAATGAGCTGTACTTTTCAGATGTTTTTCTCCATTTTCAAATAACTGTTAGTTATGCTTTAGGTGAAAACACAAACTAAGTTTAGCAGGCTGAGTCCTTACTGGATACTGGTCAATTTTTAATATGAAAACATACTTACATTCAGATAATTGGGCACATTTACAAATGATCTATTCTGCATGCAGAAAACCTACAAACCATTAAACAATTTGTTCTTACATCTTTTGAAGCACCTGGGCCATCACAACCCCATTCGTTAAATCTTCCACAGTCTGGCATGGTGCTTCAACATTAAATGTCTGAATCTGAAGGGGAAAAAAAGACATTTTCTTATTAGGCTGCCTTACCCATTTCTTACTAACACATCAAAGAGCTTTCAAAAGTAACACAACGGTATTGTTACTACCAAACAGCAGTAAATGGCAGAGAGAAAAACAAAACACAAAGATGCACAAGTTTAATTTTATCAGTGGAGAAATATTGCAAGTGTTAGATTTCATTTAGTGAACCACAACACTGAGGTTTGTCTTGTTGTAGAGCCATGGACACAGGTTCATAGATATGGCTGCAACCAAAGTTCTATTACAAGCTCTGACCAAGATTTTCAAAACAGGAGTTACTAGAATTACATTCCTAAGGGAGGGATTTGCAAAAACATCTAATAACTCAGGAACACAAATCCCACTGAAAATTAGTGGAACTTGTGCTTTTAAGTCACTCAAGCACCATCCTAAATCCCTATTTAGGCATATACATAAGACCCCGATTATTAAAAATGCTGATCACCTAGACCGTACACCGACTTTCCATGGTTATATAATTATATACACACACACACACATGCATGCACTCTGAACAATTAACTCCTCCCTAGTGTGGGATGAGAGTGAAATTGTGCTAGTACTAGCTGGTTTGTACTGGCCAGTGTTAGTTTGCTATTAGTTGTAAGGCTTTCAATTACTACAATAAATGCGGCAAAAAAAAATCTAGACAGAGAAAAGTCTCTGGTATAAATATAGAGGTTAAGATGCAAGGTGTTGGTATCTGACTTAGAACTGAAGGATGGAATGTGGCAGAGTCCATAGTGCCATATGTGGAGGTGAGTGGTGGTTTCCAGTCCATAACAGAAATATATCTGAGATAGGGTGGATGGGTGACAGTCATTTTGGTCAACATGCTGTGACTAGAGAGACATACTGGGGTAGGGTTTCATTTTTGAATGTGCAGTATAATATACACTTGACTATTTGTGTAAGAGATTGCAAGAACTTCAGGGTCAAAGAAGACTTCTCTGGAATTTTGTGCCGAGCTTGCCCCTGACACAGCAGTACCAGATGACGAGAGATCTCCTGCACTATGGAAATGTGAGCAGCCATAACACTGCAGAAGTTGACTAACCTAGTTTTCTACTGTCCAGATGGAAACCCAGTTGGGAAGTCCATTGTGAATGCTGTTGTGCTGGGGGTTTGCACTGTAATAAATACTGTGTGTGTTACAAGGACAAGTAATCAAGACTGCTAACATGCCAGAGACCAAATAATTTAAGTGGCTGGGCTCCCCAAACTGACAGAGCCATTAATGGAATCTGCATGCCCATTCTATGTCTGAGCACAAGCCGAGAAATACATAACAGGAAGGAAACTGTTTCCATGATGATGCAGTCCACAGTGTATCTCCCTGGGAAGCCCTGGGCATGGACATACAGTAGCCTGGAAAAGTGCATGATCCCAGGACTTGAAACAAACCACACACACCCCCACCACCAAACTCTGGACTTCTCAAAAACAGGAAAAGTGAAAAACTATTCCCACTGAACAATATTGACATTATGGGGGTTTCTGTCCCCATTGTGCTCCCAGGTGATCCTGTCTACCCAGTACTGCTTTGACTCATTAAAACTTCCCCAACTACATAAACAAAGGTAGAAGATTCCACTACACACTGAGCCAATGCAGGATGGTAGTGAAGTGTGCTTCTGGGATACTGAAAACAAGATGTAAATTGTCTGACTGTTCCATGACTATTATTACCATGATCATATCTGCTTCTTGCATTTTACATAACGTAAGCGAAAACAAAGGAGAAGTGGTCAGTAAAGACTAGAGTGGCTCAGACAGCCTGCCTTCTACTTTTTCACAGCCAGAAAAATCACGTGGATGCAGCTGAAGGATAACAACACTACTTCTGGTGAGCAGGCGCTACAGATCTGAAACGTAGGGCACCAAGGACTAATGCATTGTTTCTTTTTAGGACTACTTGAAAATACCATTTTTTACACAGTGAAGAATGAAGGACTAGATAGCACAACATTGTTGTTAACCTAGCACATTTATGCTATGTACATTTTTTATTGATTTGTTATCACCTTATATTAAGTATCATCAACATTCAAAAACAATGCCTTTTTTCCAAAAAAGAAAACTTTGTTTCAATAAGGGAGTCCAGCTGCAGAAACAATCTTCTTTCCCTGTGTCAAAAATAGGGGTTGAATGGAGAATGGCTGGGAGAGAGCCAAAGAGGTAGGTCCCAATCCAAAGAGTTGTATTCTCTGCTTTCAGGAGGGCATGGTAGCAGGCAACATGTGGCAGTGCAGGAGCAGACACTAGTTGTGGGGACAGAGCAGCAGGCAGTTTCTTTTGTGTCTTTAATAGTCATTAAATAATGGCTGCTGAAACTCTGCCTCCCTGTGCATTCTGCTGTCTATATTTTTGCATGAGTTTTGTCCTCCTGCTGGAACTGTTCCTGCCTTCCAGGTGTGTTCAGGGCTGCCTCATCTTTCACTCCTCAATGTGGTAAATTCATTCTAATTCTCTGTTCACATTCCCTTGCGCTTTGATGAATTGGTCCTTTCAACTTTTCAATTGTGCCACCAACATGGAGTCTGGACAGCAAGCCCTGACAGAGAAAACAAGATATGATAGAATTAACACCCACCGCAATCCCTGACACGTCCCATGAAATGTCAACAAATGAGACAAAAGAAACTCTCTCTTCTCTTTTTAAAATTCCAATAACTAATCCAGAGCCATTCAACACAAAATGTTAAGGACATATGTTCCCAATTCTCACACAACACTTAAAACTATGGAGAGGTGTGGTACTATGTTAGATCAGGGGAAGGGAGATAATGCCAAAATGGTATAAAAAAGTTACTTATTACAGAAAAGTGGGATCTTGGAAAAATGAGGGTTTGGGGTTTTTTGCAGATGATATTCAATGAGAAGCTCATGACTGGTGAGGCTTGGTTAGCTACATTTATATTAACTTTGGAGAAGCTGCCATACAAACAGTTCATCAGAAAGACAAACTCTAATATGATTGCAGATAGCCAAGTTGTGCATGCTGTATAGAAATGGCTGGATGCCATATGGGCCAGACAATACAATGTAAGGTAAATGCTTTGGCAAGCATCCACTAATTAACTTATTACAGTAACTTACAGGTCCAGCTGTTTTTATTTTTCCATTGGTGTTTCATGTGACATTTAAAAAAAAATCCCCATTTTTGTACGTGGCTACATGGTATAACACAGACAGCTGCCGTAAGTGCCAAGCCAAGCGCTTCCTCTCTTCCCAGGTCATGAAGCTGAAAAGGGTACCACAAGTGAGAGGAATGGAAGGACAGACGTTTTGCAGCATGAGCTTTCGTGGGTGAATACCCACTTCTTCGGATGCAAGAAGAAGTGGGTATTCACCCACGAAAGCTCATGCTGCAAAATGTCTGTTAGTCTATAAGGTGCCACAGGATTCTTTGCTGCTTTTACAGATCCAGACTAACACGGCTACCCCTCTGATACAGGAATGGAAGGGTGGCTCCAAGAAAGACCAGTTATGGGGGGAATAACTGTTTTGAGTGGGCTGCTGTGAGGATGTTACTTGTACTATGGCAGAGAGGATGAAGGGGGGAGTGATTGAGGGAGTGGGGACTGGCAGAGCAGAGAGAAGGTGAGGTGGACACTTCCATCTTCACATAAGACTATATCTGCCCATTCACAAATATTAAGGATGGCATTCATAAGAACCCAGAAAAATTTCTCTCAGCCCCAGAATCTGAAAAAAAATCAGTCCCCATCAGTACTTTATACAATAGTAAGCTGCATACCTGATAAAGCTTTGCTCATCTCCAGATTCCACTTCCTCATGCGGAACCAGCTCAGTCATCTCAGGATCTGGGCCTCCATCCTATAAATGGATCTTGTGATCTGGGCAACTCCTGGTCAGGCTCCCTCACCCCGTTCCTCCTATTTGGCAATGGTGTTCTCGTCTCCCCTGAATAATTATGCTACAAAGTACTTTTTCATTATGTTTGGGAGCATCTCAGGCTGAGCAGAGGAGTGAGTCTTCAGGCTCCTTGCCAGACCATTGTATAAATGAAAAATTCTATGCCAGGACTTGAGTCTTCTGATGTCATCATTGACTTTACTTTAGGTTTTTTATTTAATCCCAGAGTGGCTTATAAACCCAGGTTATATCAAGCATCCAGGTGACTGGTTCTATGTACGTAAGAGCATTTAACACCACTGGCCAGCTGCTTCTGGATGTTCTCATCCCATAATAAGATTTGGGCCCAAATATCTGAGCCAGGCAGCAACACAGTCAATAAACGTTCTCCTTTAAGACATCCTGGTAATACTTGCAATGTTCACAATCAAAGAAGCTTGCAATTGTGAAAGAAGTTGCTTGCAATGCAAGTTGTCTGCACTGAGCTCTATGGTTTGTGTGGTGCTATTATACAGGTAGATGGCTTCTAGCCAAGCAGACTCCTGTGCAATAGGGTGCACAAAGTAGACAAAAGTAAGAGAAAGTAGACCAACTACCTCAGTACTGACTGGAGCACTGTGGGACTTGAGTGGAAGGGCAATATGAATTAGTTTATGACTGCACTGGCTCCATACTGCCACTAAATTGCTGCAGCTTGAATCAATATGTAGACCTGCTGAACACAAGTCCAATCCAAATGATATCTGGAATACATTTAACTTTATGGAGAATGTGTATGCAAGATGTTTGTTTCTTAGACTAGTACATTTCTCTAGTGCAGACAAGGCCCTTAAAGAGACAGAAAACCAAAGGCTGAAGAAAAGTGATACAACATGCAAGCACAGTGATCAAGGCATGCATCTTACTAGTTCAACTTTTCTCCTTTTTAATAATTAGCTTATAAATGTCCAATGCCTGTTCTAATATTCCAATTCTAAACTTTTCCCTATTATATTATTTGCCTTTGCCTACTCCTTTTTGTCTTTTGACCATTCTCTATTAATTATTTTTCATAAAGTTTCAATTAATTCTTCTGGAGTGTTGCCTGTGCATATTCATATGCAGCCACATAGCAACCCCCTTCTCCAAGTGCCAGCGAGCTTCAGGATCCTTCTAGAAAAGGAGTGCCTATTAGGACCATGCTAGTGCCTTCTCATGGCACCAAATGTTCAGATCAGAGGTTTTCAGTGACCCACCCGAGTTTCTTCTGCTGAACCTTAAGATCCTTAAAGTGACAACTCTGGGCAAGAAGAGATGATCAGGCTATGAGAAAATATGGAGGAAACATTCCTGAAGAACTACAGTTACTACTAGGTAATCTCTCTCCTTCTACAAGCCAGCCTGCCTCTGCATACGCTCAGTTATGCAAGTCTAGTTAACAGGACAACCCCAGCAAAGGTGAGCTGAGACATTTTAATTAAACAAGGATTATAGAACAGTTCTCCAAAGCAAATATCAGCTCTAGGTGATAAACCAAGAGAGCAGCGCTCAGTAAATCTTTGAAGAGAACCCTGGCTAGGCAGCCCTGTAGATTGTAATGTTTCCATCATAACAGAGAAACCACTGGAAAACTGAGTAACCCTGCAGTGTGGGCCCCAAGATCTCAAGTGCTTACATGATAGATAAAGCACACATGCCAGTGCATAATCTAATCTATTTTGACAGTCACTCAGCATTTCCCGTATACTGATCCACTAAGGCTACAAAAAATCTAGGCAATTTCCAAAATACCTTTGTCTTCTCTACATAGGACAAAACTCGATGCACTTAGCTTCTAGGACACGGAACCCAGGGTTTGGTTAAAAAAAACCTAGAAGACTAATGACTTTGTTCAGGTAGAACTCAAACATTATTTTAAAGGAAAAAAAATGGATGAGCTTGCATGACAGCTTTGTTGTTAGGGAATGCAGTAAAGGAAGGATCAATCATTAAAGGCTGCAACACACTCATTCCTCTCTTGCAGATGTAACTGTGATGAAAATGCTGCCTTTAGTGATGGGTGAAATAAAGAGCACCCTTCCAAAGGTTCAGAAGGTGAATTTTAGATATCACATCAGTGAAGCTGACTGCCCAGTATAAAGACAACCACCAATCCTTCAAAAAAACCCATGACAGTAAGAACGCTTTACAATTTCAACTAGAAGCCAGTATTCAAAAATAGCAGACAGATGTATTTTGATCAATGACAAGGACAGAATGAGAAACTTCAAGTGTAATAAATACTCCAAAATCGATGACATGGGTGCAAGGGTATAGGGTCAAGTTATTAGATGCCTATACTGAAACCCTTGTCCATTTCCATTTCGGTAAACTACATTCCAGGGTGAACAGCTTCTTGAATTGCAGCAAGATACTGCTTCATGCTTCACCAGAAGTAGTCAAAGTCCCATGGGTCAAACAATGAAGTAAAGTGTCTCTGGGTTTGGATGCAGAAGGAGATGTGTTCTTGGGATATCCATGTAACAGAACTGCCTGATCCAAGCTGGAGTGATCAGGATGATCCTTGACCCTGGACTTGTTCTATTTTCCTGATCAGTAGAAGCAATGGAATCAGTGGGAAAGCATAGTGTCTGCTCCAATCCAACAGGACCACATCTTATTGAGTTTCTGTCCACTCCTGTCCTGAAATAAAACTGTGGACCATTTCTATTGCTAGTTGTGACACAAAGATCTAGGAAATGCTAACTCCACCTCCTGAACAACAGCTCTACCATCAACTGTTTCAGAGACCACCTCCTCTGGTCTTCACTTCTATGATTTTTCTTATCTGACAATACATTTTTTTTGCCAACCAGCTGGAGGTACACCATGTAAATTCGATGAGCCAGATACTAGTCACAGAGACAAGCACCTTTCTGCTTGTTAAAGTAGAACTTTGCTGTCTTGTCTTGCACATGCAGCCATGGAGAAGAGATAAAAGACTGAAAAGTCCATCTGATATATGGAATCTACTTTTCCACATCTTCCCGTCTCCAAGAACGTCAAGCAAACTTCCCTGGTATAGACACACATGTACACCCTGATGCCTGAAGTATGCTATTATATAACCCAGCGGTTCTCAAACTGTGGGTAAGGACCCCAAATGGGGTCGCCAGGGCTGGCTTAGACTTGCTGGGCCCGGGGCTGAAGCCTAAGGACCACCGCCCGGGACTGAAGCCCGAGGACTTCAGCCCTGGGCAGCGGGCCTCAGGTTACAGCACACACCCCCAGGGCTGATGCCCTTGAGCTTCGGTTTTGCCTGCCTCCACCCAGGGTGGTGGGGCTCGGACAGGCTCAGGCTTCAGTCCCTGCTCCTGGGGTCATGTAGTAATTTTTGTTATCAGGTGATGCAACGAAGTTTGAGAACCCCTGATCTAACCAGATATTTAATGAACACTTTCTATAGAAGCCAGATCCAAGAATGCTATATTGGTCACAATTGTTTCTATACAAAAGCATAATTACTTTCAGGCCAGTCTGAAAGCTACATGAAAATATGTATCTTCTATGCTGAGAGCCCCAAACCAGTCTTACAGGGATATAGACAGGAATAACAGAAGGACAGAGACAATAGGTAAAATCAGCATGTAAAATCTGAACACTAATGTAACTGTTTAACTTTCTCAAGTCCATGATGAAATGAAGGCAATTTTTTGTATTTTGTTTTTTTAAATGAGAACATAAGAATGGCTATACTGGGTCAGACCAATGGTCCATGTAGCCCAGTATCCTGTCTTCCAATAGTAGCCAGTGCCAGATGCTTCAAGGAGAATGAATAGAAACAGCAATCATTAAGAGATCCATCCCATCGTCCGCTCCCAGCTGTTGGCAGTCATAGGTTAGGGAGACCCAATCGTGGCACATCTTGGCTAATAGCCATGGATGGACCTATCCTCCATGAACTTATCTAATTGTTTTTTGAACCAAGTTATACCTTTGGATTTCACAACATCCCCTGGCAACAAGTTCCACAGGTGAACTGTACATTGTGTGAAGAAGTATTTCCTTCTGTTTGTTTTAAACATGCTGCCTATTAATTTCATTGCGTGGCCCCTGGTTTTTGTGTTACAGGAAGGAGTAAGCAAATGTTTATTCACTTTCTCCACACCATTCATGATTTCATAGACACCCCCCCAACATATCCCCCCCTTAGTCATCTCTTCTCCAAGATGAATAGTCCCAGTCTTTTAAATCTCTCCTCAGAACTGCACACAGTATTCAAGGTGTGGGTGTACCATGGATTTATATAATGGCATTATGATATTTACTGTCTTTCCTAATGGTTCCTAACATTGTTAGCTTTTTTACCTGCTGCTGCACATTGAATGGATGTTTTCAGAGAACCATTTACAATAACTCTTTCTTGAGTTATAACAGCTAATTTAAATCCCATCATTTTGTCCGTATAATTGGAATTATGTTTTCTAATGTGCATAACTTTGCATTAATCAACATTGAATTTCATCTGCCATTTTGCTGCCCAGTCACTAATTTTGGGAGATCCATTTGTAACTCTTGGCAGTCTACTTTGGACTTAAACATCTTGAATAGTTTTATATCCTCACTGTTTATCCCTTTTTCCAGGTCATGTATTAATATTTTGAACAGCACTGGTCTCAGTACAGATCCCCAGGGGACCCTGCTATTTACCTTTCCCCACTGTGAAAACTGACCATTTATTCCTACCCTTTGTTTCCTGTCTTTTAATCAGTTACTGATCCATGACGGTACCTTCCCTCTTATCCCATAACAGCTTACTTTGCTTAAGAGTCCTTGGTGAGGGATCTTGTCAAAGGATTTCTGAAAGTCCAAGTACACTATATCCACTAGATCACCCTTGCTCACGTTTGTTAACCCCCTCAAAAAAATGGAATAGATATGGGGGGCATAATTTCCCTTTACAAAACTGCTGTTAACTCTTCCCTAATAAATTGTGATCATCTAGGTGTCTGATAATTCTGTTCTTTACTATAGTTTAAACCAATTTGCATGGTACTGAAGTCAGGCTTATTAGCCTGCAACTGCCAGGATTGTCTCTGGAGCAAAAATTGGTGTCACATTAGCTATCCTCCAGTGATCTGGTACAGAAGCTGATTTAAAGGATAGGTTACATACCATACTTAGTAGTTCTACAATTTCATATTTGAGTTCCTTCAGAACTCTTGGGGAAAATACCATCTGGTCTGTTTAATTTGTCAATCTGTTCCAAAACCTCCTCTATTGACACCTCAGTCTGGGACAGTTCCTCAGATTTATCACCTAAAAATGGCCCAGGTCTGGGAATCTCCCTTACATCCGCAGCAATGAAGACCAATGCATTTAGCTTCTCCGCAATAACCTTATCTTCCTTGAGTGCTCCTTTAGCACCTCAATCGTCCAGTGGCCCCAATGATTGTTTGGCAGGCTTCTGATGTACTTGAAAAAAAAAAAAAGTCTTAGTTTTTGGGTCTATTGCTAGTTGCTCTTCAAATTCTTTTTTGGCCTACCTAATTGAACTGATACACTTGGCATGCCATAGTTTATGCTCCTTTCTATTTTCCTCAGCAGGATTTAATTTCCAATTTTTAAAGGCTGCCTTTTTGCCTTTAATAGCTTATTTTACTTTATTATTTAGCCACTGTGGCACTGTTTTCATCCTCTATGTTTTTAAATTTGGGATATACATTTAATCTGAGCCCTTATTATGCTGTTTTTAAGAAGTTTCCGTGCAGCTTGCAGGCACTTCAGTTTTATGACTGTGACTTTTAATTTTCGTTTAACTAACTTCCTCATTTTTGTGTAGTGATCTGTGATAAATGAAGTGTGTGTGTGTGGGGGGGGGGGGGGTAAGCTCCCTTTTGTGAACACCCAGCCAGCCAGTTAGCTGTAAAATCCCTCTTGGTGTCTGTTCTCTGCTTGCTTTACCTGTAAAGCGTTAACAAGCCCACAGGTAAAAGAAAAGGAGTGGGCACCTGACCAAAAGAGCCAATGGGAAGGCTAGAACTTTTAAAATTGGAAAAGAAACTTTCCCTTTCTCCGTTGTTCTCTGGGCTGCAGGAACACGGAGCAGCAATGCTATAAGCAGGAATGCTATGTAAGGTTTGAACCAGGTATGAAAAAGTATCTTCCATACCTAGAAAAAATAATTTGGACAGGGAATGTTTAGTTAGACACTATCAGGTTTATTTCTTATTTTGGCTTGTGGATCTCCTCTGTGCTAACCCCTGATGCTTTTGTTTGCTTGTAACCTTTAAGCTGAACCCCAAAGAAAGCATTTTGGATGCTTAATTTTTGGAATTGCTCTTTTAAAATCTAGCAAAAGCCTAAGCTCCAGATGTATTTTTTCCCCGTTTGTTTTTAATAACATTTATCTTTTTAAAAAACAGGATTGGATTTTTGGAGTCCTAAGAGGTTTGTACATGTTGTTTGATTAGCTGGTAGCACAGCTAATTTCCTTTGTTTTCTTTCTCAGCTCTTCCCTGGAGGGGAGGTGAAAGGGCTTGAGGGTACCCCACAGGGAGGAATTCCCAAGTGTTCCTTCCTGGGCCCAAGGGGTTTTTTTTGCATTTGGGTAGTGGCAGCGTTTAGCAAGCGAAGGTCATTGATAAGCTGTAACCTTGGGAGTTTAATACAAGCCTGGAATGGCAAGTATTAATTTTTAGAATCCTTGCAGGCCCCTACCTTCTGTACTCGAAGTGTCAGAGTGGGGATTTAGTCTTGACATCACCTTTCTGAAGCGAAATGCTACTTTGGTGGGCTTCTCTGGTATTTCCCCCCACACCAAGGATGCTAAGTTTGATTATATTATGGTTGCTATCACCAAGTGGTTCAACTATATTCACCTCTCGGACCAGAGTCTGTGCTCCACTTAGGACTAAAGCAAGAATTGCCTCTCCCCTTCTGAGTTGCAGGAACTACCTCACAGAAAAGTCTTTCCCTCTGTACTGTTTTGATATTTCTCTTCAGGCTCGCATATTCTCAATAAGAAATCTGCATTTAACAGCTCCCTTTATCTTATTTCTTTTGTTGCTGACATGCACATGCATTGCATCTGGAACCTAGAAGATTCCTGCTTCTTTTAAACTAGGTTGGGTCAACCTGAATGATCAAGCAGCAGAGCTAATTTTATCTTCTCCAGCATATCATTGGTTTTGCTACTGAACAATCCTCAAAGAGAAGAGCTTCTTGAGCCCTTAGCAAAGAGGCTGGATGACTAAAGCCAAGAATACCTACTGGCCAAGAGTGATGCCAGATGCCACAGTTCTCACTAATATACGATGAATCATATGAAGCACAAACAGCATGTCTAGAAACAGGGCAGACCCCGATGTCAGTATCTTTTAGCATTTTACTTTGCTCCTCGAAAAGATGGTCAAGCAAAGGAAGTATCGGATACCAAACTTGGACACCTAGAGCAGGGATGGGTCACTGGCAGCCCAATGGTCGCATCTGGACCACTAGGTCATTTTATTTGGCTCACTAACAGTTAAGAGATTATTTATTCTGCAATGACATTTCTTATTTCTCAACCTTTTCGGGGGGATCTGTGATAAACATACCATGAGTATCAAGTGCTTGTTTCAATATGGAAGACTGATTGCTAGAAAGAATGGTTGTGCACTTCTTTGGGTTGCATGTATGCTGAACACAAGGAAATTCAATACCCTGAAACATCAGGACTCTGTCTGCTGTGCTATGAGCGAGGTAGGAAATGGCCTACTGACAAACCAGTGGCTGATTCTTCTGCCTTTACAGTTTATCATGAGTAAATGAAAGATAGACAACACTAAGTCGCCCATGCACAGTGGGAGCGTGAATATCTTTGTACTTAAAATGGAGGTAAACCCCAATGCCCCATATGTTTGCAAGTCATGACAATGACAAATGAATATCACTTGAAAAATCACCACAGGACCAATCACAAAGCAAATAATGAAATACATGCAGGGATAAGCCACTGTGGCTTATCTAAAAGGCAAAGTTTTAAAGCAACAGAGTTGTTTTGCTAGAGTTACCCCAGTACAAACTTTGGGTCTTACTGTATCTTGTCACTCTTGAGATGGCATGGGCTAGAAAGCCACTGTTTCACTCTTTCACTCTCATGCAATGTGCAGTGCAAATGGGAAAGGTGTTTGATGATGACAAAATGGCAAAAAAAAATTCAAAACAGTATCGCTCTGTACAGTTTCGTGAACAGCTTTACATATCCCTGAACACGTAGAAGGAAAGTTAAAGAAAATCATGCCTAATTGTTTCTTCTTTGGCATTAGGCGACAGTACCGCTGTGTCAAATGTAAGTCAGCTATGATATACATATGGACAACTGATAGTAATTTTAACATGCATGTTATGAAGAACTTATGAAATTAACCTTATTACGCAGAACAACAAAGGGTCCAGATATTTTTGGTGTGCTTCAGGAAGCTGTTGCGGGTTTTGGAGATTGTAAAAAGTTGTTGGTTGTTGTAACAGATGAAGCACCTACTATGCATGGCTCAAGGGCTGGGTTTCCAGGTTTATTGAAGCACTGCCCAACTCTGCCCTGCATTATTCATCAAGAGTTGCTGTGTGGAAAATCACTGTATTTTAATCACATCATAAATGTGGTCATGAAAGTTACAAACATAATAGGAGGTGCAAACAGATCACTCAATCATCACAAATTAGTTGCTTTTCTTGATGAAGTGGATGCATAGCAGGACAATTTGGAGCTATACAGAGAAGAGTGATGAATAAACCATGGAAAATGCCTCGTGAGATTCTTTCCAACAAAAAACACAGAGTGTCACCTTTCTGAAAGACAGAGTTCTGATACTAAGAAGTTTCAGGAAAAACTGGAAGATTCAGTTTTTCTGTGCTATACAGCATTTTTGAGAGACATAACCTGAATTGTTTGAATATGCAACTGCAAGGCATGGACTAGACTGCATCAGACCTCATTGCTCACATGGATGGGTTCTGAAGCAAGCTCTCACTTATTAACCCTCACCTGTTACATTTGAATTTGCCCACTTTACAACATGTGATGCACATACATCTGAACTGCAAGAGTGCGACTCAGAGTTTAGCAGGAACGATACTGACAGTGAAATCCTGTTGCTCAATTTCAATGAACATTTTAAGCATTTTGAAAGTTTTCAACCTCATCTGATGCTTTTCAATGATCCACTTGCAGCTGCTGTCAATGACCAGCCTTCTGAACTGCAACTACAACTGTACGAACTGCAGAACCTTTCTTTGTTGCAGAGAAGAATAAAAGGGACACTCAGTTCTGGAAACTGCTTACTGAGTCCCATTTCCCAAATCTGAGAAAGTAGGTGTTGAAATTGTGCTCTCTCTTTGGAAGAACCCATTTGTGAAAGTGACTTCTCCAGACTGATTCATAGGAAATCAAAGGAAAGGAACCAACTGACAAATGAAACACTCTTCCATCTTACGCAGCTTGGATGCAATAAAGTTGATACACATATGCACCTCAGTGTGCATAAAGGCTCACTCTAAGTTTCACACTGACTGACAAGATACTGTAACAATGATAAGCAGCAGAGAAAAAATGTTAAGATGGGTTTGTTTTTTTGTTATTTTCATTTACTAAACCCTGGCTCTTCTGCACAGTGAATTAAAAGGTTAGTGAAAAATGCATTTAAACTGTTGTAGGGTTTATTGTTTATTTTCTCATTATTATATAAAGGTTGTGCTATATAGGCCTTTTATATTTAAGACCACTTTAGTTTTACATTGTTACACCATTGTTTACATTTACACCATTAACTGTACGCTAACATACAGTAGTGAAAGAAGAAGAAAGAAATATGGAGATATACCTATCTCAGAATTGGAAGGGACCCTGAAAGGTCACGGAGTCCATCCAGCCCCCTGCCTTCACTAGCAGGATCAAGTACTGATTTTGTCCCAGATCCCTAAGTGGTCCCCTCAAGGATTGAACTTACAACCTTGGGTTTAGCAGGCCAATGCTCAAACCACTGAGCTATCCCTCCCCTGTGTAGTGTAGCAAACATTTCTGAGTTATGCAATATATATCCTCTAAAACAGGGGTGGGCAAACGTTTTGGCCCAAGAGCCACATCTGGGTATGGAAATTGTATGGCAGGCCATGAATGTTCATGAAATTGGGGCTTGGGGTGCAGGAGGGGGTGAGGGCTCTGGTCAGGGGTGCAGGCTCTAGTGTGGGGCCAGAAATGAGGAATTCAGGGTGTGGGAGGGGGCTCTGGGCTGGGGCAGAGGTTGAGGTGTGGGGAGGGCTCTGGGATGGGGTTGGAGATAAGGTATTGGGGGTGCAGGAGGTTGCTCCGGGATGGGACAGAGGGGTTCAGAGGGCAGGAGGGGGATCAGGGCTGGGGGAGGGGGTTGGGGCATAGGAGGGGGTCGGGGTGCAGGCTCCGGGCGGCACTTACCTCAAGCAGCTCCCAGAAGCAGCGGCATGTCCCCACTCCAGCTCCTACATGGAGGTGCAGCCAGGTGGCTCTGCACATTGCCCTGTCTGCCAGCACCACCCCTGCAGCTCCCATTGGCCACAGTTCCCGCCCAATAGGAGCCGCGGAGGCAGCATACAGAGCCCCCTGGCTGCCCCTACGTGTAGGAGCCGAAGGGGGGATATGCCACTGCTGCTGGGAGCCGCACAGAGTGGTGCAAATCGCTGATCCCGCTCCCCGGCTGGAGCACTGGAGTGGGGTAAGCCCTGGATCCTGCTCCCCAGCAGAAGCTCAAGGGCCAGATTAAAATGTCTGGAGAGCCGGATGTACATGGTCTAGAGCCATAAAGAAACACTAACATACCTCTCTTGAGGAATGGGCACCATGTGGAAGACAGAGGGCATATGCACTGGGGGAACTACACCATCCACAAAAGAGAAAGAGCCAAACTGAATACTAGGAATTGAGACCAGAAAGATGGCCAGAGGCATCCTCAAAATAGAGGAAGGGAGTACAGAGATCTTGGATATTTAGCAATAATAATATAATATATGGAGATATACCTATCTCATAGAACTGGAAGAGACCCTGAAAGGTCATTGAGTCCAGCCCCCTGCCCTCACCAGCAGAAGCAAGTACTGATTTTTGCCCCAGATCCCTCCCTAAGTGGTCCTCTCAAGGACTGAACTCACAACCCTGGGTTTAGCAGGCCAATGCTCAAACCACTGAACTATCCCTCCCCCCCAATGCTTACAGAATGTACATATCATAGAAATGTGTAATGCTACCACTGAGGTTATAAACACCCAACTCCTCTAACCATTCCTTAAGGTCCTCTCTACCTACTGAAACACTATTTGTATCTGAGCTACACAGCAGAGTGAAGGAAAAAGGGTAAAGTACGTCTCTGTCATGACATCTCCACACAGACGCCGCAGAAGACTAACTAGCACTGATCTTTCTTTGGACTCCTGCTGCTTACACAGCGACTGCAGCACTGCCTTCCCAAAACCAGCATCTGTTCTTGATACCATGTCGAGAAAATGGTGATTTATGAAGTTGTGCTTTGAATATGTAGCAGCCTTAAAAATGTTAGATAAGGACGCTCTGGACATATGTTACACCGAGACTGCAACTTACGTGCTAGAGAGCACCCCAGGTATTGAGTCAAAATTTAATATTAATTACATTTATTATGGTAATTCCCAGAGGCCAACCAAGAACAGGGTCCCATTGTGCTAGGTGCTGTATAAACACAGATGGCTTCTGCCCCAATCTAAATAGACAAGACAGATACAGGGTGGGGGAAGGGGTATAATACACAACTCTCAATGAGAACATTTGACAATGCTCTCCAATGGAGATAAACAAGACTTTGAGAACAAGGCCCCAGCTTAGAACAGACCCCCGAAGTCTGATGGCAGGTGACGCTATGATAGGGAACCCCACAGGAATTTTCAAAGCAGCAAAATTACAAGTAAATAACTTTAAAGATTCCACAACTGAGACCCCATTTCTGTGGTAAGTAAAAGGCTCAAGGGACATCTCACTATGAAACAGAATAGAGACATGGTGGGTTAGCAATGGCAGGAGCAGTTTCGGGTTGCCTGCATCCACATTAGCAGACTTATTAGTTTAGTTTGAACAGGTTCTCAAATTTGCTGAAATCCAAGTCTTTTCCAACTGCTTCTCAGAACACCAGAAAACCAGTTGAAGCACTTATGTATGAACGTGAAGTGTTTCACAAGCACTGTAGGAGGTAAAACAAGTTCTTAGAACAGTCAACTTCTCTAGCATAAAAACACCTTAGTCTTCTCTAAGAAATAGCTAATTTAAGCTCTTCTGACAAAGAGGATGAGCAACCTCACCTCCCAAGAATAGCTATGGGGCTTTGGAAAAAAGTCAGGCAATGACAGCAACTGACTCAAACACTTCTAAAAAATTGTTTCACCAGGGGATCAACAAACTCCATGGTCTGTTTTGAAAACCCATACACCCTTACACAAAATTCTATTTTTTAAACCAGCTCAACTAAACATATTTTAAAACCAGTTGGGGCCATAATGTAGATGAGGTACTCTAAATCCTGAGTCAGTTTCAAAACCCTCTTGATACAAAAAATATTAAAACTGTTAAACAGCATAGAAAACTGCACATCCGACTAAGAATCACAAATATAAACAAAGCAACAAAGAGTCCTGTGGCACCTTATAGACTAACACACAAAATGTTCTAACTACCATGCTATTTAACCGCTATTTGCAAATAGTTCTGTTAACAAAAACTTTTTTTCCCTTTCTTGGTTGTGTGACTGCTCCAGCAGGGATATTTATACACTTGGTCCATGAAACGTTTGGCTTGCAGAATACTGTGTTCTCCCTCGACGTGGCCCCCTCACACAGTGGGGCTTAAAGCTCCACCTGCATCCTTGGAGTTGTAGGATCAAGGATTATGGCTGTGGACTGTTGCTCAAAAACAGTGGTCAACAGCTCAGGTCACTGTTAGCTGGGGCAACCATGATATCAGACAACTTCCTCTTAGGGAAGATGAGTCATAGCAAGAGTTCTCACTGGTAGATTGCTGGTCTCCAAATGCCATTGCTGTTTAAGGTTCAATGGCCCTATGCTAGTAGGCATCAATGCTTGAAATGCTCCTCTGTGGCACTGCTGCTTTAGCTCCACCATGCACCATAGTAGCACTACCAGGGCAGCTGAAGTAGGAGCACAGGGGAGCCCTTAAAGTACAGAAACACTCTGAGACTGGTCTCCATCCACCACCCCATCTCAGGCCCTCCCTTTTTCATAGAACTGGTATTCTTAACATGGTTCCCACCCCCACACACAACCTTTCTTTCCCCAAGTTCATGCACATACCTGCTTCCCCCCCACATTCCAACTAGCTCCTCCTGAATCCCTGCACTCCCTCAGGTCCCCCCAACCACAGAAAACAGCACTGTGGAGAGCCAAAGGGAGAAAAAATGGCCATGTGTACTAGCAGAGATGTGAAGAGGTCAAGGAAGAAAGACTGCCTGGGCTATCCAATCCAGATTCCTACCAAGTGTATACCCCTGGTTTTCCAAAAACACACCACTACACTTAACTGTCCTGCACCACAGCCCCGGCCTCCCCTCACTACCATGCCACTAAATCCCTCTACTCCCTATATAGCCCTGCTTATCCACTTTAACTTCCTGGGAGAACTCTTTTCTGCCATTTCCCCACATCCCCAGTAATCCCCTCTCACCTATTTTACACCCCCTTGCTGCCCAGTCTGACTCCAGAGTTGCACAACCAAAATTTTTAAGACGTGAATAATATCTTCTTTTTCAGCTATGACAGTTTCATATGCTGGAAGTTTACCTTGTAGTTTTGCCTATATGTGTGCAAAGAATTAAAATGACAAAATACAAACCAAACAATCAGTCTATAATTCCAGTTTAAACCAATAAATCACCTGCAAATTAAAGGTCAGATTCACCAGTGCACTCCTGCTACTTTGTGCTGTTCCGGTTAGGCAAAGCACCTGTAAACTCATTTTAAGTGAATGCTAGCTGCTTTATGAAGTTCCAGAGCAACACCACAATCAGAACATACTGGTGAATCAGGTCACAGAAGTTAAAATAAAAATGTAATTTTAAGGTTGATATTCAACTCACTGGAGATATCACATGGTAGCATGTGTTTTTGAGTTTCTTATTTAGTGTTCAGGCATAACATCTTTAATTAAAAAAAAACACCACCATTTCCAGATAAAAATTATGTTTAATTGCAGTTAAGATTGAGAGTATGTACCAGTAACTAACAGTAAAACACACGTTACAGAGCTATCACAGCTACACCAAAACTAAGCATTACAAACCTAGGAAATTGAGAAATCCAAACACAGAAATGCACAATTAAAACACCGAAACAACCTTAACTTGAATCTTTTAGAATGTGCTGCGCCAGATTAAATTAACGTGATTTTAAATTATACTGTGGGGTATTCTTTGTTTTTCCTCATGGTGTCAATACAGGACACAGTTAAGGTTGGTTAGATCTATTTCCATATGTTGATAGGATTGGATTTCTTAGCACAGACAGTGAAAACAGACAGAGTGGTGGGGGGTGATGAGTGTTGGTGTTATATTGGAGGGTGTGAGGTCCTGGTCCTGGTAACGTGAGGCCCCACTGGGTGGGTGGGTGGAAGCACGAACATAGAAATACATCATGGTGGGTGGGGTACGACCAAATGGAGAGGAGACACTTCTGCCTGGACAGTGATGGGGGTGGGAGAAGAAGAAGTTGGAGGGGTGACTGGGGGGTGAGAGGGGGAAGAAGTCAGAGGGGGAACTGGGGGAAGATTAAGAGACAAGGATAATGTTGGCTCAGAAACACCTTGTAGGGACAACTGGGAGGGAAGACCTAAAGAAGACACTGAGGCCCCAGGCCAGGAGATCCAGGCACTGACACCCCACTAGAGGACATGGGGGGAAATCTGACGTCCGGGCACTGAAACCCCACAGCGATGGAGGGAACATGAAGGGGGGGCCCGGACACAGAGGCTGACACCCCCTGGGGGGGCGGAGGGAGGGGGCCAGACACGGAAGCTGACACCCCCCGCGGGGGGGGGGCGGACACGGAGGCTGACACCCACCCGGTGGGGGCGGGGGCCGGACACGGAGGCTGACACCCCCTGCGGGGGCGGAGGGCGGACACGGAGGCAGACACCCACCCGGTGGGGGCGGAGGGCGGACACGGAGGCTGACACCCACCCGGTGAGGGAGGGGGCCGGACACGGAGACTGAGCCCCGGCCCGTGGTGCGGAGCCGAGACACTGGGCAGTGCCTGGGAGGGCGGTGCCGCAGGCCGCGGGGGCTCGGGGCTCGCCGGGCCGGGCTCGCCGGTGACTCACCCAGGTGAGCAAACTCTCCCCGAGCTCGGCGCGCTCCAGGCTCTCCACGTTGAACATGATGCGGGCGGGCGGGCTCAGGGGGGCACGGCCGCCGGACGCCGCTGCCGGGGCCAAGTCGCAGGCGACGCCGCTTCCCCGGGCCGGGCTGTGGCGCAGACACGTCACCGGGCCGCCGGGACCCGCCCGCTCCCGCCGCCGCCGCGCATGCGCCAGGGGCGCCTCACGCACACGGTGCGGGCGGGGCCGGACTCCGGCCGCGGGGAGGCCTCGGCTGCGCCAGGAGCGGAGACAGGTACCGACCCCTGCCCGACAGGCCGGACCCTGCCCCTGAGCGAGCCTGGCCACACACCCGCCTCCCCACCAAACGCCCCCGGGGCGCCGGGCGAGCCCCGCCCCCCCATCCTCCACCAAACCCACCCCAGAGCGCCTGGCGAGCCCCGCCACCCCTCCACCACCACACACACCCCGGGCGCCTGGCGTGCCCCGCCACCCCTCACCCCCCAAACACACACACCCCCCCGGGGCGCCTGGCGAGCCCCGCCACCCCATCTCCCACCAAACACCCCCCCCCGGGGTGCCTGGCGAGCCCCGCCACCCCTCCCCCACCAAACACACACACACACCCCGGGGCGCCTGGCGAGCCCCGCCACCCTCCCCACCAAACACACACCCCGGGGTGCCTGGCGAGCCCCGCCACCCCTCCCCACCAAACACACCCCGGGGTGCCTGGCGAGCCCGCCACCCTCCCCACCAAACACACACACCCCGGGGCGCCTGGCGAGCCCCGCCACCCTCCCCACCAAACACACCCCAGGGCGCCTGCGAGCCCCGCCACCCCATCCCCACCAAACACACCCCGGGCGCCTGGCGAGCCCGCCACCCCATCCCCACCAAACACACCCCGGGGCGCCTGGCGAGCCCGCCACCCCATCCCCACCAAACACACACCCGGGCGCCTGGCGAGCCCCGCCACCCCATCCCCACCAAACACACACCCGGGCGCCTGGCGAGCCCCGCCACCCCATCCCCACCAAACACACCCAGGCGCCTGCGAGCCCCACCACCCCTCCCCACCAAACACACACACCCCCCCGGGGCGCATGGCGAGCCCCGCCACCCCTCCCCCACCAAACACACACAGGCGCCTGGCGAGCCCCGCCACCCCATCCCCACCAAACACCCCGGGCGCCTGGCGAGCCCCGCCACCCCATCCCCACCAAACACACACACCCGGGCGCCTGGCGAGCCCGCCACCCCATCCCCACCAAACACACACACCCGGGCGCCTGGCGAGCCCCCACACCCTCCCCACCAAACACACACACGAGCCCGCCACCCCATCCCCACCAAACACACCCCGGGCGCCTGGCGAGCCCCGCCACCCCATCCCCACCAAACACACGCACACACCCCGGAGCGCCTGGCGAGCCCCGCCACCCCTCCCCCACCAAACACACACCGGGCGCCTGGCGAGCCCCGCCACCCCATCCCCACCAAACACACACTCCCGGGCGCCTGGCGAGCCCCGCCACCCCATCCCCACCAAACACACCCGGGCGCCTGGCGAGCCCCGCCACCCCATCCCCACCAAACACACACCCCATCCCCACCAAACACACACACCCCGGGCGCCTGGCGAGCCCGCCACCCCATCCCCAAACACACACACCCCGGGCGCCTGGCGAGCCCCGCCACCCCATCCCCACCAAACACACACCCGGGCGCCTGGCGAGCCCCGCCACCCCATCCCCACCAAACACACACCCGGGCGCCTGAGCCCCGCCACCCCATCCCCACCAAACACACACCATCCCCACCAAACACACCCCGGGCGCCTGGCGAGCCCCGCCACCCCATCCCCACCAAACACACACCCGGGCGCCTGGCGAGCCCCGCCACCCCATCCCCACCAAACACACACACCGGGCGCCTGGCGAGCCCGCCACCCCATCCCCACCAAACACACACACCTCCCGGGCGCCTGGCGAGCCCGCCACCCCTCCCCACCAAACACACACCGGGCGCCTGGCGAGCCACCACCCCATCCCCACCAAACACACACCCCGGGCGCCTGGCGAGCCCCGCCACCCCATCCCCACCAAACACACACCCCGGGGCGCCTGGTGAGCCCCGCCCCCCCATCCTCCACTAAACACCCCGCTCGGGGCGCCTGGCGAGCCCCGCCACCCCTCCCCCACCAAACACACACACCCGGGCGCCTGGTGAGCCCCGCCACCTCCCCACCAAACACTCCCCACCAAACACACGCGCCTGGCGAGCCCCGCCACCCTCCCCACCAAACACACACACACCGGGCGCCTGGCGAGCCCCGCCACCCTCCCCACCAAACACACACACCTGGCGAGCCCCGCCACCTCCCCACCAAACCGCCACCTCCCCACCAAACACACCCCGGGCGCCTGGCGAGCCCCGCCACCTCCCCACCAAACACACCCCGGGCGCGCCAGCGAGCCTCCACCCTCCCCACCACCCACCCCACCGCCACCCTCCCCACCAAACACGCGAGCCGCCACCCTCCCCACCAAACACACCCCTCCCCACCAAACACCCTCCCCACCAAACACACACACACGGGGGCGCAGCGAGCCCCCCACCCTCCCCCGCCACCCTCCCAGCAAACACACACACCCTGGCGAGCCCCGCCACCCTCCCCACCAAACAGGCGCCTGGCGAGCCCCGCCACCCTCCCCACCAAACACCGGGCGCCTGGCACACACAGCCACCCCTCCCCACCAAACACACACCCCCGGGCACCTGGCGAGCCCCGCCACCCTCCCCACCAAACACACCCCGGGCGCCTGGCGAGCCCCACCACCCCTCCCCACCAAACACACCCCCCCGGAGCGCCTGGCGAGCCCCGCCACCCCTCCCCCACCAAACACACACACACCCCCGGGGCGCCTGGCGAGCCCTGCCACCCCATCCCCCACCAAACACCCCCCCGGGGCTCCTGGCGAGCCCCACCACCCCATCCCCACCAAACACACACACACACACACCCCAGGGCGCCTGGCGAGCCCTGCCACCCCATCCCCACCAAACACACACCGGGCGCCTGGCCCCGCCACCCCATCCCCACCAAACACACACACCCCCCCCGGGGCGCCTGGCGAGCCGCCACCCCATCCCCACCAAACACACCCGGGCGCCTGGCGAGCCCGCCACCCCATCCCCACCAAACACACACACCCCGGGCGCCTGGCGAGCCCCGCCACCCTCCCCACCAAACACACACACACCGGGCGCCTGGCGAGCCCGCCACCCCTCCCCACCAAACACACACACACCCCGGGCGCCTGGCGAGCCCCGCCACCCCATCCCCACCAAACACACACCCTCCTGGGCGCCTGGCGAGCCCGCCCCCATCCCCACCAAACACACACCCTCCCGGGCGCCTGGCGAGCCCTGCCACCCTCCCCACCAAACACACACACACACACCGGGCGCCTGGCGAGCCCGCCACCCCATCCTCCACCAAACACCCCCGGGCGCCTGGCGAGCCCGCCACCCTCCCCACCAAACACACACAGCCCGGGCGCCTGGCGAGCCCTGCCACCCCATCCCCCACCAAAAACGCACCACTCCCCGGGGCGCCTGGCGAGCCCCGCCACCCCATCCCCACCAAACACACACCCCTCCCTGGGCGCCTGGCGAGCCCCGCCACCCCTCCCCACCAAACACACACACCCCTGGGATGCCTGGTGAGCCCCGCCACCCCTCCCCCACCAAACAACATGACGGGGAAAGGAGTCGAGGAAAACTGGCTGTATTTCAAAGAAACCTTATTGAGGTTGCAGGAACATACCATCCCGATCTGTAGGAAGAAAAGTAAATATGGCAGGCGACCAGCTTGGCTTAACAGTGAAATCCTTGCTCGTCTTAAACACAAAAAAACAGCTTACAAGAAGTGGGAGATTGGACAAATAACCAGGGAGGAGTATAAAAGTATTGTTCAGGCATGCAGGAGTGAAATCAGGAAGGCCAAATCACACTTGGAGTTGCAGCTAGCCGGAGATGTTAGGAGTAACAAGAAGGGTTTCTTTAGGTATATTAGCAACAGGAAGAAAGTCAAGGAAAGTGTGGACCCCTTGCTGAATGAGGGAGGGAACCTAGTGACAGAGGATGTGGAGAAAGCTAGTGTACTCAATGCTTTTTTTGCCTCTGTCTTCACAGAGGAGGTCAGCTCCCAGACAGCTGCACTCTGCAGCACGGTATGGGGAGGAGGTGACCAGCTCTATGTGGAGAAAGAAGTAGTTCGGGGCTATTTAGGAAAGCTGGACGAGCACAAGTCCATGGGGCCGGATGCACTGCATCCGAGGGTGCTAAAGGAGTTGGCTGATGAGATTGCAGAGCCATTGGCCATTATCTTTGAAAAATCATGGCGATTGGGGGAGGTCCCGGATGACTGGAAAAAAGCTAATGTAGTGCCCATCTTTAAAAAAGGGAAGAAGGAAGATCCAGGGAACTACAGGCCAGTCAGTCTCACCTCAGTCCCTGGAAAAATCATGGAACAGGTCCTCAAGGAATCAATCCTGAACCACTTAAAGGAGGGGAAAGTGATCAGGAACAGTCAGCATGGATTCACCAAGGGCAAGTCATGCCTGACTAACCTAATTGCCTTCTATGACAAGATAACCGGCTCTGTGGATGAGGGGAAAGCAGTGAATGTACTATTTCTGCACTTTAGCAAAGCTTTTGATACAGTCTCCCACAGTATTCTTGCCAGCAAGTTAAAGAAGTCTGGGCTGGATGAATGGACGGTAAGGTGGATAGAAAACTGGCTAGATGGTCGGGCTCAACGGGTAGTGATCAATGGTTCCATGTCTATTTGGCAGCCGGTATCAAGTGGAGTGCCCCAAGGGTCGGTGCTGGGGCCGGTTTTGTTCAATATCTTCATTAATGATCTGGAGGATGGTGTGGACTGCACCCTTAGCAAGTTTGCAGATGACACTAAACTGGGAGGAGTGGTTGATACGCTGGAGGGTAGGGATAGGATACAGAGGGACCTAGACAAATTAGAGGATTGGGCCAAAAGAAATATGATGAGGTTCAACAAGGACAAGTGCAGAGTCCTGCACTTAGGACGGAAGAATCCCATGCACTGCTACAGACTAGGGACCGAATGGCTGGGTAGCAGTTCTGCAGAAAAGGACCTAGGGGTTACGGTGGACGAAAAGCTGAATGAGTCAACAGTGTGCCCTTGTTGCCAAGAAGGCTAATGGCATTTTGGGTTGTATAAGTAGAGGCATTTCCAGCAGATCGAGGGACGTGATCATTCCCCTCTACTCAGCACTGGTGAGGCCTCATCTGGAGTACTGTGTCCAGTTTTGGGCCCCACACTACAAGAAGGATGTGGATAAATTGGAAAGAGTCCAGCGGAGGGCAACAAAAATGATTAGGGGGCTGGAGCACATGACTTCTGAGGAGAGGCTGAGGGAACTGGGATTGTTTAGTCTGCAGAAGAGAAGAATGAGGGGGGATTTGATAGCTGCTTTCAACTACCTGAAAGGGGGTTCCAAAGAGGATGGATCTAGACTGTTCTCAGTGGTGGCAGATGACAGAACAAGGAGTAATGGTCTCAAGTTGCAGAGGGGGAGGTTTAGGTTGGATATTAGGAAAAACTTTTTCACTAGGAGGGTGGTGAAGCACTGGAATGGGTTACCTAGGGAGGTGGTGGAATCTCCTTCCTTAGAGGTTTTTAAGGTCAGGCTTGACAAAGCCCTGGCTGGGATGATTTAGTTGGGTTTGGTCCTGCTTTGAGCAGGGGGTTGGACTAGATGACCTCCTGAGGTCCCTTCCAACCCTGAGATTCTATGATTCTATGACCCCCCACCCCCGGGGCGCCTGGCGAGCCCCGCCACCCCTCCCCAACAAACACCCCGGGCGCCTGGCGAGCCCCGCCACCTCCCCACCAAACACCGGGCGCCTGGCGCCCTGCCACCCCATCCCCACCAAACACACACACCCCGCCCGGGGCGCCTGGCGAGCCCCGCCACCCCATCCCCACCAAACGCACACACCTCCCCGGGCGCCTGGTGAGCCGCCACACCCTCCCGAAACACACACACACCTCCCGGGCGCCTGGCGAGCCACCCCATCCCCACCAAACACACCCCCGCCACCCCATCCCCACCAAACACACACACCCGGCGCCTGGCGAGCCTGCCACCCCTCCCCGACTAAACACACACACTGGGCGCCGGGCGAGCCCCGCCCCCCATCCTCCACTAAACACCCGGCAGGCGCCAGTGAGCCCCGCCCCATCCTCCACTAAACACCCGCTGGGGCGCCACAGCCCGCCACCCTCCCCACCAAACACCCCGCCGGGGACTAATGAGCCCGCCCCATCCCCACCAAACACACACACCTCCCCAGGGCGCCTGGCAAACACCCGGGGCGACTGCGCGCCCCCCCATCACCCACCAAACACACACGGTGCCTGGCGACTCCCCACGAAACACCCCAGGCGCCTGGCGAGCCTGGCCACCCTCCACTAAACGCCCCGGCACCTGGCGAGCCCGGCCCCATCCTCCACCAAACACACACCCCAGAGCGCCTGGCGAGCCCCGCCACCCTCCCACGAACGCCCCGGCACCTGGCGAGCCCGGCCCCCCCATCCACCACCAAACACACACCCCGGGCGCCTGGCGAGCCCCGCCACCCCTCCCCAACGAACACCCCTGGGGCGCCTGGCGAGCCCGGCCCCATCCTCCACCAAACACACCCCAGGGCGCCTGGCGAGCCTGGCCACCCTCCCCACGAAACGCCCCTGCACCTGGCGAGCCCGGCCCCCCCATCCTCCACCAAACACACACCCCGGAGCGCCTGGCGAGCCCCGCCACCCCTCCCCCACCAAACACACGCCTGGTGAGTCCCCCCACCAAACACACACACCCCGGGGTGTCTGGCGAGCCCGGCCACCCCTCCCCTACCAAACACATCCCCTTTAGTGCCTGCTCCTGGGGCAGGCCCTGCCGCGCACACACCTCTATGGCCCTTGTGTGCCCCTACATTCTGGTGTGAATCCAGGCACTCCCCCACCCGCTTTGGGCCCCCAGGTCCTGGTATGAGCCTGGCCTTTAGCACCACTGCATTTACTTGGCCACCCTGCCACCTATTCTGTTCTTTTCTCTCCCCCGCATACACTGTATATTGTTCTGCTCCCTTCTTGCCTCTTTTCCCTGTTTATGAATGAAATTTGGATCTAAACACATAAGTGGTTGGTTTGTTTTTTTGAAAAAAGAAAATGTGGTCTGTGGGGTTCTTTGTTTTGATCTCTCAGTCCAGTCAATAAACATTAATTAGAGAATGCTGATGCCTAAAATGGTACAGCTCAGAACTCCAGCTTGGATGATTTTAGATGTCAGCTGTTCTGAGAAACTAGGTTCCCAGCCAGTGGAGCTCAAAGAGCCAGGGTCCTTGCTCACACTCAACTTTTGACTTTGACAGGGCATGCCCCTTATAACCACTACTGGCTCTTGGCCCTATTAGCCTGTGTATTTCTATTGAGTTTCATGGAACTACTGTAACAGTAGTGCTGACACTATATTGGTAGTGTTTGCAGGTTTTGGCCCATAGCTTGTCAAATCAAAGAAACACTTGACATTATATAGTCTTTGTATTGCTCATTTCAATAAAGACGTTTTCAAAAATGTGGAAGTAATATTTTTACATAAATAGTGGAAACGACCAGTTAAGATAATTTAGTGCTGAGGCTAGACACGTGTTTCAGGGAGGCTGAGTTACAGTTCTGTGATAAATGAAAGGTGGTGGTGGTGGGGAAATAGCTCCCTTTTATGAACATCCATCCAGCCAGTTAGCTATAAAATCCCTCTTAGTAGTTTTCTCTACTTGCTTTACCTGTAAAGGGTTAAAACGTCCCCCTGCGTAGGTAAAAGGAAGGGAATGGACACCTGACCAAAAGAGCCAATGGGAAGGCTATAATTTTTAAAATGGGGGAAAAAACTTCCCCTCTGTTTGTGTATTGTTCTCGGGAGAAGCAGAAACAGGGCTGGAACTATGCTGTAAGAAGCTTGGGGCCAGGTATGAAAAATCATCTGACTCATACCTAGAAACCCCTAGATATGTAAGTAGATCAGGAAATGTCTAGGAAGACGTGATTAGGGTTATTTCTTTTTATTTCTTTATGGCTTGTGGACTCCTGTGCTAACCCCAAATGCTTTTGTTTTGCTTGTAACCTGTAAGCTGGACCTCAAGAAGGTTATTCTCTGTGCTTCATTCTTGTGGGTTTTTTAAATCTAGCAATAGCCTGAGTTTTCAAATGTATTTTCTTCCTTTTTGTTTTTAATAAAATTTACTGTTTTTAAGAACAGGATTGGATTTTGTATCCTAAGATACATGTTTAATTAGCTGGTGGCAACAGCTGATTTCCTTTCTTTTTTTCTTCCTCAGCTCTTCCCTGGAGGGAGGATGAAAGGGCTTGAGGGTACCCCACAGGAAGGAATTCCCAAGTGCTCCTTCCTGGGCTCTCAAAGGGGTTTTGCACTTGGGTGGTGGTAGCATCTACCCATCCAAGGTCAGATAAAAGCTGCAACCTTGGGAGTTTAATACCAGCCTGGAGTGGCCAGTATTAATATTTAGAATCCTTGCCGGCCCCCACCTTCTGCACTCAAAGTGCCAGAGTGGGGAATCAGCCTTGTCAAGTTTCCTTTCCATTAAGAATCTGTGAAGGCAGTTTTGCATGGCAGAAAAGTAGGTTACTTATAACCAACCAGTATTCTCTGAAAATATTGCCTCCACAAACACCCATTCTCTCTACTTCTTTGCTTCTCCATAGTGTCTACGTTGAGCAGGTCAATAGAAACTAGGGATTCAGTCTGTGATCATTAGGCAATGAACCAGGACACCCCAAGTTAGCTGACTGCTTTTAAAATTGTTCCAAGTGTCTCTCAACACAGTTTGTGGATTCGTGAGGACAGCATATTCATAGAAATTATTACTAGTAAGTAATATAGTTTGGGAATGTGGGAGTGGCTTTTTAAAGGAGGAATTTCAGATATTTTCCTCATTCTTAAAATTGCTTTCTATCTTCTTGATAAAGTCTTGTTTATCCACATTGAATTCCTGTTTACCCACAGAATAGGTAATATACAGGCAGTGACTGAGTTCTTCCCCACCCTGTCTACCCAACACGCTTCAACTCTGCACTGGGTGGGGGCAGTATGTAGAGGGGTGAGTGGGAAGTTCAGCCTCAGTAACCAGTTGAATCCTTGGCCTGTCTGCTGAGGTAGCCAGCAAGGATGTCAATTACAATGGCTTATGCAATGTGGATGCCCTGTTAGCTAGGAATTGGACTGAAACTGGTTTTGTCTGTCTGCTGCAAGCTATCTGCGGAATTTCACCCATACAATGAGAGAGGTGTCTTTCTGTTCTAACAAAATGTTTTAGTTCTGTAGTATCTTCCCTCAGAGATTCAGTTTGAATCCCTGAGAGGTAAGTGCCTTTGAAACTCTTCTTGGAGAGAAAGGGGTGTTTGTACCCTGCAACATTTTCACCCTCTGAAGTATCTCTCCCCCAGCAGGAGAGTAATACTTACTTTCTTCTTTCTCCTTTAGGAAAAGATGTTTTCCAGAGGCTACTGACCCCAGACTTCCCAAAGACCTGCTTCAGCAGGTAAATATATGGAATTGTCTGTCCTAAGAGTTTTTACATGAAAGCAAAGGACCCTTTCCCAGTAAAACTGCTCTTGCAGAGCTGAAGAACCTCAGCTTTTCGGGAAAATTTCCAAAATTTCGGGAAAGCTACCAAGACTGTAAAGGTCTCTTTCACAAGTACACTGAGTTCAGGGGTCAGTGGGAATCTGAGACTGGTAGAGGCTCTAAGAACAGTTGATCATCCCTTGAGTGAGTGTTTCACATGGATGATGGTGACAGCATGGTTGCCAGTGACACCAAAAGGCCTGGGTATAGATTTGATTGCACCAGCTGAGATGACTTGTTTAATACTGTAATGTCAGAAGTATTGTAGCTGTACCTCTAAAGTAGTTACCCAGTAATGTTGATCCTGTTAATACTCACTGCTTGATCACTTAACAACACACCATTCGAATAAACAGTATTCTTTTGTTTTATCCTTCCCCCAGAATTTATCTTGGTAATGAATATCTTCTTTTAAAAATTGATCTCCTTGCTTGTCTGTTCAGATGTTGTCCTTCCTCCTTTTAGTTTGACTACCTGCAGTTTTTATTAAGTATAATAAAAATTAACAAAATAGTCTTTAATATTGAAGCTTATTCATATTATTTTTACTTAAATGTGTAAACACGTGCCTTGTATGCAAAAATCTCATCATGTTTACATAATCAAAATCAACAAATCCTACTTCCTATGATATAGACAGCATCAGTTGACAACCCTCCATTCTCTAAAGATGCCATTTGCCAGAATTCTTGCTCATGGCTTTTAGGTCCAGCAGCACTTTCTCAGCTCTTAAAGAATGTTCACCATGAAGGAAGTGGCAAAGTGGGAGCCAGGGATATTAGGCAGCTTATTTACATATCATGAACTACTGGAAGATAGGCCAGCGTCTCTGCAGCCCCTTGGCATCAGATTCATGCAAGGTTTGATACTTTTAAAACTTCTCATAAAAAAAACCCCTATGTCATGCAGTCTTAATGTAGTTTTGACAAGCTGATGAAAGTTCCTTTTAAATCATTTCTGTGAATTTTAATCTCTAACATGGAATTTCCTTTGGTAGTAGTGATGCAAGCTTGTCAAGTAAGTTTCAGGGCCTAATGCTTGATCTGTCTGACACCAGATTATACAAGCAATAGGTGTGCTAGAGTCTCCTCTGAGATTCCTCTGCAAGGTAGTGCTGGGGTTCCTGTCCTGCTAGTGTTTCTCCTATGCCCACTTGCTCATCCCAGTGATGCCCTTCTCTATGCATTAATTGTTGAAAGGTCCTTGGGATTCTGCATGAAACGGACAAAGGGAGCATAGAAATTGTCTGACTAGATCAGACCAATGGTCTGTCTAGTCTAATATCCTACTTTTGACAGTGACCAGTGCTTCACAGGAAGAAACCTTGCAGTAGGAAGATGTGGGATAATCTGGCACCAAGTAAAGTTTCCACCTGTCCCCCAATATTTAAAGGGTAGTTTATGCCCCCAAAGTTTGAGGGCTCATCTACATAGTAAAAGGAACCAAAATAACTACATCAGTTGTAGGTCACATCTTTAATTATATCAGTGCAAGTCCATATGTGCATATTCTTATTTTGGAAAAAGTGCCCTACTGTCCATAAAAATTGACATAAATTATGTAAAAATAGAAAATAAAAGTATCCATGCACACACTTGCACTATAAGTAAGTATAGTTGTGACTTGAACCTTATTTTCGTTCCATTTACCGTTTAGATAAACCCTGTGGGATAATATTCTTTCCAAAACTCTTGTTTATTTTTTAATCCTATTATGAGGATAACAAGAGTTAATGTCCAGTTCTTTTTTGGATTAGTCACTCTTTCCATTATCCAGGTACATTTTTCTTTGGGATGTATTTTTTTTAGTCATGATAAATCATTTTGCATTGGCTTATCCTGGGAGCTTCATCTCCTTTGAAACCAAAGACACTGACTAGCACTTTTAGAGGACAGCATTTATCCTGGCAGGAGTTGGCATGCAACAGCCAGTAGGGGCCTGGGCTTGTGCTTATGTAAATTGTTTAAGATCCAAGGGTATTCCACCAGTCTCGCACTAAGAAGCAAAAGCCCAGGAGCCTCTCAGAATATTGTCTTCTGAGAAACAGAATTTCAAGTAATTAATTTCCCCTTATTCACCCCCTAACAAATCCTTAAAAGGACACTCTCAATTCAAATCTCTCTTTAAGTAAGGGATTTGAGCAAACTGATGAGCCTTGTACTATGCCCTGAAAGTCCACAAATGTATGTGACCTCCTAATTTCTTGGTTACTCGTTTTTCATGTCATCTCAATTTGTCATTTCTAGACCACCTAGAGCCATAATAAGGTCCTTTATTTTTCCTATACCTATGTGACCCTTGTGTCTAAGATCTTTGTAATCTCTCTTGGGAGTATAATAACAGATAAGACATCCCCAGCAGATAAGTAAGAGGCATTCAGATACACCTCTACCTCGATATAACGCTGTCTTCGGGAGCCAAAAAATCTTACCGTGTTATAGGTGAAACCGCGTTATATCGAACTTGCTTTGTTCCTCTGGAGCGTGCAGCCCCGCCCGCCCCCCCGGAGCACTGCTTTACCGCGTTATATCCGAATTCATGTTATATCGGGTGGCGTTATAACAGGGTAGAGGTGTATATGGAAAATGTAGAAAATCATGAATATTCTGGTCTGGCTAGCCAGCAATAATTATTTCACCTACTATGGCAAGCACTGGTTCATTTTTAGTGTCCTTCTAAATGATGGTATCTGGGATTGTTCTAGCTGTGCGATATGAAACAGAATCTTGATAGTATTTCTCTTGTTAGCTGGCAGTTCAGAAGCATGATGAGGTAATACATCTGCATTAACATGCCCCTTTGTGCGCTTAAATTTCAATGTCCTCTGTGTGCGCTTCCAAGAATAAAAGCCACTGTTGTAATTTAAGATGCTGTTATTTGTGATATTCCTTTATTGGGAAAGAAGCAATGGAGATTAAGTAGATAACTTGTGACCAATGTGAATTTTTAACCTGACAGTAATTAAATCAGCCTTGAAAAATTCTACTTGCCTACAGCAAATAATTCTTTGTTGATAAGAGAGTAAATTATCATTAGTTTTACTATCATCAATCTGAGTCACCATGATAAAGAGCAGGCAAGAATTTGTGCCTGAGCTGGTTACTTGTAATGACAATTTTGCCCAGATAAATTACATTTCTTAGAATCATAGAATATCAGGGTTAGAAGGGACCTCAGGAGGTCATCTAGTCCAACCCCCTGCTCAAAGCAGGACCAATTCCCAACTAAATCATCCCAGCCAGGGCTTTGTCTAGCCTGACCTTAAAAACCTCTAAGGAAGGGGATTCCACCACCTCCCTAGGTAACCCATTCCAGTACTTCACCACTCTTCATACCTTCTACCACCCCCAGTCCCTACCAATCTGCCTGTGTATAGTTCCATTCCATAGTCATTGAGACTCATGATGCAAATGCATCTGGTATCAGCTCCTCTGCTATTTAACCAAGTCCTGATCATACCAATTGTGACATAGTTGGGTCTCAGTGCAAAAGATAATGTAATTCTTTCTTTTCTTTTTCTCACTGAAGAGCTCTGATATTTTGTATTAGAAACACCAGGAGATTAAAGAGGACTGGCAATTAAAAATCTGGTTAGTGTCCTTTTTGCTGCTTTTTTGATGTTTAAAAAGGGACTGAAATTTTTGGCTATTTAAAAAAAAATGGCTGGTTTTTGTTTTTGTTTTTTTTGTCTTTTGTAAGTTGATTTTGCTGGAGGATTGTGAGCTTTCTCATTTCTTAACTGAAAGGCAGTGTGGGAATGAAACTTTGTTAAAGAGAGAGTCTCCCAACTGATTATTCAGTTGGATGGATGTCAAGAAAAAACAAGTTCTTAAAAGTCTGAGTAAAAGTTACCTCTCCTCTGAATTAATAGTTTCACTCTCTTGGTTTTTTTCTGAAGTAATTTTATCAGTCATCCATAGTCTTCCATGAAAACTAGCATAAACAAGAATTTGTAGTATAAAAGAGAAGGAACAAATTAAAAAACTTTCTATTCTCCTTTATACATCATAAAGAAACAATGAGCACACATTTTTAACACCGAGAAGGAAGAATGTCTTTTAAATGGATTATTCGGCATCTGAAAAACACATGGTCTTGCAGTTAGGTTGATTCAACTAAAATTGTTAAGATGAAAAGGTTAGGTAAATATAATTTAAAAAAAATAATTTGCATAAATAATGGAGCACGGCAAGGATTTCATAAAGTAGTTGAATACAAACCTTATTTACTTATGTCAACTCATTGTTGATTCTCTAGGAGAGCCCTGAGACACTTCAGTAAAAATAAATAAGTAGGGAGACAGAAATCCAAATTTAATTCAGTCTCCTACATACCCTTAATCCTTACCCACATCTATCTCCAATAACATACATATCTCACCTCCAAACAACATGTTAGTTTTAACTTGGACCATGTGGCGTTTAGAAATGGATGTTTCTCAGTTCCCTTCGTGTCAGCCAGTCTTCATAATGGGCAAACCCCTTCTGTATGGCAACTGGAGGCATCCAAGATCTTTGCTCTGAGCTTGGCTTTAAGGATGCCCCTCCAGAAGATCTCCACAGAATTTTTTGCCCTCCAAGCAGTACATACAGCAGAATTCAAGTCTCTCTTTGAAGCAGAGCTTTCACAAGATTTTTGAAGTGTTCTTAACTAAACATGTGGCTTCTTCAGTGGCTTCAAGACTTTTCGGCTCAAAACTGCTGAACTTAGAAAATCTTTTGGCTTTCAGAAGAGGGTCTGAAGGACGTAATCTCTCCTCACCTCTGAGAAATGGCAGATGGACAGCAGGCCACAGAAACCCAGCTCCACAGCAAGACAGTTGAGCAGTCCTCAGTGAAGCTTCCTTCCTTGACACCTGGCCAGAATCAGTGGCATGGAACTAGAGGTTAAGATTTTCAAAGCCTCCCTGCCGCTCCCCCTGAATCCCACAGCTTGTAGAGCAAGCAGGAAAGTTTCACTGGAGTCTCCTGAATCTTGGGAGAAGGAATGATTTCCACCGTGGCAACCAGGACGAAGAAATGCCTGCTCCTGGCCAACATGTAGGCAAAGTCCATGCTGAAGTTGTTGAGAAGGCTGTAAAACAAGCCCATCCCACAAGCTGTTTTACCTGCAAGGCCACAGCTGCCTGACAGATGCCAGTTACTGCCACCTTTCTGATGCCAGGTAGTCGCTAGTGGCTGCCGCTCAACACGTATTCTGTGCGATTGGTCCCTGCTCAGCCCAGACACAGCAGCAGGGAGCATGGCGTGAAATAATTCAGATCCTTTTCCTTGTGAGATGGACTTACCTCCTCTCCTTGTCCAACTTCTCGGGGTCCCACAGGAGGTCACAGAATGGCTACTGTTTTCCTTAAGGACATATGCAAGGAATGTCCTTTTCGCTCGGGTCCTTTCATGCACACCCTAATTTTTCTCTCGGGAGTTTTTCCCCATTCTTACAGTCCTTAAAAATATCATCACTCATCCACTTACTGGGATAGCAGAATGCATTGGCTTCTCTTTCTTCACTGCTGCACAGAAACTGAAATAGGCAGCTCCCACAAATATAATGGAGAATAGCTCCCACAAATATAATGGCGACTAGCCTGTAAATTCCCCACAGTGATAGAAGACCAGACCTTCATGATCCACGTTGAGTTTTGGTGAAAAGATGTTTTTTGAGACTATCAGTAGTAGACTAGTGGAAATTTTGCCACAATAATGGGTATGCTTTCCTCTAAGTGTAATCGTATCATTACTGGTGTACGCTAATCTCCATGACTTTGGTGTTCTTTCTTTCCATTTAGTGTATATTTAGGGCTAATTAATAACTTCCTGGCTGGCATTTTTCAAACATTAAGGGACAAATTCTGAAATGATTTATTATATAAGGAGGTATCAGCGAGTCCTAAAATGGTGGTGTGTGTACTGAGGGGGGTGGAGAGAGAGGTAGAAGATTATATAAATTATACAAATTTAGATTAGTCTCATATTTTGTCTCCAAGAGTCCATATTTATCATCAAGGAAAAATATTTTTAAAACTTTAATTGTGATGGAACACAGTTCCAGCATGATATTTTGTAAACATGTCACTCCTTTCCCAAAGCCAGCTTCATTTTCTCTGGTTGATTTCATAATGTTCACAGCTGTGATTCAGAGCCCTTCTTGATTGCCACAGGAGCCCTTTAATAGCTGGTTGCAGCCAATTTTATTTGGTTTACCTCTCCCGCTCCCATAGTTTAGCCAACGTTGTCTATAGAAGATAAGTCACTCTGATATTTGCCGATATGAAGTTAACAAAAAAACAAATGTTATGTTAAAGGTTAGAACGGGGTAGGCAACCTATGGCATGCGTGCCAAAGGCGGCACGCGAGCTGATTTTCAGTGGCACTCACACTGCCCAGGTCCTGGCCATCGATCCAGAGGGCTCTGCATTTTAATTTAATTTTAAATGAAACTCCTTAAACATTTAAAAAACCTTATTTACTTTACATACAACAATAGTTTAGTTCTATATTATAGACTTTTAGAAAGAGACCTTCTAAAAACATTAAAATGTATTACTGGCACGCAAAACCTTAAATCAGAGTGAATAAATGAGGACTCAGCACACCACTTATGAAAAGTTGCCAACACCTGGGTTAGAACAAGAAGTAATCTGAAAATGATCTTTTCCTTCAAGGCTTAGCCCAGAGGCTTCCAAACTGTGCCCTGAGGAGCACTTGCTGTTTGTCTGAGGAAAGTGGCTGGGTGTGCTGTGCTAAATCTCTGTTTCCAGCAGATGGAAATGGAACATGTAGGAAGGGCAGATACAATGAAAAGCAAGAGTAAGAGGCATGATTATCTTCTCCCCTATCCCCCATTAATACTTCTTAAATATTCTTTTGTGTAAGTAAATGCTATAGGGTGGATTTCTCAAAAACTCCCATTGACTTCAATAGTAGCAACGTTAGGCTAACATTTATCGCTTACGAAAATCCCACCTGATAGGGGGTGGTCCAAAAGACTGTTACAATGTGGTCTACACTATGAAAAAGTTTGAGAATCCCTAGCACTTTAGACCGTGGATGCATACTCGATGTAGATAGGCTGTATTTGGAACACGTGTCAAATCAAGCAGTGTCTCCTATCAATGATCCCCAGGTAGTATATCTGACAGATTCAAAAAAATCTTGTTTAATTTTAACACTTCAGGCAGCAGCCAATCATTTAAAACTTTTGCTGGTATTATAATGATATTAGTTCCACCCCCTACAACAAGCTGTGTATATATGGTCAAATTCAACTTCTTTTTCCCACTTTGTTTTTTTTAGTATATATTCCAACCAATAAATTATATATAGCTTCAAGAGTTGTGTGTGTGTATATATATGTGCATATATATTATATATATGTTCTTTTTACGTTTTAGACCTGGAATGGCCAGTCAACAAGCAGAAGTTCAGAGTTTGAAACTAGATAAGGATTCGGTTATAGAAGGAATAAGTGACCAGGTACTGGTGGCTGTTGTGCTCAGTTTCACTTTCATTGCTGCTCTGGTGTATATGCTTTTAAGGTGAGACAATGTTGATAGGAATTGATCAATACATGCATTCCAACATTACTGTGAAGTTTTAACTTTTTCTATTAAATTGAGTAGTTGCATTAAGGTGCAAAGTAATTATGGTTCCATGCTGTTGAAATAAATTGTTGACATCTCAGTCTAGATATCTTGTTATTTAATTGAAGATTGCTTGACACAGTTTGATGTTTAGTCCATAACCATAATGAAATGACAAGTTTTCCAGGGATGATGCCAAACTCTTTTCTGGATCTTCAGCTGGTCAAACTGAATATGGTCCAACATTCCCTGAGAATGGAAATTACTGAATTCATGGCCTGCATAGTTAATATCACAATCACTTGCTACTTATAGAGATGTTAATAGTGACTCTGTAGTTAAGGTTGCAGATACACTTCTGTTATAAATCCTAGTTTTAATTCCCTTAAACTTTTGAATGGATTGACTGATTTGTTTGTAAATAGTTGGTTTGCAAATATGTTTCAAATACTATAGGACAAGAGGAGATTTTTTTGAAAAAAAAATACACCTCTACCCTGCTATAACGCAGTCGTGGGGAGCCAAAAATCCGTACTGCATTATAGCTGAAACCCCGTTATATCGGGGTAGGGGCGGCAGGGCTCCGTCGGTGATTTAAAGAGCTCTGGGCTCCAGCCGCTGTGAGGAGCCCCAGGCCCTTTAAATTGCCGGCGCGTCCCACTGCCGCAGCCTCGGGGTAGCAGCAGCAGGATTCCAGCAGTGATTTAAAGGGCCCGGGGCTCCCTGCGGCAGCCGGAGCCCTGGACCCTTTAAAGCGCTGCCAGAGCCCTGCTGCTACTGCACTATATGCGAACCCGTGTTATATCGGGTCGCGTTATAGCGGGGTAGAGGTGTATCTATACATTTAAGATGAAAGAATTTTGTGCGCCAGGTAATCAAAATGTATCGATTTTCAAAATTGCTCTATTCAAAGTAATGAAGTTGTTATTGATTCTTCAGCAAATTAATAGTCTACGATTCAGATTGCATGCCATTATGCAGGTTTGTAGACATTTGAACATAGCAGATGTTTCACAGCCATGGAAATGTAGGAGAAGAATTTTAAATAAACTTAATCGTGCACTGGATTTCCATCACTGAATTCTGCATAAAAATATGTGCATGCTGGCAAGGGAAGCTGTCTGAGGGGCCAAGCTGGAAGTAGGGACACCTATGGAGCATGCCTTAGAGGAACCTGAAAGAACTAAGGGAGTAGACTAGATGGTGGGGCTTAGCAGTTCTGCAGTAGCACATGGGGTAGAACAGGCACTCTACAGTCTCCTATATCAAAGGAATTCTAGAAGAAGGGTGCATTTTAGCTCTGCGTCCCTCCTGCAAAGGTTAGCTCTTGCTCCTCAGACCCCTGAAAGACACTCTCTTGTCTTCATCCTATGTCTCCTCAGTTTCCTTTTTCCCAGTCCCTTTGGCCTCTTCTGTGACTTGCCCTATTTAAGTTTTTAGTTTTAGAAATTAAATGTATAAACATATAAATATGGCTTCTGTTTTGGGGATTTTTTAAATTTCATTTTTCAGGGTTTATTTTTAGCAATTTTTGAGTTTTATGTAGATGTCCAAAATTGGGGGGGGGGTCTGGGATTTGTTTTTATGTATACTGTAATGATCATCCAACAAAGTGGGTATTCACCCACGAAAGCTCATGCTCCAATACATCTGTTAGTCTATAAGGTGCCACAGAACTCTTTGCTGCTTTTAATGAGTATATACTGTTAGTAATCTCTTTGTAATATTCCTTAGTGTGCTTTCACATAGTACTGTTTCAAACAGCACTGCATTAAAGCGCACTAGGGAACATTTAGTGTGCACCAGCAGGGTCTACATGGACCAATTGATGTGTGGCTCATTACTGTGATTTAAAAGTCTCACCCCCGTAGTCCTCCTTACTCCTTCATTCGGGATAAGCCCTTAGAGACAAGTCACTGTTTCCTGTGTTTACTGGATAAACACCATTTTTATTTATTTATTTTGTGTGTGTTTACTGGGTGTTTTTTCAGTGTTTATTGTTTAAAATCCAAAATCAGAAATCCTACATATAAACAAATATTTAAATGTTTAACACCTAAAAGGTTTATATTTAATAAATTAAACATTTTGATAAGTTTAATTTGGAAATGTTTTTAACTTTAAAAAGGAAGGTAATAGGAGTATGAAGGAGGAAAGAAGAATGGAAGCATAAGGAGGCATGCATAGAATAAGGGATTTTGATGAGCAATATTGGAGCAGGCAGAGTTTTCTTGGAGTTGGAGCTTCAGGGATACATGGCTACGATGAGGGTTGCTGATGGCCTGGGTAAGGGAGCTAGTCAGCTTGATACCTTTTACAGAGCAAAGGGCTACGTACAGAACGCACACATTGGATCTGCCTTCATGTCCTAAATGGTTATTTGCTGGAGAAGCGAACTGGATTGAAACATAGAGCAATTCAGTGCTTTTGTGCTTAAGGTTGTCTTTAAGACAACATAACTCTTTAAAGGGTGAATCATAGAACTGGAAGGGACTCATGGCAAGACTAAGTATTATCTAGACGAGGGGTCGGTAGCCTTTCAGAAGTGGTATGCCAAGTCTTCATTTATTCACTCTAATTCAAGGTTTCGCATGCCAGTAATACATTTTAATGTTTTTAGAAGGTCTCTTTCTATAAGTTTATAATATATAACTAATCTATTGTATGTAAGGTAAATAAGATTTTTAAAATGTTTAAGAAGCTTCATTTTAAAATTAAACTAAAATGCAGAGCCCCCCAGACTGGTGGCCAGGATCCGGGCAGTGAGTGTGCCACTGAAAATCAGCTTGCGTGCCGCCTATGACACAGGGTATGACATAGGTTGCCTACCCCTGATCTAGACCATCCCTGACAGGTGTTTGTCTAACCTGCACTTAAAAATCTCCAATTATGGTGATTCCACAACCTCCCTAGGCAATTTATTTCAGTGCTTAACCACCCTGACAGTTAAGAAGTTTTTCCAATGTCCAACCTAAACCTTCCTTCCGGCAATTTAAGCCTATCCTTGTCCTATCCTCAGAGGTTAAATAAGAAAAACAATTTTTCTCCCTCCTCCTTGTAACAACCTTTTATGTATTTGAAAACTGTTATGTCCCCTCTCAATCTTCTCTTTTCCAGACTAAACAAACTCAATTTTTTCAATCTTCCCTAATAGGTCATGTTTTCTACCTTTAATCATTTTTGTTGCTCTTCTCTGGACTTTCTCCAATTTGTCTACATCTTTCCTGAAATGTGGCACCCAAAACTGGACATAATACTCCAGTTGAGGCCTAATCAGTGCAGAGTAGAGCAGAAGAATTACTTCTTGTGTCTTGCTTACAACACTCCTGCTGATACATCCCAAAATGACGTTTGCTTTTTTTTTTTTTTTTTTTTGCAACAGCATTACACTGTTGCCTTATATTTAGCTTGTGGTCCACTATGACCCCCAGATCTTTTTCCGCAGTGCTCCTTCCTAGGCAGTCTTTTCCCATTTTGTATGTGTGCAACTGGTTGCTCCTTTCTAATTGGACTACTTTGCATTTGTCCTTATTGAATTTCCTCCTATTTACTTCAGACCATTTCTCCAGTTTGTCCAGATGATTTTGAATTTTAATCCTATCCTCCAAAGCACTTGCAACCCCTCCCAGCTTGGTATTGTCCGCAAACTTTGTAAGTGTTCTCTCTATGCCATTATCTAAATCAGTGGTGAAGATATTGAACAGAACTGGACTCAGAATGGATCCCTGCGGGATCCCACTCATTATGCCATTCCAGCATGACTGTGAACCACTGATAACTACTCTCTGGTACCGGTTTTCCAACCAGTTATGCACCCACCTCATAGTAGCTCCATCTAGGGTAGCATTGCCTTAGTTTATGAGAAGGTCATGTGAGACAGTATCAAAAGCTTTACTAAAGTTGTTATACCATGTCTACCGCTTCCCCCCAGCCACAAGGCTTGTTACCCTGTCAAAGAACGCTATAAGGTTGATTTCACACGATTTGTTCTTCACAAATCCATGCTGATTATTACTTATCTTATTATTTTCTAGATGTTTGCAAATTGATGGATTCATTATTTGTTCCATTATCTTTCTGGGTACAGTAGTTAAGCTTATTTCTTTATTGTCCTTATTTTCTTTTTTATAGATAGGTACTATATTTGCCCTTTTCCGGTTTTCTGGAATCTTTCCCGTCTTCCATGATTTTTCAGAGATAATCGCTAATGGCTCAGATATCTCCTCAGTCAGCTCCTTGGGTATTCTAGGATGCATTTCATTAAGCAGCATCCTTGGCTCATTCAGCTCCTGAGCTTGAAGGATAGTAGGCACCCAACTCCCTTACCCAGACTCCAGCATTGTCCCCACCTAAATCTGTAAACCTCTTGGATACCACTCTCCTTATCCACCAAATACTGGAGGGGAGGAGGAGCATGAGCCTCGTATTCTTTCACATGTGTCTCAACACCATACCCCTCCATGTTGCCATACCCTGCATCTATTCCCCTCCCCACAGTCTCCTTCTCATCCATACCTCTGTCTCATGCACCTATCCAGTTTTACAGATTTTATTTTAAAATATTTAAAACTGGGTATAGGCATGTGGCAAGTATAGAATGAGAAAGAGGAGACTGGGAAGCTTGGAGTGTGGTTCATGACTGTTAAAGAGGGGTGCCAGGGAAGAACAGCAGACAGTAGGAAGCAGTACAGGATGGGGAGCAACAGTGTGTTTGAGTGTGGCCTTGAGGGCAGCAATGGAATGTGAAGTGGAATGTGAAGGGGAGGGTCTATTGAACTTAAGGGATGTGGTGGTTTCCCACTTTTTATTGAAAAACAAATCACAGTTCAGAATCAATGCATGAATTCAAAGTCTGAGCTGTTGAAGAAGCTATTAACAGTAAAAGATTTAAAAAAATTAAAATCTTCCAAGAGTTGCAGCTATTTAATTCAATCATTATAATGACACTTTTGTTAAGTCACTTTGCCTTTATAAGAACTAAATCTTGACAAATTAGTCAGTTTGCTGCCATCGTCTTTAAAAGCTGAGAGTTTGTTGTCACAATAGACAGAGCTGAGATGGTGAAATCTTAGCTCATATAACAAGTTAAAAGGAGCCAAACAATCTAGAATATATCAGAAACTACCTAATTGTCCCTCATTGCTTATCTAACCTGCTTTCCAGTATCTTCGTTATCTAGTCATTGCACATCAGTAGTCTAGTCTATCGCACACTTTTCACTTTGATAGGTACATCAGTGTTTCCAAAAGAGGTGAAACCTACAAGGAGACTTACTTTTTAACAGGGGAGATTACAGTGTTACCATATAGGTAAATTAAATTCCATATGAGCATTTTCTCATTTTCATTGGAGGAAAGTGCATGTTGAATGAAGCAGGAGCTCTTACCTCATTTAGATCCACACTTCGTTTTGTGAGTCATGACATTTGGTGGTGGCTACTGAATCATTCCAGATTATGGGCATTTTTTAAAACAAAATAAGGTTAAAGCTGTTGTGTGGTGAAGCACTCAAAATTCAAGAAATTTAAAAGTAAAGATTGCACATCTAATCTTCACTCTGCTTCCTTGTATGCATACATTATAACAGGCTTTAATTACATAGTCACATACAATTTCTTGTCTATTCCAATATAATAGACATGTTTTTTCCTGTGCTCTTATGAGGCATGCTGTGAACAAAGCAGGCTCCTCAGGAGCTCTTGATGTATTTTCTGTGGACATTGCGCAGTGAATGTCCTTTTTCTTATGCACTGAGCATCTTGTGTATAAGGGACAATAGGCTATATATGTATATCTGATGTTGTAAAACAATACATTATTGTATATTGCCAAGCATGCAAGTACTCTGCAAGGCATTTTCATTTATTTTTGAAAGAATACATAAGCTATTAAATGCTAAAAACTACACTAATAAGATGCTAAAATTGCAGTCAGGTATGCAAAACTGGAAAAGTTCGTAGCGCCATTGGGGAAATGTCCACTTTAAAGAAATATAAATAAAAATTAGAGTTCCAGAATGAGTATTTCCTGGAAAAAAAAAATTGGGTGTATAATTATATTGTAAACAATTCATAGATTCCAAGCCCAGAAGGGACCATTGTGATCATCTAGTCTGACCTCCTCTGTAACACAGGCCATAGAACTTCCTCAAAATAATTCCTACAGCATATATTTAGGAAAAACAGCCAATCTTGATTTTAAAATGGTCAGTGATGGAGAATCCACCAAAACCCTTAATAAATTGATCTAATGGTTAATTACCCTCGCTGTTAAAAATGTGTGCTTTATTTCCAGTCTGAATTTGTCTAGCTTCAACTTCCAGCCATTGGTTCTCTGCTGGATTGAAGAGCCCATTATTAAATATTTGTTCCCTATGTAGATATTTATCGATTGTAATCACGTCACCCTCAACCTTCTCTTTGTTAACCTAACTAGACCGCGCTCTTTGAGTCTATCACAATAAGGCAGGTTCTTTAATCCTTTAATCATTCTCTTGACTCTTCTGTGAATCTTCTCTAATTTACCAACATCCTTTTTGAATTGTTGGCATCAGAACTGGACACAGTATTACAGCAGCAGTCACACCAGTAACAAATATAGAGGTAAAGTAATCTCTACTCCCACTCAAGGTTGCCCTGTTTATATGTCCCAGAACACGTTAGCTCTTTTGTCAAGAATCACACTGGGAGCTCCTATTCAGCTCCATAATCATGCCAGATTCAATTATTTTGATAATTTATTTCAAAATACCTGTCAGCAAGTATGTCTGTAACAATACAGACACACACACAAATTCCCCCAGGAGTAGAGTGTTAAAGAAACGTCTCTGACAACCCAGTTCCTGTTTCTCTTTCCCTTTCCCCCCCTACCCCCTCCAGAGCCCAGCCGGGGAGCCAGACATTCACAACCCCTTTTCCCCAGAGCCCAACTGCAGGGGCTCCCCAGCCCAGATACCTGCATCCCATCTTCCCCCAGAGCCCAGCCGTGGGACCCCCTTTGCTCAGACACCTGCTCCCTCCCTGCCAGAGCCCAGGAATCGAGAGGGAGAAACAGCTTGATACTCGGTCCCAGGCTTGCAGGGAGTTTCCTGCGCTGCACTTGCCTTCCCTCAAGGTATGCTGAGAACGGCAGCTGCTGGGAACCCTCTATCTCCCCCTCCTCTCACCGACAGTGTCTTCTACATGCAAGTTAGGTTCGGCCAAGTTCAGTGGCCCCTAGTGGCGGCTAGCAGCTAACCCCATTTCTGTGGGGGAAAGGTAATTTTGCACACACAATGTTAATTTCTGCAAGATTCTGCATTGTGCAGTGGTGCAGAATTCCCCAGGAGTATCATAGGACAATAGTCCTGTCCCTTCCAGCCCATTGTGCAGGGAGAACAGTTCTGCCAGGCCCCTCGGCTGGGTGATGGTGCACTAAGGTGTCAGCTAAAAATCTTAGCAGATTCCTATGTAGCATGTTCACTAGCAATATTTCAGTTGCTTAGATTTTAGTTTGCTTTAATTTTTCATCTTTTTCCAAAACCAAGCAAAGGCACTACTAAAATGGGATAAGTGTGTTGGTTTTCAACATGGCCAAACTTTAAAAAAAAAAAAAAAAAAAAACACCCACAACTGAGAGAATTTTGCTCAAACTTTCAAAAAAAAATTCACCTTTGAGTTAATACCAAACATGTCAGTTTCATCCCAAAAGGTAATTGTTTTAGAAAATACGGAGCAAATGAAAACAGACTCATAATGGAACTTCAACAATACTCAATATAATACTGAAAATTCTGTTATCTCTTGTAGAAGATTTTTAGCTGAGCTTAATGACACCACATTGATACTGAAAGATTTCCATGTGGCCTGCTCAAGTCTGGGAAAAAGTGATAAATGTTTATCTCCACCCATTTCTCATCAGTCCTCAGTGCAGCCCTTTCTTCTGATTCTCATTTTAAGTACCGTATATACTCAATCATAAACTGGTTCATTTATAAGCTGACACCTCCCCACCCAAGATGGATAAGTAAAAATGGAAAATTTTTATAACCTGTTCATAAGCCGACCCTATAATTCAGAGGTCAGCAAACTTTGGCTCCTGGGCCATCAGAATAAGCCACTGGTGGGCTGTGATGGCTTGTTTACCTCAAGCGTCTGCAGGCACGGAGGTAAACCTAAGTAAACAGTGTCCTGGCGCCGGCTGCTTACCCTGATGGGCTGGGACAGCAACAGGTGGGGAAATTTGGGGGGGGGGGAGGGAAAGAAGCTGGGAGTCAAGGGAGTAACCCCCCACATGACCCTAGCCTGGGACCCCCACACTCTCCCTGTCCCATCCCTTCCCACCTTATCTGAGGAGGGCCAGGGGAGGATGTCTCTGGTCTGGTTGGAGCTGCTCCGGCAGGCTGGGCAGCACGGCCGCAGCCTGCTCCAACGGGCCAGACTGGGTGGCGCGGCGTGGCCACAGCCTGCTCTGGGGGGCGGGGCTGAGCAGCACGGCTGCAGTCTGCCAGCCCCGGAGCTGCAGTTGCTTCGGAGGCTGGGGGGAGAGCAGCGTGGCCAGAAATGGAGAGACTCTGGCCCCGCCTCTTCCCTTCTGGCTCTGCTGGCTGTGCAGCCTCTCCTTGCTCCCTCTGTTGGGGGGAGGGGCTCTGTCCCACCTCTCCTCTCTATACCCGTTCATAAGCTGACCCCCTTCTCTGGTGCTTCCCTTTTTTATTTAAAAAAAAAAAATTCGGCTTATGAACAAGTATAAACAGTAATCTGTCTTTTTATCATGTCTGACCGCTACTCTTGTTGCCACTGGGGTCCTCAAAGGTTTATGTTTTTAATGCTGGGAGTAAGTTATATAAGATCAGTGTTCATAAACAAAGGAAAAGCCTGCCATTTCTTCTCTTGAGTGTTATTTCATAATCCTTCAGATAGCAAATAAAATAGATTTTAAAAAAAAGATACTTCAACTCTACAATAATAAGTGAGTATATGCATGCAGCGAAGGAAAAAATAATTGTCATAATTATGTTTCCAGCAACAAAGGACTTTCCAATGGAAAGATTATAACTCTTACTTTTGAGTTAACTAACATATATTTACAAGCAACTTGATTTTTTACACAATAATGATTTTGATTTCATTTATTAAAACTGATAATTTTCAGCCAAAGCTATTCTTGATGATTGGTCATAAGAAGGAAGTTTTCCTTTGGCGAAAGATCTCAGTGCCACATGGCTTAAAATATCAGTGAAACCTTTTGAAACATATTAATCATGCAGTTTCCTTAATTATGTTAGAATTTTCTTTAAAATCCGTTATACTGAGAGTGAATGATTTTTTTCCCCCTCAGTTTCAGGTTTTATTTTTTAAATCACTTTGTTTTTAAAACTTTGTTCTTCTGTGTTCTGGCAGTCATTGTTCTTTCACTTTTTTTCCCTCTCACAGAAATGAGCACCAGAACATTCATCCAGACAACCAAGAGCTAGTGAGGGCACTTCGGCAGCAGCTTCAAACAGACCAGGTACTGTACTAGATGTTGGAAATGTCCATCTGTGTAATAATATGTGGTGTAGATCTATTGTTCTTTTACTGCTAAAGTTTAAAAAAATTCTGAAAGAGGTCATTCTAGAAAAAGAAAATGTGTTCATGTCCATTGCATAAACTCCATTCGCTGCAGATGGACTTACTAAAACTAACTTCAGCTACTGGTGAAGTGACAGATTTCTTGTATGGATATCATGATATCCCCTTACAATTTTAGGTCATAGATAAATTTGAAAGGGCCTGTCAGATCTATCCCCGTGTTTCTCAAACTGGAATCCATAATCTCTTTCAGAAGAGCCTTAAAGAATCACAGGCAGGACCGGCTCAGCAAAGGAAGCATGTGCTTGGGGCGGCACAATTCCAGAGGCGGCATTCTGGCCATTCTTTTTTTGCATGTTTTCTTGCTTGTTTGCTTAGGCATTTACGCTCTCGGAGCTTGGGGCGGCAAAAAACCTAGAGCCGGCCCTGAGCACAGGACAGTTCCAAGTTTCCCCACAGGGGAACGTAAGTTAGATTACAGTGCGTGCTCCCTGCACAGTAACAGAGCCTGGCAGTAGGGGGTCAGGAACTCAAATGTGGAGTCCAATTGGCAGCTATAGAGCAGGGACCAGAAGCATTTAGACTAACAAGCTAAGCTTCCTAGAAAATAGCACAGCAGCCAAGGCCAGTGAGCTGGGGTAATGAGCCACTCAGGCCAGCTAAAGGCATTGGCCCCTTCCCTGGCACATATGGGGACAGGAGATTCTAGGCTGCAATGCCTGTGCTAGAACAATGGAAGGAATCCAAGGATTAGCCAAGCAGTCATCAACATGCTGGAATTGTTCAGCTTCAAAGTTAACTGTCCACTGTCTGAGCTTGTCATGAAGAGGTACACAGGCCCCTTCTACAATAGGGCCCAGGCCAAAATTTCTTCTTATAGCTAATGCTGATGCATTGCCTCTTGCCTAGTATAGACAGGCTTTTGTGAGTAGTGAATTGGAAGCTAGTTTTTGAGCATCACTCTCACTTCAGTGCACCTAAACTAAAGGGTTCTGTTTGTTAAATATAGGATCGTAAGGTTTTATTTTCATTGTCCTTAATTAGATTGAAGTGTATGCTATATAGAACAGATGGAAGAAAATAATGTGCTTGTTACACAAGCACCTGCTTACTGAATTAATTTTTCTATTTAAATATTATTCTATTTCTGCTCTTATTTAGTTTTAAGTTTGAGTCATCTGTGTCTGACTTCTAGCAAGTGGAGAATATATCCTGGGTTTTTTAAAACTCAAGTAGTCTTCTAAATTGAAGTTAATTCCTGAACAATTTGTATCTCTTTTTTGTCCCAACAGGATGCATCTGCTAGTGATAGACATCGTTTCTATACTGACATGTCCTGTCCAGTCTGTTTACAGCAGGCTACGTTTCCCATTGAAACAAACTGTGGACATCTTTTCTGTGGTAAGTAAAAATGATCAGCAGAGAAAATTAAAAATTCTGACATTTAAACTACCATTATCACCACTAGGTTAGAGAGTTAACATCCCATTGAGATGATCAGAGCAGATCACACCTCTCTGAGGACAGAACCTCCCCTTCCTTCATCATTTCAAAGCCCCTGATGCGGAGTTGCTGCCCCTGCAGTTCCCATTGGCCATGGTTCCCAGCCAGTGGGAGCTGCAGAGATGGTGCACAGGGAGGGGGAGAGTACGGAGCCCACGTGGCTTTCCCTGCACCTAGGAGCTGGAGGAACATGTTGCAGCTTTCCAGGAGCTGGGTAAGGAGCCTGCCAACTGGACTTTTAACAGGGCTGACCGGAGCCACCAGGGGCCCTTTTTAATCGGGTGTTCCAGTCAAATACTGGACATCTGGCAACCCTATGTGAAATTTTTCACAGCCCTGAGCAGCGTATCAAGGTCAACGTAAGTTTTAAGTGTAGACCAGCCCTTAGTCCACAGCAAGCTGGGGAGTTAATTTACCCCTCATTAGTGTGTCACGTAGTGTCCGTCTGGTCACTACTGCCGTGCCCTAACAGTTCCCTAGTCTAGTCCACATTGATCTACCCCTGTTTCAGAGCAGGGTAGATCGGAAACACTAGGGAATTGTTAGTGCATGGCAGCAGCGGCCAGACAGATACTTAGTGTGCAGCACGCTAGTACAGGGTAGATTTACACTTCAGCTTGCTGCAAACTTAGTGTCCATGTAGACAAGCCCTAAGACTTGGTTTCGAGTAGAAGTAGTCGAGTTTAAGTACATTATTCCAGCTGTGTTCTTATCAGAGCCACGTAGGGCTTGTCTGCACCTGAAATGTAGGTCAAACTAGCTACCTTGTTCATGAGTGTGAAAAATGTCATGCTCTGTGCAATGTAGTGAGGTCGGCCTCCCTCAATGATAGATGCAACCTAGCTGTCAACCTAGCTACCGCCTCTTGAAGAGATGGATTTATTACAGTGACAGCCCCTTCCGTTGCTGTAGTGTCCATGCTACAGCAGCACAGCTTGTAGACATACCCCTAGAGAGGGGCTACTGCCATCCTCTTTGAGGCCTTTGCGTACATATACGTATATAGCACAGACATATTACACTTTTCCTCCTTAACATGTTGCAAACTCATGCCTGATTTGTCACGGGTCTTGTTTAGTTATGGAGAGGCAGAAGGAAAGAGGCAATGGGGAAGGGTAACCCAACTCATATGTAGTACTCCAAAAGTTAATGAAAATTACTCTCCCAGTGACTTATTTCTGAAGAATATTTGTAAACTGAGGTTCTTGGGTAACAGTGTAGTGCATGAAGTTGTCTTGTTTACCTTAGTTTATTAGAAACCTTCTAGAAAGAAATTGTGATTGAGATTTTATTTGACATGCTTTAGAAGTAAAAGTTTGTCACTCACCATCTCTTCTGAATAGCCTCAGAACCTATGGATTCTTCTTCGAGGAGTGTCCCTATGGGTGCTCCGCCGTAGGTGCACTAGCACCCCCCCGAGCCTTTGATCAGAGATTTCTCATAACTGTGTCTATTCGGCCTGTGCATGCGTGCTAGTCACCTTGTGTCCTTGTTGTATAACACTGCACAGGCGAACTGCCCTCAGTTCCTTCTCAACCGCTTCAGCCTGAGACGGAGCTCTGGCAGTTGTCCCCATTGAGGTTCCTCAACTTTGTCTTCATTTCTTATTCTAGTAGCTATTTGTAATAGTTCTTAGCAATAGTGTAATTAGTTAGTAAGTTGTAGTAGCTTTAGCTTCCTAGTCAAAAAAAATATTCTTATATATTTAGATAGATATTGGTTAGTAGATAAGGTAGTTCTTGTGCACTGGGAGCTTGAGTCTGGTTCTCCCAGTTTCAGACATGGTCTGTTGTGCCAGGAGGCAATCCCAGTAAGCGATGGGCACTCCCACTGTATCTGTTGCCTAGTGGAATTACTCATCACCCAGAAGTGGAAGTTCTGCCTGGAACTGAAATTCAGAGCCAGAAAAAAGAGAGAGAAAACTTCATCTCCTCATGACGGAAAGCTCTCGATGCCCAACTTCTGACCCATGCCCAGGAGACCCCCAGTCCACGAGTCTCCCAGCAATTCTATTGCCTCCTCTCTGTCTGAGCCACACTCCTCCAGGGCATCTATGAGGAAGACACAAGACCCATCTCATAAGTCCTCCAAGGACCATGTCTGAGGCTCACCAGGTAAAAAGCTGAGGTGGTTGGTGTCTTCAGCCACTTCACCACCATCTGCTCTCCAGTCACGTACCCACAAGGCTTCTGGTTCCTCAAGTACCCAGGGCACCACTAGACCAAAAGACAGCAAAGCCTTGGGCCTGGAGAAATCATTGGTACCATCAGCATACCAAGGTGGCAAGAAGAGCTCTTCCTCTGCTTTATTGGAATCAAAGAAGCCCATTCGGGCTCCAACCACACTTCTCTCAGAGTGCCCAAGACCTATGGTACTGTCAGCAGCCTCAGCCACCATCACCTCAGTGCAGATTACAGGCTTGGTACCGACAGCATGCTTGGTGCTGCAGGACTTCCATTTTCCCCAGGACCTGGCTGCATCTGAGATGCCCGATTCTCTGTTGCTCGGGTCCTATGTTCTTTTGGTACCGAGGACATCGAGATTGCCTGAAGTTTGCCCGATACCAACAGTTTCACCTCAGATGTCTTCAGGCACTCCACCATTCCAGAGTGGGTTTGAGGATGAGGATTCTGATGAAGACTTTGTCTTGGTGTCCCAAATATCAGTTCAGGGCTCTCCCCTCGCTTTTGTAGAGGCCCCTTTCCAGTGGTCTCTGATGAGCCTATAACCACTCGTGGCACAAGATTGCAAGCACCATCTTTTTGGTATGAGCACCCATGGGTGCTGTCTATGCCTCATGCACCACCACATTGGGACCCTTGGGCAGCCTATCATCAACAATATTCCAAGACATCAAGCACCACCCGTTGCAGAGAGGCAACCTGCATCGCCTGCTCCCTCTAGGAGACCTGACCCTCAAGAAGAAGCCTTTGAGGAGCAGGAAGCTCGATCCGATGATGAAGTCTCTCCTGTGGCCAATATCTCCTCTTCCTGTCCGGATGAAGCTATCGTTTGTCATCCTCCTTCCTTGGTGGATAATTTAAGCAGTTCTAGGATCTGGTCAAGAGAATTGCTGACTCCTTGAAATTAACTCGAGGAAGTTAAAGAACCTCATCATATGGTGCTTGGTATCCTTCGTTCGCCCTCATCTGCCCACATAGCTTTGTCTGTGAACGAAGCCCTTCTGTACCAGGTGCTCCTTTTCGGCTTGTCATCTGCCCCGACTTCTGAGGTTATAGATCTCTTCAAGTCGGGCCTGCAATTGAACGTTCAAAAATCCATTTTGACCACTGTGCAAAACTTAAAATTTATAGGAGCTTATCTTGATTCAGTAGCAGCAAGAGTCTACATTCCTCTGGATAGGTTTGTGTCCCTTTCCAAAAAAGCCAGTACAATTCAACTCAGCCCCCATACTGATCAAGCCCCCTGATCAAGAACTGTTTTCAGTTGTTAGGGCACATGGCAGCCAGTACAGTAACTCCCCACTTAATGCCCTCTCGCTTAACGTTTTCAATCTTACATCCCTGCTCAATTACAGAACATGCTCCGTTTAAAGTTGTGCAATGCTTTGCTATAATGTCGTTTGGCTGCCTGCTTTGTCCACAGCCGGCAGCCCCCCATCAGCTCCCCTACGCCCCGCGCCCCCCCAGTGCCTCCCACCCACCAGCACACCCCACGTATCAGCGCCTTCCCTCTCCTCCCCCCCGCCTCCTGCCCACAGTGATCAGCTGGCTTGCGGTGTTCAGGAGGGAGGGGGAGGAGCGATGACTCAGCGCGCAGGCTTCCGCTGCCTCCTGCCTGCAGCAATCAGCTGGCTTGCGGTGCTCAAGAGGCAAACTGGGTCACAGATCTCTTTAGGCATTTTTCACCTTCATTGATCGTTGACTCTCTTGTACGTATTCTCACTAATTCTGCTAGTTCTCCTCAAAGTAAAAAAAAAAAAAGACAAAACCAGAGTCATCCTAATAGTTCCAGCCTGTCCTAGACGAACATGTTTTCCTAGCCTGATACAGCTGGCATTTGCTCTCCGATCACTCTCCATGCTGCTCCTCATCTCCTCTCCCAGGAAGGCAGGATGATCCTTTACCCCGTCTTGCAGTCCTTCGTCTCAAAGCATGGTTGGCCCATGGTTCATGGGACTAGAGGCAACCTGCTCAGAGGAAGTAAAAAGAATTCTATAACACTGCAGGGAAGAGTCTGCCTGCTACACATACTTTCAGAAATGGACAAGGTTTCTTTCTTGGTGTGACCATAGACATATTCCACCAATGACCTCATCGCTGCTAGATTTATTGGACTAGATCCTAACACTAAAAAGTTTGGAACTATTGCTGAGCTCTATTAGAGCCCATCTGGTCGCCATCATGGCTTTCCACTCTCCAATACAGGGTTATTCCATTTTTCCCCATCCCATGACAGCAAGGTTCATCCGGGGACTAGGAAATCTCTATCTGCCAGTCAAACACCCTGCTCCTGTTTGGGACCTCCACCTGGTCCTTAAATGCCTTGCAAGACCACTGTTTGAACTGATGGCTACCTGCTCACAGCTCCATTTATCAAGGAAAGTGGCATTCCTGAAAGCCATCACATCAGCGCAATGGGTTTGGGAAATAGGGGCCCTTATGACATTCCCCCCCTTTCACAGTATTTTTTTAAAGACAATGTCATGCTGTGACCCCATCCAAAATTTTTACCTAAAGTTTCTTCCAAGTTCCATATTAACCAATCCATTCACCTGCCAGTTTTCCACCCTGAACCTCACCTAGATAATCAAGAAGCATTGTTGCACACCCTTGATATCAGGCCTTCTGTCTGGTTAGGACTAAACCCTTCAGAAAGACCCTCAAATTGTTTGTCTCACTTGCAGATCGATCAAAACAGTCTTCAGTTTGTAGTCAAAGACTTTCTAAGTAGCTATCTGGCTGCAGTAATTCTTGCTACAAATCTTGTAATATTCAAACACTTTGAACATAGGTACTCACTCAAGGTCCATTTCCATCTCTGCAGCATTCCTCAAAAATGTGCCCATTATTGAAATATGTAAGGCTGCTACTTGGGTGTCTATACATATATTTGCCGAACACTACACAGTAACTTACAACTCTGCTTCTAATATTGTTTGGCTCAGCTGTACTTTCTTCTGTGCTAAATTTGACTGTGAAGCCCCCCGCCCAACGCTGCCTTAGAGGGAACTGCTTGGCAGTCACCTAGAGTGGAGCACCCATAGGGACACTATTGGAAGAAGAAAAAATGATTATTCTCAGTATGCAGTAACTGAGGTTCTTCAAGATTTGTATCCTTATAAGTGCTCCAGTACCAGCCCTCCTTCCCCTCTACTTTGGAGTTCTCTGCTGTGGCGCTTGGTGGTAGAGAAGGAACTGAGGGCGGTTCACCCACCCAGTGCTATGTAACAATGGCACAGGGCACGGGGCTGAGTAGCACACATGCGCGGGCCAAACAGACACTGCTATGAGAAATCTCTGATCAAAGGCACAGGGTGCACTAGTGCACCTCCAGTGGAGCACCATAGGGGGACACGTCTTGAAGAACCACAGTTACTATACAGGGTGAGTAACCATTCCTAAAATATCCTTAACTTGATCTGAAGAGAAAAACTGTTTTTTTTGTAGAATAACACTATTAAAAACAAATAACTTTATGTATAACTTCTTGAGAAAGTATCTGGTAATAGGTTTCAGAGCAGTAGCCATGTTAGTCTATATCAGCAAAAACAATGACAAGCAGTGTCTAAAATTACATTCTAAAGTATTTTTTTCTTTGCTACCAGGTTTGAAATCAAAATTTCCACTCGTCTGCAAATATATTTGACTCTGTATCCTTAAAGTTTCTAAACTTGGGAAAAACAGAATTAACTGAAAACATTTTTTAAAATAAAACGAGGAGCTGAGGTGACAGTTTTGTAAACTGTAGTTTTCCCAGCTAAACTTTATCTTGTTAAAGGCTTTTAAAACTAATCATTTTCCAGTTACAATGGTGCAGAAGCTTTTTGACTTCTCAATTAAGAGATATGCTCTTGACCAGGATGGATTGATTTAAGTCAGTGCAATTTCAATGACCCTGTTTAATCATAATTCAAATCAATAAGCTGAAAACCTTTACTGTCTATACTAATTGTGTTCTGCATTTGTACTTTTTAGTTATTTTCCTAAAGAAAAGTTGATTTTCATTGGTTGTTAGCTATTAAAACTTGTGAGGTAACTCCCTTCTCTTCACGTGTCAGTATAATAATGCCTGCATCTGTAATTTTCACTCCATGCATCTGAAGAAGTGGTTTTTTTACCCATGAAAGCTTATGCCCAAATAAATCTATTACTCTTTAAGGTGCCACCGGACTCATTGTTTTTGTGGATACAGACTAACAACGGCTACCCCCTGATAATAAAACATTTTGATTTTCAGTTAACCATAGCCTTTACACTAAGGCCTTGTCTACACTGCTGCTTTACAGTGCTGAAACTTTCTCTCTCAGGGGTGTGAAAAAACACCCCCCCGAGCGATGCAAGTTTCAGCGATTTAAAGTGACAGTGTAGACAGTGCACCAGCACTGGGAGCTACTCCCCTCGTGGAGGTGGTTTTTACAGTACTGGGAGAGCTGTCTCCCAGCGACAGGGCCGCGACTACACAGCCACATTAAAGCACTGCTACAGCTTCCGGGAGAGCACCGGAGCGGAGCTCAAGGGTCGGCTTAAAATAGCTGGCCCGTCGGCACTTCGCCCACGCGGCTTAGCCAGTGACTTCCACAGTTCTGTGGCTTTACTTTCTTCAAAAAGTGGCAGCAAACGTACTGCTTAATATTATTTTTATGTTTGTTTTAAATGATTTTTAAAAGTTTGGAGTTGTCAGTTTCAAATTTAATTTTAAACAGGTTTATTTTTAAAATATAAACTCAATTTTTTTTATTTGTTTGTCCACCCTGCTATTGAAGTTAATGTTGAAATTGAATTGGATCAGAATTTATTAATTTAATTTGGATACATTTGGTTTTAGTTTCTGAAGTTAATAATATATAAAAACAGCCAGTTATGCCTAAAATACTTGAGCCTAATATTTTAATATTATATTACCGTTTTTCTTGCTGAAATTGTTTTAAATAAAAAATGTCTAACAATCTAAAATTTAAATCATTACAGCTTTTGATATTTACCTCCATTAGGTGCCTGCATTATTGCGTACTGGAGGTATGGCTCGTGGCTCGGTGCTATCCGTTGCCCAATCTGCAGACAAACGGTAACACTTTATATCATCAAAGACCCAATAGTTCTGATTCTAAATTTAGGCCTGGATTCTGAAAACACGCACTCTCAGTTTTATCTCTAAAACTAAGTAAGGGATGGCAGAGAGGGAAAGTATGAATGGTAAGACTCTATAAGGGGAAGGGGAGGAATATAGGCAGGCAAGTGAGGGACAGAAGAACTGGTGGTGGGGAGTGTGGAGGGAGAATGTGAGTGGGACAAGAGTCTTAGTAGGGAAGTGAGAGGGAGACCAGGAAGGAGGTGTGGGGGCGAGGAGACAGAATAGCTATAAGGGGAACGGAGGAGAGACAGACAGGATAGCAATAAGGTAGGGGGGAAGTGAAAGTCTTCTGTCAGCTAGACACACATCCACACCACCACCCAAGAGATTGGAAAGGGTTAGCAGAGTGTCTTTCTGAGCAACCAGCGGGGAGGTCTGCATTTCTGCATGTGCTTTAAGTTTGAATTTTGAACATGAAATGATCACTTATATTTTTGGTGGCAAGTGCTTCCTCCAAAGGCTCAAAAACAAGAAAGCAAATTTTAAAAAAGTAACACAAATCTAATGCTTTTTTTTCTCTTAAATCTCACGATTTTTGGATGGTCTGACTCATGATTTTAAATGGTTAGGGTTATATTGCATATTTAAAGTTAGGCATATAAAGTGTTTAAAAGTTCAGGGCCTTTCATTATTACAGACATGATGCTGTGGTATTTTTTAACATCCTGAGTTTGAGATGGCTGCACTACTCATGAGCTACGAGTGAGTTATATGGGTCATCCCAAACCAGTGCCAGTAAAATCTTTACAGCGTTTCACTATGTATTCTGTTTAGGGTGCATACTTTTCACAAAAATTGTCAGAAATATTTTAGAGAAGTTTTCAAGTATTATTTTGAGTATTTGTTGTATTCCTTCACCTGTAAAGCCAAAATGCTTCCATTACCATAGAGTCCAATTATTTATCTTATTAGTGTTTCAGTGCTTCCCAAATACTGAGGTATTTATCCTCACCCCTGTGTTTGGGAAGTGATGAGATCCTCACTTCACATGTGGGGAGCTAAAGCACAGACAGGCTTGCTGAAGGTCACATAGGAGGTCTGTGGCAGGGCAGGAATTGAATCCCCAAGTTTCCTGAGTACGAGGCCAGGACAGGAAGATTTTAACAGATTTGTTTTTAAAAACCTCTAACAGTGCCCTAAAAATGATTTCCCATTTGACTGTTTTAAGATCCAGTATCCTGAGCCCTTCCAGGGCTAGTAGCAAGTATTACATTACGTCACAAAACCTGGGAATCTCCTTATCATAGAGCAGCTCCACCTAGAGTGCCCACCCCCCATGCAAGCCATGGCATGTGTGCCCTGCCTCAGTTTCCCCTCTCAGGTAACGAAATAACTTCACTTCTAAGGCTCTTCTCTCTCAATAACACCCCTCCTTGGGATTGATTGATTTATTAAACCATGTGCAAAATAAAATCCATTCATTATTCCCAGTGCACATAATCATTACGATCACCCGACATCTCATCTCCTGATGCCCCATGTACCACACCACGGCACCTTCAGCCATATCCAGACACTGTCCTGTTTTGTCTCTGAACAGCCACTCCTGCCTTTCCAGCTGGAGTGCAACCCTGCTCTTCCCAGTGGGAACCCTCACAGCCTGACTGCTGAGAGATGGTCTTTATCAGGAGAGCATCCCTCACTCCTGCTGGCCATCTCACACTTCCTGTGGGTCCAGCTCTCCACCTCTGGAGATGACAGTAGATAAGCTTCTCTGGCGCTCCCCCACCATCAGCCCTCTCTGGCCCTTGGCTATGGCACTCTGGCTTAGAGGCAACTCCTTCTGCTGTTCCCTGGCCTTCAGGCACCTCTAGCCCTGGCTCTGACTTGGGGTTACCAGCCAGCTAACCCCTCTTGCTGCTCTTCTGCCTTCAGCCTTCTCCCAGAACCATAATCAGTCTCCTGGCTCTGGCCCTTCATCTCAGGAAGGTCAGTCAGCCAGTCTTCCCAGGTCTCCACCCTTTTCAGCCTCCTGGCACTGGCTAACCCCTCCACTGGCTCCCTGATAATTCCTCCCTTGTTCCAGGGAGGGCTGCAGAGAACTGTCTCACCAGATCTTTCTTCCCCAGGCATCCTCTTTTATAGCTCAAAGGGCCAGGATTATCCTGTACACTTCTCTTTCCAATGGACTAAAGCACCCATATCTAGCCATGGAAAGTGATGATCTATTTCATCTTAAGCAGGGATCTGAAACTCACGGCCCGTGGGCCATTTGTGGCCCGCAAACCTCCCCAATGTGGCCTGCAGGGCTCCAGCAGTTTTGGGGCTGGGTCTCTCCCTTGGCCCCACCTGCCACCCCCGGGAGCTCCTCCGCCCCCCAGGTGATTTAAAGCCTGGGACCCAGCAGTGCAGCAGAGCTGACCGTTATCTGCCTTCTCACTCCACGTGTCTACACAGCCCCTGCAGCCCCCGGGGCGGGGTGGGGCTGTGCCTCCACGTGCTGCCCCCACCCCAAGTGCCCCTATGGCTAATGGGAAGCTGCGGGGACGGTGCCTGGGGGCAGCAGCGCACGGAGGCTCCCCATCCTGTCCCACCCTCTGACCTCCCACCCCAAACTCCACACACCCCCACCCCAAAGCCTGCACCCCTTCCCTATACCCCCTCCCACCCCCAAACTCCCTCCCAGAGCCTGCACCCCTTCCTCACATACCCCCTCCTACCCCAAACTCCCTCCCAGAGTCTGCACCCCCCTACATACACCCCCAACACCCAAACTCCCTTCCAGAAGCTGCACCCCCTTCCCACACACACACCCTGCCCCCAAACTCCCTCCCAGAGCCTGCAAACCACCTCCTCCTCCTGCCCCAGCCCAGAGCCTGCACCCAGCACCCAAACTCCCTCCCAGAGCCTGCACCCCAGACCCCATCCCCCACCCAAACTCCCTCCCAGAGCCCCACCTCTCACCCTTTCTGCACCCAAACTCCCTCCCAGAGCCTGCACCCCAATCCCCTACCCCATAAGAGCATAAGAATGGCCATACTGGGTCAGATAAAAGGTCCATCCAGTGGCTACTGACAGTGGCCAATGCCAGGTGCCCCAGAGAGACTCAACCACATCAGCCACACTATCAAGGGCTCATTCACCTGCACGTCTACTAATGTGATATATGCCATCATGTGCCAGCCATGCCCCTCTGCCATGTACATTGGCCAAACTGGACAGTCTTTACAAAAAAGAATAAACGGACACAAATCGGACATCAGGAATGGTAACGTACAAAAGCCAGCAGGAGAACACTTCAATCTCCCTGGACATTCTATAACAGATTTAAAAGTAGCCATACTTGAACAAAAAAAACTTCAGAAACAGACTTCAAAGAGAAACAGCCAAACTAAAATTCATTTGCAAATTTAACACCATTAATTTGGGCTTGAATAGGGACTGGGAGTGGCTGGCTCATTACAGAAGCAGCTTTGTCTCTCCTGGAATTGACACCACCTCATCTATTATTGGGAGTGGACTACATCCACCCTGATCGAATTGGCCCTGTCAACACTGGTTCTCCACTTGTGAGGTAACTCCTTTCTCTTCATGTGTCATTATATAATGCCTGCATCTGTAATTTTCACTCCATGCATCTGAAGAAGTGAGGTTTTTTATCCCGAAATCTTATGCCTGAATAAATCTGTTAGTCTTTAAGGTGCCACCGGAATCCTTGTTGTTTTCCTAACATCCTGTTTGCTTTTTTAATGGCCGCTGCACACTTCGTGGATGTCTTCAGAGAACTATCCATGATGACTCCAAGATCTCTTTCCTGATTAGTTGTAGCTAAATTAGCCCCCATCATATTGTATGTATAGTTGGGGTTATTTTTCCCAATGTGCATTACTTTACACTTATCCACATTAAATTTCATTTGCCATTTTGTTGCCCAATCACTTACTTTTGTGAGATCTTTTTGAAGTTCTTCACAGTCTGCTTTGTCTTAACTATCTTGAGCAGTTTAGTATCATCTGCAAACTTTGCCACCTCACTGTTTACCTCTTTCTCCAGATCATTTATGAATAAGTTGAATAGGATTGGTCCTAGGACTGACCCTTGGAACACCACTAGTTACCCCTCTCCATTCTGAGAATTAACCATTTATTCCTACCCTTTGTTCCATGTCTTTTAACCAGTTCTCAGTCCAGACCTCCTCTCCAGCCCAAACTCCCAGAGCCTTAGGCAGGTTGGGGGCAGAGTTTTGGGGGGTGGGTTTTGGGTGGCATGAGTGACATTATTGGCCTGCTGGGAGGATTTGAGGACTGGCACTGGCCCTTAAGCCTGTCATTGATCTGGGACTGAGTGTTGCTCAGCCTATGCAGTGGAAGGAGGATTTCATTTGGGGATGGGGGGAGCAAACTGTCCTTTGGCAAGTTGCTGTTTTAAAAAAAGGAGGGGAGGTAGGTGTTTCCAACTGCTCGATGGATTAGTGGCAGAGTACAAGGTAAGGTTTCAAAGATGAAAAATTGCAAAGCAATGTGATACACTTTAGCATAAGGTTCTGCAGTTTATCACATGAATATCATCACCACATATGGGTAAAATTACAATAGTTTTCTGTATATAGATAAAATGTACACATGCGTATGTATGTTATATTGTGTAGTTTTAGATATTTGTAGCAGAATTAATTCCCCAAACTATATTTTTCTGTAGGAGGAGAATCCTCCATTCATTACTATTGCAAAAGCCAAGACTATCCTTTTTTCTTGTCCTGCCAATTTTTTCTCCAGTTTAATCACCTTACCCTCAAAGCTTCCCATTGTCGCCACCAGCTTTCCAGTCAAGGGGAACCTTAATGAGATAGGGCTTGGAGACTCACTCTGAGCATTGCCATGATCACGAAGCAGGTGGCAGCGGACTCCCCCTAGGCTGGTGCACTTCGGAGGAACAGGGTTGGTGAAGGCGCTCAGCCACTGTGCTGTTAAGTGGATATACGAGCTCAAACTTCGCTGCTTTTATGCTTCAATGCAAGATCATCAGTAATGATGACAGAAGCATTTGTCTGATTTTGGGGATGAAAGTTTTAAAACCCCCAAGCATCTAAATGCCTAAGTCACCTCTGAAAATGGGACTTGAGTTCCTAAGTCACTTATGCAATTTTGAAAACTTTACCTCTGATCTACTTCAAAGACTGAGTTCTTGTACTTTGTCCTTAGTAAAATATTCTTGAAAATAGCTTTCTATATCCTTTTTATAGTATCTTAAAGTGTTAATTTTTAAAGACTTGGGAGCTGTATCTAAGTAAATACAGGGCAAATATTAAATACTGGCTTTTAGATTAATACTTAGAAACAAGGCCATATATATCTAAAGTTGTACCAAGTTTGGTCTACAGTAATGAATTGTACTTAAAGAATGAGGTTTAGCACTGAATTACTATTGTTTCATTTATGAATTTGCAATTTCATATTCGTAAGAACTGTCAGGCATGAAGTGACTTCTTGCTGTTGTGCACAGGTAACATTGTTTTTACCACTCTTTGGTGAAGATCAGCAGGATGCAGCACAAGTGCTTCAAGACGTTAATGATTACAACCGGAGATTCTCAGGACAGCCCAGATCTGTAAGTAAGGTTGGGGGTGCGTGGAGAGTCAATAAACTAGCAAAAGACTAACGCTGTTTTATACTGTGTGATTTTCTTGTAGGTGTTTATTTTCTGTTTATAATTCACGGGAACTACACAAGTTTTGTTTAGTAAATACAAGTTCCTGCAGCTTAAGCATAAAAACATTTATTTTTAACTATTCCTTTAACCTTGCATTTCTGTAGTAATGACATGGTACTGATTAAAGCCCTGATTCAGAAGAGCATCCTTTATTCAGGAAGGGTGGTTAAATGTGTACTTAAGTGCTTTCCTGATTCAGGGCCTAACTTGTTCATAATTAACAAGTAAAGAAATATGTGGCTTATTTTTCTTTACATTTCCCTTTTTGCTCCCAGTATATAAAGACCCAGAACTGGTTTGAGCATTGGCCTGCTAAACCCAGGGTTGTGAGTTCAATCCTTGAGGGGGGCCATTTAGGCAACTGGGGTAAAAATCTGGGGATTGGTCCTGCTTTGAGCAGGGGGTTGGACTAGATGACCTCCTGAGGTCCCTTCCAACCCTGAGATTCTATGATTCTGTGAACTGATCAGGAGAATTTAGCTTTGTTTTTTTGTGTTGATATTGCTCCCTTTCTTTTGAAAATGTATTTTGAGTTCTACGCTTCCTTGATTTCCTAATGAGTTATATGTGCCTTCTCTATTTTGTTTTCTAAACTTTTCTCTCTGAGAGTGTTATTTCTATAACTGAGGCCTTGGCTACACTTGAGAATTACAGCGCTGGTGGTGGCTTTATAGCACTGTAACTCACTCCCCATCCACACTGGCAAGGCACATACAGCGCTGTATCTCCGTGGCTACAGCGCTGCTTGTACTCCACCTCCCCAAGAGGAATAAAGAGTATAGCGCTGCTGCTGCAGCGCTGGGGTGCCAGTGTAAACAGGGAATAATCTTAGTACGCTGTGACTGACCTCTCTTTGTTTTGTTGTGATGCCTCTCTTTGTTTTGTTGTGAAGTCCGGGCTCCGAAGCTGGTTATCAAAAAAAAACAAACACAGCTACTGTTTGCTGTGAATGAGCAGAGGCAGGGGGCTCCCTTTGGAATGCCCACAGCTAGTGTTTGCTTGAAGAGAGGGGGAGGAAGGTGGCTTGAGGAGAGAAGCAGCGCGGCAGGCGGAGGAGGGGGGGTCCGTTTCGGTGCGGCTGTTTATCTGGTCTGTGACGGGGGGGGGAAACAGCTGCTGTTTGCTTTCAGTGAGTGAGAGAGGGGTGGGGGAGGGGGTCGGAACTTGCAAGGCAGCTGCTGACAGTGTGTCGGCTCCAAAAATCCACACTCTCTCTCCCCCACGCTCTCTGTCACACTCCACCCCACCCTTTTGAAAAGCACGTTGCAGCCACTTGAATGCTGGGATAGCTGCCCATAATGCACCGCTCCCAATGCCGCTGCAGATGCTGCACATGTGGCCACGACAGTGCGCTGGTAGCTGTCAGTGTGGCCAGACTGCAGCACTTTCCCTACTCAGCTGTACGAAGACAGGTTTAACTCCCAGCGCTGTACAGCTGCAAGTGTAGCCATACCTTGAGTGTCATAATTAGAGTTGTAAGAACTTTAGAATGTACACCTTGCAAGCTACTGTTGTCACACTTGCTAGGCACAGTTCGTAAACGCAGACCCTGATTCTACAAATGAGATGTGCCCAGGCAAATCCCAGTGTTTTCAGTGGGGTCCTTCCTGCACATATCTCATTTGTTTCTTACTAGGGACCCTACCCCAAAGAGTTTACAATCTAAATAGACGACCCTGACAATATGAGAGAAAGGAAGAATTATCCCCATTTTACAGGTACAGAGATTGAAAGCCTGGTCCAAAGGCCATTGAAATTAAGAGACTCCCATTAACTTCAGTGGGCTTTGGATTAGGCCATCAACGACTTGCCCAAGGTCACACAGGAAGTCCGTGGCGGACCCAGGAATTGAACCTAGACATCCTGCCTGTGGATGTTGAACACAGTCCATTGCCTTAATCACAAGACTACCCTTACTCTCTAAAGTATTTTTTTAAGTTCGGTCCATGTTTCCTTTTAGTCTTCTATTCTGTGGCTCTGTCTGTTTTGGGAAAGGAGCCATTATTGAAACAGTGTTAAAATTAAAAAATGGCTTCCACTGAACCATGGCTAATTAGTGTGGATGAAGCCACGGAATAAAAAAAAAGGAGCCATGGCTGGATTTATTTTGTTTTCTAATCTTAAAGCTTGAACAGTCCCTTGAAAAGCCACATTTAGCCACAGTTTGTATATTGCATTATTCTTTTTCAGAGGAAATGTAATCTGTTGCAGCTTGATAATGGCATCTCATAGGAAACCCCAGTTTTCTTCCATATTCTTAGATTTTTCCATACTTTCTTCCATTGCATTCTGCTTTCCTGAAATCTGTTTTTGTTGATTTACCTGTTCTTAAATATATACCGCTGCATTCTGTGAGTCTTCTCTTTGCTATAATGAGTTCAAGCCCCTTTCTTTATTGTACTGAACTAATATAACTTGTAACCATTGATTCCAAACTTCTCTATTATTGTTATATCCTCAATCAGTTACTACTTATCTGTAAGAAATGGATCCAGAATAGTTTCTCCACTGCTTGCTCTTGCTACTTGGTGAATCATAAGTTATCTTCTGTGTCAATTAAGAACCTCTTTGATGCTAGTTTTGCTGTGTTTCTTGCCCAATAGGTGTCTTGGCAGTCAAAATCTTTCATGCATTCGTTATACTGTGGTTTCAAGTACCAGGTCTATAAACTTTGTTATGTGACATAATGGATTCCAAAACTGGTGAATGTGATAGAATCAATGTTTTGCTTTAAACAAAAACAAACAAAAAAAATCCCATTTAAGAAGTATTTATGTTGGCATTTTGTATGATGTTGCAAAGATTAATTATTTCTGTTTTGTTTGTTCATAGATTATGGAAAGAATTATGGATTTACCCACTTTACTGCGGCATGCTTTCAGGGAGATGTTTACTGTAGGGGGCCTTTTCTGGATGTTCCGTATCAGAATATTCCTCTGCCTTCTAGGAGCTCTGCTCTATCTGGCTTCACCTCTGGATTTTCTTCCTGAAGCCCTCTTTGGAATTCTGGGATTTTTAGATGATTTCTTTGTCATCTTTCTGCTGCTGATATACATCTCTATCATGTACCGAGAAGTGATAACGCAGAGACTGAATAGATAATGAGTGGAAACAACCGTGACTCAGACGTTTGTGTAGAAAGCTGAACAAAGGGACCCATGACACAGTATGACGTAGTAAATCACCTGTATAAACTTTCAGTTTTTGAATTTAATAGCTTATAGTCAATTATTTTATGCAAATGTGAGGGGTTAAAATGTGGTGATGCTTAACTGGAATTTTTAATTTGTGTGTTACATACGCTTAAATATTGAAGAGGTTAGATTTATGATGTAATAAATTACCTACATCTGCTTACACCCAATGAGCAATTGTATGTAATGCAAGATAATGCTAGTTATAAAACACCTCTTCATGTGTGGTTTGTGAAAGGGAAGTTCTATTTAAGTGATGTCAGGACTTAAAACAAAAAAGAATTCAGATTAGCTTGACGCATTAAGACACTTCAATATATACTTTATCAAATTGCTTAATTCTCACTGTGGTGGGTCAGAGTATTTTTAAATAACAATAGTTTTTCATATCTGTCTATGCAGGAAGAAACCCAAAGACAGCATTACAGTTAACACAGTGAATTTTACTGCTGTACACAATTCATATTGCACAAATAGAGGAAAAAACACTTCAGTATTGCTTTAACTGCACTATGTATAATGATATATATTTCCAACTATTTTACTTTTCAGTTTTGGGAAAAAAGGCTTTCCATTAGGGTCAAGATGAAGAAACCAGGAATAGTCAACACTTTGGTGACCGGCACTGAGTAATAATTTTTCACGTACATTTTGTGTACATTAGCAGTATTTGAACGTCGAGTAAGTTGCACTGTTGTAAGCCCTACTTTATGTACCCGTGCAACACATTTACACGGGGGGGGTTGCATCAGTGCAGCTACATCAAAGTAATTTACCACTGCAAAAAAAAACCTTAGGTTTTTAGTAGCAATTTGTTTAAAAGTGGAAATCCAAAGTGTATGTCATAACTGGATAATTTTCACACTTAAAATTTTACCTGAATATGGATGGTAATTCATCCATATTCAGATGAAACCAGTAACTATTCTTTCTCACAAGTTTGTACCCAATAAGTTTAAAACAAAACAGTAACATGGGGACATAAAAATCTGCTGGAAAATTCAAAATCTCTACGATTTTTTTTTTACCCTAAATGTTTGGAATTTGTGGGTATTTTTAACACCAGATATCACAAGCTACAAGGTGAATTATTTGAAAATATTCTCATTGTGTGAAATCAGTGCTGCTAGAAAACTCAAAATCCTCAAGCCATTCTGTGGGAATTCAGTGCTTTCTACTTGGAGGAAAAATATTTTTGAAGCAAAATAGCAAACATTCTAACTTTCTGAATACTTGAAAATAAAATGAATAGAATAAGCGATCCTTTGTATGTTCACATAATGTGGGTTGGGACATATTTTGAAATAGCCTCCATTAATATAGTCTCCATTTTCTGATCATGCAAATATATGTGCATACAATTTTGAGTGTTTATACATGTGTAGGAAGATGATGGGATTTTTTCATTGAATGCTTTTGGTTAATGGGTTTTGCAGAGTCTGTCAGTTTTGTGGTGTTGTATCAGTGCTTAAAGTGCACATCACTGGTTTTGCCTTTATAAATATAAGATAGGGTTTGGTTTTGGGGAGGGCGTGTGTTGGCTTTTTTTAAATTTGCCCTTGAATATCCAAAGTCATGTTATGATTTAACTGGATTGTTGAACCTTTCTTCGCACGTATCTTCCATTTGAGATGGGTGAAAAGAGAAAATGGAGGCGATAAAAACAAAAAAATTAAAAAAGAGAAAGACATAGTGTATGCTACTGGCTTTGGCTGCCTTTAGTGTTTTTTAGCACCTCATCTTTTCCCTTCATTTTGTCATCACTAATATACGATGACAACTTGCTGGCTACCTCAGTTAAATGTCAACATGCTGATACTACAGTATGTGAATCTTGCTTGATATTCAAGGAACTTAAATCCTGCCTGATATATGCACATTTAAGATAACAAAGCAAGGTATTATAGAGAGTCAGGTGCACAGATCTGCGCATTGCTGCTGTAGGCAGAGCTCTCCAAGAGGTCCCACCTGCTCTTTTTAGCTGGTGGCAATATTGAAAAGATGATTGTAGGACTGATAAACTTATCCTCGTACATCTTTTGGGGCTTGGCCATCATGAGTCCTGTCGTCACAAATAACTTCCTCTTTATTTCCTGAGAGAACGGTCCAGACTAGTCATTCTGGTAAGAATGTCATCCTTTCCTAACCTTGATATCCCATTTCTCTGTTTCTCCCACAGATGTCTTCACATTTTTGCCCGTGCCACTCTTTACACCTAGAATGCCCTCCCTCCTCTGATCCACAAGACACTCCCTGAATCTCCTCATTCAAAGCCCTCCTTAGACCCACTTCTGCCATGATGCCTATGCAAAATTAGCCAACTAAGGAGTCTGTTCATAAACACTCTCTTTAGTATGTGAGCTCATGCTCAAGCTGTCACTGAGTAAGTGCATAATCTTACTGATGTTACTCTGTTTCCTCCCCTGCCCCTTCCTGTCTGTCTTGCCAGGCCGTGCCTAATTTTAAGCTCTCTGGGGCCAAGGATCCTGTCATCTTTCTGAGTGGGAGGCACTCAGCTCACCTTTGGGTGCCGATAGAAATAATATAGGCTTCAGTCCAGCAAAGCACTTAAGGATGTGTGTGTAAGTGCTTGGCTGAATTGGGACTGCCTATCCTACCTGTAAAAACTATGCCAATTGATGATATTCTCATGTGTAGTATGGATATTTTAAGTATGTAGTTTGACTGACAGTTTTCAGCACTCTGTATGGTTAAGGAAGCAAGTGCTGTGCTCAGCTCGGTTATACAGGAGCAAAGGATGAGGCCAGTATGCTGAATTTGCTCATTTACTTTGCATCCATGCATTCCTGCATAGATACCTTCCTTGTCGAGGAGAAAATTCTTCACCAAACCACTGATTATCAGTATTTATGGAAAGAATGACTGGATCATGCTGCCCTTATTTCAGATGATTCTGTTGTTGTGTGACAATGTGTGTATATAGAAGCAATGTATTTTTCATGCACTCAGTGCTGTGGTATCTGAGCACCTATATGGATGCTTCTGTAATTCTTCACAGTAAATGTAAATTGCACTTACAAAACAATGCTTAACAATCCTCCTCCTTTGACTAGATGCAGACCTGTGTTCCACTTAGGTGTGTGCATGCCCAGTGCACCGGAACCAGAGACTTTTGCCTAGCCTGTGGCAGTGGCTCCTCCTCTGGTGATATAAGGTGGGGTCAATCTGAGCCCCCTCAGTTCCTTCTCACCGCCAGTTGCTGGAGTCTTTGCTCCACTCCCTCTGTCTCCTTGTCCCTTTGGGTGTTGGCTGGTCCACTTTTACAATGCTTGGGACTCAATTACCTCCGACAGCTGAATCCTAGATACTATCAGATCAGGCTACACAATCCAGTTCCTCTCCACGCCCCGTTCCCACCTCCCTTCCCCGTACCTCCTTGAGGATCCGTCTCACAAGACACTGCTCACCAAGCTGGTCAGCTCTCTGTTGAAGTTGGGAGTGGTGGAGAAAGTTCCACAAGAACATTGAGGTGATGGCTTTGACTCCCGGTACTACCTGATTCCTAAATCCCAGGGCAGGATGAGAGCCTTTCTCAACCTTTGTGGCCTCAATAAATTCATCAAGTACATGAGATTCCGCATTGTCACTCTATCGGCAATCCTCCCCATGCTGTCTCAGAATGACTGGTTTGCTGCTCTGGACCATCAGGATGCTTACTTTCAGATGGTGATTCTGCTGGGCCTTAGGAAGTTTCCGCATTTTGTGGTAGAACACCGCTTTCAGTGTACGGTTCTCCCATTCGTCCTCTCTTCTGCCCACTGATCTTCACCAAATGCATGGCGATGGTCTTGGCATATTTCAGGAAGAAGGGAATCCACACCTTTCTGTACCTCGGTGACTGGTTGCTGAAGGGTGGCTCCGGAGAGGAGGTTCTCAACCACATGGGCACAGTGTTGTTTGCTCAACCATCTGGGACTCATTTTAAATACTGCAAAGTCAACTTTGTCTCCCACTCTGAAAATTGAGTCCTATTAGATTCAATGAGGTCAAGGGCTTTGAGGCAGTACAACAGATGTGCCTCAGTCTGCAATCTATAATAATATAATAACAATAATTGGAGATATACCTATCTCCTAGAACTGGAAGGGACCTCGAAAGGTCATCGAGTCCAGCCCCCTGCCTTCACTAGCAGGACCAATTTTTGCCCCAGATCCCTAAGTGGCCTCCTCAAGGATTGAACTCACAACCCTGGGTTTAGCAGGCCAATGCTCAAACCACTGAGCTATCCTTCCCCCCATGACCGTCACGTGTGTCTGAGCCTGCTGAGCCACATGTCTGCTTCCACACAGGTAGTCCACTTCACCAGGTTGCACCTTCTCCCTCTTCAAATGTGGTTCAGAAGAGCTTACCACCCTGAATTCTCTGGACAGGTTGGTGCGCTTTTCTTCACCAGTCCTAGATTCCTTGTGCTAGTAAGAGTCCCCACACGGTGTGTGCCAAGGAATCCCCTTCACTCGGCCGTCTCCGACCAAGTCAGTGGTTACCGACACTTCCCTTCTGGGTTGGAGGGCACATCTGGACTTGTTGAGGGTGCAGGACCTGGGGTTGGAACAGGAAGCTTCACTGTATATCAATGTGTTGGAATTTCAGGCCATCCACAGTGCATGTCATGCCTTCCAAGACCGCATCCAGACACTCAGTGTTTCACATACTCACCGACAATACCACCACAATATACTATGTGAATAAGCAAGGAGGGGCACATTCTAGGTTACTCTTCCTGGAGATGATCAACCTATGGCAATTTTGCATCGAAGAAGACATTACCCCCATAGCAATCCATTTACTGGGTATGTAAAATCGTCTCACGGACCATTCCAGCAGAGTTTTCTCCCAGAGCCACAAGTGGTCCCTGAAGGGGAGTGTTCTCTGGGTCATCTTTGCAACATGGGGCATCCCTGCAATTAACCTGTTTGCAATGAGGGATAACAGGAAATGTTAACTATTCTGTTCTTGAGGGGGCCTCAGCCTGAGCTCCCTCTCCAGCACCTTCCACTGCACCTGGCAGTTGACTCTTCTGTATGCCTGTCCACCTATTCCGGTCATTCCACAAGTCATTCTCAAGCTCAAAGCCGATCGAGCCAAGTTCATCGTCGTTGCTCCTGCGAGACATTGCTGGTTCTCAGATCTCCTTGCTCTGTCAATTCAACCTCCCATTTCACTTCCTTTCCATCCCGACCTGCTCATGCAGAGCCACAGCCAAACCTTCGATCCTGCAATCAGTTCCCTGCACCTCACAGCGTGGCTGCTGCAAGCCTAACGAAGAGGAAGAGTGGTGCTCAGAGGCTGTCCAGCAAGTTGTACTCAGCAGTAAGCAGTTCTCCACTCGGATGATCTACTTAGCAAAATGGAAGAGGTTCGATCTGGTCCATGGTTCGCGGGACCCAACCAAAAGAGGTTTCTATCCAGGACATCTTGGAGTTACCTGCAACATCTTCAGAAATCAGACCTTGTGCTGTGCTCAGTTCACTGAGAGCGCATTTGGCAGCGATACCAGGGTTCCATTCCCTGATTCAAGGGAAGTTAATTTTTCCCACTGCCATGGTGATGAGATTTCTGAAGGGGCATCTCCCCTTACATTCTCCTGTCTGAGAATCGGTTCCCTGGTGGGACCTAAACTCGGTTCTGACAGCTCTGATGGACCCGCTGTTTGAACCCCTTGTGTCCTGTCTGCTGCCTCTCCGTCTCGGAAAACCGTGTTCCTGATAGCCATCACTTCAGCAAGAAGGTGTGTGAGTTGCAGGCCCTAATGGCTGAGCTGTCTTACACTCAGTTCTCCAAAGACAAGGTAACGCTGTGACCCCACACACAGTTTTTATTCAAGGGGGTCTCTCTGGTTTATCTAAATCAGGCAGCGTATTTACCTGTATTTTTTCCCTAAACCACTCTCTTCCCTGGAAGAACTGTGCCTCCACACTGTGGATGTCTGGCGATGTGTAGCCTTTTTCTAAATAGGACTAAACCGTTGCATGCTTCACCTCGCCTGTTCAAGTCATGTGGCTGCATGAAGGGGCAGTCCTCTCTGCACAGACCATCTCTAGATGGGCAATACCCTGTGTCAAGACTGCGTATGAGAGAGCTTCGGTCACACCTCCCCAGCGGATACGGGCTCACTCCATGAGAGCGCAAGTGATTTCAGCAGTGTTCCTCAGGGACATTTCCATACTGGATATTTGCAGGGCTGCCACGTGGCCATCCATACTTAGGTTTAGGGACCACTATGCTATTATCGCCTCTTCCAGAGCAGATGCAGGCCTTGGAAAGATGGTCCTGCAGTCCCTATTGCAGTAGACTCTGAGCCCCACCTCCCGATTGGGGTACTGCTTGCGAGTCACCTAAGTGGAATATACACAGCTGCATCTACTCGAAGAAGAAACGGTTACTGGCTGTAACTGTGGTTCCTTGGGATGTGATGCAGACATGTATTCCACAGCCCACCCTCCCTCAGCATCAGTCTCTCCTCTCAGGGGCTTCCAGTGCAAAGGAACTGAGGGGGTCAAGGTGCTGCCACCTCATATAGCCAGGGAGGGGCCGCAGCCATGAAGCACAAGTACTGCCCCTCTACAGGCAATGCTAGACAAGTCTCCGGTTCTAGGGGCACCAGGCGCGCACCCCTAGTGGAATACATGTCTGCATCTCAATTTGAAGAGCCACCATTACAGTTTTTTTCAAAACAACCACCAGTAGCCCATCAGTAGAGGGGAGTCTTTTTGTGAAGGACCCCAGCATGAACAGAGCCCTCACCCCAAAGAAAGGGATGCACTGTTAACATTATTCATAGGGATTTTTCTCTCAAAAAGTCCTGGGCCCATGTAGATAAAAATTTGAAAGACCTGGCAGCAGCAAAGCGCCAATGGAAAAAATGACAAGCCCTGAAAGATTTTCATAGCTTTCCAATAAGCCATGAACATTAACAAGGGAACAGCCAAAACAGCATGTCCTAGCTCCCATAAAATATCCTGCAGCATCCCTAGGCCTCACAATGACCCTTATCACAAGTACTGTATAGAATTGCTTGTTGCCGAGTTGGTTGTGACTTGCAGCATTGATGTCATTGGTAACAAGGGACTGGGCTAGAAGTTGGGATAAGAATATAGCCAAAGGTCTCCCAACAGCTGTTTGGGGCTAGGGTCTGTGTGGGGCTAGGGTCTGTGTGCTGCACTAAATAAAGCCTCTAAAGCAAACACAATTCTAAACTGTCTGTTTTTTACTGATAATAAATCACTGTTAAAACAAGAGTCTCCTTGCTGATTTTTTTTTTACTGGTTTTGTGGGTTCGACTCTGTCAAGTTTCCTTCCCCACTCTGAACTTTAGGGTACAGATGTGGGGACCTGCATGGAAACTTCTAAGCTTAATTACCAGCTTAGAGCTGGCATCGCTGCCACCACCCCCAAGCACCACTACTTCCCTGGGTAGCCTTGAGAGACTTCACCAATTTCCTGGTGAACACAGATCCAAACCCCTTGGATCTTAAAACAAGGAGAAATTAACCATCCCCCTCCTTTCTCCTACCAACTCCTGGTGGATCCAGATCCAACCCCCTTGGATCTAAAAAACAAGGAAAAAATCTATCGGGTATTAAGAAAAAGGCTTTTAATTAAAGAAAAGAAAGGTAAAAGAAAACCCTCTGGGAGAGATTAGCATACCAGCTACTCTCACAGACAACAGATTCAAAACACAGAGGATGTTCCCCTGGGCAAAAATCTTAATACACACAAGAATACCCAAATTTGATAATTCCCTTAATGGTACCAAGACAAGTTACAAAGAAAATAAACATAAGCCTATTTATCCCTTTCTAAAACTTACTATTCTGATAAGAGGCTGGTTCCTTGATCTTTTTCACTCCGGCTGAAACTGAAACTCTCAACAAAGGAAAATTTCCCTCCTTCCTTTTGAAACATCTTGTCCCCCCATTGGTTCCTCTGGTCAGGTGTCAGCTAGGCTAGGTGAACTTCTTAACCCTTTACAGGTAAAAGAGGCATTAACCCTTAACTATCTGTTTATGACAGACTCTCTTCTGTTTTCTCCCCTCAAACTTGGTTACAGACACTTTTCTTTAAAAATACAGTCTTCCAGAGTTATTCTTACTGGGTGTTAGCTCCTTAGGGCAAGACAGCTGGAGCTTGCTCTTAGTGGTGGTTTTGTTGTTTTTAACCTTGGAGGGCAGTAGCAGTAGGATAAAATGTGGACCAGGTCACCCTCACTGAGCATAAACACTGCCCTCTGTGTGTTCCAGCCAGTTCCTTCAGTCAGACAGGAAGCAAAGCTCCCAGAATAAGCCAATACAGATGGTCAATTTTCGTTTCAAAAAAATGCCCAAAGTAAAATAGGAAAAAGGTGCTAGCCCTACACAACTTAAAAGAAGAAAATCCTCAAACTTGGCAGGCAGGCACCTGAGAATCCTGTTGAGTGAGTGAGAATCCTGTTGAGTGACTCAGACAAGTTGAAGAAGGTAGTGTCATAGTTGTTGTAGGGAGTCAAGCAAAGACGACCCCCTGGGTGTGATTGTACCACACTGCAACCTATTTCCACTTGGACTTACAAGTCGTGCTGGATGGTTTCTGAGATTCTAGGAAGACATGAACCACCTGCTGAGAGATACCAGGCCTATGACTGCACCCTGTCAGGAGCTCTTGGGCTGGGACAGAGTCAGGTGCCCTGGTTACAGCACTCATCCAGGATGCGGGAGACAGGTTCAAATCCACTGGGCTATGTGATGTTCTGAGGTGGGGCTCTCAATCTTTCCTGGTGAAGCTGTGTGGATGCCCACCAGCAAACATTTAGCCACCTAAGGAACTTTAAAAGTAGAAATATAGGCACCGAGGGACTTGAAGCACCTCCAGTGTTAGGTGGCAGTTGGGGTTTTGAGGATCTATATTTTGGATGCAGGCATCCTGATTCCTGTGTGAATCTAACCCATAGTTTACAAGAGCAGATGTAGAGGCATGAAAAAGAGGCAGCTCTTCCCAGAGCTTTGTAGATCAGCACAAAGAGCATGAACTTGACAGAAGGAGGCAGGAGGCCGCTGGAGGGATTTGAGCAGTGGTCTGATGTACAGATCCATTGTCCCCTTTTATCAAGGCTAATAAGTTACAAATTTGGTCCTGCCAAAATGCACTTTACTAATACTGACTAATGCAACCATTGTTTCATTCTGTCACTTGGCAGATGAACCAATTAGCCAGTGAAGCTCATTGCCACAAGATATTACTGAGGCCAAGATCTCAGCAGGATTCAGAAAAGGACTGAACATTTACATGGAGAACAAAAAATAATCAGTATAATAGTAGGTGGCAAAATGTAACGAGGTTGCATAGAGGTATAAATCCTTAAGCTTCAGGTATAAGCCAACCTCTGGCTATTGGGGGAGTGGAAAGAAACTTTCCCTGAAGCCAATTCTCTCTCAGCTGCTACTCAGGGTTTCTTACATCTTCCTCCAAAGCATCCAGTGCTGGTTACTGTCGGAGATGTAATACTGGGTGAATGGGCCTCGTCTGACCCAGTCTCTTATGTCCTATATTTCTAATCCATGTTAATGTTATGTACCAGTCAATATTGCTGACTTGTTTCCCTCTCCCCAGCATTTTTAATAGATAGCTAAACTTTAAAAAAAACAAAAACAAAAAAAAACCCCACAACTAACTTTTTCAGGGCATCTTACTGATTATTTACAATGTTCCATTTTATTACAAAATCTCAATGTTTGTCCCTTGTTTTCCAAGAGGATGATTTGTTTCTCATGATTAACAGATGCTTAATTGGTGGGAGGAAAGAGAGTAGCAAGTGCTAATATGAAGCCAATTGCTCATTGCTGGCAGGTGACTAATGAGGAGCAGTGGGTATATCAGGTGTTACTAATCATTTGGCTAGAATATGTGGTGCAGAAAGCTGTTCAGCTTCACAGTGACATATGTTCTGCTTCATATTCAAACTCTTATCTCCCCCTCCCCCCTTCTGGAAATGTACTTGCTACATTTGCAATAGACAGAGCTAGGAAGGGCTTCCATTTCAACTTGTACATTGTCACATTTTATACTGGAAAGTAACAACCACTTACTGCAAGCCCTCTGGAGTAAATAGCTTTCGGCTGCGGAAGTGGCTCCTGCGTACCCTGAGGATACATTCCTAGTTGTGATAGTTCAAAATCATGCCTCCAGCTTGGGCACTAGAAATTAGGACACTTGGTCAAAATCTGTTGCATTTGTTCTCCAAGTCATATAGAAAAATTGTGAGTTTTTAATGTCGATTTACTCAAAATACATATGAAAAACACGCAATAAACTCTTTAGCAAAGTATCAGAGTGGCAGCCTTGTTAGTCTGTATCAGCAAAGAGAACGAGGAGTCCTTGTGGCACCTTAGAGACTAACACATTTATTTAGGCATAAGTTTTCGTGGGCTAAAACCCAAATCAATTTGTTAGTCTCTAAGGTGCCACAAGGACTCCTCATTCTTTTAGCAAAGTATGTGTCACTAATGAGCTGCTTTAAATCAAGTGGATGGTTATTTTTTTAATACAGCTTTTTTTTTTTTAAACAATCAACCTGAAATCTTTCAGCTCCCTGCTTTGATGTTTTCTCCAGGGATCTTCCTATTCTGCTTTTTCCCTTGCCCCTTCCCTGCCTGAGTACAATGCTGAGGACCAAAAGAAAAATGAATAAAAATCACAACTTTGATAGGATAGTTGAAGATTTACATCTTTCTGAAATTTGCACCCTGATTTCAAGGGAATGTCTTTTCAAGTAAATCCAATTGCCCTGGATAAATACATGAGCCGGAAGTGCCTGTAAAGAGGATTGGCAGTTCAGCTAAATCATCAAGTCTTGGAGTTGTTAACCCACTGATGGTAGGTAGTTCCTATGCACAGCAAACTGGAAAAACCCTTCAGTGGCTTTGTTCCTCTCCTTCCCCTGGTCCTGTATCCCATGTGAATGGGGGCAAACAGTGCTTTGGTGTAGGGTATTGGCTTTCTTGAAGCTAGTGTCTTTTGGTTTGATAATTGTTTATATATGTCAATGAGAATACCAGGCATGGAATTCAAGTGGCACAACCTGATGCACTGGGCTACAAAAGCCATGGTTATATCCACACCAGGTTATATTCACACCATAGTCTATTTACATGAGGCTGGAGCCACACCTGGAGAAGCTAATCAGTGTGACCAGAAGTGCCAGCCACAAGCATCATCTCAAAAACCCTGGGACTTTTAAAATCATCAGTGTTGGGTTCTTTTTCATTTGGCTCCTGGCTTTTTGAGCCTTTAAGGTTCATGTTCTCAAGCTTTCCTTCACAACACCGAGGGCTAGAAACATCCTTTTAAAAAAATGAAATCTGAGATCCTTACATGAGTCCAGGAGCCAGGGATTCAAAAACACCACCAAATATCATGAGACCTGCAATAAAACCACCAGAGTTGGCAACCCTAAGTCATTGATACTCAGACTTGGAAAATCCCAGTCAGGATAGCCTTCAGATTCTGGCAAACCCTGCTCTGGCCTGAAATCTCTCCTGATGACTCACTTCATCCTCAGGACTCACAAGAAGCAAGCGAGTCAATAATGACGACACTTTCCGTGTCAGCAGCTAGAAGTGCACACAAAGAAAGTGAGTAACCTAATGGGTTTATTTCTGTAACCCTTGTCCTGCCTGACCTCATGCTCCCCTGCTGTTTAACTCCTGCTCCTTTAGCAAGTGAGCAATGTGGGGTGTGGATGGTGTCTTTCTTTTTGTACTGCAAGAACCTGATTTTCAAAAGAGCTCAGTCTTTGTCCTCAATAGGAGCTGCTGAGTGCTGAGATATTTTAAAAATCTGGCACTTCTGAGTGCCGTACAAGCCATTTCTTATAGTAACAGATGAGGAGGTCCTGGAGGCTCAGTCCATCAATGGCTATCAGCAAAAATGGGCAGGGATGCAACCCCATGCTCTGGGTGTCCTTAAACCTCCGACAGCCAGGAGCTGGGACTGGACAACAGGATGGATAACTTAATGATTTCCCTGTTCTGTTCATTCCCTCTGAAGCACCTGGCATTGACCACTATCCAAGACAGGATACTGGGCTAGATGGACCATTTGTCTGACTCTGTATGGCCGTTCTTATGAATATGAGGCAGAGGTGCATGAGAGGGGAGCTGTGTTGGAACAAAGGAGCCAAGACTCAACACTACAGATCCTTAAATGTCTTGCCTTCCTCCTGGTCAGACTCTGCTCTGAGACCCACCAATGTAAATCTGGAATAAATCTATTGATTTCAGAGCTGTTACTCCTGAGTGACACTGGTGTACCTCAGAACAGAATTTGTACAGAATAAGTACCAGAGTAATAAGAAATTAACTGAAATTTCCTTGATAATGTCTGTTGCACTCCTGGTAGTTTATCAACAAGGATAATTCTGAGTAATATATGGACAACTGCCTCTCTGTAACAATAATAACTAATAGCTAGAGCTGGTCAAACATTGTCTGATGAAGGTTTTTAGTTGAAAATAGGATTGAGTTGAAAATGAATATTTTTGTGGAAAAATAATTTTTTACTAACTTTGCCATTTCCCAGATCTTTTTGAATTTTGGGGGGAATAACCATTTTTTTCTAAATGTAAACATTTGTGGGGGAGCCTGACAATGTTCAGAATATTTGAAAATTTTAATTTCAAATCTGTGGGTTTCCCTCCCACTATCTGACTGTTTCTCAACTGGCAAAAGTTGGATAACTGGGAGAAAGTGTGGCCAAATCTACTTTTTTCCAATTTCCTAACTCTTTTTTTCCAGTTGGGAAACAGGAAGAAAGTATTGATAGTATAAATTTCAGAGAGAAAATAACATTAATACTTGAAAGTTACATTTAACAGCGAAACATGGGGAAGGGGAACCTACTTTCCCACAGCTTTGAAATTTCCCATGGGAAAATTGGCATTTTCCAACAGTAAAAATTCAAAGGGGGATTTTTCCCATGAAAATTCAAATGGGAAAAATCCCAGTTTTTCAGCCAGTTCTATATATCATTAGAAAAAGAAAACTACCATACTGAACCCAAACAGGGCAGTGTGACCTCTCCAGTGCTGCTGCAGCTTTGAAACTGGAAGAGAATAAATAAATAAATACAACTATGACATTGTTGGCATCACCGAAACTTGGTGGGATAATACACAAGATTGGAATGTTGGTATGGATGGGTACAGCTTGCTCAGGAAGGATAGACGGGGAAAAGGGGAGGAGGTGTTGCCTTATATATTAAAAATGTACACATTTAGACTGAGGTGGAGATGGACATAGGAGACAGAAGTGTTGAGAGTCTCTGGGTTAGGCTAAAAGGGGTAAAAAAAAAAAGCAAGGGTGATGTCATGCTAGGGGTCTACTGCAGGCCACCTAACAAGGTGGAAGAGGTGGATGAGGCTTTTTTTAAACAACTAACAAAATAATCCAAAGCCCAAGATCTGGTGGTGATGGGGGACTTCAACTATCCATATATATGTTGGGAAAATAACACCGTGGGGCACAGACTATCCAATAAGTTCTTGGACTGCATTGCAGACAACTTTTTATTTCAGAAGGTTGAAAAAGCTACTGGGGGGAAGCTGTTCTAGACTTGATTTTAACAAATAGGGAGGAATGCGTTGAGAATTTGAAAGTGGAAGACAGCTTGGGTGAAAGTGATCCATGAAATCATAGAGTTCACAATTCTAAGGAAGGGTAGAAGAGAGTACAGCAAAATAGATTTCAGGAAGGCGGATTTTGGTAAGCTCAGAGAACTGATAGGTAAGGTCCCATGGGAATCAAGACTGAGGGGAAAAACAACTGAGGAGAGTTGGCAGTTTTTCAAAGGGACACTATTAAGGGCCCAAAAGCAAGCTATTCCACTGGGTAGGTGTAGTGAGCCGGTGTGGCTCCCCGCCGCCCCAGAGGGAGAAGAGCCTGTCCAGAGGCCGGAGTGGGCGGAGCTAGGGAGCTCTGAGCCCGCCCCTCAGAGGGTCAGGCAGTGACCCGGAACTATAAAGGCCAGCTCTGAGCTCAGTAGGAGCCCAGCCGCTGGAGCGAGCAGACGTCACTAGCGGAGCCTGTGACTGGGAAACCCCCGTGGCCCCAGGCGGCCACCCAGATTGGCTGGGCCTGCCCTGCGCCCGCTATCCAGAGGAGGTGCCGGGCCTGCCCTGCGCCCGCTATCCGGAGGAGCTGCCGGGCCTGCCAATCAACCCTTGCTCCGAAGAACCCATGCTCCTGGATCCCCCAGAGGCCAACACCAGGACCCAGGTAGGGCCCAAGGGGAGTGTGGAAGTGGCCCGAGGGCAGCTGATCCCAGTCTGGCTGCAGCATTACCAGAGCCAATGTCGGTGTGTTGTGGCCAGGATCCCCACTGACTAAGCAGCGGATCTTTGGCCTTTCTAGGGCCCCGGGCTGGGACGCAGTGGAGTGCGTCCCAGCGTCCCCCCTGCCACCCAACTCCTGGGTGGCAGACTCCCCCCTCCCCTTGGTCTGAGCTGGGGCCTATGGTTACTGCTCAGCCCTGCCTGAGGGCCTGAGCCCCTGACTCAGCGTTTGTTGCCCTGCCCTGACCTAGGGCTGGGGCTTAATACTGTGTACTAAGATTGCTCAGCCCTGACAGAGCCCAAACCCAGACTTAGCGGTGTTGCCCCGCCCTGAGCCAGGGCCGGGCTAACCGCATTTCGGCCGGCTACAGCAAGGGCGACCAAGGGGAGACCCCCCGGGCCGGACTAATTCTCCGGAACCAACGGGGTGTAGTGAGCCGGTGTGGCTCCCCACCGCCCCGGAGAGGGTCAAGCCCTGGCGAACTCTTGTACAGTAGGAAAGATAGAAAATGTGGCAAAAGACCACCTTGGCTTAACCATGAGATCTTGCATGATCTAAAAAATAAAAAGGAGTCTCATAAAAAATAGAAACCAAGTCAAATTACGAAGGATGAATATAAGCAAACAACACAGGAATGCTGTGGCAAGATTAGAAAGGCAAAGGCACAATATGAGCTCAAACTAGCTACGGGAATAAAGGGAAACAAGAAGACTTTTCATCAATACATTAGAAGCAAGAGGAAGACCAAGGACAGGGTAGGCCCACTGCTCAGTGAGGAGGGAGAAACAATAACAGGAAACTTGGAAATGGCAGAGATGCTTAATGACTTCTTTGTTTCGGTCTTCACCGAGAAGTCTGAAGGAATGCCTAACATAGTGAATGCTACTGGGAAGGGGATAGGTTTAGAAGATAAAATAAAAAAATAAGTTAAAAATCACTTAGAAAAGTTAGATGCCTGCAAGTCACCAGGGCCTGATGAAATGCATCCTAGAATACTCAAGGAGCTAACAGAGGAGGGATCTGAGCCTCTAGCTATTATCTTTGGAAAATCATGGGAGACAGGAGAGATTCCAGAAGACTAGAAAAGGGCAAATATGGTGCCCATGTATAAAAAGGGAAATAAAAACAACCCCGGAAACTATAGACCAGTTAGTTTAACTTCTGTGCCAGGGAAGATAATGGAGCAAGTAATTAAGGAAATCATCTGCAAGCACTTGGAAGGTGATAGGGAATAGCCAGCATGGATTTGTAAAGAACAAATCATGTCAAACCAATCTGATAGATTTCTTTGATAGGATAACAAGTCTTGTGGATAAGGGAGAAGTGGTGGATGTGGTATACCTAGACTTTAGTAAGGAATTTGATACACTGTCATATGATATTATCAATAAACTAGGTAAATACAACTTAGATGGAGCTACTATAAGGTGGGTGCATAACTGACTGGATAACCGTACTCAGAGAGTAGTTATTAATGGTTCCCAAGCCTGCTGGAAAGGTATAATGAGTGGGGTTCTGCAGGGGTCTGTTTTGGGACTGGCTCTGTTCAATATCTTCAATAAGAGAAATGCAAAGTGCTCCACTTAGGAAGGAACAATCAGTTTCACACATACAGAATGGGAGAGACTGTCTAGGAAGGAGTACAGCAGAAAGGGATCTAGGGGTTACACAAGCTAAATATGAGTCAACAGTGTGATGCTGTTGCAAAAAAAGCAAACATGATTCTGGGATGCATTAACAGGTGTGTTGTGAGCAAGACACGAGAAGTCATTCTTCCGCTCTACTCTGCACTGGTTAGGCCTCAACTGGAGTATTGTGTCCAGTTCTGGGCACCACATTTCAAGAAAGATGTGGAGAAATTGGAGAGGGTCCAGAGAAGAGCAACAAGAATGATTAAAGGTCTTGAGAACATGACCTATGAAGTAAGGCTGAAAGAATTGGATTTGTTTAGTTTGGAAAAGAGAAGACTGAGAGGGGACATGATAGCAGTTTTCAGGTATCTAAAAGGGTGTCATAAGGAGGAGGGAGAAAACTTGTTCACCTTAGCCTCTAGTCTAAGGATAGAACAAGAAGCAATGGGCTTAAACTGCAGCAAGGGAGGTTTAGGTTGGACATCAGAAAAAACTTCCTAACTGTCAGGGTGGTTAAACACAGGAATAAATTGCCTAGGGAGGTTGTAGAATCTCCATCTCTGGAGATATTTAAGAGTAGGTTAGATAAATGTCTATCAGAGATGGTCTAGACAGTATTTGGTCCTGCCATGAGGGCAGGGGACTGGACTCGATGACCTCTCGAGGTCCCTTCCAGTCCTAGAATCTATGAATGCCACTGTGCTCAGCTGAACCTCTTCCTCTTAGGCAATTGGATTTCTCTGAGGGTGAAACTATTGGAAGTGGGAAGTGGCCATCTCCTATGGGCAGGAGAGAAGTTCTCTAGCCGTGGGAGGAGAAAAGGAGGCCACGGGAATCAGGCCCAGGTCAGGAGAGGCCTGAATAAATAGTCCTGAGTTAAGGAGTTCTGGCTTTGGGACAGGCACTAAGAAAGGACCTGGGAGAAGGAGCCTGAAAGGGAGTTCTCCAAGGAAGTCTCGGGGGAATCCTGCTAAGGGCCAGAGGTGGCTAAGGAGCTGGGACAGGGCTTGGGCTCAGGATGGCTTGGGGAGTCCAAGCCGTGAAGCTGCAGCTGGGGGAATGAGTTCCAACCTAGAGAGAGATCCAGTTGCCGGCAGCCTCAGAGCAGGGAGTTGGAATGACAAGGACCACAGTGAAGAGATGGCTGCCTGCCCAGATCCCACATGGCATCACCACAGGATGGGAAAGCAGGTAGGTCGGGATCACAGCTCGTTGAGAGCAGTGGTGAGGAAGTGCAGGATTAGCTCTGCTAGTTGCATGAGTGGCACTTAAGTGAAGTAGCCCACATTCTCACCTGCCAGCGAAGTTGTCCAGAATTTGAGGGAAGGACCTTCTCAGGCTGCGAGCCTTGCCTCTGAGTGCCATTCTCCAAGGGACCCACTGAGAGCTGGACACCCACCATGTTTGCCTACAGGATTTTGGTGCAGGTGTCCCATCTACCCCCTTTCCCACATTTCTGTGCTGTCTGGGCCCAAGCCTATCTTGGCCAAGAGGGAGCTGGTAGCTCCTCGTACTGCTAGTGATGTTTGGAATTAGGTTGATGAAATTCCTCTCAGACTGCCAAGCTTTCTGGATCATTCCATACTGGGTTCTCCTTGGCAGAATCATTCCTGGGTGTGAAGATTTTTCACTGCTTGTGGACATTTACTTTGCCCTACACAATCCACTGCCACTTCTGGAAGCTTCACAAAATGAACCCAGTGTACAATGAAACAAGGAGAGTTACCTCACCAGTCTGCAGCGCATAACGTACCTACTGTAGGTTATTTTCCTTCTTATTCAGATGTTACCTATCATTTCTTTTGCATTTTCTATTTTCTTTTATGCATTATGTTTGTGTGAGTTTCATCTGTCTAGGGTCATTATAACAAAATCATTTGTCTTTGAGAGCAATGATAATACAAATCTGACTATCAAGATAAAAATAATTCTTTCATTTGTGTTATATTGCCCTGCGCCTTGGGCAATAGACCGGAACCTCAGGAATTGTTTTCACATTTGGGCAAATTTTTTGGCACCGCCTTAGAGCCAGCCAATGTATATACAATATATTATATGCCCAGCACATAGTCTGCAAATGGTTAATCTGAATTAAATACTAAAATCTGGTGAAAATAAAATGCTCCAAATGGGAAAGGTGAATCAATTCGGGATTAGTCACCGCTGAGTAGGCTTTACAGAGGAGTAAAACCAATGTGAAAATGTAAACTAGCTTTCCATCCACCCACCATGCCATCAGTAAAGAGAGATGTTTGCTTGCTAGAAACATAAAGCAATAACCAATAGGCAAATCACCAGATTTACTGCAGAGAAGGTCAACAGGTTAGATTTATCTAATTAATGTGAATATGGATTCTCAGCCTTCACATCATACCAGTTTGAGCTGGGGAAAACTTATTAAATACCCAGGCTTTCACTGGTCCACCAGCCACTACGTTATGTAATGTTTGGTCCAGTGTAATGTTAAATATCACAAGGGATAGGGTGTATGCACATTCCCTTGGGTGACTATTCCATAGTCTAATAGCTCATGGTCAGAAATATTTTCCTGATACTCAGCCTAAAAATATACCCTTCATTTCATCCCTGTATTCCTGTGCATACATTCTTGCACCTCTGTAACTATTTCATCTATTATTATTATTATTATTATTTGTTTGTATTACAGTAACACCTGGCTTCTCCAGTCAGGAGCAGGACCCCCAGGGTGCTAGGCACTGTACATAAACATAGGGTATGTCTGCACTGCAGAGGTAACTCAGGAGCCTACTCAGGTGTTATCCCTAATCCCGCCTCACATCCACACACAAAAAGCTCATACCCAAGTTTGGCAGAGTTTTCAGCCCAGACTAGCTGACCCAGCTGGGGGGCTTGGGTTAGAACCCAGTTGCTGCTCTAACGTTCCCCCTGCAGTTAGGATGCAGCTAAATCACTCAAGTGCAGAGCGTCCTCCAATACCTTCCCACAAGTCCTCATGTGCCAGAAGATCGGGCAGGTTCCCTGGGAGGGAATGACAGGATGCTTGGGTTACTGCAGCACAAAGGATGTTGGGATGTCCTAGCGACACACATGGGGGAGTGCAGTGCCAGGGAGGAGATGTGGGCAGGGCTTTGCAGCATGGCTGCTCCCCAATTACCTGGGTTAGCTCTGCAGCAAAGATGTACCTCTAGTGAGAGAAGGTCCCTGACCAGAAGAGCTTTCCATTTAAATGAACAAGATGAAGGGGAATCCTAGGCACGGAGGTGAAAAGTCCTGCCCTGGGTCTCTCAGATGGTCAATGGCAGAGATGGGAGACTCAGGTCTCCTGAATTCCAGCCCAGTGCCTTGTACATTGGGGCCTCGCTGCCTCTCTTCCTTCCTGTTCATGCCTTCAGCAAGCCTGGCTGTTTAGAAGAAGGAGCTTTTGGTGCTGCAGCCCAAATGGGAAGAGGAAAGCCATGTCAGAAACGCACTGGTTTGGAGGGCTTTTTAATTAATCGGTAAATATACACTCTTAGGAGCTGGCCCTAAAACCTGGGCCATACCAGAGAAACACAAATCAACCTTCTCCAAGGTGAGACACTTCCTGGGGCTTTATTTTCCTCCTCAGTTTGTTTTATTTCCCACTTTAATTCCCCACGTTTGCTGTCTGCTGTCATATTCTCTTCTCTTCCTCTGTCTTGCCCTGGCGGCATGTTAGCCTCCCTTCTCCAGGTTCCCCCTGCATTTCTTTGAATCCCAGCCTTGTCTTTTCCCCTCCCTGGCTCTTCATTCCCCTACACTCTCTCTCTCTTCCCCCCCCTCCCCCGACTGGGGCTTTCCTGACCCTGCAAACTCTGTCCTTTCAACCCCAGCTTCTTTCTCTTCCTTCCAATATCTTCTCCTGTCTCCCTCTGCTTGGGGCTTTCCATCCTCTCTAACCCAGATGTGGCCTTGTCTCCCTTACAGGGATGATGCCCATAGTTTCCTTCACTCAGTTGAAAAGCATCTTGCATCTCTGCCCGAAGGTGCTTCCGTTGACAGTTGAGAGTGGCAACAATCGACCCAATATCCCCCCCCACTGAATAGAGTAATGACAGGGCTAACCTGAACCAGCTCAGGCTCAGTAGATGGTGTATTAGAGTGGATGCAGTGCACTGACACAGCTGGTGCACTGTCACCCTGGACAGTGGCCAGACCTGACGGCTCCCTCAGCTCAGAACATTCTTAGTTCACTAACTGGAAGTCCCTTCTCACTTACTCCCTGACCATGCCACCCCTACCCCCAGCTCTGGTCCCCACCCTCACCATCTTCATCCAGGAGTGCAGAGGTCTTGCATTTCTCCTCTGCACAAGGGCAACTTTTGCCTTTAGCTGTTTGTGCCTCCGTGACGGGTTGGACCCCCTCCATCCGGGATGCCACCAGATGTGCTGGGGTCCCACTGGTTCTGCCTGTTCCACTAGCCTGGGATTCCTCACCCTGTTATGCTGTGCCAGGCCCTCAAGCTTTCTCCAACACGCACATACACACACAAGTAGAGACAGACCCAACTGCAGATGGACACAGAGACACGGAGATCAGCTCTGTGTGGGAGGAATAAGCTCAGGGATTCACCCAGTACTCACATGCACACCCCCTTCGGGGAGTAAACCCAAGATAATATTGTCTTGTGCTGCATAGAAAGATCTGCACAGCGCCAGCTCATAGCAATTCACCCTCTCCCTCAACGTGGAGAGAGATATGCACAGCTTGTCGCCCCTCCCCCCAGATACGAATTGCACAAACTGGGTTTGAAATCAACAAGAAATAAGTTTAACAAACACAAAAGGCAGATTTTCAGTGATTATAAGGGACAGCAAACAGAACAAAGCAGATTACTGAGCAAATAAAACACAACGTGCAAATTAAGCTCAATGCACTCAACGAACAGATTACAAAATGTAATTTCTCACCCTCAGTGTTGTTTTAGGCAAGTTGCACAGTTTCTGTAGCTCAGAAATCCAGTTATTTCTCTTTACAGACTGGACTCCTGTCTCAGTCTGGACTCAACCCTGCCTTTCCCTTCAGGTGTTTTTAGCAGTCTTCCTTCCTGGGCAGGCAATGGAGGAAAGTCCTGACTGCCTTCCTTCCCAGCCTTAAATAGAATGTACATAAGGCGGGAAGCCTTTGTTTCCAGTGGAAAAGTACCAGCAGTGTCCAAAGTGGCATTTTGTACCAGGTGACATTATCACGTGACTTTGCAGTCTCAGGGCAACCATAAGACAAGGTTTATTTGCAAGGCCCACAGGAAGGAACTCCTGGGAAGATGGGGGAGCCACATCTTCGAAGACTCGTTGTCTTTTCCTATTGGCCCATTAAGGCTGATTGCTTACTATCTGATGGGCATTTCCCAAGCATGTACCCAGACAGTTGTAATTGTTACGTAGACAATATTCCTAACTTCAGATACAGAAATGATACATGAATACAAATTGGTTGAAGACATTCAGTAAATCAGAACCTTTCCAATGATACCTCACATGACCCATCTTGCATAAAACATATCCCACTTATGCCATATTCATATCATAATATTTCTATGAAGAATATGGAGTGTAACATCACAGCCTCTTCTTCATGCCCTTATTATTCAAATATCTTTAGCTTTCTTGAAGAGGATGGACTGAAGAAGGGTCTTGAGCCATCATTAATTTCATCCCCTTCCCTTTACGAAAGGACCTAAATTTCTTCTTAGTACATCAGCCTTGTGATTTTATTGCAAATCTCACATTGTCTGATTTCTTACGTGAAATCCCAGCACCTGGAGTCATGTGATAATCTAAGAATCTCAGCTTTTATTTAAAATAGAGCAAGTGCCCCTTGTGGCTGTGGGAAAAAGCTTGACACTGTGACATCAGTGTGACTGAAAGGCTCAGAAAGCAGAAGGAAAAGAAAGAGAAACGAACATTTATTATTTGTTAAGCCTCATGGTTTTAAGCCAGACTCATAATATGTGGGACCTGACTCACAATTTTTGAAGATTTGGTGTTGCCAGTACTAGCCCATTTCTCTCCCTCCCTCCCCTTCTGATATATATATGCCCTTGTTATTCTCTGTAGCCCCTTTCACTAGCCGCACATAATTTTGCTTTAGTGTTGTCTTTGCTTATATTTTCCTGTGAGCCTTACCTGAGTTCCCCCACTACAGAAAGGATGTGGACAAATTGGAGAGAGTCCAGCGGAGGGCAATGAAAATGATCAGGGGGCTGGGGCACATGACTTATGAGGAGAGGATGAGGGAACTGGGCTAGTTTAGTCTGCAGAAGAGAAGAATGAGGGGGGATTTGATAGCCGCCTTCAACTACCTGAAGGGGGTTCCAAAGAGGATGGAGCTCGGCTGTTCTCAGTGGTGGCAGATGACAGAACAAGGAGCAATGGTCTCAAGTTGCTGTGGGGGAGGTCTAGGTTGGATATTAGGAAACACTATTTCACTAGGAGGGTGGTGAAGCACTGGAATGGGTTACCTAGGGAGGTGGTGGAATCTCCTATCTTAGAGGTTTTTAAGGTCAGGCTTGACAAAGCCCTGGCTGGGATGATTTAGTGGGTGTTGGTCCTGCTTTGAGCAGGGGATTGGACTAGATGACCTCCTGAGGTCTCTTCCAATCGTAATCTTCTATGAGTCTATGAAATGGGGAGGGAGCCATGTTGAGAAGGATAGAGAGTCCCTCCCTGCAGGTAACATGGGGTGTGGAGAGCATTGTGGCCTTGAGCTGGGTGTGTGTGGGGTCACTGGGCAGGGGAGATGTGGGATGGTCGTGTGTCCTCCCAGTACGGGGAGGTACCAGTTGTCTAGCCCAGTTCTGTTGAGCTGAGGATCCCTGCCCTGGAACCTGGAGTAGAGAGTGGGTTTGGGTTCCCCTCCTGGCCCCAGGAGCACTGAGGCAGTGAATGGGCAGACTGCCTAGGACTGTTGGCAGACTGAACCATGGAAGAGGGAACACTTACTGTCCTAGCTAGAAGGCGAAGTCACAAAGAGGACGCTGCAGTCCTGGAGTGAGAGGGGCTGCAGACTAGAGTAAGAGAACCAGCGTGTGCACTGCAGGCAGTTGGCCTCAAGAGCTACTCCCCAGAGTGACCAGGAGGAGGCACCAGTACAGCGGTGAGTCGTGCGCCCTGAGACAGAATATTTTTGTTTGATTACCAAAATTCTGTTCTCTTCAGTCCTTACTCAGGCAGCCTTTCCCCTGAATATATATATAATATATACGAAGTAAGTAAGTGTGTGTGTGCGCGCACGCATAAGCATATGGTCCCACAAGAGTATAACTGTGGGTCCAGGAAAATAATGTTAAAGTCTGGATATCTTCTTGTTTTTATTTTAAAAAAGTAATTATGCCAAGCCATCTGTGGCTAATGTAAAAAAAGATGTAAATAGATGATGCATAGTGTACAGTATGTCACATGAGCCCTCCATCTGCCATGGGGAATGTCAACATTCTTCAGCAACAACGCTGGAGCCTGAGGAGTGATCTATGGTATAGAGCAGCATGCCCAAGACTCTTGGTAATGCTGAGCACCATTACTGGAAAATGTAACCAGTCGTGCCTCCCTTTGGTGCCCCCTCTATCCCCCCACCCTGTGCTGTTAAGGAGCTGCCCCCAAATGAGTGGCCATGCAGAATCAGTGGTGTAGATTTCCACATGATGATGCTTCCTCTCTTTTCTGACCTGCTTTGAAGAGCAGGGAAATAGTTAACAGTGTTGACACTTGGCCCCCATTGAGATGCACAAAGGCAATTCATATCTCAGCTCTTGTTTCAGGCTCTCTTCAAAGTCAGGCAGACATGGCTGAAGTGGTTACACTCAAGTTGTGTTTTCAAGCTTTTCTTTGCAAACCTATCAGCTACACGTTTCCTTTTTTTAATTTGCTGAAAGCTGAGACTCTGGGGAACAATTGAGAGGCCTGTCTGCTTTCCCTCCTTCGTCCTCCACATACCCTGTTTAGAGACACTGGTATAGACTGAAGGACGCACCTGAGTGTGGTATTATAGACACCCAAGTGTCCCTCTGGACCCGTCGGAAGCCCATGTCCCACATCACAAAATATGATGTTCTGCTCCATTTAGGAAATGGCGGGTGGGGAGCCCCAACTCCACATGCCCCTGGAGGTATCCCTACCCCCACAAGCCCTGATTCATTAGGGTTGGGACAGAAAGGGGAGTGGGTCCCCAGAAGCCAGGGAGGATATCCCACCCTGGCTACCCGCTGCCAGCCTGCCTTCCATTGGAGGAAGGGAATGTCACTCCAGAGGTCACCTGTTGCTGCTGCTGCTGTGAGAGGCAGCTCGAAATGCAGCCCAGACTTGGGGCTCAGGAAGCAGGCTGGGGCATGGGCAGGTTACCACCAGGACCTGGAAATGCAGCAGAGGGTGGGATTCACCACTCCAAGCTCGCACCCCACCCAACCACCATCGCTCATTGCAAAGGGGGAGCTTTGAGGCTGGGGGCTGTAGGGGCTCTAGGTCAGGTCAGGTGAGTGGTGGGGACTCGCACAGTTGTACTGTTGCTGGGGATCCAGCCATGACTCTCCATAGGGGCCCCAGAATCATCCCTGACACTCTCTGAGGTTTTGTGTCTGTTCACGTGAAATCACTGGTGCTATACTGGAGTGTGTTGATTTCTGGGATTAAGTCTGGCCTCTCCACACGTTGTGGAAGGGAACCAAGGGGTTTGGGCCAGGTGGGAGGCAAGCAGGGCTCTCCACTGCCTGGGCATGAGAATTACAATTTGGGGACTACACCACTAGCTGTGGAGAAGGCCCCATGGATTGAACATAATGTTGGGATGGGTCATGACCGTGCTACTGTAACAAGCCAGGCTAGGGTGCCAATCGTAGGCTACTAATGCGCCCCTTGTGGGCGGTGACAGTTGCCCCATAAAGGCGTCAGGAGCCTGTGTTGTCGGCCTGGCCTGGCTCGGTGCCTGCCATTGCCTGGCCTGGCCTGGCATCTAAATATGGACTTTCACAGTAGAAGGATGAGGTGCTACATTGTGATGAGGTCTATGGCAATCAGCCGGGGGAAGGGGTGACTTACAATGGAGTAAATCCTCAAGCTGACTTTATAAAAGAGAGTGAGAATTGAAAGAAGCCAGCAGGCCACAAACTGCAGCAAATTCATGGGGGACCTCCAAACTGCTGCTGCTCCTCCTTCTCCAGCTGCCTTTTATCCTCTATCTTCCTCTCCTCACCTCCAAGCTACCTCTTTTGAGGGCAGCCAGGGTCCTTATCTTTGGAGAGGCTCACAACCAACTGCCAACTCTGCCCAGTTCAGTTAGGATGACTAAATATTGTTGAGGTGCACTGAAGGGGCCTTTTCCTTTGATGCGCTGCCTGGAGTAGTGTTCATGTCAGTGCTTGCAAAAGGAAGTTGGCGCTTGTCCTTGTAGTCTGGCCTTAGTGCTAAAGACAACCTGGCGGGTTGGAGAGGGAATAAAGCTGAGGTTTCTGTCCTGTGTTGCTCCTTCATTTTGTGTATAAAGAAGGACTGAGAAGGTTAAAGCAGAAAAGTGCATAAGTTCTGCTTTTTCTTTACATTTGAAATTCAGGATCTGTCAAAATCCTCTCTAGCCTTATTCACACCATAAAAAACCTACCCGTTGCTGGCAAAGGGAAAACACAGTTTTTCTGCAAGGGTAGACAAGGACAAACCGTGTTCAGTGCTGTTTAAGGAACCATAGTTAAAACCTGTTCCAGTTTTAAACCCAGTTTCTGAAACTGTGCCAAACATGATTCATCCTTGCCTACACTATTTGCAGCTAACATGTGTTCAGCTACACCCCAAGAGACTGGAAAAAACCTGAACAAGTGTGAGGAGAAGGGATATTGAGGAATGATGCTTAAATCTCTGATTTTTTGCTGATATTGATTTAACTCCAAGGTTAACTAACACATTGGATAAGTGAAGCTTTTGTTAAAGCCTTTCCATTAAGATTTCAGAGCTCAGTATGCATCTCTGGCCCCTTCTCCAGCAAAACAAAGTGAGACCTGATTTAATATTCCTAATACAGTATTTCTAAGAGCTTGTCTGTAGTCGAAAATTAATTTGGATGAAGTGGGTGTGAATTTAAAGCACAGTAGCTATTTCTGAGTAACCCATACATAGACAAGCCCTAAAGTAAAAGTTAAGCAGGAAAAAAAATGGTTAAAATCATTTCAGGCTTTCTTTACGAAACATAAATCAGAAAAAAGGGACACATGCCATTCCTTGAATACCTTTGAAAGTCATCTCACAGAATAGCTGAGAAGGAGCTGGACTGAATTTACCTGATATATATGGACTAGGGAGCTGGTTTGGTCCTCAGCTCCCAATTCAGCCTCTCATAACAAAGGTGAGTAGTTTAAAGGATCACAACTGGTGGACTAAGGCAGTGGTTCTCAACCAGGGGCATGCAGAGATCTTCCGGGGATACATCAACCCATCTAGAGATTTGCCTAGTTTTACAACAGGCTACATAATAAGCACTAGTGAAGTCAGTACAAACTAAAATTTCTTATAGTGACTTGTTTATACTTCTCTGTACACTGTATCAGTGTTTCTCAACCTGAGGGTTGTGATTTATTTTATAATGATATGGTAAAAATGAGAAAGTCAGACATTGTTCAGTTCCAGTGTGGCTGTCAGGGGCGGCTCCAGGCCCCAGCACGCCAAGCGCGTACTTGGGGCGGCATGCCGTGGGGGGCGCTCTGCCGGTCGCCGGGAGGGCGGCAGGCAGGGTGCCTTCAGCAGCATGCCTGCAGAGGGTCCGCTGGTCCCGCGGCTCCGGTGGACCTCCCGCAGGCGTGCCTGCGGAGGGTCCATTGGTCCCGCAACTCCACCGAAGCCGCGGGACCAGTGGACCCTCCGCAGGCACGCCTGCGGGAGGTCCACCGGAGCTGCGGGACCGGAGAGGAGCAGAGCGCCCCTCGCGGCATGACGCCGTGCTTGGGGCGGCGAAATGTCTAGAGCCGCCCCTGGTGGCTGTGACACTTGTATTTCTATTTCTGATTTTGTAAGTAAGTTGTTTTTAAGTGAGGTGAAACGTGGGAGTACACAAGAGAAATCAGACCCCCTCAAGGGGTACCATAGTCTGGAAAGGTTGAGAGCCACTGAACTAAGGGACTGGGGGAAGAGGGAGGGTTATGTCTTTGGGGGTGTGTGGAAAGAGGCCGTTTCAGTTCAAAGCAAGTGACCAGACTGTAGCTTACCACGGGGCTAGCGCTAGGGTTGTCCTGGAGTCTCCAGGAATTAAAGATTACTCTTTAATTAAAAATTGTCATGTAGTGAAACCTCCAGGAAATATGTCCAACCAAAACTGGCAGCCCTAGCTAGTGCAGGGGACTGGAGGGTGCAAGAAACTTCCCTCCTGATATCGGGTATAGTTTCTGTCCCTAAACTCTCCTGGGCACAGAGATTGCTCCCTCCTAGCACTCCTGGGGATAGAACCCATGCTAAGGGGGGAAGCAGAAGAGGGGCCATTTCCTCCTGCTCCAGCAGCCAGCAGAACAGAGAAGGAAGCCCATTGCAGCATCTTGTGAAATGCAGCCTGTGCACGCTCCCTGCTGCAGCGGCATGGGAGCTCCCCACTGCCTTGCACAGCACTGCACTGCACTCTGAGCCCTGCACCAGCTCCTCTAATGCATAGGAGCACACTGGGTGAAGATTTGTATGGATTTCTGTCCAGGTGTTGTGTCCAGGTGTCAATACAACATAATTCGGGCCTCTGTTTGGGGGGCTTATTTTAATTCGTGTGGGTTTATGTCTAGGAATTTTTGAGTTGTCCAAAAATCTGGGGGGCTGGGAGGCTTTCTCTCTGTATATACTGCAGTGAGTAATCTCTAATGTTCCGACATTAGGGGCAGTAAAGGATGGCAGTGTCTCTAAGTATTAAACCTCCAATCCTGCCACTGGTGGCACATGGGCAGACTGCTACTGATGTCAGCAGGCCTCGGCTTCGGCACAGCCCTCGCTTGGTCTGCACACCAGCATGTGCAGGATTGGCCTCTAAGCCCAGTGCTGGAGCTCGATAACCAGCGCGAGTGGTCCAAATTCCGCACTGTCCCACTGGCACAACGTTAGGTAATTTTTTGCATTTTAAAGGAGACACTCTGCATTTACACTGGTTTGACTGAGAGCAAAACCTGGCCCTTTAAGAGTATCCTGATGAGTGTAGTCTTGGTGTGGGGGTTAGTGGGGATCCTGGCATGGCAGACAGCTTTGCAATGTCTCATTTGTAAGCTACTTTATCAGGAAGGCCATGTTATGTGTGAAGCTGTTGAAAGGACCCAAGTACATTATTTGCAGTTAAATCTCTGTCTGAGGTGGTAATTATTCTATAACAATGTAGTGCCCAGTATAAAGACCATGCTGGAAGCACCCCTCATTCCAAACGGTGGGTTCAGATGGATGGGCCAAAATGTGGGCTCCATTCTCTAACATGGCTTCCTTCCTTTTGATTTTCACCTTAGCTATGAAATCGCTCGGTTTGTAGGGCTGGTTTTATAGGGTGGGGGGCAAGGGGAAGAGATAATTACAACATCCCTGGAACAGGTGTGATCCTTGCCTTACTGGTATGTGCTCTCAACCTTCTCTCTATGTTAAGAGGTTTCTGGGGGAGGGAATAGATACATATAATATCATAAGGAGCTAATGGGTTGTCCATTATTTGGTCATTGACATATAAGCCCCCAGGATGGAACTCTACTAAAGACAGCCAGAGTCTGAAGGGTCTGGTGGGGTAGCACTCTTCCTTGTTCCGGCCGCTAGCCTTTTCCAAGCTGCTGCTTGTGTGGAACAAAAGGGGAGGGAGGGCGTGACCAGGATTATCTTGCCAGGCCATCTGGCCTCAGCCTTAGGTTAGGGTTTTCCCAGCGGAAAAGTGCAGGGGCTGAGGGAGGAAAAGAGGCAGAGTTTAAGCAATGAGATTTGCATGAAGCCCTGGAGACAGACAGGCACAAGGTAGTTGCTTCTGCAGACAGGGCAGCAGTGCCTAAGCTGGGGTTTCTGTAAGAGGGAGATATATGCATGCTCTTCGTCACCACCCCTGTTCTAGGACACAGCATGTGTGCACCTTTCATAAATGGACAAATTACACTAAGAAAATATCGGAGTCCACATCCCGGATTTCTACTGCAAATGGGAACCTGACATATAGGGCACCAAATTCTGCTACCACTCAGCAAAGGAACAAGAATAGTAAATTGTCATCTCACTTTGTCTGTGCCCCCATAAAGTGACGCCATGTCTGACTTTTCCATCTAATAAAGAGGTTCTCGACTTGCGGGCTGCAACCTGCCTGCCCTTCCCATACCACTAAATGAGAAAGGTTCCCAGTTAGACAGGATGGGAAAATATAGAGACCTACTGGTCTAACACGGTCCCCTTAAGCACATGAATCCACTGACATGATTCATTTCAGCCAATAGGATTGCACTGTGCAAATAGCTGATTTTGGGGATGAGGAAAGAAGCGGGGAGCATGACTTGCATCTGATGTCACAATCTCATCACTCGGCAACGTGCCGTTTGTGTAGCAACAGGAAGGGAATAAGGAGAAACAAGGAAGCGTCCTTTGCTGCCACAATCTCACAATATTCCAAGTCTTCCAAAGTATGTTGATCACAGGCAGATGGCGTAAGGACACCTGCTGTGAGAGGGTCACCTGTATTCTTAGGGTGACTTACACACAAGTAGGATATCACCAAGCAGGCCTGCACCTGGGGCTCGGATTATCTAAGTGGGATGGTTCTGTCAGGTTCTGAAGGAACTCTGTCTAGCAAAGGACTCGTGCAGTACTAGGTTAATTCTCTCCACTGGGATGAGTAAACACGCTGCGCCTTGTCTCCGATGGACTCCTTCTCCACCCTCCTTTGGCTGCCTCTCGGTTATCTGCCAGAGTGCGTGGCAGACAAATATTTGTCCTATGGTCTCAGACGCTACCTCATGCCTGTTTGAACAGGCTCTTAATTTAGTACTTTGAATATTGTGCTTATCCCATTCTCACCCTGAGCTGGAAATAAAGCTACAGACCTCGCTGTCTATATCTTTGGATCATGTTCTTACCTCTAGCAGTCTTTGCAAAGGGGGGAATGAGGGGCGGGAAGGGGCAGGCGATGGCTGAGCCATTTGCCCTGGCTAGGTTCTCAGGTACTTCTGTCTAACAGAGTTTTGATATTTTTTTTCTAATAAGTGCAGCCTTGTCTGAAAAATTCCGACAACTAAACAGCAGGAAATACAGCACTAAGCTGCTTCTGCTGAAGATGGATACACAGGAACCTGCTTATAGTGAGTCTCTGTGTAGATACATCACTGAATGGAAACCTTAAATTGCTTCAGTCCAACTTCCCAGGGCTTCATGCTGCTGGTAGCCAATGAAAACTAATTTTTTCCCTTTTAGCTGGAGATGGGTCCCAGTTCTGTGTGTGTATTTTCAGAGAATGGCACTTGCCTGCCGAGAAGAGCAGAGTCACCAAAAAGCTACGCTCCAGCTACATTAACATTGCTTTCAGTGACAAGGCTTCACTAGGAACAGGGTGTGGTGCACAATCCCCCTCTTTGGGGGAAACCAGCACAGGAGCTGAAAAGAACTCTGGGCCGGCGGCAAACATTAGGCAAAAGCCCCCAGGCAGTTTGACATCAGCCTCCATCAACAAGGGCTGTGTCTGTGAAGGCGGGCCCTGCATCTCGCAGGGTTGCTGGCAAGGCATGTGGGTGGAGTGCAGCAAGTGGGGGATGATAAGCTACGTGGTTTAACAAAGCAGAGCCAGCATGTGTTTAAGTGAAGTGTGTTACTACAACACGTCAGTCGTCTCTCTTTCTAGCCCCTCTCCTTTGGGGCAGTGCAGCGACGAAGGGCTTGGCTACACTTGCAGATGTAGAGCTCTGGGAGTGAAACCAGCCTTTGGAGACCGCAGCAGGGAAAGCGCTGCCGTGTGTTCACACTGTCAGCTGCAAGCGCACTGGCATGGCCACATTAGCAGCTCTTGCAATGGCCACAGAGAACAGTGCATTGTGGTAGCTATCCCAGCATGCAAGTGGCTGCAACGTGCTTTTCAAATGCGGGTGGGTGGAGTGTGACAGGGTTTGTGTTGTGTCTATGGGGGGAGAAACAGTGTGTTTTGGGAGGCAGAGAGTGTGTCAGCATGCTGTCTTGTAAGTTCAGACAGCAGCAGACCCCCCACCCCCGCCTCTCTCTCACATACACTCACAGCAGCAGCATTCCACACTAATGGTTTGCTTTGTCCTGGAGCAGATAAGCAGCCAGCTGTCAGAAACAGAGCTTTGAAAGGGGATATCCGCATGCCTACAGCTGAGTTCAAAACAATGACAAGAGTGGCCACTTGACTTCAGGGGATTTTGGGACATTTCCAGATGCCAATCACAGTGCAGTAACGCAACATGTCATCCACACTGACACCCAGGCGTTTCAGCCAGGGTGCAGCAAGCTTTATGCTTCTCGTGGAGGTGGAGAACCAGGAGGGCTCCAGCAGCAGAGTCCAGGTGCTCTATGTGCCTTGCCAGAGTGGACACCTCAGGAGTTAGGGTGCCCGGGATGATTCAATGTGCGCTAACTTGCAAGTGTAGCCAAGCCCTAAGAAAATCAGAAGGGGTTTCAGCCGTAGAGGGGTATTTATGACAGTGCATTTTAAAAGTAGAGGATAAAGAGATGTGCAGGGTTTCCGCCAAAGAAAGCTGCATATTTACCCCTTCAGTGCTGCTTAGGGCAGACCCCCACTGGGCTGCATCCTGTAATGAAAACACAAAGATCAGCAATACATGTCCGGGCAAATTCCTCCATTGCTCTTATTAGTGAGCTACCAGCCAATTCCAAGATTCTTGCAGTGCCCAAACCTCATACATGTGTCATCAACCAGAAGAGACCTAGTTCAAATCCACCCCAGCTATTTCCTCCTTGTGGTCACACCAGTAGGGTACACATGGGGAGGTTTCACGCACACCTTGTGCTCTTCTGCCACCCCAGAACCTTTGGGTTTGACAGTGGGAGCAGGTCCCACCACTTACCTTCTCGTTTCTGGAAATGAAAGCGAGTCCCATTTGCCTTGTTTACACACTGAATCCTTTAAGCGTTCGGGAGAAGCTTGGCGTGAGTCACTTGGAGAAGGGACACAAACAAGACATAAGAACTGTTTAAGAAGCAGGTTTATTGTCCAGCAGCATCTGCAGAGTTCGATCCCTCTCCTGCAGAGCTACTTGCTGGAGCTGACCTTGCCCTGTTCCCAGTGGGCACTCTGTCAGACTGGCAAACCTGAGTTCACCTCTGCAGTACAGTAATAATCTTGGATGTGTTTGGCAAGGCAAAGATTTCAAAGTAATGGCTGCCACCTACTAGGGACAACCCGCACCAAAACCTGAGGGCTTGAGAGGATTCCAGGTCTCATTCTTAGAGTCTTCATCTTGTTCCCTGGACTAATGCAATGAAGATAAATGAAGACCTCTCCTTTTGTCTTTTTTAAAAAATAGTTTATTCAAGGACCACAAACACCAAAATGCCTTAATATGGTTATTGTCTGGCACTGCCACAGGGCACAGTGAAGGTAGCTAAAGTGCCCGAACTGTGAATTTCCATATCTTAATCCATCTGGATTTCTTAAATTTAACCTTCACTCTGAAACGTCTGGATTTGTAATGCATGTTTTGGGGACAATTACAACTCTCTCTCTCTCATAGTATGTGGTTTTCCCCTTAAACGACTGATATATACACTCCAATTTAGATCCAGCTGAATGTAGCTTTCTGGCTGGGAACATCCTTAGTTTTTTGTACTTAATAAAAGTTTCATACACAAATGCTAAGCAAGAGTTGCCGTGTGATCTCTCTGAACAGCCGTAGCATTGGCCTTAGATGATTTCAAACCCAAGTTTTAGCAGCCACATTCATCAGTAGGCTCTGGCTGCCTTATACCATGCTTGGGCAGTGGCGGGGGCCAGGATGCATCGAACAGCTCGACTAGGTTTACACCTGCTTTGCATGGCCGGGGGAGTGCTAGCTAGCAGAGCCTTACTGCTGAACCCGACCAATCTGTACCTGACTTACTGGCTCAGGTATCTAGGGTTCCTGGTAACTTTTAAATTATAATTTAAGAAAAGGGGGATGTGTTATGAGGCTGGAAAGTCCCCCCCTCTTCTGCCCCCCATGATTTGGGAGCCTGGACTCAGAAAAGGGGAGAGCAGAGGGATGTGGACAATAGGAGCTGGAGGGTAAAGAAGGGGACCCCCATACCTGGTAAGGAAGACACACCAGTTGGGGAGGGAGGAAGGGAGCCATGTTAGGGTCAGGAGAATGGTGAGTTGCAGATCGCAGCAGGAGGGAGTGAATGAAAGAAAGAAAAAACAGAATAAAAGGATGGGGGAGAGAAGGGTAGGGAGACAGCAAGTTAATATTTAAAATTGTGTTACAGTGAAATACACATTGTTGGGTTTGTATCTATCGTGTGGCTTAAGTGTAGGGCGAGGTGCTACTAGAGGCCTGGGCGGGCGGGGGGAGGGAGGCAGAGCTGGTGTGTGGAACTAGCTCCTTCCCCCGTCCTCAGCTTTTGGGGTACAATTACATGACTGCTCCCAGCCATCCTCACCCAGCCCAATGGAGTTGCAACAGCCAGTGCTTTGCAGTGTTTCATTCTACTGTCAGTTGTATTTGTAACCCTGCTATTTGCTTAAGTTTGAGTAAGATACAGTTATGCAGGATGTAAAGTCTTCTACAAATTAGCATTGAGTGCACTTTGGATACCTAAGTGACAAGTGCTACAGAAACTAACCGAAAGCAGCTTGTTTCTAAAGATCAAACTCAGCAAGGTATGGCTGTCCAGTGCCATGCTTAACGTTAAGAGATTTTTCACTCTTTGCAGCCCTCGTAATCATGTTGTTCTGTGGCGATTAGAACTGCCAGAGCAGATCGAACCAAAGGTCCAATATGTGGTCTCTGCCAGCAGCCAGCTGTGGGGTAATTTACTCTCAAACATGGTTCCATCTTGCTCTCTGATCATTAAAATGGCTGAGACCCGAAGCTTTTATATCCCTTCCAGAATTGTTATAACTGGATAGTCCCATTTTCTGTAAATGTTCAGTCCCTCTGAGTTTTGACAAGGGGCGGGGGCGCATGCTCAGCAGGGTAGGTCTCAAGCATTGAAATGTGAGCCTTGCAAACTGAAGGCTGGTACTAATCAGGACTGGCCAGATTTGATATGGGGGTAATCCCCACACTTTGTGCTGACACTTCCCTGAAATTAGAGTGGCAATCCATTAACAGAAAAAAGTCTGGTCTTTGCCATGGTCCCTCTAGGACTGAAATTTAAGATTTGCTAACTTTGGGGAGGGGGGGAAGGAATTTCAGCAGTTTGTCTCAGGTGGCTCTGATCTCTTGATGAGACTTATATCGTGTACTTCCCCACTTGATGTGTGTGGCATGGAGAACACCAGTACAGCTTCAGCATTGTGTTCTGGACACCACCTTGTGGTACAGAGAAGCTTTTTTTTAAAACAAACAAACAAACAAACAAACAACATTGACATGGCTTGCAGTTTAGTTTCAAGGTATCTTTTCTCTCCCACATAGATACCCTTGGGAAGGTAACTAACCCAAGCCAGAACACAGGTACATGCTCCTCAGAACAGGCTTTATACACATCCTCAAATTGGGAACTAATCTGTTCAATTTATCTCCTGCTAACTGACCTATTGCCAGACCCAGAGCACCATTCCACAATGGCCATCTCCTCCCCAGCTAACCTGTGAGAAGGCTCTCACCCAACACTCCCTGAGCAGAAGACAGATCTGTTTACATAGTGGGAATAGTATTGAGCTGCTGGGAGGGGGGGGGTCGGGGGGCTAGAGAATTCCTTTCATCATCCTCTCTTCCCTACCTGCAGTGAAAGCAACAGCTCTATGAAACGTACCTAAGCAAGCTAAGCACTAGCCTCATGTTGCAAGTTAGTGAAATGCTACTCTCGGACAAGAGCTGTCGACCCTGTTTTACAAATGGGTTCTAGCACCCAGTACTATTTCTCAAAGTAGTGGCCCAGAACTTGGGAATCAACCAGGAGCGCAGGTAAGGGAGAAGGCTCAGCTTGGTAATATGTGATTGACTCATGCTGAGGGAAAGAGAGGCATTTTTAAAGAGGCTGCAGCTGGGGAAATGTCTGTTCTTTAGGAAACAATCTCCAGTTCAGGGCGGGAATGAGAGGTGGATCACCCACCATGATGTGAACTGGTAGGGATTAGGCCAAGAAGAACATGCGGGCTGTCACCTTCCAGGAAGACACCTGATGCAGAACTTGTGTGACCACTGACATGAATGAGCCTTGGGGGTTGGAAGAAATTCTGAAGGAGCGCAACAAGACCCATTTGACATCTGTTGGGACAGGTAGTCAACCCTCAAAAGTAAACATAAGGAAGTTGGCAGAAAGAATCTGACAGACCTAAAGAGACATATGTAGATGATAAACCTTAATTTGCCCAGAAGATAATTACCCTTCTCAGCTAAATGCCTTCTAATGGTAACTGTATAGTACACCTATGTAAGCAGAGTCAGGATGAGCTCTACCCTGACATCTGGTGGTGAATTATGGCGAGTGTGGAAAAGAACATAGGGGGCTGATCTTGTTTGCATAGGCACACCCGCTCCACCTAGCATGAGCCCACGGCAGCCAAGAATGGTCACTTATTGGGGTAGGAGGAATAAAGTGTTGTTACCCTGATTATGTGAATGAAGGACTATGAGACTGTTTTATGACAGAGGGTCTCACCATCAACTAGATAGCACTCGCTAGACAAGGGACATGGGTTCCAAAACCCAGTGAATTGAGAGAATTTGGGGACAGGTATGTGTGCCTGATGAGATGAGCCTCTTTTGAGAGCTTGGAACACCAATTGTATCTCCTTTCTCTCTCTCTTTCCCCACTGTTGAATAGCAGAGCAAATTTTGATTTCATTAGGAGTCTAGCTAGATGCTGCTGAGCTGAATTCACTTTAGTCCAATGGTGCACCAGCACTAGGGCTCCTCTGCTATAACCTGAAACCACTAAAAGAGCTAAAATTACTGAGCTGAGATCACTGAGTGCTGTGTTAACTAGTGGGGGAGCCTGAAGATATATTGCTAAGTGGCGAGCACAGCAGTTTGCAGGACAGTTGGAGCAGCTGGCAGAGCAGAGCGGCTTGTGGGATGGTTGGAGCGGCCCACGGAACAGTGAGTGGAGCAGAGCGGAGCAGTATGTAGGGACGGCTGGAGGAGCGGAGCGGCTGGTGGAGCAGAGCTGTTCGTGGTGAAGGCTGCAGCAGAACTCCACGGAGAGACGGGGCAGTCGGCCTCGGCCCATGTAAGGTGCCCCCCCCTCAATTCCACCCAGGCTGGGGAGTAAGACTCTGCAGATAAACTTTTGAACTCTGGGGCGGCACTGACCAGGGACAGAGACTTTTGGGTTGTTAGACTTTGGGGTGATTTGGACTTAAGATCCTGAGGGGAAAAGGACATTGCCAAACTTACTTGGAGGTGGGTCTTTTGCTCATGGTTTGTGTTATGAATCCTGTTTGTGGTGTTTCCCCAACATAATGCCGCATTGTTTCCCTCCTTTATTAAAAGGATTTTGCTACACTCAGACTCTGTGCTTGCGAGAGGGGAAGTATTGCCTCCTAAAGGCGCCCGGGGGTGGTGGTATGTAATTGTCCCAGGTCAATGGGTGGGGGCTCGAGCCGGTTTTGCATTGTGTTATTGAAACGGAACCCCTGGATACTGAATGCAGCCCTTGTTGCTGCCAACTCAGAGGGGCAGAAGGGTTACACCTATGTGTATGCTCACCCATTATAGGTGGAACTGGTAGCAACACTTATAGGTAAGGTTGCCCAACATTTTGAATTAGACACTGCTTTCAGTTGCTTATAACTTTGCAAAAGTTTAACCATTTAAGCAAAAATTTCCCATGGCAGGTGCCTCCTTCAGGCTGAATTTCTGGATAAAGTTGTAGCTAAAATGGTTGAGCTGCTTTTAGAAACAAGATTAGGGAAATATTTTGCTCATTAATTCTTATAACTGCTTAGTTGAGTAGCTCTTGGACCCCCGTGCTTTAGAGCAGGAACTTCTGGTGTTAGGGATGTGCTTTTTGGCATCCATGTGAAAACTTGCCCAAATTTGACTAAGTTATAAGCTTCCAAAAAAGCCCCTCAATCCACCCATGCTGAGCATGCGCCATCACTGGACTGAGAAGGGCTTTCAATGCAATTATTGCTCCTGGCCACCTAGGGGGTGTTATGGTGCTGGGCACCAAACCTTAGAGCAAGGAGGCTGTCTGCTGGTGTCCAGGCAGTGAGGAAGCCGCAGCCACACTGGAATGCAAAGCAGGGAAGGGTGCGTGTTTGGGAGAAGGAAGGGAAAGAGGGGGACTGCAGCTACCAGAGGGTGAGGGACAGCAGAAGGGGAAGGGAACAGGAGCTGATGGCGGGGGGGGGAGACAAACAGGCTAGGGGCAGGGGACTAACCACTCCCTCCAGAGCCTGGAATTGAAGCTGGGAGTACTGTGTCTACATTCCTCTGCTGTCAACTAATATACTTTGCCAGTGGGTTTTAAAGCTCTCCCCCACGCCCCCGCAGGTTCAAAGAGAAGATAACTGTGTAATTGATAGCAATCTTAAATGGTAAACGTGCGTGCTGACAAAGCCCTGGCTGCAGGGCTGCCCAGAGGATTCAGGGGGCCTGGGGCAAAGCGGGGGAGCTGCAGCGCTTGTACTCACCCGGCAGCGGTCTGGGTCTTTGGCGGCATTTGGGCTGTGGGAGGCCCTTCAGTCGCTCTTGCATCTTTGGCAGCACTGAAGGGCCCCCAGCCACCAAAAAGCTGCTAAAGACCCGGACCGCCGTGGGGCCCTGGGCAAATTGCCCCACTTGCCCTCCCCCCACCCCCGGGCAGCCCTGCCTGGCTGGGAGGATTTAGTTGGGGATTGGTCCTGCTTTGAGCAGGGGGTTAGACTAGATGACCTCTTGAGGTCCCTTCCAACCCTGATACTCTATGATTCTCTCTAAAGATCTGAACCCTGCTCATCACCCACCTTAGAGGATCAACTTGGTTCTCTATGATGGAATGTTTGTTCCTTCATTTTGTTTTACACCCTCTCTCAAATGAACTGAAGGTTGCAAAATCAAGCACTCAATTTAGGAAATCCCACAATAAAGCTTGCCCATTGGCAATGCAGAGGGTCCTGTAGGGGGGAAAATGTTTGATCATGTAATTAAAGACTATCATAATACAGATGCACAAGAGGGCTGAATTAAGGCTACACTAAACCTTAATTGTGGCATTTTCTACCTTTAGAGTGCTCGACTTTGCAACTTTGAATAGTTCTTAAAGTTCATATACACACGTGAGAAATCAGTGTGTGGAGAGTATTTACACTTTCTCTGACAGACCTACTGAAGATCCCCGTTCAATTACATGCATGTGTGAATGTTTGTTGGGAATCCTCCAGGGACCTGGGAGTCTAAAGCCCCAATACTTGAGGCATCTATATTTGCCTTAAAGGTATGTTATTAGCATTCTTAACGGCTTTGACGTTTTATTATTCTCCTACCATCTTAATTCCAGGGGGAGCCTGGCAGTAGGGTTACGAAAGAAGTTATCCAAGTGGGACTTATGTCTGTCTTCATTGAACATCTTTCTTCTAGAGAGCAAGCACTAAGTTCTCTCCAAGTGCTTACAACTAGTAAGCAAACAACTGAAGTAATGGCTGAGTGACGCCGGTCAGTTGTGCCATACTATATAGCTGGTCACTACTGGGCAGAGCTGGCTGGGAATTTTTCAAAACTGTTTTACCAGAAAATGCAGATTAGCTGAAACAAAACAAATTTTTCATAGGAAGTTTTCTGGTCCAAGGTGGAATTTCTGTTCAAAACCAGAGAGAGAAAAATCCCCCTGAATTAGTCAAGCCTGGTGGGTAGAGCCCTTTCTGGGAATGGGAAAGTTCAGCTTCAAGGCCCTCTTTCAAATAAGGCAGAGCAGGGACTTGAACAAAGATTCTCCACATCCCAGGCGAGAGCGCTAACCCCGGGGTTATTAGCAAGCCCAGGGTGAGTTGGTTTGTATCTTTCACCTCAATACACAATGGGAATTTCTCTCGGATTTTCGGAGGGTGGGAAAACGGTTGTGCCCAGCTCTCCTATTTGGCAAATGTACTATGCAGTAGGACACTTCTAAACTATTACATATGACCCAGTATTAAAATTTAATTAATGGTCAGAGTGACTATGGAGGAAAAAAAAGTGCTTTATTCAACAGATTTGCTCCATGGTCATCTCCAGGTCAGACTAGCCTGTGTAAAAACTTGTTTTGTCTAGTTAGCTCGGAGACAATATGAACCTTAATAGTGAGCTAGATTCCAGTCAGCTATTGGCAGTCCTAGTCTGAGACTGATTCACAAAACTTGTTCAGATTCCAAGCTAGTGGTAAGAGACAGAACAATCAAGTTAAATAAGGGCTGGAGCTTTTTCAGAAGACTTATATTTTGGGTTGTGAACTGAGTGGTCCGTGGGAAGTTATTCAGAGAGATGGAATTCCACAACGTTTTTACAAGTGACTTTTCCCAATCATCACTAACTCGGACTGCTAAGAGACGAAGAACAAAGGAAGTGGCTAGCACTGGAAGATGGAACAACTAGCAAGTACCAAGCAGGAGTACAACCTATTTAATACAAGAGCTCAAGCTAGGCTTTTGTGTTAGGAATACAGACTATCTAGGCAATGCCAAATGTGTTTAGCTAAACAATTGAACTTGTTTAAGTTTCTGAATTTTCAAAACATAACACAAAGATGAATATAAAGAAATTTTATTTTTTTCAGATATTTATATCAAAGCAATAATACTCATGGCCAAGTCCAGTAGAGACCGTATCTTCCTTATAAACTCTTCTTTTAGTTTAAAATGCATGTACAAAATTGCACATTGTAGATTACAAAAATCAAACACTAATCTCTTTGCATGTAAACAATTCCAGCACAGGGATGAATGTTATACATTCCAAAATGTCTAACTCTCCATGGAAAAAAACCCAAACAAACTGCAATCCCCATAGAGGTGCTAGTATTGCAAATTGATCAGTGTATTTCTAAATTATATACGACACACAGGAGCACAAAACAGAGCACAAGGCAAGTCGCCTTTCTCTCTTAAGCATGTAAAACAAAGACTTAGAATCCAATCTTGCTCCTGTTTGAGTCCCTAACAAGACCCCCAGTGCCATCAGTGGCTGCAGGAGTGAGACCACTATGCCAAGATAGCAGATTGCAGTACATTTTAACCTCCAGTTTTTGTTGTTTTTTTAAATTGGCTACCATTAATTGGTAGGAACCAGGAGTATACTTGTAAAGATGGATTTTCCACTCAAGTCAATTTAAAAAGATACAGTATCTCCTACACACCACTAAATTAAGATAAACTGTTTTACATTTAATCAAGTGCAAGTTATCAACCAATATTTTCCACTTTGGACTAATTATTTTGATTCTAATATTACAGTCTGTAATAGCAATGTAAAAAAAAAAATCCAATAGACATAATCCACAGCTGCATTTTTATTAAGCCCTGTAGTCTCCAGTTTAAGTATAGAACGTTACCATGTCTGAAAGCCAATCTGTCGAAAATTATCTTGGAAAGGCTGTTCTGACAAAAATAGAGAATTTGGAGTCAGGAAGCAACAGAATTAATCAGTTAGCTCTGTCTGAGTATGATACACTAGCCAGAACAGAAATTTACACACACACAGAGAGAATTCCAAAACTCCACTAGAAACAGAAACCCTGAAGTAATACTGAATCCAAGCAAATTCGTTTTTACAATGTGAGCAGGCTCTGTTTGTAGGAATAAATCCCAAATTTCTCATTCAACCAACTCCAAAAAGTACCTGCTCAAATTTCGAAATCCCTCCTGCCGGGGAGGTTCAGGAAGGGTTGCCTCTTCTCAACCTATTAAGTTAATGAGGCAAGTAGGGAGGGACAAAAAACACAATTTAGAATAATTGGGATAAAATCTATCACTATTGTTGCAGCAGCAAAGTGGAATCTGGGATGAGTTGCTTAGGTTTACTAGCTACTCTTCTTTACGTTAGGTCTTGAATGCCTGGTCATTCTAGTTACATGTCTGAAACCCCTGGAGGAACATAACTTGGGATTCTAGTTTCTAAATGACTGATTTTTGTACATAGTTCTGCTTTTGAGCAACATTGTGGTGGTGGGGCTGCTAGTGGCTATGGGGGGAGGGAAGAGAGAATGACAGCAGTTACCTCTCTCTTTTGAGAGAGCCCTTTGATCCCCTTTGCTTGCAGGTAAAGTGATACTGCTCCTTGGAATGGAGAATTGGACCCACAGAACTCAAGTGGAGGCTAACAGAGCTCCAAGCTGAAACGTTTGAGGCTAAGAATAGATTTTTTCCCCATACTATAAAGAAATGTAATAAACTTAATGAGAACTAAGAATGATGACAACTATAGGTGAGAATTTCAGGCCTCTATCCAGCCTCCCATCACTTCTGTAGCAGCTGGGCCATTCTACTAGGCATAGGCAGCCACCCCCCCCACCCCAAAGTACCGCCTCTCCCCCTGAAGAAACTGGCATTATACATCAATGTGGTTGGTCTGTGCCTGCCCAAACCTGTTCCCTTCTGTACAGAGTCACAGACTGCACCCAGCTCAGCAGCAGCAGTAATGACTCTTGGGATGACAGAAGGACACCACATTCCAACACAGGAAGCTTTGTCAGCCCAGGAAGATATTTCAGAGAGTGCACGACAACCAACCTTGGATGGACACCTCCAAAACCAGAGCTTGTCCAGGAGAAGCAGCCAGTTCCTTCCTCCCCCTGCTCCCCATCACAGCCCAAAATACCTGCAGAGGTGGGAGAGATCCCACTCCAACAAACGTGGTCACTCCCCTGCTGAACCTGTATGGAGAGTTACTGCAAGCTCACAGTTGTCGTAATTCAGAAAGCTGGAGCCGTGGAAATGCTCAGACCCAACACAGAGAGTTCCCATGCAGCTATAACTGAGCAAAATGCTCAGTCACACAAGCTCTGCATCCCCACACAGCCCTACACACACCTGCCAGGTACGGAATTATTTCTCCCCTCCCTTTTTGGCCTCAAAGCTGGTGGGCCTGATTCTCAATTGAGTCAACTGTGCATTCAGAATACAGGGTGTGATGGGAGGCCCAGAATTTCAGCTGAATAGTGCCCTTACATTTCATCTCTCATGTCACACTCTGCAAACTACCTCACTTTTAAACAGCACATGAAAGCCAGTAACTTCACTAACCCTATACTGGCATCTTTAAAAAAAACAAAACAAAAAACCCCACAAACTACTAAGTTATTTCCCCCCCCCGACCAAAGTAGTTAAAAAATGTGAGAGTGGTAAAGCTATTCCAGTGTAAATATAGTACTTAGTACTTTGAAACTGGTTGTTCATATGCCAGAACTACCCTAAACACGTCTTCATAATACACAGTATTTGCAACTAAGTAGCACTGTTCCCCAGAGCTGATTTTTCAATGGGCGGGATTAATAAGCCAAATACTTGTAATCTTTTAAATACAAGGCAACACCCAAGGGACCAGCAAAAACTTGTTTCCTTCTACAGCCAACCTTAATAATTGGAGATATACCAATCTCCTAGAACTGGAAGGGACCTTGAAAGGTCATTGAGTCCAGCCCCCTGCCTTCACTAGCAGGACCAATTTTTGCCCCAGATTCCTAAGTGGCCTCCTCAAGGATTGAACTCACAACCCTGGGTTTAGTAGGCCAATGCTCAAACCACTGAGCTATCCCTCCCCCTTCAACTAGAGCAGGCGTTCTCAACCTTTTTCTTTCTGAGCCCCCCCCCCCCAACATGCTGTAAGAACTCCATGGCCTACCTGTGCCACAACTGGTTTTCTGCATATAAAAGCCAGGGCTGGCATTAGGGGGTAGCAATCAGGGCAACTGCCTGAGGCCCCATGCCACAGGGCCCCCCACGAGCTACACTGCTCAGGCTTCAGCTTCAGCCCTGGGTGGCGGGGCTCAGGGACCTGGGCTTCGGCTTTCTGCCCTAGGCCTCAGAGAGTCTAACGCTGGCCCTGCTTGGAGACCCCCCTGAAAGCTGCTTGAGGCCCCCTAGGGGGCCCCGGACCTCTGGTTAAGAACCACTAAATTAGAGATTTGCCTTTTTTTTTTTTTAAAGTCAGGAAAGTAGCTGCCTTTTGGAGTTTGTCCTTACTGCAGATTTCTACAGATCAAAGCTCTGCATCATCTGAGTCACATTCAAAACTCAGGGACCTTACTTGAGCACATTTGTGTGATGGTTACCATGGCTACAGATAAAAAGATTGTGAAGTTTCCAGTCACAAGACTGGGAGGGGCAGAATTTCCAGAGAACAAGTTTGGGAAACATTTAAATGAGTAGCACAATCTAGTCTTGACTAAATATTTGTAGAAAGTTTGTATTCAGTATAGAAAACTTTTACTAAATTTGATTGTCAAATGTATCTGTGGAAAGACTACAAAACTAGTCAAAAAGATGTCAAGGCTATTGCTTTACAGACTTCCTTCCCCAAAGTGATTTAAAAAATGGTTGCCTTGTATTTTCCCAACCTGTGAGGACAAGTGGCACCATATTGCATATGGGCTTCTGTGGCCATCTCAGACACTGGGCCAGGTCAAGGTTTGGGAGCCCAGAAAGTATCCTGGGTGCTGCAGAAGTAGTAATAATGATTCAGGAACTAGCACAAAATGATCCGAGTTAGTAACAATCTAATGCCCCAGGAGTGTTTGAGGGCGCCGTACAGCTGCAATCTTGCAGAGTGTATGTAAGACAGAAGTCCTGTCTGCTTGTGGTCATGAGATTTCATGACATTGGCTCTAGAACGGTGGGTAGGTAATGACTCTGGTAGTGTTAAACAACCCTCCACCATTTCAGAGAGTGTTCCTCTTGTGATGGATATTAAATAGGAAAAGTGGCTCAGTGAGAATCCAGAACCTCTGTTTCAGTTCTTTTTGCCCAGAGTGCCCTAGTGATCAGCATGATTCTGAGCTATTACTTGTGTGAATTAAGTAGGCTATCCCAACTACGGGCCAGTAAGTATTTACTACATACCACACCATCATATGTTCTATATATTTTCTGCTACCGAAAAAGGGAGTGTTTTTTTAAACCAGGACTTTCATATCCTTTTACCTGGGAAGCCAGGCTCCTCAGACTAACTCTACAGGGCTTAGTAACAGCCATGAAATCTATTTCTACCTAAAAGCCCCAAGCTTAAGGTTCAATATCTCTGGCTTTCACAGGTCAGACAGGAGTGCTGTGTTCCCCATTAGGGAATCTCTTCTTACCATAGGTAAACTTCTATTTCTAGCTCTACAGCGTTGCAAAATAAGTTGACTTTACAGTCATACCATTTGGATGTATACAAAAATTATCCCTGTTTCCAGACTGGATATTGCCTATGCTGGGTCTCAAGGCTAAAGGAAAGACGGGGCAGGAATTCCACATAGTTCTGCAAAGTCTCAACTGTTGGTTGCTGAATATCTGAAAAATTGGCCCACTCCATTTTGGTGCTGACATGAGCTCTATTGAAAAAAATCTGGCATTTAGCATCTTCCAGCTTTCTTCATTTGAGAGCCAGTGCCTACCTCATAGTTGTATTGAGAAACATATTATATATAAATAAAATCTTCATTAACTTAAATACACTCAAATTAGGGACGGATGAGCAAGATAATCAAGAACTCTAAAGAGACAAAATCTTAAAATACTACAGTTATTGTTTGCTCAGCTTTAGAGATCTGACAAACAGCCATTCAGCCAGCTATCAGACAGTGCAAACAGTTAACAATCCACTTTGCACAGGTAGGCTGTCTGTGTAAATTTCTCAGTCTTTTACAGACTGTTTTTTATCAGAGCCACACAGTGAACCATGCCAAAGCATATCTATAGCAACCATTATGATTTCTCCAGAAGTGTATGTACTAATTAGGTTATTTTATTAGCTACTTTACAGGTGTAACATGCAGTATTAGTACCTGACAGAAATAGTTGTTCAACTGAATTCACAACTACACATGCTGTGAATATGGATTTTTTTCATTGTATTTAAAAAAGCAAACACCGGGAGGCAATAATTTCAATGCTAATTCAGAGCAGCTACTATTTACGGTGACCTTCCATTCAGTCTGCAGCCATGACCTGTAATGCTTAAAATGTATCAATGATAAATGGCATTATAAAATAACCATGTTCTCTGCATCATCAGTTCTGAACTGCCTCTTGGTAGAAATGCTGTTTGGCAGAACTTCTAAAAGTGACCTTGCAATCACAACAAGATTTAGCATAATTATGCAGGCTTCCACCCTACTATCTGATTGCTGGAATATGGAATGTACAGTTCTGTTACATACTTTGCTGTCACGTTCCTTACAGTTGAAGAAACTGCAGTTCCTTTAATTTTGTATTCCTGGATGGGTAGATTAGATAAAGGGAAGTATTTAGTTCTTGCTTTGAATTTATAGATATTTACATGCTTTAATTAAATTTGTTCAGCAAAGCTTTGATTTATTGGCTACTCTGGCATCGATAGATGATATCTGAGCTGAAGGGATAATACTTAAACGCACACGTCTGGCACAAGAAACGACCTGACTTTAGAATTAGTTACGGCTGGAACCACAGAGACAAAATCCAGTATTTCTGCATTCGTAGTATTTATGCTTTTGTCAACAACTTGGTGCAGTGGTTCTCAACCTTTCCTGACTACTGTACCCCTTTCAAGAGTCTGATTTGTCTTGTGTCCCCCACCCCACCAAAAAAAATTCACCTCACTTAAAAACTACTTGGTACAAAATCAGACCTAAAACTACAAAAGTGTCACAGCTACTGACAAATTGCAGAGACTTTCTCATTTTTATCATATAATAAAATTAATTGGAATATACATACTGTATTTACATTGTAGTGTGATACTTGAGCCTGTTTTTCACTTGCAAGCCTTATCTGAAGTCCAAGCCTCGCTGCCTGGGGGCTAAGCATGTATCTTAACTTCACAGGACCCCCTGGGACGTGGGCAATTGCCCTGCTTGCTACTCCCAATGCAGGCCCTGCACTTGCGACCATTCTAAACCTGTCTCACAACCCCCAGGTTGAGAGACTGATCTAGAGGAGTTTATGTGCGCCCTGGAAGACCTCTGTGTACACCAGTTGAGAATCACTGACTTAAGCATAGGTCCATTTTCAAAGGACATAGATAATAACAGAACACAGATGCCAGCTTGGCTTTCTTAAGTGATTCAGGTGTACCAATTCTCATTAGCAATATCCCACTGTAAAGCCATTGGGGATGTGAATTTTGATTCCTTGACATGCATGCCCTGTTTGTATGAGTTGTTTCAACATACAAGTGGAGTTCCATCTTAGGCCTCTTTTCTGTATGCAATGAACTTCAGAAGCAGTTAAGAAAGAGCATCTAGCCAGCAGCCATAACATCCAACAGGGGCCAGTGGCTAAACAAAGTCAATCCAAAGTTGTTTTGGAAGACAGTCCAAACTGTAAAATGTCAGTTAAAGCTATTTGGATGTTTGTCCCATTAGTACACACTACACAGGACCTTTTCACGCTCTCTTTTCCTCCTGTTTTCTGAAACCTGTATTACCAGCACTTGCCATCGAAGATCCCACAGTGCAAAAGTAAATTATGTTCCTGCTCTGAGCCAACATCTCTCTCTTCTTTATGTCTGATAAGTCTAACAACATGAACAGGCTGCAAGTCACCTCACAAAAGGGATGCATGGCACGATAGAAAACATTTGAGTGGCACAAGATTGCTTAGCAGTTTAACACACTTCGCCCCCCACAATAGAATATGGTTTCCATATTAAATGCAACATTTCTCACCCAGAGCATTGAGACTCTCCATAAACTCTGACTTTGTTGACAATCTTCTTTGAAGAGGCAATTGGAACAAAGTTTGCTGAAATACTGTAGTTTTGAGAAGATTTAATTCAACTCGAGAAGTTTCTTCAGTGAATCACCGGAGTAGTTGTCATGTAATTAGTACCACAGAGTTAGGACTTATTGTACCCAAGGTTGCATTGCAGCAAGAGATTGGGGCTTTGCAATCAGCATTTGCAGGATTATCTTCACACACTGAAAGCTGCCCAGTCAAGATTTCACTTTCCCTTGCTCATCTTCCTACATGTTTTTGAAAGGGAGGCTGCCTGCCAGATTCTGTATATCTGAATAGCCTATCAAGTCACTGTGCTCAACGCTGATGACAAACATAATCTGAGCACCAAGGAGGAGAGTAATAGCCAGGTGATTTTGTTCTTGGTCACATCACTATTTAACCAAATAAAAATACTTGGGAAAATGGCAATGCTAGTGCACAAATCGAGTATTTGTCCAATGTGTACTTCACATCAATGAAAAAGGGGTAAGAGGAAGGAAATAAAAAAATCCCGTGAAGGAAACAGTGAAATTGCTAGAGACAGTAGTTGGAGGTGTAAACAATGATGAAAAGGTATTATGTAATTATTTTTTGTGATACTTCCCCCCTCCCCAGGGGCGGCTCCAGGCACCAGCACGCCAAGCACGTGCCTGGGGCGGCGAGCCGCGGGGGATGCTCTGCTGGTCGCCGTGAGGGCGGCAAGCAGGTTGCTTTCGGCGGCATGCCTGCGGAGGGTCTGCTGGTTCCGCGGCTTCGGCAGACCTCCCGCAGGCAAGCCGCCGAATCCGCGGGACCTCCTGCAGGCAAGCCGCCGAAGGCAGCCTGCCTGCTGTGCTTGGGGCGGCAAAATACCTAGAGCTGCCCCTGCCTCTTCCCCCCACCATCCATATATATAAGTCTGGAGGCCCTGACAAAATGCACTGAAGAAACAACAGAGGAAGTTTCAGGAACTCTCAAAATAACCTTCAAGAAAAAGTTAATTTGTCATTTAACTTTAAGAATATGAAGGAAAACCCAAGAAACTGTTGGCTTATTAGGCAGGCATCCATACAAGGAATACATTCAGGCAGGAATCAGTTTATAAAATTTAGTTATGTCATGGCAATCCAACTACCATCTGCAGTGTGACTAATGATTAGGACATAAAGGAGATGGAATGTATATTTGAATATCAATGCCCAGAATAATCATATAGGATAACTGAATAAATACCATTAGTTAAAAATCCCATACCATAGATTAGAAATTGGTTGCCAGACAAGAGAAGTAGCCGTTCATAGCAAGATTGCTATGTTGACAATCACATCATGTGGGATAATTCAGGGTTTAATATTGGGACCTATTCAAACAGCATTTTACAATGAGACAGGATCATTTAATCCAAGATATAAAAGTGATATTTAGAGACTACTCCACCCAAACACTGAAATGCAGCCACCATGGAGGTGAAATAAGAGCTGCTGTGGCACTGCTCTTCTCTAGTCAATGTTGGTATATGACAGGATAGTCTGTATCACTGAAAATGGAGTAGGAATTTTAGGTATGCAGAATGTAATTGCTCAAGCAGTAATTCAACATCTGTGTCTTGACAAGACACCCCATGAGATCTTTACTGACATAGGCCATAGCTACACAAAAGGGACTACAGTGCAGCATAGCTACAGCCCTGAAGCGATGCTGACATAACCCATAGTGTGGATGGAGCCTACAGCACTGAAAGGGGTTTTTCCTGATGCTCTAGGTCCGAACTCTACCTCCCTGAGTGACAGAAGCTAGGCTGACAGAAGGATTCTTCCATTAGCCTAGTTGCATCTACACCAGAGGTTTTGGTTGGCCAAACTATGAGCACTATACCTATGCCACCTACATTTTAAGTACCACTCAGAACATTGTCTTTATGCCTCTTCTGGCAGATAGGACCTCCAACAGAACAGCGCATCCCAACAATGCACTGTGACATTAGTGCAGTACTGAACTAAGAGAGAAGAGTGCCATCTACTTATTTACCAGCATCACAATTCAGTTAGTCTTTTCACTCATTTCCTTTTTAACTAAAGAACAGGGGAAAAAGAATTAGAACAACACACATTCATTAGAATACCAATGGTGTTTGGATTCCACATCTGAGCTTGACGCAGTTTATATCAGAGGGGGAAAACCCATTCCAGGAATCCTGTAACAACCATGCTGATGGGTCAGGCCAGCTGATGAAATTGGGCGATGTCACTACACAGTCTGAACGAGGAGTGAATTAAACAGCTCTTCTAGGAATGGAACCACAAATTACTAGCAGCGGAACAGGTTTTCCATACTCCAAGTCAGCGTGGGCAGTAGATCAGTTGCCCATAGCTCCCACCCCCTGCCCGAGGAAAGGAGGACTGAATAGGAATTTCTAACAACAAGTACTCCTCCCACCATCCATGGGATGTTGGGCTTAACACTAAATCAGAAGAATAAATGTCATCTAGTGAACCACCACCACCTTCCTGTAGCACCTAGACACAAAGAGATTCCAAACATAAGTACTAATTAAATACCATGGACCAATGCTTTTTAGTGCAAAGTAATATTTTTATATGCTAGATCTAAAGGAAGGTTTCAACTGCAATCAAATTTGCTGATGAGAAACACAAAATAGTAACACACAGGTAGAGTGACCACGAGAGATTGGACCTGTCTGGAAAACAGTGCAAGACTGACTGGTAGTGATGATAAATTGCAATATGAGAATCTTTTGCTTGAACAGTCTGTATCAGGAATGAGTGTGAAGAGATCAGATATAAGTCTAGCAGGATGGGTAACATTTTCAAAGTGCTAAAGTCTCATTAAAAGTCAATATTGTACTGACTTTTAAAGAGAATTAGGCTTCTAAGTGCCTGTCACTTTTGAAAACAGGATGTAAGCACCCAAGTCACTTAAGTGGTTTTGAAAATTTTACCAGATATCAGGGTCTAAAATGGCCTAATGAGACCATACTTGGTGCATCTGTTGTGTACTTTATTGGTTCTGTAAAAGCAGCAAAGAGACCTGTAGCACCTTATAGACTAACAGACGTTTTGGAGCATGAGCTTTCGTGGGTGAATACCCACTTCGTCGGATGCCGAGGAATTGGGTATTCACCCATGAAAGCTCATGCTGCAAAACGTCTGTTAGTCTATAAGGTGCCACAGGACTCTTTGCTGCTTTTACAGAACCAGACTAACACAGCTACCCCTCTGATACCTTATTGGTTCTGAAAATTCAGGAACAATGAAGAAAAACTAGGAGAAATACAAAAAGCAACCAAAATGATACAAGGATCAGATGACATGAAAGACTGAGGGAGCTATATATAATCTAAGAAGAACACTAGGGGAAATAACCAGGGTATTATAACATTTTAAAAGCTGGTCCGACAAGCAACAATGGACTGAAGTAAAGAAAGCTTAGGCTTAATATTACAAGCTAAAAAGAATGGTAGAAGAACAGACTTAAGGAGGTAGTCATAAAAACCAATACTGCAGATATTCAAGATGAGGTCGGTAAGACTTTGATGAGAATAACATGCTCCACAAATTGCGGAGGTATCACTGGAGAAACCAAGTGATGTTTTGTAGCCCTAGTAGTGCTATGCTGGAGGGGGCTCCTCACTGGTCCCATATTATAATTCTGCCACCATTTTGGAAGCAAGGTTGTGATTTCTCTTCGTGGAGCTCATCCCCTTCTCTAGATATTGGTGAAGTATCCCTATTGGAAATGATAGACAGTGCCTTTATTTAAAGATACAGCTTTAAATACTTCTGAGGAGCAAATGGACTAGGTTAATAATAATTGCAGAGATACCTATCTCCTGGAACTGGAATGGACCTTGAAAGGTCATTGAGACCAGCCTTCTGCCTTCACTAGCAGGACCAAGTACTGATTTTTGCCTCAGATCCCTAAGTGGCCCCCTTAAGGATTGAACTCACAACCCTGGGTTTAGCAGGCCAGTGCTCAAACCACTAAACCACTCCTCCCCACCTCACTCAGGGCTGGTCTACACTACGGGGGAAAATCGGTATAAGATACGCAACTTCAGCTACGTGAATAACGTAGCTGAAGTCGAAGTATCTTATATCGAAATACCTACCGTCCTCACGGCGCGGGATCAATGTCCGCGGCTCCCCATGTCGACTCCGCTACCGCCATTCGGGTTGGTGGAGTTCCGGAGTCGACAGGAGCTTGTTCGGGGATCGATATATCGCGTCTAGATGAGACGCGATATATCGATCCCCGAGAAATCGATTGCTACCCGCCGATACGGCGGGTAGTGAAGACGTACCCTCAGATTGCAGCAAGTGTCAGGTGTTTTTCAACCTTTTCCTCGGGTACTGCTAGAAGGTCTTCACCCACTTCCCCCACTTTCATTTGAAACTACAGGAGTTGACCACTGTGCTGTATCATCAAAATACTTAGTATATATTCCATTACTGAAGTAGGAACATTGCAAGTGCAGAGCACTCAATGCACATTTGTTTACTAAGTAGGGTTACCTCCTTCCTTCCTTATATAAAGCTTGTGTTTAAGTGTGAAAAATTAATCAATTCTCTACTTCCGCACCATCACCTTTGCAAATACATGCACAGTTTTTCCATGTACTAAGCACTAGTTCATTTTTAAACACATTTGCCAGATTTGGCACATTATTACTGGTTGAATTCTATTAGTGTGGTGAAACTGAACGCTTAGCAAAAGATCTTTACGTTGTATTTACTTCATCAGAATTAAGCGGCATTGCATTTGTTCGCTAGTATTTCTAATACACAATTCTTAGGACAGAAGAAGGGAGTTTTAGGCTATCGTTGAAATCATTCGTTTTGGCTCTGGCTATGCTACAACTTTACTCAGTTTTTAAATGATTAACGTGGTTTGCATCTCCACTACTCATTGAAATCATCTGTGCTAAGTGTGTGTCCCAGGCCTGACAAGGTGAAGCCTCACACAGTTTACATTTACAGCTATGCTATTTTAAATTAACCCGCTCACAAGTAAAAAACATTGTATGCATATCAATTCCCCTTCATGCATTTGAAAGCATAGCTGAAGTAGCTTTCAGAAGAGGACATGGATGATATAAAACAGTTACGGAATTCGTTTAATTGATCATGCTTATAAAACAAACTATATTAATTAAGATATTTTCAAAGACTATGCTGGGCCCCATCCTGCAACTGGATCTGCTCATGCTGAGCTCCACTGACTTCAGCAGTTTGGAGTATGGGCAGATCCAGGATCGGGGCCTAAGCGAAGACAGGGTTTCTTGTTGAGTGAACCTTTAGAGTTCATGCTGAAAGTGAAAATGTAATTGTACCAAGCTACAAGACTGAATAAACCTTGATTTGCAGAAGTGCTCAAAACATGCATATCAAAGGGTAGTAAAAAAGCAAAATCTGCCCATAACATGGTCTTTGCTATTTATCCAGAGAATCCCAAAAAGCAAGGATTAAATCTAAGCAGAGAAAACCATTCCTTTCCTATCCCTTATTAGTAAAATCTCGGCAAAAAATAAATAAATCACAACAGACTCTTCCACCCAGAAACTCATCTCACATTCTGACTTTTGACTCTTCCTCTCCCTAAACAACTAGAAAAATGTCTTTAGAATAAAATAGAACAAGAAAATATTATTTACATATTTCTTCTGAAAAAATAAATCTAGTTCTCCATTATGTTTTTATGATTTATTCAAACATAATACAATGGAGTTACCATAATAACTGTTAGAGCTAAAAAACAATCTGAGCCCTTTTCTGGGTAGCATTGAATTGCTACTATACCCCATAAAGAGCAAGCAGAACTGGAATGTGCACAGTGAAAGAAAAGGCATAAATGACACTCTTCTGCCAAATTAATTTCTTCCACTAGTATGCGTTTGCTATAAAAATAAAGTTTAGGTGACATCCAAAAAGTTTCAAAGTTTCAATAAATAAATATATATACCAATGCTCCAAGTTTGCACTAGCACAAGAAATAATATGGAGCTTATGATCTATAAGAGTATTTTCTTACAGTTGAATCTGTAATTAAATATGGTTCATTCTAACCTGTTACCTGGCAGAATCTCTATCAGCTAAGGCTAGATTTTAAAACCAGACCCATTCAAGTGCTTTACTTGCATGTCTTAACTGCCAGCTGCAAATTAAAAGCTACTCTGCAGCAAAACAATCTGTGTAAAAAAATTCCTCTCAATATCAAGAAATACCATAGCCACATTTTGTTTTATATACACACACACTTTTTTAAAAAATGTATAATTTTAGCTTCTTTTCAAGCTCTGAATAAACATATTGAACCATCACTACACACTATATTAAGGTGTATTGGGAATTACGCCTTTTGCAGGGAAATAAAGTTGACTTTCTGTAAACGGGTAATTTTAGTTCTGAACTCTTTACAGATCTCTCAAGTTCTTCACTGGAACTTTGAAAAACAACCCCCAAACACCCTTCACTTTGAAGTGTAGGAATTTCTCTTGAAGTCAGCTTTAAAAGTTAAATACCCAATATAGAAATCTTTTGTACTCAGTGCAACATAAATATACCTTACAAGACATTTACTACCCGACTTCTGTACTTTGCTTCCTTTCCAGGCATCAATAAATAAAGACGGACCTTCAATCTAGGTACTTTAAATTCCCTAACCTTTGAATCCCTATTTTTTCCCTGCAATGTTCTAGTGCTACCCTCACAATCAAATCCCCAGCCGACTCCGGAATATTTGAAGACGATTCTGTAAACTCGACGATCTTTCGTTCTCCGCCGCGGCAGCGCCTGGGGCCGGTGGCCTCTGGCTCCTCCCCGGCAGGGGAGCACGCGAGACTCGCACGTGTTTTCGGGCCGCTCCCGTCCCCGGCTCCGCTGTCAGTCTCCGGGCAGCGACGAGTGCACGTTTCTGAGGCGCGGGGCTGGGCCCGCCCCACCCCTCGGTCTCGGCGGGGCCCCTCTCCCGGGCAGTCTCTGTCCCGCTCCGGCCGCGGCTTCAGCAGGCGCTGGTCTCCGGCGCGGCGGGCTCGGCGGCGCCCTCTGGCGGGGGCGGCGGCGGCGGGGCGGGCGCGCCCGCGGCGCTGATGTGGCAGCCGCTGGAGAGGTGGCTGCGGACGCGGCCCTGCAGCTGGGTGACCTGGGCCCGCAGGAGGCTGGCGGTGGCGGCCAGCTCGGCGTTCTGCCCCTTCAGCGCCTTCACCTTCTCCTCCAGCCGCGCGATCCGCTCCAGCTTCCGCCGCCGGCACTTGGAGGCCGCGATGCGGTTCCGCAGCCGCTTCCGCTCGGCCTTCAGCCGCTCCTGGCTCTCCGCGTCCAGCGGCGACAGCGAGGGCGGCGTCGGGGCGCTGCTGCCCGCCTCGCCCTGCGGAGGCGCCTCGGGCACAGTCTGCGGCTCCTCCAGGGCCCTGGCGGCGCCGGGAGCGGGAGGCGGCCGCTGCCCAGCCCCGGCGGGGCGGGGGCGGGGAAGGGCAGGCCCGGCGGGGCGGCGGAGTAGGCGCCGCCCGCGGGGCTGAGCGGCCCGGCCGGGTTGAAGCTGCCGAGGGTGGTGTAGACGGCGGGCGGGTCGGCGGCGGGCCGGCAGGGCCCCGGGAGCGGCGCCCCCAGCAGCTGGTTCTGCTTGTGCAGGTCGGCCAGGGCCTTGACGAAGCCGTCGGCGAATCCCTCCTGCTCCTGCGTCACCTGCTGGCGGTAGAGGAAGGGCCCGGCCGCGGGGGGCGGGGCGGCGGCGGGGCAGGGGCTGGCGGGGCCCAGGCCGGGGCTGCCTTGGATCAGCAGCTGCTCCAGGTCCGCCGCGGGCGGCAGCTTCAGCAGCGGCAGCTCCGCAGGGGACCCGGCCGCCAACAGAGCCGCCTCCGGGCCGCCCCTGCCGCCGGCTCCTCCCCCCGCTGCCGAGCCCGGGGGCGCCGCGGCGGGGATGAGCCTGAGCGCCGCGCCGCTCCGGGTGCCGCCGGGCGGCCGCAGTGTGTAGGACCCCGGCAGCGCCGAGGGGGAGGCGGCCGCCCCCGCCGCCATCTCCCGCTTCTTACCGGCCCCGAGCAGCAGCTTGTGCCCCGCCGCCTCCACCCCTGCGCCGGGGCCGCTGCCGAAGCCGGGGAGCGGCACGAAGTCGGGCAGCAGCTCCAGCCCCTCCTCGGGGTAGAACGGGGCCTCCATCTTCACCGCTGCCCGGCCGCTGCGGCCGCCGCTCATCCTGCCCCCCCGGCCGGCCCGGGGGGCCGCCCCGCCTCCGGCCGGAGCGGGCGCAAGGGGACCCCCCGCGGGGACTGGTCGCTCGCCTGGGAGGTCGGGGGGCCCCCGCCCGCCTCAGCCCGGCACCCAGGGGAAGGAGATCCAGAGCCGCATGCACGGCAGGGAGGTGGGCTGCCTGCGCCCGGGGCGCCCAGGCTCTGCTCCGCGCGGTGTCCGCGATGGGGGGCGGGGGCGGCCTCACCCCTGGCAGGCGGGTCGGCTCCCACCGGGGGCAGCTGCAGCCTCCTCCGCCGCCCAGGGCTCCGCGCCTTCGGCTTGTGGCATTTACTGAAACTCCTACAGGGGAACTGATGTCAAACCCCCTCCCAGCAGCAGCGCCGCCTTCGCGCCCGCTCTCTCCGCCCCTCCGGCGGCCGCGGCTCTCTCCCTCCCGCCTGGGCATGGGAGCGCACACAGCTCCGCGCTGGCAGCTGCCCACACAGCCGCCCACGCACGCTCCCTTGCTGCGGGCTGATCAGCTCTGCCAGCTGGGAAAGGGGGTTTGGCAGCGCGCTGCCCCTTGGTGAGAGCTGTGGGCGTGTGTGTGGGGAGGGGGGTCATTATTAACGATCGCTCTTCATCTCTTTCCTTGCACACACAAGCAGGGGCTTGTCCTGCTCTTCGCGTTATCCCACCGGCTGTAACGCCCAGCTTCCCGAACTAGTCTTTAGCTTGACCTGTTTGCATCCCTCTAGACTACTAGGGAGAGGCACGGGGAACAGACTGACCCAGTAACGCAGCGGAGGGGATTGTATACAGTGCAGCGTTTATGGGGGAGGACAAGGGATGAAATCATCACCCCGTAAGCTGACTTTCTCTTAGAATGCTTTCTGCGTAGTAGTCTGCAAAGGGAATGCGCAGGTTGCATAATTAAGCACTGAAAAATCAGGAAGTACTGAATTGAAAGTTCCACCTGCAACCCTAACTGTGCCTCATTAGCCTGCCTTCTGACACCATCTTTCATTGCCTGGTTTCTTGTGTCTCAGCTAACACAGCAGAACATCCTTACCGTTTTCTAATGACCTTGTAAAGGGCATTTTGCAAAGTGTGCAGTGAATGAGGCGGTGCTGTGAAGCTGCCCTCCCCTAGTATTCGGTGTACAGTAACAGAGGCTAGGGCAGTGGTTCGCAAACTTTTTCTCAACTGCTGAGGGTCTCGGCGGACCACTTAATGATCTTTCCAAATGTTGTTTGTACAGTTAGCTAAGTATTGTAAAGTGCTTTGGATAAAAGCAATATATATATAAAAATTAACGTTTTTTGTTCTACAAATAAAAGTACACACTTCATATTTTAATATCAGTAGTCTTACCTTTCTAATATGATGGATGTCTCCTCTCTCCCCGGCCGCGGCAGCCCCCGAACTGGGGCTGGGAAGGAGAGGGGTCTCTCCCCAGCAACCACACCCCTGGGGCTGGGGAAAGTTGCCTCTTTCTCTGGCCACTGCAGCCCTGCACATCCCAAATTCCCCCCATTCCCTCTTTTCACCACACTGCCTCCTCCCACCTGCTCCTTATTCACCCCCAAGGCCACCACTTCCCCATACATATGCATCTCTCTCCAGGTCCTGCATGGCTCCACTAATTAGGTGGGTGGCCCTTCAGTCTCTCATGTGCAGCCGCCCAGGTGCACACCTTAGAACGGTGGTTTTCAAACCATGGGTTGCGATCCAGTATTGGGTCAGGGTGGCTCTGGTCAGCACTGCTGACCTGTTAAAAATCCCATCGGCAGTGCTGCCTGGCTAAGGTAGCCTAGTGCTTACCTGTCCTGATATCGTGCTGCGCCCTGGAAGAGGGAAGCAGCAAGTCTGGCTCCTAGGTCAGGGGGCCACAGGGCTCCACGCACTGCCCTGCCTTGAGCACTGGCTCTGCATTCCCATTGGCTGGTTCCTGGCGAATGGGAGCTGGGGGGGGCAGTGCCTGCGGCTGAGTGCCATGCACCCCCATCCCGAGCCTGCATCCCCGAGCCCAGACCCCCTCCTGCACTCCTGCCCCAGCCCAGAGCCCCCTTCCACACTCTGAACCCCTGATTCTTAGCCCCTCCAGCCCAGAGCCCTGACCCCCTTCTGCACCCCAATCCCATGCTCCAGCCCAGAGCCCCCTCCCTGAACCCATCATTCCTGGCCCCATCCCACAGCCCTCACCCCGCACCCCAACCCTCTGCCCCAGCCCTGAGCCCCTCCTACACCCCAAGCCCCTCATCCCCAGCTTTGTTGGATTGTGGGCATCAACAATTTTCTTCAACTGGGCCCTAGAAAAAAAGTCTGAAAACCATTGCCTTAGAGCAGGGGTAGGCAACCTATGGCACACGTGCTGAAGGCAGCACACGAGCTGATTTTCAGTGGCACTCACACTGCCTGGGTCCTGGCCACCAGTCGGGGGGGGGGGGGGCTCTGCATTTTAATTTAATTTTAAATTAAGTTTCTTAAACATTTAAAAAAACTTATTTACTTTACATACAATAGTTTAGTTATATATTATAGACTTATAGAAAGAGATCTTCTGAAAACATTAAAATGTATTACTGGCACGCGAAACCTTAAATTAGAGTGAATAAATGAAGACTCGGCACACCATGTCTGAAAGGATGCCGACCCCTGCCTTGGAACTATCTGTGGACCACTTGAATGGATCTCGCAGACCACAGTTTGAAAACCTCTGGGCTAGGGCTTTGCAGAATACCTTGCCTTAGTCAATGTCTACCTTGTATACAACTGACCAGGGCCGGCTCCAGACACCAGCCTACCAAGCACGTGCTTGGGGCGGCACTCGGGGTTTGTTTTTGGTTTTTTTGGTTCGGTCGGGCAGCGCTGGGGGTAGGCGGGGCTTGGGAGGCATGGCGCCGTGCTGGGGGGGCGGGGACTTGGGCAGCGCGGCGCTCAGCGGGGGCGGGCTTCAGTGACACGGTGCTCAGGGGGGCAGGGACTTGGGCAGCGCGACCGACCTCGGGGCGGGGACTTGGGCAGCATGACGCTTGGGGGGCAGGGACTGAGGCGACGCGACGCTCGGGGGGTGGGGCGATGAGACACTCGGGAGGCAGGGCGGCGCTCTTTGTTTTCGCTTGTGGCGGCAAAAATGTTAAGAGCCGGCCCTGCAACTGACTCATGAATTCTTTATCTACTATACACAGGGTACAACTATGACATTTCCCTCTGGTGTTGTCTGGACCGGTGATCTGCTAGGTCTCTCCAATCCTTGACTCTGGGAGCCAGACTTACCCTGCTCTGTTGTGAGAACCCCCACTCCTAGGCTGTTCACGCACAGATTCTGGCATGTAAGCTGCTCCTGGCTACTTGCAAGTGAATGACACTAGCCAGTATCGCTGGTCCCAGACACAACCCTAGGAACCTCCATCTTGCAGTGTCCAGTTATGCCCGCTGGACGCTGCAAACTTATATAAGTTTGTCAATTTAACAAAGAAATTGATATGTACCAGGTTTGTTATCCCAAGGGGAGCCTCTGACACACTTCAAACCAAACGCACTGCTTCAGGTAGAATAAACAAGCAGATGTATTAACTATAAAGGTAGATTTTGAGTGATTATAAATCAAAGCATAACAAGTCAGATTTGGTCAAATGAAATAAAATCAAAATGCATTCTAAGCTGATCTTAACACTCTCAATGTCCTTACAAACTTAGATGCTTCTCACCACAGGCTGGCTGGTTACTTTTCAGTCAGGCTCTCCCCTTTGATCAGCGTTTCAGTTGCTTGGTGGTGGTGGCTGTAGATGTAGATCAGATTAGATTATCAGGGCTGGAAGGGACCTCAGGAGGTCATCTAGTCAACCCCCTGCTCAGAGCAGGACCAATCTCCAGACAGATTTTTGCCCCAGATCCCTAAATGGCCCCCTCATAGGTGGAGGAGAGAGAGCCTGGCAGATGTCTCTCCCTTTTATCATGAGCTTTCTTGAGCTGCAGCTCACGAAAGCTCATGCTAAAATAAATTTGTTAGTCTTTAAGGTGCCACAAGTACTCCTGTTCTTTTTGCAGATACAGACTAACAGGGCTGCTACTCTGAAACCTTTTATCATGTTCTTTCTTCCCTCTTGGCTTTGCCCCACCCCCTCAGAGTCAGGTGAGCATTACCTCATCACAATCCCAAACTGCCCAAAGGAAGGGCGTGACTCCCTCGAGGGTCTAACAGATTATTTTGTTGCTGCCTAAGCCAGTGTTCATGTTCCTGTGAGGCTGGGCTGGGTTTGTCCCATCCATGCCCTGATGAGGTGTAAACTGCCTCTCTCTTCTTGGAGAGTATTTGCATGGCCTTGCTTTAAGCCGTGAGGACACAATTTCAGTCTCATAACTATATACATGAAATTATAACCTATAACATTACTGTGATAATTACTATAACCAGGGGCGGCTCTACAGTTTTGGCCGCCCCAAGCAGTCATGCGCGGGAGGCGCCCCGGAGCCGCGGGAGCAGTGGACCTCCCGCGGGCATGACTGCAGAGGGTCCGCTGGTCCCGCGTGGCCCGGCTGGACCCCCCGCGGCTGCGGACGGTTCGCAGATCCCGCGGCTCCGCTTGAGCTGCCGCAGTCATGCCTGCGGGAGGTCCAGCCGAGCCGCGGGACGAGCGTCCCCTCCGCAGTCATGCCTGCGGCAGGTCCGCCGGCGCAGCCTGCCGCCCCCTAGATTTGGCCGCCCTAGGCACCAGCTTGTTTTGCTGGTGCCTAGAGCCGCCCCTGACTATAACATCACTATAACAGCCATGCCCAGTGCATCATGAGCCTTCTGAAGACACCCAACATGACAAACTTTGCATTGGATACTACGCAATCATTTTATAAAGATGAAGATGGGGGTGTAGGGTGTTCCCCTCGAGGTACAGAGCATCACAACAACAAAATAGTAGAAAATGCTAAATGGGTTCAAGGGGGAAAATTACGTATTGTATTTTTGAGCTGTAAGAGCACTGTGTCATAGATTAACAGAATGGGGGGATTTAAATTTTTTTAAAATCTCTATTTAAAATTCCTTGGGTCAGGGGTATTAATGTGGCCCTACTCAGTGCTTGTCATCTTCTGCTTGCTGAATGAATGAACCTCAGGCCTTAGTGACCGATCCATTAATATATCAATTCTCCCTCTGTCCCTATTATCCACCAGTCATCCCCCCCACCAAGGAATTCCTCCGTCCCTGCTTCCCATCACATTTCATCTACTCAGCCGGCTTCCTGGCACCAGGGCCGGCTCCAGACCCCAGCACGCCAAGCGCGTGCTTGGGGCGGCGTGCCGCGGGAGGGCGGCAGGCGGCTCTGGTGGACCTCCCGCAGACGTGCCTGCAGAGGGTCCGCTGGTCCCACGGCTCTGGTGGAGCATCCGCAGGCACGCCTACGGGAGGTCCACCGGAGCCTCGGGACCAGCGGACCCTCCGCAGGCACGTCTGCAGGAGGTCCACCGGAGCCGCAGGACCGGCGACTGCCAGAGCGCCCCTCCGCGGCGTGCCGCCCTGCTTGGGGCGGCGCAATTCCTAGAGCCGCCCCTGCCTGGCACATTTCAGTGCTTCTGTCCCTGCACCTCCAAACCAAGCTCCTTTTCCCCCAGGGCCTCTACAGGATGCTGGCCTGTTCAGCTTCTCCGTATCCACATGGCTTAGGGTATGTCTACACTGCCCATGTTACAGTGTGGCCACAGCCACGCTGTGATGTGGGCAGTGTAGACACGCTTTATTGCTGGGGAAGAGCTCTCCTGGTGATACCCCCCGCACCCCAAACGAGTGGTGGTAGCTTTATCAAGTGCTGGCTATACTGGTGCTTTTCAGCGCTAAAACTCTTGTCGCTCGGGTGTGTGCGTTTTCACACCCCTTAACGACTAAAGTTTTAACGCTGAAAGTGGAAGTGTAGTAGGGTGACTAGATGTCTTGATTTTATAGGGACAGTTCCAATATTTGGAGCTTTTTATAATATGGGCTCCTATTACCCCCCACCCCTTGTCCCGATTTTTCACACTTGCTATCTGGTCACCCTACAGTGTAGACACAGCCTTAGTTACACTTCCAGGAACACTGCTCTCCGCTCTGGCAGTGGCCTATGCTGCTGCGCCTCCCCTCTCACTGTTCTGCCCCGAAAAACAGCAGGTGGGAGAGAAGCTAGGAGGCAGGAAGCAGCCCCAAGAGGGAAGGAGCCCTGGCCTGCCTGATGTTTCCCACCTCACCCAGGAGAGCAGCCCTTAGCAGCTAGAGGGGCCAGAATTGCTGGCCAAAGGCAGGAGAGTGGGACTCAGCAAATAAATGACCAGATGTCCTGGTTTTATAGGGACAGGCCCAATTTTTGAGTCTTTTTCTTATATAGGCTCCTATTATCCCCCACCATGTCCTGATTTTGCACAGTTGCTGTCTGGCCACCCTATCAGCAAAGGAGTCAGGCTGGTGGCCTCAAGCTGGAACGCGTGCAGGGAGGTACTGCCGGGATCCCGTCCAGATGTGCGAGCAAAGGGGGCGGAGCAAGGGCAAAGAACAGGGAGGGGGTGGGGCGATTGGGGCCCGCGCCGCGCTCGGAGTCTCTGCGCCTATTGGTGGGCTGATTGGAAAGACTCCACCCACGCGTAGGGAAACAGCCAATAGAGGAGAGCGATATGCTGTTATCGCGAGAGTTGAGCTGAAGCTGGCAGCGCCATCTTGAAGTCGGGAGAGGCCGTGTCCCTTTTCTGCTCCTAGGGGCTAATAGAAAAGGGGATGGGGGCCGGGAAGTGACTGAGTTAGCTGGGTCCTTGCGCTCCTCTTCTGTGGGTGCCGGAGCGGAGCAGGCGGCCGCCGGCGGGGGACGATGGTGCAGTCCTGCTCCGCCTACCGCTGCCGGAACCGATACGACAAAGAGAAGCCTATCTCCTTCCACAAGTGAGGACGGGGCAGGAGCGCGCCTGCGCGGGGCGGGAGCGCGCCACGGCGGGGGGAGGGGCCATGCCCAGGGTGCGCGCTGGGGGCGCGGGGAGTAACTGTCACTGGCGAGACGCCCAGAGCGCGAGCGCACCGGCTGTTGGGGCGCGCGCTCACCCAGGAGGAGGCCTGCGCAAGTGGGGCCTGTCCCCGTTGCTCCTCCCCCGTGGGGGGAGGGGTTTCTGAGGTGGGGCCTCGCTGTGCCTGGCGCTGTACAGACAGCTGGTGAGAGTCTGCCCCATCCCTCCTGGGGAATGGGACGAACCTGCCCTGGCACCCTGGGTCACGAGCCTGTTTGGTTCCCAGAGCAGGCAGCACCGTTGCCTGGTGTGGGCCGGCCAGCTCAGTGGCAGGGCCCTAGCCTGCAGGGGGATGTAAACACTGGGCAAATGAGGGGCTGCGCCAGCCTGCCTATCAGCGGATCTGGCTCCAGGCATATGTGCCGCTTGGTTTGAGCGTCATAGGAGAGCTTGCAAAGGAGCCTGAGGTTTCTTCGCACTTTGCAGGTGTCCTGTGAACATGCTTGTTTGAGGCCTTGCACTCTGTATTGAAATCCTCATTGCCACTTGTTCTTTGGGTGGCCTGGCTTTTTCAGTTCCCCTGAGTAATGCGAAAACCTGCCCCTGGGCTCTGGCCTGTCAGCTGATCCATGAAGGTGACCCCTTGTGCCTCCCCATTGCGCCCCTGTGCCCAGCAAGGGGATGCCTGTGTTATCAGCTTGCAAAATCAGGCTCTAAGCAGTGTTGGGCCTTTTTATTCCTTGTTTTTACAGCAGCTAACACTGGGGGTCCTGGTCCATGAATAGTGTTTCTAGATGCTACACCAATACCTTGTCTTAAGTGTCTTAGGTATGTCTACAGTGCTATTGCTTTTTTTAGAAAACCTTGAAATGCTTTTTTCAGAAAACCTTGTCCCGATTTTTCACACTTATTATCTGGTCACACTACAGTGTAGACACAAGCCTTCGTTACACTTCCAGGTGTAACTAAGGTCCATTTCATTTGCAGGTTTCCTCTCACAAGACCTGATCTCTGCAAAAAATGGGAAGCTGCTGTTAAAAGAAAAAACTTCAAACCAACAAAGTATAGCAGCATTTGTTCAGAACACTTTACTCCAGATTGCTTTAAAAGAGAGTGCAACAACAAGCTACTGAAAGAAAATGCCGTGCCCACAATATTTTGTTACACTGAACCCAGTGAGAAGGTAAAGGTAAACACGAAAACTCTTTCTTATAATACATACTTTAATTTATGTATACATAGTCAAATACTGCAGTATAAGTATATATTTTTTAAAAATGCAAAGAAGGGAGAGAAGCAGTGTTAAGGAGATACGGATTTAAGTCTGATCGTCTATTTCTGCACATGTGCAGAGAGCAGGAGAACTTAGAAGGGTCCCGAGACATGTAGAAGAGAGGTATGGTAACAACTAGAAATGCTCGGCTGTTTTTGTGAAGCTATATGGAAAGTTTCCATTAAGAGCAAGCGGTCTTGCGGTTCCACACAATCACCACCTGAGAGCTGAGCCAGTTGGCATTCGGAGTCATGATGAATTGGAGTCATCAGCCGATTGATGCAGGGCCAAAGAGATGTTTCTGACATGAAGGCTGTGTTCCAATACTTGTCTCACTTTGGATACAGGTATAGGTTCCCTATCTTGCTAGAAACCAATGAGTCAAGGTGGGTGAGGTAATATCTTTTATTGAACCAACAGTTGGTGAGAGAGACAAGTTTTCAAGGTGGAACAGGTAGTTTAGCATAAGTAGTTAACCTATATTTCAAGAGACCATTTAAGGCGAAGTAGCCTGTTAACATGTCTCCAGTGCTCTAAATGTCCCAATAACAAATATGTGGGTGAAATGAGACAATCACTACACACTTGAATGAACCCACACAGAAAACTGATAAATGACAAAAACACCATATCACCTGTAACACTTTTCTTAAAGCGATCACTTTATATCTGACCTCTCAGTCCTCATCCTCAATGGTCCCTTGAAAATACACCTCTACCCTGATATAACGCGACCCGATATAACCTGAATTTGGATATAACGCGGTAAAGCAGCGCGCCGGGCGGGGCTGTGCACTCTGGCAAGTTCAATATAATGCGGTTTCACCTATAACGCGGCAAGATTTTTTGGCTCCCGAGGACAGTGTTATATCGGGGTAGAGGTGTATGTGTTAATACTTATGCTAAACGATCTGTTCCACCTTGTATTTAGCTGTGACAGGGACTAAGTACATTTCCCAGACCTGAAGAAGAGCTCCGTGTAATCTCAAAAGCTAGTCTCTTTCATCAACTGAAGTAGGTCCTCACCCACCTTGTCTCTCTAATATCCTGGGACCAATGTGGCTACAACAGCACTACATAGATACCAATTAAGCAGTCAACTGTTAGCTCAGGGACTGGAATTAGCTGCTGACTGCAAGAATCTTTGAACTGCTGTTTTTGCTTAGGAGTTTCTCATGTGTTTTGGAGGGAACTGAGAGAGGCTGCCCTTCTCACGCTCTGGAGAATCCAGGTGACACAGGCATATTTTGAAGCCATATTAAAAAATGAGAAGATGTACACTTTAACACACACACACACTGCCTTCACAAGAGTGTGTGTTCTGTTGCAGACTTACACTGAAATGTATGTAAAGAAACCAAGGTGTGGGGGAGATAACTCTCAATAGGTATTCTTTTTGGATGACAGATCTGAAGTACTGTCCCACATTGATGCATCAATAGAATTTTAGAACAAATTGATACATTAAACAGTAATACGTCACCAGGACCAGATGGCATTCACCCAAAAGTTCTGAAGGAATTCAAATACAAAATTGCAGAACTACTAACTATAGTATGTAACTGATTGCTGAAACAAGCCTCTGTACCAGATGACCGGAGGATAGCTAATATAACACCAATTTTTAAAACACAATCCAGAGACAATCCTGGCAATTATAGGCTGGTGAGCCTAACTTTAGTAACAGGCAAATTGGTAGAAAATATAGTAAAGAACAGAATTATCAGGTGCACAGATAAACATGTTTTGTTGGGGAACAGTCAATATGGCTTTTGTAAAGGGAAGTTATGCTTCACCAATCTATTAGAATTGTTTGAGGGTGATCCAGGTGATGTAAAGTACTTGGATTTTCAGAAAGTCTTTGACGAGGTCCCTCATGAAAGGCTCTTAAGGAAACAAAATAGTCCTGGAATAACAAGACTCTTATGGATCAATAACTGGTTAAAAGATAAGAAATAAAGGGTAGGGATAAATGGTCCATTTTCACAATGGGGAGAGGTTCTGTCAAGGAGCTGTCCTGTTCAACATATTCATTAATGATCTGGAAAATGGAGTGAACAGTGAAATGGCAGCAATTGCTACATATTTATTCAAAATAGCTAAGTCCAAAGCTGACTGCAGAGTTACAAAGGGATCTCACAAAACTGAACAACAAACTGGCAGATGAAATTCAACACGAAGTGCAAAGTAATGCACACTAGAAAAATAATTCCATCTACACATATATAATGGAATATCTAATTGAGCTGTTAGCACTGGAGAAAGAGATCTTGGAATCACCTTGGATAGGTCTCTGAAAACTTCAGCTCAATGTGCAGCAGCAGTCAAAAAGGGTAGCAGTGTGTTAGTAACTATTTGGAAGGGGATAGAAAATAAGACAGAAAATATGATGCCACTATATAAATCCCTGGTGTATCTGCACCTTGAATTCTGTGTCCAGTTTTGGTTTCCCCATCTCAAAAAGGATATAGTGGAATGAAAAAGGTTCAGAGAAGGGCAACAAAAATGATCAAGGGTATGGAACAGCTTACATACAAGAAGATACTAAAAAGATTAAGGCTGTTCAGTTTAGAAAAGAGATGACTAAGGGGTGATGTGACAGAGGTCTGTATAATCGTGAATGGCATGGAAAAATGAATAGAGAGGTTTTATTTACCCTTTCCCACAATACAAAAACCGGGGGTTACTCGATTAAATTAGTAGGTAGCAGGTTTAATACAAACAAGGGGAAATACTTTTTCCACACAACACATAATTAACCTGTGGAACTCATTGCCATGGGATGTTGTGATGGCCAAAAGTATAACTGGGTTAAAAAAGAACTAGCCAAGATGGCTGGGGATGCAACCTCATGCTTGGGATGACCCTAACCCTCAGATTGCCAGAAGCTGGGAGGGAAAGACAGAGATGGATCCCTCTAACTGTTCTGTACACTCCCCCAGAAGCTCTGGTACTGGCCACTGTTGGAGACAGGATACTGGGATAGATGGCACTGATCTGACCCAGTGTGGCTGTTCTTATGTTTTTAAGTGAGGAAGCCTATATAAGGATCACCAAAAGGTTTACTGCCTAATAGTTTATTTAATAAGTTATTCAAAAGTATTCCTATTACATTTTGCAAATGTCTGTATGCATATTAATTGTTCACTATGGAATTGTAGAGCTCTCTCTCTCTGCTTTTATTAGGGCTGTCAATTAATCTCAGTTAACTGATTAATCTAAATTTTTTAGCTAACTAAAAAAAATTAATCACAGTTAATAGTTTTAATCACAGTGTTAAACAATAGAATACCAATGGAAATGTATTTATTTTGTTGGCTGTTTTTCTACATTTTCAAATATATTGATTCCACTTTCAACACAGATTACAAAATGTACAGTGCTCACTTTATATTATTATTTTTATTGCAAATATTTGTACTGTAAAATGATAAAAGAGATAGTATTTTTCAATTCACCTCATACAAGTACTGTAGTTCAATCTCTTTATCGTGAAAGTGCAACTTATAAATGTAGTTTGGTTTTTTTTGGTTGCATAACTGCACTCAAAAACAAAACAATGTAAAACTTTATAGCTTACAAGTCCACTCAGTCCTACTTCTTGTTCCAGTAAGACAAACAAGTTTGTGTACATCTAAGGGAGGTACTGCCGCGCGCTTCTCATTTGCAACGTTACCAGAAAGTGAGAACAGACGTTTGCATGGCACTTTTGTAGCCGGCATTGCAAGGTATTTGTGTGTCAGATATAGTAAACATTCCTATGCTTTGCCCACCATGCCAGAGGATGTGCTTCCATGCTGATGGCTCTCATTTAAAAAAAAATAGTGCGTTAACTAAATTTGTGACTGAACTCCTTCGGGGAGAATTGTAAGTCTCCTGCTCTATTTTACCCATATTCTGCCATATATTTCATGTTATAGCAGTCTCGGATGATGACCCAGCACATGTTCGTTTTAAGAACACTTTCACTGCAGATTTCACAAAACACAAAAAAGCTACCAATGTGAGATTTCTAAAGATAGCTACAGCACTCGACCCAAGGTTTAAGAATCTGAAGTGCCATCCAAAACCTGAGAGGGACGAGGTATGGAGCGTTCTTTCAGATGTCTTAAAAGAGCAACACTCTGGCTTGTAGGCTCTAAAGTTTTACATTGTTTTACTTTTGAACGCAGTAATTTTTGGACATAATTCTACATTTGTAAGTTCAGCTTTCATGATAAAGAGATTGCACTACAATACTTGTATTAGGCAAATTGAAAAATACTATTTCTTTTGTTTTTACGGTGCAAATATTTGTAATCAAAATAAATATAAAGTGAGCACTGTACATTTTATATTGTGTGCTGTAATTGAAAATGTAGAAAACAGCCGAAAATATTTAAATAAATGGTATTCTTTAACAGAGCGATCATTGATAGCTCTACTGTTTATTAATTCCTACCAGGGCGGTCTGTAGGCACCAGCAAACCAAGCACTTGCTTGGGGCGGCACATTTTCAGGGGTGGCATTCTGGCCATCTTTTTTTTTTTTTTTTCTTCGGGTGGCAAAAGCCTAGAGCCGGCCCTGGCAGCAGTAGTGCGTCATGCGCTGGGGGCGCCCTGGGGCCGCTGCGGTTTGCGCCGAGGGGGAGCAGCGCCCGCACCTTGTGGCTGGGCCGGGCAGGCTCCAAGCGGGGAACACTCAGGCTGGGGCCGCCCCGCGGGGCGCACGGAGCTGCCTGCATGTGCCGCAGGGCGGCCGCCCCCCAGCGCTGCAGCTGGGGCTGAGCAAAGCGGCCCGAGCTGCCCAGGGACTGTGGCAGGGCAGCCAGCAGCAGCAGCGGGGCCATAGAGATCGGGGTGCTGCCGTGTGGGGCCCGCATCCCGCTCTCCAGGGCTCCACTCCCTCTGGGGCTGCCCTGCCCCAGCTCCTCAGCCCCCTGCCGGGGCAGTCCCCCGGCTCTGCCCTCCTGGGTCCCGGCCGGTCCTGGAGACGGGAGCCCTGTCTGGAGGGACCCTGGGCTGAGGCGCAGCCCGTCAGCCCCGCTGCTTACCCCGACCCTGCCAGCACTGGACCGGCTGGAGGGAGGGGGGAGCGGGTGGAGTCAGCACTGGTGGGGGGGAGCCTAGGGCTGGGGTGGCAGGGTACGGGTGGGGTGGAGGGGAACAGAGAGCCCAGGGGTGGGGCGGCAGGGGGTGCGGGTCGGGTGGAGGGGGAGAGAGAGCCCAGGGCTGGGGCGGCAGGGGGTGCGGGTCGGGTGGAGGAGGGAAGAGAGCCCAGGGCTGGGGCGGCAGAGGGTGCGGGTGGGGGGAGGGAAGAGAGAGCCCAGGGCTGGGGCGGCCGGGGATGCGGGTGGGGGGAGGGAAGAGAGAGCCCAGGGGTGGGGCGGCAGGGGGTGCGGGTCGGGTGTGTGGAAGAGAGAGCAGGGGTGTGGGTGGGGGAAGAGAGAGCCCAGCACAGGGGCAACAGGGGGTGCTGGTGGGGTGGGGGGCAGAGCCCAGCACTGGGGCAGCAGTGGGTGCGGGTGGGGGGGCACTGATGGGAGGGGTGAGAGCCCAGGGCCGGGGTGGGGGGCAGCCAAAATTTTTTTGCTTGGGGCAGCAAAACCCTAGAGCCAGCCCTGATTCCTACATTCAGGGTTTTTGATCCCTTAGCTCTGAGGCTGAACTCTTCTATCTTTTCAGAAAAGAGTGTTACCCACCCTGGCCTGTGCTTTAGCAGAGAGGTAAAATGAAGTGCAAGCAAAAGTGGAGTGTAATAGAAGTATACATAATATTACCTCTGCATTTCCTGCTCCCCACCCCTCACACACCTTGTCTGGTACATTCACAGTGTTACTGCCTCCAAACATCAAATGTAGCTCCTCCTGACAGAGCAGGTGTGTTTTTTCTTCATTGGACCACCAAGTTACATACCCAGGCTCTACCCTTGGGACTAGAGTGGGTTATTCAATTCTCCCCCTTTGGCACACTGAATGCACGGAACAGGAGTGATTTGGAGGATTCCTAGCTTCTGTAAGGGAGATAAACCATGCACCAATAAGTCTCTTTTCTCTCACCCCTTTGAGAAGGGAACAGAGAGGATGGTGAGAATTGCAGAAGAACAGCAAAAAAAGCTCAGAGAGATATGGGGGGATGACAGAGGGCAAAAAGATGGGGAGAGAGGCACACAGGAAGAGTGGCACACAGGAGAGTAGGAAAATCAAGAAAATAGCCTGGTAATAAAGAGGGAATGTAAGTGGAAAATGGAAGGCAGCTAGTAAGAAAGAAAGACAGACACAGCGTATGCAAGAAAAGATGAGCAACTTTCAGGTAAATACACTTTATTTATACTTTCTTCTCAGATTGTGTTTCCCGATAGAAAAGATGAGTATGGTGGGAGCCAAATTAGACACAAGAGAAAGGGTGAGATGCAGAATATTCTAACGAAGTTGCTGCCCATGCCACAGGACAAATATATCAGGATCAGTGGCAGTTCAGGTACCTTCATCTGGCCACTGTGCCTCAACCCATGTGGATGGACCACTTCTAGGGAGCAGAGTGTAATTCTCTCTCTGCTCATTCGTTCCTTGCCCTCTCTTTTTGTACTGTTAGTAAGGATGCCTGTTAGTGTCAGTTGTGGAGGTGGATTTGGCGATGTGCACAGCTGTTTACTTGGAGCTGTTGTGATATTACCAGCTCATTTGCAGAGGTTTTTAAATGACCATAGATAGTGGTAACCGTTACTCTCAGAGCAGGGTTCAGATTGATGATCTTGATGTAAAAGGCTGTTGTCATAAATAAACAGATCAGGGTTAAGGTCTCTTTTACCTGGAAAGGGTTAACAAGCTCAGTAACCTGAGAAACACCTGACCAGAGGACCAATCAAGGGACAGGATAATTTCAAATCTCTGTGGAGGGAAGTCTTGTCTGTGTTCCTTGTTTGCTCTGTGTGCTCTCTTTGGATCTAAGAGAGGCCAGACATGTCTCCAAGTTCTCCTGGAGTAGTTCCTACTATCCAATAGTGAGTATTAATTAGAAAGGCGGATTAGTCTTATAATTTGATTTCTACATTTGCAATTGTGTGTTTGCTGGAGAAATTCTTTATTCCTGTTTGCTGTTACTTTGATTATGCTGAGGAGGAGGGAGGAGAACCTCTCCAGGTTTATAGGTTAGACTCTGTGTATTTTTGCATCCTGGTAATACAGAGAGAGTGTACTTTTTTCTTTCTTTAATAAATCTTTTCTTTGTAGGACTTGATTGATTCTTCTCTTGTTTGCATTTTCAAGGGAAGGGGAGGGGGAGGTGAATCCCTCTTTGTTTGATTCAAGGAGTTTGAATCAGGTATCTCTCCTAAGCATTAGGAGAGGGGAGGAGGGAAATGGGTTGTTTCCCTTTCTGGTGAGATTCAAGGAGATTGAATCTGTGTTTCCCAGGGAAAGTTTGGGGGAACAGGCAGTGTGTTACTCACTTAAAACGTAACTGGTGGCAGCGAGAACCAGATCTAAACTAGAATTTTAGTTTAGAGGAGTCCATGCAGGTCCCCATCTTGGAACCCAACAGTTCTAAGTGGGGGTGAGACCTATGACAGCTGTGCAATACTGTTTATTTTAATACCTGTTGCTGTTTTTCCTGGTAGGATCTTTGGGACAAAAACTTCATTGGGTATAAGAAATGCTTTGAATTTGCCCATAATATGTCAGTGATGGATTACCAAGGGAGCAGGCCACGTATACTGAGAGGGAGATCTTTTATGAAAGATGCCATGTGCCATCAGCCAACAAGGGGAGACTAGAATTGGAGGATACCAATTTCTGCAAGTCTAGTTGTCTGGCAATTGTCAGATTGTCCCAAGTGCACTAAGGAGGGTGAATTGCTTTCCCCTTCCTCTTTCCCTTACAATCTTCCCCATGAAGGGGGCTCTGAGAATTACGGTTGACTAGTACAAGTTTGACTTGGTCAAAATGCTTGACATCTTCATGTGTGAGGCTAAAAGATGCATTGTGTCAAAAACATAGGTTTATTTTATCTGAGGCACACAACTGGGATTGTCAGATTGAGGTTGTGCTAATGTATACTGATTGATTGTACATGGGCACCTACAAGAAACTTTAAATCAACACCAGAAGCAAAACTGACTTTTCAGTTACACTCTGCATGGTATCATAGTCTATGCAGGAGCAATGTCTAGGCAGTAGATTAAAAACAGATACTAAATTGCTTGGCTAGGATGTCTTGGATAGTGCTGTATTTCCATGGTCTTCTACACCTATATATTAGATCTAGCTCGGTCGCTTAGGGCTGTGAAAAATTTTGCACCCTGTTAGGTAAATATGATTCTCACTGTAGATAGAGCTAGGTTGACAGAAGGATTCTTTGTGGCTATTACTTCTTGGAGGGATGGATTATCTACATTGATGGCAAAACCTCTTCTGTCAATGTAGGAAGCGTCTACACTACTTATGTAGTATAAACATACCCCTAGAACCTTGTGCTCTGAGGATTTGGCAACAGGTTATATAATCTGCAAGTGGGGGGGGGGGAGCATTGACCTGCTAAACCCAGGGTTGAGAGTTCAATCCTTGAGGAGGCCATTTAGGGATCTGGGGAAAAAATCTGTCTGGGTTGGTCCTGCTTTGAGCAGGGGGTTGGACTAGATGACCTCCTGAGGTCCCTTCCAACGTTGATGTTCTATCTCTGTCTCTGCAGGGGCGGCTCCAGGCCCCAGCACGCCAATCGCGTGCTTGGGGCAGCATGCCGCGGGGGGCGCTGTGCCGGTCGCCGGGAGGGCGGCAGGCGGCTCCGGTGGACCTCCCGCAGGCATGCCTCCAGCAGAGCGCCCCCCGCGGCATGCCGCCGTGCTTGGGGCGGTGAAATGTCTAGAGCCGCCCCTGTGTCTCTGACACTGTTAATGCCATTAAATGCATTGAGACCATCAAAGCAGACAGTTACAAAATTGACTTCTAGCTCAATGCATCTTTCACCAAGAAGTTCTTAGCTGTTTTTGCTACATACTGGATATGCTTACTGTTGTGTTTCAAGAGCACTGTTTCATGAGTCCAAACAGATGCAATTCTGAATGGGGCTGAAAGGTTTTAAGTCTTCCCTCTGTTCATTACCTGTTTTGGGGGCACTTGGGCTAGATAAGTACACTACGTGTATCTAGGTTAAAGTGAGTGAATGCATTCTTGCAGCTGATAACCCTTCAACCATGTGGTGGAGTTAAAGACTGGACAGTTTATAATTTTATAAGTGTTTTGACAAAGTCTTCAGAAGTGACTAGAGATTTAGGTTGCCTCGATTTCTAGGTGTCCAGCTTGAGACTTTTAAGAAGGTGGGTGCTCAGCATTTCTGAAAGCTTTTAGGGTGGTTCAAACAGAGCATTGAAAACTGAGGTTCCCCCAAATCCCAATCACTTTTGAAAATGTAGGTCATCAAACTTCATGAACAGAATTAATGCTAAAAAGGGGGGTGATTATCACCTTCATTTACTAATTTCATCAATGCGTAGTGCATTGTCAGCTGGGTGCTGCAACTGTTGCATACAGATTACAATGTGGCAATTAGAATGCTGTTCACAAAACAGATTAAAATGTACTTTCTGTCTTGCTGTTTTAGACTGAAGAATTTACAGAGCAACCCGAAGATCTGTCTGCAGCACCACCACCCCCTCCACCACCCCCTCCTCTGCTACCACCTGCCCCACCACAACCTTCCTTTCCTTTGTCTCAAATAGATGCAAGATTGGTAGATCCAAGTATTGGATTATTAATGCCTCCTCTCCAGACCCCTAATAATCTTGCCGTTTTCTGTGATCACAACTATACCGTAGAGGATACAGTACATCAAAGAAAGAGAATTCAGCAGCTGGAAGAACAAGTTGAAAAACTGCGAAAGAAGCTCAAGACAGCGCAGCAGCGATGCAGACGTCAGGAAAGACAGATTGAAAAACTGCGAGAGATCGTTCAGTTTCAGAAGGAAAAAGACATAGTGTCAGGAAAAGGCTATGTGATTCTACCTAATGACTATTTTGAAATCGTAGAAGTACCTGCATAAAAACATGGACGTTAATTTTAAAGGGGCAGTGCCAAATAGCCTCTTCAGACTAACGCAGAAGTTCAGTTTAAAAAACGAATGCTCTCTAATTGTGTGTAAAACCATTCTAAAAATAATAAAGAAGTTATAAAATACTCAATAGAGCACAGTTTGTTCATTGTCATTGCAGCTTTTAACGCTTTTAATTAGGCTTGGCAGAATTAGACATTTTTTAATAATATTGATGGAAAATATCTTTTTATTTTAAGATTTTTTGTTTGATAATTTAAATGTTCATTCCTGTGGAAATGTATGGGGCGGGGTCAGATAATTCTTTAATGACAGTAGATAAAGCTTTAATTTTTTTGAGTTGCAGTATAACTGTTAAAACACACATTGTCAACATTACATGTCAAAATACACAAAGTAAATGTCCTTAAATCACTAATAAATTCTCAAGCAGTAATTTTGATTATTGACAAATATTTTTCCATTCATTTATATGAAATTGTCATTTACTGACATTTACCAATGAAAATCTAATCCTTCCATGTCTAGTTTTAATAAACTAGAAAAATGTTTTACAAACACATCTCACAATTAGAATCTGCATTTGGTTTTTAAAATCTGCCATGCTTTTAACAGGGGGGAGGATGCAGGTTAAACAAGTATAAAATGTATAACAGAGTTTTGGCCTGGGAGTTGGGTGGGCAAAGAGTATCTCAGCCAAGAGTGAAGACTATTGGGGGCAAGATTTTAAAAAAACATTTTGCATCTGTCTCACTTTGCTCCCACTTCCATAGTCTTCAGTGGGAACAGGGACACTTTTGAAAATCCAACCTGTTTTATTCTGTGCGTATTGTAGGGTGGAATAACTTTCTAACCTCAAACTAATGATCCTCTGCATGTCATATTGTCAGAGCATTGTATAAACATTAATCCAACATCACTCCAGTGAGGTAGAGAAAGTGTATAGTCAGCCCCATGAAATGCACCCCAAGTATGTACTTATCTTCCTTTGGAAAACCTCTTGGGAGGAGGGAAATATGCCAAACTATCCGACTCTGAAGCCGTAGCTTTTGGGAGATCTATTCCCCAGAGGAAGCAGGTGTAGCGCTGCATTGGAAGGTCCGTCAAACCCATGGTAGGCTCTGTTTCTGCTAAGAATGGTCTCAGGAAGGGCAGCATGCTGCTGAGAGGCTGTTTCTCAGCCCTGCCTCTGATAAGCCACAGTCTCTAATGCAGGGAGCCAGATGCAGAGGGGTGTGAGAGTTTTGTGGAAGGTGGGACTATACCATGTTATCTCTATTCCCTCATGTCAGGGCCGGCTCCAGGTTTTTTGCCGCCCCAAGCAAAAAAAAAAAAAAAAGAGGGGGGGGCTGGAGTGCCACCCCCTGGAAAAGTGCCACCCCAAGCTGGTGCCTAGAGCCAGCCCTGCCTATTGTGTTGGAGGTGGAGGGTGCTTTGCTCCCATATGGTCTAAAACAGAGGGAAGCACAGGGCTAGGTGTTATCCCCTTTTTACAAATGGGTAAATCTGAGACAGGTTATGACCAAAACTTTCAAACTCAGGTGCCTAACACCAGGCACCAAATAAATGGCTTGATTTTTCAAGGGTGCTAAGCACTCACAACTTACATTGCATCCGACTGTGACTTCTGAAATCAGTGCAGAATCAGGATTAGGGGTGGGAGGGCCCCTTAGAATGACACATTTAGTACAACAACTTTGAATTCGTATTGTCTAAGAAGACCTGAAAATCACATCTTTTAGGTTCATCATCTTAGTTTTTAATGAGAAGCAGCTGGTGCTGACCTTGATTTAGTCACTGCAAGTGAAACACGCACCCCCCCCCCCCCCCACACACACCTCCACGGATCAAATATATTAGAAAGTAGGAGAGTGATTTCCTGTATCCACATCTATGCAGTGTGAATTCTAACTCTGATTAGAAGTTCTAATTCAAGATGGGTTTTAAAAATATGTTTCATTTTCTCCTTAGCACTGCTCTTTTGAGCATGGCATTTCAAAATGAGAAATAGTATTTAGAAACAGTTTGATACTCTGGCATCAACCATTCTGTATCTGCTTTCATTACTGTTTGGTACTGTTCCTGTATTTAAGTCTCTGAGAGCATTTTTGTTAAACTCAATTTTTTAAGGTCTCAACTTAATATCTTTTCCAGGTGGAAATTTAGCAAACAGTTTGGTTTAGCTTTGGAGTACTTCTGTTCTCCCCCCTCCCCCCTTGCCAAATTGTTTGTCATTTTAATTGTTTTATAAGGGATGTTTTTGTGGTTTCAGATGCAGGGAAAAAAGCATCGGAAAATATAAAACAAAAATGTGCAAACCAATACTTGAGTTTTTTTGCTATTACCCATAAGTACTTAAAATAAACGGAAATATTTTAGGTTAAAAATGGCTAATACAAAAGCATAGTCTGTTCTAAAGAATTGTTAATGTTCACCTACTGATACCATGTATGGTGATGTGGGGTACAGTACATGATCAGCTTGTTCTTGTTCCTTTTACAAGAATTTTTTGTAGATTCCTGCTCTTCAAGTCCCCAACTCAGCAAAGTACTCAAGCATGTGCCTAACTTTAAACATGTAAGTACCTTGCTGACTTGGGGCCCAAATGAGTACTGGGATTTTGGGATCCAGAACGCAGTGACTGCTATTCTCTGTGTGCTGCCTTATGCAATATGATCTCCGGTACAGAGGTAGAGAAGGAACTGTGCCCCCAACTGCTTTCATTTCCTCTCCTACCACAGTGGGTAATGAGTTTTCTCATTAGAGAGGCAGCCTGTCATGCTCCTGAAGCACTTTAATTCCCATTGGAAGCTTCTCTTCACTCCCTGCTTTGATTCCTTCCTTACAGCAGATAACACATTAGATGATGATCTTTGCCAGGCCCCTAGCAGCTGTAACTGTCAATGTCAATGGCAAGGCTTTTAGTAAAACCTAACATTCAAAAACCATAGCCCGTCCTGCTAGAGGTGATTCTTGCCCCACTGGAATGTCCTCCACCACCAAGGTACTTGCATGCTGCAGTCGATGCAGTATGTGAAGAAGAGGTGGAGGCTGCCCACTACTGGACCTTGAAGTAAAACCAGTCAACATATGGACTAGTTTTCCAAGCATCTTTTCATTAAAAAAGAAAACCTGGGTAAAACAAACTGGGAAAGTTCCTTTAAAGGGGCTTTGAATGGAATGCACATACTGTTCACACGGTCTGCTGGAAATAACAGCCTGTGTGACTTCCTGTTTTGCTGGCTACAGGTCTCCTGTATGCACGTAGCAGCAGCCACAAACACCTCCTGAAAAAATGTTTGGGGCTGAAAATAGTGTGGGAATGTAGGCTCTGTGAGAAGGCTTTTAATAGTGGTGTTTATCTGATTGCTAATGAAACAAGTGATTTCTGCTCAAATACATGTAGCTGCAATTCAAAACCTTGACGAAGAAAACAATTCAGGGAAGTTACGAGTTGTTAAAATAGGCAAAAATAAGTGAAAATAAAAAGCTGAGAATCTGGACTCGTAGATCACTTCCTAAAGCTTTCTTTTTACAATTGGCTTCACTGCTTTGCTTGTTGTACTGTCACCCCTTTAAACAAAAAATGTCTTCCTGCTGCCCCCAATTTCCCTTTTGTTAGTGCAGGAGGTTCTAGCTCAGTGCAGGATTCCCTGTGTAGATGGCTAATTCCCACTTCATCTTAGAGCTCTGTGAAGTGGTAGGAGTCCATATTGGGGTATGTAGTGGCTTAATAAAGAGGATTTCCTGCCTCATTATCAAATATTCTGTGAAGGTGGGGAATGTTGTATTAACTAGGTGGAATATATGGGCTCAAAGAGTCAAAGGTGTTAACATGACCCTGAAACCATCCAGCATTAAACTGTTTTAAACAAGGTTTGGTATCAGAGACCTTAGCCTGCTTAATACCATAGCAAACACATCATTAAAAATCCTTTAACCTTTTATTAAAGATACAGAAAAGAAGGGAGAACAGTTAAAGCATTTCAAATGTAAGGTATTAAAGATGGCTTTCGTTGTAACAACACCCCTTTTCCCTTTCAGCTGGAGAGAGTTTTAAGAAGAAAGTTCCTACCTCCCCCATGGTTTGACAGTCTCTGATATGGTATTACAGAGGGAAAGAACTGCCTGTCCGGGGGAAGAGAGAATAAGTGAGTTGAGATGGCCTTCCCCTTCTTTCAGTTTGCCAGTGTCATAGGTGCCGACTTCTGCTGGCGGCCTTGGGTGCTCGATCCCGCCCCTGACCCACCCCCATTCCAACCCCTTCTCCAAAGTCTCCGCCCTCTCCCTGCCCCATTCCAACCCCTTCCCAAAATCCCCGCCCCAGCCTCACCTCTTCCCTGCCTCCTCCCCTGAGCGTGCCGTGTTCCCATTCCTCCTCTCTCCCTCCCACAGCTTGTTATGCCACAAAACAGCTGTTTTGCGGCAGCAAGCGCTGGGAGGAGAAGCGGGGACGCGGTGCGCTCAGAGGAGGAGGCGGATGCAAAGTGAGCTGGGGTGGAGGGGCGGGGAGCTTGGCTGCCGGTGAGTGCAGAGCACCCACCAATTTTTCCCCATGGGTACTCCAGCCCCGGAGCACCGACGGAGTCAGCTCCTATGGCCAGTGTCACGTTGCCTCTGTCTGTTTCCTCCACAAAGTCTTTGTTTTTTAAGAACCCCAAAAGGGAGCGATGGGACTTTTTTCCTCTTCAATTAGGCCTACTTTCTGACACACCCATTTTGGTTCACTGATTTCTGGTCTCACACTGTTCTTGTTTAGCAGGCATGATTGTAATAAAGTCCTTGAATTATTTCACTAAGTCTTTTTGTTTGGACCAATTCAGTCTTTCTGTCTCTTTTTATGCCTTTTCCCATCAACATTTATTGTTATAAGTTATTGTGACATCTTAGGAGCGTTCACTCCTGAGCTTTCACAGTTGAGCTTACAATTAGGGTAAATTTGTTGGCCCAGTTACCACAACAGGACTTTTTAAAATAACATAAACGCTAGGTCACTGTCCCATTGAATGAAGAGAATCCTCTGGCTTTACCCTTCCTTCTGCTTTCCTACCCAGTGCTCTCAGTCTGCCGTCCTCTCATGCTGCTGCCACTAGCATGGCCCTTTCTGTCATCACAGCAGACTTCATTAAGCCAGGATCCCAGGAAATCATCTGACCTTGTTGGGATTTCATCTGTCTCCGTCCAAAGCCACACAAGTAACGGTGCCTCCCCACTCCAGATGTTTTGGCTTTGAATGAGATTGGTTGCATCTAAGACTAAGTGAAACTCATTTTTAACTGGGGTGGGAGGAGGAAAGTCAGGAAGTTGTGTGGATCTGAGATTTTAGTTTTGTCCAATTTCTAATTCTTATCCAAAGAACTTCAGCATCACACATTTCATTTGCAAGCGAGCTAAAATTTGACATGGTAATTGACATTCTGGTTTGATTCTTTGCTGAGAACTCTTGCAGGGCTTTTTGCTTCCCTGATGACTTAAACCCTCATCAGATGGCTTTGGTATTAAGGAAGTGATGACTTCATGTTTTGGATCCATGCATATACCAAATAACAGCTGTCAATTAGCTGACATCAGTATATAAAATGATAATACGTAAGAACATTTAATTATTGTCTGTAATTGGTGCTTTTCCCAAGTTATTCCAAATACCTTCTGACAAGCTGGATTCGTGTACAAAACAAAAATCTCTGCATCCACTATTCTTGTCAGTTCAGAAGAACACTCAGTTTATACTTGCAGCAGATGATGATGTGCTGGTCCTTAGGTCAGAATTCAGTCTCCACCACATGCTACCTACTGAAGCCATCTTCTATGTAACAACATATGGTGGGACTTCTCTGCTTATTCAAATAGCCTTTCTAGGCTTAAATGCTGCTTCTGATCTCTTCTCTTTTCCCTTTTGTGCTTAGCCTTGTCCTTTTAAAATACCTTGCCTTTCCTCTATTTCCCTCACAGTTCTGTTCACCCATTGAATTAATAATTTGTCAGGGTTTAAGCTCCCGAATTACCTACCCTTTCCCCCTCCTCAAACTCTCTCTTCTTCTGTACTTAGAAACAAAACTGTGCACAGTTCATTGCATTTGTTTCAGATGTACTGGCTCTGGGAGGTGCATGCAGGGTCAATACACACTTACTAATTTTCATCTGCTGTATTCTGATGACTATTAATGCTGTATCATTTGTTTTTAAAAGTGCCAGAGGTGGTGGGGAAAAAAACTGTGAAACACAGAAACAAAATAAAATGTAGATTTCACCAGAGAATATTATATTTCTTAGACCATACAGACGTAACCAGATGTCATAAACAGATAGTTAAGGGTTAATGCCGATCTGGATCCACCAGGAGTTGGTGGGAGAAAGGAAGGGGGATGGTTAATTTCTCCTTGTTTTAAGATCCAAGGGGTTTGGATCTGTGTTCACCAGGAAATTGGTGGAGGAGTCTCTCAAGGCTACCCAGGGAGGGGAAGGTTTTTTTTGGGGGGGGAAACGGAGTGATTCAGATACTCAGAAATTCTGAATGGTGGCAGCGAAACCAGATCTAAGCTGGTAATTAAGCTTAGAAGTGTCCAGAGTGTCCTGTCGGTTCCTCCCCCACTCTGAACTTTAGGGTACAGATGTGGGGACCTGCATGGACACTTCTAAGCTTAATTACCAGCTTAGATCTGGTAACACTGCCACCATCCAGAAATTTCAGTGTCTGGATCACTTTCTGTCCCTCCCAAAACCTTCCCCTCCCTGGGCAGCCTTGAGAGGCTTTTTCACCAAGTTCCTGGTGAACACCGACCCAACCCCTTGGATCTTAACACAAGGATAATTTAACCATCCCCCCTCCTTTCCCCCACCAATTCCTGGTGAGTCCAGATCCAATCCCATTGGATCTTAACACAAGGAAAAAAAAATCAATCAGGTTCTTAAAAAGAAAGCTTTTAATTAAAGAAAGAAAGGTAAAAATTATCTCTGTAAAATCAGGATGGAAAATACTTTACAGGGTAATCAGATTCATATAGCCCAGAGGAACCCCCTCTAGCCTTAGGTTCAAAGTTACAGCAAACAGAGGTAAAATCCTCTCAGCAAAAAGGAACATTTACAAGTTGAGAAAACAAAAATAAGACTAACACGCCTTGCCTGGCTATTACTTACAAGTTTGAAACATGAGAGACTGATTCAGAAAGATTTGGAGAGCCTGGATTGATGTCTGGTCCCTCTCAGTCCCGAGCACGAACAACCCCCAAACAAAGAACACAAACAAAAGACTTCCCTCCACCAAGATTTGAAAGTGTCTTGTCCCCTTATTGGTCCTCTGGTCAGGTGTCAGCTAGGCTAGGTGAACTTTTTAACCCTTTACAGGTAAAAGAGGCATTAACCCTTAACTATCTGTTTATGACACCAGACCATGCCGAAGGAATGTACTCTAGGTGAGAAAGTTGTTTATAATTTCAATATATTTACTCCTACCATATTGGTCTTGTGTTTGTGTAAGAAAACAGAAATATTTTCATTATCTGTGTAGACTTATAAATGAGAATACCCTCTGCTGTTTTCACAAATGGAAATACCTATTTAGGGGGTACAGGGTTGTTTATCTTGTAACTAAAAATCATAAGACAGGGTTTTGGGTCTTTGTGTCCTACTTGAATCTTGCTGTTCTTATGTATAAAATAATGGGACAGATTAAGAGCTGGGTCTTGCCCGGTTCAGAGCATTCTCACTTCCCATTGGGAATCAAAGGGTTGTTGAGGGTACTCAGGGTGGAATTTTCAACATAGACTTCCATGGAAGCACAGTTCTGTCAATGATTAAAACTCCTGTTGACTTCCCCTGGAGCTGAGTTAAGCCAACACCAAGGGTGAAATTGTGATACCATTGAAGTCAATAACAAAACTCTCATTGACTTCAGTGGGGCCAGGATTTCCCCCTGAGGGCTATGGCAAATCCCACCATCAGCAGACCTTATCAAAAGGGAGCTAGATAGACTCATGGAAGATAGGTCCATCAATGGCTATTAGCCAGGATGGGCAGGAATGGTGTCCCTAGCCTCTGTTTGCCAGAAGCTGGGATTGGGTGACAGGGCATGGATCACTTGATGATAACCTGTCTGTTCATTCCCTTTGGAGCACCTGCCATTGACCACTGTCAGAGGACAGGATGCTGGGCTTGATGGACCTTTGATCTGACCCAGTATGGCTGTTCTTGTGTTCTCCCAGCCCCACTTGACAGAGTAGTGCAGAATAAGCCCTTAAGAAGGGAAAGATTAGAGTAATAGCATCGCTTGAAATGAATCTAACCATGCTTATTTTCCTGTAACAAGGGCTTGGAACCACACGTGCTTTCAGCTCTGATTGCCTAAATCATAGTAGCTAATGATGTCATAATGGGAGCTCAGGTTTTAGTACATGCATGTCAGTCTCCGGTGAGTTGTGTCCATAACAGATCTATGGTAAAATAAAACCAAGTTATAATTTTAAATGATTATTTAAATAATCAAATAATGTATAAAATGATATTGATACACAGATGATCATCCCTCTACCAGCACAGGAGTGCAAAATGTAATGCTAAAGGATTCTCTATATTGAATACCCACTTGTTGTTGTTATGGTTTGATTATTAAACTGTGGGGTGAATTTATCTTGCCCCTGGTGTAGCCTGCTTGAAATACTGATCTATTTGTTGATTGAAAAATTGTTTTGGATGGGCTGCTTATATTGAAAGTAACTGTAGAGTTACTGTAGTTACATTCTTCAGCCCAAGTACACTAGAAACTAAGGGCTGCGTAGTGGCTTTAGAAATTGTTGCCATGTTCATGGAGGGGTGCTGCAGCAGGCTGCCAGAGAGGGTCTGAGGTTATGTCTACACTGCACTTTTGTCAGTAAAACTGTTGGACAGGGGAGCTAGGGCTACTGCCAGTTCTGACACCTTCTTGGCCCCTCTTGTGCTCAGGGAGTACAAGGCACAGGGTTGTCTGGCTCCCTCCACTCTCTTCTTTGAGCTCAAATACATAAGTGGGGCTGTGACACATGTAAGCATGTGCCTTACCTTAATCACATGAGTAGGCCCATTGAAGTCCATGGGGTTCCTCCCTTGCTGAATTGGGACCTATGGCACTGTCAAATTATGGTAGCTCATGTATGAAAAATACTAATCATCAAAAAATATGAAAGTGTAGTTAGGTTCTGAAGTTTATAGTCACTAGTGCCCATAATGCTGAGGCATGCACTGCTGGTTTGGGTATACTCATTGCTTGCCTAAGTAGAAGACAGTTTGTTGGCGAAGTTATTTTTAAGTAGCAGGAGAAGGAAGCCCACATTGACTGCAACATTAGCAAAAGAAACAGAAGGCGGTAGCGGTCAGAAAGCAGAACTGTTTGGGGTTAGGCTATGCATGTGGATTTGAGCACAGAAATATTGCTTCTCCAGTTGTGTAGCCACAAGTGCTGCGGTTACTGATATACTCATTGGAGAGCACACTGCACTTGATGGAGAGATTCCTCTGTAGGGGTAAAGCACGTTGCTGAACAAGATTCTCTTTCTGTAATCCAAGCAGGTTGCAAGGGGGCATGGAACATGAAAGGAAAAGATATACAGCAATTGGATTTCTTGTTGCTAAAAGATCATGAAAAAAGTCCTAAATGCCAACAAAACATCCAGTCATGTAATGAGGGCTGAGACACCCGAATATGAGCCTTCAGACACCTCTAACAAATATGTTAAGTTTTCACATTACAGACAAGCTGAGCAATATGTTCCATACACAACAGCAAATGTTCCAAAAACAGCTGGGATACAAGGAATTAACACAAAACTGCCAGGCAGGTGTACTGTGCAAATGCACATACACAGCTCAGCTATCTTTGAGAAAGCGGATAAAGATGCTGCAAGGCACAGGCTATTGACAATAGGGAGAAGTGAAGATCATAAAACTAGCCATGCTGCTCATAAGCAAGAGTTTCTAAGTTATGCCAAGTTTTTCAGTTCCAATGCTGTGTGCCAAAGTGAGGTGCCATCCCAGCAGTGCAGAATCAGACAAAGAAAAACACAACAGCAACTTCAAAAAGAAAACCAGTCAGCTACAATCATTCAGTCCGCCTGGCGAGGTTGTCAGGTCAGAAGGGAGATCAATGGGATGAATAAAGCTGCTGCCAAAATTCAGGCAGTTTTTCGAGGCTACAGGACACGACGGGAATTGCTTCTTGGATGTAACACACATGGCAAGGACGAAGGCCTACAATTAAAAAAGAAAAGGAGAGCAGAAAGCAAGGAAAAGCTATTCCCACTCATTCTAAGGTTTGATCAGCAGTGGGGTTGGGACTCCAGGACACTAAGCAACATCAGTAAAAGTGATAGTTTAAGAAGCCAGCATAAGACTAACAAAAGAGAAGGCACCTTCTTTATCCCCATAGTAATCTTCCCGAAAGTAGAGTCTTCACGCAAGACCAAGAGGAAAGGTTTTGTGTTGCCTAGTGACTTACCTACACTAAATGTCTTTGAAAGCAGGACACAGCAGCATGGGATCTGTCATGCTGCCATTCAAATCCAAGCTGCATGGAGGGGATATCAAGCCAGAAAGCAGATGAGGGAAATAGAAAGGCAAGCTAAGATAAAGGCAGAGGAGAGCCAGCCCTTTTCTAATGGTTGTAAAAACAGTCCTGAGAGCTGTGAGAAACAGCCTGTGTTAGGAGCAGAAATGTCAGGAGCTGTTGCAGAAATTCAGTCTTCGACTCCTGAGCAAAAAGACCCAGTGCAGGAACCTGAACAGGACTCCTCTGTAAAGGAGGAACCTAGTAAGGAAAGCAAAGGAACTAATACAGAGGGCAGTGTGCCATCTGTTAGAAATATTAACATATACACTGTTGTGAAGGGTGTGCCAGCTTCCAGAAGACCCCCCATCACCATACGAGTGTCCAGTCCTAATGCAATAGTGCAGGGATATCACCGAGACATGAGCAGAGGGATGCAGGGGCTCTACACTGTCAAAAATCACTGTGATCCAAGGCCTTCTCAAATCATTGTCCAGATACACATGGTGGAGAAGGAAGATAACCCAAGCACTCCTTCTTAATAATGGTAAAGAGGAAATAAAAGCTGGCACCTGACTCACACGGTGAGCTTCTTTGAATGTGAAGGTCTGTTTGTTGAATGACTTCTGGGAAGCTACCATTCCCTTCTGCTAATTTCCTCTACCAGTTGTCCCAACCAGCATTCCAGCTGCTGAACCCTCCTGCTACATCTCCTGACAAATATCTGCTCACTTCATCATAGGACAGCATCCCTCTCTAGTATCAGAGGGGCAGCCATGTAAAAAGCAGCAAAGAGTCCTGTGGCACCTTATAGACTAAAAGACGTATTGGAACATAAGCTTTCGTGGGTGAATACCCACTTCGTCAGACGCATTCACCCATGAAAGCTTATGCTCCAATACGTCTGTTAGTCTATAAGGTGCCACAGGACTCTTTGTTACATCCCTCTCTAATTCCTCCTTCTCAGACACTCCCAGCTGTCACACCCTCCCATTAACCCCAAGACAAACGTTTGCTTCCTCTTCCTAGCTGCTACTGTAACCCCAACTAGTGGCTGGCCCACATCAGAGGCTTGTGAATCTATTATTGCTTCTAGCTAATTAGCGATGTGCTTTAGCTTAAGTGAGAGCATCTCATGCTTTTAGCTCCAGCCGCCAAGGTCTGTGGGCTCAAGCCCCATTGTTAGCCCAAGTGGAGTCAGCTACACTGACTTCTAGACAGTTATCTCATTGATGTCATTGCAGGAATTCCTATAGGTCCCAACTGAGACTGGAGCCCTGAAAAGGCACAGAAGGATTTCAGTGATTTGATCAAGGTCACTCAGTAAGTCTGTAGCAGAGCCAAGGAGTGAATCCAGGTCACCTAAGTCCCAGGCCCACCTTTCTCTAAAGATATGTATTTTAAAATTTAAACCGGATCGATTTTGGGGGTAAAACCCTTTAATAAACAAACAGAAAATCATAAAATTGTAGGACTGGAAGGGACCTCGAGATGTCATCTAGTCCAGTGCCCTGTACTGAGGGCAAGACTAAGGATTACCTAGAGCAGCATTTCTCAAACTGTGGTCCGCGGACACCTGGGGGTCTGTGAGGGTACTCTAGGGGGTCCACTGGACCTGCTGATCAACTCCTCCTGCTCCCTCCCAGTGCCTCCTGCACGCCAGGGAACAGCTGTTCAGGAGGTGCTGGGAAGGAGTGGGAGGAGTTGATTAGGGGGGCCAGTAGACCCCTTGGAGTACCCTTGGTTCCCTGGCATGCAGGAGGTGCTGGGAGGGAGTACTCGGGGGAGGGGCGGAAAGAGGCAGGGAAGAGGAGGGGCAGGGGTGGAGCGAGGGTGAAAAGGGATGGGGATGAGGCCTTGGGGGAAGGAGTGGAGTAGGGGTGGGGCCAGAGGCTGAGCGGGGGGCTTCGGGATCTGCAAAAATTTTAAAATCAAAATGGGGTTTCTCAGGTAGCTAAAGTTTGAGACCCGCTGATCTAGACCATCACTGACAGGGGTTTGTCTAACCTGCTTTTAAAATCTCCTTAACATAAGTGATTTTTGGGTGACCTGCCACTCACTTACACAAATCTTTGCAGCTTCTTTCCAGATTTCAACCATTTTGAGGAAAACTGAATTACATTTTAAAAATGTAAACCTTTTCAGAGGGGAAGGGCAAACAGGCCTGATCCAAAGTCAGCAGAAGACAATGGAAGGTCTTTGAATCAGACCCTATAGCTATAATTCAATCAACATGAACTTTAAGAGATTTACTAATGTCATCAGAATTAAAAAGAGAATATAGGATTTAAGCTAAATTTTCAAACCTGGAGGCCTAAAGTTAAACACCTACATAAAAGTGGCCTGATTTTCAGAGGTGCTAAGCCCCCTGGGAACTGTGTATGCTCAGTACTTCTGAAAATCAGGCCACTTTTATGTAACTTCCTAAATAAGCATTTTGGGGATGGGATTTTCAAAGGAAATTACGGGAGTAAGACAATGAAATACCATTAAATTTCATTCAAAATCCCAGCATAGGTGCCTAAATTTGGTGTCTCATGTTTGAAAATGTTGATTTGGATTTACATGTAATTTTGGGGTACATTATTTAATAATCCATGTAAAAATAATGCTACTGCAATCTTACATTTTTGATAACCAAGAAGTCAACTAATTTTGAGTTATTTGTGCTTCTACATGTCTGCCTTATAATGCGGCCTTTCATTTAATAATCATATAATATGGGCCATATCATATACTATATATGTGGCAAATAATAGAGCAACTTGAAGGAGCATCCCGTTTTAAATGTGCATTAACGATAATTTGACAGTCACTGTAATTTCATCTCAAATCCACAAGGTGTCCCCATTTCCCCTTGCAGATCTTGCTGAGCTAGTCTACATGTTCACCTCTTCGCAGAGTCCAGTACTTTGCTTTTCTCACTAATATACAAGACATGAGAAATCTGTTCATTACAGCTGGAATTGCTGACATAACCAGGGCCATACATTTGTGCAAAGTTCTCAAGCTTTGACAAAATGGAGGATACCCGTGGAATAAATTTTTAGCAGGTTTTGTGGCATCCATCAGCAACATGGAAAAGTTGCACAAAATGATCATCCTAGGCCCAGATTTTCAAACCTAGGTACCTCAAGTTAGATTCCTAAATTACACTTCATGTGAATATTCACATTGAGTTGATGGGACCTGTCATGTGCAGGAAGTTAAACACATCCAGGTTTGCAGAAGCAGGGCCTTAGTCTCCTAAGTAAAAGTGACCTGATCTTATAAGGATCAAGGCCTGGTCTACATTGCAGAGTTAGGTTGATGCAAGGCACTAACTATGTTACTGTCTATGCTAAAATTTCACTCCCACTGATGTAACTCACTTGCTATGCCGATATAAATACTCCATCTCCATGAGTGGCATAGAGTTTAGACTGACATAATTAGGTTGACGCAGTGTCAGTGTAGATACTGCATTACTTACATTGGCTGTTAGTGGCATCCAGGAGCTGTCCCACAATGCCCCACCTTGACTGCTCTGGTCAACGTTTTGAACTCTGCTGCCCAGTGGCCAGGGACACAGGAAGCCACCCCTCCACTTTAAAGCCCCATGAATTTATGAAATTGCATTTCCTGTTTGCTTGGCTTGGAGAGCTCACCTAGGAACTCTTGAGTACTTCTAGCAACTGCCCAGCTGACCATGCCAGCTCCACGTTGCAGACGCGCTGCTGCCCGGAGAGCACAGGAGGTGTTGGATCTTCTGGGTCTGTGGGGAGAAGAGGCTATGCCGTGCACACTCAGCTCCAATCCAGTCGTAGAAACATTGACATCTACAAGCAGATTGCTCGGGGCACGGGGGAGAAGGGCTACAAGACTAGGGACCAGCAGCAGTGTTGCTTGAAAGTCAAGGAGCTGCAGCAGGTGTACCAGAAGACAAGGGAGACTAATAATCATTCAGGTGCAGAAGTGCAGACCTGCTTCTTTTACAAAGAGCTGCATGCCATCCTAGGTGAAGACCTCACCACCACCACATCCAGGGGGCTACTGGATACTTCGGAGGAACCCGAGTCAGAGGCAGTCCAGCCCGAAGAAGCTGTTCCCTTTCCACCTCCATTGCCCTCAGGAGTGAGATATTGACTAAAATCACCACCGCCTGTGGGAAACAGTGCCAGTATTTAGTTCAGTTGCCCTATCTGCGTGTGAGCTACCCCCGGCCTTATTGTCCCAACTCGCCGCCTCCTCCCCTCTGGGCCATACTCACCATGGCTGGCACTACCGCTGTGCTCTATAAATCCTAATGAGAATATAGTGCGGGTAACTTGTGTGAATCAAAGGGAGTGAGTTAAGTATACCAAATTTCCTTTTATCTTGTGACTACACTCGCTATAGTACCTTTGTGCATTGCATCTTTTGCAGCTCGAAATGTGGCCTTGAGGGTCTCTCCATCCATAGCAGCGGAGCGGCTCAGCCAGATAAGGAGGAGAAGGAAGAGGATGTGGGATGATGTGTTCCAAGAGATCCTGCAAGCCTCTGCTGCTCTGGATACCGAGCACAGGGCTTGAAGGATCACCCTCACGGACAGCCTGGCCAGGGATAGAGCAGAGAGGAGAAAGGCGCAGGAAAAGGAGAGGGATGTGCTGCAAGAGATTCTAGCACTTCTCAGGCAGCAAACAGACATGCTGGAGACTCTTGCTGACCTTCAAGTTCAACAGTCCTATGCTTACCTCCCTCTGCAACCCATAGAGAACTGCCTCTGGGACCTCCCTACCTCCTCCCCCACACACATTCCATGTGGCATCCAGGGCCACTGCACTACCCCTCTACCATGCCTCCCCAAGGGAGAGTACAGGCAATCACAGCTGCTCATACATTGACCTGTGAAAGACACGCTTGGTGTGTTTCTGAAATGGAAACGACTGTTCTTTCCCCTTTAAAAGTTCTTTTCCCTGTATTTATTGTGTTTTATTCAGTTACAAACTTATCTGTTCTTCAAGTGTTGTTCATGTCGATTCCAATCAGGTGCATGTGTGCACACGTGCCCAGTAGCCGGAAGATTTTTCCCATAGATGCATCCATTGGGTCAGTCCGGGCGCCCCTTGGAGTCGCGCCTTCATGGTGCCTAATATAGAGCCCGGCCGACCCGCCACCCCCTCAGTTCCTTCTTACCGCCAGTGACGGTAGGCTGGAACTTCCCGTAGCCCTGGCTTTAGCAAGCCTGTTCAGCTCCAGTTGTTTGTACATCGTTAGTTTATCTTAGTAGTTAGTGATTAGAGTTGTTGGGGTCTCTACCCCCCTTTTGAGTCCCCAGAGCCGTGGTATGCCGTGGTCCCTGGGGTTTAAAAATGGTGTGGTCTGCACGAAGTGCATGCCAAAGAGCGATCCACACTCCTCGTGTTTAGGGGGCCTAGGGGAGGGTCACCAAAAGGATCGCTGTAAGATCTGCCGCAAGTTCTGCCCTAGAACTCTTTAAAAAAGGGAGCAGTGGCTAAAAGTGAACCTCATGGAGGCAGCTCTACACCCCCATTTGGACCCTGGCTCAGGGGACATGGCTCTTAGCACTTCCTCGTTGATGTGGAGCACCCTGGTGCCGTCATCGAGTTCAGTGCCGAGAAAGGACTTATCCCGGGACACTGGGCACTGGCATGGCACCTCCCGAGGCACAGCGGAGAGCAGGCACTGGTCTCACTCGCTGGTGTCTCAGAAGAAAAAGAAGCTGGACAGTTGGTCACCCCCTGCTAAATCTAAGGAAGGGAGACCCCAGGTGGGCCACAGCTCGGGATCCCCCATTAGTGCTGTGTCAGCTCCTGCCAAGCCGAGGCAGTTGAGTCCAGGCCCCCACGTTCACTGGTCCCTACGGGCTAGCAGCTGCCACTTCCTTCGATGCTGGAAGCTTTCGAAGCTGCTCGGGATCTGCTGCACCTTACGGCACCGTTCTCACCCCCTACAAGGGAGGACCCAGGTGGAGTCGGGAGGGAAGCTGGCAATGATGTCCAGGCATTCCCCCTCTCCATGTCCTTTGGCACCGGCTCACTTGGACAGAGCTTTTAACACTCAAGGCACCGAAGCTCCACTCCTCCGTGGTCTTCAGTCTTGGAGACCTCGGAGTCAGAGTCTGACTCCTACCATTCTTGGGGGAGCAGGAGCCGATGATCGAGGTCAAGGCGAGACAGGCGACAGCCCCAGGAATCAGCAGAATCCACCACAGTGGCCATTTTGGACCCCCTGGGCCTTTCACCAGAGTCAGGGAGGGATCCAAGGGCACCGCTCCACAGCATCTTCGGTGGCCTCAGACACATTCATCCCGCCGTCAACTACGCAGCCCACCTTGGCACCTACCCACATGCCAATTCCATTGGCTGGGGCACCATTGCTGGCACTGGCCTTGGCACAGACGACTCTTTCAACCTCGGCACTGACTGCGTTCTTGGCACCGACTACTGTGCCGGTACCAACAGCATTTTCGGCACCGCAGCACCGACAGCGGCACAGACAATGGCCCCACCACCTTCGTTGGCTCAGGCAGCTGGTTCGGCACCGGCTCCTCCCTCCCCAAAAACCACAGAGGCTAGGCGAATCGTCCTTGTCAGGAGAAAGGTCTACTCTATAGGGGGTCTGTCCGTATTTCGAACCAGATGGCCATCGTCAGCAGGTACTCTTATAAACTCTGTGCAGTGATGGCCAAATTTTCAGAGCTTCTCCCTTCAGACTCCCAAGCCGAGTTCTCAGCCCTGGTGGAGGAGGGAAAGCTAGTCTCCCGGGCTTCCCTCCAGGCCGCGTTGGACGGTGCTGATGCCACCACTAGTGTCATGGTTACTAGGGTTGCCATGAGAAGGGACTCCTGGCTCCAAGTCTCGGGGCTCCCCTATGAGGTCCAACAGACCATTCAAGGCCTCCCATTTGAGGTGTGAGTCTTTTCTCTGAAAAGACAGACAAGAGGCTGCATAGCCTGAAAGACTTACGAGCCACCCTCAGGTCTTTGGGCCTGCATACTTCCACCACATAGCAGGAACACTTCAGGCCACAACCTCCTCTGAGGTTCTATCAGCAGAACCACCAGGACGGTTCTCGGAGGAGGAACAGGAGTGGCAGGAAAAGACAACACCCATCCTCAGACCAGGGCTCTGGCCAACCCAAACCACCTTCCAGCCCCAAACCGGCCTTTTGAGGTGTGGTCCAGGATGGTGCACCAGAACAAAAACTGGATCTACCCCATCTTACCTTTTCCTCCCGACTGTCCTCCTTCTACCGTGCATGGTCCCGTATCACTTTGGACCGCTGGGTGCTCCGCACGGTAGAGAGGGGATACTCCATCCAATTCTGTGACCTCTCACTCTTCCACCCTCCTTCCCCGTCCTTCTTCAGGGATGCTTCTCACAAACAACTCCTTATCCAGGAGGTGCAGTCACTCCTATCTCTAGGGGCAGTGGAGAAGGTTTCTCAGGAGCAAAGGGGTGAGGGCTTTTATTCCCAGTATTTCCTAATACCGAAAGCTAAAGGCAGCCTCAGGCCTATCTTGGACCTGCAAGAACTCAGCATTGTCTCTTTGGCCTCCATCATCCCTTCCTTGGTTCCAGGGGACTGGTATGCCACCCTTGACTTGAAGGATGCATATTTTCAAATCGCAATCACTCAGCCCCACAGGAAGTATCTCCAGTTTGTGGTCAACAGTACCCACTACCAATTTACCGTTCTTCTGTTCAGCCTATCAGCAGCACCTCGAGTCTCTACCAAGTGCATGGCAGTCGTTGCTGAGTTCTTGCACGGGCACCAGGTACAGGTGTTTCCATACCTCGACGACTAGCTGATCGGGGCCGCTCCAGGTCCCAAGTGGAAGCTCAGGTCAGATTAATCAGATCCACCTTTGACAACCTGGGTATCCTTCTAAACGAAGCAAAATCGACTCTGTCCCCCATCCAGATGATAGAGTTTATAGGGGCATTACTGGACTCGACCCAAGCCAGGGCATGCTCGCTGGAAGCAAGGTTTCAGGCCCTGACTGATATCATTTGAGGCCTCAAACAGTTTCCCATCACCACAGTGAGGAACTGCTTATCAGACACGTGGCTGCCTGTACCTACATGGTGCAGCATGCCAGACTCAGGTTTCGACTTCAGGATTGTGACCCTGCCTCACCTGGTCCTTGACTCCCTCCTGTGGTGGCTGTGCAGCATGCCAGACTCAGGTTTCGACTTCAGGATTGTGACCCTGCCTCACCTGGTCCTTGACTCCCTCCTGTGGTGGCTCGACCCTCAAACACCTGATTGGAATGGACATGAACAACACATCTCGAAGAGCAACAGTTATGAGAAGGTGAGTAACCATTTTTTTCCATGGGTATGGAAGAAAAGTCTAGTTATGGAAATTTAATTCATCTTACTAGTTCACAGTGTATGCTGGCTGGGGCTGACATCATTCACAGGTAATAGTTAGAGGTGCATTTGCAATGTTATATTACTACTACGCACAGCACTCATTACAAGCTTCATCCTGGGGGTGGAAAAGAGCAATGCCAGGTAGAACACACTGCAGCAACACACATTACTGTGACTCTCTATTGAAATGGTCTTTCAAAGCCTCCCTGACCTGAATAGCTCTCTACTGAGCCCTTCTTATAGCTCCGGCTGCTCAAAAGCAGCAGACAGTCATTCCACCTCCACTGTCCACCCCGGGAGAAACTTTTCCCCCTTGGCTTCACAGGTATTATACAAGACACAGCAAGAGCTATAACCATTGGGATATTTTTCTCACTGAGGTCCAATCTCAAGAGCAGACAGCTCCAGCGACCTTTCAAATGACCAAAGGCACATTCAACTGTCATTCAGCATCTGCTGAGCCTTTAGCTGAAATGCTCCTTGGTAGTGTTGAGGTGGGAACAAGGAGTAGGTTGGGTCTCCCAGGATCACTGTTGGCATTTCAACATCCCCAATGGTAATCTACTGGTCTGGAAAGAAAGTCCCTGCTTGCAGCTTTCTGAACGGGCCTGTGTTCTTAAACGTGTGTGCATCATGCACCTTCCCAGACCACCCCACGCTGATGTTGGTAAAGCATCCCAGTGATCCATCAGCATTTGCATTATCATAGAAAAGTAGCGCTTTCTGTTGATGTACTCTATGGCAAGGTGGTCTGGTGCCAAAATGGGGATCTGCGTGCTGTCTATCGCTCCACTGCAGTTTGGGAACCCATGTGCTGCAAAATCATCCACTCTGTCCTGCACATTGCCCAGAGTCACAGTCCTTCATAGCAGGACATAAATTAATGGCCCTGCATGCTTGTATCACAATAGCCCCCAGTGGTAGCAATCGGGCATTGCCAGTTTCCACAGAGCAATTGTCACTCTCTTCTCCACTGTCAGTGCAGAGCTCATTTTGGTCTTGCTGCACTGGAGGGCTGGGATGAGCTCTGTATAGAGATCCAGGATGTGGCCTTGCACATCCGAAAGTTCTGCAGCCCCTGCTCATCATCCTGAAACCTCATGACAATGCGATTCACCAGTCAGTGCTCATTTCTTGGGCCCAGAACTGGTGCTCCACCATCTGCAGCTGCTCTGTGAATGCCGCCAACAGCTTTGAATTGTTTGTGTCCCACAGCAATCTAGCCTCCAAGGAATGGTCATGGCTCCTCTTGCAGCTCTGCAAATACTCTAGAATCAGGCCCCCCAGGCTTGCAACGCTCATCACAATAGTTGTGAGATGTCCAGGATCCAGGCTTCTGATACAGATTGCGGACATTGATGGGGGACATACAGGTTTGCAAGGATTTTTGAAAAGAGGTGTGAAACATTGTGGGATGCAGGTGAAATTATGGGATGGAGAACACTGCATGATGGGAAGTTGACTCATTTTGGTCCCATGAGACATTGCAAAACCTTCCCAAAACACCCTGCGCTAGATGGTAGCAAGTTGCACAGTGGGATAGCTACTCATGGTGCATGGCATTCTGCATCGATGCAAGTGCTGCTAGTGAGGACGGGCACTGCTGACACAAGCAGCGTAGCATGGACACACAAAAACGATTGAATTACTGGCTGTATGCAGATGTAACTTAGGTTGACATAATTTTGTAGTGTAGACGTGCCCCAAAGCAACTACAGTTGGTCTCCAGGAGCTGCTGCCAGCAGTGTCCCAACCCTGCCATCAAGTGGTGGTGCAGCTGGACCAAAGAAGCAAATAGAAGGAGAGGGAGGGAAGGCACAGAAAGGGAAAATAGAAAAGGAGACAGAGAAAATAACGGAGGAAGAATGGCAGTGTCAGGAGAGAAAGAAAAAAGGAGAGGGATGGTGGTGATCATGGGATGTCTCTGGGAAGGGACAAGGAGACAGAGCTGGGGGCTTGGGTGAGTGCATGTGGAAGAAGGAAGAGATAGTGTGTATGGGAAGGAGGGGCAGTGTGTGAGGATAGAGGAAGGGAGAAGCAGAGAGAGGGAGGGGTCTGTGGGGGGGGATGTAGGAGTGAGACACTATTGAATAGTAGCCCACAGTACCTTCACGCTATGGAAGGGAGTTGAGGGAGGAGGAAGGGACCCCTGCTTTGAAAATACTGTGTGTGCTGTGGGGTGGGAAAGCTACTCTCATCTCATTGTCTCTACAGGAGCTGATGGGGGGCAGCTGGAAATACTGCTGTGGAATTGAGATAGGTTCCAGGAAACTACACTTAATCTAGAGGTGCCCTCCAGTCCTTTGCTGACTGGTAATGGCCCAGAACAGCCTGATTCTGAGGGGCTACCATGGATGTCCCTGGGGCAGGTGTTGGGACAAAGGGGGAGTCTGTTGAACTGGATTCTTCTCCGGCTCTTCTGGTGATGAGTGGGCGTTGGCAGGGGGATCAAACTTCAACCCCAAAACTTCATTACAGGAGCTGCCACTCGCTTACTGGCTCTTCTAAGTGGTCCCTGCATGGTGTGGGAGAGCAGCAGGGCCCAGAGCTCCGTTACATTTACCCATTTCACCGTGACCATCCTGAGATTGTTCCCAAAATGACGTCACGATCAAACTGCATCAAAAGCCCTGGGGAGTCAAACACCATCCTGAAATGGCAGCTGAGCCCAAACGCCACTCTGAGGGCCTCTCTCTCTGGCTCTGGGCCTACCGGGAGTCCCTTCCCTACATGAGTGAGGCAGGGACTCTCCTGCTCTGAGTGTTAGACCTGAATAACTCTGTTTCTGTGTTACCTAGACCTGGACCTGCTGTGCTTATCCCCCTTCTGCCAGAGCAGTCTGCAGCCAACTCCTCTCTCCCTCTTCCTGTAGCTGTCACCTATTGTCCTCCAGGCTCCTCCCTGTCTAGCTTCTTCTCCAACTGAGTCTCTCATTTCCTGTCCTCAAAACTTCTCAACCTCATCCGTGGTGATTAAGGAACATAGGGATGGACGAGACCTCCAGGGTCATCAAGTCCAATCCTCTGCTATGGCAGGCAACCCCATCATATAATCCCCTTCATAAATGTACCAAACTCACCTTAAAACTAGTTAGGCTGTGTTAAGGTTCCTTCCCCACTCTGAACTTTAGGGTACAGATGTGAGGACCTGCATGGACACTTCTAAGCTTAATTACCAGCTTAGATCTGGTATTGCTGCCACCATCCCCCAAGTACTACCTTTTTTTTTGGGGGGTAGTCTTGAGAGACTTCACCAATTTCCTGGTGAACACAGATCCAAACCCCTTGGATCTTAAAACAAGGAGAAATTAACCATCCCCCCTCCTTTCTCCCACCAACTCCTGGTAGATCCAGATCCAACCCCCTTGGATCTAAAAACAAGGAAAAATCAATCAGGTATTAAGAAAAAGGCTTTTAATTAAGGAAAAGAAAAGTAAAAGAAAACCCTCTAGGAGAGATTAGCATACCAGCTACTCTCACAGACAACAGATTCAAAACACAGAGGATGTTCCCCTGGGCACAAATTTAGTTACACAAAAAAAACCCCAAATACCCAATTTTGATAATTCCCTTAATGATACCAAGACAAGTTACAAAGAAAATAAACATAAACCTATTTATTCCTTTCTAAAAATTACTACTCTGATAAGAGGCTGGTTCCTTGATCTTTTCCACTCCGGCTGAAACTGAAACTCTAAATAAAGGAAAACTTCCCTCCTTCCTTTTGAAACATCTTGTTCCCCCATTGGTTCCTCTGGTCAGGTGTCAGCTAGGTTAGGTGAACTTCTTAACCCTTTACAGGTAAAAGAGGCATTAACCCTTAACTATCTGTTTATGACGGGCTGTTTGCACCCTCCTTTCAGGATACATACTGGAGCGGAGTGTAAAATAATCACAGCAGGCATGTACAAAAGGGTTAGTGACTGCCCAGCGTTAAAGTCCAAATTTAAGGTTCTTTCATAAAGCAGTCACCACACCATTCCATGTGTCAAAGCCACACTAGCATGTCTCCAGTTTGAAGTAATGGAACAGGGAGTCCCACGAATTCTTGAGTTGGAAAGCAATCTGCAAATACAGATAATCAAATGGAGATATAACTTGCCTGTTGAATGGGATGCAAAAGATGTTCTTAAAGAACTTGGTGAGCTGTTTAACAGACTGGGGTACATAGAGGATATAACCCATCACACTGATAAAGATCTGAACATGCTGCCAAAAAGACAGACACCATGAAAAGCCCCATTAGCATCAAAAAGTAAAAAGATGAGCTTGAACAGATGGTAAATTAAGATGTTATAGGGATAACAGGATAGTCACTGTCATACAACTAAATCAGTTGAGGATCTGAATAGTTCCAAAAGATTCTAATATGGCCATCAAAGACGATCAGTATCCCAGGAGAACAGCTGAGAAAGTCATATCTAGATTTCAAACTGGAAATGTATTTTCAAATTTGGATGCAAGCCAAGGGTTTTGGCCAGTCCCTCTTGCTATAGCAAGGGCAAAACTCTGCACTTTAAACTTCCTTTTTGTAGATATTTGTTTAAGCGACTTCCATTCAGGGTGCCTGAGGGACAAATAAACATTGAGGCTGAATGGGTCTGATCCAAAGCCCATTTGAAGTCATTGATTTCCAGATACAGGAAGAATGAGATTTAGAAACTTGCATCTGACGAAGTGGGTATTCACCCATGAAAGCTCATGCTCCAATACGTCTGTTAGTCTATAAGGTGCCACAGGACTCTTTGTCGCCATTGAGAAACTTGTTCAATAATCTCCCCTATGGAACTGCTATAAGCCTCATCAGTTTAGTTATTTAACACTAGACCATAAGGACAGTGGGGGAAACAATCCTAGACTCCCAGAAATGTAGGTCTGGCAGGGACCTTGAGAGGTCATCTAGTCCAGCCCCCTACGCTGAGGTAGGTCCAAGTAAACCTAGACCAGTGATTTTCAAACTTCTTTTTCTGGTGACCCAGTTGAAGAAAATTATTGATGCCTGCGACCCATTGGAGCTGGGGATGAGGGGTTTGGGGTGTGGGAGGGGCTGGGGCAGAGGATTTGGGTGTGGGGGTGAGCTCTGCAGGGTGGGGCTGGGAATGAGGGGTTCAATGTGTGGTAGGGGGCTTTGGGCTGGGGCAGGGGGTTGGAGTGTGGGAGGGGTCAGGGCTCTGGGCTGGGGGTGCAGGCTCTGAGGTGGGACCAGGGATGAGGGGTTTGGGGTACAGAAAGGGGCTCAGTTTGAGGGGGGGCTCAGGGCTGGGGCAGGGGATTGGGGTGCAGGGTTGGGGTGCGGGTTTACCTCCAGTGGCTCCCGGTCAGCAGCGTAGCTGGGGTGCAGAGGCAGGCTTCCCGCCTGTCCTGGCATCACGGACCCCGCTGCACCCTGGAAGCAGCCAGCAGCAGGTCCGGCTCCTAAACGGAGGTATGCGAGCAGCTCCTCACAGCTCTCGCCCGCAGGCACCGCCGCCCAGCTCCCATTGGCTGGTTCCTTGCCAAAGGGAGTGCAGAGTTGGTGCTTGGGGCGGGGCAGTGCGTGAAGCCTTGTGGCTCCCCCACCTAGGAGCCAGACCTGCTGCTGGCCACTTCCAGGGCTCAGCGCAGTGTTGGAACAGGTAGGGACTAGCCTGCCTTAGCTGGGCAGCACTGCTGATGGGGCTTTTAACGGCCTGGTCAGCGGTGCTGACCAGAGCTGCCGCGACCCAGTACTCGGTCGCGACCCACAGTTTGAAAACCACGGACCTAGACCATCCCTGACAGGTGTTTGCCTAACCTGTTTTTTGCAAACATCCAGTCATGGAGATTCCATAGCCTCCCTTGGAAGCCTGTTCCAGTGCTTAACTACCTAACTACTTTTCCTAATATCTAACCTAAATCTCCCTGGCTGCAGATTAAACCCAGTACTACTTGTCCTACCTTCAGTGGACATGGAGAACAATTGAACACTGCCTTCTTTCTAACAACTTATTATGTATTGAAAGACAGTTAGCATGTCCCACCACAGCTTTCTTTTCTCTAGATTAAACATGCCCTTCTTTCAACCTTTCCTGCACTGGGAAAGTGAGACCTTTTCCATCCCTGAGGTCTATGAGTTAGTGGTAAAAGATATATTTGTATTATGGTCCGTCTTGGCTGTCTACCACTTATATTTTTTCTCACTTCATGCTATCTCTGATTTATAACGGGCTAGCACTGGTTATAATATAAAGAGTAAATGTGTCAGAGTTTAGGACCCAGAGATATTTTTTAGACTTACAGGCTGTGACAGCTGACTGAAAATCAATGAAGTGTACTTTAAAAAGCTTCCTAGTGATGCAAGATTAGGCTTGGAATGCCCGATCCTTCTTTGCAGACACTCTGATCCTAATTAGTTCCTGTTCACCCGTTTCTAGGCTGGAATTTGTTTGCTTGTGAAAACAAACGCTGCCATGCTGCTGCTTACTCTGGTACCCCTCATTCTTTGTGTTAGCAACTCGGGTAAGTGCGATTTCTTCCTTTTCCACTGGGAATGCCAGAAATGGAGATTTCTTTCTGTAACACAGTTCGGTGTCTGCTCGCTGAAGTTAGGCATTAGCATTCATTGTTATAATAGTTCTTCTTCTTTCTTTTAAAACAACTCTGACTTGTAAACATGGTTATTTAAAAGCCTTTTAAACATGAGGCAATGAAGTTACTGGTAGATATTACTGGAGCAGAGGAGAAATGAAGAGTAACTAAAATAGCAGAGCCCCTTTCTACTCAGAAAAGTGCATCTTGGGTTTAGTATCCAATCCCACAAAATATTTGACAGTTGAGAAGAAAAGTAGTGTTTTTATGGGTGTGTGAGGGAAAGAGAGAGAGTGTGTGTTGCTAAAGAAGAGAAAATCCCGAGCATCGAGATGAACTGCTAGCCGCTCAAGTGAAAAGACGAAAGGCTAAAGGTACCACATCATGTGTAGAAAGCTCCCTCCACCATCCTTGCCAGCGCTTTTTCTATTCATTTATCAACTCTTTTGCCGGTAGGATCAGAAACCACAAACCGCTATAAATGAGGAAAAGTTAACAAGGGGTGATATTAAGTGGTATGGCAAGTTTGATGAATTCACTGTACACACAATAAATGTGGTGATGAACACTGAAACTTACACACGCACGAATCAATGACATTGGAGATGGGTCTGACCTACAGCATCTGATAATCTTGTTAATCTTTCTTCAAGGGCAACATTGCTTCTTTCAGTGTATTCCCCGCTGCTTCATCTAGTCTTGTTGTAAAAGATTCTAGCCTAAGGTCTTCTCACATTTCTTTGAGGAGATGAGATCATGGCAGGATAGACCTCACAGGAAGGACTTTTTTCCAGCTATTCAGCCTATGTGTTTTCTGTGCTCAGTTTTACCCCATTTTTCTTAGTTCCCGAAACAGCCATTTTCCTTCTTTAGGGCTTTAGGGATGCCTGTTAGGCACAGCCCAGAGGAGAGGGGGGGCTGTAATACCTGGAGACATTGTGTAGCATGTAGCCCTTGCACCAGGTGGCGCATGCCTGCGATTTTATGGGATGCAGACTGCTCAACCCATGCTAGGGAGGGGGCTGGGCCATAGAGTTGCCTCTTCCTTGCCTCAGTCTCCTGCATTTGTGGACTAATTTATGCCCAGTGGATAACTGATGTCACCATTTACACCACAGCTGAATTTGACCAAGGCTCATTCCAGCTGTAAGAATCATCCCGCCAAGTTTCCATTATGCCCCCCAGGTCAGAGTCAGGGCCCATGTAGTCTGTGACATATGTTCTATGAAAACTGCTTCCTCTTCTCTACTGATTCTGTGGCATAGGGACGCTTCTGAGCCAGGTTCAGGGGAGGGCTGTATTACATTAAATCAGGAAAGAGATAGGGGATGTTGTTCATTGTTTTCCAGCTAAATCCAGCACGTTTCCCAGGTTTGGGATGTTTTTCGGTTTACAGCCTCCCCTAGGTTGTCCCTCTGCTGTGAAATTTTGCCTGCAATGCACCACTGCAGCACTTGTCAGGGGAAGGTTGGAGGGCTGGGGCAGCTAGAGACTCTAGTCCCTGGGAACAGTGGGAGGCAGTTTGGGTTTGGGGCACTCAGATTCAGTGAGGCTTTTGGCAGTGGGCATGGGAAACGGAGTGAGCAGGCATTTGGAGGAGAGGGCTTGACCTTGTAGAGGCAGAGTCTAGTCCCTACTCCAGCCAGTGGTGGTGGGGCCAGCCAGCTGGGGATGAGCATGGTGAAATGCCCTGGTAGCATAGAGCCAGCTACACCAGCTATATACCATTCTCTCCCCTTCAGCGGAGAGAGCAGTATGGGGAGGGAGAGACTGGTGTGTTCCAACACTTCCCAGCTGGTATAACAGCCCCTAGGGTGCCGTTACAAACTGGCAAAACTCAGAGCAACCCAGAGGCTGCTCTAAATTGTACTGGGCGGGGGGCAAACTGGCTCCTTTGCTGTCTCAGTGCAGAGAAGGTGGAAAAGTGGCCAAAAGCCATCTGGTGCCCCACTCCCCCCACGCCAACTGTGCTCTGTCTCCTCAACCAGCTGCTCCGCTCCGGCTCCATATCCAACAATGAAGGACAGGCACTGGAGCTAGAAAGTTTCTGCTCAGAACCAGCAGTGAAACAGTCAACAGCGTTACCTTGTGCAGTGTTATTGTTAGGCTCCAGCGTCAACAACCTACCGGAGATGAATGAGGCATTTCCCATCCTTAGAGGCTCAGATGTAAGATGAGTGTTACATGAGTATATGTCCAGTTCCAGGCTGGGAGTAACCACAGGGGTTAGAAAATGGGTTTGTTTATATAAAAGCTCAGATCCGGGAGCATGTTTCTTACTTGCCCTTGCCCTCACCCTAGCATTATTCCCAGCCCACCCTGTCCGTTGGCCTCACACACATATATAAACACAGACTCCAGTCTACTCATATGTGTTTGCTGCAGGGCATTAGTATCTCCCACCTCCAGATTGCACTCTGAATGCATTGCCAGGCTCTGGATGAAGGGGAAGCCCCTCCCTCTCCCTTTGTTTAGATCGGGATAGACAACCTATGGCACGCGTGCCGAAGGCGGCACACGAGCTGATTTTCAGTGGCACTCACACTGCCCGGGTCCTGGCCACTGGTCCGGGGGGCTCTGCATTTTAATTTAATTTTAAATTAAGCTTCTTAAACATTTTAAAAACCTTATTTACTTTACATAGAACAATAGTTTAGTTATATATTATAGACTTACAGAAAGAGACCTTCTAAAAACGTTAAAATGCATGACTGGCACACGAAATCTTAAATTAGAGTGAATAAATGAAGACTCGGCACAGCACTGCTGAAAGGTTGCCGACCCCTGGTTTAGATGCTACCTAACGAATGCTGACAGGTCAAACACAGGAGACTGCCATGCCATCTGCTTCAATGGAAGGTGTCATGTAATCAGCGCCTTTAATCCATTGACCGTTGTCTAACTGCCAAGAAAGGACTCGCTTTTCTGTATCAGCCGTGGGTGTGTGAACATTCCCCTGCTTAAATGTCTCTGGTATCTAGTGAGTAGTTCCTGACAATCACAGCCCAAATGGGCCTGGCTGCAGCATGAATTCTTGTGCACCTTACACGAGGCCAAGCACTCTAGCAATGCCTCTACAGCCCCCACCCACTCAGTGTCGCGCTCTGTCCCCCTGAAAGGAGGATGAGCCTGCTACACCCCGGCTAACAGAGCTAGATCTCTTCGCTCAGACAGTAGAGGCTCATATGCTAAAATCTAAAGGTCCCAGGTTCAGTCCTGGGTGCTGCATTACGCCTGTACTCAGTCGCCCAGCGACTGCTGCTTCCCAATGCCTTGTGGGCCCCCACAGACCTGAGTGGGGCGATCCGGTAACACCAGCCAGAGGGCTGGTGCAACATGAGTCCAGTGTGGGATTTTACCACGGAAACACCAGTCTCTCCTTCAAGTGCTGTCTGTGTGACTACCAACTTCCCCTGGAGAAATAGGGGGTGGCCTGGTTCTGGAAGGCAGATGGCAGCTCAAGGGGGTGGAGACACAGCTGGCAGAGGGAAGCAGAGGAGTGGGGAGCCCAAACTTCCAAGCGGTATGTAGAATGGATGGATGTAGCCTTGCAGCGGTCATGCACCCCAGGGCTGAGCATGTATGGTGTGAGAGCAGTGGATCAATGGAATGGGGTTGATGACTCATAATGTTTGTGAATACGAACCATAATTATTGTGGTTACTTTCCTGCAAGTTCTCCACTGACCTGACCCCAACTGCAGTGGCCACCTGTTCACACAAAGCTGCCTGGCTCTTGCTGCAGTTAGCAATGCGTGTAGCTTCCCCGGCTTTTTGCTTCCCAGCTGCTTCCAGTTTGCTGCTGCTTCCCCCAGGGCGCGGTTACTTCCTGGGCCAGGGTCTTTCATGGAGTTTCTGCCCCCTGGCCAGGGAAGTATGTCCACACTGGGGATCAGAACATGGTGGGCAGGGGGTGATGGGAATGGTAGCTTCTTGCCTAGCGGATTCATCACAAAACACAACCATGCAAAACCTTACTCCGTGTACGCGCTCTGTTTCAAAAGAACATAATGAGACTGAGGCTTTGTTAACAGGAAGTCCCACCTATAGCTGATCAAACGCCTCTATGACAGTAGATCAGTCTGCCTGGAGTACAAAGTGACCAGGGTGCCCCCAAGTCAGGGATTACAAAAATGTGTAATTTCTTCCTGAGGCGACATGTATTGATTTGGATTCTCACCGCTTTACAATGAGAGGCCCACCTGACGTTCTGGCACCCTTGATGAGCTTTTAAAAATACACTAATAAACAATAAACACCTAATCAAATCAGATAACCCAATGACAGCATAAATATAACAAAATCCCCATTTGAGCTGACTAATTGTACTTCCCTCCTTCCTTGGCTCTATTGAGAGACTGTAAATTTAATCCCTATCTGGCAAGGTTTTGCCTGAGGCAGATTTTCCTGTTTTCATTGGTGATGATTGTCTTTCCTCTTACTCTCTTCAACTCAGAGGACACCTCACATTGCACTTTCACATACACCCACACGCTCTTTGTCTCCTTTTAGCTGTTGCTGGGCTCAGTTTGATTGCTGAAAACGAAGATGCCCTCCTGAGACACTTATTTCATGGGTACCAGAAATGGGTCCGACCTGTTGAAAACTCCAATGATACAATAAAAGTCCTTTTTGGCTTAAAGATATCTCAGCTTGTGGATGTGGTAAGTAAGCTGTAGGACCTTTAACAAATTGAAAACCTACACCAGCAAACTCACGTTGTGGTAAACCATCTTTTCATGTTTGTATCATTTTTCATGGCAAATTTTAGGGGACTAGGATCTGGAAGAGCTTAGTTCATTAACCTTTCTCCTTATGATATGGGATGCATAATGGAGTTGTCAGACAGTTGCATGTCAACTGTTGGATAGAGATGTGACAACTCACCCCTTGGGATCCCAGTCTACCCAGTTTCTGCTCCTAGGATGTTATTGCATCTTGCTACTCTGTAACAAGCATGAAGACCCTCCTCCAATATTGTCTTATTGTTTCTTTGTACTCCCCCTTTGGTCTGTCTGTATCTATCTGTTGCCTCTTGTCTTGTGCACAGATTGTAAACTCCTTGGGGCAAGGGAACATTTTTTTTATTCTGTGCTTGTATATCACTTAGCGTAATGGGGCTCTGGCCTATGACTGGGGATCTTAGAAACTATGGGTTGTACAAATAATAAAGTGTGCTAGGCACTTCACAAGCAGAGACTAATAGATAGTCCCTGCTCCGATGAGTTTACCATCTGATAGAAAGACAGCCCAAGGGGAGGATAATGTAACAGAGCTTACAAATAGGGTTGCTCTTCATGTTATAAAGTGAATCTTAGAGCTGCTTGACATTTTTTGAATTTAAATGAAATTTCTAATATCAAAATTTTGAAATTAAAAGGAAATTAGGAAAAATTTCATCAAACTTTTCCCAATTTCCTCCTGCCCATTTTCCAACTCTCCTAGGCCCAGTCTCTTATACTAGAACCTAAAACAAAGGTAGTTCAGACAGCAGCTATTTTTTTCCCTCTCCTATTTCAAAGTAAGCAGCACAGTCCGCAAAATCCTTTGCTTTCTAAAGCTGGTTTTCATGCACATTTTGCTTTAATTTCTGTAGAAGAAAATCCATTCCCAGAGTTGCATTCATGTGTCACTAGGAGCCTCCAGGCAGTGCTTCCATTGACTTCAGTGGGAGTTGTGTGGGCTAACAGGCTGCAGGACTGGGCGTTAAGCAGGGGTGAAAGTAGAAATAGGGACTTACTGGTACGGGGCTGGGTTGGGGCTGTCTCTGGCCCTTGGAAGGGCTGGGGCCTCGGGTAGAAGGGGTGGGGATGGGGGGGTCAGAGCCAGCCCCAGCCGGCCCTATACCTGTAAGTGCCCTCCTCTCCCCTGCTGGGGTAGCTGCTGGAGCCTGTTGGAGCCCTGGGGTAGCAGCGACAGCCGGGGGCTCCGGCAGCGGTTTAAAGGGCCAGGGCTGTAGAGGCACTGGGAGCCCCGGCCCTTTAAATAGCCCCTGGAGCCCCGCCTCTACTCCAGGGCTCTGGGGGCTATTTAAAGGGCCCAGGACTCCCCTGCTTCTACCGTCCCACCCCTTTAAATAGCCCCCCAAATCCCTGGGGTAGTGGTGGTGGGGCTCCGGCGGCTATTTAAAGGGTCCAGGGAGGTAGAGGCACCGGGAGCCCGGGCCCTTTAAATAATCCCCGGAGCCCCGCCGCTACCCCAGGGCTCCAGCAGTGGGGCTCTGGTGGCAATTTAAAGGGCCCGGGGCTCCAGCCGATGCTGGGAGCCCCAGGCCCTTTAAATTGCTGCCTGGGGAAGCTGGGCTGCCCTGGTACTGTGCCCTGGCTCTTGCCGGCATGCCGTACCAGGGCGTCCCGGCTTACTTTCACCTCTGGCGTTAAGTGCTTGGGCTGAAATCCCATTGAAATTCAGTGAGTTGGGCAGCTGACTCCTTTGAGCGTTTTTGAAAACCCCAACTGAGGTTTTTACAAGCACTCAGAATCCAGGGGCTCCTGATGTGAGCTGGGTGCTGAGCTCTTTGGAAAATCTGACCCTAATGCTATGTGCCAATCCTCAGATTTCTAAAGGAACTGAAATCCATTCAGTCAGACATCAGTATGGGAACCATTTATTTGGATATTTTTAATTTCAATTCTCTTGTCTCCCTAGGATGAAAAGAATCAGCTGATGACAACAAATGTGTGGCTGAAACAGGTAAAACAGACCATTACATTACATGTTGAGTTGTTTGGTGGCAGGGGGGAATACCAGGCAAGAAGACCTTGCTCCTCCCTCTCTGTGGCTGGAGTCACCATTTGATCAGGAGAGTAACGGGGTTCTTACCCTCCAGGACTTAATCAGGCCAGTGTGGCCCTTCATGGTTTTGTTTCCCTGCTCTGATACTCACATCACCTCAGATAGTAGCCAAAGGGGCTTCTGAGGAATGGAGATTCTGGACCACGTGCCTACCTATTTTCCAGCATTTGACTACAAGCCAGCAAACACAATCACGTGATCTTCCTTTTCTGTCCTGCACTTATGCCAGCTGTCTGTTAGAACAACCTCTTACTCCACTGCAGAGAACTAAGCCAGGCCTCAGGATTCGGTGCGCAGTGCAGCAGCCCTGAGGGACTATTATGTCTCGCTCTTAGAGGGCATTAGAGTGATTGGCACTATCCTCTAGCCATGGGGTCCCTTTCTCAGCAATATCAAACAAAGGAGCAAAAAACAAACAGTTGACATATTTCCAAAGTAATTACAATGCCTGAGATTTAAATTTGTCATCCTTTTATAATGCGCTTGTCCTGGGGGGACATTGTTCACTGGAATGACAAAGTGACCCAAAGAGCTATACGTTTAGCGATTATTTACCCACCTTCTCCCTAGCTCCCAAAGAACTTAGTGTTTTGTTTAGTCAATTTTATTGGTTCATAGACATCATGATAATTATAATGAGTATCCAATCCATTAAAGCATCCTGCAAACATAAGTAGCACCTGGCTCCAGTGAGAGTTAAAGCAGCTGTACTGTTACTGCAGCAAAGAGTCCTGTGGCACCTATTAGACTAACAGACGTATTGGAGCATGAGCTTTCGTGGGTGAATACCCACTTCGTCGGATGCACGAAAGCTCATGCTCCAATACGTCTGTTAGTCTGTAAGGTGCCACAGGACTCTTTGCTGCTTTTACAGATCCAGACTAACACGGCTCCCCCTCTGATACTTGTATGGTTACTGTAATTTAAGCAACTGGCACAGAGTTTCAGATAGAAACTTTATAACTTTCAGTTGTTTGATTTGCTGGTTCAGGACTATTTGATGGCTGAAGAATTTCTAAGTACTAATGTTGAGACTGAAAACAATAAAGATCAAGTAACAGCCTTCAAGTAGGATGAGTGGGGGCAAATAACCTAATTAGTTTTATGACAGAGCTTGATAAATTTAGAACAGGATTATATGATAGGGTTGCCTGCAATAGCATTGATCTGGACTTGATGACCCAGGAAGTCCCTTCCTGGCCTATGTCCTATGTTCTTAAGTGAACAGAAAATAAGTGGGTAAAAGAGTCCAGTTTTCACACATGGATACTTTGGGCATCTCATTCCAACAGTTGGATGCTCAGATTGGCACATAGGTGCACAAACTAGACATTTAGATGCCTAGTCTGATGTGAGGATCCAATGTTGGGATTTGGATATCCCATCAAGGTTTGAAAGATTGGGATCCACATGTCATATGATTTGGTGCTGATCCTATTATTTTTTAAAAGGGCAAAATTAGATCCCAACTGTAACCCTTCTGCCCATCAGAGTTGGCAGCAACAAAGGCCGGGTTCAGTATCTAGGGGTTCCTTTTCAATAACACAATGCAAAACCGGCTCGAGCCCCCACCCAGTGACCTGGGACAATTACATACCATACTCTAAGAGGAAATACTTCCCCTCTCGCAAGCATGGAGTCTGAGTGTAGCAAAAGCCTTTTAATAAATAAATAAACAATGCAGCATTGTGTTGGGGAAACACCACAAACAGGATTCATAACACAAACCATGAGCAAAAGACCCACCCCAAGTAAGTTTGGCAGTGTCCTTTTCCCCTCAGGGTCTTAAGTCCAGCAACCCAAAAGTCACCCCACCCACAGTTTCTGTCCTTGGTCAGTGCAGCCCCAGAGTTCAGAAGTTCATCTGCAGAGTTTACCTCCCAGCCTAAGTGGAAGGTGGGGGAGGTATGGGGGCACCTTACATACTCTGATCGGGTCAATGGCCAATTGTCACACCTCTCTGTGGGGTTCTGCTGCAGTCTTCACCATCAGCCGCACCTCTCCACTAGCCATGCCTCTCCTCCAGCCATCCTGCTGGCAACACCTCTAGACCAGCCATCCAACTGCCCCCCAATTTAACACTGCTCTCAGTGATCTCAGCCGTTAGTAGGGAAACCTTAGGGCTGGTACACCTGGATAGTCCTCTTCTAACAGAACCATTAGCCCATAGTAGGTCTAATGCTTAAATCTCGATATCAGTGATTTTTGCTCTGCAGTATGTAACAAGGCTCCTAATAATCAAAATTAGCTGTTATTACATGGTACAAAACAGATCAACCTGGCATTTGTATGACACCCTTGCAACCAGGAAATATGCATAACTACCTATCTCTAACCTCCCAATACACTGGGCTTTGGAACCCATGTCCCTTGCCTAGCGAGTGCCACTTAGTTGAGGGTGAGTCCCTCAGTCATAAACTGCCAAGTACAGTTCTACTGTCCTCAATTCACAAAACCAGGATAACAACACTTTATTACTCCTGGCCCAATAACAAAGAGACTGGGGATCCCACAGCAGCCAGAGTGACCATTTGGGAAAGCAGTCCCATCATGCTAGGCAGGATGGGTGGGCCCATGCAAATGAGATCAGCCCCTGAAGTCCTTTCCCCACAGCTCACCACCAGATGTCAGGGGAGAGCTCATTCTGACTCTGCTTACATAACATTTTAACAGGGCAACTCTTGATAAAATTAAGGTAAATTAAATGATCAATTGAGATGATGGAAAGTGAAAAAAAAATCAGTCAGATCCTATACTACTGCAGTGACAGGGACTGCAGACATGTGGATAGGTAATTCTGGCCACATTAGACAGCAGGGCAAAGGGTTATTATAAAGGCACCACTTCTGGTCAGTTTTGGCTCTGCTTTGCTGAGCTAGTTTTTGGGTGTATCAGGGGAGTTGCTTAGAGTTCTTTTTGAAAATCCCGACATAAAAAGATATGGAGTCTGATGTGGTCTGTCTGGTTAAATGTTGCAAGGACATTCTGTGACTTTTAGTTGCCTGCCAGAAAGATATCAGATGTCAGAAGAACCAGGATTCAGGAAACGGCGTGAAAGCCAGGCACTTGGTGATAGAATTATAGAAATTAGAGCTGGATCATCTTGTCTGTAACCTTCATTGGTATCAGGCCTGGGCCCAGTGGGCAGTGACAATAGTATTTATAGCTATTGTGTGCTTGGGCTAACTTTTTGAGTGTGGGGGCTGCTCCGCCAATAGCACACCAAAGGGTGCTGCCTCCAGAGAATCATAAACGTGATGTAACAAGCAAAATACAGCCCCTAGAAGTAAGGGTCAGACTCAGGCCTCTGACAGATCAAAGGGAAGAGAATGTATCTGGGGTCACAGAGGGGCTTTAAAATGACAGTGGCAAAGAGCAATGGGCCTCCTATATCACATTCATCCTAGGTGTCTGCAGCAGGTGCCAGGAGAGTCCATACCACTGAAAAATCCCTGGTGTTCATGTGAGCTGTTCATCACGCAAGTCCCCAGGCTGTATGTTTTAGCACTTGTAACATGGCGCACAACTGTTCACATGGGCAGCAGGAATTAAAGGCCAGGGGAGGCTGAGCCTCCCCAAACAGCCCTGTGTGGCCCTGCCCAGGCTCTACCCCCAAGCCCTCTCCTGCTTCCTGGTGCAGGAGGGGCCCTGGGCGGCCGGAGGGAGAGTCGAGGCAGCTGCGCTGGGGGGAGGAGCCAGTCTGGCTGTGGCAACAATCGCTGCAACTTTGTATCCAGGAGCGAAACTTTCTGCATCCACGTGGGGGCGGAGGAACGGGCGGAGGAACTGGGTTGGGGATGGCTGCAGGGAGCCGGGCTGGGAAAGGAAAATGGGGGCTGGGGTGGAGCAGAGGTAACAAGGACGGCTGGGGGAAAGGAGCTGAGCGGTGGGTGGGGGCAGAACCGGGCACAGGACCACTGGGGGGCAGACTCAAGATCGGACTCAGGATCCGCTGGTCCAACATCTGCAGCAAAGGTGCTGGCAGCGCCACGCTGGGCGCCGGCCGGGCTTTGTCTGGGGTCCTCCAGGGAGGAGAAGGGCAGGCAGGGGCGGCTCCAGGCCCCAACATGCCAAGCGCATGCTTGGGGCGGCATGCCACGGGGGCTCTGCCGGTCGCCGGGAGGGTGGCAGGCAGCCAGCCTTTGGCGGCATGCCTGCGGAGGGTCTGCTGGTCTCGTGGCTCCGGTGGACCTCCTGCAGTCCACTGGAGCTGTGGGACCAGCGATTGGCAGAGCGCCCCCCGCAGCATGCCGCCGTGCTTGGGGCGGCGAAATGTCTAGAGCCGCCTCTGAGGGCAGGGTGGGTCTGGGGGGAAGGGAGGGTGTTTTGGTGACAGCACTGGGCTGGTGGGGGGTGTCTGAGGCTATTTTGAGTTGGGGCTGGTGGCTGTTCTTTGGGAACATGTGGCTGATCTATTAGGGGATTATCACTGGTATTTGGAGATAGTTGGGGCTGTAGTTGGGGGGTGGGGATGTGTTGCTGTTGGGGCTGTTGTACAGGAAACAGTGATGGAGTCTCACCAGACGATGTATTTGTGTTCACTAATAATAATCCTGGTGGATGCTCCATCACTGACCATTTTAAAATCAAGATCTAAAAGCTCTGCTGTGGGAATTATTCTGAGCAGTTCCGTGTGGCCTGTGTTATGCAGGAGGTCAGACTCATGATCACAATGGTCCCTTCTGGCCTTGGAATCTATGAAGAAGAATGTAGGGCTCCAAAAAGAGCTTCAACTGGTGCATGAGTAACATATCAAAGAGGGACATACACGCCTTGGGGGATTAGCGTGAGAATTTTCATACATCCACAGCTGTGGGTTTATAAAGCCCAGGAGGTAAATGTAATCATTATTTAGGTCACTGGTTAATGTTGGGACCCTCCCTCTCCCATACATTAGTACTCTGTTTGTTTCACACAGACTTTTAGTTGGGATTTTCCTTCATGTTCTAGGTTGGAAATTGGCAGAGGGATGGGGAATATCTGGAACATATCACAATGAATTTGGCTCAGGGAGATCAAATGACTTTCCTAAGGAAACCCAATGAATCAGTGGCACAGACAGAGATAGAACCCAGTGTGCTGCTCTAACCTTTAGGCAACATTATATTAAGTGTTCCCTGAATTTAGGGAATAAAGGGCCATATTTTTAAAGGAACCTCAGTTTGGCCTCCTTTTCAGATTGTTGCATATGCAAATGGTTGTGTGTGCAGAATTGTGTGCCACAAATGTAGAGTGTTGGGGTTCTTTTAGCTGTAGGCTTTGGGAATGGGTCAGACAGCTTGACTGCCTTTCAGTGTATTTATTGTCCTGTCTTGGAAGTTCATACTTATTTCTGGGAAGAGTTTTTACACAGAGATGAAGGATGGTCCTGGGGGTACAGCAGTAGGAGCTCTGTGTTCAATTCTCTGCCCTAGACTTCCTGCCTCCCATGGCTGGAGTGTGCAGTAGGGGCAGTGTAGGGCTGCCTATGGTGGCACAATGCAGTGCCCATGGCAGGGGAATTCTCTGGCTGCTTGTGGGCTGGTTCTGCTTTGGTGGGGGAGACAGAATGCCACCTTGGGTAAATCACTTAATCTTTCCTATCTGTAAAATGGTGATAGCAGCCCGTCCTTTGTTTGTCTTGTCTGTTTAGACTGTAGTCTCTGTAGGGCAGGGAACTGTCTCCTGATCTCAGTTGGGACCCATAGGCAGGGCCGTCCTTAGGCATACACAGCATATGCAGCTGTGTAGGGCACCATGAAATTTGGGGCCCTAAATTGCCCCAAATTTCATAGTGCCTTAGGCAGCTGTGTGTGCTGCATACGCAGCAGCCCCAGCCCCGGTGACCAGCCCTATCCCTCGTCTGGCCGCCCCACGGGGCGTGGGGCCCTGGACAACTCCCTCTGCTCTGCCTCTTACCTTTCCCCCTGCTCCGCCCCGGCCCGCCCCCATTTCACCTCTTCCCCCAGCGACCCTGCACTCACTGGCAGCGGTGAGAAGTGGAGCAATGTGGCCCCAGCCCGCTCTACTCTGCCAGCTCCCAGCCGCGGCACTCTGCTTCCCGCCACCGGTGAGTGCGGGGAGGGGGAGAGGGGCTGGCGGCCGCAGGAGGGGAGCTGGAGGGGTGGTGCCTCAGGCAGAAGGGGCAGGTCAGGCTGGGGGCTAGCCTCCCCAAGCCGGCGGTTCACCTGCCACCCATGACTGTTCACCTTGCAGACACAAAATGGCACCTTAGTGCAGGGAGATAGTGCAGGAGGGGGAGTGTGACATCACAGGCCACACTTGTGCTCAAGCCCGTTTTACTACAGGGACTGGCCTAGGTTCCCTCAGAGACTGTTGGGGAACAAGTTATGTCACCTCGATTCTCATGGTACATTGGCACAGGTCCCAACCTACTGGTGTGAATTAGAGCAGGCTAGGGGCTGCTCTAATTTATGCCAGCTGGAAGTGTTCTCTGTAGGACTAAATGTCAGTTGAGGATTGGCATCATGCAGGCACATGCTATCCTGTCTCCTGCCCAGCATAAGAGGTGGCAAACAAGAGTTGCAGGAGCACAGAAGAGCATAAACTGGGACTCAGATCACAATTCCCTGCTTCCCCCTTGCTCTGGGGAGGAGTGAGTTACATCACTCCATTTAGTGGAGCAGCTCACTCATCCCGTGCACCCGGCCAGCTTCTCTGGCCAACCAGTAGGAAAATCGAGCCAGGTCTCCTCTCATGTCCTGCCCCTTTCCATTCCCTTCCCTGCCCACTTGCTCATAGGGAGGAGTATCGGGTGAGCAGCCCCTCCTGTCCCCTCCCAGCAGATCCCCAAGGGATATGGTGGATACTCCATCACTTGGAGTCTTTACATCAAGATTGTATGTCCTTCCAAAATAAAGCACTAGGTCATTGGGCTTGCTGCAAGAACCATTGGGCAGGTTTTTTGGCTTGTGCTATGCAGGAGATCAGACTAGATGGTCATCATGGTCCCTTCTGGCCTTAAAACCAGTGAATCGATGAGTTTGTACGGTGCCTAATGCAGCAAGACTGGCTCCAGCGCGGGGCCCTTCGGTGCTCCTGTTACACCATAATACACATTTTTATTAATAGTAATGATGGGCAGCAAAGTATGGACATGGGTTGGCCGTATAATATGGATGCAAGCAAAGCAAAGGCCATTCTGATCTGGGCTGCATCCAATGGCATCACATCCCAGAGCAGAGAGGTAACGATCTCCCTCTATGACTCTGATAGATCCACATCTGTAACGCTGCAGCTGTGGGTCCTTATTAGCCCCAAGATAGTGACAAACTGGAGGGAGTTCAGAGAAGAACAAGAAAAATAATCTGAGTCCTGGAGGGACTAATATATGAAGCGTGCTTAGAAGGGGTAAATATGTACAGCTTGGCTAAGCCATAACGGAAGGAGGACATAACAGACGACAAATCTCTGATGTGTGTAACCAGCAAGGAGAAGTGCAACACCCAGGGCTGTAAACTAGAAGTAATGAGATGAAACTAAGACCTGGAGCACTGAGGCCGAATAGCAAGAAGAGCTATCTGTCAGTATTAGGCTGTACATTATTCTCCCCGGTCTTAAGTGGTGGATACTCAGTCTAGGTGGATTTGGCAGAACATCAGGCAATGCCCGTCCAGCCACAGGGAGCAGCTATCAGAGGTGAGAATGACAGGGACCAGGGTGAGCTGATATCACTGTAGTGCTAGGAGTAAAAATCAGGAAACCTGGGTTCTAGTCCTCTCTCTTCTACCGACCTGTGGTGAGACCTTGGCAAATCTCTGTTTCCCTTCCCCTCCTTGTCCACTTAGGCTGTGAGCTCTTTGGGCTGGAGACTCTCTCTCACTGTGTGTCTGTACAGCACCTAGCATCATGCATTGGAGCATCTAGGTACTATAAATTATCATTCTAATTACAGTGCATGAGAATAAATTGCCTAGGGAGGTTGTGGAATCTCCATCTCTGGAGATATTTAAGAGTAGGTTAGATAAATGTCTATCAGGGACAGTATTTGGTCCTGCCATGAGGGCAGGGGACTGGACTCGATGACCTCTTGAGGTCCCTTCCAGTCCTAGAATCTATGAATGGATACAGCCTTAACAAGAAAGCAATAGGAAATGAAGTCAATGCATTTGCATAAACATTGCCCCTTTTAATGTGATGGCTAATTCTTCTTTGTATCAGTAAAATGATCCTGAAGGTATTAAAGTGTATAGTTTTATTTAAAGCAATATGTTAGGTGTCCTCACTTCAGTGACCAGCATCGATACTCCCAGTAATGCAGAGGCTGCCGACTGTTACCGCTGCGGGTACCAGGTAGCCCATTCTTACTTACTGAAGTACTGCTGCTGTATTATGGCATGGAAAAATTCACTCAAACATCTTGGAAGTATTTCCCAAGGGATGAAATCAGTAAACCCTCCTCTCATGCCTCCCCATTCCACCCCCAGCAAAATAAAATAAAGGAAAAAGTAGATAGCACAACACCCCCCTATTTACAATCCTAGTCGATTATTATTAGTGTTGCCCCTTGGCCCTGAGTGGTTAGCCAAAATTCAGGGCCTTGCAGGGTTGCTTTCATTAGGAGGCAAAATCGGTAACACAATTTATGTATATTCTTGGTGTAATCTTGTTTATTCACAAAGAGTGTCCACAAGGTCCCATTTCCCTGAACACAGTAGAAGCAAGCGGTAGGCAGGTTCCTTGCTCAGAAATCCCCAAGGCTGACACTCCAGGGAGCCCTGTGCTCTGCCTCTGCTTCCTCTCAGGGTCACAATCACGACTTCTGCTGGCTTTCTCCTGCCAGCACACACAGCCTAGTCCCTGTGCTGGCAACCCGGGAAAGCCTTGTTAATCTACCTGGGTTAGCTCTACCTTGCCACGAGCCCTAAGTCTGCAGCTGCAGCTGCATGATTGTGCCTTCTGTTGATCCTGAAGAAGGGTGCTTGGCATCCACTGGCTTTAACAAGGTCAGCGATTGTCTTAGATCCTAGACCCACCTGATGGCAGCCATTAGCCCATTTCAGCCATCATTAGAAGTTACGATTTGTATTGTGGTAGCACCCACAGACCCCAGTCGCGGACCAGCACTCCATTGTGCTAGGTGTGGTACAGGTACAGAACAAAGAAACCATCCCTGCCCTGATGATCTTCTCATCTAAGTATAAGGCCAGGGCTACAGCACAGACCCACATCAGGATAACGACAGTGTGACAATGCGGTTCTGGCAGGACCCAACTGAGAGTGCCAATTCAGGACCAATTGCTCAAACAGGGCAGTCACAGCCCTAGGCTGGGGTTTTTCCACCTCTAATGCAAACCAAACCAGCCAGACAAAGAGGACTTTGGTTTCACCCCACTGGCTAACCACAAGTCACATGAGCAATTTCCTTAGACACTCCAGTCTCCCAGTATCACCACCAGTGCACTCGTCCTGGGGATGAATGGTTATGAAAACCAACACCCCAATAAAAGAAAAAGGTTCTCTCAATCCCAAAGGACCAAGCCCCAGACCCAGGTCAATATACACATCAAATCTTACCCACAAATCACGCTGTTGCCAATCCTTTAGAATCTAAAATCTAAAGGTTTATTTACAAAGGGAAAAAGGTAGAGGTAGAATTGGTTAAATGGAATCAATTACATACAGTAATGGCAAAGTTCTTAATTCAGGCTTGCAGCAGTGATGGCATAAACTGCAGGTTCAAATCAAATCTCTGGAACATCCCCCGCTGGGATGGGTCATTCAGTCCTTTGTGCAGAGCTTCAGGTTGTAGCAAAGTCCCTCCAGAGGTAAGAAGCAGGATTGAAGACAAGATGGAGATGATGCATCAGCCTTATATAGGCTTTTCCAGGTGTAAGAACCTCTTTGTCCTTACTGTGGAAAATTACAGCAAAATGGAGTCTGGAGTCACATGGGCCAGTCCCTGCATACTTTGCTGAGTCACAAGGCGTGTCTGCCTTCTCTCCATGGGTCAATTGTGTAGCTGATGGTCCTTAATGGGCCATCAAGCAGGCTAAGCAGAGCTAACACCAACTTGTCTGGGATATCACCCAGAAGCACATCACCAACTTGAAATACAGACAGTATAGAGCCAATATACATAACTTCAACTAAAAATGATACATGCACACAGACAGCATAATCATAACCAGCAACCCCTAACCTGGTCTTAGACACCTTATATGACCCCCTTTACCTAAGATTTGGTGCCACTACAGGACCTTGGTTGCAACCCATGTTCTATATGGTCCCAATTTATATCAATAACGTCACACCCCCAATGCAAAATTGATGCAGGAAGGGATGTCACAAACATCGCTGACTGCATCCCAAGAGCCCCCTTTCCTTGGGTCTGTCTCACTACAGCTAGTGTTGGGCTAGAGGCCATACCACTGTATAACAGAAATGGTTTATCAAAGTCATGTTCAATAACATGAATGAATCTCTTTACAAACTCAAGGTATAACTTGGTTAACTTTTGCAGCATGGTTCCTGTATGTTTCATGTGATCTTGCCAAGAGTTAAAGAAAACAGCTACTTTATCCATACCAGCTCTGGGCAATGTTTGGAACCCAATTAACATTAAACCAATGTAGATATTGATGTTGTTCATAGTACAGGAATCTTGGCATTTAGCCATGAAAGCAATAGGGTAGTGTGCCTCAGTTTCCCCTTTCATACAGCACATCAGGTCTGGAATGTATTTTCCCCTGTGAAAAGTTCCAATACTGTTTACAGGCATTAATTGTGAAACATCAGTATAGCAAGGCCCTTTAACATAAAGTGTGTTTTCATGTATTCCTTTCAACGTGTTCAAGGGATTTTCCAAAAGATTAGGCACATTGTACATTTTTACAGTTCTTGGCAATAGCAACACATTAGTTACAAAAATTAGCATTAACAATAACAACAAATTCATTGCAAGTGTCCATTTACAATCATGTTTGTCATGCCACACCCTTGGTTCAATACCATTGATGTTTGGGCATTTTAGGGTTAACCTGTGGCTTCCCTTTGAAAAATTCAGTTTTCTCATTCCTCCTTGTCCTGCAGGATTAAACCCTGATTTCTCTTGCTTAACAGAATTCACTGGCTGATGGGGTGGGCTCTCTTTGCTAACAGCTATTAGCAAGTCTTTCTTCTCCCTGCCAGCCAAGTAATTCACATCAACACAGACACTAGCTTTTAACTTCTTAGCTGCTATGGATTCCAAGGCTGGACTTTGTCTTACAGAGATACCACACAAATCCAAAGAGTCTGAGGGTGAGAGCTGCTCTCCCCTGCATCCTTACGCATTCAGCCATAAAACTGTTCTGCTCTGAAACACCAGTAACTGAATCTGTCCTCAGATCATAGAATCTCAGGGTTGGAAGGGACCTCAGGAGGTCATCTAGTCCAACCCCCTGCTCAAAGCAGGACCAAACCCAACTAAATCATCCCAGCCAGGGCTTTGTCAAGCCTGACCTTAAAAACCTCTAAAGAAGGAGATTCCACTACCTCCCTAGGTAACCCATTCCAGTTCTTCACCACCCTACTAGTGAAAAAGTTTTTCCTAATATCCAACCTAAACCTCCCCCTCTGCAACTTGAGACCATTACTCCCTGTTCTGTCATCTTCTACCACTGAGAACAGTCTAGATCCATCCTCTTTGGAACCCCCTTTCAGGTAGTTGAAAGCAGCTATCAAATCCCCCCTCATTCTTCTCTTCTGCAGACTAAACAATCCCAGTTCCCTCAGCCTCTCCTCATAAGTCATGTGCTCCAGCCCCCTAATCATTTTTGTTGCCCTCCGCTGGACTCTCTCCAATTTATCCACATCCTTCTTGTAGTGTGGGGCCCAAAACTGGACACAGTACTCCAGATGAGGCCTCACCAGTGCTGAGTAGAGGGGAATGATCACATCCCTCGATCTGCTGGAAATGCCCCTACTTATACAACCCAAAATGCCATTAGCCTTCTTGGCAACAAGGGCACACTGTTGACTCATATTCAGCTTTTCGTCCACCGTAACCCCTAGGTCCTTTTCTGCAGAACTGCTGCCCAGCCATTCGGTCCCTAGTCTGTAGCAGTGCATGGGATTCTTCCGTCCTAAGTGCAGGACTCTGCACTTGTCCTTGTTGAACCTCATCATATTTCTTTTGGCCCAATCCTCTAATTTGTCTAGGTCCCTCTGTATCCTATCCCTACCCTCCAGCGTATCAACCACTCCTCCCAGTTTAGTGTCATCTGCAAACTTGCTAAGGGTGCAGTCCACACCATCCTCCAGATCGTTAATGAAGATATTGAATAAAACCGGCCCCAGCACCGACCCTTGGGGCACTCCACTTGATACTGGCTGCCAACTAGACATGGAACCATTGATCACTACCCGTTGAGCCCGACCATCTAGCCAGTTTTCTATCCACCTTACCGTCCACTCATCCAGCCCATACTTCTTTAACTTGCTGGCAAGAATACTGTGGGAGACTATCAAAAGCTTTGCTAAAGTCCAGAAATAGCACATCCACTGCTTTCCCCTCATCCACAGAGCCGGTTATCTCATCATAGAAGGCAATTAGGTTAGTCAGGCATGACTTGCCCTTGGTGAATCCATGCTGACTGTTCCTGATCACTTTCCCCTCCTTTAAGTGGTTCAGGATTGATTCCTTGAGGACCTGTTCCATGATTTTTCCAGGGACTGAGGTGAGACTAACTGGCCTGTAGTTCCCTGGACCTTCCTTCCTTCCCTTTTTTAAAGATGGGCACTACATTAGCCTTTTTTCCAGTCGTCCGGGACCTCCCCCGCTCGCCATGATTTTTCAAAGATAATGGCCAATGGCTCTGCAATCTCATCGGCCAACTCCTTTAGCACCCTCAGATGCAGCGCATCCAGCCCCATGGACTTGTGCTCGTCCAGCTTTCCTAAATAGTCCCGAACTACTTCTTTCTCCACAGAGAGCTGGTCACCTCCTCCCCATACCGTGCTGCAGAGTGCAGCTGTCTGGGAGCTGACCTTGTCTGTGAAGACAGAGGCAAAAAAAGCATTGAGTACACTAGCTTTCTCCACATCCTCCGTCACTAGGTTCCCTCCCTCATTCAGCAAGGGGCCCACACTTTCCTTGACTTTCTTCCTGTTGCTAACATACCTGAAGAAACCCTTCTTGTTACTCCTAACATCTCTGGCTAGCTGCAACTCCAAGTGTGATTTGGCCTTCCTAATTTCACACCTGCATGCCTGAGCAATACTTTTATACTCCTCCCTGGTTATTTGTCCAATCTTCCACTTCTTGTAAGCTGTTTTTTTGTGTTTAAGACGAGCAAGGATTTCACTGTTAAGCCAAGCTGGTCGCCTGCCATATTTACTTTTCTTCCTACACATCGGGATGGTATGTTCCTGCAACCTCAATAAGGTTTCTTTAAAATACAGCCAGCTTTCCTCGACTCCTTTCCGCGTCATGTTATTCTCCCAGGGGACCTTGCCCATCAGTTCCCTGAGGGAGTCGAAGTCTGCTTTTCTGAAGTCCAGGGTCTCTGTTCTACTGCTTTCCTTTTTTCCTTGTGTCAGGATCCTGAACTTGACCATCTCATGGTCACTGCCTCCCAGGTTCCCATCCACTATTGCTTCCCCTACTATTTCTTCCCTGTTTGTGAGCAGCAGGTCAAGAAGAGCTTTTCCCCTAGTTGGTTCCTCCAGCACTTGCATCAGGAAATTGTCCCCTACACTTTCCAGAAACTTCCTGGATTGTCTGTGCACTGCTGTATTGCTCTCCCAGCAGATATCGGGGTGATTAAAGTCACCCATGAGAACCAGGGCCTGTGATCTAGCAACTTCTGTTAGTTGCTGGAAGAAAGCCTCGTCCACCTCATCCCCCTGGTCTGGTGGTCTGTAGCAGACTCCCACCAAAACATTACCCTTGTTGTTCATACTTCTAAATTTAATCCAGAGACTCTCAGGTTTTTCTGCAGTTTCATACTGGAGCTCTGAGCAGTCATACTGCTCTCTTACGTACAACGCAACTCCCCCACCTTTTCTGCCCTGCTGTCCTTCCTGAACAGTTTATAGCAATCCATGACAGTACTCCAATCATGTGAGTTATCCCACCAAGTCTCTGTTATTCCAATTACATCATAATTCCCTGACTGTGCCAGGACTTCTAGTTCTCCCTGCTTGTTCCCCAAGCTTCTTGCATTTGTGTATAGGCACTTAAGATAACTCGCTGATTGTCCCGCTTTCTCGGTCTGAGACAGGAGTCCTCCCCTCTTGCAGTCTCCTGCTTGTGCTTCCTCCCAGTATCCCACTTCCCCACTTACCTCGGGGCTTTGGTCTCCTTCCCCCGGTGAACCTAGTTTAAAGCCCTCCTCACTAGGTTAGCCAGCCTGCTTGCAAAGATGCTCTTCCCTCTCTTCGTAAGGTGGAGCCCGTCTCTACCAAGCAATCCTTCTTCTTGGAAGACCATCCCATTGTCAAAGAATCCAAACCCTTCTCTCCGACACCATCTGCGTAGCCATTCGTTGACTTCCACGATTCGACGGTCTCTACCCTGGCCTTTTCCTGCCACAGGGAGGATAGACGAGAACACCACTTGCGCCTCAAACTCCTTTATCCTTCTTCCCAGAGCCACGTAGTCTGCAGCGATACGCTCAAGGTTATTCTTGGCAGTATCATTGGTGCCCACGTGGAGAAGCAGGAAGGGGTAGCGATCCGAGGACTTGATGAGTCTCGGCAGTCTCTCCGTCACATCGTGAATCCTAGCCCCTGGCAAGCAGCACACCTCTCGGTTTTCCCGGTCAGGGCAGCAGATAGATGACTCAGTCCCCCTGAGGAGAGAGTCCCCGACCACCACCACCCTCCTCCTCCTCCTGGGAGTGGTGGTCGTGGAACCCCCATCCCTAGGACGGCGCATCTCATGCCTTCCAATCAGTGGAGTCTCCTTCTGCTCTGTTCCCTCAGATGTATCATCCACTCCACCCTCTGCACTAGTACCTGCCGAGAGAACATGAAAACGGTTGCTCACCTGTATCTGTGTTTCTGGTACATGGACGTTTCTGGTACTCTTTCCTCTTCTGGAAGTCACATGCTGCCAATTATCCTCGCTGGCCTTCTGTCCCCGCTGCGTTGCCTGCTCTGAATCTTCAGAACATTGTGCCCGCTGGAGCTGATCCTGACGTCGGTCCAGGAAATCCTCATTTTCTTTTATGGAACGCAGTGTTGATATCCATTTCTCCAGACCTTGAATCTTCTCCTCCAATATGGAGATCAGCTTGCACTTTGTACAGATATAGTCACTTCTATCCTGTGGAAGGAAGACGAACCTGGCGCATCCTGTGCAGGTCACAACAGCCGCTTGCTCAGCATCCATGGTCTCTTCCTTCTAGGAGCTCTCTCCAGGCGAACTCCCAGGCAAACTCCTTCTGTTTGCCTCTCTGCTGTTCGCTGCTCAGCTGGTTCACAGCTGACTGCCTTTTTATAACAGTCAGGCCCAGCTGGAACAAAGCACTCCCAAATCAAACTGGTCAAACAAGCAATCAAACAATCAAGCACACAGTCAAACTGCCAAACTGCCCCCCCAACAGACACTCAGATACTCACCAGCGCAGTCCCCCTACTGCAGCACTTAGCGTACCTCTGCTCAGAGGGATCCCAGGCAAACTCCTTCTGTTTGCCTCTCTGCTGTTCGCTGCTCCCTGAAGCACAGACTGCTCACTCCCAGAATCAGCATGGAGACAGTCCTGTCCCAACACCATTGTCTTTCCAACAAGCTGGCCACACACAGCCTCGTGGTTATAGGGCTGCTCAACTTTCTTAACAGCTTCTACTCCACCTGAGACCTTTTCAAAGCTGCCCACACTGGATCTCTCAAAAGGATAGTCAGTGGATCCATTCACAACAGAAAATTTCTGGCTGTTAGGAACTAAAACTTTCTTGATTAAATCACTTTCACACCCTTCAGTTGAAGTAAACTGCTTGCACAAATTACCATGAGGATTCCTTTCCTTATGAGCTTTTCTAAGCAGCAATTCACCCCTCACATAAATTCTGCCCTTCCCTGCTTCACCTAGGGCTTGCTCTAAAGGAACACTTTCCTGAGCAACCACAGATTCTTTCTGGGTCTTACTTACATTCAGAATCACCTCTGGCCCATCAGGCAGATCTCTACACAATCCCCTTTCAGGCAAACTTATAGACTTTCTTGATAACAGGTTAGAAGGATTCTCCTTTCCCTGACCTGGAACAAGTTCAGGAATCTTTTCCTTCTTGCTACAAGTTGTCAAACTGTCAGTAAGTAACACAATTAAATCACCTTTATGCTCTCCTTGTGCCCTGGCTAGGGTATCACCCTGATCAGACAGAGTTGCTACACCTTTTTCCAACCACACATTAGCAACTGGCAAACTACAAGCACCAGAATTGTCTGTTCTCTGGGATTTTGCTAAGACACTAACTGGATGCAACCTAGTCACAGTGGCGTAGTCGTGCTTGGATCCACAGAACCAGGTCAATTAAGCTTTGGGTCAGAACCCCACGCTATCCAAATTTTAAATTTGGGATTGAGAGTTTGGTTGGTTAAAGATCAGTGACCATGAGACAGAAAGCATCAGGAAAAGCAAGGAAACTGCAAGCCTTGAGAGACAGCATGCGGTTTGAATATGAGCAAGAACTGGCAGAAATTCGAATGGAGAAAGAGGCTGCTGAGAGAAAGAAAGAAGCTGCTAAGAGAGAAGAAAAAGCTCGTAAGAGGCGTCTGGAGTCCCTCCAGAGGTAAGAAGCAGGATTGAAGACAAGATGGAGATGATGCATCAGCCTTATATAGGCTTTTCCAGGTGTAAGAACCTCTTTGTCCTTACTGTGGAAAATTACAGCAAAATGGAGTCTGGAGTCACATGGGCCAGTCCCTGCATACTTTGCTGAGTCACAAGGCGTGTCTGACTTCTCTTCATGGGTCAATTGTGTAGCTGATGGTCCTTAATGGGCCATCAAGCAGGCTAAGCAGAGCTAACACCAACTTGTCTGGGATATCACCCAGAAGCACATCACCAACTTGAAATACAGACAGTATAGAGCCAATATACATAACTTCAACTAAAAATGATACATGCACACAGACAGCATAATCATAACCAGCAACCCCTAACCTGGTCTTAGACACCTTATATGACCCCCTTTACCTAAGATTTGGTGCCACTACAGGACCTTGGTTGCAACCCATGTTCTATATGGTCCCAATTTATATCAATAACGTCACAGACAGTGCTTAGGGGTGTGAAAATTACACTCCCGCGAGTGGTGTAGTTATGCTGAACTAACCCCCATGCAGACAGCATTAGCTCGACAGCAGAGCTTCTCCTGTCAACAGAGCGACTGCCTCTTGGGGAGGTGGATTAATGATGCCGATGAGAGACGCTCTCCTTCGGCATAGGAGCGCTTTCACTTAGGCGCTACAGTGGCCCAGCCCAGTGTTTGAAGTGTGCACCTGCTCTAAGACAAGAGACCACAGGTGCAGACAGACAAATAGAGAGGGGAGCACAAAGACAGCAGTAGAAAGTATCTAGTTGTACGTGTAACCCCCCAGGGGCTCTGTGTGCGTATAACTCAGGGAGGGGCGCTGTCCCTGGGAGGACGCGGGGCCAAGAGCAGACTCAGAGTCTGCTTGGCATCCCAGAGGGCGAGAGAGGTGCCCGGATGGCTGCCAGCACTCCTGCTCAGAGGAGGGGCACTGTCTGAGAGAAGGGGGCTGGGCTAGAGACATATGCTAGCCAGAGGAAAGCCTGGCCAATAGGAAGTGAAATGCCTGCCCCGGGGAGCATTGGAGATGGGAGAAGCCATTTTGGGGATAGTGGGGGCTGGTATGTCCCCAGGCCTGCATGCAGGGTCCCCCTGAGAACTAGCCTCTGGGGACCTGGATGCAACATCCCTCAGCATCCCTTTCCCTCTTCAAGGTTTGTAGAGTTTTGTTGGGGAACCTCCCCCCCCGCCTGGCTGAGTTAGCCCTCCAGCTCCCCAGGTAAAATCAGCCACCACTTGGCCAGCTCTGCTCTGGTTGCTAGCCCAGGTCTGCCCCCTGCTGGGAGTGTGTCTGAGCGCTGGGGAAGGAGACTAAAGTTGGGGTTTGTAGCAGAGTCATTGTAACCTGCACCTTGAGCCCTGCACCCCTTGGTGGTGAGGGAATCCCGGCCTGTGGAAGAAGGAAGGGTGACACGGTAGGCACTGAAATAAGTTTTAACTTAATTTTAATTTTTGTTCCTCTCTGAGATACTCTCAGCACTACAGTCATCCCAGGAAGTTGTTATTTGTGTTACTGTAGTGCCTCTGAGCCCCACTCATGGATCTGTTGCACTAGGCTCTTTACAAACCCAGAGCAAACATTCAGTCCCAGCCCCAAGGAATTTACAGTCTATAAGACACGAGACAACAGATGGATGCAGACAGACTGGGGAGTACAAGGTAGTATCAGCACCCTTACCGCTTAGCCATTGTCAAGTTTTCTGTAGACAACACAGCAAAGCAGAGTTTGAAAGAGGGGTTTGAAGGAGGCTGATGAACTAGTTTTGGGGATGCTTCTCCCTGATGTGAGGGGCAGCATGGGAGAAAGCATGCAGGGGCTTGTTTGAAAATTTAACAAGTGAGAGATGGAGGCTGGCATCCCAGGACGATTGGCGACGGGAGTTGAGATCTTGATGGTGAATGAGAGATGATAGGTAGGGTGGGGATTTACTGTGAAGGGCCTTGAGAGCAAAGACAAGCAGCTTATATTTGTGCAGGAGAGAAGAGCAAGCCAGTGGAAGGATGCAACTGTAAGCGGGGGAATGGTCCTGCTATTGTGGGGAACTTTCCTGGTTTATACACGACCCCGGTGAAATGGGCTAGTGAAAGGATCTGAGTCCTCACTCCCACTTCCTTTACCCAGAGGCCTGCCTGACCTCGAGGGCTTCCCTCCACTCTCCTGTGTGGCAGAGTCCTCGTAACCCCAACAAGGCTGGGCCCAGGATTCCTGGGGGGCTCGACCCCCAGCCTTGTCTGGTCACTTAGGGCGGGGGCTAGGTTATCCCGACTCCGGGGTGCTCTCTGCACTGGATGCTTCCCTGACCCACTGATCATTACATACAGTTCAAGCAAATACAATTTGTTAAACAGCAACCAATTAAAAAAAATAAGGAAAAAATGGGAAAAGTTAAAGGAAAATACCCGTCACCCCACTCTGTGGCATGAGGACACCACAGCCAACGTCTCTGGAATGTCAGGGCCATTCAGTCTGTTCCTCACACGTCCCAGGCCCCTGCCCAGGCCCTGGCTGTGCCGCAGGGACGCTGCGGGTCGGACGCTTGCTCTGGCGGTGGCCACATGCCCTCAGGCTGCCCTCTTCCCAGCATCACCCCCGCCCCGTCGGGGTTACAATCCCTTCCAAGTCTGGCCTGCAAGGCCTCTTGGCTGGGGGCATCTCCCTGCACTAGGCCTGCTGCCCAGGGCCCCCCTCGCACTTCCCAGCTGCTCATCGCACCCGGCTCCGGACTGCCTCAGCTCCAGCCCCAGCACTGCTGCTGCTCTGCCTCCAGCAACCTGGGCTGCTTCTCTGACCCCTCTGGCTCTGGTTGCTGCAGCTCTGCTCCCAGCACAGGTCTGCTCTCTGGGCTGCTTCTGTGGCTCTGCTCCCAGCACTGACCTGCTCCCTGGGCTGTTCTCTGGTTCTCTCTGGTTGGCACAGCTCTGCTTCCCAGCTCAGCTTGGGCCCCTGATCACTCCTCAGCCCCACTCTCTTCCAGGCAATTTGGGACCCCCCTGACTCCCACATTAGCCTGCCTGTCCTGTCAATCAGGCTGACCTGGAGCATTGGCCTCTCCCCATTGTTCCCGGGGACTGTCAGTCCCAGGGTCCTGATTTCCCGTCGACCCTTCCTCTTCCTTTTGGTACTGGGAGGTAGCCAACCAAAACACCCTCGCTGAGTTTTAGTAAGGGACCAACAGTCCCTTACACAAAGAGAAGGGTGACATGGTCAAAGCCACAGGCTAAGAGAATTAGCTTTGTAGCAGCAATCTGAATGGATAGCAGGGGGGCATCATCACTAATGGCAGACACTGCAAACTCTGCATATCCATAGTATGTGAGGTGCCAAAGAATGTTGCATTCTGGGATATCCATAGCCAATCAGCAAGTACCAGGCATGTTTCTGGGAAAACCCAGGAGCTATTTAGGCCCTGTCTCCTGAGCTTTTACAGAAAGTTGCCGTTATTACTGGTATTGATTTTAGTTTGTATGTTATCTCTTCTCTCTTTGCAATCTCACAGGGCAACCTAAAACCCTATAAATAATGAATACAGCAGCAAAAATTTCTTTCACTGTGAGAATTGCTCATATCCCCAGCTCTTCAGACTGGGCATCATGTGATCCAAAGTTAACAAAGCTAACCAAAGAAACAAAGCAAGGAGGTGGAAAATCGTGCCAAAGCTCAGTGCTGAAAGAAAGGCCTGCACCTGACTTACTCCTAACACATGAACTCACCAGCATCCCCATCAGCCTCCTTGGTCATCTATCCTATGCACTGAATGAGGCAGGGGTCTTGTGGATAGCACAGTATGTGATAATGTAATTGAAGTCTTGATCATAATGTATGTGGGCTGCACAGGAAGAGAATGAGGGTTGCACAGGCAGCCATAAATCTGGCATTTCCTAACTTTGGTGTGCTTGGATAAAGAATGTTCTTTTAACATCATTCTTATATGTAATTTCTTAGTTTTTTATTAAGGACAAAGGTAAAAAAACCTTTTCTATTGCATGCCTGTAAACCCCCAGCCCTCCATCATCTACTGGGTTTGAACCCCAAGACTTCAGCTCTGCAACACAGCCTGCTACCACTTGAGCTGGAGGACTAACTACAGTACATGGCAGAAGGAGGAAGTATGGGCCATTGGCACCATGTCCTGGGCTCATACGGTGGTCACAAATGCCACTCTCTCTCTTTCCCACCCAGGGAGGTGGGGGCTTCTGCCCTGTGTGGGTCCCCAAGGAGGGGGAGAGTTGTGTGGGACTTGTACTAGGTCTGGGGGTTCATGAGTGGAGCCTGGCTTTGCATTCTCTTGCCAGCTCTGGAAGTTGAGGGCGCTCCTGCCCCATACAGTTCCCCCACACGGGGGCTGGGATGCTGGGTCCCATATGCCAGGTTGGAGGGGGCAGGGAAGAGGCTCAGGGGATCAGCCTGGCTCTCTCCACCCTGGCAGCTGACTGGTGTTCTCCAGGCACGTTACTGCTGCTGTTTGGTGGTGGTGTGAGCCCAGCCTGGGAATGGTCAGTGGTTTTGGCAGGCTGCCAAAAACACAAGGGAGAGAAGGAAAAGATGGTGATTGTTAACCCTTTATGTCTTGACCAAATCTGAACAGAATTTCACAGGATAAAGAAAAGGCACTTCTCTATCCTGAAGGGATTTTCCCTGCCTCTTGCAGAAAGTGGAGGCGAGAGAGCTTCTCAAAGAAAAGGTTACAAGAATTCTTTTATAATGGAAAGTGTTACAACCTAAATATAGGGGTCACTACCAACTTCAATAATAATAATAATAAATAATAATAATAAATAAATTAATGACAATAACAGCTGTTGTGATACATAGATTCCAATCAGGACTTGGGGTCCCATTGGGCTGGGCTTACATCTATGTATTACAATCCCTCTGAGATGGACCAATGACCCATCTGGCGGTGAGAGCCTGTTGTGTCTGAATGGAAAGAGGACGTTGTTGGCTCGTTGCAGGAATGGACTGACCATAAGTTGTGCTGGAATCCTGAGGACTATGGTGGGATCACGGCGATCCGGGTTCCGTCAGAGTCGCTGTGGCTGCCGGACATTGTTTTGTTTGAAAAGTAAGTATAAGGATCTTCAGGTTTTGAAGCAAGGCTCATTGCTCAGGGTTTTAGATACTTGTTTAGACTTAGTCAGTGAATAACGAACATCGAGTTCCAGCCATGCCAGCTAGCACTGGGCTTAACCATGGATCTCGTTAGATAGCGGCTATCCTGAAATGTGTCTGATCTAGAATGCTGGCTGGCTTAGATTGCTCCATATAACGTCATATACTCTGCCTGGGGCTACATGTTGGGACCACTCGGGAACTGAAACTGGTGCAGAGTGGAGCTGGACACTGGGAGCCCATTAGATCAGTGCTCTGTGATCTGCACTGGCTTCCAGTAAGGTTTGGGGTGGGATTCAAAGGTTGGTTTTAAGGAGGCCTGAATGGCTTGGGACAGGGTTGCCCGAGAGACCTCCTCACCTTGTGCTATACTGCCACTGTTGAGATTGGCGGAGGCGCTTTAGCTGGATGGAGCTCCCCCAGGGTTAGCAAGAGGAAGCTGCAGGCAGGGCGTTCTCTGTGAGGGGTCCTCCATTTCAGAACTTGCTCCCCGCGTTGGTCTGCCAGAGCCCAGATTTCTTAACTTTCCAGGCAGGCAGCACAGCCCGTCTTTCCCTTCTCTTCACTAAGGTTGGTGAACAGGGAGTGTGCTGAGATGGACTTGTCTAGGAACACAGTCCTTTGTCTATGTCCGTATTACGCACTGGACAGGAGTGCCTAGAATTGTGTTTTACAAATTCAAAGAAATAAAATAAAAGAACGAAACTCTGGGGCAGTTTGTATTCAGACCTGCACTTTGTAGTTCTGGCCTGGGCCTGATGTGTCATTGTTAATCCAATCACAGCTGACCCTGGGGAGCATTCAGATCCAGATCTGAACTCCAGGAGTTTGACATAGACGATTAGGGTTGGAAGAGACCTCAGGAGGTTCTAGTCCAACCGCCTGCTCAGAGCAGGGCCAACACCAACTAAATCATTACTTGCATCTGTGGAGAACACAGTGCACAGCTGGTGCCGTCAGCCTGCTGCTAGGAGCAGAATCTGTAGCATCTCTCCACTACTCCCAGTTGGCCTCATGTAGCAGAGGGGAGACAGGATAGATGATCCCTGTGGTACTCTGCCAGGGAGGGGTTTGGAGAAAAGGAGCAATTGCCCATCCCCACTCTCCGGATCAGCTTCTGTGTGACTCTCCCCTTACTCCCACTTTGCCCATGTCTTGTCTTGCAAGTGCACAGGAGTAAAACACCAGGCAGAATTTGGTTCATGTTACTTAAAAGTGCTACAGAACCGCAAGGTGTTTCCCTGGTCTTCTAGCTGCCTTCTGTAGACAGACAGTAGAATTAAACAGTTTGCTCGGAGCATGTGTTTGTTCCTTCTCTGCATTCCAGCTACCATGTAACCCTGGCACTTGCACAGAGGAAATCTCCACAGTAGGGAGTGGTTCTGGAGGAAGCAAAGTAAGTACACAAAGGAGACAGGTGCAGATGAGATTAGCACATTCTGTTATACCCAGTGGGCCATCTCCAGCCTGCAGTAGAGCTGAGTAGTGCATAGAGCACTAGCCTAGGCCCTGATCCAGCAAAGCACTTAAACCTGGGCTCAACTTTTCTATTAGCATTATTTATTGCACACAAAAGCGACATTAAAAAACACTAAGGCTGCAAAGTCAAGTCTTACAGTTAGAAATTGCCAGAATTAAGGTCGTCCATGCCACCATAACAGGGCCCTCTTGTGAGTCTGCTCTTTTGATGGTCAGTAATTACATGATCACAAACTATTTTTTCCCACAGGACTCCTGCCTCCTTCAGTGACTTTGCAACTGTAACATTTTTTTAACATAGTGTTGTGTGTAATTTCCTGTTTTTAAAAAACAAATATAAAAAAACAGAAAATCCATCATATGGAACCATATTGACACCCACAGGAACATCAGCAGATTAAAATCTTTTGTTCCACTGCATGGGCCTCTGCCACTTGAGATAACAGATGAACTGATAGCAGTAGTAGGTTGTCATCCTCTGAGGAGCAGCCACTGGGGGAGGCAGGTGTGAGACGCACATTTTGCCAGTGGTTTTCACAGCTATTTGTTGACAGTTGAGGAATATTGAGACTCAGGAATAATGAGTTCCGTTCAGGTTCTGGAGAAGAGTGTTCTCTAGTGCTCCCAAACCCTTCTGCTTCTGTCTCACCCAGCCACTCCCTGTCCTGTCTCTCCCTCCCCATCCTCGCTCCTAGTCCCAGTTCTATTCTCCTTACCCAGCCAGTCCCATATCCCCCCCACCCCCCGACTGCTCATCCCAGTCCTAGTTTCCTTGCCCAGCCAGTCCCAGTCTTCCCCTTTGGGGTCCCTGTCCAAGTCCCAATCTTCCCCGTCCCTGACTCTGAGTCTCAGTCTCTGACCAGGCACCTCATCCTGGGATCTTTGCCTCATTCTCCTTGCCCAGCAAGTCCCAGTGTCTCTCCCACCCCAGCCTCCTCATCCAATCTCAGTCTTCCCCTGCATTTCCAGCTCTTGTTCCTTCTGCATTCAACTCAGGCTGTTTCATCCTTCACTCTTCCTGGCCCAGCAGGGAGTGTGGGCATTGCGAGACAATCACCCTATTCTCACTTCTGGTGCCTGGCACCACAATGGTCTGCATCACCCAGGAGCAGTGACTTCAAGGAAAGTCCTGGTCAGCCCCTGCAGCCTTTGGCTGGAGCATGCTCAGTGCAGACAGAATCTTCAGAGAATTTCTCAGCCAAGCTCTAACAAGTCTGTACTGAGCATGTGCAAACTGATATTTTTCAAAGTCTCATAACCAAATTTGCAGGTTTTTTTTAGCAGGAATAGCAAAGACACATCCCCTGATGCAAAGGCCATACCCCTACCAAATTTCAACTCCCTACTCCACAGCATGGAGATGCTAGATTCTCAACATGGGCAAAACAACCTATTTGTTCCTAATATAATTCTCAGGAATGACCGAACCATTTTAGCTGAAATTTTCCCAGAAATGTCACTGGCCTGGAAAATTTCAGCCTGAATGGTCAAAGTTCGGCAAAGTTATAAGCAACTGAAAACAGGATCTTACAATGGGAAGTATCAAGCAACCTTAATAATAGGAAGCCCTACCAGCTCTGTCTATACTATTGCCATAGAACTACCTACCTGCCAACATTTCAAGTGGCTGAAATGGGATGAGTCCTGCCCCGGGAAGTGGGAGGCCTGGTGAGGGGGTGTAGGAGGGTGAGCCCGTCTCACAACAGCAGATCCTGTGGCTCCTGTTCCATGGAGCTGATTGGCTTGGCTACTCGCTCTGGGCATTGCAACCTGGTCCCTGGTGCACAAGGGCACAGCGCCACTCAGCTTTGGCCCAGACCTCCAACGAGGGGTGCAGCTGGGCCAAATTTGAGGGAGTGATGCTGTGATCCTGTGCACCAGATTGCAACGTCCGGAGTGGGGAGCCAAGCGCAGCCATCCTTGGGGGGGACAGAAGCTGCTTCAGTCTGTACATGGGGCTTTGGGGGGGTCAAAGTGGGACAGTATAAACAGGAGAGTACTCAGTAGGGAGGTGATTTCACTGCTGCATGCAGCACTGGTGAGACCAGTGTGAGAACACTGCATCCAGTTCTGGTGTCAATGTTTTTAAAAGGATATTGTAAAATGGGAGAGGGTGCAGAGAAGCCACAAAAATGATCTGAAGGCTGGAGAAAATGCCTAACAGATTTAAAGAACTCCATCTGTTCTGCTTATCAGAAAATAATATTGAGGACTTGATTACAGTATACACAGTGCCTGCAAGGGGAGAAAATCCCAGGTACTCAAGGGCTCTTTAATCTAGAAAAGAGAGGCATAACAAGAACCAGTCACTGAAAGCTGAAGCCAGACAAATTAGAAACAAGGCACAGGTTTTTTTTTACCAGAGACAGTAATTAACCATAGGAACCAACTACCAAGGGAAGTGATGGATTCTCCATCGCTTGATGTCATCTAATCAAGACTGGTTGCCTTTCTGGAAGATATGCCTTAGCCAAACACAAGTTACTGGGCTCAGTGTAGGGATAATGGGGTGAAATTTAATGGTCTGTGATATACAGGAGGTCAGATTAGGTGATCTAATTTTTCCTTCTGGCCTTAAACTCTATGAATCTGTGAAGGATCTCAAAGTCCCACGAAACCTGGGACTATTGGAATTACTGATTCCAACTAAGTTCAGAGTCCCATTGTGCTAGGTACTGTGTGAACATAGTAAGAGACAGTCCTTGCCGTGGAAAGCTTGCAGTCTAAAGAGACAAGACAGAAGCAGTGTGGAGGGGAAACATAGTTACAGACAGCTGATGCGGGTCACCAGAGCTGGCAGTAGAATCTGTGTCTCCTGACTTCCAGTCCCATGCTTTATCCACTAGTTCATGCTGCCTCCCAGCATCAGGCATCTGAATAGTTCTACTGACCACTGGGCCATAGTTCATGTGGGGGCATCACATGGAGAGAGACCTGGGGAGTTTAGAAGTTGAGATCTGCTAAACAAGGAAAAGAGTAGCACTTTATAAAGCCCAGGGCCTCCACGACCCTCATCATCTGGGGCATTCCGCCCAAATTTCTAAAGCGGCTGGGATTTTATGGAATTCTTTGCCCAATACTCCTACTGTGTCACTGCTCTTATATTTCAAAGGAATAGAAAACAGAACTAGAATCAGAAAATCCAAATGACTGAGCTGGGTCTGGTGAAAAACTGAAACTGATCCTATTTCTCCTCTCCCCAGTGCCGATGGACGTTTTGAAGGCTCTCTGATGACTAAAGTCATAGTGAAATACAATGGGCTTGTTACCTGGACTCCACCAGCCAGTTATAAGAGTTCCTGCACTATGGATGTGACGTTTTTCCCATTTGATAGACAGAATTGCTCCATGAAATTTGGATCCTGGACCTATGATGGCAACATGGTTGACTTGATTTTAGTAGATGAAAATGTAGATAGGAAAGACTTCTTTGATAATGGAGAGTGGGAGATCTTAAAGGCCAAAGGCATGAAAGGCAGCAGAAAGGATGGGTTGCATTCCTACCCATTCATTACTTACTCCTTCGTTTTAAGACGCCTCCCACTCTTTTACACTCTTTTCCTAATCGTCCCTTGCCTTGGATTATCTTTTCTAACTGTGCTGGTGTTCTATTTGCCTTCTGATGAAGGGGAAAAACTTTCATTATCTACCTCTGTTTTAGTTTCCCTTACTGTTTTTCTTTTAGTAATTGAAGAAATAATACCATCTTCTTCCAAAGTCATTCCTCTGATTGGCGAGTATTTGTTGTTTATTATGATTTTTGTAACCCTCTCAATTATTGTTACTGTTTTCGTTATTAACGTGCACCATCGGTCCTCAGCAACCTACCATCCTATGGCTCCCTGGGTTAAAAGACTCTTCCTTCAAAAGCTTCCTAGGCTATTATGCATGAAGGGCCATGTGGACCGCTATTCTTTCTCAGAGGCTGGAGGAACAATCCCAGTGTTAAAATCAAAGCTCTCAGGCAAGAAGAAACAGAAACAAGTCAAGGATGGAGAAAAAATTCTGATTGCTTTTTTGGAAAAAGCTGCTGATTCTATTAGATACATCTCTGGCCATGTAAAAAAGGAGCATTTCATCAGACAGGTAATGTTAACACGTGAAGAGAGCATGGTTGTTCTAATAGAGAAATAGAATGAAGAATTTTTCATCTACAGCCAGCATAGTTAAATAACTTGACTCATCTAACACCTACAAATAGGTTCTTTAGCCACCTAAATGCCTTGTATCTGTTTTACATCAGCATAGCTCCATTGATTTCAGTGAAGGTATTCTTGATTTACACCAATGTATGTCATATCAGAATCACACCCTAAATATTAAGTATATTTGGCTCTCCAAACCTTTTTGCCCCAATTATCTAGCTGTCTGTTATGATGTTCAATGAACATAGAAGTGGAAATAACATGGAATTTCCAAAATATATGATTTTGTGAGGTGATGTATAGAGACGAGTTATGAAAAAGAAATAGAGGTTTTGTTAGTACCATGCTGAAAGGAGCTCTGTTTGTTGTAGTTACTTCCAATCAGTGGTAAATAATTAATTTTAATTGCATCCTTTGTTCTGAAGCTTCAGTTCTGAGAGTCTGTTGTTTCCATCTAGCTTTTAGAAGTGGATCGAAGAGGTCTGGCCCCAAGATATAGAGGGTTATTATTCTTTTTAAAATGTCCCTGATAACTTCAGAAGATCACGGTGATAGTAGAAATGCAGGTTAGGGACAGAGTGGGTTGAAGTGTTTTGAATGATAAAACCAAAAAAGGAAAAACACCAAAAATTTTCAGTAAAAAAACCAACCAAACAAAAAAAAAACCCCTGTGATTTTGTTTTTGAAAAAATGAATATTCTTTAAAAAAACTTCAAAACAAAAATGTGTCCGAGATGTTTATGACTTTTTATTTGTTTGCTCCTTGGCCAGCTCTGGGAAGGGCATGGGAAAACGCTCACAGATCCCACACCACCTGGAGAAAGCTATTCAATTCATCTGAAAAGTACTAAGGGGAACTTACTCAGGGAAAGCTCCCCTCTAAGCGAATGTGAGCTCTGCCAGCATGCACGTTGAGGGCTTAGGTCATTAGTTATCACAAACATTCTGAGGACTCAGTCATGAGCTTCTTTATGCATTAGGCACCTGCTACTTCCCTGCATATATGAGCAGGGAGTGGATGACAAGAGACGGAATGGGTGGAACCAATGCTCCATTCCCACACCAGATATGCTGTGTCAATGAAAGTGCATGGCAGAGAAAAGTCCATGTATGACTGTTCTTCTAAAGCCACACAAAATTGTCTGGGAATCTTATATATATGCTTGCAGCTTAGCCACTTCATCCTGCTGCCTGACAGTCCCTAATGTACAAGAAAAGAGCAGGTTCGGGTACGTCTCCCCAGTATCCTTTGCGGTGAAGACTGATGCAAAGAAATCATAGTGGGTATGTGTACACTGCAACCGTGTCCGCTGACTCTGGCTCCCAGGGCTCGAGCTGGACTCTGGCTCATGGGGTTCCAGGCCCTAGCTCGAATGGGAACACATACACTGACATTTTATAGCCCTGCAGCCTGAGCCAGGCAAGCCCAAATCAGCTGACTTGGGCCAGCCACAGATTGCAGTGTACCCTCAGCAACAACATTATCTTCCTTAACTGCTCCCTTTAGTCCAGGGTGAACCAGTGAACCTGCTGATTCTTTTTCACACATCTTGCTTCTGATATACATAAATAATATCGTTTGTTTTCATGCACGTAGCTCTTTGCTCTTCATAATCCCTTTTAGCCTTTCTAATTTCCCTTTCACATATTCCCGGCTCAGCCTCAAGTTTGATTGGTTTCACGAGGGTCAGATTTCCAAATTTGGAAGGATTTCTGTTTGGCTCAAATAGGCTCCCAAGCCCTGCCAGTTAGCCACGGCGATCGGCTTCTTTCCTTCCTGGTTCCCTTTTGTTCAGGGCACTCACCCCTTCTGGCACTCTAGTATTGCTTCCATAAGTGGCATTTCTGTGGTACCTAAGGGTTTTACTTCCTTTCCTTCTGACTGTGGGCCCCTCTTGGCTAGCTGCCTCCTTTATAGAAATCACACAGCCAGACCTGCTCCTTCCCCAGAGTCAGGCTGGAACCTTGGCCTTTTAGTGCCAACCTCTACCACTTGAGCGGCCTCGTTTTACTGAAATCTCCCTTTCTATAGCGTCACTGTGTTAGCTGTTGGTACCTCCCAAGCCAATCTGCATAGCTGTAAATGAAGTGTACATAGCAATTACGCGTGTTAAAGGGCTTGCTAGCCCTGGTGATTGAAGTCCTCTCTTTAGCTGCTGGGCAACAGCAGGACAAGCTTCTCACACTCAAACCGTCCTGCCCGCGTACCTCATTCAGGGTGGGAGGGGACTTTCTCTGAGGGCATCACCATCATCCTTCCTGCCTCGCCACGTGAACCAGGCACCAGTCAGCCCTGTCCTGCACTCTGCTTTCCAGCTCTCTTACATTCAGACGTAAACATGCCAGAGCAGCCACTATTTCGCTGCAGAACATGTCTCCAGTTTGGCGCCTCTGTCTCTTGCCTGGGGGTCAGAAAGGCTTGTTTAGGCAGCCTGCTAGCAGACATTCTTCAAAGATCTCTCTTCTTTTGTACTCCTGGTACTGGTGTAAGCAGTCGTGCCCACGTAGGGAATGTCTTCTGGCTCAGGTTTGAGCCCAAGCCCCCCTTCCATTCACACACCAATCAGTCTGATTCGGGTCAGCAAGCACACGGGTCCTGAGTCCTAGGACACTGCTGCGGCGTGGGTCAGAGCCCGAGTGCTGCTGTGACTTGGGTCCAAGCCCTGTCATTTTGCAGCAGTGGCACAGCTCCAGCCACAGGCCTGTGTCAGCCGGTCCGCGTGGTGTCGTATGGCCCTGTTAGCATAGCTCTGAGACCTGGGTCCAGCAATTGCAAACTCAGGTTTACAATGCAGTGTGGATGTTCAAACGCAGGTTTGGAAACAGTCCACAAGCCCGGGTCTCACAGACCTGGGGTGACAATACATGAAGGGGTACGTCCAGACTACCCGCCGGATCGGCAGGTAGCGATCGATCTATTGGGGATTGATATATCGCATCTCGTCTAGATGCGATATATCGATCCCTGAACGTGCTCCCATCGACTCCGGAACTCCACCAGGGCGAGAGGCGGCAGTGGAGTCAACGGGGGAGTCACGGCTGTCGATCCCGCGCCGTGAGGACGGGAGGTAAGTCGAAATAAGGTACGTCGACTTCAGCTATGCTAGTCCCGTAGCTGAAGTTGCGTATCTTACATCGACACCCCCTGTGTAGACGAGGCCATAGACACACCTTGAATTACTTACTCTAGCGAAGGGCAGCAGGGAAGGTAATTTTCAGAAAAGGATCAGTTTGGGTGTGCTGAGAAGTTTCAGAGTGTCTAGGTTGGCCAAACGAATGATAACTAATGGGCCAGAGTCCCCAGTACCCTTCAGTGCCTCTGTACCACTCCTGAAACACAAAGCAGCCATTAACCTGCCAATTAAGGTGCATTTAGAGCAGCTGGAGCGTCTCGGTGACTGGCCCAATATCTGCAAGGAGTTAAAAGGGGATCTACAGGAAAAACAATACTTTGCATTTTGATCTCAGTGTCCATGGTCACAGGCTCTCAGTGTGAAATTGGGAGGATAAAAACTTTCTCCTGGTTTGTTTTACACTATGCGCACCGCGATGTGCCAGAACTTCCAGCTGGGAATGCAAAACCCCTTTTTTTCCTAAATGCACTGTGTGTGTTAGGCTCTGACCCAGCAAAGCACTTAACCCTCGTGAAGTAAATGGGACGGCTCATGTTCTGAAAGCTCTGCCTGGGCTTATGTGCTTTGCTGGATCCATGACAAAGTACTTGGGGGTGAATTTTTAAACAAATCTTTATAAAACCATTTTAAGGCCCCGATCCTGTAAACACGTACACACGTGCTGAACTTTAATCACTGAAGCAGACTCATTGGAGTTAATGGGACTACTCAGGTAAGCATGTGCATAACTGTTTGACGGATTGGGGCCCAAGGGAACAATATTTATGGCATCGGTAACATTTGTTCAAAGTTATAACTAGCACAGACCATATATTTAATTGCAGTTTTTGCAGCTAAAATATATTGAAACTTGTACAAAAAGAACCAAGCTAATATTATTGTTATTGTTTCTTCTAGGTAGTTCAAGACTGGAAATTCGTAGCTCAAGTCCTCGATCGGATCTTCCTGTGGTTATTTTTGGTGGTGTCAGTGACAGGTTCCGTTTTAATATTTACCCCCGCTTTACAGGCGTGGTTAAGCAGCAGTTTATAGGAATAGATTCATGTGTTAATGTGGATAATGGCTGAAAGATACAGTTGCCTCTTGAGACTGATGAGTTTTTTAATTTTCAATGAGTGCAGGGTCGACAAAACCAAAATGAGATGGAAATGAAAACACATTGCCTTCTGGCTGCAGTAAATGCTTCTCACTTGAATAGTGCTTTACTTCTGCAAATTGCTGTACAACTCGAGGGCTCAACTGTGTAACCCTTAGGTTGCTGGGTATTTACTTGCCCATTGAAATCAGTGAAACTACTTGTGTGTGTAAGTGTTCATTATTATGAGCAAGGTTTGCACAGCTGGGCCCTAATTAATTAATCCTATTAAGGCTGATTATATTACAATATGATTTCATGATTTTTTTTAAAAAGGTGATTGTTTCTTTTTGATCCAAATATTCTGTTAACAAATAGGATCCTCATGTATTAAATATGCTACGTTCGAAGAAAAATTAAATAGTATAGGAATACACAGGGCACTGATGCGCTAAGTTTTTGTCAGTCCACCTTGTTATCTTTAAGTGTAATAAGCACAGCTGTTTTATATACCTATCTAGATGTTTCATAACTGGCTATTACAAGGTGTGTGTTTGTGCATTAGAAATAGTTACAGGTGGGATTTTCCAAAGTGCTCTGCTTTGGCATAACTCTGCTCCCATTGAAGTCACCGGAATATAAACCCTAGGATTAGCAGGCTTGTGGGGACAGAATGTCTTAACTCTCTCTAGAAGACTCAAGGGCATACTCCTGCCTCCTTCCAGACTATTTGCATACATTGCTTTCTGCCTCCCCATTGGTAAATGAGGAAAACTGTGGGCCTGTACTTGCTGGCAGGTATAATTTGCATTTATGTCAGGAGGCATCCCATGAAGTACCCAAAGCACCCAGTGTGCCCTTGTTGCCAAGAAGGCTAATGGCATTTTGGGTTGTATAAGTAGGGGCATTTCCAGCAGATCAAGGGATGTGATCATTCCCCTCTACTCAGCACTGGTGAGGCCTCATTTGGAGTACTGTGTCCAGTTTTGGGCCCCACACTACAAGAAGGATGTGGATAAATTGGAGAGAGTCCAGCAGAGGGCAACAAAAATGATTAGGGGGCTGGAGCACATGACTTATGAGGAGAGGCTGAGGGAACTGGGATTGTTTAGTCTGCAGAAGAGAAGAATGAGGGGGGATTTGATAGCTGCTTTCAACTACCTGAAAGGGGGTTCCAAAGAGGATGGATCTAGAGTGTTCTCAGTGGTAGAAGATGACAGAACAAGGAGTAATGGTCTCAAGTTGCAGAGGGGGAGGTTTAGGTTGGATATTAGGAAAAACTTTTTCACTAGGAAGGTGGTGAAGCACTGGAATGGGTTACCTAGGGAGGTAGTGGAATCTCCTTCCTTAGAGGTTTTTAAGGTCAGGCTTGACAAAGCCCTGGCTGGGATGATTTAGTTGGGTTTGGTCCTGCTTTGAGCAGGGGGTTGGACTAGATGACCTCCTGAGGTCCCTTCCAACCCTGAGATTCTATGATTCTATGATTCTATGAAAGCTGTGCTCTCTGAGTTTGCCCATGTTCCAGACTTACAAACTGATACATTTTTTGTATAATTTCAGGTACATGAAAGCAGGGGCTAAGTGTGACAAAACATGGGGGTTATCCAGTGGGGAAAATGGGCCATTCTCATCTGAATCATAGAAATGTGGGGCTGCAAGAGACTGTGAGAGGTTATCTGGTCCAACCCCCTGTTCTGAGACAGGATCAAGTAAACCTAGATCATCCCTTACAGGTGTTTGTTCAGCCTGTTCTGAAAAACCTCCAATGATGGAGATTCCACAACCTCCTTTGGAAGCCTATTCCAGAGCATAACTGTCCTTATAGTTAGAAGTTTTTCCTAATATCCAACCTAAATCTCCCTTACTGCAGATTAAGACCATTACTTATTGTCCTACCTTTATCATTTTTGTTGCTCTCCCTTGGAATCGAATGTATCCACGTTTTTCCTAACGTGTGGTGCCCAGAATTGGACACAGTTCTCCAGCTGAGGCCTCACCAGTGCCAAGTAGGATGGGACAATTAGCTCCTGTGTCATATACACGACACTCCTATACATACACCCCAGAATTATATTCACTTTTTTTGTAACTGCATCACATTGTAGTCTCATATTCAATTTGTGATCCGCTGTAACCCCCAGATCCTTTTTAGCAGTACTGCCACCTAGCTAGTTATTCCCTATTTTGTAGTAGTGCATTTGATTTTTCCTTCCTAAGTGAAGTACTCTGCACTTGTCTTTATTGAATTTCATCTTGTTGATTTCAGACCAATTATCCAATTTATCAAGGCCATTTTGAATTATAATCCTGTCCTTCAAAGTGCTTGCAACCCCTCCCAGCTTGGTGTCACCTGCAAATTTTATAAACATTCTCCACTCCATTCTCCAAGAAAATACTGAATAGTGCTGGAGTCGGGACTGACCCTGGCAGGACTCTACTAGGTACGTCCTCACAGTTTGACAGCGAAGCACTGATAGCTACTTTTTGAGTATGGTGTTTCAATCTGTTGTGCACCACATTTGGCCACACACTTCTGAAACCTCACAGGAAAAAACGACACTGGTCTAGGCAGCAAAAAAGAATCTGTTGGACTCTCGAATGAGTCACCCCCCTTCCCTTGGTCAGACAGGGACTACAATGAGGTAATACTCACCTGACTCTGAAGCGGGGAGGCAAAGCCAAGAGGGAAGAAAGGACATGATAAAAGGGAGAGATGTTTGCCATGCTCTCTCTTTCTTCCACCTACATCTACAGATATCACCAAGCGACTGAAGCACTGATCAAAGGGGAGAGTCTGGCTGAAGGGCAGCCATCCAGCCTGTGGTGAGAAGCATCTAAGTTTGTAAGGACACTGAAAGTGTTAAGATCAGCTTAGAATGCATTTTCCTTTTATTTCATTTGACCAAATCTGACTTCTTATTCTTTGATTTATAATCACTTAAAAATCTACATTTGTAGTTAATACATCTGCTTGTTTTTTCTACCTGAAGCAGTGCATTTGGTTTGAAGTGTGTCAGAGGCTCCCCTTGGGATAACAAACCTGGTACATATCAATTTCTTTGTTAAATTGATAAACTTATATAAGTTTGCAGCGTCCAGCGGGCATAACTGGACACTGCAAGATGGAGGTTCCTAGGGTTGTGTCTGGGACCAGCAATATTGGCTAGTGTCATTCACTTGCAAGTAGCTGGGAGCAGCTTACATGCCAGAGTCTGTGCGTGAACAGCCCAGGAGTGGGGTTCTCACAACAGAGCAGGGTAAGGCTGGCTCCCAGAGTCAAGGATTGGAGAGACCTGGCAGATCACCGGTCCAGACAACACCAGAGGGGAATGTCACACCTCCCTATCTGCACACAGCTCCTGGCTACCCCCTCCCTGCATCCTGAGTTACCCCTGCCTGCACACAGACCTAACTACCCAGTCTGTGAACCCTGGACTAGTCCCTGTCTGAACCCAACCTGTAGCTACCCCCTCCCTGCACCCTAAGCTATCCCCAACCTGCACCCCTCCTCTAGCTATCTCCTCCTGGCATTCTGAGCTCCCTCCCCTGACCACACACAGCCCCTAACTCCCCCCTCAGTATACAGCGAGCTCCCTCCCCTGACCACACACAGCCCTGTTGCCAGCCCAAAGGGCCCGAGGTGGCAGCAGGGGTTCGTTGCCCGGTGTGCGTAGCACTGATTGACACACCAGGGTGGAGAAGCAAAAACCAAGTTTATTTTGAGATCTCAAAGCAGGCACTAGGAGATACAGTATCTCAAATCCAGCGCAACAAAAACAAGCAGTTTTCCCTTTTTATATGTCAAGCTGTTTGTAAAAGCCTTTGTTTCAATCCCCCTCTACCCCTCCCTTGTTAACTGCAGCTACATTAGGCATTACATTATAGCTTGTTAGAAAAGTTCTCATTCGTATGGTTATCTGTTGGCCTTGGCAGTTCAGCACATGAAGCCTTCTCCCCCTTCCTTCCCCCGCCTCCTCACTACTTTTGCTAGTTTGAGCGGAGCTGCAGCTGTCTGCTAAAAAGCTGACTCTCACAGATTTTGCTTTTAGGCTGTTAGCATGCAGGTTGGTTAAAGTTCACAAGATGGAGTTACTGTGGCTCACTTAGACCCAGAGCAGGGGGGCTTCATCGACACTCGTGGTCTTCCACCCCCCCGAGTTACCTGGTAGCTACGCCTAGTGACACCAACAGCCCCTTGCTCCCGCCTCAGTATACACTGAGCTACCCCCTGCCCACACACAGCCCCTTGCTCCCGCCTCAGTATACACTGAGCTACCCCCTGCCCACACACAGCCCCTAGCTCCCCCCTCAGTATACACGGAGCTACCCCCTCCCTGTGCACAGCCCCTAGCTCCCCCCTCAGTATACAGCGAGCTCCCTCCCCTGACCACACACAGCCCCTTGCTCCCGCCTCAGTATACACTGAGCTACCCCCTCCCTGTGCACAGCCCCTAGCTACCCCCTCAGTATACCCTGAGCTACCCCCTCCCTGTGCACAGCCCCTAGCTCCCCCCTCAGTATACACTGAGCTACCCCCTGCCTGTCCACACACAGCCCCTAGCTCCCACCCTGAGCTGTTTCCCAAATGTTTGAGGTGAGCACCCCACCTCTTTGAGTGAGAACTTTTGGTTGCCCCCCCCCCTTGCCCAGCCAGGTAGGTGGCCTGCTGAGGTGAGTTGTGGTTGCGGTGGGTCTCCCTCCCTGCCCCCCGCTGTGAAGTGCTGAGCCCACTGGCCCTTTCCTGCCCCGAAAGAGAAGTCAAACCACGGCCATGCCTAAGGGTCTCTCTCCCCCACCCCCTCCGCGGCTCAGAGCCCGAGTCCCCACTGGGCCCTGGCGCTTTTATAGCATGTTGAAGGGGGGGGGGGCTCAGAAAGAAAACGTTTGAGCACCCCTGAACTAAAGCACACCCGTAAGCGCTTTCCTCCCTCAGGCCCTCAGCAGGGGGAGGGGTCTGTATTGCCCTGCCATCAAAAAGGGTGACCCAGACCATAGCCTCAGTCCTGGGGCCCTGCCCATCCTGGTTAAACCTGCAGCGCATCACTGAGGCTGATGGATCGATGCTGATTTACACCCACGGAGGCGCTGAACCACAGCGGTTAGCAAGGGTATGTGCAACCACAGCTCACTGTTACACCGCTTGCCTGTTGGGGTGCCGTTTTTTTTGTTTGTTTTTAATGAAACTAAAAATCCCTCAGCCATGACCTGTGGCTTAATTAAGATGACTGCTGTTAATGATGGGTATGAGCTTGAGAAAGTTGTCAGTGCTTATTTCATCAGCTTCCCAAAGCCAAACATCGCACTGCATTTTACCTTTATGGCGCTCCAACGTGGGTATAACGGTCCCTGAAGATGGTTTAGGCTGACTCCACCCCAAGAACAGGGTCCCACAGAATAGTATGTGACGCTCTCAGGATACCAGGAAAGTAAAAGGAGATGGTCTTTCATTGTCAATTCCCCGCTCCAGGACACAATGTGAACTGACGGCAGAGAAAGATGCAGCGCAGGCTTGCCTGATAGTTTCCTGTCAGTGCTGGGCTGCAGGGCCGGTGCAACCATTTAGGCGACCTAGGCGGTCGCCTACGACACTGGGATTTGGGAGGCGCCATTTTCTTTGGCAGTGACCACGGTGGCCGGATCTTCGGCCGCGCAGGTTGCCGCCAGCATTTAGGCGGAGGGAGCTGGGGCAGGGGGGCGCGGGGAGAGCCGCGTGCAGCAAGTATGGGAGGGAGCGGCACGCAGGGGAACCGCTCCCCGCCCCAGCTCACCCCTGCCCCGCCTCCTCCCCGAGCATGGCGTGGCTGCTTCACTTCTCCCGCCTCTCAGGCTTGCGGTGCCTAAGCTGATTGGCGCCACAAGCCTGGGAGGCGGGAGAAGTGAAGCAGCAACGGCGTGCTCAGGGTGGAGGCGGAGCAGGGGTGAGCTGGGCTGGGGGGGGTGCCTCAGGACGGAGGGCAGAGGGGGTGGAGCTGCTGCAGGGGGGGTGCCTCCGGGCGGAGGGGGGAGCTGCCGGGGGGTGGGGGGGCGCCTCAGGGCAGGGGCTGGGGGACGGGGGAGGGCGCAAGGTGGAAGTTTCGCTTAGGGCACGAAACATCCTTGCACCAGCCCTGCTGGGCTGGACTTTTTTGGATTTTGTATTGGAAAATGCAGAATCATTGAAATGGGAACTTTGACCCTTGTTTTTGTAATATCAACAAAGCCAACTCTCAAGTCCAGGCTGGACGTTCTAGGCAGCTCTGCCTCAGAAGAGCCACTAGCCTGGCCCATTCAGCTGGGCAGTAGAGGTGCACCAGGTCCAGGTTCCTGCTCTCAATCGGGCAGAGTAGGGACTGGAATGTTGCTCTTCCACATCCCAGGGGAGGGCCCTACGCACCAGGCTATTGGCTGTTCTAGGGTGGAGCAGGCTTCTCTTTGGTTGCAAATTTTTTTGCAAGGGTTTGTCCCAGTGCAGAATGGGAAAAAAGTTTGCAATCTTGATAATGTTTGTGGGACAGGAAAATTTTTTCCTGTTGAGCTCTATTCACAACAAGGCTGGTCAAAACCGGGGAGGAGACTAAAGTGGGCCCCAGCAGGTGATAAATTGACCCAGACCCACTGGGTTTAGCCAAAATGGTAATTGAACCACAACCTCAAATCCCTCACAGGGAGAGAAACTGCTGAGGCTGGAGTTGCCAACGCCCAAGATGCAACAGCGAGCGTAGATGAGGTGACATTATTGTCATTGGCGGGGACATTTAGAGCACACCAAAGTCAGAGTGTGACCCTACTGGCCACCGTGAGGATCCATGCAAAGAGCAGCTTGCTTCTGAAACTGTAGCTGGAATGATGCTCAGAAAACTCCTTGCGTCAACATGGTCAGCGATTCCAAGATTGTTGTGCCTGGCCTCCTCTACAACACAGGCCAGAGAACCTCCCCAAAATCATTCCTGAAGGGTATAGTTCAGACAGACATCCAGTCTGGATTTAAAAATTGCCAGTGATTGAGAATCCACCATGACGCACAATAAATTGTTCCTCTGGGTAATTATCCTCATTATTAAAAATGTACACCATATCTCTAGTCTGCATTGGTCTAGCTTCAACTTCCAACCATTGGAGATTGTTAGACCTTTCTCTGCTAGATTGAAGAGCCCATTAGCAAATATTTGTTCCCCCGGAGGCACGTATAGCCTGAAACCAAGTCACCCCTTAAGCTTCTCTTTGACTGAAGGATTAGAAAACATGTCCTATAGTTAAAGACTCAAGGAACAGTCTATTTAGTGTAACAATCTCCTTGCCCTTCGCTGACCCCATTCCAATTTGTCAATATCCTTCTTGAATGTGGACACCAGAACTGGACACAATATTCCAGTAACAACCAAACCAGTGCCAAATACAGAGGTAAAATAACCTCTCTAGTCCTCCTTGATATTCCCGTTTATGCATCCCAGAACCACACTAGCTCTTTTGGCCACCATGTTGCACTGTTCAGCTCACGTTCAGCTGCTTATCCACCACGATCCCCAAATCTTTTTCAAAGACACTGCTTCCTAGGATAGAGCCACCATCTTATCAGTACAGCCTATGTTCTTTTTCCTTATATGTAGAATCATAGAAGATCAGGGTTGGAAGAGACCTCAGGAGGCCATCTAATCCAACCCCCTGCTCAAAGCAGGACCAACCCCCAATTAAATCATCCCAGCCAGGGCTTTGTCAAGCCGAGCCCTAAAAACCTCTAAGGATGGAGATTCCACCACCTCCCTAGGCAACCCATTCCAGTGCTTCACCACCCTCCTAGTGAAATAGTTTTTCTTAATATCCAGCCTAGACCTCCAATTTGTCTAGGTCACTCTGGACCCTATCCCTACCCTCCAGCTCATCTACCTCTCCCCAGCTTAGTGTCATCTGCAAATTTTCTCAGGGTGCAATCCATCCTAACATCCAGATCATTAATGAAGTTGTTGAACAAAACCAGCCCCAGGACCGACCCCTGGGGCACTATGCTTGATACCGGCTGCCAACTAGACATCGAGCCGTTGATCACTACCCATTGAGCCCGACGATCTAGGCAGCTTTCTGTTCACTTTATATGTATACCTTTGTGTTTAGCGGTATTAAACGCCCATATTATTTGCTTGTGCCGAGTTACCAAGCAATACAGATGGGTTCTGGATCAGTGACCTGTCCTTGTCATTATTTACCACCCACCTCAATTTTTGTGTCATCTGCAAACTTTATCAGTGATTTTTTGTTTTCCTCTAGGTCCTTAATAAAAATACCAAGAACTGTGGGGGCCTGTGGGACCCCATTAGTAACACACCTGCTCAATGATGACCCCCCCTTTCCAATTACATTTTGAGACCTGTTAGTTAGCCAGCTTTTAAGCCGTTTAATGTGTCCCATGTTAATTTCATCATGTGGCCACCAATTTTGGACTAGTTGCACTTACTGCAACAAAATATTTGCCACCTTTAAACACCAAGCTCACATCTTTCACCTGAGCTAGAATTCAACAAGCTGGATTGCCAGCTGTGAACGGAGGTGTCCCCGAGTCCCCGAGGAGGAAGGGTGTTTGATGGAGAAGTGGAGGTATACATCAGGTGGGGTGACACTGAGGGCTGATAAGGGGCTGGAGGCCTTAACTGTACCGTTCCAGAAATTCTAACCCCATTCCTTAAAATTTGTGTTACAGAAAGTAGCCTATTGCTTCTGAGGTGTTAGCTTCGGGGCCCTGGCCTCCACGAAGCACACTTTGAACTGCACCTCTTTCCTTAACTGGCTGCTGTTTATTTGCAAATAACAGTAAATGGCAGAGAGCAGGCACTGCCCATGCACCAATATCAGAATTCAGGCCACAACTCCCCTTCCTTCCCATCCACAATTCAGTGAATTCAAAAACAAGAATTCAACTTGACAGTAGCCCTTCAAGTCCTCATTAAAAAACCACAAACATTCCTCAAGAAGGCATGCTCCAGAGGCTTTATTCAGCAATGGGCTAATGAGATAAACCATGCGTGTTCAAACATCTGCACAGCACCCACCGTACATGATTGAGCGGCATTCAACTGTGCCACAGACAGCATTGGTTGTATTATATTTAAATAAAATAATTTACCTCTTCAAATACTGTAATAGGAAAATGATATTCTTTCCAGACCCCTGTTGATTTATGGCATAAATCAAACCCCTCTTCTCACTGATCTATATTCATTTGAAATAAAGTATCAGAGGGGTAGCCGTGTTAGTCTGGATGTGAATACCCACTTCTTCAGATGCGGTATTCACATTTGAAATAAACAATCTTTTAAATAATCCTAGTTCTTAAGTACCTGCTAACTGTGTTATATTGTTTAAAAATACTCTTTTGTTATAAGAAATTGCATCAGTTCAGGAAACTGTGACAATCAGCGCTTTGATCTACATATTGCATACATCTACCACACCTTTTCACATGAAAGAGGCAGGATCTTCCATTGCTTCTGTCACTAAAAACATCCATTGACTTCAAGGGACATTTTGTCTCTTAGTAAGGAGTGGAGGCTCGAGTCCTTAGGAACATGTCCAGGCAGAGACCTTGTGGCAAACCAGCAAAAGGTGTAAAAAACCTACATAGGCTGCAGTTTAGCAAAGCACTTAGGCTCAATTTACACGTGTTTAACTTTATCCACTGTGAATGGTCTAATTGAAGTCAATGGGCCTATCTGCAGTGCAAAAAGTTAAGCACATGTATCTTCGCAGGACTGAAGCATGTGCTTATGTCCAGTTGATGTCCATGGAACTTATTCATAAACTTAAAATTAAGCCATGTGATTAACAGCTTTGCTGAATCCGGGCCTTGAGTTGGGTGGCCACAATGCAGAAGATGCGGAGCTTTTTCCTGAACTGGGTCCACATTAGTCTGTTTCAGGGGTAGTCAATTATTTTTTGTCACGGTCCAAATTTCTTGATCAAAGTATAGTCAAGGTCCAAACTCCAGAGAAAATAATAAAAAATTAACAATAATGATAAGTAAATAAAAAGATTTCAGGGTCCATTCAAAAGCACCTGGCGGTCCGGATTTGGCCTGTGGTCCGCCTGTTGACTACTCCGGTCATATTTTGGTTTTTATAGTACTTTTATTCACGTTGATGGCTTCACTGTAAGACTACAACAAACCATCAACGCATTCAGCAGGATTGTCGTAGGTAATCCAAATGCTGTAGTGAAGAGTACTAAGTGGATATAAAGACAGTAAAATAAACACACGCAATGTTTAGGGTGCACTTGTGAGCAGAAGCAAGAGCGCTAGAATACAGTAGGCGGGGGATTTTCCAAGGGTCCTGTGCTGCCCTAACTCTGACTTCAGTGGAGGCAATGGTAAAATTCCCACTAGCCTTGCTCTGCTTCTGTTGGAGTCAGTGGTTACCACTGACATCAATGGGAGCACAGTTAGGCTGACACTGGAGGCTTTTGAAAATCTCCCCCTAGATAACAAGGAGCAGGAATTGCCACAGAGGTCCTCAAAGGGATCATCGGTGTATGTGCAAAGTGCCCAGTCATTGAATGGTGTCATCAGCCAGGTGGAGAGACGGCAGCCCGCCGTTGAAGTCAGTCAGTGGGCACTCGATGATGATATGCGACAATCTGAAACTGACCTCAGGACGGAATGCCTTCTCTCTCCCTGTGACTGTTGGAAGGGGAAGCCACACCCTGATCTCTTAGCCAGAGGGAACATCAGCTTAACAGCAGCCCTTTGCAGATGGATCCTTGGAGGATGGGCCGAGCGTAACAAGAGAAAGTGGAGGGGATGGGTGGATCTCCAAAAACGTAGGGAATTGAATAAAACAAAAACCAACCAGCATTCTTGGGATTATGTGTCTGCTATTAGTGGCTGCAGAAATAACCCTCCTGTCCCAAACACACAGAGAACGATGAACACCCAAAGGAACACCCTGTCTATCACCATAGCCACGTATTTCCAGTCGTCCTCCACCTGCAATGCAGAAAAGAAAGGATACACCACATTAAACATACTATGCATGTGATGGGTGCATTTGATCCCCTGCTAGAAATAACTGTACTGAGGAAGGGGCTTGTGAGTGTTGGGAAGAAGAATATACACGAGCTATGAAATTTACAAAAGTGACTAATGCTTGCCTCAATATTTGGGTGCTCAAAGGGGCCTGATTTCCCAAGGGTGAATGCTCAGCGCTTCAATGTGCCCAGAGTTGGGCTCTCAAATGACTTTTGACAAATCTTGGGCACAACTGAAAACCCTTGGCCAAGTTTGTAGCGTCTCTTTTAAATAGGCACATCCGCTGCAAATAACAGAACCACGGTAGATGATCGCCGTAGCGTCAGATTCTGTGTCAGGTGCACCCAAGTAAATCCAGGATAACTGATCAACTGGAGAGCAGAATTCGATTCTAGGACTTCAAGGCAGGGAAAAAATATGGGCTATAAGAATCAATCTCATCAGTTCAGGGTTAGGATAAAAACCAAAACGCTCAAAAACTTCCCACAAAAGGAAAAAGAACAAAGGTTGCAACAAATAAGAAAATAGGAGCAATTAGTCAAGCCCTGCTCTCAGTTACACTGTTGGAAATCCAGTGAAACAAATGGAATTCGTCCTCCAGATTTCTACTGGTGTAACAGAAGAATTTGGCCCAACAGCTGATTCAAGAGGCAGTTCCCATCTGTGGCCTGATTCTGGTCAAACTCCACCAATTTCAGTCCAAAATGGGGACTCAGACCTGTAATGTATAGCAAAGTTCTTCAATGATTGAGCCAAGCATGTGCTCAAGTGCTTTCCTGAATTGGGGCCTAAGTGCTCTCAGGACAATCAATGGAATACACACCAGACAGGATGCTATTGCCCTTTAAAATCCTGCATTAAACCATCTCCAGCTATTAGTAGCAAACCCATCAAATTAAAATTAAAACAAGGCAGCAGCAGCACTTATGTAGAGCCTAAGACTGGCACGGTGCGTTTTTTGGCCTCTGCCCTGTTCTCATGATATTTCAGGCCAGTACATCAGCAGGATCTACTGGAACTCACATAAGGGTAGGTCCATACTTACCCGCTGGGTCGACGCGGAGAGTTTGACTTCTCGGAGTTCGAACTATCGCGTCTAATCTAGACGCGATAGTTCGAACTCCGAACGCGCTCCCGTCGACTCCGGAACTCCACCACCGCGAACGAGTCGACGGGGGAGCCGCGGAGTTCGATCCCGCGGCGTCTGGACAGGTAGGAAATTCAAACTAAGGTAGTTCGACACCCCCCCAACCCCGTAGTGTAGACCAGGCCTAAGAGAGGCTGTTTCTGCAAGATTTCTAGCCCTGTTTTGCTGACAACTTCAGAAAGTAAATATAAACCATAGAGAAGCTGTATCCAAACCAACCTGACCCACCCAGGCCTTCTGAGGCTCCTTTTCACTAGTACTTAGCCCTGGAATATTGATTTTTTTGTGGCTAACTCTGCGCTGACATTGTCCCTTTCATGTCTCCTTCCCTTTTCAGCAGCCTTCTCATTTTTATATGCAGGGTTGTGGTAGCCAGGTAGGTCCCAGGGCAGCAGAGAGACGAGGCGAGTGAGGTCATATCTTTTAGTGGACCAAGATCCGTTGGTGGGAGAGACAAGCTTTCCAGTTACCCAGAGCTCTTCTTCAGGCCTGGCAAACTAACTCTGAGTGTCGCTGCTCAATGCAAGGTGGGCCAGCTAGAACTACTCATGCTGGGAGGCTGGGAGTTCCTTTCCCAGCCCGGAAGAAGAGCTCGGTGTAAGATCGGAAGCTTGTCTCTCTCACCAACACAAGTTGGCCCAATACACGACATTTCCTCACCCACCTCGTTTCTCATTTTTACAGCACTTTTGCTCCTTCCAAAGGTTGCTGCTGTGCTCTGTGTGAGTGCAAATACAGCCCCGATTCCTGTAACCCTTTGTCCACAATTCAAAGTGCTGCTGTCCTTCTGACACCTTCCAGCCTTCTCCCCATGGCAGGCCCGAGCAGCAAGCGGTGTTCTGAGGAGTACGAAGGGTTAAGTCAAAGCTTGCCCAAGCATTCCCTCCCCCCCACTAAGAGTCCTGGGTTTTATTTGTAACACGTTTTGAAAGGCTGGAGCCGGTCTCGCGATTGATAAGGAGCTGCCAATGCTCCGTTTGAATAGAGAACGCGATTTAAAGTAGTGTTAAGCCATGCTGCAATTTCACAAAAAGAGCAGAAGCCGTTAGGGAGTTGTTAGAGGTGTCTAATCTAAGGGACATGTTCTGCCTGCTTTGTGCAGCTCCCAGGATGCAAAACTGCTGTCATCTCGGTTTAGCTAAAATGCACCAGTGAACCTGTCTGGGGATTGGTCCTGCTTTGAGCAGGGGGTGGGACTAGATACCTCCTGAGGTCCCTTCCAACCCTGAGATTCTATGACAGTGCACAAGCCCTGGTTACACAGTTTGGGAATGCACTGTTACACCGTGCAGGGAAAGACATGCATGCCACACCCTTTCAAAGGGTGGCAGAGCCCCCATCCCAGCAGTCACTTTCTCATGCTCCAGGCAGCACTCTGGCCTAGTGTGCCAGAATTCCTGGCTGCAGAGTGGCAAGCCATGGGCACACCTCACACCATGGCCCTGCCCCTTAGGGCTGGCAGCAGCTTTCAGAGCTGAGCTGTCTGGGACAGTTCACACCTCTTAAAGCTATCATTTCAGGCTGCCTGCAGACTCAGGCAGGCATCAGTGACAATAGGTCATATTTCCAGGTTTTTCTTGGCATCCACAAGGGCTAGAACATTTTTTTTTAAATGGCAGCTGGGACTCTGAGCTCATGTGACTCCAGGAGACTTAGGTATGGCCTCTCGTGCCTCTGCCTTAATCTGGCCCTGCTCAAAAGCCCCTACCCTTCCGGGGAGCCAGCTCCTTCAGAGCCACAATCCGGCCCTTTGCTCACCTTCTCTGCAAACCCTGGTGGCCAGAGGGTCAGCTGGTGTAAACCAATGAAGCCGCATTGAGTTCAGTGGAGCTGCCCTGATTTACACCAACTGAGGATCCGGCCCGTGAGTTCCTAGAATTCTAAACTGCACCCTCAGAGCATCACATCCTATGACAGCTGTCTCGGTTCAGATGAAAGATTCATTATTCTGCACAAGCAAACCCATTAGCCGAACACCAAGTCTTGTTTCTAAAAGCCTCTTAATCCCTCCACCCACAAACTACTGGGAATCCCAGGCAGAGGGAGCCCAGGCACATATCTCAGAAAGGGGCGGTGCTTAGCATTCACCCCTCAGCTTGGCCTCTGGTGAGGAGCCACCTAGCGTGATGGCTTTTGTGAATCCCATTCCATTCTAAGGCGCCTACTTCTCCCCATTCGTTGCCTAGGGAGCTTAGGCACATAACCCAGGCTTTGTGAACTCCAGTGATTTTCTAAGGGCCTAAACGTGATGCTCAGCATCACTACACCTACGTTTCTTTGTGACTCGAACCTTAAGTTGGGAATTGGTCCTGCTTGGAGCAGGGGGTTGGACTAGATGACCTCCTGAGGTCCCTTCCAACCCTGATATTCTGTGATTCTATGATTCTAAGTGACTTGCCCAAGGACGCACAGGACATCTGTGGCAGAAGTAGGAACTGAAACCAAGTTCTGCACCTTAACTGCACCTTAACCTTCCTCTCAGCACTTTTTAAGACTGAGCCTCTTGTGAGTGAGGGGTGTAGAAGGAAGCATTACAATCCAGTATAACTGCTGCGAGAAAGCAGCATGCAAGGAAGAAAAGCCCCTTGAACTCCCAACGGAGGAGTCCTGAGGCCGCTACACAAGATTACAGTGTCAGTTAAAGCTTGCCGGGAAAGACACAGGCCACGAAATAGTAGACTGAGGTGGTACTGCGCTGGGCTTCTAGGGAAGAAGGAGGGTTTCTACATGTAAATCGGCAGGAAAAGTGATGCTAGTAACGGATGTGGGTGGCAAAGTCTATGATACCTCAAATAAAGAGAACAGGGTTGGACAGGGTTCTGCAACCACAATTTTCAAACAGCCATTACTGATTTTGGTTCCTCTGTTTTTGGGAGCACAACTTGAAACACCTTAAAGGGGCCTAATTGTCAGAAAGTGGCCAGCACCCACTCTCTGAAAATCAGCCCCCTTTTAAGTTGTCTCAAGTTGGGCCCCCAAAAATGGAGGCTACCAAAATCACTGGCCACCGAGGAAAATTTAGGCCTGTGAAACTATATAAAGTGCTGGTAAGAGACTACTTGGGAAATCTGAACCTATGTACACGGGTGGGTCCAGATGGTGGGCCCATTCTGGAAGTCAAGTCTATAAACATAGAGAGAACAGCAGGACCCTGAACACTAAGCAGCATGGGGGTTCATAAACAAACCACTCCAAACAAATCTGGTAGCTTTTTGGAGAGTTACAGAATAGCACCGTTGACTTCAGTGGGACGAGACATGCACACAACCGCGCCCTGCTGGGAGTGGAAGGTTCATAATGCAACCCAGGCAGTGGGAATAACCCTCTTACCTCTTTAGTTTCGTTTTGGCTCCTCATGTTTTCAGCGATGAACTGAACGCTGCTAATTACCTCGCCGACTTCAGCGGAGTACTCGACGTGCTCCACCCCCCATTTCATGGGCTGAGGGCTCAATCTTCTTTTGCTGGTAACAAGTTCGTTCACCTTGTCACAGTGGCAGCATCTCTGTTCCCTGTATAATTTAACATCTCCGTATTGCTTCATCTTGCTAGATTTATTGGCAAGCCCTTTCTTACTCTTTTTAGAGCTGGTTTCCTTCTGCGGCTCTAGAGGTCTTGTCATCATCAGGACTTTGGGCAGGAGCTTGAGAAAGACGCTTTTTACCCATTTGGGCATGGTGTGTGTGGTTGGAGTCCTGTAATGGATGTTCAGCACAAACACGGTGATGACAATTGATAGGGTCACAAATATCATGGTGAAGAGCAGGTATTCACCAACCAGTGGAATTACCAGAGAAGTTGATGGGATTGTCTCTGTGATCACCAACAAAAATACAGTCAGAGAAAGTAGCACTGAGATGCAGAGGGTCACCTTCTCACCACAGTCAGATGGAAGGTAAAAGACTAATAGAGTTAGGAATGAAATGAAGAGACAGGGAATGATCAGATTAATGGTGTAAAACATGGGTAGCCTTCGGATATAAAAGGAGTATGTTATATCTGTATAGATCTCTTCACAACAATTATATTTTATATCGTGTTTATAGCCAGAAGCATCAACTATTTCCCATTCATTGTTTTCCCAAAGGTCATTCATATCCACTTTGGAGCCAATAATCAGGAGGTCAATTTTGGCTTTGTCATATGTCCAGGAGCCAAATTTCAGTGAACAATTCTGGTGGTCAAAGGGAAAAAATGTGATATCCATAGGACAGGAGCTTTTAAAAATAGCAGGTGGAGTCCAAGTGATCATCCCATCATATTTAAGAAGAGCTTTGGTCTTGCTTTCGACTTGAAAATCCCCAACAGCACTAGAAATACAAATGACAGTGTAAACAATATGAACAAGGAAGTGAAACAGCATCTTATATAAAATGGTGACCTTTGAAAGATGGCAAACGTAAAAAGCATTATACTTGTTATACAAGACGATGTCAGGTTTCCAAATTTTATCCGCCGGCACCCGAACAAATTCAATTCCACCATATTCCATTGGATCCCATCGCAATTTATAGTCATTCCAAATCTAAAGGAAGGAAAAATAATTATTTTAAGCCTAGTGTTTTCAACTCACGCTTAAAGATTTGCCTGGAAAAGGTGCAGTGCACCACGAGAAAGCTACGGCACAGCACTTTGAGCACTTTGGGATGCAATGCAACGTCTTAAGTTAATTAACTTAACAGTCATGCGTCCAGTACACAAGAGTACTGCTCATGTTTACTCCATCCTCACTTGCATAGGGCTATGGCTCTAATTACTGTGGATCAATCATGTGGCCTGTCTTCTGGCTTGCTGCTCCTCCATAGCCACCAGCCACATTGACCTATGTGAGTCTTGGGTGGAGATCCTTCTGCCATGCAGGCAGGCAACATGGGGCCTGCTGTTATTATCATCACAGTACTGCCTAGAGGCCCAACCAAGGTCAGGGCTGTACATATGATACAGGACAGTCTCTGTCTTGGAGGATTTACAGTCTATATAGACAAGGCAGACAAAACAAAGGCACAGAAAGGGGAAGTGGTTGATCTAGGGTCACCCAGCAGGTCAATGGCCAAGCCAAGAATAGAACCTAGGTCTCCCAAGTCCCAGCCTAGTGCCATTTCACTGGAGTGGAGCACACCACCTTCCTGGGGGGCTTGGGGCTAAGCCTTTATTCCAACTTACCTGTTGGGTTCCGGGAAGTGGGTGGGCAAAAGCCCACCCACTGCTAAAGGACCCCACCCCAGTCTAAGGGGAGGATCTACAGAACCAGGAAACCAAATGATTTCGTGGGACAACTAATGAAATAACAGGGACAGGAGTGCAGTTAAAGGGTCAAAAGAAGGGATCCTGATGGGGACACCGAGCAGAGAACCCCGGACAGCGCCCACTGCTCCTTGAAAGCGTCAAGGGAGCCAGTGGACGCTGCCCAGAGGAACTGTGCCCGGATAGTGAACGGACAGAGGATCGTAAACAGGCCTCACAGTCGCAGAAGTCTCCATTGGCCAACCGCCTCTCCCTGGTCACGTAGATGGCCATTTTAGCCAGGGCAAGGAGGAGGTTGACCAGGAGGTCCCGCGACTTTGTGGGGCCACGGATAGGGAGTGCATGGAGAAGGAGGTGAGGGGAAAAGTGCAGCCAGAAACGTAACAGAATATTCGTGAGGAGCCGGTATAGGAGCTAAGTTATTCCAGCTTAGCGGGGTAGAGCGCCTTGTCTGGGCCACACAGAGAGTGCCAGTAAACGTAATGGCTGAGCTTTTCAAAGCAGCCTAAAGGAGTTAGGCATCCAAACCTCACTGAATTTCAATGGGAGTCGGGCACCTAAACTTCTCTTTTGAAAAATCACAATCCCTCTGTACAGACAGACAGACAGACACACACGGGAGAGATAAAAGATGTTTTTACCCTGCTAGGAAAGCATACAAGTGAACATTACCGCCTGACTTCTTTCAGTGGAACAAGTCTCTCTCTTTGGTGGCCACGGTTCTTTTTGTTGGAATGAAGGGCAAAGAGGCTGCGGGAAGCTACACCAGCATGGAGGTGGGGGTTTACACAGGAAGGAGCGGGTGTGCTGTTGGGCAACATCACAGTGTTCACCTGGCTGCACAATTGGGAGCACAAGCTAATATCTCCCTGAATGTTTGGAAAATTGGAGAAAATTCGGTTGCTCTGTTAAGCACCCAAAATTATTGGCTTCCAGATTAATTAGGCATTTAAATTGCTCTTAGGAAATTATTCCTGTCTGTGTGCAGACCTGCATATTTAATTGTCCCTCTTGTGCATAGGCCAAGCCCAAGGACATGAAATGTAGCAGATGAAATGCATGGTAACAGAGGAGCTAATGAAAAAGGGGCAGGATAGCTCAGTGGTTTGAGCATTGGCCTGCTAAACCCAGGTTATGAGTTCAATCCTTGACAGGGCCATTCAGGGATCTAGCACCAAAAATAATAGTTGGGGATTGGTCCTGCTTTAAGCAGAGGATTGGACTAGATAAGTTCCCTTAACCCTAAAAATCTATGAGAATAATACACAATAGAAATGTGGGAGGAAACTTTACATAATTTCAAATATTATGGTACTTAAGTTATAAAACGTTTCAAATGTGCCCTTGGTTAGATTGAGTTCTCTTGATCTGTGGGCTGGTCCACACTACAAAGTTAGGTAGTTAAAATGTCATGCTCCATGCAATGTCATTAAGCTGACCTAAGCTCCAGCATACGCATTGCTAGGTCGACAAAAGAATTCTGCCAGCAATGCAGCTGCTGCAACATTTCTAGTGCAGACATAGTGTGTTTCTCTGAAGACACTGTTACAAAAGAGATGTTTATTCTTTAGATCGAATTCATGCCAACACACACATTCAAAGCCCAGTGTTGATGCAAAACACATACTGATGTGCAATGCTGACACTTACATGTCGCAGCCACAGGTTGGTTTCCATAATCTGATTGACTTCATCCTAGAGATAAATAAATAGATGGACACTTTTCAACCCCACAAATCAGTTACAGCATCCACAAACAGTTACCAATTAGCCCAATACAGACAGAAACCAAAACACATATAGGTCTTGATCCAGCAAAGTCCTGAAGTACATGCGTAACTTTAAGCACACGAGTAACTATTCAGACACAAAGTTACACAGGTGTTTAAGTGCTTTGCTGGACTGAAGGTTTAATGTGCTGTGTCTACACAACACAATACACAATGCAATGCTTTGTCAGCTTTAAGGAAAACGGCACCAGTGTAACTATGTCGATGTAGTCATGCCAGTGCAAATCTCTAATGTAAATGCACTCACACTAGTACTGAATTCAATGGCTGTTGCATTGGGGCCCCAGAGAGAGTGACTGCAGAGGCTTGGGAACATGCATTAATTGCAAACAGCAGCTTATCTGTGAGACACTGAGGCTCTGTCTACACTACAGCTGCTCCAGTGGCACAAGTACGGAGCTGCCGCTATGCCCGGTAGGAGCAGAGTATAGACGCTCCCTACATTGACAGAAGGGGTTTTCCCATCCGTGTAGTTAATTCACCTCTCCAAGAGGCAGTGACTAGGATGATAGAAGAATTCTTCCATAGACCTAGCTGTGTCTACACTGGTCGACCTAACTACAGCACTCAGAGTGTGACATTTTTCACAGCCCCGAGAGAGGTAGTTGACCTAAGTTTTAAATGTAGACCAGGCCTTACTTTGGGTGGGTAATAAAAGTTAAGCATTTGGGGCAAGACTTTAAAGGTATTTAGGTACCTAAAGATGCAGCTACGTGCCTAAGAGGATTTTCAAATGCACCTAGGCCCGTTGGGAGGCAGGTGCCTAGGCGCTTTTGAAAACCCCACTAGGTGCCCATGTATACCTTTAGGCACCCAAATACCTTTGAAAATCTGCCCCTTAGTTGATAAAATCCAAGAGTCTGGCTTATGATTTTTCACTATCCAAAAATATATATAGCTCCACTTATGTGTCAGTGTGAGTGTGTGTAGAGAGAAAAAGAAAACAGGAAAACTCCTTTAAACCATCCACAAAAGAGTACAGTTTAATCAGATTCTGTACTTGTACGTCTTGAACCATTAACTCAAGAAACTTCTAATCATCTGAGCCTTGAAGATTACAGAACTGCATCTACACAACATGCAAAGAAAATGGCAAGGTCTGCACACACACGAGACTTGTAAATGGCTGTTTGCATGTGCAACCACTGATTACACATGCAATTGTGTGTGTGTAAATTATGTGCATGCAATTGTGCTTGTAAACTTCTAAAATCAGCACCCAAGTGTCTATTAAGCATTCTGTAATTAATCTTACCACATTGGCAAGCTGTGTAATTGCCACTTCAAAATGTACTGTCACAGGATCAGATACATTTTCCACCGGTCTGATGAAGTGGTTGTAATGGGAGAAAAGTTTTTGAAATAACCGTTCTTCTGGTTCACATGCTGAGCAACCTGCATTGACAAAAATTAACAGAAAGCAATTGCTGAAGAGGCGGGAAAGAGGAGAGAGAAAATTTCAGGCCTGATTTTCACGGGGTCCTCAACCCAGCCTCCACTTGTTAACGCAGACTTTTGGTGCACTGACACGTGAATGCAGTTTTGATAGAAGAGGGCTCCTTAAGCTAGCAGATAAAGGCATAGCAAGATCCAGTGGCTAGATGCTGAAGCTAGACAAATTCTGAATAGAAGTAAGATGCAACTTATTACCAGAGAGTGTAAGTAACCATTGGAACAACTTGCCTAGCGATGTGGTGGATTCCCCAATTGTGACATACCAGGGTACAATCTAGACTAATGAGCAGCTGTGTCACTTCTGGCCTGCAACCTTGGGTGCCTTACAATGCCTTGCTGAAGTAGCTTCCACCTGCGTCGCTCACAAACAGCCTTCCAGCATGCAAGCCACACCCTGAGTGTCTGTGTGTGTAACTGCAGCCTGCCAGCCACACTTGGGTTACACTCTGGCTCTCACCAGCCTGGGTTATATTGCAAGGTGACCCCAACACACCGCCAGCCCTCTCCTGGACAATACAAATTATTTAAGGTCTGTTATTTCTTTAAAAGAATAATATGCACACAACTTTCCATCCCAAAAGGAGTTTCCCAGACACTTCAGTTTAAACACATCAGATTAGATAAACCAATAAAACACACTTATTAAATACAAAGAAAGATTTTAAGTGAGTTCAAGTAATGAGGCATAAAAGTCAGAAATGGTTACAAGAAAAATAAGGATAAAATGCTTACTGGTGCCTGACTTAACAAACTATATTAAATTCAAAGCAAAGTTTTCTCACCATATGCTTTCAGCAGTCTTACTGAACAAGCTTCTTAGGTCAGGACCATTTCTCAAGGGGCCACCAAATGAAATTAATAGGTAGCAGGTTTAAAACAAACACAAAAAAGTATTTTTTCACGACAACGCACTGTCAACCTCTGGAACACCTTGCCAGAGGGTGTTGTGAAGGCCTATACTATAATGGGGGTCAAAAGGGAGTTAGATAGATTCATGGAAGCTAGGTCCATCAATGGCTATTAGCCAGGATAGGAGGGAATGGTGTCCCCAGCCTCTGTTTGCCAGAAGCTGGGATTGGGCGACAGGGGATGGATCACTTGATGATAACCTGTCTGTTCATTCCCTTTGGAGCACCTGCCATTGGCCACTGTCAGAGGACAGGATGCTGGGCTTGACGGACCTTTGGTCTGATCCAGTATGGTCATTCTTATGTTCTCTCAGAATTCAACAAAGGCTTCCTTTGTCACTTCAGGTGCCGTGAAGGGAAGGAAGATGGGCCGCTTGGGGTGTTTGTCCCTCCTTCGTATAGTTACAGTCCCTCTCTTGAAAAACATTTCTAGCTGGGCACTAGGAGAGAGAGTCCATGTGGAATGATGTTCCCTGCTGCTTTTTTCCTCACCTGTTTGAGCTTCCTTTGTTTCTCTTACTGCCTGGTGACTGTCTACTGCTTAAATGAAAATTAAGCCATTTGGAACATGTGTTAATAACAGCACACAGTGGAACCTTACAACCTCATATATAATGTTGTCACTCATTTTATCAGGACGATACTGATCAGCAAGTTATGAGTTTTAAAATGCTACCTTACAAGGTATACTTGTACAAAAATTATTACAATAGTGTGTAGGGTGTGAATGCAGGGGTGCATTCTGTCACACTATCACTTGAAGTCTTTAAATCAATATTGGATGTTTGGTGCTATTAGGATTATAACTCCAGCACTTGCCTTTGTTGATATTCACAGCTTTCCAAAGCAGCAGCTGCAAAGTGAAGCTAAAATGATTTGTCAGTTTTACCTCTGCCCACAGGGTTCTCACCAGCAGCAGTGAAAATTGACAGACTGTGGTCAGTTTTCACTCTGCTACAGCTTGGAGATGCTGTAAACTGCAGCAGAGTAATACCAAGGGCTGAATTGCTATGGAAACGAAGGTTGGGGCTGGGGAGCCAGCACAGGCTGAGCGCTGAAGTTATGTGCTCAAAGAGGCCCATCAGGAGGGGGACACTGTGGAAGAAGCCTGCGGGGTGGCCCCATGTAGAGTGTATGGCAGCAGCCTAGCCCAGAAGTGCCAAGGCCTGTGTGATGCTGGCAGACCAGGTGCCAGCTCATGGCAAGGCCCCAGGCCTCACTGAACGCTGACAAATGCGTAGCTGGAAACCAGGCTGGCTCACTATGCGGTATCATTATCAAAATAGGTATTAGATGGTAAGTTGATAAGAATGTGTCTAGACTTTTTAAAGTGCTTGTAGGATGCTGCCTGTATTAATCTCACCTATAACCTCTATAGCCCGTGGTATAAAGTTATACGGAGCAAGATAGACACTCCAGCCTAAGAGGACTGTCTCTGACCCATGATAAGACTATTGTAGTATTTTGGGAGTTCACAATTGTTAGTGGGTTGGTGAAATCTAATTTCACACAGTTAGGGGTGTCTGCCCTGAGCCACTCCAGACAGTGGGGAAAACTGATACAAGGAGGAAAGGTCAGAACCACAACAGGCACCAAGAGCTGCTGCTGGTGCGTGAGTGTCTAGGAGCCGGGACTAAGTAAAGTCCAAGAGCTACAAGCCATTTTGGAAACTGGTGAGTGCACCCCACTGGTAGCAGGCGGAGAGACAATCTCCGTCCTTTTCACTAAAGTCTTGTCTACGCATGGGATATTTACAAACAGAATTCTCATTACCGCTATCACTGGCTCTTCTATACCAATGTTAGTACCCACTGGAGTCTGAGCCCTGGAGAGAAAGAACGGTCCAGTGGTTAGGGTACTAACTGGGTGCGGGCTGTGCTTCAGACTTCCTGTGTGACCTGGGCCAAGTCGTTTAGCCGCTCTGTGCCTCAGTTTCCCATCTGTGAAGTGGATATAATAGCACTGCCCTTCCTCACAGGGGTGTTGTGAGGATAAAAATGTTAAAGAGCATGAGTCCCCCTTACTATGGAAACAGGGAACACACAAGTACCTAAATGGAATAGATAGTTTAGCTCAGCTCCTGCAGTTGGACCTAGTTTTACCCCCGATTTGACTGTACTTCCTGCCAGCAGGTTTAAATAACATGGTGGTGAAAACAGGTCACTGGAGCCTTGTCTACACTAGGGCTCCCATCAGCGCTGAACAGATCCTAAGAATAGCGGGAATTGCTCTTTAAATCATGGTAAATGTTCCACCTTAGGAGTAGGTAACACTTCCATCTTCAACAGGTCACGCCACAGCCAGAAATGTAAATGAGGTGAACAAGGACAAATATTATATGCACCTCTAGCCTAAAGCAGCCCATTGCCAGGCATTCCATTGCTCAGATCCTAAGTAGATCTCATACACGTGTAGATTTATTTCAAGGGTGCATTTATTATCCACCCAATAGATTACATCCATTAAGGCCAGAATTTCACCCACTAGTCCTGCAGCAAGCTCACTGACTTACTGTTGAACTGAAGCACGTCTAAATGAGAGACACTCACACTTGATTTCAAGACTGCAAGTGATGGAAAATTTACCTCATTCATTGGTAAGCTGTTCCAACTCTTAAATAGCCTCAGCTAAACATTTGCGTCTTACTTTCAATGAGATCTTTGCTAACTTCAGGCTCCACACATGGCTCAAGCTGAGCTACGCAGCCTGTAATTGTCAAAGCAGACGTATTATTCAGGACTGCCCAGAGGATTCAGGGGGCCTGGGGTCTTCGGCAGCGGGGAGCCCTCGCTTCGGCGGTAATTCGGCAGCAGGGGGTCCTTCCGCTCCGGGACATGCTGCCGAATTGCCCCAAAGACCTGTGGTAGGGGCCCCCCGCCACCGAATTACTGCCAAAGACCCGGCACTTCGGCGGCGGGTCCCGCTTACCTGGAGCGGAAGAAGCTCCAGATGCCTGGACCCCGCGAGAGTTTTCCGGGGCCCCTGGAGGGAGTGAAGGACCCTGCTCCAGGGGCCCCAAAAAAGTCTCGTGGGGGCCCCTACGGGGCCCGGGCAAATTGCCCCACTTGCCCACCCCCTACCCCCGGGCGGCCCTGGTATTATTTATAGGCCCACTGTTGCTACCCTTTTAAAATGACATTTCTTCCTCTAGGGTGAAATAAAATCAGCCCAAATTTTATACCAATATTAGAATCTGAAATGTTGGTAAATAGGATTTTTTCTTCCATTTATGGACAGACATTTTTAACGTTCCACCTATGACCTTATATTTTGTTATGTCTAATCTGCAAATTCTGGAAAAGATGGTTCAAATTATTATTATATATTCTTTACGTTTGCATATTTATTGCACCTACTACAAGTGAAATGCAATCTCTTTTTTGGCTCTCCTGTCTCTTTGGTCACCGTCCCGTGGAACCATGCTGTCTGAGAATGAGCTGCTTCCCAAAGATTCTCGGGACAAAACTCAATGTTTCCCCACACCGTTTCATTTGCCTATAAGGGAGAGTGAGCAAAAGTGACACCTGCCAGCCAGAGTGACAGAGATTAAAGAGGAGCGAGGTATGAATGAGACCAAGAAGAGCATGTTTGAAATATTCTGGATAAAGTACAATATCTATTGGCTTTTTAATGGTCCTGGCCGTAGATCTATAAGCTAAAGCAACATTTTGAAACAAGATGTTGTTCGGCAGGTAGGTGTTCCGAGCTTCCCCAGTTCCAGTGATTTCATTTATTTTCACATTTGTCTCAATGTTAAAACCCATTTTATTTGTACCATATAAAGTGATATGGTAATTCACAATAATGGGGTCCGGGTAACTATGAAGGGTGGGATTTCCCAAAGTTTCCAAGTCACTTGGGGGGACCCGTCCCTTTGAAACTCAGTGATGGCGTTTGGTCCAAAGTCATGCAAGTGCTTTTGAAAAATGTATCACACAACTGAAGCTAAATGAATATTTAGTGAGAAACCTCTAACTTTCATAAATACAAATGCAAAACATGCACAGAACCCTACATTTTTAGCCCTTGTTAGTTAAGCAGTGGCTTAACACTTAATCACTTTATCTCCTATTTTCCATGATACTCTAGAGGTATTTTCTCATTGAATCAAACCAGAATCAAATGTTTTTAGAAAAGCATTCTTAAAATTTGGTTTAATAAACAACCACATGTTTAGTATCCTGGACTTTTACACAAGGTTATTTTAAGTTAAACAATTGGTTAAAACTTTCAATCAAGCTGAATCCAGGAAAACAGGAGCAGGAAATAGATTTCTCAGAGACAAGATAAAAAGAAACCTACCTTTAATCAAGGACATGAAGACATATGCCCACAGACAGAAGCTGGAATAAAGAAATCCTAGACACTTCTCCGAAAGCATTGTCCAAACAGGACTACAACTCCCTTTTGAGAAGAGAGGTTTGGATAAGCACAGGAACGGACACAAGGTGCATGCGACCCTCAGTTCTTGAACGGTCTCGGTGATGTAAAGACGTATTTCAGTTCTGCATTCAAAGCAAAATCTGCAGCCAGAGGATCATTACAAACTGCGCACTGTCGCTCTTACTACTACCAAGAGAAGAGAGCTCATGCTGTGTGCACAAAAGGGAACAAAACTGATTAGTGTCAGGTGAATCGCCACATTTCTAGTCATCCTCCACCCCTGCCAGGGTCTGTGTGACAAAGCAAGAGCAGAAGGGGAGCTGTGTTTGTGGGAGGGGGGAGATCACCACCAGCCCTTAGGAAAGCCAGACAGCACTCCCACTAAGTGGACATTTGCCCACAAGCAGCAGCTCTAACTGTTCTTTGGTGTGGCTTCGACACAGATCCTGCCTGTAAGCCTAGCAGGATATGCAGGTGAACCCCCCTCACTTTTCTAGATGGGGAGCTTTTCTGCAGCGGGAGAAGTGATATTATGTAGGTTCAGTAATCTGAAACCATCTGAACTTTGAGACAGATGTTGCATTACATGCTGTAACGGCTCATTACAGCATTGTTATTATTGAACGGTAGAGCCCACAAGGTGCTCGGTGTTTTCCAGACATTCGAGAAGGCTGGTCCCTACCCCAGCAGCTCCCAGTTTCAATGCCCTGCTACAGTTTTATCACATGTATCACTAAACCACAACTACTGGAGTGGATTCACAGAGTATTGAAAAAGCATCAATTATTATTATTATTAATTTTGCAGGAGTGCCTAGCAGTCCCAGTGGAAAGCAGGGCTCCAGCATACATTGTATTTATACAGCATAAGAGACAGCCCTTTGCCCCAGACCCTAGTCCTGCAATGACAGACACCCGTATGACTTTATGTACAGTGCGTAATGCTATTGACTTCACCCACCCACAGCATGTTAAGCACGTGTGTCTTTGCAAGATGAAGGTTTACAGAGACAGGCCAGGTAAAAGGCTGGAGAAAACAATCACCTTATTTTACAAATGGGGAACAGAGGCACCAAATGTGGTTAAAGACACCTCTGCATAGTAACTTCCTATCTAGATGGTTGCTCTAAAAAAGAATCCCTGTTGTGTGAGCTCAAACCAATATAAATGACTGGATGAAACAAATACTATTAATTTCTAATGAGTTGGGGTTTTTTTTGTTTACACACGTGACATGCACTGATGACGGAAACAGAAGAAAATGCCTTTGTAGTACAGAAGCAAATGCTATAGTTAAGGGTGAGAAAGTATTTCTGTTCTAAACACCTCTTTTCAGACGCTAATAAATAGACAGAAATGTAGAGGTTGGGGTGAAAAAATAGGTCTGGGACATTAGCGTATAAGGTGATGTTTGAAGTGGGTGGGGTCACCCAGGGATCAAGGAAAGCAGGAGGAGAAGACAAAACAGGAATGCTGAAAGAGGGCCCCATGGACGTCAGTGGGCTTTGAATCAGGTCCAGAGAGAGGAGGAGGAGGAGGAACAGGAACAGCCATCAAAATGGGTGAATTAAAAAAATTCCAGGAGGTTAAAAAACCTAAAAACAAAATGAATTTTTCTTCAACGTTTTGGTTCAAAAAATGTTTTGGTTGCCCCAAAACGATTTTCTCTTCCAAACGTTTGGTATTTCCAGTGAACTGAAAAAACAAAGTGGGTGAAGGAATATCTTTTCGTGGAACCAACTTTTCATATGACCTCGCCCCCCAGTTCTCTCTACTATCTTGGGACCGACATGGCTACAACACTGCATGCAGTGAACTGACAAACCAGTTATTCACACCGCTCTATTGTTGAGTCCTTGGTACAACAGAGAGCAGATGAAGCCGTGGGTAACTGAAGTTAATTGATCACTTGCCAGTGGCATGTCTGACGTACCCACCATTGTAGTATCAAGTTGCCAGATACAAGCTTTAAGAATACGTGCCTTGGCCTAGGTTCAGTCACCTCTCATTCCCCACTTTCTTAATTGCTGCAGAGGGAACACTGACTCAAAAGCTTCCATGTGCTTCCATCCAACGTTAGTGAGCTGACTCAGTGTTGTGCTCTGAACTCATTTCAGAAGAAAAACTGGCTCATGCAAGAGATAACGTGCACTTTGACAATGCAAGAAAGACTTGCAGCCGGGGAGAGCACAACAGCTGCTTCCTAATGCTAAGGAGGTTTTTTAGCACCCTCTCTACAGGACATCTTTGCCAGGGAGATAGATACTGCAGCAGGGATATGGTTTGGGCTGTTAGAAAGCCACAAGATCTCTATTTTATGAGGATCACGATAAACTCGCTATGTACTCTGTTAGGACAGAAAGATGGTGCTTTACACAAAACTTGTACCAGGTACTGAAGTTTGGATTCAGGTCTAGATTTGAGTCATGGCTTTTCCAAAGGACACAGATCAGGGCTGGCGGTCCAATTCTGGATCATTCTAATTCATGTTCCCTCTTATAAGAAGGTGTGATCTGCATACACTCAGCTCTCCAACCAGTTCTCTTTGTGACTACAAGGCAAAGCAGAGTAGCCCAGTGGATTAGGCACGAGACAGGGGCACAGACATGCTGCGTTCTCTTCTCGGTTCTGGGAATGATCTGTTGTTTGACCTTGGGCAAGTCACTTCCCTTCCGTGCGCCTCTGTTTCCCCTCCTACCCTTGGTCTGTCTTGTCTATTTGGATTGTAAACTCTTTGCGTTAGGGACTTTCTCTTATTACATACCCAGGCAGCACCTAACACAATTTCAGGTGGGGCCTCTAGGCATTACCATAATACTACTAATGAGCTGGAAACCAAAACATAAGAGGTTTATGTACATGCTCAAAGCCCCATCTGAGAAACACTCCTATACTAGAAATTTTATTGGACAACAAATGATTGATTCCACACCCGGGCACTGAAAGCTTGAATGTCATCCAAAGTGAGGACAGAAGTGAACTTACCATGATCTATAAGTTCCTGCCTGGGAAGAAGATTTGATTCTCTGTCACTTGAAGTTTTTAAATCAAAACCGGATGTCTCTAAAAGAGATGACCTAGCTCAACCAGAACGTATGGGCTAGAAGCAGGAATCACTGGGTAAAATTTGCTGGTTTGTGTTACACTGCCAATCAGACTGGATGATTAGAGTGATTCCTTCTGGTCTTAATAATCTATGGCTTTAATATTTCATCATCGGGCTTAGCCTTATCGATGAGCATGCATCTGTTACTAAGATCATTGTATTCATTGCTACACACTGCTAGCCTGAGACTTTTGCCTGGTAAGAACACATGAAGATAGTTATGGCAAGGCTGGTTTATTGCAATTCTCCAGTCTCTGGTTCTGAGTGTGTTATGGCCTGGGTGCAGCTGACTCAGAAGGCAGCAGCAGTGCACAGCAGCCTCCCACAGCCTTGCTGCCTAGTGTAAAGTCTCTGCAAGGGAACTTTTACAATGACTGTACAGCTGTTCCCTTAGAAACTTCTGACCATTTTTCCATCAGAAAATGTTGATTCTATATGGGAATGTCTCTGTTTCACCAACATTTTTGGTGGAAACCAGGCAGGTTTCTGATAGAAACTTGTCTGGATCCCTGCCAGTTTCCCCACCTGCCTCCTTGGGCTGTCTGGCTCCTTGGCAGCCCACCTGGTGAGTTTCCCAGGCTAGCTGGGTTCCTGGCTCACCAGATTGTCAGGCTGCCAGCTGGCAAGAGTTGGGCAGCCATGAAGCTAGCCTGGGAAATGTTTGAAAAATTCCATTTTGGGTTTTGGGAAATAATTCTTTTTGAAAATCTCTGTTCTGTGGGCAGTTCCACCTTTTAATTCTGAATCAGAATGAAAAAAATTTTCAGAAAGGCAAAAAATCTCACCCAGGATGGAAACTCCGGCAGAGTTTTTCTGCTTGCTTTAAAAGTTCTGACGGCAGGGCTGGCTGGCTGGGAAGGGCTGGGACGCTGCACCAAACATTTTTTCTCTTGCCTCCCTGCTGCTTTGTTCTGGGTGTGGATGAAGCTGACAAAGATCCCTACCCCTTCCCTTTCCCAGCTCCCTCACCTGTAGCAGAACAGCTGGGGGGAGGTGGCGGAAGGCATAGTAGGAGGACAGTTGGAAGGACAGTTGAGGAGAATGAGGAGCACACGTGGGAATTTACAATACTCTAAGTCTCTTTCAAAACCAAAACCACTCTGGTGGCTGCTCTAGGGACCACAGGAGAGAAAAATGCAACCTCAACTCATCATCTCCTCTCCTGCAGCTCAGGTCAGAGCAGCAAGTAGCTCCTTTCAGCAGAGCGCCCTTGTGTGCAGTGGGAGCTGCCAGGAGTGAGCGAAAGAGAGGGAGGAGTCACTGCCGGGGAGGAGGGAGCTACGTAGCTTAGTTGATAGTGCAGGCATGCCAGGTGCTATGCCTGGTGCTGCCACTGACCCGCTCTGGGACTTGAGTAACCACACGCTTGTCTGATGGCTCCTCGTTTCCATCTCTCTTTCTCGTGTTCCCCCACCTCTTTACATCCCATCTCCCCTCCACAAACTCTGCCATCACCTCAGCCCAGCAATCTCCATCCCCTCAGACACACCGTCTCCTTCCCTGCTCCACCTCCTTTGCCCAGCCTCCCTCGATTCAGCCTCCCCAGCCTCCCTTCCTCCTCAGGCGCTGCCCGTCCTCACCTTAGTCCTGTCCCCATCATCACACCAAGTGGGAGAGTGAATTAAAGTCAACTCCCCCTCCAGGAATTCTTGCTGCTTAAGGACGACAGCTCTGGGAATGGTGCACGCAGACCTGGCTCTCTCTTTAAACGGTACCACACACAGAGAGTACAGGCAACATGCGCAAGAACGATTAACAATAGAAATATTGGGTCAACAGCAACACGCCCATTGCCTTCCAGGGGTTCTGGAATGCTCACAATGACCCTTCTGTTTGTTTTATGGACAATCTGATCCATTACATGTAACTACAAATAAATTGTAACTTAACACTTTTAAAAGCAGCAAAGAGTCTTGTGGCACCTTATAGACTAATAGATGTTTTGAAGCATGAGCTTTCGTGGGTGAATACCCACTTCATCGGATGCATCCGACGAAGTGGGTATTCACCCACGAAAGCTCATGCTCCAAAACGTCTGTTAGTCTATAAGGTGCCACAGGATTCTTTGCTGCTTTTACAGATCCAGACTAACACAGCTCCCCCTCTGATACTTAACACTTTTAGTTTTGTATGAGAGAAAAACGACTAAAAAGGCTTTTCGGTTATATAAAACCTATGGGTTGGCCTGCTGGGATATGAGTCTTTCTTTGGTGTGCTCACACTTTCTTGGTAGGAAGTCTATGTTTCTTCTGCATGAACAAACATTTTGTTGACTGTCTTTCCATAAACATCAGCTCTCCTTAATCTCAAAAGTGAAACCAAAGCTTTAAAAAACAAATACACATCCCAGGAGGAATGTAATGGAAATAAACCGCCAACAATGCACAGCATAAAGTGATGCATTATTTATACACCTGGCTATGATAACATCAATAATTTAAAGACCACACATACCGGAGTATGTTTTTTTAAAGTGAATACTCACTTTTACATTGGCATTGTGCAATATCCCCAGGAATTTTAATACGACTATTGTTTAACTTCAGAGATATCTAATATTTCCTAAACAGAAAACAATCAAAAGTATATAACCAAAGTAGCTGAGAGAGAAGTACTCTATTTAGACAAAGCATCTGAGGTTTATAGCACTGAGTACAATGAGCAATTGTATTTCTTTCAGAGGAAAAGCAGAGGGACGTCTATAGGGAGACGATGCAAGAGAATTATGGGACTGTGACTTTACAACCACTCCGTTCTGAAAGTGAGAGGTTCTCCTGATGGGAAGGAGGCTTTGAGGAAAAGAAAACCTTGATAGAAGCCTGCACAGCAGAGGAGATCATCATGGGTGAAGTGGGAAGGAGAAACGCAGTAAGACAGTCCTGAAAGTGGATATGCAAATGATATGAGGACAAAGAAACCAAAAGCTGCTCTTGCTGACGAGACTTTAAACTAGGGCTGGAAGAAAATATTCCCTTCAAACCATTTTGCAATGGAATATTGGGTTTTAACAAAAATGTCTGCTTTCCGGGAAAATTTTGAATTCTCATTGAAAAAACTTTTGGCCCAAACCTGAAAACTTCCAATTTCAGTTGTGACAAAAAAAATTGTTGTTGTTTTTGTCAAAATTATCAGTAGACCCCCCCCACACTATTTTTTGACCAACTCTACATCGAACAATAGACACTGAGTAGTGAACTAGATAAGATACTGTTTATCTGGGGTACATGATCTAATCTGACTGTCTCCCAAGGTCCAGAGTGGGAAAACCACAAGGAGGTTGGAAAAGCAGCAGAGAAAGACATGGAATTAATCTTTCTACCATATGAGTTTCCAGGGAACTTAGAGAGACACTACACACACGCAGGGGAGAGCCCAACCTACGTCCAGATGGTGAGAGACGTTTCACTCAGCTCAAGTCTCACTGAACATCAGATTCCACATAGAACAGCAATGTCCTGAATGTGGGCAAAGCATCAGTCACTGCTCAGCATTTATCTGACACAAGAGCTGCACAGAGGAGAGGAACTGAATACACTCACCGATTGCAGGAAAAGCTTCGGATGGAGCTTGCTCATTATCAACATCAAAGAAATCCCACTGGAGAAAATCTCTGTGAATGGACTGAATGTGCTAAAACCTTCACTCAGAGCTCACATCTTATGCAGCATCAGAAACAGCACACTTGAGAGGAACTCTGTAAACGGACAAGGTGAAATCCTGGCATCACTGATTTTGCCTTTGACCTCAACAAGGCCAGGATTTCACTCACTGACTTTATTTGCAGCTCTTTACTTAGTAAAGCTCAGAGAATCCATGGCAGTGGCTCCATATTCAAGGATGAAAAAGCTTCTATTCCAGGTCTCAGTTTGAGTGCCAATATCCCAAAGGGCTTCAGATGCATGGTCTCTCTGGGGCCTGCTGTGGAGCTTTGTAGGGTTGCCGCGCCAGGTCAAAAAGGGACCCTGGTGACTCTGGTCAGCACCACCAGTTAAAAGTCTGGTCAGTGGTGCTGCAGGGCTAGGGCAGGCTAGTCCCTACCTGTCCTGGCACTGCGCTGTGGCCAGTAGGTCCAGCTCCTAGGCGGGGGGCCACAGGACTCCATGCGCTGCCCCTGCCCCGAGCACCAGCTCCCCACTCCCATGGGCTGGGAAACGCAGCCAATGGGAGCTGGGGGCGGGGGTGCCTGTGGGCAGGGGCAGCGCACAGAGCCCTGCGGTCCCCCGTCTAGGAGCCGGACCTGCAGCTGGCTGCTTCCAGGGCACAGCGCAGAGCCAGGACAGGCAGAGAACCTGCCTTAGCTCCACTGCACCGCTGACCAGGAGCTGCCCAAGGTAAGCCTGTGCCCCAGCCCTGAGCCTCCCCACACCCGGAGCCCCTTCCTGCACCCCAAACCCCTCATCCACAGCCAGAGTCCTCACCCCTGCACCCCAACCCCCTGCCCCAGCACAGAGCCCCTTCCCACACCCTGAACCCCTCATCCCTGGCCAGAGCTTTGCAGTGCAGATACAGTATAGACACAGCTTCACTTAACTCAGGTCCCTGAAGTCAGCCAGAAGTATCCCACAATTCCATGGGACAACCTCCTTAGTCCTCTATCCCAACAATCTGCAATCCACTCTAGTGAAAATGGAAGCCACCCCACCTTTCTAAATGGCAGCAGCTCAGGTCCACATTAACCCACTCGGCTCTGATCACGGTCGGCCAGCACACTGGCAGAGAGCCCCGTGGGTTTGCAATGCAGAGTGAACCGATCAAGCCTTTGGCAAAGCAAGCGGCTTCACATTTCCTGTAATGTTCAGGGCAGGCACCAAACTTTTCCTACAGTGTACCATGGGCCTAGGGCGAGAATGGCCCCACTTCAGGATGGGAGGAGGGCACTAGGGACTCTGGGATATGGGTACTTTGACTGAGATCTGTGCACTGCAGTGTGGATGCCAGAGCCCTGGGGTTGAGTACAGGTTAAAAAAGTCTTAATGTAAAGTTAAAATACTATGTAAATGCTGTGACCAAGTGGGGTTTTTCCTTGTTATGCTGCATGTGAGTCTTACTGCCCTGTACTAATACTGTGTGTGCCTCAGTTTCCCTCTGTACTGCACCAATGCCGAGGTGGTGGGAACTGGGTGTGCAACTTTTGCTGAGGCCATTGGGGCAGGGGAGGCTGCTCCAGCTGCCTGCACATACGTGATGGCCAGTGCCCTTCGTAACCAGAGAACCAGGAGTGAGAGGCGACCAGGTGACACTGTGCCCGGGAAGCAGGACATGGACCGGAGAAGGAGCAACAGGCAGGCTGGAGACCAGGCAGTGGGGTCCAAGGCAGTCTGCTCTGTGGGACTGGAAGAGGAAGAGTCCAGGGCGTCTGGCCTGGGGTCCCCCAAGATGGACTTGGCTGAAAGTCACTGATTTCTGGGCTAAAGAGCTCTGCTCTATGCTGTGTTCCTGTCAACTAATAAACCTTCTGTTTTACAACGCGGGCTGAGTCGCTGCTGACTGCGGAGTTGGGGGACAGGGCCCTCTGGCTTTCCCAGGAGCCCTGCTCGGGCAGACTCGCTGCAGGAAGCGCACGGTGAGGAAGGGGATTCTGAATGCTCCGAGGTCAGACCCAGGAAGGTCGAAGCTGTGTAAGCTTCTTGCCCTGGTGACAGTCTGCTCAGAGAGAGGAGGCTCCCCCAGAGTCCTGACTGGCTTCATACAGAGCAGTTCCAGAGCATCACGCTGGGGACTCTGTGACAGATGCTCAAGCCCAGGGTTCTCTGACACAGGTCAGCCGACTTGAGTCCCACTAACCCTGGGCTTACATTGCAGTGCAGACATACCCCAAGTCTCCTCTCACAAGTAGGTTCTTTATTCCTCTGATCATCCTAGTTGCCCAATTCTGCACCTGTTCCAGTTTTAATTCACCTTTTTTATACATGGAAGACCAGAATTGCACACACGATTGCAGATGAGCTCTCACTAATGCCTTGTGTAATGGTACTAACACCCCCTTATCTCTGCTGGAAATACCTCGCCTGATGCATCCTAGGGCTACATTAGCTTTTTTCACAGCTGCGTCGCATTGGCAGCTCAGTCATCCTGTGAGCAACCAGTACAGCCAGGTCTTTCTCCTCCTCTGTCGCTTCCAACTGATACATGCCCAGTTTATGGCACAAATTCTTGTTAGTCCCTAAGTGCATGACCTTGCACTATTAAATGTCATCCCTTTTCTATAACCCCAGTTTTCAAGGTTGTCCAGATCTTCTTGCACAATATTCTGGTCCTCCTCTGTCTTGGCAATACCTCCCAACTTTGGGTCACCCACAAATTTTATTAGCCCATGCCCACTTTTTGTGCCAAGGGCATTCATGAAAATGTTAAATGGGACTGGTCCCAAGACCACTATTAACTTCCCTCCAACCTGAGAGTTCACTTGTCAGTGACCCATTGTAGTCTCCCCATTCACCAGTTCCCTGCCCACCTCCCTAGGCGTCAGAGCCCAGACTCCAGCCTAACCCGCAACTTCAAAGTGTTATCTATACAAGCTGTGCTATCTCAAGTCTCTCGATCCAGGTTCAGAGACTTGCTCCAAAATGCTGTGTAAAGTGGTACCCTGGCACAGGAGTTTGCCTGCCTGCATCATATTGTGGAATTGGAGCCTTCATAATACAAATTAGTCACATAAACGACAAGAGGCATGTCTAATGGTATATCCCGTTGTAACAGTGCCAATTTGAAGGCTGAACAACCTCCATGCTCAGGCTTCTCTGCTGAAGAAACTCCAGAATCATTCTGGCCACGGCTAACTCCTGAGCAGAGAAGAAGATAAAGTCATTGAATAAATTCTCAGTTGGGAATTATTCCCTCATCTATATCTTGATGATATCTTTATCTTTGGAAGGAAAAGCTATTTCATCTTGTTTGGCTGATTTATAATGTCTTGCCATTAGAACACATCTTAGTATTTCAAAGAAGAAATTTAAATATTTTTTTTCAAAATAGGGAAATTGGTGCAGAAACCGAGCTGTCCTCTCTCTCAGTCACAGGAGATGTTTGGAGTTCAGAGGCCAAAAATACCAGGGGCATCTCATCACAAAATGTGGAATACTTTTCTTGGCAGAGATGTGGTTAAGTCTTTCTTCACTGATCCTGAAGAGGCCATAAACTTTGCTGAAAGCCACAGCAGCTGCTCCTGCTTCTGTAATTGGATGATTTAGTAATATTGCTTTTAATATTCTGCAGGCTTTGACGAAGCTGTAATGCAATGGGAGATTGTATGTTTACCCAGCAAAGAAAAACCCATTGCTGGCCCCTGCCAGCTGACTCGGGTCACGGGGCTGGGGCTAACAGGCTGTTTCATTGCTGCGTAGACCTCTGGGGTCAGGCTGGAGCTTGAGCTCTGGGTCCCTTCCACCCCTCAGGGTCTTAGGGCTTCAGTTCTCCTCTGGCAGTTCAGAGTGGTCAACGCCCTAGCCCCCCTATTTTTGTCCTATGACTAAAGGGATGTTAACAGGCCTTAGAAGAGTGGCTCAACCTTTCCTGACTACTCTACCCTTTCAGGAGTCCGATTTCTCTTGGATACCCCCCAAGTTTCACCTCACTTAAAAACTACTTAAATCAGACAAACATACAAAAGTGTCACAGCACACTGTTACTGACAAATTGCTTACGTTCTCATTTTTACCATATGATTATAAGATAAATCAACTGGAATATAAATATTGTACTTACGCTTCAGGGTATAGTATCTAGAGCAGTATAAACAAGTCGTATGAAATTTTAGTTTGTATTGACTTCACTAGTGCTTTTTAAGTAGCCTGTGTTAAAACTAGGCAAATATCTAGATGAGTTGATGTGCCCCCTGGAAGATCTTGCATGGTTGAGAGCCACTGCCTTAGAATGTGGTGACTATTTACGACTACTCATTACAAAAGTTTTTTTTCTCCTGCTGCTAATAGCTCACCTTAATTAATTACTCTCATTACAGTTGGTATGGCAACACCCACTGTTTCATGTTCTCTGTGTATATATATCTTCCTACTGTATTTTCCACTGCATGCGTCCGATGAAGTGGGCTGTAGCCCATGAAAGCTAATGCCCAAATAAATGTGTTAGTCGCTAAGGTGCCACAAGGACTCCTGTTCTTTTTGCTGATACAGACTAACACAGCTGCTACTCTGAAAGCTAAAATATCTGTTCAACCTTGTATTTAGCTGTGACACTGGGTAGCTTTCCCAGACCTGAAGAGCTCTGTGTAGCTCAAAAGCTTGTCTTCCTTAGGTCTAATACAAAGAACAAACTCGACAGCTAGAACCAGCCCAGTTTCTCCTGTATGCTATGAGCAGGACCCACGTACACCCAGACCAAAAGTTCCAAAGCTGCCTGAGGACTGCAGAAACCCAATTGCCATTCAGATGGATGGTAAATGGAGATTAAAACTCCGCTCCCTAAATGGCTCTGAAGAAAAAAAAAATCTCATCTGTATTTTCTAAAAACATTCCTAATGGAAAAGCAATAATGCTGCAATTGAAAAGCAAACTGCTGGCGAGCTCCCAACTGTAAGCAGAGGAAATAGAGAAATATGGCAGGACCTCACCTATGCGGAGAGCTTGGCCTGTCGGACTCTTAGGCATTGCTGGTGGGCACTTCTTTCTATTTAAGGGACAGTTGAGAAGCTATGAAACTAGCCAGTAGATTTTTGTATTTACAAGGCAGTGCTGGAACGTGAAGCCTGACTGTGTGATGGTTAGAGAGATCTGCAGGAGGAATTATACATACTTCATTTAATGTATGGCTCAGTGATCGTCATCGGGTTAGACGTTTCTGGGACAGACAGAGCCAACAATACCTCCTATGGCCTCCAGGCAAAAATATAAGGAGAAATTCTGAGGTCATTATGGCCAGAAGACAATCTCTTTGCCTTTGTTTTGCTTTGAAAGAGCATACGGAAGGAAGAAGATTTAAACTGAAACCTCAGAATCTGCATTGTGACAAAATGGGGGGCAAGGGGGAGATCAGTAAATAATGGTCATTATAGAACCATGACTAATGTCTCCACTGACTGTTAAATGAGCAATTAACTCAGGGGGATTCACCTTTAACGGAACAAACTTAACACATGACAGCTAGAACGGGCCCAGTTTCTCCTGTATGCTACGAACAGGACCCATGTCACTGCCTCTTCCAATAGGAAGGTTGCTCTTGCAGTTAAGGCACTAGCTTAGCACCCAGGAGATGCACACTCAGTTCCCATCTCTGCTGCAGGACTTCTTGTGTGACCTTGGGCAAGTCCTGTAACTGCTCTGTGCCTCAGTTCCCCATCTGTAACACAGGGTAGTAGAGCTTCCTGTTTGTCTTGTCTGTTTAGATGGTGAGCTCGTCAGGACTAGGGTGACTAGATAGTAAAGGTGAAAAATCGGGATGGGGTGGGCGGTAATTGGCACCTATATAAGACAAAGCCCCAAATATCGGGACTGTCCCTATAAAATTGGGACATCTGGTCACCCTAGTCAGGACAGAGACTGTCTCTTGTTATGTGTTTGTACAGCACCTAGCACAACGGGGGGGGGGGATCTGTAATGCATTCCTCTACACCCCCTTAGGGGGGTGCATCCCACAGTCTGGGGGCCACTGTTCTAGCGAGAGTGCTCAAGAGCCCTTTAGTAGCTTCCCATGCCATGGAGCTTTTGGTATTGGTGCTACAATCTGGCGTATGAGATGCAGAGCAGTCATTGCTTTCACATGTAGGCCTTGCCGCATGGTTAACTCATGTTTCTGACATCTTAAGAGTACACTACTGCAGCAGGTGGCTACACATGGACCATTTAGAAACAAACTAGTACAGAACGTGGTAAATTGTTGTTAACTCTGCACTCCTGTTTATTTTGTCCTGCTGTGCATAAATTTCCCCCATCCAGCGGCGGCTCCAGGCACCAATGCTCCAAGCGCGTGCCTGGGGTGGCAAGCCGCGGGGGGCGCCCTGCTGGTCCCTGCAAGGACGGCAGTCAGGCAGCCTTCGGTGGCTTGCCTGCAGGAGGTCCGCCGGTCCTGCTGATTCAGCGGCAGGTACGCCAAAGCTGCAGGACCGGCAGACCTCCCGCAGGCGCACCGCCGAAGGCTGTCGTGCTTGGGGTGGCAAAAAAGCTAGAGCTGCCCCTGCCCCATCCAGTTATTCTCCAGTGCGAATGACAAATCATTACATAGAATCATAGGACTGGAAGGGACCTCAAGAGGTCTCTAGCCCGCCCCCTGCACTCATGGCAGGACTAAGTATTATCTAGACCATCCCTGACAGGGGTTTGTCTAACCTGCTCTTAAAAATCTCCAATGATGGAGATTCCACAACCTCCCTAGGCAATTTATTCCAGTGCTTAACCACCCTGACAGTTAGGAAGTTTTTCCTAATGTCCAACATAAACCTCCCTTGCTGCAATTTAAGCCCATTGCTTCTTGTCCTATCCTCAGAAGATAGAACAACAATTTTCTCCCTCCTCCTTGTAACAACCTTTTATGTATTTGAAAACTGTTATCATGTCTCCTCTCAGTCTTCTCTTTTCCAGACTAAATAAACCCAATTTTTTCGATCTTCCCTCATAGGTCATGTTTTCTAGACCTTTAATCATTTTTGTTGCTCTTCTCTGGACTTTCTCCAATTTGTCCACATCTTTCCTGAAATGTGGTGCCCAGAACTGGACACAATACTCCAGTTGAGGCCTAATCAGCGTGGAGTAGAGCAGAAGAATTACTTCTTGTGTCTTGCTTACAAAACTGCTGCTAATACATCCCAGAATGACGTTTGCTTTTTTTTTTTTGCAACAGCATTACACTGTTGACTTATATTTAGTTTGTGGTCCACTAGACCCCCAGATCCCTTTCCACAGTACTTCTTCCTAGGCAGTCTTTTCCCATTTTGTATGTGTGCAACTGATTGTTCCTTCCTAAGTGGAGCACTTTGCATTTGTCCTTATTGAATTTCCTCCTATTTACTTCAGACCATTTCTCCAGTTTGTCCAGATCATTTTGAATTATAAGCCTATCCTCCAAAACACTTGCAACCCCTCCCAGCTTGGTATCGTCTGCAAACTTTATAAGTGCACTCTCTATGCCATTATCTAAATCATTGATGAAGATATTGAACAGAACAGGACCCAGAACTGATCCCTGCGGGATCCCACTCATTATGCCTTTTCAGCATGACTGTGAACCTTTGATAACTACTCTCTGGGAACGGTTTTCCAACCAGTTATGCACCCATCTCTTAGTAGCTCCATCTAGGTTGCATTTCCCTAGTTTGTTTATGAGACGGTCATGTGAGACAGTATCAAAAGCTTTACTAAAGTCAAGATATACTACGTCTACTGCTTCCCCCCCATCCACAAGGCTTGTTACCCTGTCAAAGGAAGCTATCAGGTTGCTTTGACACCATTTGTTCTTGACAAATCCATACTGACTGTTATTTATCACCGTATCTTCTAGATGTTTACAAATTGATTGCTTAATTATTTGCTCCATTATCTTTCTGGGTTCAGAAATTAAGCTGACTGGTTGGTAATTCTCCAGGTAGTCCTTATTTCTCTTTTTATAGATTGGCACTATATTTGCCCTTTTCCAGACTTCTGGATTCTCTCTCGTCTTCCACAACTTTTCAAAGATAATCACTAATGGCTCAGATATCTCCTCAGTCAGTTCCTTGAGTATTCTAGGATGCATTTAATCAGGCCTGGTGATTTGAAGACATCTAACTTGTCTAAGTAATTTTTAACTTGTTCTTTCCCTATTTTAGCCTCTTCTGATCCTACCTTTTTTTCACGGGCATTCACTGTTAGATGTCCAGTTGCCACCAACCTTCATGGTGAAAACTGAAACAAAGTCATCATTAAGCACCTCTGCCATTTCCACATTTTCTGTTATTGTCTTTCCCCCCTCACTGAGTAATGGGCCTACCCTGTCCTTGGTCTTCCTCTTGCTTCTAATGTATTTATAGAAAGTGTTCTTGTTACCCTTTATGTCTCTAGCTAGTTTGAGCTCATTTTGTGCCTTGACTTTTCTAATTTTGTCCCTACATACTTGTGTTATTTGTTTATAGTCATCCTTTGTAATTTGACCTAGTTTCCACTTTTTGTAGGACTCTCTTTTTGAGTTTCAGATCACTGAAGATCTCCTGGATAAGCCAGGGTGGTCTCTTGCCATACTTTCTATCTTTCCCTATGCAGAGGGCTAGTTTGCTCTTGTGCCCTTAATAATGTCTCTTTGAAAAACTTTCAACTGTCTTCAATAGTTTTTCCCCTGAGACTTGCTTCCCATGGGATCTTACCTATCAACTCCCTGAGTTTGCTAAAGCCTGTCTTCTTGAAATCCATGGTCTTTATTTTGCTGTTCACCCTCCTTCCATTCCTTAAAATCATGACCTCTACCATTTCATGATCACTTTCACCCAAGCTGCCTTCCACTTTCAAAATATCAACCAGGTCCTCCCTATTTGCTTTCCTACAGGGTGGAGTGGCTAGATGTGCCTCATATACACGACTTAACGTGTTTTAAGTCACCCTGCATTACAGTTACTGAGATATGTGTGTCTCAAGTAAGTAGACCAACTTTCATTTAACTCAGAATCTGCAGCCAAACTATAGTCTAATGGACACCCTATAGAACTCCATTGGCATCAGCAGAGCTGCATAGAGCGTGCCCTGTCAGAGTTTAGCTGAGGATCTGGCCCACCCTGTTCAGGCATGCACAGCTGGTTAATCGTGCTCAGGCCACTCCCAGGAGCTTAAATTCCTGCTACTTTTAGCAGCAGGGTTCCTAAACTCTGGAAGGCTACTTCTTCACTACAGCTGGGATTGATGCTCTGAGATCGATGCACCATCAGTTGCTTTAGCAGGTTTAGTGAAGACCCACCAAATCGACAGCAGATCATTCTCCAGTTGACCCATGTACTCTACACCCGACGAGAAGAGTAAGGTAAGTCGACGGGAGAGTTTCTCCCCCCGTGGTAACTCAACCTAAGGTATGTCGACTGGAGTTGCGTAGCATAGGTTGACTTACCGCAGTAGTGTAAATACAGCCTAAGGCTCTAACTTCTCTTCCACAGAGCTCCAGTCTCTGCAAGGCTGCAAATCCTGCTCCTGAACAGCTCCTGGCTTTGGAGGAATGCAACTGCACTCCAGTTCAAGGAATTTACATCTCTTTGGGAAAGTGGCAGAGTTTGTGAGCTCTGCGAGCTAATTAGACTGAAAGTAATGAGTGGTTAAAATCTACTTGAGAAGCTGGCAGAGTTTGTAAACTTCACAGGTTGGATAGCTTTGGGTTTTTTATTAGTTTTAATTTTTTCCTCTAATGACATAGGACATTAATTGCAAAATATTACAGTGATGCTAGGGGCTGGGAAAACATCAGTGAAGCTGGTGTGTATACCAGTTGCCCTGTGTTCAGGACAAATATCAGAAGCAATTGAGCAATTTTCTGGGCTAGATAGGAGACCCCACCCAAAACACAGGCCACATGCAAGACTGGAGTAAGAGTTGAGCCATGCAGCCCAAAGGGCTAGTGATTCACAAGATGTAAGGGACATCAGGTCCAACCCTCTGCTCAAAACAGAACCAATCCCCAGACAGACTTTTACCCCAGATCCTAAATGGCCCCCTTGAGACTTGAACTCACAACTCTGGGGTTAGTAGGCTAATGCTCAAACCACTGAGCTATCCCTTCCCCCTGGAGCAGATTGCACCTGGGAGTCTGTGTGAGAGAGATAGAGAAACAGAAAGCAGCAGAAAGCCAAGGACAGTGGGAGAAGACTTGTAGTACAACGCTGAGTAAAAGCTGAGAGACTTTTGGGGTAGAGTGCTTGCTGGAAAGAGGCTTGGAACTGCAAGCAAGGAAGCCATCTCCTATTGTTTCATTTCTATTGTGTTCAGGAAAAGAGTTTTCTATACATTTTTTGTAAATAGGATTACACCGAAGAAATACTTAACTCCATCATCACTCTCCTCCTCCTAATGGAAACAACCTGCAAGAACTCAAATCCTGACTCACTGCTGATGTCATTGCTAATGCAAACTCAGCGCTGCCTGTGTAAAATCACCCATCATCAGAAAATTCAACAATGAAGCGTCCAACCACAGCCTGAGTGTGTCCCGAGTACTACTGCACATACACACCCTTTCGAATCCCGGTTCTCTGGTTAAGGATCAGATTGTGTGCGTCACTCCTGCTGAGCTGTTGGGGGACCCATGGAGCAGTATAAAACTCACAATAGCAATCCTTGTCTTCTGTGGTGGGTATGGATCTCTCCTTCCTGCTCCCCCTGCCCACCCCGGGGAGGAGACACACAACTGGGGAGGAGGCAAGGCCTTGGCCCCACCTCTCTCCACATCACCCTGCACCTTGGGGGAGCTTCGGCTCCATCCTAACAAGCAAGGGCAGCACTGGCACTGCCTGAGGTGCCATCTCCCTCTTGCTGCTCCTGGGGCAATGTAGCACCATGCTAGGAGCAGTGCTGTGGCTGAGAACCACCGTTTAGCCCTACATTTGAAATAAGTTTTCAGAAGTACCCAAGTGACTCAGGAGCCATTGCTTTTCAACTTAGACTCCCAAGTCAGTTGGGTGACTAAAAATTTTACCGGTATAACCGGATGTACTCGACAGAAGACAATGTGCAGTGCAGCTCAGTCAGAGTTGCTGCTAGAACCTGAGCGTGTGCACTTTCTGACTTCGGTTCATTTCAGCCACGTACCCTTAACACTGCATTCCTGGGGTGAAATCCTGCTCCACTGAAGTCAGCGGGAGCTTTGCTATTCACTTAATGGACCCAGGATTTCACCCTTGAGTTCCCCCATTTAACATATGTTAGTGAGCTGTTCACTCCTATACCCTCATGTATCGAGAATGTGCAGCTCTGCTCTGCGAGGGTCTGTGCTTTCCTTTCAGTGTTCCAGATCAAAACTGTCTCTGTTAGCAGCTAAAAGATGCTTTATCTAGCTGCCAATACTTCAAATTCAATCTGGGCTCCAAGAGTCAGGTTGGATACTTTTCTTCTCATGAGTCATCATCTCCAACCATGAGCTTCTGTAGACAAAATTAGGCCCACAGTTACACATGTAACCCCCATGGTCTTCCATGGGTTCATACAGATGTGACTGATTGGGACTTCGTAAACATGTCTGTTGAGGTGTCCCGTTCGGCAAACCCTACTCACACTCATTCTGATTGCTTGAGAAAGTACAGTCAATAAGAAGATCTGTGGAGTATGATGAAAAAGGGTTGCAAAATCTGGCCCCATGGAATTTAGTAACACATGATAGCCATGAAGGAACAGAATACAGCCCATACTCTGCCTTCACTGTGCTGGCCCTGCAAGAGAGCAAACTTATGGCACTGCATGCACACGGAGTGCAGAGGAAAGAACTGATACCTTTTTACATAGCCACGTTGGAGAGGAGCACAATTCTTTAAGGACATTTCCTCCCAGAATGATTTCACAGTGCAGCCTTGGAAACCTGCTATTTCAGGAAATATTTGGGTGCCAGCTGATAGCAAGTACATCGAATCCGGAAAAAGCCCGGTTTAAATTGATAGTGCAAGCTAGCAAGTGATTCCGAGAGCTGCAGGCCTAGCGAGTTCATGCTCTTGTTCTTTGACTGGTAGGTCCTGTAGGAAACACTCTGGGTTAATACTCCCTGCTTTATTTTATCCTATTTGTATTAAGATAAATGTCAAAAGGAATGGTGATGAAATGGAGAGGTTACTTTAAACGACTGCTGTTAAATTACTGCCTCATTTGGCAATGGTGGCTGTACATAGTAATATGACAGTAACTAAAACAGTTAAAATAACACAGGGCACAGTGAGGGCTGTTAGGAGCCACAACCAGGCTGTGCAGGGAAGGACACTGCCTGCCTGAATGGCAGGGCCTGAAGGTATTATGCAGGTGACAATCCTTCTCTAGGACTTTAGGGAGGAGTGCGCCTTGCTACACATCTTTAACAGGTAGGCAGTGATCCTTCTAGCACATGTAGGAGTGGAGGGCATGTCCCCATTTCTACCTCTCTGGGTGGCTAGAGCTCTGCTAGCTGCCTTTTCCCATTTCTAGACTATGCCCGGTCTCCGAGTGGGACTGCAGAGGGTGCAAGAGGGTTCCCCGTACCTCTGCTGCATTGTAACATAACACACTGTGGGCCTGTCTTCCACTAGTGACTACCCCACATAAGGATGCTAAATATCTACTATAGCTAGCAGAGCAACTCCTTGTGCTTAAGGACACGTTGCTTATGCTTGTAGTTCTGCAAGGCCAAAGTTCAAACCCCACATCTGATTAGTTATAAACCTGCCCACACAGAGGCATAATTTACCCCAAAGTGTACTAATGTCAGGCCCCACAAAAAAACAAACTCACCATAATAAACTATTACAGCAAACATTGCATACTTCAGAGGAACTTCATCCTTTTAAGTTGAAAGTATCACTTAAGGGACTGTTACTCTGCTCTGTTCCCTAGCGCGAGATTAAAATAGAAAAGCTAAAAAAGTTGCTAGGAGGAGAGTGATGGACAGCTCTGGAAATTGTTCCAAGTGAACCATAAAACTGTCAAATAAATGAGACATGTTAGTTTTGACGGCCCCAAGCCTTCCAGAAATAAAGCAGAGCCATAATGAAAGACTGTGCTAAGGTATTAAGAATTAATTAGGGCGTACAGAATAGGAATATAAAAACACGAGCAACATATTGTAGGTTTGCTGTGGGGGAGATCAAGCGAAAAGACACTGCTATCAGTTTCTGACTTTAGCTTCTTATCTGATTATATGAAATACAAAAGTGCATGTCAGATGATAAATTGAGAAGAAAACATTGCTGTCCCTTCTTAAGTGAAGAACGCCAATGCCCCCTCCATTCCCTTCACAAACAATAATGCAGGGAAAGCACTTCATCTCAATTATTAACAAGGCCTCTGGCTAGAAGAGCTTCTGCTGTGCGGCATTGAGAGGTCATGTGATGGTCAGAGAGGCTTTAATACGGAATTAATGTTGTACTTGGCACTGAAGTGATGTAAACGGCTTTGTAATGATGATACATTTCTAATTAATTGATTAGAGCTGGGCGGACCGGTTCAGATGCAATGAGAACAAACCTAAGCTTTTGCTGAGCACTCAAAAGCCAAACCAAAATTTTTGGAGAATTTTCATTGTGATGCATTGTTTACATGATTTACGCTTGTTCCTGGGTATCCGAAACAAAACATCAATTACAGTACATGCAAATTGGGGTGGATGGGTGGGGATCTGGACTCTCAATTCCCATTAATTTTGAGAGGAATTTGGACATTCAAGTCCATTAGTCATCTTTGAAAATGTGCTTTTACTGGATTATTTAGTGTTATCCAGCCCAGACTAGAATTCTGGACCAGTTCAGCCAACCCTACTTCCAATCTAACCATTGTTACAAGTTTGAGATTAAAATTATTAATTGAGATTGAAGGTATTTTCCCCTTGATCACTCCAAATGACAATATTTGTGTATTTCTGTTTAATAGGCACCATGATCGGGGAGCGGTAAATTGGATCATATGTATATATACACAGCTACTCTCTCCACATGCCTTTCTGGAATCTTTACCCATCTTCCAAAACTGAACCCAAACCAGGCCTTGTTAGGTATGTAGAGAACAGAAGTGGTGAATTCATCACTTGCAGTGTTCTAGGGGAAATCCGACATCTTCCCAAAAGATAAGCTCTTGTCCAACCACAAATTATTGGACTCAGGAGTGTTCACTTACATAGCAGTGAAGGATAATTCTCTCTACCACAGGGATCATGTGTACAGCATTTTGAAAATGTAAGCAGCCATATCAGTGTTATAGAACTGAGCAGTTTGCATGGGAGCTTCCGTTATAAGCCAAATTTCTGCCTCCTCCCCCTTAAAAATCATAGAGATGCCAGACTAGCTTCAGAAATGGTAAGTCAGAAGGTAGAAAAGTTCTACCAAGTTTGAAGGAAGCAGAGATGGAGACGTGATTAGTAGACTCCCAAAGCCATATACATTTGTCGGTATTTTGGCCACTTTGTAGCCAAGCCAAAGTCAAGAAATGCACAAAGAAGGGCAGAGATAACACTTAATATACTAGATACCCTTTGCTGAGATCCAGAGGAGCCCTACAGAAGAGTCAATATAAAGCCTATGAACTTTTGCAATAGGGTCACGCTGGCCTGGCAGCTCCAGGTGGTTATATTTAGTTCATACAGAGCTCCAATGGCTACAAGCCAGCAGGTGGCTGGGCGCAGGGGCTCTTTACTCTGAGTCTCTTGCGTGGAACCTACAGATGGCCCCCATAATCTCTCTGTTCTTGCCCAGTCCCCACTGCCTGCACACCTCTCGAGACTGACAGGCAGGGGCCTGTCCTGCTGACCTGAGATATGCAAAGATGACACCAAATGGGGGACACATTCTGCCCAGGCTGGTTGTAGAAGTTGGTAACATTATTCCCCCTTTTAATGCTGTTAGTCCTGTTACATGATGTGAAATGGAAGCAAGCTAAGGCCAGGGGCATTCACATTAATTCTGAAGTGAACCTAGCCAGACCCTGGTGAGGCAAGTCTGGTTCAAAGCACAAATCTAAACACTGGGAATAAAAATTAAAGCCACCAGTCTTAGTTAAGGAGTCTTGACAAAATACAGGCATGGCTAAGAGTCTTTGAGGAACACCACAGGCAAGTCTCAGGAAAATTGGAAGCGGAACTTAAAAAGCAAAGCCACACTCTATAAAAAGGCAACTGCAAAAACTTACAGCCACCCGTCACAAAAGGGGTGATAAATCAGTAGTTTATAGGCAAGAGCCGTGTGTTATAGATGGTTCGGAGCATAGCAGCAAGCAATATAGATGGTTATAAGCAACTTATTGGACTCTCTAACAAACAATCCCTTTGTAAATCGTGGGAAACAGCTGCCATTTTAGGACTATAGGTATTGCCAGACTGGATCAGACCTGAGTTCTATCTAGTCTGCACCAGTGACCTGGACCAGATGCTTCAGAGGAAGGGGTAAGAACCCCATAGTAGGCAGAGGTGGGGTAATCTTGATCCCCTCTCGCCCCACATGACATTAGGTCTCATTCTGATGTAACTTTGCAGCACGAGGTGTAATATCCCTTAATCATTTATGAAGACATCTATCCATCATTTATTAACTCTCTCTGCACTACTTATCAATCCACCCACAATATAAAGTGCAAACAACTTAGTTTTAGGTCACACTTTCTCAGAGATCTGGAAACAGAATTTTTGAGTAGTGACTCTGAGGCCTGGTCTATGTGAATAACGTAGCTGAAGTCGACGTAGACCTACTCAACGTGGTGTCTTCACTGTGGTGAGTCGACTGCTGCCGCTCCCCCATCGACTCTGCCTGCGCCTCTCGCAGTGCTGGAGTACAGGAGTCGACGGGAGAGTGCTCGGGCTGATCCGGCGGGTAGTGTAGACATACCCTGAGTCCTGGTCTTCCCAAAGCACCTGCTTTGCCATTGGATTAGAGAAGACTACTATTGATAGTTAGGTAAAAAAGACTGAAAAGGCAACCAAAGTGTTTCCAGTTTACACGATTTGCTTTTTAAAAATCAAGTTCTAATTAAACTAAAGATTTAAGAAAGACGTTTTAGACTGAATCCTCAAAACCAACATTAATATGCAACTTGAATGGTGTCTAGATGCCATCTACTGGAGAAAGAAAACACACCAATCACATTTTATTACCTCAATCTGCCTATACTCAGAATAGAGAGACAAGGTGGGTGAGGTAACCTCTTTTATTGGGCTAACTTCTGTTGGTGAGAGAGACAAGCTTTCAAGCCACAGGGAGCTCTTCTTCATGGCTGGGAAAGGTACTCCCAGCATCACTGCTAAATGCAAGGTGGAGTACATTGTTTAGCATGAGTAGATAGTTAGCACATTGTAAGGGACCATTCATGGTAGAGTGGCCCGTTAACACCTCTGCAGTCATAGGACAAAAAGAGGTGGTTAGGAGGTTACAGATAGCTGCAATAAACCACAACTCAAAGAGTGCTGAGATTAGGGGACACTGATTTGTCTCTTTTTATATAAAGGAGGCGTTTTGTGGCTGAATGATCAGGACATGGGGTTCTCTTTCTAGTGTGCTGACACTTGGGATAGGGCAGGAGAGATTTTGTCGAGATTTTGTCGCTGGGCCGTCAGAAGGACTCCCATGACGCTCTGCTATGTAGCAGGAGATGGCTTTGAATTTTGCTGGGTATTTTCAGGGCTGCTGTTGCACACATTTTGGCAGTGCTGACTGCAGGGTGTATGGCAGGAAGACCGGAGAGGGGATAAAGTGGGGAAAGAGGGTGCGGGGGAGGCAGGTGAGGGTTATAGTGATGGACAGGGGGGCAACAAGGGGTGTAGTTACCCTGGGACATCATGGGGAGGTGAGGCCATCTACAGACTGGATGCAGGCTGTCAGACAGATACAGGGGAGATCTTCCGCAGCTGTTGGAAACTGATGCCTCTCTGTATATGGGCTGTCTTTACTGTTAATCACTAAATCCAATCAAAACTGATTTATCTAAGGTTTGTTTATTTATCTAAGGTCTGGAAATAACCCAGACTTGAGAGCCCCTGGAACTAAACATAAGATCAGAGTTAAAGTTATCAACTACTGGTCATCACCAAGTTATTACTTATTGATCAACAATAAGCGTATGAGAGATCATTTCAGTTTGAGCCCCAATTCTGGTAGCTGTTCTGTTCTAGGTACCTTTCCCTAATGCCTCCTGCAAGACCCTGCAACCTTAATCATGGGAAAGTTTAAAGACAGAGGGCCACCTTCTCAGAGGGCTATGCCTGTTTATACCAGCTGAGAATAAACTGGCCCAGAACATCTGCTCAGATGTGTTCTTCTCAAAAGAAAGCTGCTCAAATGTAATCTGGTCCTAGTCAAATGCAATCAATAACATAACTCCTGCAAGGTCACTCTTATTATTACTGAATGCCAGCCAGAGCCCAGCAAAGCAAAAAGAAAGCCCAAACGTCTAAGCACACCCTACCACACCCTTGTTCTATAATAGCTTCATCTGGCGTCAGTCCACATGCTGCAGCAGGGCCCCAAGTGTGTGCAGTTGTAGCAGTATGAGAGTATGTAGTGTGTGTGTCATTGTCCTCTGGGTGGAACAACAGTCAGCTGCCAGTCGCCAGCTCCTCCCCTGCCTGCAAATGTCTCCTGAAACTCCTCTCCCTCTGTTCCAACACCACACACCCTTGATCTTGAGGCCTGTGTCATTCTCTGTTCTCTCATTTTTTTTTTTGGAGCAGTTTTCATTGTTCATCTGTCATCCCCTGGATCCTCCATCCATCTTGGATGTCTTCCTGAAAGAGATGCATTGGAAGGCTCAAGACCAAGAGCTTGCTTGGAGAAGAGGTAAAAAAGAGGGTTAAAAAATCTCTGTCCCATCAGTCATGGATGGTCATAGGGCATCCATCATCCTTGGAAGGCTGTGGACTCAGATGACCTGCACTGTGAAGAAGTTCGCCCGTGGCTAGAGCACCTGCTCTCGCTGTCCCCATCTGGCCCCCACACCCGCGCTGACTGTCTCCCTGGCAATTTCTCATCCCCTAACTCAGCCCTCCAGCCAGGTTACAATTTAATCCACCCCGTCTGTGGGTAACAGAAAGTCCAACATAAATCCGTCTAATGTGCTACCAGAGGGTCTTTGGCCCTCACATGCTTGCCTCAGGGTTTTCCAGTGTCCTTTTCCCTCACACAGGTGCAGGAAGGCGCTTCCTGCCACCTTCTCCAGTGGCTTATAGGGGAAGCCAGGCCTACCCACTATACCGGGTCCCAGCCCAGGGACCCTACAACTAGAAGCCAAGGTCTGCAATGTGCAGCTCCTTGCTCCTGCCTACCTTGTCTTGGGGTTCATCCTTCTTTCAGGGGCAGGACTCCCAGAGCCATTCCCTGGAATCCCCCAAGCAAGATTCCAGCATAAAAATATAAACTCAGACCAGCTTCTGCCCTCCTCAGGCTTGTCCTTTTCAGCCTCTTAAGGTCCCCTTACTCTGTTCCTCCATGAGCCCCTCCCAGAGCTCCCTACCTGGCAGTCCACAGCCCACCCGTCTTTCAGGGTGCACCACCAGAGCCTGCTGCTCTCCCCAACTGCTGCTTTATGCCTTGCCAGACTTCTCTCCTCAGGCTTGTTCTTCCTCCCTTGGGCTTCATCCTCACCACCTCTACTCCCAGAGCAACTGCAGACTCACCTCTCCCTGCAGCCCCCTTCTGCTCCAGACTTCCTGCCTTTATAGTCACTACCCAGTTCCTCCCTCTTCAGCTGCAGCCAGATAACATAAGTGGTCTTTCAAGGCCTAATTAACCCATTCAGGTCCTATGTGCACTACACTCCATCACATGCCAGTTTTTTCAAATTTTGTTTGTATGTCATCTCTCAGGAGTGTCTGGCCTCAGAAACTCTGGGCTACGTTTATTCTATTGCCTTCATCCAGGTGTTTTTGGGAAGGCTGGGTGGTTAATTAAATCATTTGCAGGCCTGAAGTTGCAAACCGACCACAAGGGCTGGAAGTTTGTCCTGGTGACGTTTTTCCCTTGCCGTTGCTGACCCTGACAGCTAGAGTTCGGACCTTTGGCTCCTGCCGGCATCCCAGGAGAGAGTGCACCCTTGCTGCCCGCACTCCCCTCAGCTTGCCTACTCCCTCAGCAAGCCCATGAAGAGAAGTTGCCAGGTCCCCACTCCTTTGAGCCCCCACTGATTTCCGCCATGGCTCCTGAGGGAGATGGAGAGGGTGTTGCTGTGATTTCACCAGCAGATTCTTCCCATGGAGCCTTCCTTTTCAGAGGGGAGGGGTTCAGGTAGAAGCACAATCTGCCTTTCCCTTCAGGGCTGAACCATGAGGCTCCAATTAAAAACACAAGAATCTGTGAGTTTCACAAGCCCTGTGACGAACGTGTTTCCCAGCCAGCTGTAACGCACTGGCTGAGTGAGTCCGTTTCTGTCCGCGGACTGGACCAAGTAAGAGGTTTATGAGGCGGCTGCTGCTGCTGCCTCCTCGCTCCCAGCCCTAGTCCTACAGCTCAAACAATAGAGACTTTTCCCCCTTTAGATCTAGAGGCCCATTTTCAATCTCTGCAGGCAACCCAATGAGGGCGTTGTTATCCAAAGCAAGGAGGGCACATACTAATCTGAGCACCAACTCCTATGAACTTCACCGCAGCCACAAACCCTGCTCCAGGTCACCCACCCCTGCACAGCATCAGACACGGACACGTTGCCTCTAACCCACACACAACACGGAAAGGACACCCTCCTCCATCTGCCATCCCTGTGAACCAGAGATCCCAATCTATGACAGCCACTCTGTCTATAGGCTAGAAACTAGTCCTCTCTCATACGTTCTCCGTATACGGTTGTAGGAACTCGCATCAGGTTGGATATAATAACGCTATGTAATACTAGCCAATAATAACCAGTACTATGTTGGATATAATATTATTATGAGGCTGATCAGAACGGTTATCGCCACTTTATGGACAGGGAGGATGAGCCACAGAGATGTGAAATGACAAATCTAAGGTCACGCAGGGAATGTGTGGCAAAACCAGGAACAACTCCAGACTCCTTCATCCTGTGGATTGGTGGTAATTTCCACACAATCCTTCTAGCCAGGCTGCAATTTTGTAAGGGGAAAAACCTAACCATTTGGGGCAGGGACTGTCTCTCTTCTCTGGGTATCTGTAGCACCCAAGACAAGGGGGTTCAGGACCATGATTAGGCTCCTAGGCACCATGATGATAATAATGAATTAGCATTGACTTCCTGAGCAAGAACAATGAGCAGAAATGAGGAAGCGCTCACTCCAAACCAGCATTCCAATGAGGGTATTTTTCTTTAGCTGTCCCACTTGTAGTGAGTTGGGCCGAAGGTGGAAGGCTTAGTGCTGGAGGGGATCTGAGACTTTTGTAAAGCTAGTTGTTGCTGTTAGTGGAGTCAGTGGGAGTTTTTCCATTGACTTCAGTGGAAATAGTCTTGGGCTGGCTCTGTTATTTGTCATGGGTGTCTCTCTTTCTACAATACAAAACTCCCAGTACAGACACTGACTAGACACTAAAGGGAGCTGATCCAGCTAAGTAAAGCTGGTCCAAAATTTTCCAGTGGAAACAGTTTTCTGCTGGAAATTGCAGTTTTGTCAAAATCGAAGTGTTTCATGAGAACGTGTCAGTTTGGAGGAAATTTGACAGAAGATTTTTGAAACAATTCAAAATCAAAATGGAGTATTTTTTATTCAACTTTCTGATTTAGTTTCATTCTGACATTTAGTTTAATTTCAACTTAAGTTTAAAAAGATTTATAACTTGTGACGCTGGTAGACCAGGTGCCAGCTCATGCCAGAGCCCCAGGCCAATTCACTTGTGTATTAGTATAGATCAAAATAATTGTTAAATGTATAAGAGTGTATTTGGGTTTACGCTTCAGGAAAAGTAGTGGGATATTACTTGCATTGTTTTCACTTATCTGTATCCCGTTATAATGCAGTTGCAAACATTTACATTGTGTATACCCTGGTCAAGAAATAACCTGCCAAAGGAGAAAGAAGCCTTGTGGAATGCAAATGAAGAACTAACAGAAAAGTGCTAATTTCAAAGCAAACCATCATTGTGTGCGATAATTGGAGGTCAAAGACTCAAAATGCATGCCTCACGCTCTGTCATCAAAGGAAAAGTCCGCGTGGGTAGTGACCCTGTCAGCTTGTCTTCTGTGAGAAGAAGCTATAGGTATGGATTCAAGGAAAGAGCCTTCATCTCTGGACTCTTACAGGGACGTGTGCCAGATGCAAAGCAGAGATCCATACAGACAATTTGGGATACCCTGAAACTGGTAGTTTATTACATCACTGCCACTATTTGGAATTACAAATTGTGATTCACCTGTGCATATATTTTACCTGCTAACCTCTCAATAACGCTCATGTCCTTTTCTTAGCTAATAAACCTTAAATGAGTTTACTATAGAATTGGCTGCCAGCGTTATCTTTAGTGTAAGATCTAGAGTACCAGTTGATCTGGGGTAAGTGACTGGTCTCTTGGGACTGGAAGCAACCTAAATGTGGTGTGATTTTTGGGATATGTGACCTTTTATCACTAAGTCTAGTTTGTCTGGATGGCAAGATAGACTGGAGAATACAGGGGGACTGTCCATGACTCCATGGTCAGACTGTTCTAGTGATGCAGGAGTTCACATTTGTTACTGGCTTGGGGGAATCTAATTATAGAGCACACCATCAGCTGGGGGTGTCTGCCTGTTTTCTGACAGTCTGCCCTGAGGTAGGCGCTCATGGTCCTGAGCCACTCTGGACAATGTGGCTACTTATATAATGTTTCTATATTTGATAGCTAATGTGGTACTATAATATTTTGACATTATGAAACATTGTTTCTATAAGATCATTTCAACGTTTCTGAATTGAAATATTTTCTAATTTTCATTCTGCAAGATTTTGACTCTTTGCCTCAATTTGGGATGAAAAGAAATGTCAAGATAACAGAATTTCCCATTGGGCAGAAATTGTTTTTTGAGCAGCTCATGATCTCAGCTACCTTTAAACCTGGGCCTCAAGTTTATTAACAATGCCACCTACTTCTCACCTGCTCTTAAAATGAGCAAGTAGTTATACCCATTTTACATATAGGAAACTGAGGCAGAGGGAGAATGAGTGACATGTCTAGGGGTTCCAGAACAAGGCAGAGGCATAGATGGGAACAGAACTGGGAAAATCTGATGGCCGCTCCCTGGCTCTAACCACTAGATGAATCTTAAGATTCATCACTATTTGGAATTTCTCATCTAGAGGAGAATCATGGACTGTTTTGGAAGAATGAGGTTATGAATAGGCTTCTCTGTCTCCCATTCTGCAGCATCTCCCTTGTTACTGTCCAGAACTATACAGCAGCAATTCTGATTTTCTATATATAATATCTGTGTGTGTAAGGAAGAGATTTACAGACATGATCTTTCTGCACAGGAACTGTTGGACCAGAAGATGGCAGCAGAATTCTGCTATATTTGACTTTCTATACAGTCATGAAAACCGTGCTGATGGCTTATTTGTTTGCGGCCGCTGTAGATCACCTATCTGATTACCATAGACAATTTACAAGTATGATGCCAAGAACAGGAAGTAACGTTAGAATCCCAAAGATAAAGCAGCCTAAAATCCTAACCTGGTTGGTTATGAAACACTGCAGTAACTCTGTAGGCAAGACTCAAAGGCAGTTTCTATTCATCACCTGCTCCCCAACTTCCCTAAAAAGCAAAGCAGGATTTGAACTGTAGGTGAGACGACTGGAGAAGAATTTGTTCAAAAAACCCAGAAGTGAATCCAGCAACCCGTTTTAGACCTAGGTGTCTGTTTACTCAGAGCAAGCGTGTGTGATTGCAACACATGTAGACACACCTGAGCTAGTTTTAATTTAACTAGCAAAAACAGCAAGAGCAGATAGGCTGTGGCAGCACGGGCTTCAGTACGGGCTATGCAAGCTGCCCCAGGGTACGTACTCAGGTGGTTAGCCCATGCTCCAGTCTGTCCCGTTGCTTCACTGCTATTGGGACATGAGCTACCTAGATTAGGGCTTGCTCAGCTATGTCTACACCTGCTGCAATCACTCCCCATAGCTGCAGTTCAGCACAGCTTTTGTGTGTCAAACAACCCTCCCCCCAACCTTCTGAGGGTCTTCTTGACTGAACCCAAACTCAATAGAACACACACAAAAGACCTTCACTCTGGCTTCTTAGCAGGGAGGCAGCCTTCATCTACGTTCACCCATCCCACATCTAGGCCCTTTACAGGCAAGGTGCAACCTTGATCCCTTACCTAGAATCAGGGCCTTCCTGCCAGTCAGTCCCAGGCAGGGCATAGCTCCTTGCAGCCTAGGCAGTCCCTCCCTATGCTCCTTGCCTGGGGAGACCCCCTGCTCTGTTTCTTTAGGAGCTCTTCTCTCTAGGAGCAGCCTCCTCAAAGGGACCTCTGGTAGCCTTTTATCAGGTCCAGCTGTTCTATTGCCGATTAGCTGCCAACCAGACAGCGAGGTAGTTAATTACTTAAGGAGAATGAGCCCATCTGCAGAAACAACGAGGAATCCTTGTGGCACCTTAGAGACTAACAAATTTATTTGGGCCAAAGCTTTTGTGGGCTAGAACCCACTTCATCAGAGGCATGGAGTGGAAAATACTGTAGCAGGTATATATACACAGTACATGAAAAGATGGGAGTTGCCTTACCAAGTGGGAGATCAGTGCTAATGAGACAATTCAAATCCCACTGGGCCCTGACTCCCCTTAAGGGGCCAGCCACTCTGTGATGTGCCACCTAATCTAAAATTTCATTATTAAAAATAAAAGGGCTCTTTGGCTCAGCGCCAATGGCTCTGGCATCAGAAGGACCTGGTGGGGCCCATTCCCACAGTGCATAAGCTAGCGTGGCTTCCCCAGTCCTTCCCTGGGGATGATGAAGAATTAGTGTAGAGAGGGTGCAGCTTGGAAGTGCGCTCGTGAGCACAAAGAATGAGAATGCAGGCACATGCTATCTGGAGAGCAGAGATGGGGAAAAGGGTCACTCTGGCTGTGAGACACCTATTTTGGTGCGTAAATAAGGATTTGGTAACCTAACTTTATAAGCCCATTATTGAACATCTTCTCTGTAACTTCTGCAGTCTGTAAGAATTACATGGTGGCATAATCTTCAGTCCCTTGCATGGGGAGAGGAAGACACAAAAGACTTCAACCACAACACACATAGTATGAGAGGGAGAGGCATCAAATCTCCATCCACTGCACATCTTTTGGTAACACGAGGGCAGAATTGCTTTGGGCAAAGTGCCCCCCTCAGGTGCCTTTGGCCCATCAGTCTGTCTCTCACCAAAGGTCAGAAATTTGTTTTCCTTATGTCTGAGAATGGACTGTATTGGATTCTTCCAGACCCAGTCTAAGGGCGGGAGGTCCTCAGCTGATGTAACTTAGCATAGCTTCACTGAAGTCAATGGAGCGCCACAGATTTCCACCAGCCATGGATCTAGCCCTGAGATCTAAAAATCTCTTAGTTAAAATGAAGCTGATTAGAAAATCCAGATATGTTCCCAGTGAAATCAGCAAGCCTGGATAACTTGCATCCAAGAGTTCTAAAAGAGTTGGCTGAGGAGATTTCTGGCAATTAATGTTAATTTTTAATAAACCTTGGAATATCAGGGAAATTCCAGAAGACTGAAAGAATGCTCATGTCATGCCATTTTTCAAAAAGGGCAAGCAGGCCAACCTGCGTAATCATAGGTTAGTTAGCCTGACATCAGTCCTGGGCACAAAAACGGAAATGCTGACACAGGATTCAATTAATAAAGAATGAAAGAAATACATTTCATATCAGTCCACTTGCTTTTAAGGAAAATAGTTCTTGTCAAACAAGCCTGACTTCATTCTTTGATGAGATTACAAGTTTGGTGGATAAAGGTAACCGTGTAAATGTAACAGAATTCTGTAAGCCTAAGGCATTTGACAAAGTGCTGCACAACATACTGGTTAAAAAAATGAGCACTATACAATATCAATAAAGCACCCATTAAAGGGATTAAGCACTAGCTCACTGACAGACCTCAAAGAGAAGTTGTCAATGAGGAATCATCACTGAACGGAGGTGTTTCAAGTGGGATTCTGCTGGGATTGGTACTAGGCCTGATGCTATCAATATTTTCATCAAAGATCTAGGAGTAAATACAAAATTACACTAATAAAATTTATGGATGACACATAAATTGGCAGAGTGGTAACTAATTATGAGGACAGGGAAGTGATATAGAACAATCCGGATCGCACTGTAAACTGGGGTCCATTCAAACAAAATATGTTTTGATGTAGCTAAATGCAAGCTCATGCATCTAGGAAGAAGGAATGCAGGCAATATCTACAGAATGGGGGACTGTATCCTGGACAGCAGTGACTCTGAAAAGAATTTAGAGGGCAGAGTGGACGAACAACTGAACATGAGCTCCCAGTGAGAAGCTGGGCTGAAAAGGGCTAATGCAACCCTTGGCTGTATAATCTCAGTAGTAGTGATACAAAACTACTCAAGATAGTTAAGTCCCAGGCAGACTGCAAAGAGCTACAAAAAGATCTCACAAAACTGGGTGACCGGGCAACAAAATGGCAGGTGAAATTCAATGCACAGTAATGCACAGTAATGCACATTAGAAAACATAATCCCAACTATACATATAAAATGATGGAGTTTAAATTAGCTGTTACCACTCAAGAAAGAGATCTTGGAGTCATTGTGGAGAGTTCTCTGAAAACATCCACTCAGTGTGCAGCGGCAGTCAAAAAAGCGAACAGAATGTTGGGAATCATTAAGAAAGGGATAGATAATAAGAGAGAAAATATCATACTGCCTCTACATAAATCCATAGTATGCCCACATCTTGAATTCTGCGTGCAGATGTGGTCACCTCATCTCAAAAAAGATATATTGGAATTGGAAAAGGTTCAGAAAGGGCAACAAAAATTATTAGGGGTATGGAACAGCTTCCATATGAGGAGAGATTAATAATACTAGGCTTTTTCAGCTTGGAAAAGAGATGACTAAGGGGGGACATAAGAGAGGTCTATAAAAGCACGACTGGTGTGGAGAAAGTAAATGAGGAAGTGTTATTTACTCCTTCTCATAACACAAGAACTAGGGGTCACCAAATGAAATTAATAGGTGGCAGGTTTAAAACAAACAAAAGGAAGTATTTCTTCACACAATGCACAGTCAACCTGTGGAACTCTTTGCCAGAGGATGTTGTAAAGGCCAAGACAATAACAAAGTTCAAAAAAGAACTAGGTAAATTCATGGAGGACGAGTTTATCAATGGCTATTAGCCAGGATGGTCAGGGATGGTGTCCCTAGCCTCTGTTTGCCAGAAGCTGGGAATGAGCAACAGGAAATGGATCACTTGATGATTACCTGTTCTATCCATTCCCTCTGGGACACCTGGCATTGGCCATCGTGGGAAGACAGGATACTGGGCTAGATGGACCTTTGGTCTGACCCAACATGGCCATTCTTATGTTCTTATGAGTGAAGAGGAGTAGAGAGGTGATGTTTAGCTGAGAACCTGGCCTCTGAAAATCAGCCCCCTTTAAGGTGCTTCAAGTTGGGCACCCAAAAATCACTGGTCAGTTTTGAAAATTGTGGCCTTGCTGACCACAATTACCCTCAACTTCCATGTGCTCTGAGTTGTGTTTTCTGGACAGACAGGATCCAATCTGCCACTCTTGTCCTCTTCTGAACAATCAGATTGGAAAATTCATGCCCTCTGGCATCTTTGGGAAGTATCTTTACATCCCAGAGTGACCTGCTGTTTGGCAGTTATTTCCTTCCACACTGTGGATGGTCACACTCACTCTGTTCCCGCCACCTCTTCTCCCAGCCTATCATCCTAGGTCTCACCTGTGTGGATGAGACCCTGATTATGGGCACCTCAGGGCATGTCTCCCTCCATGTGAAATCAATGAGAGTTAGGTGCCTACATGCCTGGGAGGATCTGTAATGCTTGCTATAAAGGTAATAATTGGAGCTATACCAATCTCCTAGAACTGGAAGGGACCTTGAAAGGTCATCAAGTCCAGCCCCCTGCCTTCACTAGCAGGACCAATTTTTGCCCCAGATCCCTAAGTGGCCCCCCTCAAGAATTGAACTCACAACCCTGGGTTTAGCAGGCCAATGCTCAAACCACTGAGCTATCCCTCCCCCCTGTGCTTGGCACTCCCCCAGTGAGCTGGTTATCTGTAGGCTGTCAAGGGATAGTCCCATACTTTGTCACCATTCATCCTATTCACATCTAGTCATTTCAGATGCGGGATAAATGCTCTGCGGCGTCACAGCTGGGAAGGGGGGCGCGGGGTAAACACTCAGCAGCATCAGAGCCGGGAAGGGGGGTGCGGGGTAAACGCTCTGTGGCATCACAGCTGGGAAGGGGGATGTGGGGTAAACGCTCTGTGGCATTAGAGCAAGGAAGGAGGACGCGGGGTAAAGGCTCTGCGGGGTCGGAGACGGGAAAGGGGACACGGGGTAAAGGCTCTGCGGCGTCACAGCTGGGAAAGGGGATGCGGGGTAAACGCTCTGCGGCGTCACAGCTGGGAAGGGGGATGCGGGGTAAAGGCTCTGCGGGGTCGGAGCTGGGAAAGGGGGATGCGGGGTAAACGCTCTGCGGCGTCACAGCTGGGAAGGGGGACGCGGGGTAAATGCTCTGCAGGGTCAGAGCTGGGAAGGGGGGACATGGGGAAATGCTCTGCGGGGTCAGAGACGGGAAAAGGGACGTGGGGTAAAAGCTCTGCGAGGTCAGAGCTGGGAAGGGGGACGTGGGATAAAGGCTCTGCGAGGTCAGAGCTGGGAAGGGGGACGCAGGGTAAACGCTCTGCGGCATCAGAGCCAGGAAGGGGGACATGGGGAAATGCTCTGCGGGGTCGGAGCCGGGAAAGGGGATGCGGGGTAAACGCTCTGCAGGTCAGAGCCGGGAAAGGGGACACGGGGTAAAGGCTCTGCGGGGTCAGAGCCGGGACAGGGGGACGCGGGGTAAAGGCTCTGCGGGGTCACAGCTGGGAAAGGGGGACGTGGAGTAAAGGCTCTGCGGTGTCACAGCTGGGAAAGGGGGAAGCGGGGTGGTCAGAGCCGGGAAAGGGGACACGGGTAAAGGCTCTGGGGGGTCAGAGCCGGGAATGGGGGACGCGGGGTAAAGGCTCTGCGGGGTCACAGCTGGGAAAGGGGGACGCGGAGTAAAGGCTCTGCGGTGTCACAGCTGGGAAAGGGGGATGCGGGGTAAACGCTCCGCAGTGTCGGAGCCAGGAAGGGGACATGAGGTAAACGCTCCGCAGTGTCAGAGCCGGGAAGGGGGACGTGGGGTAAATGCTCTGCAGCTTCAGAGCCAGGAAGGGGGATGTGGGGTAAATGCTCTGTGGTGTCGGAGCCGGGAAGGGGGACATGGGGTAAACGCTCTGCGGCATCACAGCCGGGAAAGGGGGATGCGGGGTAAAGGCTCTGCGGGGTCAGAGCCGGGAATGAGGACAGGGGGTAAAGGCTCTGCGGGGTCACAGCTGGGAAGGGGGATGGGGTAAAGGCTCTGCGGGTCACAGCTGGGAAAGTGGGGTAAAGGCTCTGCGGGGTCACAGCTGGGAAAGGGGGACGGGGGGTAAAGGCTCTGCGGGGTCAGAGCCGGGAAGGGGGACGCGGGGTAATCGCTCTGCAGGGTCAGAGCTGGGAACGAGGACGTGGGGTAAAGGCTCTGCGGGGTCGGAGCCGGGAAGGGGGACGCGGGGTAAAGGCTCTGCGGGGTCAGAGCTGGGAAGGGGGACGCGGGGTAAAGGCTCTGCGGGGTCAGAGCCGGGAAGGGGGGCGTGGGGTAAAGGCTCTGCGGGGTCACAGCTGGGAAAGTGGGACGCGGGGTAAACGCTCTGCGGGGTCAGAGCCGGGAACAAGGAAATGGGGTAAAGGCTGTGGTGTCAGAGCTGGGAAGGGAACACTGGGGAACAGACTATCGGTGCACAGAGATAAGCCCGACTGGTGTGAAGGGCTTTGGAATATGCGTGCTTGAAAACTAACCCCAACAAACATCACATTGTCTGCAGTTTGGACTTCTGGTCTTCTGCTATCTGTCTACGCGACAAGAACCAGGGGAGAGGGTGAAGGGAAAGCCCTCCGACACTGGCTCCACCTGGCAGAAGGGTTACACTAGCATAGCCACTCCACAAATGTTTGCTCCAAGTTTGAAAACTGGGCCCTCTCTCTACCATGAAGTATTCCCAGTTGGAATGTGTCAACTGCGTGATGTCTCCTGTGTAATTGCTCTTCTGTTGATCATTTTCTGTGTCCTTGTTTTGTCTGTGATTCCTCTGTCATAACCAAGCGCCATATGTGGGCTTCTTGTCTCGGTTTTATTATCTGTTTCACTGGGTGCGCTGCTATCTGAATGCCTTCACTTGCTTTTGTATCCATCCAGCCTACCTGTTTGTCTAGGGCCTTGTCTACACTACAAGACTATTTCGAATCAACTTAGTTCGAATTTGTGGATTCGACCTTATGAAGTCGAATTTGTGTATCCATACTAAATACACTAATTCGAATTTCTGAGTCCACTTTAATGGGGCCAGCGTCGACTTTGGAAGCGGTGCACTGTGGGAAGCTATCCCACAGTTCCCGCAGTCCCCGCTGCCCATTGGAATGCTGGGTAGAGCTCGCAATGCCTGCTGGGGGAAAAATGTGTCGAGGGTGGTTTTGGGTAACTGTCATCATTCAACCGTCACTCACAACCGCCCTCCCTCCCTGAAAGCGCCGGCGGGAAATCTGTTCACGCACTTTTCTGGTCGGTTACAGCGCGGACGCCACAGCACTGCGAGCATGGAGCCCGCTGCGATCATCGCTGCACTTATGGCCGTTGTCAACTCCTCGCACCTTATCGTCCACCTCTTCCACGGTCAGCTGCTGAGAAATCGGGCGAGGAGGCTCCGGCAGCGCGGTGAGGAGAGTGGCGCAGACCTCTCAGAAAGCAGGGTACGCCGGGCAGTGGAGATCATGGTGGCAATGGGTCAAGTTCATGGTGTGGAACGGAGATTCTGGGCCCAGGAAACAAGCACGGACTGGTGGGACCGCATAGTGCTGCAGGTCTGGGATGAAACAGAGTGGCTGCGAAACTTCAGGATGCGTAAGGGCACTTTCCTTGAACTCTGTGACTTGCTGGCCCCTGCCCTGAAGCGCCAGGACACCCGGATGCGAGCAGCCCTGAGTGTGCAGAAGCGAGTGGCCATAGCCCTCTGGAAACTTGCCACGCCAGACAGCTACCGGTCAGTAGCGAACCACTTTGGCGTGGGCAAATCTACCGTGGGGGTTGCTGTGATTCAAGTAGCCCACGCAATCGTTGAGCAACTGCTCTCAAAGGTAGTGAACCTGGGAAACGTTCAGGTCATCATAGATGGCTTCGCCGCGATGGGATTCCCAAACTGCGGTGGGGCTATAGATGGGACTCACATCCCTATCCTGGCACCAGCCCACCAGGCCAGCGAGTACATTAACCGAAAGGGCTACTTTTCCATGGTGCTGCAAGGACTGGTGGACCATAGGGGACGTTTTACCAACATCAACGTCGGGTGGGCGGGCAAGGTTCATGACGCGCGTGTGTTCAGGAGCTCTGGTCTCTTTAGACTCCTCCAGGCAGGTACTTTCTTCCCGACCACAAAATAACGGTTGGGGATGTGCAGATGCCTACAGTGATCCTCGGGGACCCAGCCTACCCGCTAATGCCCTGGCTCATGAAGCCCTATACAGGTGCCCTGGACAGAGAGAAGGAACTCTTCAACTACCGGCTGAGCAAGTGCAGAATGGTGGTGGAGTGTGCTTTCGGACGTCTCAAGGGGAGATGGCGGACCTTACTGACTCGCTCGGACATCAGCGAAAAGAATATCCCCGTAGTTATTGCTGCTTGCTGTGTGCTGCACAATCTGTGTGAGAGCAAGGGCGAGGCCTTTTTGTCCGGATGGGATGTTGAGGCAAATCGCCTGGCTGCAGTTTACGCTCAGCCAGACACCCGTGCCGAGAGAATATCCCAGCGGGAAGCGCTGTGTATCCGGGAGGCTTTGAAAGCAAGTTTCCTCGGAGATCAGGGTAACCTATGACTCTCCACTTGCTTTCAAGAGAAACTGACCCTGGGCCTGTGTCTGTTTGTGTCGATTTCGATCTGCGGCTACATGCCGCGTTCTCCAAGTTTCCCCCACTTCCAAAGCACGTTTTAAAGCAAAGTAATTGTTACACTCATTATTAATAAATCTTTGTTTTACTTTGCATTTCTGTTCTGGTGTTGAAACATGGACGCATACTGTGCTGGGCACGGTGTGCACTGACGTACAGACCGCTTCCTCCATAGAGGACTGACATCCTCCTGCTCCTACATAGGTCTCTGGGGTGGGGGACGGCTGAAAGTGGTTCTGCATGAAGGGGAGGGTTTGCAGGAAGGGGCGAGTGGTGCCTGCTTTGCATAGGGGTTTGGATGACGGCAGTGGGCTGCGGGTTTGTGCGTGGGAAGGGGTGATGGGTGTGGGAGAAGGGTGAGTATCTGTCCGTGGATGAGGGCTCTTGTTGGGGCTCAGGGCAGCGGATAGGCTCGTTGATCCGTTGGAAGTGCATGGTAAGGGCAGCCTGCCTTTACATTAATGGCGTGGCAGGCGCTAGGACCCTGGACAAGCATACACACTACAGAATGACCAGAGGCAGCATACACAACACAGAATGACCCTGGTGCCTACTGACTGCAGTGTGTGTGTGCCCCGCAGTTGATCCTTTCCCCAAGTCTGTACCCTGGTACTGTAGGCTATACCGTGCAAGTATGAAACCCCTGTCCACCCCATACACCGAAAAATCCTCTGACAGGAAAGACATGACCGAAACAGTGATTAACAGCAAACATCTTTTATTAATCTAATAAACAGTGGGGGGATGAACCTTGGATTTGGGACTGGCTGAGCCTATAAGGGAAGCACTTCTACAAATTTCTAACATGAGAAGTGCGGGGTACACGGTCGCTCTGTTCTGGTTCAGTGACAATTCTCACGGCCCCTACCGCCCCTCCATCTTGTACTTTTGGGTGAGGGGGGGCCAGGACTTCTTGGCGGGGGAGGGCGATTGCAGAGACACTGCAGGGGGGCCCTGTCCTCCAGCCTGCGGTCCTGCAGGACATCAACAAGGCGACGAAGCGTGTCCGTTTGTTCCTTCATGAGACCAAGCAGTGTTTGGGTGGTCTGCTGGTCTTCCTGCCGCCACCTATCCTCACGTTCCATGAGTGTGCGATGCTGCTCACATAGGGTCTCCCTCCAGTGTTTCTGCTCTGCAGCCTCTGCTCGGGAGCAGGCCATCAGTTCAGCGAACATCTCGTCCCTAGTCTTCTTCTTTCGCCGTCTAATCATTGCCAGTCTCTGCGAGGGGGATGCCGGGGCAGTCCAGGAAAGAGCCGAAGCTGTGTGATGGGGAAAGTTAGTGATTTCCTTGAACAGATACATTTTTGCGAACAGTGAACACCGTCTAGTCAATTTCTATGAACAAGACCGTACCGGGCAACAAGTCTCACGTGGTCTCAAGAGAAGCACGACATTTTGGGCTACGCTCTGATTGGCTGTGGCATTGCACAGGAGAGCGGAGAAGTCGGGAGAGATAGCTGAATCCGTCTAGCAGACAGTCCTGGTAAGCCTTACAGTACATTATGCTTATCAGTTAACGGATAGCTGTGCCCTCCTGCTAAAGGCAATCTGGAAATCAGATACTATGACCCTTTTCCAGCCACTCCCGACACTGCAGGGGAAAGATCAATGTATGCTTTTCCTCTGTGGCCTACAGCACGTGGCTGCTAAGCGAGGGGCTTTGTTATGCAAAGTATAAGTAAACCATTAAGAACAGTAACTATTCGCTAATTGCCCTAATTAGATGCAGCACTTCATGAACGAGATTACCCTGAGGCGGGTCTCTCAAGTACAGAAAGACAGGATGTTAAGGGAAGCACTTCACCGACCGGGACCCTACACGGCCATGCTGGCTGAGGCGATGGTTCCCCTGTATCTACGGATGTCGTGGCGTGGAAGAGTGTGCTTCACCGGAGGACCAAATAAGGCACCTCTTCCTAGAAACCTCCTGCGGAGGGTATTTGAGGAACTTTTTGATGCATTTGTGGAATTGTCCATGGAGGACTATTGTTCCATCCCAATCTGTGTGGACCTACTGTTCGTATAGTTTCCCGTTAAAAACTTTTAGATATAGTATTTAGATATAGAATTTCTATTTTTTGTATACATGTTTTCGTACAAATAAATGTTTTCTTGTTTATACGACTTACCGCCTGATCCTTCCCCTGACTCTGAGTCCGGGTTCACGGCCGGGAAGGGTTGGTAGGGGATCTCTGTGAGGGTGAGGAAGAGATCCTGGCTGTCAGGGAAAGCAGCATTGTGTTCGCTGTCACCTGCGCCTTCCTCCACGGACCCTTCGTCGTCTTCCCCATCGGCGAACATCGAGTAGGAACTGTCCTGGTTCACTATGCCATCCACTGAGTCCACGGTCACTGGTGGGACAGTGGTGGCAGACCCACCGAGAATGGCATGCAGTGCCTCGTAGAAGCGGCATGTCTGGGGCTGTGCTCCGGAGCGTCCGTTTGCCGCTCTGACTTTTTGATAGCCTTGCCTCAGGTCCTTGACTTTCACGCGGCACTGCATTGCATCCCGGCTGTATCCTTTCTGTGTCATGGCTTGGGAGACCTTCTCGAAGGTCTTTGCATTACGCTTGTTGGAGCGCAGCTCCGACAGCACAGACTCCTCGCCCCACACAGCGATCAGATCCTGGACTTCCCGGTCTGTCCATGCTGGGGATCTCTTTCTATTCTTCCATTGGGCTGACTCCTCTGCTGGAGAGCTCTGCATCGTTGCAGGTGCCGCGGAGCTCGCCCCGATGTCAAAGCAAGAAATGAGATTCTAACTGTCCAGACAGGAAAAGGAATTCAAATTTTCCCAGGTCATTTCCTGTGTGGCTGCTCAGAAAATCCAAGCTCGGACTGCTGTCCAGAGCGTCAACAGAGTGGTGCAGTGTGGGATAGCTCCCGGAGCTACTAAGTTTGATTTGCATCCACACCTAGCCTAATTCGAGCTAGCAAGTGCGAATTTAGCGTTACTCCACCTGTCGGGGTGGAGTACCAAATTCGAACTAAGGAGCCCCCTAGTTCGAATTAAATGGCTTCCTGGTGTGGACGGTTGAGCGATTAGTTCGAATTAACGCTGCTAAATTCGATTTAAGGTCCTAGTGTAGACCAGGCCTAGGTTCTTACATGACTCCCTCACTGTGGTTTCTGATCACCTTTGAGGCAATCACTGTACTTCCATGAAGACTTTTGGAGACAGTTTTTTGTTTTCCTTTTCACATTTCATATTTTTGTAGGTGCATTTTCCAAATGTTGACATTTGTATTTTCTCTTTCCAGCATGCTTTTCACATCACATTCTGTCATCTACTGTAGAAGTAGCACTAGATATATTACAAGAACTGACACTTCACACTGCCTCTTCGTAATTTTTATGTCTCTTTTGATTTTGAGTATTTCTCCTTTCCAGCTACTTTTGCATGTGTGCCCTTAACTATCCCAGTGCCTGAAATAATGAATTTGGGGAGAACACCTCCTTCTATATACTGATGTGCAACCATCTTTCCCCTTGGTTTTACATGGGAAATGGTTTCCCACTGGAATGTGTTTGTGTAATTATTTCTTAAGTACTAATTAGAACAGCTTCCATGCCTTCCCCTTGTATTTACAAAAGTTAATGTTTGATCTGTTATTTTTTATCAGAGTTGTTTGAGCTCTTCCTCCCACAGATTGTTATTCTGTGGAAAATACGCCCTGATCCTTGTTTCAGAGCAACTTCTTAGCAAATCCCTGGTGAGGGAATCAGATTACTTATTTTTATCTGTTCCTCCGTCTTTGTATTTGATCTACTTATCAGAGGATGATGCACAAATTATGACTATTTGTCTGTCATTAGAAATGGCTTTTCTCTATGTTAATCTGCCCAGCTTCTTTGTCTCTTCACTTCAAACAGACAGATTGTTTTCAGTCTTAACAGGGTGCTCAGCAGATTTTGGCTGGATTCTCAGGGTAGGACCCTGTGATGGAGTCAACAAATCTCACACAAAACACAGGCAGAAGGGGCTAAGAACCCTTCCTGCCAGCAGACAACAAGGCCAGCTCTCATCCCAGCTTAGCTGTGAAAAATGTCACTTCTGGAGAGCCACCCCCGAGCTGCTGCAGCTAATGAAGGCAAGCCATGCCCAAAGAGGGAGAAAGAGGAAGAGAGGTGTTTGGGACTTCAAATGGGGTGATAGCTCTCTGCCAGACCGCTAGCTAGCACCTTAGAACTTCCTGCCTTACAAAGGAGGGAGCTGTAGGCCGAAGCCCAGAGGGCCAATGTTTTTTGACTCATTTATGTTTATAGACCCTGGGTTTTTTTTTTTTAGATGTGATTTAAGCAACTGCTGCCCCAGTCAAGGACAAACCCAGGTGGCTTGAACTAGGACTTTGCACAAGGCAGTGTCCGCCACTGCTGACATGGCCTGTCATAGAAATGTAGGGCTGGAAGGGACCTCGAGAGGTCACCTAGTCTATCCCCCTGTGCTGAGATTCGGCCAAGTAAACCTAGACCATCCCTGATGGATGTTTGTTCAACCTGTTCCTAAAATCCTCCCGTGCTGGGTATTCCAAGCTTCACTGCCATTTAGAGTTACAAAGTTTTCTCTAATATCTAACCTAAATCTCTCTTGCTGCAGACTAAGCTGATTATTTCTTGTCCTACCCGATGTGGACATGGAGAACAATTGATCACCACCCTTTTCATAACAACCTCTTACATATTTGAAGACTGTTGTGTCCCTCCTCAGTCTTCTCTAGAGGAAACATGTCCAGTTCTTTCATCCTTTCCTCATAGGTCATATTTTCCAAATCCCACTAATGTTGGAGATGTCTGAAAACCAGTGGTTGTTGCCTTTATCTGAGTCCATCTGAACCTTCACTGGTGAACTGGATCCAATTCTAAGATATTGCTCACCTGAATTTTCAGCTTTATTCTAAGACAGGACTCAAGGTCCCATTCAGAAGTCTCATTGAAGTCAATGGGATTTAAGCATCTGCATAAGTACTTGCTGAATCACAAGGCTGGAAACACAAACCTGGCAGCCAGTGACTCTGGGATTTCAGCAGTAGCTGAGGCTGCAATATTACCTGGATCCTAGCAACCAGATTGCTCATCAGAAGTTTTCATAAATGAAGAATCTAACTGGCTACATTCTTCCTAAAAAGAGGAAAACCCATCAGCTGCGAGCAGCGGCACGGGAGCCGGTGAACAGGGCTGCTAACAGGGGAGTTTGAGTGGGAGTTTACAGGGGGAGGCGGAAGGGGGCGGCACCGTGTTTCCTGTGTTCCCCAGGTAGGAACGCCGAGCGAGGCCGAGACAGCAGCAGCCATGAGCCAAGCAGCAGAGGATACACTGAGGATGATAGCATGCAGCAGCTGCGGTATGTACATGGTCCTAGCGGGGGACCCAGAACAGTACTATGTATGCATGAAGTGCCGCCTAATAGAGCTGCTGGAGGAAAAGATCCAGGGTCTAGAGCTGCAGGTAGAAACCCTGGTAGAGCATAGAAGGGGGTTCGAGCAGCTGATGGAGCAATGGCAAGCAGTGGCTGAAGGGGAATGCCCAGGAGTACAGAGGGAAGCAGGGGCTAAGGCCAGTGAGGGGGGACTGCCAGATGAGGAATATGGGCAGTGGAAGCATGTGACCGTGAGAAGCAGGCCAAGGAAAAGGAGAGCCAGTGAGGGAGAAATAGAACTAAGGAACTGGTTTGAAGGTTTGGAGAATGAGGAAGGGGTACAGCAGGTGGTAGTTGACGGTGGGAGGGCAAGGAAAAAGAGAAGAGCGGCTAGTCTGATAGAAAGAGGGGAGTAGTCGATGGAGGCAGCACCAAGTTTGGGCCCCGGGAGGATGCAGGATGGCTTAAGGGGAACCACAAGGGATGATAGGAATGGAAGGAGCTTGCAACCAGGGGGGACGGAGGATAGGTTAGAGGACCGCACTGTCCCCAGGCAAAAGCAGGTCTATCTGATTGGGGATTCCATACTGAGAAGGTTGGACAGGCCTGTGACCAGGGCCGATCCAGAGAACAGAAGGGTGTGCTGTCTACCGGGCGCTAAAATACGGGATGTGGACCTGAGGTTGAAAAGGATCCTAAGAGGAGCAGGTAAGAACCCGTTGATCATCCTTCATGTAGGAACGAATGACACGGCTAGATTCTCGCTAGAGAAGATCAAGGGAGACTATGCCAGGTTGGGTAAGACACTCAAGGAAATTGAGGCTCAGGTGATCTTCAGTGGGATTCTACCTGTCCCTAGGGAAGGGCGCCAAAGGGGTGACAAGATCGTGACGATAAATAGTTGGCTGAGGGAGTGGTATTACAAGGAGGGCTTTGGGATGTATGGGCACTGGGAGGCTTTCGGGGACAGAGAACTGTTCTCACGGGATGGGCTCCACCTAAGTAGGGAAGGAAGTAGAATTCTAGGAGGGAGGCTGGCTCATCTGATTAAAAGAGCTTTAAACTAGACATTGGGGGGAGACGGTTGGGAGAGGTCCAGGTACTCTCCACGCCAAATTTATACATTGAGAGTGAGAACAACAGGATAACAACAGATATAGCCAGAGGGGGAGGGTTAGGTATAAGGAAGAGCGGGGTGGGGGCGGATACTAGACCGACAGGTCATACTGGTAGTACTGTGTCCCTACCAAGTTGGGTGAAAAGGGTGAGAGGAGCCAAACAGCAACAATTAGGATGTTTGTTCACCAATGCGAGAAGCTTAGGTAACAAAATGGAGGAACTGGAGCTCCTGGTCCGAGAATTGAAACCGGATATCGTAGGAATAACCGAAACATGGTGGAACGGTAGCCATGACTGGAGTACAGGTATGGAAGGGTATGTGCTGTTTAGGAAAGACCGAAACAAAGGTAAAGGTGGGGGAGTAGCATTGTATGTCAATAATGAGGTGAAATGTAATGAAATAACTAGCAATGCAATGGATAATACAGAGTCTGTTTGGGCAATGGTGACATTGGGGAAGAAAACTACTAGAGCGTCCCCTGGGATAGTGATTGGGGTGTGCTATAGACCGCCGGGATCTAGCCTGGATATGGATAGAGAGCTCTTTAATGTTTTTAAGGAGGTAAATACTAATAGGAACTGTATGATCATGGGAGACTTTAACTTCCCGGATATAGATTGGGAAACAAATGCTAGTAATAATAATAGGGCTCAGCTTTTCCTAGACGTGATAGCTGATGAATTCCTTCATCAAGTAGTTGCTGAACCGACGAGGGGGGATGCCATTTTAGATCTGATTTTGGTGAGTAACGAGGACCTTGTTGAGGAAATAGTTGTAGGGGACAACCTTGGCTCGAGTGATCATGAGCTAATTCGTTTCAAAATAAATGGAAGGATAAACAAAATTGCATCTGAGACTAAGGTTTACGATTTCAAAAGGGCTAACTTTACTAAATTAAGGCGACTAGTTAGGGAAGTGGATTGGACTAACATATTTAGGGATCTAAAGGCGGAAGACGCCTGGGGTTACTTCAGGTTGAAGTTGCAGGAGCTGTCAGAGGCCTGTATCCCGAGAAAGGGAAAACAGTTTGTAGGTAGCAGTTTTAGACCGAGCTGGATGAGCAAGCGTCTCAGAGGGGTGATTAAGAAAAAACAGAAAGCGTACAAGGAGTGGAAAATGGGAGGGATCAGCAAAGAAACCTACCTTATTGAGGTCAGAGGGTGTAGGGAAGCAGTGAGAAAGGCAAAGAGCCGGGTGGAGATGGACCTAGCGAAGGGGATTAAAACCAATAGCAAAAGGTTTTTTAGCCATATAAATAGGAAGAAAACCAAGAAGGAAGAAGTGGGACCGCTTAAAACTTTAAATGGAGTGGAGATTAGGGATAATCTTGGCATAGCACAATATCTAAACGAATATTTTGCCTCGGTCTTTAATGAGGCTAATGAAGGGCTAAGGAATAGTGGTAGAGGGACTGACGGGAATGAAGATATGGGGGTAGACATTACAGTATCTGAGGTAGAAGCCAAACTTGAACAGCTTAACGGAAGTAAATCAGGGGCCCGGATAATCTTCATCCTAGAATATTAAGGAATTGGCGAGTGAAATTGCAAGCCCGTTAGCGATGATTTTTAATAAATCTCTAAACTCGGGGTTGTACCGTTTGACTGGAGATTAGCTAATATAGTTCCTATATTCAAGAAGGGGAAAAAGTGACCGGGTAACTACAGGCCTGTTAGTTTAACATCTGTAGTATGCAAAGTCATGGAAAAATTTTAAAGGAGAGAGTGGTTACGGACCTTGAGGCCGATGGCAACTGGGACAAATTACAGCATGGTTTTACGAAGGTAGATCGTGCCAAACCAACCTGATCTCCTTCTTTGAGAAAGTAACAGATTTTTTAGACAAGGGAAATGCGGTGGATCTAATATATCTTGATTTCAGTAAGGCGTTTGATACGGTACCGCATGAGGAATTACTGGTTAAATTGGAAAAGATGGGGATCAAAATGAAAATCCAGAGGTGGATAAGGAGCTGGTTAAAGGGGAGACTGCAGAGGGTCGTATTGAAGGGTGATCTGTCGGGTTGGAAGGGGGTTACCAGTGGAGTTCCTCAAGGTTCGGTTTTGGGTCCGATTTTATTTAATCTATTTATCGCTGACCTCGGAACCAAAAGTAGGAGTGGGCTGATAAAGTTTGCGGATGACACCAAGTTGGGAGGTATTGCAAATTCGGAAAAGGATCGGGATATCCTTCAGGGAGATTTGGATGACCTTGTAAACTGGAGTATTAGTAACAGGATGAAATTCAATAATGAGAAGTGTAAGGTTATGCATTTAGGGATGACTAACAAGAATTTTAGTTATAAGCTGGGGACGCACCAGTTGGAAGTAACGGAGGAGGAGAAGGACCTGGGAGTCCTGGTTGATCGAGGATGACTATGAGTAGGCAATGTGATGTGGCGTTAAAAAGCTAATGCGGTCTTGGGATGCATTAGGCGAGGTATTTCTAGTAGAGATAAGGAGGTGCTAGTCCCGTTATATAAGGCGTTGGTGAGACCTCATTTGGAGTATTGTGTGCAGTTTTGGTCTCCCATGTTTAAGAAGGATGAATTCAAACTGGAACGGGTACAAAGAAGGGCCACTAGAATGATCCGAGGAATGGAAAGCCTGTCGTATGAAAGGAGACTTGAGGAGCTCGGTTTGTTTTCCTTAACCAAAAGAAGGATAAGAGGAGATATGATTGCACTCTTTAAATATATCAGAGGGATAAATACCAGGGAAGGAGAGGAATTATTTCAGCTTAGTGCTAATGTGGACACGTGGACAAACGGATATAAATTGTCAGTCAGGAAATTTAGGCTTGAAATTAGACAAAGGTTTCTAACCATCAGAGGAGTGCAATTCTGGAACAGCCTACCGAGGGAAACAGTGGGGGCGAAGGACCTCCATGACTTTAAGATTAAGCTGGATAAGTTTATGGAGGGGATGGTATGATAGGATAATGGGTTTAATCAGTAGGTCAATAACGTGCCACACTGGTAATTAGTACAAAGGGTCAATGTTGGGATATTGTTAGCCTTTTCCAGAGGGTCTGGCTGGAGAGTCTTGCCCACATGCTCGGGGTTCAGCTGATCGCCATATTTGGGGTCGGGAAGGAATTTTCCTCCAGGGTAGATTGGCAGTGGCCCTGGAGGTTTTTCGCCTTCCTCCGAAGCATGGGGCAGGGGTCGCTTGCTGGTGGATTATCTGCTACTTGAAGTCTTTAAATCATGATTTGGAGCATTCAACAGCAGAGTCAAGGGAGAGAATTAGTTCAGGAGTTGGTGGATCGGCTTATGTGGCCTGCATCTTGCAGGAGGTCAGACTAGATGATCATAATGGTCCCTTCTGATCTTGAATTCTATGATTCTATGATATTTGGCATGATGACCACATGCCTTAACGTGATAGGGAGACTGTGAAATTCTCTTGGCTCTAGAATTTGTTCTCTAGTTCATAAACACATGCAAAAATATGCAGTCAGACAAAGGCCTGGCTCTGCAGATCATACTGAGCCATTATGAATTACACTCTTCTGCCTATTATTAACCATCATTACTCCTTTTATTTGTTATGCCAAGCATGGACCATGGGTGTAATAATCTATGAATACAGTCAAGCTCTTCAGGGAAATCCCTGACTGTTGTGCCTACCCTTTGGAATATGCTCTAAATGGAGACAGGGCTCTTCTGAAGTTAGGTTGATATTTTTAAAGTCATCCAGGGGGGTTAGGTGTCAAATCCCCACTCATCTTAATGGGAACTGGGCATCCAGAATCACGAGGTGGCTTTCAAAACCTCAGGTCTTAAATATTTGCCCTTCAACTTGTCCCAGACCCGACATGACTACCTGCCTCCTCCAAGGCTCCTTGAGTAGCTTGCTCCCCACTAAGCTCAGCTCTTGTTTTCTTCAGCCAACCAAAGGGTTCCCAGTGCCACCGTTAGCAATAGGAATAGCTGGGTCCATTGGAAAAGCAAATCTCTCCCTTTCCCATGGCCGGGAATTTGCTGCCTTATATTTTTTAGCGCTGTTGGGTTACAGTGCTGCTGGAGGCACCGTACTGAGGTGAGTACAGCGTCTCCTGTAGATCACATTCAGCAGTGGCATTGGCTACGCAGAGCGACTCTGGTGGCCGGTGGTCACTCCATCGCTTTCATTCCACCCCTTTCCTTATGGAGCTGCTAGCCATGCAGCATGTGCCAGAGACCTTGTGTGCTAAGAGAGCAAACAACTGAGATTGGGCCTGTGTGACCTGACTTTCCGCGACTTCTGCAGTGGCCAGTGCGGCTGATCCCAGGACTGCCCAAGCCTGGGCTGGCTTTATGAGCTGCGGGGCCCGATTCGAATACCCGCGGCGGTCCGGGGCTTCAGTGGCACTTCAGCAGTGGGGGGTCCGCTCTGGGGCTTCCGTGGCACCGAAGGACCCCCTCCCCCGCTGCCGAAATGCTGCCAAAGCCCTGGAGTGGACACCGCCCCCCCGGCTGTTGAAATGCCGCTGAAGCCCCAGAGCGGACCCCCACCGCTGCCAAAATGCCGCTGAAGTCCCCAAGCGGACCCCCCCTCCCCCGCCACCAAAATGCTGCCGAAGCCCCGGAGCGGACACACACCCCCCGTCACCGAAATGCTGCCGAAGCCCCGGAGCAGACCCTCCCCCAAGCTGCTGAAATGCTGCCGAAGCCCCGGAGCAGACCCCACCCTCCTCCACCGCCAAAATGCTGCCGAAGACCTGGAGCGGACCCCCTGCCCCACAGCTGGGTGAGGAAAAAAAAAAAAAGATTAAAAAGACACCTAAGGCGCAGGGCCCTCAGGCGCGGGGCCTGATTCCGGGGAATTGGGGGACTTGGCTTAAAGCCGGCCCTGGCCCAAGCGGCTGGCTCCGGGGCCAGCTGCTCATGTGGCCCTGGGGACAGCCACACCGCTGCTGCTGGAGCGGCTCTGCAGCTAGTTGTTGGGGCAATCTGGCAGCCAGCTGCACTAGCCCCAGGGCCAGCCGCACTGGCTGCTGTTCATGGCAGCTGGCCCTGGGCGGCTGGAGCAGCCGCTGCTTGGGGGCCCCCATCAGCTGGTGCCGCAGGCCCCTGGCAGTGGCTCCCCCGGGCCTGTCCCAGGAGTGGAGCCTGCCCCCCCACATCAGCAGCCCCCCCAAGATTTAGTCAGGGGTATTTATAATATAAGTTATGGACAGGTCATGGGCTGTGAATTTTTGTTTATTGCCCATGACCTGTCCATGACTTTTACTAAAAATACCCAGGACTAAATCTTAGCCTTGATTCTCACCAGCAGAATTGCAGAATAAAACAAGCACGAGCTCGCACACCACCAGAGCATTCGTGACTGAAATCCCAGAAGGATTCAAACAACCCAAGAGGTAGAAGGGGCCTACTTTTAAAGTGAGTACGTAGCAGCAGAATGAAATCAGTACAGGGCTGTTTCACTCAGGTGAATTCAGCTCCACAAATAGTCAATCTCCTTGTTTACCAAAACATGCCCTTTGTCTGAATGTTAGGCTCTGGGCTGTTCAGGAACTTAAATCAAGAAAAAAAATCCGTGCACAAGCCATATTTAAGTAATAAATCCACGTGGCCGTAGTAGTGCACACATCCTGGTTCCTGTAGCAGCACAGACGGGTACACACAGAAGACTGATTTCCTTTCCTTTCCCTTCCTCGTTACTCCATCCTTCCATTGATTTCTCAGGGCACGGCGAGCCTCCCAGCCTGGGTCCACAGGCTTGGTGCAGCGAGGCTGGGCCCGGGTGCGCTAACAAGAGCTGTGTAGACGGTGCAGCTCTGGCTGGAGCGTGGGCTCCCCAGCCCAACCCCACCCAGGTTTCAGAGCCCTGGCTCCAGCCTGAGACACAACGTCTACACGGCTCTTTTTAAAGCGCCAGCATGAGCCACTCTCCACAAGTCTGTCGAGCCGGGCTGGGAGGGTAGCGCCCTATGCAGTGTAGACGTGCCGTCAGGTACTACCTCCCCCGGGTTCATGGATACGGCACTAGACCCGAATTCAGGAGACCTGCGTTCAGTTCCTAGCTCAGCTACAGATTTCCTGTGCGGCCAGGGGCAAGTCACCTGCATTTTCTCATGCCTCAGTTCCTGATGCAATGGAGATAGCCTGATCCTGAGGGCCTGCAAGTACCTAGCTAGCTATTCTAAGTAACTTGTGCTTCACAACCTCCCCTCTTCTCATTGCTATGCTTTTCCCAGGCTCGTGTCTTCTTTTGGGCCTCTCTGTTCTGTAGTGATCGTCCCTGTGTTGTGCAACTGGGTACGAAGGACTCTTCACCGTATGATTAATAGCAAGTTCTCAGGGCCAGAAGCTGTTACAGCTTCACCAGTCAGGAGTAAGATCAAGTCTCCGCTTTACACTCTCCAGCTTCATTCCAATTGTCCCCTGAAGGGGCTCTGTTAAGTTTAGAAAGGGTGAATGAACAGAAAGCCTAGAGTGACCTTCAAGGAAGTGGCTGCTTCATACGGTGCTGGCATGACACTCGGCTGGAGGGACCAAATTTGAGGGGATAGTGAGTTAAAAATCAATCTTAAAGGAATCTACACTGGGTAATGTATACCCCTTTTATGCCCATCAAAGCACATATGTTACATAGAATCATAGAATCATAGAATCTCAGGGTTGGAAGGGACCTCAGGAGGTCATCTAGTCCAACCCCCTGCTCAAAGCAGGACCAAACCCAACTAAATCATCCCAGCCAGGGCTTTGTCAAGCCTGACCTTAAAAACCTCTAAGGAAGGAGATTCCACCACCTCCCTAGGTAACCCATTTCAGTTCTTCACCACCCTACTAGTGAAAAAGTTTTTCCTAATGTCCAACCTAAACCTCCCCCTCTGCAACTTGAGACCATTACTCCTTGTTCTGTCATCTTCTACCACTGAGAACAGTCTAGATCCATCCTCTTTGGAACCCCCTTTCAAGTAGTTGAAAGCAGCTATCAAATCCCCCCTCATTCTTCTCTTCTGCAGGCTAAACAATCCCAGTTCCCTCAGCCTCTCCTCATAAGTCATGTGTTCCAGCCCCCTAATCATTTTTGTTGCCCTCCGCTGGACTCTCTCCAATTTATCCACATCCTTCTTGTAGTGTGGGGCCCAAAACTGGACACAGTACTCCAGATGAGGCCTCACCAGTGCTGAATAGAGGGGAATGATCACATCCCTCGATCTGCTGGAAATGCCCCTACTTATACAACCCAAAATGCCATTAGCCTTCTTGGCAACAAGGGCACACTTGTTTTTGACTCATATTCAGCTTTTCGTCCACCATAACCCCTAGGTCCTTTTCTGCAGAACTGCTGCCCAGCCATTCGGTCCCTAGTCTGTAGCAGTGCATGGGATTCTTCCGTCCTAAGTGCAGGATACTGCACTTGGCCTTGTTGAACTTCATCATATTTCTTTTGGCCCAATCCTCTAATTTGTCTAGGTCCCTCTGTATCCTATCCCTACCCTCCAGCGTATCAACCACTCCTCCCAGTTTAGTGTCATCTGCAAACTTGCTAAGGGTGCAGTCCACACCATCCTCCAGATCGTTAATGAAGATATTGAATAAAACCGGCCCCAGCACCGACCCTTGGGGCACCCCACTTGATACCGGCTGCCAACTAGACATGGAACCATTGATCACTACCCGTTGAGCCCGACCATCTAGCCAGTTTTCTATCCACCTTACCGTCCATTCATCCAGCCCATACTTCTTTAACTTGCTGGCAAGAATACTGTGGGAGACTGTATCAAAAGCTTTGCTAAAGTCCAGAAATAGCACATCCACTGCTTTCCCCTCATCCACAGAGCCGGTTATCTCATCATAGAAGGCAATTAGGTTAGTCAGGCATGACTTGCCCTTGGTGAATCCATGCTGACTGTTCCTGATCACTTTCCCCTCCTTTAAGTGGTTCAGAATTGATTCCTTGAGGACCTGTTCCATGATTTTTCCAGGGACTGAGGTGAGACTGACTGGCCTGTAGTTCCCTGGATCTTCCTTCTTCCCTTTTTGAAAGATGGGCATTACATTAGCCTTTTTCCAGTCATCCGGGACCTTCCCCGATCACCATGATTTTTCAAAGATAATGGCCAATGGCTCTGCAATCTCATCGGCCAACTCCTTTAGCACCCTCGGATGCAGTGCATCTGGCCCCATGGACTTGTGCTCGTCCAGCTTTTCTAAATAGTCCCGAACTACTTCTTTCCCCACAGAGAGCTGGTCACCTCCTCCCCATACCGTGCTGCAGAGTGCAGCTGTCTGGGAGCTGACCTTGTCTGTGAAGACAGAGGCAAAAAAAGCATTGAGTACACTAGCTTTCTCCACATCCTCTGTCACTAGGTTCCCTCCCTCATTCAGCAAGGGGCCCACACTTTCCTTGACTTTCTTCTTGTTGCTAACATATCTGAAGAAACCCTTCTTGTTACTCCTAACATCTCCGGCTAGCTGCAACTCCAAGCATGATTTGGCCTTCCTAATTTCACACCTGCATGCCTGAGCAATACTTTTATACTCCTCCCTGGTTATTTGTCCAATCTTCCACTTCTTGTAAGCTGTTTTTTTGTGTTTAAGACGAGCAAGGATTTCACTGTTGAGCCAAGCTGGTCGCCTGCCATATTTACTTTTCTTCCTACACATCGGGATGGTTTGTTCCTGAAACCTCAATAAGGTTTCTTTAAAATACAGCCAGCTTCCCTCGACTTCTTTCCCCGTCATGTTATTCTCCCAGGGGACCTTGCCCATCAGTTCCCTGAGGGAGTCGAAGTCTGCTTTTCTGAAGTCCAGGGTCTCTGTTCTACTGCTCTCCTTTCTTCCTTGTGTCAGGATCCTGAACTCGACCATCTCATGGTCACTGCCTCCCAGGTTCCCATCCACTATTGCTTCCTCTACTATTTCTTCCCTGTTTGTGAGCAACAGGTCAAGAAGAGCTTTTCCCCTAGTTGGTTCCTCCAGCACTTGCACCAGGAAATTGTCCCCTACACTTTCCAGAAACTTCCTGGATTGCCTGTGCACTGCTGTATTGCTCTCCCAGCAGATATCAGGGTGATTAAAGTCACCCATGAGAACCAGGGCCTGTGATCTAGCAACTTCTGTTAGTTGCTGGAAGAAAGCCTCATCTACCTCATCCCCCTGGTCCGGTGGTCTGTAGCAGACTCCCACCACAACATCACCCTTGTTGTTCATACTTCTAAATTTAATCCAGAGACTCTCAGGTTTTTCTGGAGTTTCATACTGGAGCTCTGAGCAGTCATACTGCTCTCTTACATACAACGCAACTCCCCCACCTTTTCTGCCCTGCCTGTCCTTCCTGAACAGTTTATATCCATCCATGACAGTACTCCAATCATGTGAGTTATCCCACCAAGTCTCAGTTATTCCAATTACATCATAATTCCTTGACTGTGCCAGGACTTCTAGTTCTCCCTGCTTGTTCCCCAGGCTTCTTGCATTTGTGTATAGGCACTTAAGATAACTCGCTGATTGTCCCACTTTCTCGGTCTGAGACAGGAGTGCTCCCCTCTTGCAGTTTCCTGCTTGTGCTTCCTCCCGGAATCCCACTTCCCCACTTACCTCGGAGCTTTGGTCTCCTTCCCCCGGTGAACCTAGTTACACCAAGCTAGACTCCCTCTAGACGCAGACAGACTTAAAATACAGATGTAGGCCCCTCCATGCTCTAGGCTGACCAGATAGCATGTGTGAAAAATCGGGACGGGGTGGAACCTCAAGACTCTCCCTATAAAATTGGGATATCTGGTCACCCTACCACACTAGGCACCTAAATCTGGGCTGTAGGAACCAAAGTCCCTGTGTGGATCTGACTCTCAGACTTTCTGAGCCAAACTCAGAGCTGTTGTCTAAGTCCCATTGGTAGGCACCACCGTGATCCATATAAACTTGGCTCGGCTGCTGCCTAACCAACCGCCCTCCCCGCCACCGCTCTACCCACCCTCCGGTAGCAGAGACAGGTGTCTAGCTCTGTGAGGGGCCAGGGCACAGGACACATCCTTCTCATCAACATCTCCCATCAGCTACCTTAGGGGGCTGCCTGCCTAGCGTGCCGGCTTTGGTGGATCTTATTCATAAGCGCCAACTCCGTGGGTGTTCCGGGGCTGGGGCACCCACGGGTAAAAAATGGTGGGTGCTGCACACCCACCGGCAGCCCCCCTTTCAGATCCTTCCCCACCCCCCTCAGTGCCTCCCGCCTGCCAGTGGGCCCCGCCGATCGGTGCCTCCCCCACCCTCCCAGCGCCTACCACCCACCGCGATCAGCTGTTTTGCAGCGTGCAGGAGGCTGTGGGGGAGGAGCGAGGACATGACATGCTCCAGGGAGAGGGTGGGACTGGGCGGGAAGAAGCGGGGCAGGGGTGGGTCCTTGGGGGTAGGGGTGGAGTGGGGGTGGGGACGGGGGTCGAGCATCCCCTGGCACTTTGGAAAGTCGGTGCCTGTGATTCCTATTTGTAGGCAACTCTCTCCCCCTGTGCAGTAATTCAGGCTTTCAAGATGCCTAAAAGTTGGGCATTGTAATGCTGAGTGTAGCAGTGCCCAAATCCCTTTGCAGGTCTTGAGTAGTTTTGTATCATCTGCAAATTTTGCTGCCTCACTGTTTACCTCTTTTTCCAGATCGTTTATGAATATGTTCAATAGGACTGGTCCCAGTACAGACTCCTGGGGACTATTGACCTCTCTCCATTCTGAAAACCGACCATTTATTCCTACTCTTTGTTTCCTATCTTTTAACCAGTTATCAGTCCATAAGAGGACTTTCCTTCTTATCCCATGATACCTTACTTTGCTTAAGAGTCTTTGTGAGGGACCTTGTCAAAGGCTTTCTGAAAATCCAAGTACACTATATCCACTGGATCCCCCTTGTCCACATGCTTGTTGACCCCTACAAAGAATTCTAGTAGATCGGTGAGGCATGATTTCCCTTTACAAAAACCATGTCGACTCTTCCCCAACAAATTATGTTCATCTATGTGTCTGACAATTTTGTTTCAACCAGTTTGCCCAGTACAGAAGTCAGGCGTATCGGCCTGTAATTGCCAGGATCACCTCTGGAGCCCTTTTCAAAAATTGTTCTTCTGCTGGTCTTCTTCTTGGACCCCAGTTTATATAGTGAAACTTGGGTCCTGCTTAGCTGCACCTTAACCAATCATTTTACTAAATTTTACTAACCAATCCTAACAAAATTCTCTAACCAATCATACCCCACCACCTTAATTGAGTTACACCTAGCAAAATTAAATTATGAAACAGACAGAGACAACAGAATCAAACAGAGATCATAGACAAAGAATAGAGAAGTGGGGACTATAAAGACAAAACAATACAGAAATGAGGATTTCACAACCACAGCTATTGATAAGTGATTGCTTGCCAGACAGGCTGCTATCGAACTAAGTTTTCTTTAACCACCTTAAGATTGGTTTCTTTCTCTGGTGATGGTGGGTACTATTAGGACAGGATCAACTTCTTAATAGTCCGATATTACATTGTTTTAAGGTAATATAGCTGAAATGTGAGGATGTGGCTTTTTGCTTCTTGGCTAATGGCTGCTGCCCTCCTAATATGTCCGCAAATAAAGGCCATAGGTCTTACAATATGGCTACAGACAAAGACCGTATCCTTACAGCAGCACCAAAGCATGTTAATCACAGATCTTTCCAGGGAGGCTGGAACAATTTCTGTAGTGGGGGTGCTGAGAACCACTGAGCCAAACTGTAAACCCTGTATACGAAGGAAACCACTTCAAACCAGGCAGTGCTGCATCGCTAGTTCCAGCACCAATGGACCTCCCCTCCATGGTGACCCTTCACCTTAACCCCTTCACTGTCATTCCCTAGGCTCCAGAACCTTGGAAGCCCAGAGACGTGCCTATATTTATGGGGGAGACTGGTTTTCCATATTTACTGGCTATCGTTTTGATACTATCAACGAACTTTGATCAAAAGAGGCTGACAGATGGAGACTGGTTACTACAAACCTGTGGGTCAATGGTATGAGCAAAGGAGCACTTCAGCTAAAGGCTTTAGCTGTCTGAAGTGCTTTAGTCCACTTCGTATTTTAGAAACAACAAGAAAGAAACAACCCGTGTTATAAAAGAAAAAAGAAGGAATTATTCTCTGAGTCGATTTAATTGCCAGAACGTCTCTACAGGAAAAGATAATAACAATCTTTAATTATGATGACTGTAGGGGTGGACTGAAGTCCCAGCACAGCATCCAAAGCAGCTGCTGTCTCTGCAACACTTCTTTCCTAATGTGCTCTGGTGACGATAGTAAGCTATTAAAAAATAAATAAATGGGGAAAGCAATGTCTGATTTTACAAGGTTATGGGGGTGAGTAATTCCATTAGCAACATTTCCCTGCAACAAACAATCACATCTAATACATGCCACTGTATCCCTTGGTGTGCGACCCAGAGTGTGGATGGGCTTTGGAAAGAGGGTAGTCCCCATTATGTGGTGTTCAGCTGAATAAACAGTAAGAGGAGGTGTTGAGCTCCCCCTTGGGGCTCAATGTTCTGCTGTACCCAGCAGAGTCAGGGAGCCACAGAGGTGCCAATTGTGGCTGGTCATGGGATCAGAGAACTTGGCCCCCATGGTAGCTTAGAGATGCTTTGGGGTTGCTCTACATTATGCCTTGGTTGCAATAGCCCCAAGGGGCAATCGATCAGGAAGGGATGGCTGGAGCACAGGGCACTCTGGACTGGCCACCTAGGGCTTGTCTACACTACAGGACTATTTCGAATCTACTTAAGTCGAATTTGTGGATTCGACCTTAATAAGTCGAATTTGTGTATCCATACTAAATACACAAATTCGAACTTCTTAGTCCACATTCACAGGGCCAGCTTCGACTTTGGAAGCGGTGCACTGTGGGAACCTATCCCACAGTTCCCGCACTCCCGCTGCCCATTTGAATTGGGATTTCCCAATGCATGCTGGGGAAAATGTGTCGCCATTGAACCGTCAATCCCGCCTCCCTGTCTTCCTTGAAAGCACCGCGGAAATCTGTTCGCGCCCTTCTCTGGTCGGTTACAGCGTGGACGCCACAGCACTGCGAGCATGGAGCCCGCTGCGATCATCGCTGCACTTATGGCCATTGTCAACTCCTCGCACATTATCGCCCACCTCTTCCACAGTCAGATGCTGAGAAACCGGGCGAGGAGGCTCCGCAGCACGGTGAGGAGAGTGGCGCAGACCTCTCACAAAGCAGGGTACGCCGGGCAGTGGAGATCATGGTGGCAATGGGTCAAGTTCATGGTGTGGAACGGCGATTCTGGGCCCGGGAAACAAGCACAGACTGGTGGGACCGCATAGTGCTGCAGGTCTGGGATGACACAGAGTGGCTGCGAAACTTCAGGATGCGTAAGGGCACTTTCCTTGAACTGTGTGACTTGCTGTCCCCTGCCCTGAAGCGCCAGGACACAAGGATGCGAGCAGCCCTGACTGTGCAGAAGCGAGTGGCCATAGCCCTCTGGAAACTTGCCACGCCAGACAGCTACCGGTCAGTAGCGAACCACTTTGGCGTGGGCAAATCTACCGTGGGGATTGCTGTCATTCAAGTAGCCCACGCAATCGTTGAGCAACTGCTCTCAAAGGTAGTGACTGTCGGAAATGTCCAGGCCATCATAGATGGCTTCGCCGCGATGGGATTCCCAAACTGCGGTGGGGCTATAGATGGGACTCACATCCCTATCCTGGCACCAGCCCACCAGGCCAGCGAGTACATTAACCGAAAGGGCTACTTTTCAATGGTGCTGCAAGCTGTGGTGGACCATAGGGGACGTTTTACCAACATCAACGTCGGGTGGGCGGGCAAGGTTCATGACGCGCGTGTGTTCAGGAACTCTGGTCTGTTTAGACGCCTCCAGGCAGGCACTTTCTTCCCGGACCACAAAATAACGGTTGGGGATGTGCAGATGCCTACAGTGACCCGGCCTACCCGCTAATGCCCTGGCTCATGAAGCCCTATACAGGCGCCTTGGACACTGAAAAGGAACTCTTCAACTACCGGCTGAGCAAGTGCAGAATGGTGGTGGAGTGTGCTTTCGGACGTCTCAAGGGGAGATGGCGGACCTTACTGACTCGCTCGGACATCAGCGAAAAAGAATATCCCCGTAGTGTTGCTTGCTGTGTGCTCCACAATCTCTGTGAGAGCAAGGGCGAGACCTTTTTGGCCGCTTGGGAGGTTGAGGCAAATCGCCTGGCTGCTGTTTACGATCAGCCAGACACCCGTGCTGAGAGAATATCCCAGCGGGAAGCGATATGCATCAGGGAGGCTTTGAAAGCGAGTTTCCTCGCAGAGCAGGGTAACCTGTGACTGTCCACTTGATTTTAAGAGAGCCTGATCATAAACCAAGTTTTCCCCACTTCCCAAGGACGTTTTAAAACTAAGGACATGTTTTAGTAATTAATAATAAATCTTTCGTTGACTTTGCATTTCTGTTTATTCGTTGAAACATGGAAGCATTCTGTGCTGGTTAAGGTGTGCACTGATGGGTGGGTTTGCAGGAAGGGCGGGGTGCCGTCCTTGGATAGGGGTTACCATGACGGCTGTGGGTTTGGGCGTTGGAAGGTGAGGGGTGTGGGGAAGGGTGAGTATCTGCCCCTGGATGAGGTCTCTTTGGGGCTCGGGCACCGGGAGGATCGTGACTACGGTCCAAATGCATGTGAAGGGAAGCCTGCCTTTACATTCGGGATGTCAGGCACCAGGACCCTGCACAAGCATACACATCAAGGAAAGACCCGGGGCAGCATACACCACACAGACTGTCCCTGGTGCCTAGTGACTGCAGTCTGTGTGTGCCCTGCAGTTGACCCTGCAGCCAAGTCTGTAGCATGGCACTGTGGGCTATGCAGTGACAGTACCATTCCCCACAGAACAACAGAAAGTCTTCTGACACCAGAAACGTGACGGAAACAGTCAGTAACACCAAACCGCTTTTAATAATGTAATACACAGTGGGGGGTTTGAACTTGGAGTTGGGACTGGTTGATGCTGTAAAGAAAGAGCTTGTACAAATTTACAGCGCGACAGTTGTCTCTAACATTATCGGTGTGCTGCGGTGCAGGGACAGTTCTCACGGCCCCTACCGCCTCCGTCTTGTCACTTTGGGTGAGGGGGACAGGACTTCTTGGCGTTGGAGGCGGTTGCAGATGCACTGCAGGGGCTCTCTCCTCCTGACTGCGGTCTTGAAGAACATCTACAAGGCGCCGGAGCGCCTCCGCTTGCTCCTCATTAGACCAAGCAGCGCTTGAGTCGCCTGCTGGTCTTCCTGCCGCCACCTATCCTCCCGTTCCAGGTGTGTGCGATGCTGCTGACACAGGCTCTCCCTCGACTGTCTCTGCTCTGCCGCCTCCGCTCTGGAGCTGGCCATCAGTTCCTGGAACATGTCGTCCCTTGTCTTTTTCTTTCGGCGTCTAATCCGAGCCAGCCTCTGCGAGGATGGCGGGCAGTCCGGGAAGGAGCCGAAGCTGTGTGATGTGAAAAAGTAGGTGATTTCCTTGAACACATACATGTTTGCCAACAGTAAACACAGTCTAGTCAGTTTCAGTGAACAAGACCAAAGAGGGAACCAAGTCTCAGGAGATCTCAGAACTAGTCCGAGATTTCGAATACGCCTCATTGGCGGTGCCATTGCACTGAGAGCGCACAAGCGAGGAAAGATAGCTGCATCCTCTTGCACAAAGTCCTGGTAAGCCTTACAGTACATACTGCTTATCAGTTACTGGTTAGCTGTGATCTCCTGCTAAAGGCAATGTGCAAAGCAGAAAGGATAATCCTTTGCAGCCCCTCCCGCCAGCGCACGGAACGATCAATGCATGCTTGTTCTCTGTGGCCTCGCACGTGGCTGTTAGGCGAGGGTCATTGTTATGCAACCTAATTGTAAACCATTAACAATAGTAACACTACACTAATTGCCCTACTTAGATGCAGTATTTGCAGACCGAGATCACCCTGAGGCGGGTCACTCGTGCCCAGAAAGACCGCATGTTACGGGACGCACTGCACAGACCAGGACCATATGCAGCAATGCTAGTAGAGGCGATGGTTCCACTCTATATTCGGATGTCCTGGCGTGGAAGAGTCTGCTTCCACGGAGCGCCCAACAAGCGACCTCTTCCGACGAACCTCATGCGGAGGCTTTGAGGAACTGAATGACACCTTCGTAGAAATGTCGCTAGAGGACTATTTTTCTATCCCCATTTGTGTGGACCTTCTCTTTATATAGTTTAATATATATTATAGTTTAATATTTAGAATGTTTTAAATTGTAAATATTTAGAATTTTTAAAGTCCATTTGTGTGGACCTTCTCTTCATATAATTTAATATATATTATAGTTTAATATTTAGAATTTTGTAAATACTGTTTCTATTTTTCTATAACAATGTTATAAAAATAAATGTTTATACGTGTGTTGCACTTACCGCCTGATCCTTCCCTGATTCCGAGTCCTGGTTAACGGGCAGGGACGGTTGGTAGGGGATCTCTGTGAGGGTGATGAAGAGATCCTGGCTGTCAGGGAAAGCGGGAGTGGGTTCGATGTCGCCTGCGCCGTCCTCTAAAGACCCTTCCTCATCTTCCCATCGGCGAACAGGAGGGGGAACTGTCCCACACTATTCCGTCTCGGAGTCCACCGTCACTGGTGGGGCACTGGTGGCAGAGCCACCTAGAATGGCATGCAGTGCCTCGTAGAAGCGGCATGTCTGGGGCTGGGCCCGAGTCCGCTTGCCGCTCTGACTTTTTGATACCCTTGTCTTAGGTCCTTCACTTTCACGCGGCACTGTATCGCATCCCGGCTGTATCCTTTGTCTTTCATGGCTTTAGAAACCTTCTCGAACGTCTTCGCGTTCGCTTGTTGGAGCGCAGCTCCGAGAGCACAGACTCCTCGCCCCACACAGCGATCAGATCCTGGACTTCCCGGTCACTCCATGCTGGGGACCTCTTTCTATTCTGGGATTGCCCGGACTCCTCTGCTGGAGAGCTCTGCATCGTTGCAGGTGCTGCGGAGCTCGCCCCGATGTGCAACCAGAACGTCAGATTCAAACCGCCCAGACAGGAAAATGAATTCAAATTTTCGCGGGTCATTTCCTGTGTGGCTGGCCAGAGAATCCAAGCTCGGACTGCTGTCCAGAGCGTCAACAGAGTGGTGCACTGTGGGATAGCTCCCGGAGCTGCTAGGTTCGATTAGCATCCACACCAAGCCTAATTCGAGCTAGCAAGTGCGAATTTAGCGTTACTCCACCTGCCGGGGTGGAGTACCAAATTCGAACTAAAGAGCCCTCTAGTTCGAATTAAATGGCTTCCTGGTGTGGACGGTTGAGCGGTTAGTTCGAATTAACGCTGATAAATTCGAATTAAAGTCCTAGTGTAGACCAGGCCCTAGTCTGATGCTTGCCCAGGCCTCTCCTAGGTATGGCCCCTGTGTGTGGGCACTAGAACTGGACACAACACTTCGGGGTCTCACCGATGCCACATCCAGAGGTAATGCCACATCCTGCTCTTGCTCACTCTCCCCCTGGGTGACATTAGCCATTTTAGTCACAGCGTCGCACTGTGAGCTCACAGTCAGTTGGTTAGCACCAGGAACTCTAAGTCCTTTTCAGAGTCCAGACAGAGCTACCGTCCATCTTGCTGGACATAGCATGAGCTGGGCAATGCCAGTGAAGAGTTTTGGAGCCCAGCTGGGCCTCTTGACTCTGGATCCCCTGAGCAGGACAAACCTTTGAGGCTTTCCCCACTGCCCTGGAGCTGGATTGATGGGAATCATCACAGGAAGCCCTGGAACGCTTTGAGGTGCTCCAGCTTGGTCGTGACTGAGCCAATGCCATGCTGGAGCTAGCCAGGATCCTCTTGGAGGCACAGGACAAAGCAGCGGGGGAGGGACGACATGCGATTGCAGACAGAGTTTTTTGTGAAGTCAGAAGAAGGGGTGAAGGAAAGAGGAAAAAACACTAATTATGAAAATGCCCGATTTCTTCCCACCCTAGCACTGAGCTCCGCGGGAAATGGAACACCTCCTTCCACACCCCTCACACGTGAGACAAGCCACAGCGCCCTGATGTGCCGCGGTTTGAGACACTTCACTGAGCACACTACAGTTTCACTGAGGCTATCCCATGGCACGGGATAAGCCCAAGAGGCACTGAAAGAGAGCTAGGTAATATGCAACTAAACTGATTCCACCAACTCAGGGGAGATTCCTCACCCACCCTGGCCAGCCAGGGAATAGAAGTTGGAGTGTGATTAGACAGTATGTAGGGCTGTCATGAGATTATTATTTATACCAGTAGCTGAAAGCCCATGCTGTCATACATGTGTAAAAAAAGATGAAAATGGCTGACAGCTTAAAAACTGGACAGTAAGAGACTAAAAATCCCATTGATGCTTGAACCTGGAGCTAGTCAAAGCAAAAACAAGCTCTCAACCATGCTGGTAGCTGTCTCCACCACTTCACAGTGGCTCAACAGACATTTGAGAATTCAGAGTGATGCCTGGAGTTATTGTGTGCTGGTTGTGTTGTGCTTAGACAGTGGTGGGGGCTATGTGTTTGCTGGTTGTGTTGTAGTGTGGGTGGTTTTGAAGATCTGTGGCTGCAGGGCCAAGTCTCCCCTCATACAACCAATGAAATTGTTATATTCAAATTAGTTGTAGAGTAAAAGTGATAATTGGTTGAGTTACCTCTGATATCACAGTGGTCTAGGACTCTTGGCATGGCATAGATACACGCCGTACTGTCACAGGGATGTAATTCGTAAAGAAAATGGCTGAGAGCTTAAAAAGAGGACAGTAAGAGACTGCAAATCCCAATGATGATTTAACCTGGCAATATTCTGAACAAGAAGAGCCCTCAGCCCTGCTTGTAGCTGTTTCCATAGCTTCACCCTTACTCAACAGACATTTTAGGCTCCGAGTGACACACAGAGTGACAATCCTGGGATTTTATTACATAGATGATGGTAGCCCCTAGAGGTCCCCACTAAGATCAGGGCCCTATTGTGCTAAGTGCTGTACTAACACAGTGAGGGACAGTTTCTGCCCCCAAGAACTTACAGAGGAGATAGAAAAACTGTGGGAAGGGAAACAGAGGCACAGAAAGCGGAAGGGCCTTGCCCAAGGTCACACAGCAGGTCAGTGGCACAGCAGGTCTCTTGAACCCAAATCCAAAACCCTACTCACTAGACCAGGCTGCCTCCCCACGTCTTGTTTTAGTGACAGTCAGAGCATGAGGTCTGAGAGAGGGCATTCCCTGGAGATGGACGAGCCCAACAGGTGCTGAAAGAGAGTTGGGCAGCAATGCACCTGAAGAGCGGATTGCTCCAACCCAGGGGACGTCCCTCACCAACCCTGGTCAGAAAGAGAACAGCTGTGGGATGGCGCTTGGGTGGTCTGGAGGATCCTTGAGGGGCTGGCCTGAGATGCCCTCTGCTGGAATCGCAGCGCAGAGTCTGACTGTGTGAAGTTGCCTTGTGGGTGGCAATGCAGGCGTGTGCCAATCCGTCCTGACTGCATCTTTGAGAAAGCGGAAGATGGAGGCTGGGGGAAGAATCGAGAAAATGCCAGGTTTGAAGTGCATGTTATTCACGTCTAACATTTTATTGCTGGTGCTTGGACATTAAAAAAGTAGAGCTAAGAAAAAGGGAAGGGACCAGAGTGTGTGCAAAAATCTCCTGGCTGAGAGCAAGCCTGAGGGGGAGGGAGGAGCATTGTAAGACAGCTATTTGTTTCTGCTTGGAGCCATGACTGAAGGGCTGTACTGCCATGCACACATGCAAAGGGGCAGAGTGAAGACAGTCTGAGGCCCCCAGGGCTCCACTTTCTGACATCTATGTTGCTAAAATCTGAACATCCACACAGCGGAGGCTTCCTCTGCATTTAATTCCACACAGTGGTAGGAGCCAGTTCCCTGCTAGAAATCACATTGGCAGGTAAAGGGAACAGGGGGCTGCTGCTCGCCTTGCCTGAGCCGTAGCTCTAGAGGCACTCTAGTACTAGCACTGGAAACAAAGCTGACGTGCTGCCTCGGAGTTAGTTACAGACAGTGGGGACGCGGAACATTTCTCCCAGGCAGCACTGGCCCTTTGCTCCCCCTCCCCTTTATGCACACCCCTCCTGTGCTGTCTCGCTGGCATTTGTTTCTGCACTAGAAAAGGTGCAGAGTGCCAGGAAAAAAAAACCTAGCAAGCCTTGGCATGCACTTGGATTTACTTAAGCAGCACTGAACTTGGCTTCCTTAGACTGACGGGACAGCTGGGCACATGTACTTTCCTCTCATGGTGGGAAATTGGTCGAAGGGCTTATTAGCACTATTAATCATTGACTCTATCAAGCATTTGGTGCTGTCACAAAGACAGCATTCTGCTTTGCTGCCTGCTTAGAAGTGGCACTCTGATTCTGTCTGGACAATGCTCACTGAGAAGTGTTTGGGATTTGTTTACTCCGGATTGTATCTATGGGCATCTTTGTTTCTGTCCTTCTTTAAAGGTAAGTTCTTTTTCACTTGCTTTGTTTTCACAGGAACTATTTGATTTCCCCCAAGAAATTCAGCTGTGTCTTTCTTTGGATTCAACTTTCTCAGGGCTAAATCCTAGTCCCATGGAGGTCGATGGGAGGTTTGCAATTGATTTCATTAGGGAAAGCAGATAAACAATTTCTATGAAGAAAACAATATCACCATCCTAGGAAATGCTATAGTGTACGGTCATGTTTCAAAATACACTATTCCTGCGGTCTTACAAACAACTATACTATCCATACGTTACAAGAATGAGACATTTTAACTAGTGGCTAGATAGCATGATGAAGGGAGTCTTCTATCTCTCTGTCTTCTGGACATTTATAATTGCATTTTCATAGTACAAAGTAAGATTAGAAGAGTTTCCAGAACTATTTACTTCTTATGCATAATTTTATAAGGCTTAACACCTATCTAGATAGTAGATTAAACTATTTCTGGTTCAATATTTTTCCTCTATTGGATCTTTTCCCTTTTAAAGTATCAATGTTTTAAGCCAGTGAGGGGTACAAAGTTGCAAGAATCTATAAATTTAATGCAAATTCCTACTAGTCTTGCTAGAACAGGAGAATTTTAATCTAAGATTAATTCAGTGCTTTAACAGACTTTGTAAAATAACTACCCTGTGCTATCAAATTACCTAGGAGTTGTATGCTTCTTCCAGCAATGTAATGAGATTGTAAGACTCCTGAGAAAAGCTAAAATGAGGGAAGTTGAAATTGCATCTGCCCTAAAAAATATCCAGTATTCCACAGCTGAAGTTTTCTCATCAGTTTCTAAATGAACGTGGTTCATGTAAAAACCTCTATGTGTTTGTTTGAATTATTTTTCGACCATTGTTCTTGCTCTGAACATGTTGCAAAATTTAGCATTTCCCTGTGGCAGATTGCTTTGGTGATTCAGGGCCATATCTAGGCAGAAAGCCTAGAGATAGTTGCTTTAAAACTACCAGTCTGATGTGGCCCATTGATTTTAGAATGAGGCATATAGTGAACTAATTTCTCAACTACATAGCACTATTTAGCCATGCTCTTTACAGCTGAGTAATTTCTCATCAGTCAATCTATTTAGCCCTACACAACATACATTGGTTTCATTGGAGGGCTGAGAAGTGGGGTTAGGGTAGCATGGCAGTAAAGTATCCCAGGTAAATGCTCTATCACCCAGCTAAAGAGAGAGTCCTGTTAGTTTTGTTTGCAAGATATCTACATGATACTTAAAGCACCGAAGTGATAGCCAGATGCTGGAGCTATTAGTACCTGTGAATTTTGTTTGCAAGACACCTGTATGGTACTTAATTACATTTTTTTGCATTGAAACACTGTATTTTAAATGTTGAGATAATTACTAATTCATGAAGGAGCTGTCCGGTTGTAATGAGGAATTTGCAAATAGAGTGCTTCTATTCCCAATAATGCATGATCTTCCTTTTATTAAATGTTGCTATAAAGTGACAACTGGCCACATTTATACCTGCTCCTGAGCTCAGTGGTGTGAACACACGATGGACCTGCCATCTAGAGGATCCTGAGTTGTCCCAAACTGGAATATTATTTATTAGCCCTATGAATTCTCTCTTTAGATTTGAGAAAAATGAAGCATGTGTCTTCTAGCTCTTTACCAATGCTGAAGCCTTTTTGACATTACACTTCAACTGAGTCCCTCAAGGGTCACACGCTGCACCCACATGAAAGTCAAATAAGTTAATCATCACTTTAACGTCAGTGTACCAACACACCAAAAAGGAATTTATGTAATTTCTCGCTTATTGCAAATCATTTCGCAGGCTATTTTATGGTAGGGCATGGAATGACTTCCAATCCCTGCAGGGCACCTATTCCTTCAAAAGTTTTATGCCATCTACACTTAAACACCTCCTGTGAAAGCACTTCTGTGACCTCCCTCAGGCAGACCCTTCTGGTGTGTAATTGCTTTGACTTAAGGCATTTACTGAACATCTAGCCTCATTTTTCCTGTTTTTAGATATCAGGTGTGGCTCGTTGCAAACAATCTCCGCTGTCTGCTTCCTAGAAGTAATGGGGAGCCCTTTCATAAACTTGATAGGTAGGTGATGGGTAGCCTGGAGTAAATTACATACCAGTCAAGTGGAAGGTGACATTGAAGTCACTTACATACGAAGGAGCATGCAGAAGAAGGTACTGCAGGAAAAGCAGCTAACATAAAACAGGCCACCCTGTAATTCACTAATACATTATTCTGGCCTCTTGTCATGTAAATTACTTTCCCTTACAGTTCTAGGCACTCAGACTAACTTATACCACTTGCCAACATCCATCTTACACCACCTCCTGCCTCACTCCAGAATTAGATGCAGCGTGGTCCAGTGGGTTGGGTACTGGAGTGGGAATCAGGAAACCTGGCTTCCAGTCCCAGCTCTGCCGCTAACTTGCTGTGTATCCTTGGACAAGTCACTGCCTGCCACTCTTTTCCCCCCTGTCTGTCTCATTTTAGTTCAACTGTAAACTCTTTGAGGCTTGTAAGCCTTTTACCTTGTTTTTGTACGGTGACTAGCACGATGGGGTCCTGAACTGGGCTATGACTTCTAGATGCTAATGTAATACTACTACCAATTCAGCCTGAAATGTAAAAAACATTTCCTGCTTAGAAAGATGTCATTTCTTGCACCTTCGATTTGAGTACAATTTACAGAAAACTCCATCATTGGGGGAAATGATCCATGCCTACCGATACTCAGCAGTTAAATAGGGGGAGAAATAGTTTACAGTGGTTAAGAAACGCAGAACAAACACCAGACCTTGAAACTAAACAAAAGGGACAATGGATTCAATTTTTGAAAGCATCTATTGTCCAAAGTGACTTAGGCTCCACTGAAATCAAATATTTTGAGACTCTGGACCTTAGACAATTAAACACTTGTGGCTGTTCTGTGCGCTCGGGCTAAGGGGCTGTTTAATTATGATGTAGACATTGGGGCTTGGGCTGAAGCTTGAGCTCTGGGACCCTCCCACCTTGAAGGCTCCAGCCCCAGTCTGAACATCCACCACACAATTAAACAGCCCCTTAGCCCGAGCCCCACGAGCCTGAATCAGTGGGTACAAGCCAGCTCTGGGTTTTTAATTGCAGCGTAGACATACCTTGAGGGAGAAATCTTGGCTCCACTGAAATCAATGGAATAAGACTTTGGCTCCAAGGGAGTTCGGCATCTCAGTACCTTCGAGGATCTGGGCCTAGGAGCCTAAATCCCTTGTGAAAATGGAACTTCAGCACCTTTGACTATTTTATCCAGGGAAGTTAGATATTATACAACAAAGGCTGAACAGTGAAGCAATTAGCCAGCAGACTGATCTGCCTTAGGGAGCTCACTAAGGCACTTTCACAAGAGGTGTTTCAGTGTAGGATGAATTAAACATCTGATGGACTAGTGGAGAGGAAAATCCTGCTCCATGCAGGGTTTGGAAGTAAGGACCCGGGAAGCCATTTCCAGCCCTATCATACATCCCATCCCATGAGTTAGGCCAGAGTTTGTGACAAATCAATATTATTTGATCATTTGTCCCATATCTTTAATTTTATCCTTCTGTTTATATTGAAAAATCAATGAATTTTGGAGAAGACTCCTCTAATGTGGCTCTCGCACACAGACTGTCAAAGGTCTGAGAAATAGATTTGGCTAGGAGCTGTGTTTGCAAACAGTGATGTAGTCTTGAGAATGGATTTTAAAACCTGCTCTTGGCCCTAATTTGGCAAAGCACTTAAGCACGTGCTTAAGAATGGGCTTTAAGTCACATTGATTTTAAAGTTAAGCATATGCTTAGTGCTTTATTTTATCTGGGCCTTAATGAAGTTGTGCCGTGGCCTCACCTGACCAAAACAACAGTGTTAGCTGAAAAGACTTTTTAAACCTGTGCCTTAAAATAGTTTCCTTTCACAAGAAAAACGGACTTGAGACAGAGCCTAATAGGGCTATGGAGGCAAGTTCAGTTTGACACTATAAAACCATAGTAAAGGGAGTATTAGGTTTCTGTTCATCAATCTGTGGAACTCCTTGCTAGAGGATGTTCTGAAGGCCAAGACTATAACAGAGTTCAAAAAAGAACAAGATAAATTTATGGAGGATAGGTCCATCAATGGCTATTAGCCAGGGATGGTATCCCTAGCCTCTGTTTGCCAGAGGCTGGGAATGGACCACTTGATGATTACCTGCTCTGTTCATTTCACTGGGGGCACCTGGCATTGGCCACTGTCAGAAGACAGGATGCTGCGCTAGATGGACCTTTGGTCTGACCAGTGTGGCCCTTCTTATGTTCGTATGAAAGACAAGTCTAATGCCACCATGGAGAGAATCAGCAATTGCACCCTTGGTATCTCTCTGTGTGATGTAGTGCTGTAAATGATTGGATGGATCCATGTTTAGAAAGCCCTGTAGCAATCATGGCAGAAGGGAGATTTTCACCTGGTCATTATGGCTGAGATTTTCAAATCAACTGAAGGGAGTCAGGTGCCCAAATCCCATTTCATTTCACTGGATAGTCTGAATCTATACCCTGATTGAGCTGTTATAATGAACAAAAAAACAATATTGCAGGATTTGAGGTAAGTGGTCACATTGCACCTAACATGGTTGTCACATGGTGTTCAGTACCCAGAAATCCTGCATGATCTAATTAAAATAAATGGGCAAAGCCGTGGACACGAGGGAGCCCAGAATTGCTGGATTGTCACTAGCTTGTCTGCTGCAATAATGCAGCCCTATGTTAGGCCCTATGCAATGAGCCATACGTTGACAAGACTTTGCTGCTCATTTTGAGTGTTCTCACTGGTATGGGTTATGTCCAGGGAACATGTATTTGGTCAGCATCTTCTGCACTGCGCGATGCTGCAGGTACCAGACCCAGATGCTATGCTGAAAATAACACACTCTGCCTACCCCAGGGTTGTGAGCTACAGCTAAGCCAGTATGTCAGGAAGAGATATAATCAGTTGCTTGCGTGGCCACTTGTCCACACGTCAGTGGTCAGATGTATGCGTGGCTAAGACCTTGCCTCTCTCTGGTGGGCAAGCTGTCCAATACAGAGCACGGCAATATTCTGCTTGGGGCTTATTGGAACCTTTAGAACTTTCTAAGAGCCTTAAAAGTCAATAGCGTTATGAGAGGTCAGTTAATGCACTGAGGGAAAAGGGATTTATAACATGGAGATACACCGATCTCCTAGAGCTGGAAGGGACCTTGAAGATCATTGAGTCTAGCCCCTGCCTTTACTAGCAGGACCAAGTACTGATTTTGCCCCAATCCCTAAATGGCCTCCTCAAGGATTGAACTCACAACCCTGGGTTTAATAGGCCAATGCTCAAACCACTGAGCTAACCCCAGCCACTTCAAGGCCCCTGATAAAAAACCCATAGATCATTCCGGGTTCAAACTGAAAGAGTCTAGGACCAGGTTTTCCAAACAGTTCAACACACACAAGCTCCCATCGAGACCCCCTCCCCATTCTATTTCCCCCCACTGAGAGCCAGGGCAGCTGCTGGGTCCTGGCCGTGGGTATGTCAGCGGCTCACAGTCGGTAGGAATGAGTTTACTGCAGCTCCCATTACATGAATGGACTCTGATAAGGACTGCATCAGTGAACGCCCTCTCAAGTTCGGCTCCCCAGGTTTGCAGTGTTTCCAAGCTTCTGGCTGAGACACCTCTGGCTACCTAAGCCAAGGTCTTAACCCAGGGCCTGTCGGGTCCCACGCACAGCATCTCCCACCTCCTTCCATGGAGCCTAACTCTAGCTGTGCTCAGAAGGGCAGCCCGCAGCCCCCCAGGAAAGGAGTTCTGCATTGGCGGGGCCTAGTGTTACACGCAGCAGGTGGTGCAATCAGAGTCCATGGTCACTTACAAGGCAGCCAATGGAGAAAACAGCCTTTCATCCCCAGGAAAAGGTTATTGAGCAGGTAGTTGGTTAAGGGCTCCATAGCCTAGTTCATCGCTGAGCACCCCCGTGTCACTAAAGGAGTTTCTCCTCACGCACACAAAGATTCTGCCCCAGACTGGCCTTGAAGGTGTAAACTCTGCTCAAACCCAGGCCCTGCTACGCTCTCAGAGAACAGCACTGTTATGATAGCAGAACCGACAGGACTGCCTGAATGGGGGCACGCCATTGCCCAGGCCCACCGACGGGGGGGAGGGGCACAAAGGGGACAATTGCCAGTGGCCCAGGTGATTAAAAAGGCCCCGGGTCCCACAGCTGCCACCACCGGTGGCTGCGCAGCGGGGCTAAGGCAGGCTTCCTGCCCGTCCTCACCCTGTGCTGCTCCCGGAAGTGAATGGAACCCCTGGGGGGAGGAGGGGGGACAGGGAGTCTCTACGTGCTGCTCCTGCCCCACTGCCGACTCCGCAGCTCTCATTGGCTGCCTAGAAGCTGCTGCCAGAGGGTGTGCCAGTTGCTTTCGGTAACCCCCGTCTGCACCCAAACTCCCTCCTACAGCCTGATCCCTCACCCCCTCCCACACCAAACTCCTTTTCAGAGCCCGCCCCCCCGCACCCAAACTCCCTCCCAGAACCTGCACCTCCTCCCGCTCCCAGAGTTCACTCCCAGAACCTGCACCCCCTCCTGCACCAAAACTCCCTCCCAGAGCCCCCCTCCTGCACCCAAATTCCCTCCCAGAGCCCACGCCCCCTCCCGCACCCAAACTGACTCTCAGAACCCGCACCCGCCCTGCTCTCAGACTCCCTCCCAGAGCCCACACCCCCTCCTGCACCAAAACTCTCTATGTGATATTCCCCTCTGGTGTTGTCTGGACCGGTGATCTGCCAGGTCTCTTCAATCTTTGACTCTGGGAGCCAGACTTACCCTGATTTGTTGTGAGAACCCCCACTCCTGGGCTGTTCACGCACAGCCTCTGGCATGTAAGCTGCTCCCGGCTACTTGCAAGTGAATGACACTAGCCAATATCGCTGGTCCCAGATGCAACCCTAGGAACCTCCATCTTGCAGTGTCCAGTTATGCCCGCTGGACGCTGCAAACTTATATAAGTTTGTCAATTTAACAAAGAAATTGATATGTACCAGGCTTATTATCCCAAGGGGAGCCTCTGACACGCTTCAAACCAAACACACTGCTTCAGGTAGAAAAAACAAGCAGATGTATTAACTATAAAAGTAGATTTTAAGTGATTATAAGTCAAAGCATAACAAGTCAGATTTGGTCAAATGAAATAAAAGCAAAACGCATTCTAAGCTGATCTTAACACTCTCAATGTCCTTACAAACTTAGATGCTTCTCACCACAGGCTGGCTGGTTACTTTTCAGTCAGGCTCTCCCCTTTGATCAGCATTTCAGTCGCTTGGTGGTGGTGGCTGTAGATGTAGATGGAGGAGAGAGCCTGGCAGACGTCTCTCCCTTTTATCATGTTCTTTCTTCCCTCTTGGCTTTGCCCCCATCCCCTTCAGAGTCAGGTGAGCATTACTGAGTCTCTGGGTCATTACTGTGCCCGCAGCTTAGATCAGGATCGGGCCTTACAGTTCTTTGGAGAGAATCAGAGAGCATGACTGTAGATGCCTAGGGTCCAGTTCTATTCTTGTTTACAGTGGTGCAGATCAGGAGTGACTCCATTTAAATACGTGGAATTACAATGGCATAAAACCTGTTTAAGAAAAATCAGAATCAGGCCCCCAAGAGCACCTGTTATTGCTCCGATTCCTGCTCTTTGACAGAATTATTCAAATAGGTCAAAGCTGACATGATCCCCAGTGTACCCCGGTAGCCACGAAGGCCCTAGTTTTCACACTGTTTTACAAAAAGATGGGAGTCAGAGTCCAATCCTGCACTCACAGCAAAGACAACGATGGAAGCAGCGAGACACACATGGTAACAAAAACCGATGCTCCAATGGAGTCATTGACATTCAGAAAGGACTTGTACAATAGGCCATTCTTCAAGACATGGCTAATGTTCAGACACTTGATGTGAAGATTAGCAAATCAGACCAAAGCCAGCCAAAATCAAATACTTCGACCAAGGACTCTAGATCGTGACTAGTTGCCAGCATAATTTGATCAGACACAGGGTCGTAGTGCTCCTCATCAAGAGATTCTCAAAAGCAGCATCCAACTTCAGTCTGAAATCTTAACTTGGCTTTCAGAGTCCCCCTCGCCCACTTCTCCTTCAACCCCCTGAGTTCCGCTGCCTCATTTCCCCTTCCATTAAAGTAGCCCTTTTTGGTCAGTAATCACTTCCATTAGCAGGATTTCAGAACGAGGGGCTCTATCCATGGTCCCAGTCCTGCTTCCTCTATACCGACAAATCTAACCCTAGCTTAAAATCAGAAACTCAGTTGCACCTGCTTAAACCAGGGCTGAACTGGGTCCAAAGGGATTTACACAGTCTTTGATTCCGCAGTGTCTAACAGCAAAGGCTGAGCACACGCTTGAGTTCAAGACCCCCTAGACATCCTCTGTGCACTTCAACCCCCCAGCGACAGGGAAGAAAGCATTAGTGGCTACACGACTTAAAGCAGGTATTGCCGAGAAGTCCCTGTAAATCCACAGACGTATATTCACCTAGGCCAATGGCTGTGTCATGAGCTACACTTCACAGGAGGAAATGTGGGTAGCTTTTCATCCAGAAAATTAGCAGTTTCTGCTGCCTAAACCTCATTGGCAGACGGGGATAAAAAGGAGAAATAAATGATTGTGGCGTAACTGATCAGCAGGGTGAGTTTTTTTAAAAGCACTCTGCGTTGGTTTGATTCTGAAATTAATGGTAAAACGCCTGCTCATACTGGCTCCTCCAGGTGACTCACAATTTCTTGGGACACAGTACATGGTTTGCACAGGCCGCACAGCTGCCAGGAAGAGTTTCACTGTGCTCTGCTCTGTATAAACTTGGGCTACCGAGTCATTTGATATTTACAAGTACGGCTGTCACTTTGGGGGTGTTCCGCTTGGCAGAGATTCAAGGAGGTGGCTCTGAAATGTGATTGGTGAAAATTAAAAGGTGCTTTCACTATAGGAAGGATGATTTTGTGAGTAGGGTAGATCTATACTGCAATGAAAAAGCCTGTGCCAGCTGACTTGGGCTCGTGGGGCTTTGCCTAAGGAGCTGTTTAATTGCAGAAGATGTTCAGGCTTGGGCTGGAGCCTGGGCTCTAGGACTCTGCCAGGCGGGCCAGGTATGGGTGTCTAATCGCAGTATAGACACATACCCGTCACCACTGGCCTGGGACTCAGGAAATCTGGTTTCTAGGCCCGGCTCTGCATCCTGTGCAACTTCGGACAAATAACGGCAGTTTTCCCTCTGTAAAAGGAGGATAAAACTTCGCTTCTTTCACCCGTGTCTGACTTGTCTATTTCCTTGTCAGGGAACGTCTCTCAATATGTGTTTGTACAGCACCTAGCACAGTGGGGCCCTGATCTGAGTTGGGGTCTCTAGGCCCTACTGTAATAGAAACACTATTTGCATTCCCATAGTGTGTAGGAGCCCCAGGCATGGACCAGGACCCCGTTGTGTGAGGCGCTGCACAAAAAGAAAATAATAATGAAAGAAACATTAGTCAGATCTGTGCCTGGATATCTTCCTATCCTCATCTCTGCAATTCTGCTCACGTTTACATGGCCCCAGCTGCTCCTGTGCTGAAATCCATATCCTGGCTCTATGCTGACTCAATTCTTGATGGCCTTCCCAAATCTCCAGCATGTTCACAATCAACCTGGTGCCGAGTAGGCTTTTCACACCTACAACACCTCACTCCTATTCTCAGACAACCCCGCTGGCTTCCTGCAGCCAGCTCAAAACTGAAAATAAAACAATATCTAGTTCTTATATAGAGTTTTTCAGAGGTGGATCTCAGATTGCTTTACAAAAGCATCATGATTTCCATTTTATAGATGGGGAAACTGAGGCACAGTGTGGTGAAGTATCTTGCCCAAGGCCACATCAAGAAGAGAACTAGGGTCTCCTAATTCCAGGCCAGTGCTCTGTACTAGTGGTTCTCAACCAGGGGTATGTGTACCCCTGGGGGTACTCAGAGGTCTTCCAGGGGATACATCAACTCATCTAGACATTTGCCTAGTTTTACAACAGGCTACATAAAAAGCAAAGTAAATTTCATAGGCAATGACTTGTTTATACTGCTCTGTATGCTATACAGTGAAACGTAAACCCAATATTTATATGCCAATTGAGTTATTTTATAATTATATGGTAAAAATGAGAAAGTCAGCAATGTTTCAGTAACAATGTGCTGGGACAATTCTGTATTTTTATGTCTGATTCTGTAATTTTTGGAGTGAGGTGAAACTTGGGGGTAGACAAGACAAATCAAATTCTTGAAAGGGGTACAGGAGTCAGGAAAGGTTCAGAACCACTGCTCTATATGCAAGCCAACACTGCCTCCCTAGGGGACTTCCCCCTTTCTTATCACACAGATTTCATCTTACCACTCCCCTCCAGGTCTTCTCCACCCTCCAGTCACGTTATTTCTGTCCCTTGACACAATCTGGCCATTGCTGGTGAAAGAGTATTCTCCTCTGCCACTCCTAATATCTGTAGTGGCCTTCGTACCTCCTTGCTGTCTCAGCAGCATTCTATAGCAAATCTCAGCAAGATGTTTTCTCCCTTGTTTGTGCCTCTTAATTTTTCTCTCCCTTTGCTGTTCTTTGTGTGTTGTTATAATATTCAATGCTCTGTTGTTTGGGGCTAAAGTAAAAAAAAAACACCCTTATTTTAATCAGTCATTTTTACTTTAGGGAATTACATGAGCTTTAAATACTAGTTATTTCTATCTTAGGGGAATGCTGGGGTTTTTTCAATTTGTGATCAACCCTTCAATTTAAAGGAGTGATACTCAGACCTCAGGGGTTCAGGAGCCAAAATAGCGATCAACATTCCCCCAAAGAGCCACAGGAGTGTGAATTCATTGTTTAATTTACTATTGTGCTATGTATTCATATTTAAACAGTATGACGGGGAAATATTTAGTATCTGTTATTCTCACAGCAAAATGACTGACCAAGTATTATTATTTTATCAGCTACAATTGGTTAATTACATAGTAAAAGCCTCCTGATTGGTTAATAATTAAATCACACAACGAAAGAGCCTCTTGCAGCTCAGGAGCCTCTGTCAGAGTTCACCAATTTAAATTAAATAGTGTTTCAGAACAACGCACTTGTCTACAGAACAACGGCATATTCTGTAGGGATCCAACAATCAGCTCTGTTGCGATGCACGTTTTGTATTTGCATCACAAACACGCCTTGGCATTTAAAAACATCTGCATCGCTCCAGCAAGGCCACTTTTATTTTAATTTTGTTTCAGTCTTTTTATTATGTAAGGACCTGCATTATCTTGTCAGTTTGCTATTTTGCTTTTGCGCCACATCAAATCTATGACCGGTTTCAGAGTGGTAGCCGTGGGTCACTACAAAAAACTAATTTCTCCAAACTAATTTCCCCGTTCTGTTACTCACACCTTCTTGTCAACTGTTTGAAATGGGCCACCCTGATTACATTGGCCTCATTACCACTACAAAGTATTCTACTGTTGAGAATAGCCCACTTCCACCTTAATTGAATTGTCTGGTCCGGTGAGGCAACTCCCATCTTTTCAGGTACTGTCTATTTATATCTGCTTCTGTATTTTCCACTCCATGCATCCGATGAAGTGGGCTGTAGCCCACGAAAGGTTATGCCCAAATAAATTTGCTAGTTTCTAAGGTGCCACAAGTACTCCTCATTGTTTTTACCAAATCTATGCTAAACCAAAGCCTTTAGTCTCATCTTCAAGCAACCTTTAACAACCAGTCACTACAGTGCGGTCTGGGGCCAACCTCTGCTCTCATTTACTCCAGTATAAATGCCAGCAAAGTTGGACTGCTTGTGGCCAGAACACATGGAATATTTTTTCACATTCTTCTTCTAATCAGATCTGAAGGTTAGACTCAAAGACTATACAAAAGGGAACTAGATGAAAGATATTTTAACCAAAGACAAGAAATACTCAAGTACAGAGCATACACATCATGAGGCAGTTGATGCAAGAGAGTTACAATTTTCATTTCTAAACAAGGATACAATTTGAAGGGCACTTTGTCTTAAATATAATATAGATGAAAATCCAAAGGAAAAAGGACTTAAAAAAAGAAAGGGCTTGCAATTGTGGGGAAATGCAATGCCACTTACTACACATAAGAACAAAAGCAGATGGGAATATTGGTATTTTGGGAGATTAAATGACATATGGCAATGACATGCTTTGCATTCCCAGAAATCTGCAGAATACACTAAGTAAACAGTATGCATGCACATGACTGTCAAAGTGGATTGAATATGCTGCATTTCTTCAAAGCTGGTTAGATTCCTAGTGAATATTCTAAAACAGACAGACCTGAAAACATATTTTATGCTCCACACTTTCCCATTTTGCCTGGATCATCCCCATTATCTGTTTCATTATTTATTTTACATCCTAGAAAAAAATCCTTACATTTGTTTATTCCATATCAAATCATCATAGTGGAAACTAGAAACCCTATAAGAATCTATGGAGAAACCACCCGAAAGATAAATATGTAAGTGCAAATAACCCGTAGGATTCTCGAAGGGCTTTTATCATATTTCCACAATGCCAAACAGGTTCTTCTTTAGTTTTCTCAATACTGTCTTGCTGTATAAGCTTTCCTATCATACTGAGTGATGTCTGAATTCACTATACAAATAAATCATACGTGCTGGTATAATGAGCCTGATGCTCAAGAAAGGAAAATTTGGGGAATTAAGAATATCTGATTTTTTTTTTTTTTTAAAGTATGGGGAAGAGAGAAGGGATTCAACAGGAATATGCAGACTCAGTTAAAGCACGTACAGAAAACATAAGGGCAGCAAATAAGTAGAATGAGTTAATGATATCCTAAGGGGTTAAGGGCTTTTATAAATATATCAGGAGACAAAATACTAGAGAAGCAGCAGTGTGATGGGAAGAGGAATGAAGTTAATGATGATTCAAGAACGCTCAGCTACGGAATTGCTTTAAGAGCTAAATGTTACTCAAACAAAAGCAACGTAATAAAGATGCCTGGAGAATTAGGAATTGGTGGAGACCTGGTAAGGGCTGTGTATATAATGAAGGAAAAGGAATATTTTTGGAATAGTCAGGGAGGACTGGACAATATCCAACAATATGAATCAAGTAATAACTGTCTGTGTAAAGTTCCTCTGCCAAAGCAAAAGGAAGGAAGTTGACACAATTAAAATCATTCAGATAAAATCACCCTCTAAAAGCTTAAACACATAAAATCTGCCAAAAGAATCTATTAACAAAAAAAAAGTGGGGAAGAAAGGGATGAAGCATTAGATGTAGCCAGCAGAGCTCAGATTAAAACTCCCTAACTTTTTTTTTTTAAATCCAAAAGATGTTTACAAGCGGGAAGGGATGTGCCGAGACGGATTTCAAGGAGGAGCAAGTTCCAGGCCCACTAGGACCCGACAGAGCAAAAGCCCGATCACCTACCAAATTCAGATGGAATTCACATTACAGTAGCACCTCAAGAGCCTACCCAAGATCAGGGGCCCACTGTGCTGGGTGCAGCACAAACACAGGCTTTGTCTACACTACACACCACTGGTGGTGGCACATAGCATATGTGTAGCTACACACTGGGTCCACACTGCGGTGTGGAGCTACATGTGTCAGTGAGAGGCTCTGGCAGAGAGGAGGCAGTGAGACACCACATGGCTAAAAATAGCAGTCTGGATGGGGAGGCACAGCTTGGGTGAGCAGTGTGTGCACTTGCCTACACACCCACACCCTTCAGGCGTGGCTTTACGCCCCTAAGCTGCACCTCCCCGACTATTTATATCCACGCTGTATGTATTCTACATGCAGTGCAGCAGTACCCATAGAGGGGGTGATTGCCTTCCCCAAAGAGCTTATTTCTACATAGACAAGACAACGGGTGGGAGGGGAGATAGAGGCACAAGAGGGAAAGTGACTTACCTGAAGTCATGCGTCAGGTCAGAGGCAGAGCCAGAAGTAGAACCCAGCTCTCCTGGATCCCAGCCTAGCGCCCTATTCAATGGGCTGCACAACAGACAAGGGGGACAGATGGATGGGAGAGGAATGCTCAGTGGTACAGTCCATAAATAGGGCCTGCTGTCTGAGCACAAGGCTCCAGCAAGAGGTTCTCAGATACAGCCAGGTCCTGCAACTTTAAGAGCTTTAAAAATCAAAGTTACGCTTTGAATAACTTTACAGTCAAAGCAGCTAACCACCGGGTACAGAGCACCGGATGCCTAAGGAGACCGTGCAACACGCTGTACCATAAAAGGGCAGCTCTTCCCGGGACGCTGTTGCTGCCAACTCATACTAGACTAAATGTCACCTAAGCCAGTAGCACCACCACCGACCGTTTCTACGGCATCATCTCCCCAGGCCTTCAAAGCACTTTGCATACGCCAATGAATTAAGCCTTACAGCCACCATTTGAGAGTAGGACAGTAAGTATTTTCTGTACAATCCACACTAGCACAGTGTGGCTCTGTTTCCCTCTAGTGGCGAGACACTTATAGAGGTTTGAGTCCACAACCTTTGAGTTTAGGAGGCCAGTTAATTAATTAAAGCTAGTCCTGTCCCTCCTCTCTCTCTTTTTGCACTTCTTTCCTGTGCCTCTTATCAGCTTTGGACTGATGGGCCAATTCAGTTCATTACTCCCAATCAGCTTCTCCTGGGGCACTAATTGGCCTCTAAGGCCTGGTCTACACTGAGGGGGAATCGACCTAAGATACGCAACTTCGGCGTAGCTGAAGTCGAAGTATCTTAGTTCAACTTACCTGGCCATCCTCATGGCGGCGAGTCAACTGTTGCGGCTCCCCCGTCGACTCCGCTTACTCCTCCTGCCGAGGTGGAGTACGGATGTCGATTCGGCGATCGATTTATCGCGTCTAGACGAGATGCGATAAATTGATCCCCGATAGATCGATTACTACCCGCCGATCCGGCGGGTAGTGTAGAGGTGGCCTAAGGAATCAGAGTGCAGGCTCACCTACTCACTCCCTGCACTCTGTCACACTTGCTTACTAACTTCATAAAGTTTAAGGCCCGAGGGGACCATTAGCTGATCAAATCTGGTCTCCAGTATATCACAGACCTTTACATTTTACCTAGTTACCTCAGTAACTTGTGTTTGGTTTAAGCATTTCTTCCCAGGCTTGAGTTGAAGACATTAAGAGGGAGAATCCACCACTCCCCTTGGGAGTTTGTTCCCATGGTTAATCACCTTCACTGATAAACATTTGTGCCTTAGTTCTAATTTGAATTTGTCCAGCGACAGCTTTCAGGCATTAGATTAAAGAGCCCATTAGCACCCAGTATTTTCTCCCCAAGGAACCCTTTAGGATTGTCTATTTTATCTACAGCATTGCCTATAGTTAAGGTTGCCTGACACTTTCTGTTATAAGAATATCAGAGGGGTAGCGTGTTAGTCTGGATCTGTAGAAGCAGCAAAGAGTCCTGTGGCACTTTATAGACTAACAGACGTATTGGAGCATGAGCTTTCGTGGGTGAATACATGCTCCAGTACGTCTGTTAGTCTACAAGGTGCCACAGGACTCTTTGCTGCTGTTATAAGAATGTTTTCAGTTGTTTATAACTCTGTCAGACTTCCCTCCCCCCCAAGCTTGTTGTCTGCTTGAGGCTGAATTAAAAAAAAAATCACAAAAATGGGTCAGCCATTTCCATGAAGAAAGTTAAGGGAAAATACATTTTGTTGCCAGCATTTAACTTTTTTCCAATCCATTTATTTGAAGAGATCCAGTGCCTCCGTGCTTTGGAGCAAAAACTAGAAATGTGGCACGGGGGTGGTCCTAGGGTCAGACGGGTGCCTTGTGCTCCTCCGAGAAAATCCACCCAGATCTGGCAAAGTTAGAAGCCTCTGCACATGCTCAGATTTGGTTTGTCTTGCTGCTAAAATCTCGGAATGTTCCAGCCGCACTAGGCACATTCCAGCCTCACTGCCTTCATATGCACCGAGGGGACTTCCCAGATCCCACCACCTTTCATCTGCTCTGAGCCTGCTCATAGGCACCCCAGTGCTTGGCTCCACATGGGGAACAACAGCAGCAGCCGCCTCTGTCGCCTAGAGGAAGGTGTGTTTGGTTGGAAGCCAGCAACAGCCCAAATTGTCAGTATTTCTACTGACTGGGGGTAATATTTCGGTGTAGCCAGACCTTTTTCTTGAGCCAGGCCTAATGCCTCCGCCATAGAAGGGAGGCAACTATCGTTCCCACAATGTGGTAACAGCAAGGTCGGGCATGGTCACTTCTGGCAAAGCTGGAGAACATGCACATATAATATGACAGACTATAGTCCCACCCACTCAACCTTATAGAAAGAACAGGGCAAACCGATGTGCTTGGTAACCAAACCGCACAGAAAAAGCCAAGATCAGGACCCAGAAATTCTGATTCAGGCTGTTCTACTGCTGGTCTGGGAAATGGCTAAGTAAAGCACTAGTATAACGTGTACTGTATTCCCCACCCCACAAAGGCTAGTCCACATATAGGATAACAACCTACTACTGCTACCAGTTATTCCTTTGTCTCAAATGGTAGCACTCTGTGTTGTAGATCTAAAAGTCCTGCATTCAGATCCTGATAATAACCCAGGCAGGTGTCAATGTGGTTCTATATAATGGTATTACTGTTTTACAGCTTTCTTTATTAAAAAAAATAAAATTGTATTTAAAAAAAACCCCTATGTTAAAGGCCATTAAGGTTGCAAAGTCAAACATTGTAATGCCAGGAGATGCCAGATTTAAAGTTGACTGTACAACTTGAAATCAGCCCCCTTGTGAGTATGCATTACGATACAGTCTTTAATTACATAATCACATTTTCCATAGCACCCTTGCCTGATTAGTGAATACAATGGACAGTGAAAGAGGCCATTTTCTTGTGCTTAAAGACCCTTGACCAGGACCTAAGAGCTCTGGCTTGTATTCCTGGTTCTGCTACACACTTCCTGTGTCATGTGAGGCAAGATTGTACCACAATGCATCTGCACAAGGGAAGTGAATGATGGTTTCACCTCATGTCTGGCATCACTTTTGAGCAATTGACTTTTCAACTTTACCATTCTTCGAATAGTTATTTTGGATGCAATTTCATACTGGCCAGCGGAAAAAAGATTCAGTCCCGAAGACCAGGGGCCATATTTTTGTTTGAGAGAAGAATCTCCCTGCATCTCACTACCAGTCCCCAGAACCAGAAGTTACAACCTCCCATTATAGAAAAATGCCAAAATTTAGCTCATTCTGACTTCACACCATGGAGTTTTCAGGGCTTTAGAAAGAGAGAAAACCAATCATCTCCCTGGTGACCGAAGCACTGAGTATTTTAAGACTATGCTGGTCTAATTTTTCTAAAAAAATATATTTTAATCTGTCCCCTATCTCACCTCGCTTTCTGCTCAGAGATTACCGCAACAAAAAGAGATGACAGCCTGATTAGACAGGCCAACCATTTGTGACACCAACAGCTGCCTTGGCAATTTGCCAGGAGCCTGCAGGCTCCAAATTGCATGGAGATTTACATAATTTCATAGATAAAAAATGAAATGTGCACAAACATATGGCTACAAATCCCAACACAATGGGCTATATAATAGCTGGGATATGTTGCTGGTCTCCAACTTGAGTGGGTGCCAGCAATGGTGCAACACTGAGAGAGGACACAACATTGGATAATAATGGAGGACTTCAGCTGCCAAAATATTAACAGGCACAGTTTTGAGAAGAAATTTCTCAGCCCCATAAAGAATTGTTTCCTGGAACAGCTAGGTCTGGAGGATGCAGGAGGAGAGGATATGTTTGACTCTGTCCTAAGTAATTCACAGGAGAGCTTGGTTTAATGAAGATACAGGACCACAATGGTAGTACAGTCTACATTGTTGTGGATAGAGGGATTTTCAAACTCTAACATAGGACACCTTTTGGGGGGCAGGGAGGGGGAAACACAAGCCAGTTTAAACAAAGCTAAGGAGACAAAAAAAGTGAGGAGCTTCCACTCTGATTGTAAGCACTTATGCAATCATAATCAGAGTCATGCTTACCCCTAAACAATGGGAACAAGATAGAATGGACAGGCACATGGTAAGGCCCAAGAGTTTATTGAAACCTTAGAGGTAACCTTCAAAAAAATGAAAAATACAGCTTAGGTGAAGCCAATAGAAGGGAACTTATGTAATGGCAGGTAAAATGTAAGTTAGGCAGTTAAGAGTGAATTTGAGAAGAAAATAGACAAAGACATGTGAACCAAATAAGATCTTTTTCAAGCATATCAGAAGATGGCAACTTGCAAGAAAGTCAGTGGGTTTGCTGAGCTACGAGTAAGAGAATCAGAGTATTCCAGACATGACACAGAAGCTAAACAAACAATCTCTTTGCACAGCTGTTCACCACAGAAGACATTGGTGAAGATATCTAACTCTGAACTAGTCTTTTCAGGCAATGAAGCTGTGGGACTGTCCAAGACTGAGGTGGCAACCATAAGAGATATAGATGCAATCTGACAATTTAAATTACAATAGCTCACCAGGCCCAGAGGATATCATCTTGTGTTCCTGCAGAACTCTTGAATGAAGCAGCTATATACTCTCTCAGTCAGCTACTACAGAGGAGTGCAGCAGGTGTACCTCTCAAAAAACAAAACAAAAAAACACCACCTTAGGGGTGATTCTAGGAAATACAGAGCAGAGACTCTGTTGTGATTCCCTTACCTCAGTGTCAGAGAAATTAATTGGAACAATAATTAACAATAGATGTATAAGAGTACATGATATTGCTGGCTTAAACAGGCATGGCATTTGTAAATAAAGCTGTGATTCCAGTCTGCTAGGATTCTTTGAGCATATTAACAAAAAATTGGATAAAGGATCACAGGCTGACATAATTTATTTGGATTGCCAATAAAAGACATTAGCTGTAATCACTCAGGAACAAGCCCTAGTCTCATTGCTGACAGCTCAATGAGAAGATCTGCTCAATGTGCAGTGATCATCAAAAAAGCAGCCAAGGAGTTACACTGCACTAAGACTAGAGAATTATCATGATCGTTATTTATTAATTTGTACTGCAATAGAGCCCAGAGGCCCCAGTCTGGGATTGAGCCCCTATTGTGCTAGGCCCTGAACCCTCGTAGAATGAAAATTCAGTCCCTGTCCCGAAGAGCTTGCATTCTATGACATCAGCCCTGCAAAGATTTATCAATTTTAGGGTATGTCTACACTACCCGCTGGATCGGCGGGCAGTGGTCGATCCAGCGGGGGTCGATTTATAGCGTCTAGTCTAGACGCGATAAATCAATCCCTGAGTGCTCTCCCATTGACTCCTGTACTCAACCGCCATGAGAGGCGCAGGCGGAGTCGACGGGGGAGTGGAAGCAGTCGACTCACCGCGGTGAAGACACCACGGTAAGTCGATCTAAGTACGTCCCCTTCAGGTACATTATTCACATAGCAGAAGTTGTGTAACTTAGATCGATCCCGCCCCCACCAGTGTAGACAGGCCTTAGATACTTATGTGGCCGCCATTATCTTAGTGTCCAAGGGCCTCATAATCTTTAATGTATTGATGTACCCTTATGACTATGAATAGTCCCAGTGAAACTAATTTACACACAGGGCTCAGTCTTTGCAGGATCAGGGTGTAAGTACAATACTGAAATTATTGTAATGCCATTGTACAAATAAATGGAGCCCCCTCCTCTCGAATGTTGCGCTTCATTCTGGTCATACTAACTCAAAAAAAAAAAAAGATTTGCACTGCTAGCAGAAAGAGAAAAGATCCAGAGTGAAAAACAGCAAAGGAAATTAGAGGTCTGGAAAGACTTCACAGATTAGAAACAAATGAAACTGGGAGGAGGATATGGTGGAGGTATACAAAACTATGAATGACTCTCAGAAGGTAGATTGGTGCTTCCATTTACGCTGTCTCATAACATACGAATGAGGAGCACCCAAGGAAAGTAGATGTTAAAAAACCAGTACAAGGACTTTAAAAACCCCACTTCATTCCATAATATGGCAGTTGAGGCTACGCAGATTATCGAAGCAAAGAGCTGTAGGATTTTCAGAAGGATCAGCCGTTTCTATGGGGCTAGACTGTGCTTGTTTGGCACAGGCCTGTGTTGAGGGGCAGCAGGGAAGGCGTTGACAGAAATAACACCTCCCACAGCTCTACTCTGTTAGCTGCTATACCCCTGGTATGAAATTCTGGCCCCAATGAAAATCAGTGGGAATTTGGGCATTGACTTCAGGGAAGCCCGGTGTGCTAGTTAGCACATGGGGAAGTGAAGTGATAACTCTATTTCCCACCCCCCGCAGCACCCCTACAGGAACATCTCGATAGCCTGCATTCACTTGTGGGGAGGGCTAGCTCAGTGGTTTGAGCATTGGCCTGCTAAACCCAGCGTTGCTAGTTCAATCCTTGAGGGGACCATTTAGGGAACTGGGGGTAAAAATCTATCTGGGGACTGACCCTACTCTGAGCAGGGGGTTGGACTAGATGACCTCCTGAGGTTCCTTCCAACCCTCATATTCTATGACCTCCCCTGAACAAAGGCTGCAATTCTGCCCAGCCCCTGTGAGCACTGCATGGTCACAGAGGGCCTGGCCCAATCAGATCCAGTGATAACAAGGACTCCACAGTTATCCTAGATAGGATAAACACACATACTAATGCCAGCTCTCGCTTCAGGACACAATGCAGCCACTCAGAGCTGGGCCAAGGTTTCTTTGACTCCTGGTTTTTCCCTTAAAAAAAAAATGCTTTTTTCAGTGCTCTAGAACTATTTGCAAATTCAGGCAGAATTCTACTAATAGTTTTGGCCAGGAAAAAAATATTTTTAATTTTTTAAAATGTTTCAAAACACAAATATGGTTGAACCCCCTCCCCCCCAAAAAAGAGGAAACACCTGGAAACGGCCAAATCTAAAAACAGTTTGTTGTGTGGGATTTCCTGCCTTAGAGAGATGTCAAGAGCTTCAGCTGCGTATTTTGTCATGTGGCACTAAAGATTCCTAGCCAGCTTATATACCTCTAGCTCTTTGGCTGCTCTGTGATGGAAACGCATGCAGTGCACAATGTTTTATGAAACCATAGAATGGAAGATGTGTTAGATATGGGCAAACCTGAGGAGGTCTTTACTTTCTGGGAATCTGCTTCTCTGTTTTAGAAGATCAAAATAAACTATGGAGGATTCAAAAATAAAATGACTTTCTGATCGGGTTGGATGATTTATGTCACCATCTTTTTTTCCCCTCCAAAAGTTTCCCAGCAGGGTGAAAACCAAAGGCGTCTGTATAGAGAACTGTTGAGGAACTACAATCGCCTTGAACGCCCCGTAGTGAATGATTCCCAACCTCTTATTGTTGAGCTACAACTTTCTTTGCTGCAGATAATCGATGTGGTAAGTCAGCAGCAATTCTGCTTTGTGGGCATAACCTCATCAAGGTAACGAATTCAGCTGCTGTTGTAAATGGTGTTGGGACTGCATGTGGCCTCTTAACCAGACTGCTATAGAATGGAAATTGAGAACAGAACGGCTTGGATTAGGGATTTTGCAGAACGCTAACACATGGGTTTGTCACTTCGGAATACTAATACCACTCTAAATGCACAGATGTCCCTGACAACATGAGGAAGGTGTTGATTAATTATGTAGCTTTTTAATGATTTTACATAAAAACACTGTACATTTAAAGAGATTATGAACCATGTGTTACTACAAATTAATAAGCGTGTGTTATTCCCAGAGCCAGACTCAAAGTTGTAGTTATGGATCCTGTGCTATTTCTGGAGCTACTCTGGAATGGCTCTATGAGGCAATACACAACAGGGACATTGGAACAATTTGTATAGTGGGGGTGTGGAACGCCATTGAACCAAACCGTAAACCCCATATATGAGGAAAAGCACTCCAAGCTGCTGCATCCCCAGCACCTCTAACTCCAGCACCCCAATACACAAGAGCACCAGTGCGCAGAGACGGCCGGGCCTGTCTGTCTACAAGAACTGGTATGGCTGGTACTCCAACCTCCCTGCCAAACAGCCAGGTGGCAGCAGCAGCTGCTTCTTGCTGGCTTCTGAACATGCAAACGAGGGTTGGGGAGGGCAGAGTGCCCTTATGTAAGGGGACTGTTGCCCCCTTACTAACATTCAGTGGGGGTGTTTTGGCTGCTAGCTCCCAGCACTAAAAGGGGAGGGTTTGATGGCAAATCAGGACCCTGAGACTGACAGTCCCCAGGAACAATGGCAAGAGGCCAATGCTTCAGGTCAGCCTGATTGACAGGGCAGGCCGGCTAATCAGGGAGACAGAAGGCCAGTGTGGGTCCCGTCCTCCGTGTGTGAGCAGGAATGTGCCGGAGTCAGACAGAGTGGGGCCGAGCTAAGGAGGAAGCAGGGGCCCAAGCTGAGCTGAAGAACAGAGCCAGGCCAGATCCAGAGGGCCAGAGCTGCAGCCAGAGAGCCAGAGGCACAGCCCAGAGAGCAGAGCCTGTGCTGGGTGCGGAGCTGCAGGCAGAGAGCCAGAGGCTCATCCCAGTGAGAGCAGATCCTGTGCTGGGAGCAGAGCTGCAGCCAGAGAGCCAGAGGCACAGCCCAGAGAGAGCAGATCCTGTGCTGGGAGCAGAGCTGCAGCCAGAGAGCCAGAGGCACATCCCAGGGAGAGCAGATCCTGTGCTGGGAGCGGAGCTGCAGCCAGAGAGCCAGAGGCACATCCCAGGGAGAGCAGATCCTGTGCTGGGAGCAGAGCTGCAGCCAGAGAGCCAGAGGCACATCCCAGGGAGAGCAGATCCTGTGCTGGGAGCAGAGCTGCAGCCAGAGAGCCAGAGTGTGGTGAGCAACTGGGGCCAGCCAGAAAGACACTCCAGCCAAGGGTCCATGCAGGCCAGGTTGGGAGGGGACCTTAACCTGCCGGGGCTGGCACTGGGAAGAAGGAGCCCACCACCCAAAGCCCGGAGGTGTGTGGTCACCACCATTTCAAGTGTCCCACCCACAGCATCCCTGCAGCACAGCCAGGGCCTGAGAAGGAGGCCTGGGGCCTACAAGGAACAGACTGCAAAGTGCTTTGATGTCCAGAGACATTGTTTGAATGTTCCCTGCCACAGAGCAGGGTTATGTGTTTCCATTTATTCTTATTCTTTTCTTTAAATTGATTGTTAAGTAAACAACTTGTATTTGCTTTAAATTGTATGAAATAATCAGTGGGTCAGGAGGTGCCCAGTGCAGAGAGGGTATGGGGACACCTTAGCCCCTGTCCTAGGTGGCCACAGCAGGGTTGGGGTTGAGCCCCAGGAATCCTGGGCCCAGTCTTGTTGAACTCTGCCAAACAGGAGAGTCCTCAAGGGCAGGGAGGCCTCTGGGTAAAGGAAGTGGGAGCGAGGACTCAGATCCTTTCGCTAGCCCACTTCACCGGGGTACACAGAAGCCAGGAAAGTTCCCCACAATAGCGGGACCATTCCCCCGCTTACACTTAGTCGGTGCATGCAAGATGCAGAGAGAGTGAGCAGGGTAAAGAGCCGGTTGCAGCAGAGTGGGTGTAGATGTAACATGAAGCCCCCTGTGGGTCACTGGCAGCAGGGGTCAAACCTGGGACCTAGGGAATCTTAAAGCATGAGCTGCTGCTGCAAGTGCTAGCGGATCTTTCTATGTTAGCCAAGGCCTGGCAGAGTTTGCGGGGGGGGGGGGGGAGGGAAGATATGCCCCACGGTGAACTTTAGCATGCAAAATAATCCAAGTCAAAATCTCCTCTCCACAGTGAGGAGAGTTTCATTGTATAGAACAGCAGCTAACCCCCGCAGAAATAGTCTGTATATAAATACAATATATTCCCTAGACAACTGACTGCATATGTAGTGTCTACCCATTAGATTCCAGCCCCTGGAACTATGGTGTGCCTCAGTCTTGTCCTCTGCATCTACCGACACAACACCACCCTCTTTTTATTGTTATGGGCTGTCATTTTTTTACAATAACGATAGAGTTTCTTGGTTTTCTACCAACCTGAGGAATGACACTCTACTATTTTAAAAAATCATCCATCTTGTCCTCTAGCCCACGGATAACTTGGGGAGAGGGGGAGTTACAGAAACAGGTTTTGAGGCGTGCCAGAAAATAAGGCCCCTTTTGGGGAAAGGTTTTTAAAATACCTAGATGACAACTTCCTTTGAGAGCGTTTCTTTAAGCACTTTATCTCCTGGATGTCATCCCGTCTGTTCCAGTGAATTTAAATTTCTATATCCGTGCACATGAGCCAAAGTAGGAAAGATTTATTTTATAAAAGGAGGTCAACAAAGCAGTTATAGCCTTTAGAAACAAAGCTTTTGCTCTTTGCCTAATGCTCCAGATGTTGTGGGGGCATTAGCTCTTATCAGGAATGACCTCCTCCCAGACAAGTCCCCTTTGCAGTTCCGGCAGCACTGATCATTAGAAAAAGGTCCCAGATCCAAACAAACCTAAACTTGGGGGACGTTCAGACCCTAAGACACCCATACGGCGTCCATTCAATTAAAATAAAAACAACTCTAGACTGGCACGATAGCAGCAAGAGGCCTGGGTCTGGAGAATACTGGAATCCCTGCTTTTGCCCATGACATGAGGGTTAGGTCATGAGGTCCAAAAAAGATTACCAATTGCAACGTGTTTTCAGCCTCAAATCTGCTTGATTGACAGACTAGCATTGCATTAAACCATTTATCTTCTCTCTTCCTAAGTGTCCATTCCCAGGGATCAACCTTGCCAGCTGTGTAAATTAGAGAAATTATTTTGTAGGGGGTGCCATTAAAGTTGCTTGCGTAACCTTATCTGCCTCATAGGAGGAGAAGCTGTCCCTCCACATTGCTTCGGATCTGATTTAGCAAAGCACTTAAAGCATGTGTCTAAGGCTACGTCTACACTAGAGAGCTTACAGCGGCACAGCTGTACTGATGCAGCTCTGCTTCTGTAAGATGTTTTTTTTCACACCGCTGAGCAACATAAGTTTTGCCAACATAAGTGGTAGTGTAGGCATGGCCTAAGTGCTTTGCTGAATCAGGCTATTTTCTGCCTAGACAGCAGCTGCTTTCAAGTTGAAGGGCATGAGTGGCTCGCCACCTTTCTCAAATATCTTTTCTAAACCATCTCTTGTTGCCAGACTCTCATGTTATTAAAGATACAAGGTGGGCGAGGGAATATCTTTTATTGAACCAACTTCTTTTGGTGAGACACACAAGCTGTTGAGCTTACACAGAGCTCTTCGTCTGGTCTGGGAAAGGTACTCCATGCAACACAGCTAAATACAAGGTGGAACAGATTGTTTAGCATAATTAGTTAGCACATATTGTAAAGGGACCATTCAAGGTAGAGTGGCTTGTTAGTACCTTTGCAGTCATAGGACTGAGGGGGTTAGTGGGTTACAGATTGCTGTAACAAGCCATAAATCCAGGGTCTCTGTTCAGTCCCTGATTTTTGGTGCCTAACGGAGTTATGAATTTAAGCTTCCAGGCTTGTCTTTCGAAAGGGTTGTGCAGGTTTCCTTTGAAGATGAAGATGGAGAGATCAGACAGTGATCGCTTTATGAAAAGAGTTCACCCACAGATGATAGATGATTTTTGTCTTATTTTCCTGTGTGAGATCATTGGAGAGCATAGCGAGTCATAGAAGAATCATAGAATATCAGGGTTGGAAGAGACCTCAAGAAGTATCTAGTCCAACCCCCTGCTCAAAGCAGGACCAACCCCAACTAAATCATCCCAGCCAGGCCTTTGTAATGCCAGGCCTTAAAAACCTCAAAGGATGGAGATTCCACCACCTCCCTAGGTAACCCATTCCAGTGCTTCACCACCCTCCTGATGAAATAGTTTTTCCTAATACCCAACCTAGACCTCCCCCACTGCAATTTGAGACCATTGCTCCTTGTTCTGTCATCTGCCACCACTGAGAACAGCCGAGCTCCATCCTCTTTGGAACCCCCCTTCAGGTAGTTGGAGGCTGCTATCAAATCCCCCCTCATTCTTCTCTTCTGCAGACTAACTAAGCCCAGTTCCCTCAGCCTCGCCTCATAAGTCATGTGCCTCAGCCCCCTGATAATTTTCATTGCCCTCCGCTGGATTCTCTCCAATTTGTCCTCATCCTTTCTGTAGTGGGGAGCCCAAAACTGGATGCATCACTCCAGATGTGGCCTCACCAGTGCCGAATAGAGGGGAATAATCACTTCCCTCGATCTGCTGACAATGCTCCTACTAATGCAGCCCCGTATACCCTTAGCCTTCTTGGCAACAAGGGCACACTGTTGACTCATATCCAGCTTCTCATCCACTGTAATGCCCAGGTCCTTTTCTGCAGATTGTCTGATTTCACCCACATAGTTGTTGTTGGAGCATTTAGTGCACTGGAGGAGATACAGCCCGTGTTGTGATAGCATGTGTAGTACCCATGGATCCTGAAAGGTGTGTTGTGGAGGGTGTTGAACATTGTAGCAATGGAGAGATGTCTGCTGGTTTTGCCTCTGCTGTTCTGGCAGAGTCTGGCACTGCCTTGAGTTGGTGTGTCCTGGTCTGTGGGGAGCCACTTCTGATGATTAGGTTGGAGAGACTGGAGGAGGGGTTGTTTGAAGGCCAGAAGAGGGGGGTTTGGGAAAAAAAAATCTTTCAGGATGGGGTCCCCATTGACTACAAGCCAACAGCTATAGGAACCTGTTCGGTAACCTTGTACAGAGCAGGGTGTAGCCCTGCCACACGCTGCTTCAGCCAGGCAGGGAAGGAACAGCAGAGTTCTCCTCTACGTTCAGAAGTACGGGCTTGGTAAGGTACGAAGCTGCATAGATTGGTGTGGGAAGGATTAGCTTAGGGATAATGCAAACTGAAACAGTGACACAGAATCTACCAATATCCTTCTCCTCTCTCTGCTGTCACCCCGATAGCTCCGCCTTATAGAAACTGCAGCTTCCAGAACACTGTTATGCAGGGCATTGTTTGAACCAGAGCTGGGAACTCCGCTGCTCGGAGAGTGACGGAGACACAGTAGCCTCAAGATGTGGCTCACTGCACCAACCTGCATGCCCAGGAGTAGCAGCTCTCGTGGCCTCAAGCAGCATGGCACAATGAAGGAATGCACTGGCAGCGGGCAGCCCTGAGCACAGCCAGGCAGCAGCCCCCAACTCAGACAGATGGATGGACAAAGTACCTGCCAGAATGGCTGCACGCTTTGGGTACTGCAGGCCTGCACAGAACCTATCAAACTATGCATGCCTAGAGGTGGGCATCTCCTCAGGTCAATAGATGCACAAAGGGTCCTCTTACTCCTCTGCAGTTCCAGGTAGCCACTTCACATGCCAGAAGGGATCATTGTGATCATGTGGGCTGATCTCCCGAATACCACCAGGATGTATAATTTTACCCAGCCATCAGGCTTCATTTAAAGACTTCAAGTCATGGAGAATTTATTACATGCCTGAGTAAGTGGTTCCAAAGGTTAATAACCCTCCCTGTTTAACATTTGTGCCATATTTCTAGTCCGAATTTATTTAGCTTCAGCTTCCAACAATTGGATGTTACGCCTTTGGCCAGGAGATTAAAAAGCTTTCTACCTCAGAAATCTTCTCCCCTATTTATAGACTGTCATCTAGTCAGCTGTTACCCATCTCTGGGATAAACTATGTAGACAGAGCTGCAGTGAAGGGTGTAGTATCTGCAGCCAGGGACCAGCGCTCCATGGTGCCGGGGGGGGGTTGTACAAACACAGAATAAGAGGCAGCCTGTGCCGCAGAGAGCTGACAACCCAAGCAGAAGACAGGTGGAAGCACCAGGTAACAATGAGACAATAAAGGTCAGCATGACAAGCGACCGCCCCACTGCACCAGTATCCTAGGCACGGAGTGTTTTGCAGGGATCACAGCAGACAGTTCTAAGGAGTGAGACGAAGCAGGGCAACATGGTGACCACGCAGGTGTTTATGGGGAGCTCCTCCACACATCGGGGTGGCTTGAGGACAGAGTGCAGAGGTGCTCATTTGAAAATTGAATCAGTGGGTGTTGAAGGCTGGGATCATTACCAGAGGTGAGTCAGAACTGGCATCTCAGCAGCATATGAGGGCTGACAGGCAGGGCAGGGACTGGCTGTGAAGGACCTTAAAAGTGAAGCCAGGTACTTTGATGCAGCAAGGAAGCAGGAGCCAGGGGAGGAACGAAAAGAAGAGTGACATACTCAAAGCAATGAGCTAGGGAAGTTATCTTTGCAGTATTGTGAATGGATATGAAAGCGGTACAACAGAATAGGTTCAGGCCACAGAGGAAGCAAGCAGTTGAGATGCAAGAGGAGAGCCTGGGTAAGAGTTTTAGCCATGTGGATGGAGAAGAAAGGCTGGATCTTAGAGGTGTTTGGCAGGAAGACTTGGCAGATGTTTTAGGCATTAAAGTGCGGATGTCAGAAGTTGACACGGTATTTCAGGAAGAGTGTCGCTGATGCCATATATGGAGGTATTATCATTGCTCTGCCCCTACTTGATATCCTCCTGCTTCAAACCCGGTTAGCTGTTTTAGCTACAGCCCTGCATCAGAAGCTCGTGTTCAGTTGGTTCAGCCCCTGTCCCTGGCAGCTGGGCTCAGGAGGGGAGCAGAGGGGGCTGCTGCCCCAGCCAGGCTCTCTCAGGCAGCTGCCACGCTGCACAGTCAGCGACCCGGAGCGGCCAGCTTCAGCCACATGAGAAGCAGCTCCGTCCCACTCCCCATCTGGGCCCGGCTGCCAGGGAGAGCAGCCAAACGCACCGGGGGAGGTGCAGCGGGAGAAGGACACAGCCAGCCCTCCCCCTCAGGTGACTCTGGTGGGCACAGAGCAGGGGGGTCCACTGGGCAGAGGAGACGTGTGGGGCGGTCACGTGTCCTCCCCCTTTAGATTGAGCCCCCCCAGCATCAGGAGGCACAAGTCGTCTGTGCCTGTCCCCATCATTGTTTATCACTCCATCAATTTTTGTCTCATCAGGGCATTTTGCCAGCCATGATTTTATATGTTCTTCCAGGTCATTGATAAAGATACTGATTATTGGCAGGCCAAGAACAGACCCCTGTGGGACCCTCACTAGAAACCACTTTCAATGGCCTGCTACTGCCTCTCCCATTCAGGTGTGTGTGGCCAGCAGGCTGGGGAAGGAATTGGTGCCAGGCATAGGGGTGGTGCAGATCACTTCCTCCACCAGAGCATGGGGAGAACCAAGGAGTCAGAGTCACAATCTCAGGCTCAGAACTGTGTTATCTGTAGCAGGAGTCACAGAACTAGAGCACATTGCATCACCTCACTGTATTGGTACTTGCCCAGATTGCTAGACAAAGCCCCAACCCTCATGCACTCCACCCGCTGAACTCCCAGGGAAGGTCACCAGAACTCCTCACACAGTGAAGTTATCAGACCAGGCTGTCAGCGATTAGGAGATGCCCAGAAATCATAGAAATCCCACACGTCCTGGATGTCTTAGGTACCTGTGCAGGCTGTTGTATAGCGTTACTTACACCATTGTGCAAATCTTACTCGCTTCAGGGATCGCTCACTTGCACAAGTCACCTTATTGGGCCTAATGGAACCATGCACATGAGTTCACCAACATGGTTAAGCCTTGCATAACTGGCTGGAATTGTGTACTGCTTTCCCTGTCCAGGAAGGGAACATGAAAAGAAAAAAAAGAAACCAGAACTTACCAGCCTGTTTTAAAATTGCATGACAGGAATAGGGGATTATCCCATTGGTTAGCCCAGTTCACCTCTCTCCTTCTCTTAGACGAGGACGTGGCTTGACATCACATCTATAAAACATGAGCACAGCACACACATTATACAGCAGCTGGAGGAATCTGCTTCCACACAGGCTCTCTTGAACCAAGTCAGGTCTAAACTCAACCAGCATGGAGAAAAACAGGAACAGGTTCTATGCCATACAGACTCCCTTCTGCATCATGGAAAGGCAAGATGCCTCTCAGAGCTCCATAATCTGCCCTCCACAATGATGAATAGCATGTCACATGGAGAAATCCACCTCCTGCATTCACAAATGCAATGCTGACAGACCACGGTCGGTGGCGGGCATGATTGAACCTGGGACTTTTGGAGCTTAGTGCATGAGCAGCTACTGCATGAGCTAAGAGCCAATTGGCTGTTAGCTAAGGCTGTAGAGCAGACTCAATCTCTCTAAGTGGTCTGAGTGCCACTAGATGGGACAGAACACCACACCCAGGAGGTGTGTGGGTTACACAAAGAAAAATTTTAAAGCATGACTTGCTCTGATTAGATGTAGTGCTGCTGGCACCAGCAGTTTGTCTCTGTGGGGTTAATTTAGAAGCCAGTTGTAGCAAACCAAAGTCCTTGAGAATGTATTTTCCATATATCAGAGATATGGCACATGGATGCCAGTGCACGGCACTATCACTAGAGCTAAGGTTTCCAGACACAGTCCTAAATCACAGCTAAAGCTGATGCAGCCCATGTTTGCATGGGAGTCGGTGCACTGCAGAAGTGATTAGCCCTTCCAGTCCTACCCAGAAAACCAATACATTCTAGGCACTTTCCTGCACTGTCAGCCGCAGAGATGCGTATTTGTTGTGCACAATGATACACTATTATTTCTTTTGGAGTCACTCCTACTGGCCACAACTGAGACTGAGGCCCCATCTGTGCTAGATGCTGCACATACATACAGTGAGAGACCGCCCCTGCCCCAGAGAGCTGGCTGTCTACCTCAACATAAAGGGGGAGAGGTGAAATAGAGGCACAGAGAGGGGAAATTACTTCCTAGGGTCACACAGCAGGTCACTGGCAGAGCTGAGGAACAGAACATAGGTCTTCTAAGTCCCAGTCCACTATGTGCCCTCTCCAGTGAATTACACTGCATATGCACCATTAAAATATACCTCATTTGTATGCAAGGTCTCCTTCACAGTGCTGTTACTCTCCAGCTCTGTAGCAGAACTCAGTGAATCCCAGCTGATGAGGGAGGGGCTTGGATGGATGGAGGGCCGGTTACAAGGAACAGTCCCAAGTTGCCCAAAGCTCCACTAATACAAGGGGGAGCAAAATGTGGTCCAAAAAGAGTGAGAATCCTGACAAATTAGTATTTTGGCAATTGCCATGTACCCAATACTGCGAGCTCTGTGCTCTTTTGTTATGCGCTTTTTTACTGTAGCATAGTCAATATAAATAAAGTGTTTATTCATAGACTCTGAAGACAGGGAAAAAGCCGAGTGTTAGATTATGGCTTCAGAAAACTTGCAAATTCTCAGCTTTGTCTAAACATTCCCCATCATATCTGGCCACGGCATTCTTACAGAAGGACTATTGGGACTCATAGAAACTATCTTCAAAACACTCGCCAGACAAAGGGCAAGTTTACTCCTGGACAATCGACTTGCTCCAGAAACTCTGCATCAACAACCTCTCTCAGAACACCACACTTCCTATCAGGAAGTCACCTCCCTATACACCAACATTCCTCACCATGGCATTGCTGCTTGCCTCAAATATCTACAAGACAATGAACAACTGTCAGGTGACCACCTCAAACATCACCAAACTCATCCATTTCATCCTTACCCAAAACATTTTACATTCAAACACTTTGTCCAAACTGTGGGAACAGCCATGGGTACTAGGAAGGTTCTCCAATATGCAAATTTATTCATGGGCCACCTTATGGAAGAATTTCTGGAAAAATGCAACCAGAAACTGATGATGTATCTGAGATACATTAATGATATGTTCATCCTCTGGACAGATGACCCAAACTTCCTCAGGATTTCCACTACAACTGCAACCACCACCATTCACTCCTGCACCAGCATCAACTTCCTGGACACCACAATCAGCTTCAACAATGGCCCTACAGACAACTTATATACAAGAAACCCACAGATCACCACACCTACCTTCATAGATCCAGCAACCATGCCAAACACCAAGAAACCTCTTACCTACAGCCATGGCCTCAGATAACACAGAATAAGCTTTCAGGAGAAGGTCTGGGATATACACCTTAAGATACTTAAAACAGCCTTCACCAAACAAGGACACTGTACCAGAGAAGTAGATCATGTAATGGACCACCCTAATTCCGCAAGAGAACCTGTTTTAATACAGGAAAAAACCCACTAACTGTACACCATTAGTTGTTGCTTACAACCCCACACTGGAACTCCTACAGGATATCAAACAATTTCAACCCATACTTGGTGGGGACCCATCCTGAAAGATATTCCCAACCTCCTTCTCTTCTAGCCTTCAAATAATCCACCAACCTCACCCAGATCATCATCAGAAACAAGTTCCCCACAGACCACGACACACCAACTCAAAGTGGCACCAGAGCCTGCCATAACAGATGCAAAATCTGCACCCCTACAGTCACTGCTATCATGGTCAATAGTCCTCACAACACATCTTTCAAGGTGCATGGACCTGACATATGCTTATCACAACATGTGGTGTAACTCATCCAGTGCATCAAATGCCCCAACAACTACTATGTGGGTGAAACTAGAGAATCACCACACTCTCAAATGATTTCACACAGAATATGATGAGACAAAAGCCCCCTGTCACCTGTGGGTGAACACTTCTCACCAAGCGATCACTGCAAAAGATGAGCCTGGCAGCTTAAATCAGCGGTTCTCAAACTTTTGTACTGGTGACCGCTTTCACATAGCAAGCCTCTGAGTGCACCCCCCACACCCATAAATTAAAAACACTTTATGTATTTAACACCATTATAAATGCTGGAGGCAAAGTGGGGTTTGGGGTGGAGGCTGACAGCTCGTGACCCCCCATGTAATAACCTTGTGAACCCCTGAGGGGTTCCAACCCCCAGTCTGAGAACCCCTGGCTTAAATTCATAACTCTGCTAGACACCAAAAATTGTGGACTGAATAGAGACACTGTCTTATTACAACAATCTGTAGCCCACTAACTCTCCTTTGTCCTATGACTGCAGAGGTGTTACTTGCCCACTGCTTGCATGGTTTCTTGCAACATGGATTACCTGCTTATGCTTAACAATCTGTTCCACCTTGTATTTATCTGTGACACTCTGAGTGCCTATCCCAGACCTGAAGAGCTCTGTGGGAGAATGGCTGTGTGAGTGGCAGGCAGCTTGGGAATCCCAGTGCCTGGGTTAACCTGCCATTATAGGGGGAATGGGATACTTGGAGTCTGGAATAAGATGTCTTATGTGGTTGCAGAGATTTTTCTGCTGCGCTATGGGGATGTAAGTGGGTGCATTGTGTGTGTGAAGAGAATCTGGGTCCCATTCAACATGCAGTGTGGATGAAAGAGTTCTGTGCATAAACAACATACAAGAAAGTTTATTTGACTGAAAGAAAAGAAAAATAATCCTGGAATTTGCTCCTATTAAGTTCAATGGCAACGAACCCATAAAAGTCATTTTCTATTCAGAAGTTGGTCCCATCAGAGATATTACCTCACCCACCTTGTCTGTCACACAACAACAAACACAGTCACTGCCCCAAATAACATACAGTCCTAACTATAATGCTGGCCAATTGGCAGATGTGTGGCACTATTTTCCTTTCCATTTCCTAACAGAGAAAGGAGCAATGGACACCCATGAGGGTTACTGTTGGAAGGTTTAAAAAAAAAAACCCAGAAAAGTAGCCCCTCTCCTAGTACAATCCCCCCTTTCTGGTGTGTGTCTGTTGTGTGGATAGGGAGCAGCCAGATGGACATTTCCTTTGCTCTTTGGCCTCTTAACCCTTGTTGCTGAGTAGCTCCTTCTCCCACTGCTTTTTCCTCCTACTGTTGGTTTGTTTATTTTCTGGAGTGGCTGGGTCAGGGGAGGGGGGAAGGGCATCATAAATGTATTTTTATTTTCCTAATAGGCGGGCTGAATGATCCAGTGGATCAGGCCCCAGACTGGGTCTCAGAACCCTGGGGTCTATTACCAGTTCTGCCGCTGAGCTGCCGTGTTCTCTTGTTTTTCAATTCTCCCCCCCCCACATACTTGTGTTCCTTACATTGGCCCCCTTCAACTTCTTGATTTTCCCCTCTGATTTTATTTGTTTGTATTCTGGCCATTTTCCATTATAAAAAAGCAAATTTTCAGCCAAACCTTTACTTCCTACCCAGGTGGTGTGCTGCGCTTTGAAAGAGTAAATAAAACCCAAACCTGGATAGTGTGGGAGGAACACCCCATAGACAGCCTGGTCTTCCCTGTTCTTACTAAAATACACCTACATCTTTATTTATTTAGGCAAAGATTTTCAAAAGTGATCAGTACTTTTCAGTGCTCAACTTGATACCTTAAAAGGGCATGATTTTCAGAAGGTGGGTACTCAGCAGTTTCTGGGGAAAAAAATAAATAAATAAACCAGTCCGCTTTAAGGTGTCTCAGGTTGGCCACTCAGCATCCCTCGCCCCTTTTGAAAAATCTTGGCATTAGATTTCCAAATAATCTACATATCTTTGTTTCGCAGGACCCACCAGGGAATTGAAACAGGGACCTCCAGAGCTAAAAGCATGAGCAGCAACAGCTTGAACTAAAGCTGGCTAGCTGGGGTTGTAAAGAGACTTACATCCTCTGTGGGGCGGGCAGAGGGGGAACCTGTAATATGCACTCACCGTGATGTACACTTTGTGACAAAGTTCCTCCTGTACCTTGGTGGGTCCTTCACTTATTGGTGGATTTTGCTTGCCTCAGAGATTCACAGTAGCCCTCAGTTTGGCCACTTTCGTGGCTCAAATCTGCTGTTCACTCAGATAACCTCATCACTGGCTAGTATCGGGGAAAAGAGTAAGAACAATCCCCACAGTTTCTGCTGATCCACCATGTGGGTTGGGGAACAGCCCAGAGACCTTTCCTTCTGGTGGAACCTCCTGTGTTGGCCTTCTCCCAACACCTACTTTGTCCTCACCACAGGACCTTTCTCCTGATGTCTCTTAACACTTGTTCTCAGTCCTCCAGCAGCACATCCTCTCACTCCCAACTCCTTACACACACCTCACTAATTGGAGTGAGATCCTTTTTAAACTAGGTGTCCTGATTAGCCTTAATTAATTCTAGCAGCTTCCTAATTGGCTACTGCAAGTGTCCTAATTAGCCTGCCTGCCTTAATTAGTTCTAGAGAGTTCCTGAGTGTTCTGGAATAGTCCCTGTTATCTTACCTAGGGAAAGGGATCTGCTTAACCTGGAACTAATGTATCTACCTTCGACCACTCTCTTGTAGACATCTGGCCTGACCCCGTCACAATATGTACATTAGATTCACAGGTATCAGAGGGGTAGCCATGTTAGTCTGGTTCTGTAGAAGCAGCAAAGAATCCTGTGGCACCTTATAGACTAACAGACGTTTTGCAGCATGAGCTTTCGTGGGTGAATACCCACTTCTTCGGATTCACAGAAGTGTAGGACAGGAAGGGACCTTGAGAGGTCATCTGGTCCAGTCCTGGCACTCAAGACAGGACTATGTAATAGCTAGACCATCCCTGACAGGTGTTTGTCTAACTTGTTCTTAAAAACCTCCAATGATGGAGATTCTACAACCTCCCTAGGCAATTTATTCCAGTCCTTAACCACCCCAACAGGAAGTTTTTCCTAATGTCCAACCTAAACCTCCCTTGCTGCAATTTAAGCCCATTGCTTCTTGTCCTAGCCTCATAGGTTAACAAGAACAATTTTTCCAACCTCCTCCTTGTAACAAACGTCTTTGTGTCCCACCCACCCCCCAAGTCTTCTCTTCTCCAGACTAAAGAAACCCTTTTTTTCCCAACCTTCTTTCATAGGTCATGTTTTCTAGAACTTTAATCATTTTTGTTGTTCTTCTCTGGATTTTCTCCAATTTGTCCACATCTTTCCTGAAACATGACATCCAGAACTGGGCACTATGCTCCAGCTGAGGTCTTATCAATGCAGAGTAAAGCAGAAGAATTACTTCTCGTGTCTTGCTTACAATACTCCTGCTAATACATTCCAGAAGGATGTTTGCTTTTTTATTTTTTTGACAACAGTGTTGTGCTGTTGACTCATATTTAGCTTGTGATCCAATATAACCCCCAGATCCCTTTCCGCAGTACTTCTTCCTAGGCAATCATTGCCCATTTTGTATATTTGCAACTGATTGTTTCTTCTTAAGTGGAGTACTTTGCATTTGTCTTTATTGAATTTCATCCTTTTTACTTCTGACCATTTCTCCAGTTTGTCCAGATCATTTTGAATTTTAATCCTATCCTCCAAAGCACTTGCAACCCCTCCCAGCTTGGTATTGTCCACAACTTTATAAGTGCACTCTCTATGCCATTATAAAATCACTGAAGACATTTAGCAGAACCAGACCCAGGACAAATCCCTACAGGATCCCACTTGTTATGCCCTTCCGGATTGACTGTGAACCACTGATAACTACTCTCTGGGAATGGTTTTCCAACCAGTTATGCACCCAGCTTATATTAGCTACATCTAGGCTGTATTTCCCTAGTTTTTTTATGAGAAGGTCATATGAAACAGTATCAAAAGCCTTACTAAAGTCAAGATATACCACATCTATCACTTCCCTTCTATCCATAAGGCTTGTTATCCTGTCAAAGAAAGCTACCAGGTTGGTCTGACATGATTTGCTCTTGACAAATCCATGCTGATTGTTATTTATCTTCTAGGTGTCTACAAACTGATTGCTTAATTATTTGCAATCTTTATCTTTCCAGGTACTGAAGTTAAGCTGACTGGTCTGCAATTCCCCAGGTTGTCCTTATTTCCTTTTTTATAGAGTAGCACTGTATTTGCCCTCTTCCAGTCCTCTTCCATCTCCCATGAGTTTTTGAAGATAATTGCTAATGGCTCAGATATCTCCTTGAGTATTCTAGGATGGATTTCATCATGCCCTGGCAACTTGAAGACATCTAACTGTGTCCAAACCCAAATCTGAGCAACAGATTATGTGCTCTGCTCTCAATTCTGCCTATTAAGAATAAAATGTGCCACTCCCCTTTAATGCAACTCCCAGTAACCTACCCTTTTCCTGATGGCCTGGGGAAACAGATGGGCCTTGCACATGTGCTGGACATCAACTGACTCCAGCTTTGTTTCACCAATGATGGGAAAAGCAACTCCACACATGGGTTCCTGTCACTGAGAATACCATGCCAGCAGCTGCCTCCTGCACTTTCTGGGTCAAACTGCATTACAGTTTTCCTGCAGTAGGCTTTGCACCTCTCAAATTCTAGGCCTTGCCAAGAGCCTCCCAAAGGCCCCAGTGCAATTTGGAGCTGGGTTGCTCTAAGTTACTGTGGCTTTCCATGGGCCACTGTGCTGCTGAGAATAGCCAGAGTACAACATGCTCCAGTTACACCCCTCCCAGCCCTGGCACAACCCTATATTGGGAGCTGTGAGGTAGGTGGCCTGGGATCCTCTAGGGCAGGGGTAATCTGGTCAGTTTGCTCCCCTGTATGCCAGGCTGCAATGGAATGGACAATCTGACTGTTTTTGGCTGGAAGCACCAAAATTCTGTAAGGGCAGCTAGGGGCCTGATCCTGCTACTCTCAAGATCCCAATCTTGACTGTTCACTCAGGCTTGGTCTACACTACAGACTTACGGCAGTATAACTAAGTCATTCAGGGGTGTGGAAAATCCATCCCCCTGAGCAATAGTTATACAGATCTCATCCCCGGTGTGCACAGCGCTATGTCGACTGGAGGGCTTCTTGCATTGACATAGCTACAACTGGAGTACCTATGCTGACGGGAAAGCGCTCATTGGAGTAGGTAGCATCCTCACAAAGTGCTACAGCACTGCAGATGCCTGGGTACTGTTGCATGTGTAGCCGAGCCCTTGCTTAGCCAGCCTTTCATTAGACCCATTTCCAATGGCGCTACACCAAGGAGTAAGAACTACTCACATGAAGATGGGCTGGAGGCCTGTGCCCTGTTCTCAGAGGGAGCTGTGACATGACTGGAAGCAGGCAGCATGGCAAGTTTCATGAGAAAGTTTCTGTGGTAAGGTTGTTATGCCAAGCTGGGAGCTTTCTGAAGTTCACTTGTCCTGGAGAAAAAATTGCTGATTCCGTTGTCTGGACAGGAACTTTAACAGATAAAGATGCCCAGGTCTGGGCTATGTCTGAATGTTTAAGATATAAAGGATTTGTTAAACTCCCACCCCAAAGATGCCATTGCTGCACCACAGAGTTATTAACTTCATTTGAAACTCTTCCTAGACAAGAGACATCTCCGCAGCTCCCTGTAATTACTGCGCTCCATTCCACATTGCCGAGTGCAAGCTTGGAAAACTTCATTAGTCTCTGGGCCCCAGCTCCTGCCTAGTTCCAAAATAAGGGCCTGGCCATCTCTTAGCCTCATCAGCCCCTGCAGTCTCATCTCTTCTCAGGAAAGCGGAGATTGCCACGACTTGTCTGAGTGCCTGGAATGCTGCCAAAACACGTTGTGCCCCATCCTGCAGTCCTTGCTCACGCTGAGTGTGCCCTGCTGATGTCCATGGAACTACTTACGTGGGAGAGTGCTACTCAGCCTGAAGAAAGCTTGGTCTCCACACACAAACGTGCTTCTGTTATTTCACTAGTGGAAAGGTCTGGTTGCACTGCTCTGAGGGAGGGTGACCCAGGCTGGGGGGGGGGGGGTCTTTGGCCCCCTCTAATAGCCAGCCAAGGTAAAGGAGTTTATGAGTCTGTTCCTGGCGAGGTAGCTGCTCCTTTGCTCAAGCAGCAGCATCTCAGGCTTTTCGATCTAGAGGTCTCAGGTTCAGTTTCTGCTGCCAACCCACCCAGGGGCACCTTTGCATGAGTCTTCAGTGAATCTCTGCCCACTCCAGTGCTGTCCAAAGTGTTTCAGTTCTAGAGCCCAGGCGCTGGAGCTACACTGGTAGAGCCTCCCGGCTCTACCCTATAATGCTGTTCCCCCTCGGTGCTCTCTCCTCTCACCCATTTGTCTACAGAGCAATCCCAGGATTAGCAAACCAGAAGCTTGTGTGGAAGAAAGTGGCAGTTTAGGTGACCAAAAGGGTGATTTTTGTGGGGGATTCCTCTGCCTGCACCAAGCATTTTTCAGAAAGGGTGTGTACGCCCAGGGGGGCCCTGCATACCCAGGGGAGCAGAGAGCAAAGGGGTGGGGACAGGACATGGTACAAGGCACAGTTGCTCACACTGCACTTTCAAAAGCCCAAAAAGGGGCTGTTCCTGTGTAAAATACAGATTCCATCAACACACAAAGACATTCACTCTGACCCAGATGAATTCTGGTCGTATAGAGCTAAGCTTGTTGTGTTTTGATAAGCCATGAATTGCCTGATCAGAATAATCTGTGCATTCTGGGGGCACTATAATGTTTTAAAGCCCTGAGCTGTTCATTTGAAGTACATGGGCTTCACAAACAAAATGTTTAATTTTTCTAGGAAGTGTTTTTGTTATTAGAAAAGTGAATGACGTATGTTAATATGCAGATTTTTTTACTGTATGAACTGTTGCTGAAAACAAGACAACAGTATTATTCTACTGTCAACTATTCATCTGCTTGTATGCTCTTGGTCTGGATGGAGGCATTCTGGGAATTCTGGGAAAGTGCTTTGACATAGGTGCTGCTACAGCTAGAGGGGGTCTTCTATGTACAACTGATCTGAAGAAACCAGACTGCTGAGCGCAGACACATTAATTGCTTGAGGCTCAAGCTGTGTGAACTGTAACATTGAGCCTTGAAACAATCCAGTTCTCTAGGACAGATGCACTTTAGGGGCCATGTACTGTTTTGAATGTGGTAGGAGAGATGCAGCGTGGAAGGGGTTAAATTACTGCACTTCCCTACTTTGCATTTCAGCAGGCGTGACTCAGCCTAGCTGTACCCATTACACCTATTTACACCAGTGGAAATGCTGGCCCACTGATCTCTGCATTTTGCAACATGTGATAAATGAAAATAAAAATATGAGGGATATGGACAAATATAAATATGCCAATAATATGCACCCGTTGACATTATTCCTAGTATAACATCTGGATTCACTAGATTAAACCATAATCCTTATAGTACATCCTGTACCAATCTTTCCCAGCCAGATAGCTTCCACTGTGTAAGCTTGATCAGTCAAGAGTGAAACAGACAGAACATGAAACAAAGCTGTAATAATGAAAGGATTATTCAGTAGGTATTTCTATTTTATAAAGTATTAATGAAAAAATGACTTTCAGCCTTTCCAGACTAAGAGAATCATTTTTCATTAATATCTTCTGCACTTACTTGTGATTTTACTGAGTAACCCGTGTGATATTTACTCTTTATTTGTAGAAAAATCCCCAGTAAACTGTGCATCTCTTCTCATTCATGCCATTTATTACCAGGGGCCCAACTTCTCTTCTGACACTACTGTAAATCAAGAGTAACTTCACTGAAGTAGGTGGAATTACACGGATATAAAACTGGTGTGAGTGAGATGAGAATCAGGCCCCGTATCACTACAAATGCTGAAAAATCTGTAATTAATAACCATGAAGAGTAGTCATTAAAATGCCAACGCAGAATAAATAATGCATATGGCTGACAGACCAGTATATTCACTAAAATTAAACCCAATACGCTCTCTCGTGACGCCAATCTACTCTGACCAATTCTGAACTCTGGAAAAAACCGAACAATTGGTTCCTACATCAAAGTGGAAACTGCTTGAGAACTGGTGATGCTAGTGTCAAACAAACAGCCACGAATTATTGTTTCAACTAAATTCTGAGTGTCAGACATTATCAAAATGCCCGTTTTACATAAGCCAACTAACTGCATCATGATTTAAATGTGAGACAACTCCAAAGTTAGGAAATGCCTGTACAACTTTAATTCAGCCCCCTGGTCCATATACATTATACTCCCTCTTTAATCACATTATCACAGAGTATTTTTTCCTCAGGACCCTGCCTCAGTCAGTGCACAGAATGGATGGTGCTCACTTAATAAGCAGCTATTCAAAGTGTTGTTTTCTGCTCATTGTTCAATGTGTGGGTCCAGGCCTTGTTTACGAACACTAGTCCCACCCCGCTCTGAAGGCAGAATTATGAATTTCCTCAGGGGCTTTTCCATGGTGCTCATCACTGTAGTATTTGAATGCTTCACAAACAGGACCGAACGTATTTGCAGAACTCCTCTGTGAGCCGAGAGAATATTATTATCCTCCTTTTACAAACGGGGAGCTGAGGCACAGATAGATTAAAGTCAAGAGTATCCACTAATTTGAGGTGCTCAATTTGAAACCCCTAGGACCTGATTTTTCAGAGTGCTTAACATACAGCATTCAGTACGTTCCCGGCACAGCTCCCAGAGAACGCAGGGATAGCCGTGAATGCTCAGCACTTCTGCACATCAGACCCCAGCGTCTTGAGTCAGGCCCCCAGAAAATGAGGAACACCCAGTTAGTGATCACTGTGAAGAGTTTGGTGTGAGTGACTTGCCCAACAGCACTCAGGAAATTAGTGGCAGGGCAGGGATAGAATCCAGTTCCTCAGACCAGCATGCAACTACCATCACCATGAGACACCCCCTGGTTCTTCCTTTTGAGTCCTGCCTCTTCTGAGACACACTTTCCACCATCTGTGTTTCCCCCCTTCTGGGGTTTGTACTGCAGTCCAGCCACTTCCCCACTGGTGGCCGGGGCTGGGGAAACCCAGGCCCATCCACTACTCCAGGTCCTCACCCAGGGACCTTGTATATGGCAGCCACATGCTGCATCCCCTCCAACTTCTCAGTACATTTCCCTGGGCCACCTGCCCATGGCCCCAGCACCTTCTTCGCCCTTACCTCAGGGCCTCAGCATATTAGTCCTACAGCCAGCCGGGAGCTGCCTCATTCCCATGGTCTCCTCCAACACTGCTCTGTCCAGGACGCTAGCTTCTACCTACCTGCTAGGCACCCAGTCCTCTCTCCTTGAGCTCCAGGCAGTGACTAACCCTGCTGTTCCCTGAGACTCTTCTTATATGGGCCTGGATTGGCTATTCCTGGCAGCTTCTCTTTTACTGGCTGCATCTCCTGCACAGCCTCTGTAGGGCTCTATTAACCCTCATATGCCAGTGTGGAGATGGGGTGTCCACCCAAGGTCCTACTGACAACAGCCTCTTTCACTATACAATTCAGATTCATTCCCAAAGCACGTCCAGTCTCATTTTGCCTCCTCTTCTAGCCTCCACCCTCTCAGGCTCCTTGTCCCACCTTTCCCCACCCCAAGGCCCAGCTCTTGGTCTCTCTGCATTTGAATCAGGCAGTTTCCTCCTCCACTCTAAGCTCAGCAACGGGGGTTTTGAGAGCTCAGGAGAGACAGGCTCCTTGCTCTCAGTTCGGTGTCCAGGGCCAGCACTGTTACTACAATTGCAGCCAAAGACCTACTCAGCCCCCTTCAGCCTCAGCCCACAGCATGCTCAGTGGGGACAGAATCTTCAGGGAACGAAGTGGAGAAGCCCTAGCAAGTCTCTACTGAGCACGTGCCAACTGCCCTTTTGCAAAGGCTTATCACACAGCCAAATTTATGTGGATTTTCATGGGGACAGAAAAAGGCACATTGCTGATAAACGACTACCCCCCTGTCAAATGTCAAGTGCCTGCTCCCAAGCATGGGGGTGTTAAACCTTCTCAAAGAAAAAAAGTCACCAGAATTTTTTTTAAAAGCATGGGTGAACCTATTTCCTAGCCTTGTTTTCAGTAATGGCTCATCTGTTTGGGCTGAAATTTTCCAAGAAGACACCTGGAATGGAAAGTTTCAGCCCAAACTGTTAAAGTTTGGCAAAGTTAGAAGCAACCGAAAACTGGGTTTTATGATTAAACATGTTGAGCAACCTTAACAGGCAGTGCTTCCAGCCCTGTGTATAATCAATCTATCGTCATATAGACCCCTCTGTCTATTGAGACACATCCCTCACCACTGTAGTATCTGAATGCTTTAAAAAAAAGGGTCATGCTCTCCTTTTCTCCTTTCCCAGCCACCCAGAAACAAGCTTCAGAGCTCTTTCATGGGTTTTCTTAATGACTGTGAGAATGAGAGTACTATTATGGGAAAGCCATGGCAGAGACGTGGGCTCTGCATTCACCTTGGAACGCAGCCAGGTGAGCTGTTGTTCTGGCAGCAGGGATCCATGTTCTTGGCCAGCTCCCATGACGGTATTGTCTCTGGCACACACCGGCCTCCTCCTTGTTGGTGGGCAGTACCATTGTTCCAGCGGAACAAAGCAATCACAGCTCCTAGTTTGTGGCACTCAGCCAAGTATTCCCAGGGATGCCAGGAGGAGTTCTGGATGCCCCAAGAAAGTAGGATCAAGCCCATGCAAGTATAATAGATTAAAAAAAATCCAGCATTGGTACCAGTTCAAGTAGACCCAGGCAAAGAACTATTACATGAAAAGGGCTCAGAAGTGTTGAATGGGGAGCCCAGAAAGACTTTGCAAGAACATTATATCCACTGCCTGTTTGGAATCTAGGCTATTCTACATCACACACGCTTAATTCCATTGACCACAGCCCTTAAAACATGCTTATCTTTAAGCACGTGTGTAAGTGCTTTGCTAAATTGATGCCGTAATGCCCAAAACCAGGAAAAAGGAATGGAGACATCCCTTGCAACTGGGCATGTGAGATGAATCTTTGCTACATATTGAATGTAGCTGTGAATTTTTTATTTATATTTGGCTAGCATTTGCCAGAGGTTTAGCAGAATGCTGAGAAGAACGGATGAATAATGCATAGCTAGGAACAATGATTCATGTTTAGTCCTGTTTATTGCAGCATCTGCTAACTATATGTAAAATATACAACAGGCTATTTCAAGATGACACACTAAGGCTAGAGGATATATAAATCAGCCAAACACCATGTATAAAATGCAATGGGATTTTAGTCATGGACTTGGTGACGCTGGAGGCTGACATAACAGCTTCTTCTAGAAGCTAAGGCTGCAGGTTAAATACATCTGTATGAAACTCAATTGACCAATCAGTTGGAGAATAGCATCATCTGAGAGGCCATGTGCTTCGATTTAGCCAGAGTGCCTCGGAAGGAGTTAGGACCCCCTAAAAACCTCCATGAACAGAGAAGTGGAATTGCTGGCTGGACATATTCTCATGGATGCCACCCAACAGGGGGACTTGCCTTCCCCTGGGGCAGATCAACTGAGCAAATCCATCACTGGAGTTTTCAGGTCACCAGTGTGGGGCTGAAGGCTGACATTTTCAGAAGTAAGTGGGGATTTTGGGTGCCCAACGTGAGATTCCTAATTTTCAGAAAATGCTGAGCACCTGCCCTCAGAAAGTCAGCTCTTTCAGAGGTCTCAAATTGGTCACCCAAAAATGGAGGCACCTACCATCACTATTTAAACTCCTGGCCTTTGTATGGCATTGGACGACGAATCTATTTGTTCCATGGCTTTTTACAGCAGGGCAGTTGCCAATAAGGAAATGTAGATATCATGCATGTAAGACTAGTCTCCTGGGTTAGTGCTGGACAGGGTGCCCAGATAGTATGAAAAATAGGGACGGGGGTAATAGGTGCCTAAATAAGAGAAGGCCCCAAATATCGGGACCGTCCCTATAAAATTGGGACATCTGGCCATCCTAGTGCTGGACCTCCTCATTTACACCAGGGTGAGAATCAGGCCCATTAGATTCAGCGGCTTGGTCTATTCCCTTTTATTAGTGTAAATGGTGCTCTTGCCCTCAGATCCAATTTTCATACATCTCTCGTTTCCGTGGTCTGTAGCGCTCAGTAATAACTCTCTTTTTAATCCCACTCCCTAGCTCTGGGGGATAGATTGGTCTGACAGCGACCTGCTGGCATGGATGTGCTACATTTTTGCAATGAGAGAAAGTGGCTCTGAGCAGACCGTTCTCTGCCCTTGGTAACTGCAGCTGAACATGGCACTCGCCAGGCACAAGGGTGTGTATGTACGCACCCTCCATGCAGCAGTGGGGCTGTAGCTTCATTGCTCCCCAGGAACAGCTCTGTCCATATGGACCTTAGAGAGCAAGAGGCTCCAAAGTGGTAGAGGAGGAGGCAGGGCCATGGACCCCCGTCCTCACTAGCCACTGGCCGGGAGAGCAGTCTGCCAGGGCATAGCTGCAGGCACACTACCTCTGCATGGCGGGGATTTCCGAGGAATTGTGGGGGGCTGTGCTTTTGAGGCACAACTGAGCCCCAAATGAGTAACAAGTGGCAGTGCAAATGAAGATAAATTACCCTCCATTTAAATCCCAACCCATGAACTGTTTCCAATAGAAAGAGCCCACCACAGGTTAAATGCCCAGGATGAGAGAGTGCAGCGTTAAGGTTGTACAATCAAGCACTTCAATGTCATATCTAGAATTTCCAAAAGTTAGTTTCCAGGGCAACATCCATTCAGCCTTTTTAACAACTCCCTTTCAAACTGAGAACCTCAGAGCTAGACGGGACCTCCAGGGTCACCTTGTCTCACCCCCTGCCAAGAGGCAGGATTTGGGTCTAAACAGTATTCCTGTTTTTAATGAAAACCCTACAGCATCCAGGCTGTCCAGCAGAGCTAACTGAATGTTGCCAGGGTAACCCTGCCTCTTAGAGCTTCTTCTTTCTTGAAACATTAAATGAGGGGAAAGCCAGCATTTGCACTATGCTAAATTCCTAGTAGTGTTTATGAGGCCAGTGAGACACTGTTGTAATCAGCACCTAGGAAGATGGGAGTCTTAAAAATGGAGTACCTGAAGAAACACAAATGGCCGGGGGAAAAAGCCAAGTGGCCTATTTCAGAAGTTAAAGTGGACTGTTCTCATTTCATCTATGCTGCAATAGTTCCTTATGGGACTGTCCGGTAAGTAACAAACATGATGCCTCGTCATTAGGTCATCTGTGGGGATTGAACTGGGGACCTCTAGGTTAAAAGACTTGAGCAGCACCTCATTGAGCCAATGGATTAGCAGTAGTAGTGTGTCAAAAGTTACAAACTCAAACCTCTATACATAATCCAGCCATGAGATGGAGACAAAAATACACATGACCGGCATGTTACAGTTAGAATAGCCAGAGCAGAGTGTGTTCTGGCTACGCTTCTTCCAAACTGCCCAGTGATACACCTGCTCTGTTAGCCCTACATCACCAAGCAACTGCCATTATACTAAGGCTATTTCCTGGTAGAGGAGATACATTGACTTTGCAGACCCTGTTATGGACTCATAGAATATCAGGGTTGGAAGAGAGATCAGGAGGTCATCTAGTGCAACCCCCTGCTTAAAGCAGGACCAACCCCAACTAAATCATCCCAGCCAGGGCTTTGTCAAGCCTGACCTTAAAAACCTCTAAGGAAGGAGATTCCACCACCTCCTTAAGTAATCCATTCCAGTGCTTCACCACCCTCCTGGTGAAATAGTGTTTCCTAATATCCAACCTAGACCTCCCGCACTGGAACTTGAGACCATTACTCCTTGTTCTGCCATCTGCCACCACTGAGAACAGTCTAGATCCATCCTCTTTGGAACCCCCTTCAGGTAGTTGAAGGCTGCTATCAAATCCCCCCTCAGTCTTCTCTTCTGTAGCCTAAATAAGCCCAGTTCCCTCAGCCTCTCCTCATAAGAAATGTGCCTCAGCCGCCTGATCATTTTTGTTGCCCTCTGCTGGGCTCTCTCCAATTTGTCCACATCCTTTCTGTAGTGGGGGCCCAAAACTGGACACCATACTCCAGATGTGGCCTCACCAGTGCTGAATAATCACTTCCCTTGATCTGCTGGCAGTGCTCCTACTAATGCAGCCCAATATGCCATTAGTCTTCTTGGCAAGAAAGCCACACAGCTGACTCATATCCAGCTTCTCATCCACTGTAATCCCCAGGTCCTTTTCTGCAGAACTGCCACTTAGCCAATTGGTCCCCAGCCTATAGCAGTGCATGGGATTCTTCCACCCTAAGTTCAGAACTCTGCACTTGTCCTTGTTGAACCTCAGATTTCTTTTGGCCCAATCCTCCAATTTGTCTAGGTCACTCTGGACCCTATCCCTATCCTCCAGCATATCAACCTCTCCCTCCAGTTTCATGTCATCTGCAAACTTGCTGAACGTGCAATCCATCCCATCAGCTAGATCATTAATGAAGACCTGGAACAAAAAGGGCCTCAGGACTGACCTCTGGGGCACTCTGCTTGATACTGGCTGCCAGCTAGACATTGAGCTGTTGATCACTACCTGTTGAGCCCAACAACCTAGCCAACTTTCTAGCCACCTTATAGTCCATTCATCCAATCCATACTTTTTAAAACTCGCTGGCAAGAATACTATAGGAGACCATATCAAAAGCTTTGCTTAAGTCAAGGTATATCACACCACCACTTTCCCCATATCCACAGAGCCAGTTATCTCATCATAAAAGGCAATCAAGTTGGTCAGGTATGACTTGCCCTTGGTGAATCCATGTTGACTGTTCCTGATCACCTTCCTCTCCAAGTACTTCAAAATGGATTCCTTGAGGGTCTGCTCCATGATTTTTCCGGGAACTGAAGTGAGGCTGATTGGTTTGTAGCTCCTCAGATTCTCCTTCTTTCCTTTTTTAAAGATGGGCACTATATTTGCGTTTTTCCATTTGTCCAGGACCTCCTCTGATCACCACGACTTTCCAAAGATAATGGCCAATGGCTCTGAAATCACATCAGCCAACTGCCTCAGTACCCTCAGATGCATTAGATCCGGACTTATGGACTTGTGCATGTCCAGCTTTTCTAAATAGTCCTTAACCCATTCTTTCACCACTGAGGGCTTCTCACCTCTTCCTCATACTGTGCTGCCCAATGCAACAGCCTGGGAGCTGACCTTGTCTGTGAAGACTGAGGCATAAAAAGCATTGAGTACTTCAGCTTTCTCCACATCATCTATCACTAGCTTGCCTCCCCCATTCAGTCAGGGTCCCACACTTTCCCTGACCACCTTCTTGTTGCTAACATACCTGTGGAAACCTTTCTTGTTACCCTTCACATCCCTTGCCAGCTGCAACTCCAGTTGTGCTTCAGACTTCCTGATTACACGCCTGCATGCTCGAGCATTATTTTTATATTCCTCCCTAGTCCTCTGACCAAGATTCCACTTCTTGTAAGCTCACCAAAGATGTCTCTGTTAAGCCAAGCTAGTCGCCTGCCATATTTGCTATTCTTTCTGCACATCGAGATGGTTTGTTCCTGTGCCCTCAATAAGGCTTCTTTAAAGTGCAGCCAGCTCTCCTGGACTCCTTTTACCCTCATGTTATTCTCCCAGGGGATCCTGCCCATCAGTTCTCTGAGGGAGTCAAAGTCTGCTTTTCTGAAGTCCAGGGTCTGTATTCTGCTGCTGTCCACCCTGCCCAGACCTGGAGTACAAAAGACCAGAACCTGGTCCTTTCACTTTACTAAACCCCTGGTGGCATGAAGGAAACCATGCTTCGTAAACTGTTATGTGTTTTTATGAAGTGTCTAAGAAAGTGTCTTAGCTTGATGTCAGTTTCGAAACTCTAGACACTACCCAGGTGAAAGGAAGAACAGTTAGAAGAGCAATGTGTGTATGGAATCTGCCACAGGAAGCTGCAATGCAAGATACTTCAATCAGTCTGTGTGAAAAGTGTGTTTTTGCAAGCTATATAGCTAGCATGTCTCATTTATAGCTCAGTTGTTTGAGCATTGGCCTGCTAAACCCAGGGTGGTGAGTTCAATCCTTGAGAGCACCATTTAGAGATCTGGGGGAAAAAATCTGTCTGGGGGTAGGTCCTGCTTTGAGCAGCGGGCTGGATTAGATGACCTCCTGAGGTCCCTTCCCACCTTGATATTCTATGATTTTGCAAGCCGTGTACATGGAATGCAAAACTGCACATACCTTCCTACATTGCAGACCAGCCCATAGGGCAGTGTTTCCCAAGCTTGGGACACCGCTTATTTAGGGAAAGCTCCTGGTGGGCCAGGCTGATTTGTTTACCTGCTGCATCCGCAGGTTTGGATAATCATGGCTCCCACTAGCTGCGGTTCACTGCTCCAGGCCAATGGGAGCTGCTGGAAGCAGCATGGGCTGAGGGACGTACTGGCCAGGGGCTCTCTCTAAACAAGCGACATCCCAAGTTTGGGAAACACTGCCATAGGGGAGTCCACTCCCAGCAAACAAGCCATTGCATCAGAGGGGTCAGGTAGAAGGAGTCTGAAATGAACAGAGGTCAGTGTTTGGGACTGGACGCTGAAATGGTTTAAGAGCTGCATATTTAAGACATTTCAAAGTTTGGTCTGATGCAAGTGTGGACACTGCACAAACCACATGAAAACACTGGTTGGTGACCAGAAAAAGCCAGTAAACATACCGATCTCACCCTGCAAAGACACTAACAAGTCAATGGACCAGACCCTCAGCTGGGGTCAATTGGCATAGCACCAGGGAAGATGATGGGGCTTCGATGATTTATGCCAGTTGAGGATCTGGCACATCATGCCTACCAGAGGCAGTGCCAGGAGATGGACTATTTTTTGCTAGAGCTCCACATTCCCAAGAACTCAGATGGTGACTTCTGGTAGGGAATGGTCTGATCGATTCCCCCGGCTCATCCCCATGCGCCCCCTTGTGGCTGGGCACCCTAATGCCAGGGTTACCATACCACATCCCCTTTCAGGCCCCTAAGGGCTCCACGACAGACTCCCTTGCCTCAATAATATCCCTCCCAGAGGCCAGTTTATTACAAAACCATAGTGACAATAATCCATAATAAATTCCCCAAAATATAGTTCATTTATCACCCCAGGGCATACAACCCTTAGCATCCCCATGACATCTAATCCATTGGCATAGCAGGAACTCCCAATGCTGGGAGTTCACACTGACCAAGGGAGCCTCCGTCACCTCCCCACTCCTCTTCCAGCTTTCCAGGGGTAGAGCCCTATCACTGTTGCTTGGCCTACAGTCCTTACTTCTGGCTTGGAAGTCAGAAGGTGACCTCCTCTGCTCTTCTGCTGCCTTCAGTGCCCTCTGGCCCTGGCTCTGTGGCTTGGGGCAGCCAGCAAACCCCTCAGCTGCTCTTCAGCATGCCTCCAGAAACCTCCTACAGCTTTCTTCAGGGGGTCTCCTCCCTCTCTGAGTCTCCCTTGTCCTTTACAGCTCCAGGTGCTGCTACCCTCTTGACTCACCACCAGGAGCACTGGTTCTAGCACAGGGGAGCTGGACCTGCTTCATTTAAAGGGGCCAGCCACCCTGTGACAGACTGAGTGGGTTTACCTCTGCAGCACCCCTTTGTGGTCCATCAGGGCATAACTCACCTAGCCCAGGTCTCCAGTGGTAGGTTCACCATCTCCTGCAAGGTCCATGTAGCAGTGTGGTACTCACCTCTCATGAGCAGCCTCTTCTGGTCACGTGTCTGCAGTCTTTAAATAGTCCTGGCCCTGGTATCAGGCCATACCTACAGGGCTTCCTCCCTAGAGGCAACAATTTCACCATCTCTTGGCTCTTCTGGCCCCAGCTGGGCCACTAAGTAGTTCAGATCCCCTTCCAGGAGTTTATCACTGTCCAATTGTAGGACACTTTGCTAGTGGGCTATGGTGGGGGGGGGGAGGTACCCAGGCCTGCTTCCTACCCCAGGTCCCAGCCCAGGAACCTAATAATAGCAGCCACATGCTACCATGTCCCTTTAATGAAACTGCCTTCAATTCCCTGGGCCACTTCTCCATGCCCCAGCCTTCACTGATGCTTCACCCTTACCTTAGGGTTTTTCTACATTCAGTCCCAGCAGACAGCCAGGAGCTTGTTTTCACTCACCTAGTCCCTGTCAGCACTGAGCTGTGCATGGTGGTGCTGCTGCTGTTCCCTTTGCCCAGCCAGGAACATCATCTGCACTCCTCTAGCTCCAGTAAAGCACTACCTCTGGTTTGCCCTGCAGCTCCTTTTTATGTGGCCTTCCTGGACCGTGATTGGCTGCCTCCACTGCAGCCACTCTAGGCTGCTTGGAGGACTCCTCTACTGCTCCTTTCCTGGGACAGGTGTGGCAGGACCCTGAGGCCTCCAGCAGAAGGCCTCTGGGCCTAGTCCACCCCATCACAGTCCGCCATAGCAGCAGTTTAGCCCTCCAGCCAAGGTACACTTCAGTCCTACCTCTTCCAGGGTGTTAAAGCCCAAAAGAAATCAGGAGGAAAAAACCTCAGCACCATGGTTGTCCCATGAACTCTCGTCAGGACCCCACCTGTCTATTCAAGGCTTGTCGTCACACAGTCAGTACTTTGGCTGGTCTCCCAGGGGCTGATCATCCCTTCCTCCAGGACCATGTCTACACAGCCCACGGCAGCAAGCTTCCCAGCCTAGGCTGACAGACTTGGGGCTAGCAAGGCTCGTGCTAGCACTCTAAAAATTGCTGCAGAGAGAGAGCTTTGAAGTTGTGTCTGGGGCTCTGAGCTCCAGCCCAAACCACACCTTCAAAGTGCTGTCTGCACCGCTATTTTTAGAGCGCTAGCACGAGCCCTGTTGGCACAAGTCTGTTGACCCAGGCCAGGAGGCTGTGTAGATGCACCCAAGAGGCTCGGCCAGCAAGCTACCTCAGGAGAGCTCTGCTCTCCTTCCTGGTCAGCCCTGAACTGGGCCAGGTCTCCTCCTGTTAACTCCCATCTCCATGCCTGGCTTCTGTTCCAGGTGTAGCTGGGCAGGGCCAACTTGGTCCACAAGCTCTCATTAACCCTCTCCTTGCCAGCGTGGGGTTTGTCTGCCCCATTACAGGACTTACTGTAATCCATATGGCTAGTCAGCATGCAGCACTGTTTCAGGTAATACCAAAATGCAAATGGGTGAAGATCACAATGGAAACAGATCCTGAGGAATGAAAAAACAGTGCAAGCGTAAAGGTGGGACTTTCAAAAAGCACTTACTAGTTCTCCCATTGACAGCAGTAGGCTCAGAGCTAAACCAATATTAATTAATTATTTCTACTACCATGGCACCTAGGAGCCAGCGTGCTAGGTGATGTCCAAACACAGAACAAAAGGCCAGACCCTGCCTCAGGAGCTTCTAATCTAAGTATAAAATGAGAGACAATAGATACAGACAGACCGATCAGGGAGTATGAGGCGGCAATGCTGGTCACTGAACACTTTTGAAAATCCTACTCAGATTTTTAAATCTCTGACACAATAAATATGGAAATTTTCATGACTAAAATCCAGTATGCAGAACTGATGACTTTGGCTGATCTTAATTTCCTAACTGGAAGCTTCATACTCTGCCTGATTGTCTCACAGAAGAAACTAATACAATACACCTCATACACATGTAAGAACATGTGTATGGCAGAAATCCGATAAAAATAACAGATAGCCCTTTGCTAGCCCCTGATGATCACCTTTCAAATCTGGGCCTTCCCCCACTATTCAACATCTTATAATGAGAGAGTGTATCAGCTTTCAAGAGTACAGCTCAGTGGGACAGCGAATGTTAATTATGACAGTCAGTTACCTGTTCCAAACGTCTGTATGATAAAGATGATGAGTTAACATATAGTGTAACAGTGACCAACAGCATTTTTGACATATTATGACCTAGATAATTCTAGCGCTAAAGGAGTCGGATATTATCTGAATGGTATTCTTGCTATGGTAGAAACCACAGAAGTGCACTGGTATAACACAGATTGCAAGGTGTTGGGCTGACAGTAAAGGAAACTAAACATTCATATTTTCAAACTCATGGGCCAGACTCTTAGCTGGAGTAAATCAACATAGCTCTGTTGACTTCATAGAATCATAGCAGATTAGGGTTGGAAGAGACCTCAGGAGGTCATCTAGTCCAACCCTCTGCACAAAGCAGGACCAACCCCAACAAAATCATCCCAGCCAGGGCTTTGTCAAGCCTGCCCTTAAAAACCTCTAAGATAGGAGATTCTAAGGATGGAGATGGACTTCAATAGGACTATGCTGATTTACACAAATGAAGGGTGTTTAGGACACAGAACTGATGTTGCAGGAATGCACGTGAAAAAAGACCCAAGCCGTAACCTTGCATCTGAACTTTGGGTATGTTCCGAACTGGATCCAGAGCTGAACATTGCAACTTGGGCCTGTTCAGCCAGTTAAGCAAACGCAGGAGTACAGAGAACTAGCATCAATACCCTCATTCATGGATCCACAGGATCGATACTATGTCCCAGCTTTTAAACAGTCTCTTGGAGGACCCCTTTCAGTGTCCCAGACCCCCAAGAGGTCTCACTCTTCCTATGGAGTAGGCCTTGTATCCTTACCGCCTCCATGGCTGAGCCTCTGGGCTTCAGCCCTCGTGTTTCACACCGTGAGTTCTGCTCAGCATGGCCAACTGAAGTAGACTCCTGGTCAGAGACTTGTACGCTCTTCAGGGACTAATGCATCGCAGCCAGTGTTCCCAGTGACACCAGGAAGCATTTTCCAAACACATGGAGTAGGATTGATAAAGGGTGAACACAATTCCTCTGGCCAACCCAGAGCCATCCACCAGCCAAGCTGTTAGCAGATTCCAGCTCAGTCTCTGTCTCTCTCGGAGCCCTGCAGCAGTCCCAGGAGAGAGCATCTAGCCTCTTCCAGACACCCACTCTTTACCTGCTGCTGGTCCCCTCCCAGTCCATTATCTCCAGGCAGGGCCATGCTGAGTTTACCACCTCACCTGTTGGTCTGAGTCAGTTTCAACCAGTTCCTTGAGAGCCCCATTCATTGTGGCCCAGAGATCAATATCAAGACACCTATCACCAAAGAGCAGACTTCACACATTTTTTCTCACTGGGTAGCAATGCAAAGTTCAGAGGAAAACTGAGGCACAAACAGGATTCATAAAAATATGACAGAAAATTCCCACTTCATCGCACCCGATAATGGTACCCGGTAATCGTACCAAGCTGGGTTTTCCTGGCATTAGTAAACTATGGTGGTGAACTGATTTCTTGTTTGCCTGAGCTGGTAAAGAAAACCCCTACCTGACTCAAAACTTACCACTTGGTAACAACTGGTCACAGGAATTACAAAAAATAGCAGATGATCATTGGCATCGGCACATTCCTGCTTCAGTTGGGATCTTGGCAGGCAGGAGCCGTGAGGACTGCTCTACTGGAATGTGAGATGTGAGCTCACGTAGTTTGCCAAAAGGCAATGAGCAACTCATTGCAGATTCACCCCACTCCCTGACAAATACAGAATGAGGAAGAGGTCTGACACACAGATAAAGGAGATCATACGAGTATTGAGGTAGGAGAAAAGAAACCCTGATAACTGACCATTAATCCTTTCTTATGATCCAGGGACCCAACACTAGGGAAGCTTCTATAGCAGAAAGCAAATCTTTTCCTAAGCAGCTCAGTACCAATTTCATATTAAGCCTCTTTGGAACAGAGGGGTGCAGATGCTCTTTCATGATTGCCTGTAGGCGTTCAGGCATCCTGGGATGGTTCAAGATGCTAAAGCTCCAGTTTTCGGAGGTGCTGAGAGCTGATATCTCCCGCTGCAGCCAATGGGCACCGCAAATTACTCAGCAGCTCTGAAAGGTCAGGCTTTGCATGTTCTCACTTCTAGATCAAACTCTGCTTCTTAAAGGTAGCAAGCTATACGGAGATAAAGGAACTTGGCCGTGTGTCTGAAAAGACCACCCCCTTTCCCATCCACATTGTGAGCCCCCAAATCCCATCCACCAACAGGCTGCATTCCCATTTGACCGGGGGTTGTCTCCTGAGGAGGCAGTAGGAAGTCCTACCTCCCTCTGGTTTCTTCAGTTAGCCTTAATTCCTCTCCACACCCATTTTTTTGGATTGCTGGCCATGCCCCCAAACCGTCCCCTGCTGGCATCGCTTTAAGGGCAGATGGTCTCCCCCATTATCTTGCTACAAAAAGAATGGGAAGATTACTTTGTGAGTGAGAAGCTGAATCAGTCTCGTAAAACCTTCCTGTAGCAATGCGACAGCTTCCCTGCTGGAAAAGGGAGATGCCTTCATCTCCAGACAATTCAGAGGTTTGGCCTTTTCCCCAGCCTGCTGTCTCAGGGCCCTTCTCCGGAAGGAACTTGGCAAGAGAGCTAGATATATACTAGGGTGTATCGAAAACCGTATTAAAATGAGCACCTCTCTCTTTCATTTGTAAGGGGTTTCCTGGTCCTGCTTGCAAAGTTGAGGCTCTGTAGGGAAGCGTGTGACCTGGGTCAAGCAGCAGTCAGTCTGCAGCCACCCTATCCCAAGTTGGGGGGAGTTGTGCCTCTGCCTTTTAGCAGCCTGTTTTCTCTCTTTCTGGTTTTCAGTTTCTTGGGAATTATCATTCTGAATCCTAAGAAATAAAGTTGTGTTACTTTGCAACCTTCCAGCAAGAGTATCCAAGTTGTTATAGGGTGACCAGACAGCAAGTGTGAACACTCGGGACAGGGCTGGGGAATAACAGGAGCCTATATAAGAAAAAGACCCCAAATCGGGACTGTCCCTATAAAATCGGGACATCTGGTCACCCTATGTTGTTATCTAATGTCTCTGTAAGTGTGCTGTGAACATACATTTAAGCATGGGCCTGGTTTTCAACAAAGGCAGGTGTACAGCTGCAGTCCTAACGTGCAGCTGAAATTATTCCATTTACAGTTGCAAACTGGGCAGTTTGGACAAATCAGAAAAAGTTTCAAAGATTTTGGAAAATCACATCCTGCCAGTCCGGGAAACCCTCACATCCCCATTTGACAACTGGAAGGGGCTACTGCGTTGCTTCCCGGCATTATTCCCAGCAGTGAATGGTTATAAATCTCACAAACTGCACTTTCCCTGTCTTGCCCTCCACAAAGCAGAACTCACCCTGTGAGCTCAAACAGGCCCGGAGGCAATAGACTGTGGATTGCCACCAGGGGGGCCTACAGGGAAACGTTTTCCAAGGCTGCCAGAGACCCAAGCAGCCGGGTGTTGGTCAAAAGTCTTGCTAATCGCTTTTACCAAAAAGCAAGAGAGAAAGAACACTCACTTCACGGGACTCCCCTACCAGAGACCTAGAGTCCAGGACAAAACCTGAGTTGTTTAAAGCCTAATTCCAGAGGTCATTGTGATGGGGACTTCAGCCCCAGGGGGCCATGACTGAAAGTAAAGCTTACAGCCCTAAGGAGGAGGATGCTAAGGACCCTGGACTTGAGAGGAGAGTTTACAGGCTTGGGATGGCACCTGTCTACAGTCACTAAGTTCCAGACTTGTAGGCCTGCCATGGAAAGTCTGTGCTGATGCGTCCCCTATAGCTTCCTTTCATATGACTGCTATGATTGTTCCATTAAATACTAATGTAAGTCCTGAGTCTTTTTCTTTGCACTGCTGAAGCCCCCGGTGTAAATCAATCACTTGGGAGACTCACCAGTGGGAAAAACATTTCCTGCCAAAAACGTTCATGAGGGGCAATGCCCCAGCCTGCGCTGCCTAAGAGCGTGTCTCCATGGGGAAGTTATTGCACAGCAAGCTAGGGTGTGAATTTACAGCACACGAGCTCCCTGGGCAGAGACGCCTCCTGCACATAGAAAGGGCCTTGTCTTGCACTAGGTGTTCGTGAATCTCTCCAGGATTCTCTGCTCTTGCAGCCTTCAAGAGGCTCACAGGAAGGGACAGATGCCGCCGGATCTCCTCTCCCAAAGCTCCCTGCCCTCACCCTGCCCCTCCTGTACACCGCAGGAAGGGGGAACGTGCCCAAGCCCCTGGCCCAAAGCCCCAAACTGGAAAAGGTTTGTTCTGAATGACGTGACTCACCAACCAGGGCAAAACTTCACCTAATGCAAAATGCTCTTCTTACAAAAGGTGTTATCTCCTGCCTGTGGCAGGGCTGGGGTAAACCCCCCTTTCAAGCCCTGCCAAGGTGCTGGCTGCAGTCTGCTTGCTGGCCAGGAGGCCAGGGTAGAGACACAGGTATTCAGCAGGGAGCCCAGCTGCAAGCCCTCCTCAGGGCTGGCTCAGAGGAACCTGCTGAGCTGGGTGCTGACAGCTGGGCCGAGGCACTGGAGGGCTATAAAAACCCTGAACAAACCTCAGTGAGGAGGCCAGGCTGGGAGGAGGCGGGGGTGGTATTGCTGTCTCCTTACCAACGAGGGAAACCTGCAAGGCAGGAGACCCTGGGGAGGGTCTGTGGGGTGCTAGTGGTTGGGAGAGCGGGGAACTGCACGAACGCTGTCAGTAAAGACACGGATGATCCAGCAAAAGAAGGCGTGGGAGACTCTTTACTATACCAGCCCAAACACAGGGTGCAGGCATAGAAGTGGGAGAGTCTGCACCGACCCTGTGACACTGCCCCTCAGGAAGGGCTACTGAATCCACACGGGCCATTGTGGGACGTCACAACACAAAGGCTTTGTCAGTTGCCCCATCACACCCATAAAGAGCCTATGTGCAAAAGGGCTCCTCCCAGCCGCTTGAATTCCGGAAGAAGGAAATAAAACTAGATGACAAGAATATTTTTCATCTCTCTCTCTCTCTCTGCTGTTTGGACTCTCGCAGGGCTGGAGCTGGTAAATGGGAGACAAGATCCCGAGGGCCAGGCTGGATTAGCCCTACAAGCCATTCAGTGCTGACAGATTGCTACAGCTCTGCCACCTTTTGGAACCACAGACTGTCACTCATTTGTGTCTGTCTGTTGCCTGCTTTAACCTGTAAATAACGTTCTCATTTATTAATCCTCAGTTAGTTTATTAGAGGATTGGTTGTAAGTGTTGACTTTGGTGTGAGATCTAAGGTACAAATTGACCTGGGGGAAGGTGACTGATCTCTTGGGACTGGCAGCAACCTGGATATTTTGTGATCTTTGGCGTAAGTGACCATTTATCACTTAGTCCAGCTTTCCTGGATGGCCAGATAAACTGGAATGCCCAAGGGGGTTGTCTGTGACTCCCTGGTAAGACTGGTACAGTGATCCAGGAGGTCACATTTGTTACTGACTTGGTGCAATCTAATTACAGAACGCCCGTTTGGGGTGTCTGCCCCGACATCGGCACTCATGGCCATGAGCCACTCCAGGCAGCACGACAGATGCGCATGGCTTAAGCTGCTCATATTTTTGCTGACTCTTCATGGGTAGCAAATTTGCATGTCTACTGTGAAGGTGACTCTGCAGAGAGACTGCAGCTTGGGGTAGCGCAACAGATAATTTCCCAGAGCTAATATTTGCATTGCAGAAATGCGACTCGTTCTCTTTGTGAGCCACAAAACGTTGCAACGTGCCCATGCCACTTCCGGTTCACTTGTGCCTTCAGTGCCAGTGGGGTTTGGACACAGTGGAACTACGGGCAGGAAAAGACAGTGGATTCATTTTCATGCGGGGGAGCAGGAGAGCTGGGGATGTGACAAGTAGCTTGGCTTTGAGGCCGCTGGCAGACACGTATTCTTTTTATCCTCAGCTCCTTTGGGGACTTGGATTCAGAGGCTCTCTTGTTATCTGCACACAGCTGCGTCATTGGCAGCGATGTTAGGCACAGGCATGGCCGGGAAAGGACTGCTCCCATTTACTCTCAGTGGAAGACCCAGGGAAAGCGTTAGTAGCAAAAAAGACATTGGTGGCAGTGAAACAAGAACAGGCTGGGGTAGTGCATGCAGATGGCATTAGCGACACAGGGGCTCAGACTGCAGTGCTGCCCATCACAGCAGACGGGTATTCACAAGCTTGGTGGGGGCCAGCTGCCCATTATAACCTCAGCTTCCAAAGCTGCTTCCAAGTTGGCCAAACATAAATCAACAGCCCAGGAATTTCTAATGTGCAGTCTGCCTGCCGGGGAGAACGGTTGGAGGTGGGATTGTTTGCCTGAAAATCTGTGGGCAGTTGGACAAGGTGTCTGTCACTTAGGCCTGGTCCACACTACAAGGCTAGGTCAATGCAAGGCAGCATACATTGACTTAATTATGTCAGCGCCTATGCTTGAATGGTGCTTCCGTCGGAGTGAGTCTCCCTGTATGCCGACACAATAACTTCACCCCCACAAGAGGCGCAGGGCTTATGTTGTTGTCGTTAGGGGCGATGCAGCACCCACATAGACACTGCATTACTTGTGTCGCCTGTTGGCTGTCAGCCCCCAGCGGGGCTGACAGCTGGAGCCCTGCCCCCCTTGCCCTGGTGCTGGTAACCCAAGCTGTCAGCAGGGTTCATGGCTGCCCCCATGCGCAGGGCTCACCCACTGCCCTGCTGACAGCTCGGGCTGTCAGCTCTGGGGTGTGGGGACCACCAGCTGTGAGCCCATGCCCGGCTGCCAACTTAGGCTGTCAGATCCCGGGCTGCTGGGCTCCTGCTGTCAGTGCCTCACAATGCCCCACCCAGTTCAGTCAGTGAAAGCTCTCATAGTGCGGACGTGCACCACAGACAGAAGGAGCGTAGTGTGGATGTGAACCACCACTTTAGTTACTGCGGTGGCTGTAGGTCCATTTAATTTTGTAGTGTAGACAAGCCTTTACACTGTGACAGTTTGAATCAAACCAGAGGTTTGGGCTTTTGCAAAAGTTTCTGAACTTGTTGGGGAATAAATAGCTTGGACTAGAAACTCCACAGCTGACTAGTTCCTTTGGCCCCTGGGAGGGCTGAGGCTTTCAGCTAGTTTGGGGAAAACCAGAGAGTTCATGGGGGTTGGTTCACTAAGTATTTGGAAGCCATGGGGACTTTGTATAAAAGACTGCAGGGTACAGACCGCACCTCCTTTTTATGCTTCCCGACTTGGATTCATGGGAGGAAGTTACAAGAGGAGAGATACCCACTGGGATCAGTTATCCTACAGAGAAAGTTGGAGGCAAGGGCACCATTGGTTTCAGATTTAATACTCCCAGTGCTTAAGCATATCTGTGGCCTACACAGGACCAGAAAGAGCCACCAGGGCTAACAATCTCTTCGGTTTGCTCCACAGACTCCCAGAGCCAGTGGGCTTGTGGTTCCTCATCTTGATGGCCGCCCCTGGCTGAGACCACAGAGTAGCCACGGCACCTGCAGAGTGTTTATAGCTCCTCACGAGCAGAGGGCAGCTGAAGCATCTGCCTAGCTGGGAGCTGCTGGGTGTTGAGAATTTTTAAAAATTGGACATTTCATTGAGGCACCTAAGTGGGAGCTGAATTCTTTTGAAAATCTGGCATCTTATCTCAGTCATTAATGTCTGCAAAGGAACTTAATCGACTTAGAGTGAAATCCTGGCCCCACCGAATTCAATGGAGCCAAAATGTCACCCTTTGTCTTAATGAAGTTGCGTCTGGGAATTATTCATATATTTCCATTCAAAGCGTTAGCTATTATGGCCTGTTCATCCCCAGCTCTTACCAGCCTGATGGATTTTGTGCGGGGTCTCGGGGCTCTTTGATCATTGCAGTCCAAGTCCAATGTGCTATAGCTCACAAGATTTACCACGATATTCCACAGTAGCTTTGTTCAACGCCCCTTACTGAACCGCAGGCATCTCAGGCCCATGACTTTCTCCATCTCCATTGCATTGTAGCGAATCCGTCTGTTCTCTCAGCTAGCTTTGTGCTTACTGCTTCTCCTTTGCTAGCAAAGAACGAGAGCAAAGGGCACACAACAAAAACGATTCATTCCTAGGACAAAAGAAGGGGAGGTTTTAGGTCAGAATGATCATTTGCCCAGCCCATCGGCACAAGAGACTAGAAAGCATGCTGCCCACATGGCCAGTCCCTGTGCAGGCGGCAGGGGGAAAAGCAGGTTCTGCAGGCTGCTGGTCTCCCTCCTGTGCTGGCTGGCTGAGAACGAGGAGAAATGGGAGGGGCCTTGGATCTGCCACACCCTCCCTCGATGCATGGCCAGCAGAGCTAGTGCAGAGTGGGGAGTCCCCTGTTTCTGCTATGGCCTAGAGCAAGGGGAGCACAGGGATGAGTCCCAATTTCTCCCAGTCCTTCCCTGCGCTGCTTTTGGCGCATCCCAGCTACCCCTTGCATAGGGAGAGGCACTAAGTGACAATGGAGCCCTTAGCAGCCACTCCTCGATCTTGCAAACTCTGTGCAGTTCACAGCGGAGTTTGAAAAGATGCCGCATGCCTGCATAAGTGCCAGCAGAGGCTGTGAATGGCCACAGATATGCTTAAGCACTGGGAGTATTAAGTCTGAAACCAATGGTGCCCTTGTCTCCTACATGCAAATGGAGAAAAGTATGGGTGTGTCAGAGGGGGTATGGGCTTGTGTGTCCTGCCCATGCGAATGAGGTGCTTAGCTGTATGTTCCTCTCTGTGATATGAGCCCACAAATTGGTAGTTGTGCAGCCTGCTGGGTGAGCTTGAGCAATCCACTTAGTCTCACCATCTGTAAAATGGGGTCATGGCACTTATCTCTTTTGCAAAGCACTTTGAGATCTGTAGCTGAAAAACACTAGGTATTGTTATTATGGATAGAGAATTGGATTCCAGGGTGATCTGTAGCCTGCTTAGAGTTGTATTTAGACACACAGAACTCCACATGTGTTCTCCATAGCGTCCTCTTGATAAACATCATTTTCACAGTTTGCTGATGTGCCCTAACTTCTGCTCAAGACCAGTATTTTCTATATAAATGTCAATGACATAACTTTAAGATGCGTCTTGGGAATCTATTCACGATTCGTCTGTAGCAACAATAATGCCAGCGTTAATCCTCTCCAGTTACTGCATGTCACAGAGTCTGTAGTTTATTTTACCACAGCCATCTAATTAAAATGAAAATCTCTGATAGCTTCTGTAGAGAATAAATGTCTTCAAATAAATAATGGCCATGGTAAATTATTTTCATTGCTGATGTTGATGAATTATAATGAGTGCTGAATTTTCATAGATTTGTTTTTAAGGCCAGAAGGAACTATTATAATCATTTAGTCTGATCTTCTGCATCACATGGGTCAGAGATTTCACCCAGTGACTCCAGCATCAAGTCCATAATTTGTGATTGCAATATTTGCATTCATTTATCCTGAGAGTTGGGTTTGGGTTTGATTCTGTGGGGAAAGAACCCACAATATTTTCTTGGGCTCATTAGGTTTTCTTCTCTCTTTTTGAAGGATGAGAAGAACCAGGTGCTGATAACGAACGCTTGGTTACAGATGGTGAGTAACTTTGCATCAGCACTGAACACAAATTGTTGTAAAAGGAAGTTACTGAATATGATCCTTTGGCAGAAGAACGGTCTGTCATCTTCTATGCTGGGACACAAGCAAATTAAGCTCTTGGAAATATTGCTGAAGATGGAATGGAGCAGGATTTCCAAAGCAGCATACAGGAGGGAAGTGCCCGACTCTGACCGGCTTTCAATGGGAGTTGGGCCCTCTGAAAATCCCAGTTATCACTTCCTTTCAGATCTGAAAATGAAGTGATTGGTCATATTAAGTCCTGCTGTAACTCTGAAGGTCTCAGTGGAGTTGGTCCAATGAGCCTTAAGGCACAGATGTTAATAAATGAAGCTCTAAACATGTTTAGGGCACTGAAATTGGAGGGCTGGTTTTCAAAGGCTTCAGTTTCCACTGAAGTCAATGACTGGGATTTCCAAAGGTGCCTCAAATCCTAATGAAGCTGCACATCTTGCTTTCTTAAACTCCTTTGAGAATCCCAGAGTGTGTCTAAATATGGACTTAAAGGCCTCACTGTAGGATCCAGGGGAAATTTCCAAGAGTGCCTAAGGAACTTAGAAGTATATGTCCCATTGCATATCAATGGGACAGACTCCTAAACCACTTAGGCACTTTTGGAAATCTCCTTCCCTCCCATTTTTTTTAAATTTCCCTTATTATCTGCCCTATATAACATGGCGCCCAGGTTGTGGTCTTCACAGATCACATAGGATAAGTAAGTAAGTTTGCAATTAAATGCGTACAAGGAAAACTCAGATAATAATGCACAGGGATGACAACAACTCCTGAATTAATGTTCCAGTGTAGGATTAAGCATTCCTGTATGGTAGGAGGTATCATTTATTCTTATGCAACATAAACCTGAGCTTCTGCTTTATTTGTGGTCATTGGAGTTGCCTCATCAAAGCTAAAAGATCACAGGAGAGATGAATGATTGAACTAACTCTAATATTACATTAGAAACCAAATATATTATCTGAATGGAGCAAATGATCCTTCTGCTTGTCCCCCCAACTACATTGTAGTTTATGGTCTGAGCAATTTTGGTTACAAAAAAAAGAATAACCTAAACTATTCCAACCTATACTTTTACACTGCTGCCATGTTATCATTTTCATCTCCTCTTGTGTGCTTATACTTTGGACAGGAGAACTTGTTGCGGCAGAGCTCTGACCTTGCTCCCATGGGTCCTGCGCTTCTAGGCGGTGTATGCTTAGCCTCAGTGGCTCACTGTGACCCTCCACGTAGCCCTTCTCTCTCTAGGGCCAGGGTTACAGTCTACTGAGCCCTTTTCATCATAGGCCAGCAAGGAGGTTGGTGAGGGAACTCCCACAGTCTCTGTTGTCCCTGGGGGCTTATTTCAGAACAGTTTAGCCTCCTGTCCTGACAGGGGCCTGACTTCCCCTCCCAGGAGCTGTTCCTGTAGTGGGGGGTTGCGGGGGACCCAGGCCCGCCCTCTACTCCGGGTTCCGGCCCAGGGACCCTAATGGTAGCAGCTGTTGGCAGCCAACCTTTCACTGCCAGAGTTGCTACATTTCCCTGGGCCACTTCCCCACAGCTCTCCTGCTTCTCCCTTCTTCACCCTTACCTTAGGGCTCCCTTAACGATGGTTTGAGGGTGTCTTCATTAACCAGCCCTTCAGCCGCACTTCCTCTCCTCTGGCTCCCTGGCTCTCCCCTGCCTGACTGGAGTGAGCCCTTTTTATAGTATCAGTGGGGCCTTAATTAGAGTCAGGTGGTCACATTAACTGAATGGCCTCACCTGACTCTTTGCAGGTTAATTGGAGTCAGGTGTTCTCATTAGCCTGGAGCAGCCCCTGCTCTGGTCAGTCAGGGAACAGAAAACTGTTAATCCAGTGGCCAGTATATCTGCCTTCTGCTATTTTGCTGTTCCCAACTGGCCTGGGTCTATCACACTAGATACTCTGTAGTCTTCAGTCAAGAATTTGTATTGATCCCAAAGTTCAGCAAAAATCCAAATCTGGTATTTTTTTGGGGAAGGGGAAAATCTCATAAACAATCATTTTGGAATACAGAGTGCAATTGTATGCTTGCCAGGCCAGGCCCTCAGCTGGTGTAAGTCACCATCCATCGATGTAACAGGAAATAAATATTTCCGTATAGATTTTTCTAAACAACAAATATGTTAAAATATAATAGTCCAAATGTTGTCATTACACTGCGAGCTCCTCAGTGCACACACCTGTCTTTTCATTGTCGTCACTTGTTATTAACCCCAGAACAGTCATTATTGTGTTATCGTTGCTATTGCTAATATTCATTATCTTCCCATGGCACCCAAATGTGCCAGGCACCTTCCAAACATACAGGGAAACATTCCTTTCCCCTATGATCCTATGTTGTAGAAATGATAAATAACATTTGTGTCTATATTTTCCTATAGTCCTGGATTGACGTTTACTTGTCTTGGGATCAGTCTGCATACCCAGGAGTCCAGAACTTACGATTTCCCGCTGACCAGATATGGGTGCCAGACATTCTTCTGTATAACAGGTACGGAAGGTTTATAAGTACTGAGACAAACACTGAGTCAGTTCATCCCCTGGTGTAAATCAGCATAGCTCCATTGACTTCAGCTAAGGATCAGGTTTATGGCCTCCAAACAGTGGAAACAAACCCAGACAAGTGCTGCAGTACAGTGAAAAGTCTAGATGGAAGCACAGAGTTATCTTAACAATGCTTGTAAAATAGAAATGGCTTGAGGCCTTTGGCCATGGTCTGAAAAATGGAAGATTAAGTTACGATTACTTATCTTGTGCTAATGTAAATAATTATGCTGGTTTCATTTGATGTTTGTGCTTTTGTAGTCTTCTGGTACAGCCTTATGGAAAATTAGATGATGTTAGCACTTAAAAATATCACAATTACATATAGCTAAAAGACTACACATAGGGACCAACAAAGCCCAGGAAACTTGATAGAAATAGTCCTACTAGCTTCACTGGGAGTTGAATCAGGCCCTAAGATAGTAAGATAATTATGAAGTCACCTTCAGTTCAGAGGGAGTGCAGGACAATGCCAGAATGGGAAAGTCTGAAATAGCCATTTTGAAGACACGTTGCATAAAATATCAAGATCTGAAGGGTTGGATTGTTTGATTCAGTTTGGATAAGTATCCAGCAGTCTGGAAGCTTCCACAAACCTCAGCTAACTCCTGAAATTATAGAGCTCCAACCCGCAAGGTCTGCACACAACATTGTGCCTATTATTACTATTGGTATCTCTGTAGCACCTCGGAGCCCAGCCATTGACCAGGGCCCCACTACTCTAGGTGCTCTACAAACACAGAACAAAAAGCCGCTAAGAGCTTACAGTCCAGATCCCTGGGCACCCACAAAGGCCTGCCACTAGGTCATCTGAGCCCCCGACAGTTCCCTTCCTTCTCCGGCCCTTCACCGCTGGCCCAGGACTTCTTGCTCTCAGTGAAGAGGAGCTGCAGTTCCAAGCTCCTGCTATGCTAGCACCTAGTACCTCCACCCTGAGTAAGGTGCCCAGGGCCCCATGGTCATCACAGCCTTGGCATCAAGGGTGCTGAGCTCTTCTGAAAATCAGGCCATTTCAGTGAGTTGCCTAAATGGGAGCTGAGCTCCTTGCAGCATCTCTCCCTCGTGACTGGGGCCGTCTGGGGGTCCAGCCAGCTGAGCAATGGATCCTTTGTCCAACAGACCTAAATCTTGATAGAAGATCCAAGCTCAGTCTGGAGTGAGCTAGAGATTCCAATTAATGCTATTTTACAACGTTTACCCACCTGTCCCTAATCCACTATTCAGAAATTAATGAGCGCTACCTTACTGTTCATCACATTTTGAATTCAAGGGCCTGTGGGTTTTTTTATGTTGTGTTTTAGTGCGGATGAAAGATTCGATGCCACATTTCACACGAATGTGTTGGTGAATTATTCTGGATCTTGTCAGTACATTCCTCCAGGTAGGAGACTGATTTTGTTTGTTGGTTTAAATCAATTTACTTTAATAGCATCAATCAATTTTCCTATTTAGAGAATGAATTGTATCAGTTTAAAAGCAGATCTGGATGAGACGCTCTGTGCACTCTATGCTGGGGACAGACTTCCGAAAGAATTCAGTTTCTATTTTAGGCCCCTAAATACACGTCAGATATTGAAAAGTGTTCAGCATCCGGTGGCTCCCACTGTGACAAAAAAGTTTAGCACCATTCAATGCTGAACCTTTTGATGATCCAGCAGAAACACAGGCACCTAAGGAACTTTTACTGCAAACACTTACGTGGCAATGAGTTTACGGGACTATCGGGTTCTGCAGCAGCTGCGCAGGATTGTATTAATTTCACCAGGGTCCAGTTCTGGGATTTAGGTGCTTAAAGTGGCCGGCAAGCATCTAAGTCTCTTTGTGAATCTCAGCCTATCTGCTTATGTCACTTCTACGGCACCACTCCTGTGGCATCGGAGCACCTCACAGCCTTTAGCGGGCTTACCCTCACAGGCCCCGTGAGGCAGGGCGCTGCTGTCATCCTTGTTTTAGAGACGAGGAACCGGAGCACAAAGAGACTAAGTGACTTGCCCAGCGTCATACAGGAAGTCGGTGGTAGAGCAAAGACGTGAGCCCTGATCAGTGGAGTCCCAGGCAGGTGCCCTGACCACTGGGAAGAGGAACTTCACTGCAGCCAACTGAAATTTAATGGTTCTCAGTCCCAGAGCAGGGATACGTGGGATTCTGTTAGCTTAACTGCAAGGCCATTGTGTAGACAGGCACAGATTTGTATAATGGGGTAGGATCGCCCAGCAAGCTTCCCAGGGCATCTCCACTCTGCGTCTGGGAGTGAGTCCCCCAGCCTGAGTTCACAAACTAGTGCACATGGGGCTCGCACGAGTGCACTGAAAATAGCTGTGCAGACAATGCTTTGACATTGCAACTTGGGCTGTCAGTCCGACCCCACATCCAACCCCACCCCAGGCTTGAGAGCCCCAGCCTCAGCCCCAGCTATTTTTAGGATGACCTAGGGTGGGAGGCTTGCACCAGACACAGTGTAGACATACCCCTAGAGACCATACACGAGGGAAGATTGGTGATATGGCCCAAGCATGGCAAAGAAATCAAAGGGGTAAAAAGGCAGGAATTTGTATGTTTGTTGATATCTCCTGAGCTGGTTTCTCTGCTGGTGTATGTTGGTGTAGCGCGGCTGAACTCAACACGGTGTGCACCCATTTACACCTGGAGAGAATTTGGCCCCTATCTCTTTAGAAACCCTGCATCAGATGGGTCTCTCAAGAAGGAGACTGAAAAAGGAAAGTCATTTGGCTCAGGAAATCGTAAGTGCTGTTAGTGGAACAGTTCGATTAGAAATTCTAATCAGAGTCTGCTCAGCTGGATTGAATCTAATTGTAGAGAGAGGCCTGACAGTTCCACAGGATCTCAGCACGATGTCATTTCATTTTGCATTTGCCCTTCAGACCTCAGATGTCTGTTTCCCCCTCTAACATCTATTCTCAGGCATTTTGAAGAGCACGTGTTACATTGACGTCCGCTGGTTCCCTTTCGATGTGCAAAAATGCGATTTGAAATTTGGTTCATGGACCCACAATGGCTGGCTGCTTGATCTGCAGATGCTTGAAGCTGATATTTCCAATTACATATCAAATGGAGAATGGGATTTAGTGGGTAAGTTGGCTCGCTTAGAAATCTAAATGAGTTGAAACTTTAAGGCAAAATGAATACATAGGAATGACAGCTCTTATCTGGATATTTGAAGTACAGGTATTGAAAGCTCCTATTTGAAAAGCAATAGAAATCTCACAATTGGACTGCAGACAATGTTTCAAGTGTTTTCTTTCTTGTCCTGCCGAGTTAACTAAAGCTACATTAGGGAGCCTGTGGGTATGGTGCTGTGGGCTCTGATAACCTATGAAATTCTACCGACGTCAATACGTGCAGGGGGTCAGCACAGAACTTTGATCTCTGGGACTTCTACGTGCATAGTGAACATCAAATCACATTTCTGCAACCTATTTAGCCTAAAGGGGATTAGGTTAGAAAGTCTGATCTCAGCAGGAACTGTTGCAAAACTCCCAAACAAACAAACCCCCAACCCATATACCCAGAGCCTGGTCTACACTTCAAACTTGGGTTGACATCCCTACAGCAACATGGGTCTGAAAATTCCACAGCCCTGCGTGCCCTGGCTACACCAACCTAACCCCCAGTGTAGATGCAGCTATGTCGACAGAAGTCTGTTTCTGTTGACCTAGCTACCCACGCTTGGGGAGGTGGAGTTCCTATATCAACAGAAAAAACCTTTCTGTCATTGTAGTCTGCGTCTACACTATGGGGTTAGAGACACACAGCTGTGGTGCTGTAGTAGCTATACTGCTGTAGCGCCATCAGTGTAGACATGGCCCAGGACAGCAAAGTCTCTATTCAGTAAAGTCAGTAGCCTCCCCTCCGCTACATCAGGACAATGCATTCCAAACATTCTTTCTACTGCTCCAGAAGAAAACTGTACTTTTAAAAAGCTGATGCTTCTCACAGACTCTGTTCTTAGACCTGGCTTCTTCAGACCTGATTCAATCTCACTTAGGGCTTGGCTACACTTGAGAGTTGCTGCGCTGGTGGAGGCTTTCCAGTGCTGCAACTTAGTAACTGTCCACACCTGCAAGGCACATCCAGCGCTGCAACTCCCTGGCTGCAGCGCTGGCTGAACACCTGGTCTGCTTGGGGTGTAACGAGTGCAGCGCTGGTGATGCAGCGCTGCTCGTCGGGTGTGGCCACACACCAGCGCTGTTATTGGCCTCCAGGGTATTAGGAGATATCCCAGAATGCTTTTAACTAATTACTCTCTTTGTTTTGTTATGCAGCCTCTCTTTGTTTTGTTGTGAACTCGGGGCTCCGGGGCTCCGGGAGCTGCTTATCTAAAAAACAAACACAGTTCCTGTTTGCTGTGATCAATCTGTAACTCAGTGAACAATCAAATGAGATAAACCCTGTGAATAAGGCAGGCAGGTGGATGAGTGTTTGCTTGACGAGAGAAACAGCGGGGGTGGGGCGGAGCAAGGGAGTCTCTTGGAGCAGCTCTTATCTGGTCTGCAGGCTGTTTGCAGTTAAGCGTAAGGGGTCGGGAAAATTTTCTGATTTTGCAAGGCAGGGAGCTGATACACAGTGTCGGCTCCAAAAATCCACTCTCTCTCTCTCTCCCCCGCTCCCTGTCACAGTATACCCCACCCCCCCTCTTTTGAAAAGCACGTTGCTGCCACTTGAACGCTGGGATAGCTGCCCATAATGCATCACTCCCAACAGCGCTGCAAATGTGGCCACACTGCAGCGCTGGTAGCTGTGAGTGTGGCCACACACCAGCGCTTTCCCTACACAGCTGTACGACCAGCGCTGTAACTCCCAGCGCTGCAACTCTCAAGTGTAGCCAAGCCCTTATTCAGGTGTAAATGGGGAGCAAAGCCACTGAGGTCAGAGTAATGCCAGTATAAAAACAGGCTAAGCAAGATCAGAATCAAGCTCTTTCATCTCTAAGGTGTATTAGCTTTATGCCCAGTAGAGATGTCAAGTTCAACCCCAGAGGAGGAAAGTCCTGAGCTTCTTTACAGAGTTTCTACCAGCCATTTCAGGGAGCAGCACAGAAAATGTGTGTATATAACCCACACCCATTCTGTGTTGCTCTGTCTGCATCTAGGGGTGGGGTGGGCCCCACATAGACCTTGATTAGCTTGCTACAATGTGAGCTTGGTTACATGTGGCTCTTCCCATAGCTGGAGGCTGGCAGCTGCAATGTGAAGTCTGAAGGCAGAATATCTCAGAGGAGAGAAACTAATGGGAACCAGCAGGATTCTATTTTCAGGAAGGGTAAAGGACTCCACTGGGCGGGGAAAACCCCAAAGGTCCATCCCACTCAGTGCTGCACTGGTTTTCAAATACTCCTCTACAGGTTTTTGAGCTCAGGAGAGTGCCCTGTTTGGTTATTTCTGGCTTGAAATCCTGCCTTCAACAAGCATCGCTGAGGAACACATTTGGTCTTTGAGTTGCCTGCGTTTGTTCCTGCAGACCTGGATGGAATTGTGTCAGCTCTCACATCACTCTGACAGTGGCCAATGCAATAATGGAGTTAGATAAGCAGCCTGCCTAACACAACCAGGGCCTTCTCTTCTAAAGAAGGCCCCTTCTCTGTGTCATCCTGACACACTGCACACATTATGGTGGATCAGACCTGTTGACCCTTAAGCACCAAAGCAAAACAGTGAAGGAAGAGAAGATCCAGAAGATATAACCAGAGGAGAAAAAGGTGATGGGTGCTGAGTCTGTGCTGCCACTGTGGACATTGTCAACAGTCTACTGCACACTGGGTGCGATGGACAACTATCGAAAGCCAGCCTGGCGCAGTGTCTCCAGACATCACAGTCACTAAGGGTGGGGAAGGCAAACTGTAGATACCCATTTCTGTTCCCTGCCCTTGGAGGTAGAGTTGTCTCTGTGGCCGCCACACCAGTTTCTCCTTCATCCAGGCCCCTTTAAGAACTCCCCTCTTTAACTCCCCCTCGCAGGCTTTCCCTGGCTAAGGTGCTACAGGAGCCAAACGTGCTCCTCAGAGCTGCCCCTTCCGAGAGCCCCAGCTCCACAGTCTCCTCTTCTCCCCGTTTCCTGTCTCTAATAGTCTCAGCTACTGCCTCCAAAACACCCCTCGCCTGCAGCTTCCTGCTGCCTTTCAGACTGGAAATCACCTCATTCCTCTCAGATGGGGCTCAGCTCGTAATCAGAATTGGCGTAGCCCCAGGCGCTCCCGCCCATGGGCAAGCCACCATGTTGGAGCTGGCATCTTTCCGGTTCAGTCAAAAGTCTGACCTGGGTTCCTCTTATGAGCAAACCAGACAAACACAGAACAGGGGAAAGAGCGAAAGAACAGCACATGCTAGGACATGGCAGCAGCTGTCACATTTGCAGCTCAGCTGCTAGAAAATTAGAGGCACAGTCTACAGCCTAACCCCGTTAGAGACTAGGTGACTCTAATCATCCTGCAGCCAGTCCGAGGGTAAATCTCCTCTTCCCAAGGCTGGGATGCTCAGGACTGCTTGTAGCTTGTCACAGCAAATTGTTGCAAGGTTGATTTCCCTGGCCGGCTAAGCAGGCGTCTTGTTAAATAGAAGGTAAGAAGAGTGATCAAAAAGAGAGAGAGGGGACTACTGTGGGGTTGGGAGTAGCAGAAACTTTACATTCCCATCTCCGAGGTACTGAAAACACAGCCATGGAGGTGCTGCTGATGTGGCCTGGGCTACCTTAACTCTGCATTTTTGTCCTTTGACTTTTCCAGTTTTCCTTAATTAAAAACAAACCCTTTGAATTTCCTGACTTTGAGAGTCTGTTTTCTAAAAACAAAACATAGAAACATCAGCTAAGGCTCTCTCCATCTTCCCTTCAACTTACCTGTCTTTACATTCTTAGCTGCGGTGTCACAGAATGGGTGTGTCTCAGAATCACCTTGGAATTTTCAGTTCTCTCTTACAAAAGTCACCGTGACATTTCAACGCATATTATAGGTCCTGTTTTCAAAAGGGGGCCAGCAGGTCCCAATGGGAACAATGGAGAATCCCCCCACACCCTTCTGAAATTCTGGCCCTTATCATTCTAAGAAGTGGGCTGAATGGCCCTCCGCAAACCACACTGAGAGCACTTGTGGGGGTGTACTGGCATGCTAATAAGTGGATCAGACTTCAGAGATGGTACAGGGTGTGCATGAAATCTCATGGTGCTCTCCCTTTCATACAAACCAGACCAGGTTACATTAAAATTAACCATGCCACCTTTCCATAAACAAAGGCACCAATTCTCATGGGGTTCCTAAGCCAAGCTGTTTTCCAGATGAATTTTCAGAAAATGTGCAGACAGTTTTCCAGCTCTGATCTTCCACATCGCCATAGCTGAATGCCTGTCCGAGGGCTACCAAACTTTCCTAAAATATCCACCCCCATCTGTCAGGGTGGCACAGAAGAAATTTCAGCTGGATCCTTTGAGTTTTGCCAGCACTGGGGGAAAGGAACTTATAAAAGACAGTGAGTTACGACCTTAACTGCAAAAACTACCATCTGTCTAACACTGGGTTTTTCCTGCTGAAGAGAACTCAGCTGTGAAAAACTGGCTGAATATACCAAGGATGAGTCTGCTGTAATTCAACTGCCATATGTTTCTCCATTAATGAGTTATTGTGGCAGGGACTGCTAAGCCAGCCCTCTGTCACTCCAGCCCAATTAAGGGAGGTGAATTGGAGCTGGCTAGAGACACCTGTACCTGATTGACAAAGGGGAAACAGCAGCCAGCCTAATTAGCCTGGGGCTGCACAAAAGCCTCAGAGGAAGGAAGCCAGGGGGCAGATGGAAAGGGGGAAGCCAGAGGGTGGAAGTGTGTCTCTCCTAGGGGTAGAGGCTGGGAAGTCCTTCAGAATGAAGCCCCCGTGCTGTATATGGCAGGAAGGTGGTGGGATTGCACCCTGTAAATAAACTGCACCGGTGACAGCTGAGCCAGAAGGTCTCGGAGTGATTTTTGGAGAAGAGCAGAGGCCAGACCAAGGGGGGGTCCTGCTATGCCCTGCTCCAGGTATATTGTTTCCAAAAATAAAAATTGAAAACCAATATGCCAGCTCAGAATAATGATTATATTTGCAAATCCTGTAGTCACCACATGTATACAGTGAGCAAAGTGACAGGGAAACTATCTTTTTATGTTTCTAGAGCTCCTTTAATCTCAAAGTGGTTTAGGACATAAGAATCATTTCTCTGCTGCATACAGTAGGAGTGGAGGGAGCCAGCCAGCAGAAGTCGTACTGCACAGTAGTGGAAGAAGGGAAGTTTTGACCAAGAACCTCAGAGCAAAACAAAGAGTTGTGGGATCTTTAATAGCTACACTGCACAGAACATACCTATGTTTTTAATGTCTCATGCACACACTTCATTCTAATAACTTGCTTTACCTTAAAAAAATAAAGCTGCCTGTTGGCATTTGAACCTACAGTTTGAGCATTTTGGCAGCTGGCAAGCTAGAGGTTTACATCACTGAACTAGTTCTAGTGATAGGAAAGCAGCAATTTGAGAGGCAGTGTGGTCTAGTGATGGGCGTCTAGGTTCTATTCTTGACTCTGCCACTGACCTTTTGTGTGACCCTGGGCAAGTCACTTCACCTCTCTTTCCCCATCCCACCCTTTGTCTATTTAGACTGTAAGCTCTTTGGGGAAGGGGCTGTCTCTTACCATATGTACAGCTTCTAGCATCATGGGGCCCATCTCTCTCAGGCCACTAGGTGCTACAGGAATACATGTACTAACAATGATCTAAACCAGGGGTAGGCAACCTATGGCACGGGTGCCGAAGGCGGCACGCGAGCTGATTTTCAGTGGCACTCACACTGCCCAGGTCCTGGCCACTAGTCCGGGGGGCTCTGCATTTTAATTTAATTTTTAAATGAAGCTTCTTAAACATTTTAAAATCCTTATTAGCTTTACATACAATAGTTTAGTTATATATCATAGACGTATAGAAAGAGACCTTCTAAAAACTTTAAAATTATTACTGGCACACGAAACCTTGAATTAGAGTGAATAAATGAAGACTCGGCACAGCACTTCCGAAAGGTTGCCGACCCCTGATCTAAAGAGAATGCCTTTGCACATTGGGTCCGATGCTCGGAGGCATGAAGTGTTGACTGGAGTTGAGTGCTACACAGCTCCAGATATCAGGCCAACGGCAGCTCTCTCCACCTCTGGTTTCCTCCTGCGCAGGTGTCCCAGGGAAGAGGAACGAGCTGTACTATGAGTGCTGTAAAGAACCGTATCCAGATGTGACGTACACTGTAACCATGCGCCGGCGCACTCTCTACTACGGCTTGAACCTACTGATTCCCTGTGTCCTTATATCTGGCTTGGCATTGCTTGTGTTCCTGTTGCCTGCTGACTCGGGAGAGAAGATCTCTTTGGGTAAGGAAAATTAATTCCTCAGCTCTTCCTAAAGATGTGGCATAAAAGGGAGAGTAAAAAGCTCAGCCTACTACGGACCTTGGCTAGGTGGGGAGGGATAGCTGAGTGGTTTGAGCATTGGCCTGCTAAACCCAGGGTGGTGAGCTCAACCCTTGAGGGAACTGGCATAAAAATCTGTCTGGGGATTGGTCCTGCTTTGAGCAGGGGGTGGGACTAGATGACCTCCTGAGGTCCCTTCCAACCCTGAGATTCTATGATTCTAGTGGGGAGCCCACTCAAAGCTGCAGACACTGTAGCAAGACAGCTTTCTTGGGGCCAGCTTGAGGAACCGTCACTCACATTAGTGAGCACTGACCGCAGGTAGCCCTGTTGATTTGGCACTATGTAAATTCAGCTATTTGTATTGAGCTGAGCAAGGTGGCGATACAGCTTCCTGCTGATATTAGGTATTAATAAGTGGCTGGCCTTGATTTGGATTATTCTCTGGCTCCGTGCTTTGACAAATGAATGGGATTTACCAGTTCTGCAGGATAGAGTTAGACATCTCCATTGGACTAGGTGGAACAGTGGGTTAGGGCAACTGTCTTTCTTCTGAAGCCTGAAGTTCATAGCCAAGTCACAAGGCCAGAGAAAGCAGGTCTCGGGGGTAGGCCTGGGCACATGCATGAAAGCAACAAAGGCTTCCTGAGATGAACAGTGATTACACATGGCTAAAAGGGACTGAGCCACCAAGCTAGGAAACAAAGGTTGTGACATCTGGGCCTGTCTAGGGGATGTTAAAAGAGTATTTGAGCAAAGTTCCAGAGCTCTAAGGACCCAACTGTGATACTTTGCTCATGGAGAGTAGTGGTCCTGGGGGTTACTCATGGAGGGACATATGACAATAGGAGTAAGGGGTCAGAATCCAGATTAGGGTGGGAGTTTCAAAAGTGGTCAGCATTCTTTGCCACCATTGACATCCATGGTAAAAACACATTGACATTAATGGGAGCAGAGGTGGGCCACCGTGGAGTGCTGTTCAGAATCCCACCGGTAGTTAATAGATGGACCTTCTCTGGCCTGCGTTCTGCAGGAGCTCACACTAGGTGCTCCTAATGGATTCTTCTGGCCTTAAAATCCAGTCTTGTCTATGAAACACGATAAATCCCGGAGCAATGACAGACTGGGTGGAACTCTGAGACCACTTTGAGACCTGCAGTTTGTTGGAGGAGGGAGTCTGAATTTGTCTCCCTTGGGTGTACCGGTGAGAAGCTAGGAAGCATGGTTACCTGCACCGTGGAGAGCTGGGATTTGAGGAGGCCAGAATAAAGAGAGCAAGAGTAGGCAGGGCAAGAGGAAATGGTGGAGTTCAGAGTGGAAGAGTCAAGGCGACAAGGTGCACAGGCAAGGTGGCAGCGATTGTGTTCAGCAGCTTTGCAGTGCAGGAGGGAGAGAGCTCTGGGTCGAGGGTTATTGGCAGCCAAGGCAAATAGGAAAACTGGGGAGAAGGGGGACAGAGAGGAGATGAAGATGCACTGGAGGATGCGTCTTGCCCAGCAGAGGCTCTTCTCTTGGAGACGCGGAAGTGGAGATGAGCTGGAGACGGGCTTGCTTACCTAGTGACCAGGCCGGGGTTTTATTTCATAGCCAAGATGTTAGTGGAATGGCCACACCAGTTCAGGAACAGTCATACTCATCCTTTCTTTTCCCTCCCAGGCATCACTGTCCTGCTGTCCCTGACAGTGTTCATGCTGCTTGTGGCGGAGATCATGCCTGCCACCTCGGATTCCGTCCCTCTAATAGGTACGTGCGTTTTCCACGTTACCTGCACCCAGGGCTGTGAGCTTGCTTCCCAGGCTGGTTTGGAATGGCTCCATGTCGCGGCTGGAGACTCTCTGGTCAGTAGTGCAGGGGGCAAGGCACTTGTTCAGGCCGTACAAGCAATGCACACGTGGGAAACCAGCTTCACGTGTAAAGGTTTGTGTGAGGGGAGCAGAAGGGCCTGGAAAATACTGAATCAGCAGGTAACTGACCTGGGGGTTAACACTCAATATGGGGTTTGGGGAGGTGAAGCACAAGGGCTTTATGATGTTCCCAAACCCCCAAGATACAGGTATAGGGTGGGATTTTCAGATGCATTCAGCCTAGGCCTAACTCAGTGCTAGTGAACCCAGGGGGAAAATCCTCATTGCCTTCAATGGGAACAGAGTTGGCCAGTGCCGAGCACTTCTGAAAATCCCATCCCTAGCCACCTACCTCCAAATGTCATTGTCTGAGCGACAATTCCCTCTCCTCCTCCCTGTGAGCAGCCCTCCAGCCTTCACTCAGCACCCCTCACTAGCCCCTCCCTACCCACCTTCCACCTCTGTTCTCCTTTGCCCTTCTCCTAAAGATGCCAATCACAATTAAAAGGAATACTGGGAAAACCCAACTGCATTACTGATGCATTTTCAACACGCCAAGTGAATGGGCCAAATTAGCTCCTTGGTTGCCCCCACTGCAGCTTGTTGCTCTCCTCTGGATTTTCTCCAATTTATCCACATCGTTCCTAGACTGTTCTCAGTGGTAGAAGATGACAGAACAAGGAGTAATGGTCTCAAGTTGCAGAGGGGGAGGTTTAGGTTGGACATTAGGAAAAACGTTTTCACTAGTAGGGTGGTGAAGCACTGGAATGGGTTACCTAGGGAGGTGGTGGAATCTCCTTCCTTAGAGGTTTTTAAGGTCAGGCTTGACAAAGCCCTGGCTGGGATGATTTAGTTGGGTTTGGTCCTGCTTTGAGCAGGGGGTTGGACTAGATACCTCCTGAGGTCCCTTCCAACCCTAAGAGTCTATGATTCTATGATTCTATGAATCAGAGTGCCCTGAACTGGGCACAATACTCCAGCTGAGGCCTTATCAGCACAGAGTAGGCGGAAGAATTACTTCTCGTGTCTTGCGTACATCACTCCTGCTAATACATCCCAGAATGCTGTTCAATCTGCAACAGTGTTACATTGTTGACTCTTATTTAATTTGTGATCCACTATAACCTCCAGATCCTTTTGCACAGTGCTCCTTCCTAGGCAGTCATTGCCTATTTTGTATTTGGGCAATTGTTTATTCCTTCCTAAGTGCAATACTTTGCATTTCTCCTCATTCATGCACAACACAAGGTACTGTGTCTAAGTGTACGTCTACACTGAGGAGCGGGGAAGGTGTGTTCTTACCTCGGGTTACGGTGGTAGTGAACACACTGCAGCTCCGCTTTTAACGTGGGTTAGCAGGTCAAGTTCCGCTTCAGGCAGCCCTATAGGCATTACCTTGAGCGGCTAACCTGAGCTGATGTCTTCCCTGCTATTTTAACCCAAGAGAACTGAGGCACAGGGGGGCTAAGTGATTTGCCCAAGGCCACACAGGAAGGCTGCAGCAGAGCCGAGAACTGAACCCAGAACACCTACATCTCAACCCAGTGCTTTCATCACCTTCCTTTCTAATATATTCTTTTGGGAGAGTCGAATGACACAGAAGATGAGGGAGTCATTCTTATTCCTCTAGAGAAATTGAGTTGTCAGGAGAGATTGCTTGCTTGCTCTTGGGCACATCAGTAGTAATACCAATAAGCTTGCAGGTTAGGATGCCGGTTGAATTTCTTCAACATCACCAAGGCCCAGTGAAAGGGAAAAGCTTGACTTGTAGGGTACGTCTTCACTGCATTAAAAACCTGAGCCTGGCCCATGCCAGCTGACTCGGGCTCCCAGGGCTCAGGCTAAGGGGCCGTTTAATTGCAGTGTAGACGTTCAGGCTTGAGTCTGGGCCTTAGGACCGTGCAAACATCTACACTGCAATTAACCCCTTAGCCCAAGCCAGCGGGCACAGGCCAGCCGTGGGTGACTAATCGCAGTGTAGACATAGCCAAAGTTACTTTGGAAGTCAGATGCACAGCAGGCTACAGAAAAGTTAAGTAGCCACTGTGAATTATGTATTAATTATATTGCAGTCATGCCTGCAGGCTCCAATTAGGATTGTGGCCCCACTGAGCTAGGCATGTTGAAGACGCCCATGTTCATCCCGAGGGAGAGAGAGCAGGCGATCACAAACATGCCAGACACTTGCTCCATGTCACATGTACCAGTGGACAATGAAGGCCTTGCAAAGACTCCATAGTATGCAAATACAGCTGCACTCATTCCAGGTGGCTTGAGGCAGCACACATGGAAATACTATGGAAGCATTACAGAGTATGCTCCCTGAAGAGTTTGTTCCAGATCGTGGCCCTCCATTTGTTTCAGAGGAATTTAAAATAGTCTTTAGGAGAAACTCAGGGATGGACACGAGATCAGCTGCTGATCAGACTGCATTGCGTAAAGACAAGAGGCGTCAGGGTATCCTAGGTCCCACTGAGAGACAGCTGTTTCAGAAACCTCAGCTATGAGGTATGTGTGATTTATGCAGGCCAGAGTTAACAAAAGAATTGGATGACAATCTTAAGGACTCTCAGCATGTGCTTCCCAACAACTGCGCAGTTGAGGAGGCTGTTGTCTGTAGGACCCCCGCCTCGTGTGTTGCAGAAGTTGGAAGGTGTGTAGTGAATGAGGCAGGGGACAGCAGGAAGAGAAATAAAGGTCTCATGGTTAGGGCAGTTTAATGCCACCCTGGTGAACTGGAGTCTATCCCCGCCTCTGCCACAGGGTTACTGTGTGATACTGGGCATGTCACTTAAACCAAAACAATCCTCATATTCTGGGTTACGCAGGGGTCTGAATGGCAGAAGAGCTGAGGGCTCACATCTGCAACTGAAGTTAAAGGGAGTCGTGCTTTGAACACGTGAACTGCTATATAGACTGCTACGTACTCAGAACAATCAGATCCCAGGTGTCTCAAACTAGGCACCCAAAATCAGTGGATACTTTTGACCTATATCTCTGTGCCATTGTTCCCTGTCTGTACAAGGGGGATACCACCATCCCTGGACCTCACAGGGGTGTTGTGAAGATAACTTCAGTCCTGTTTGTGAAGCACTCAGTGATGAGCACCGCACAGAAGCCTCTGAGACAATTAATCACTCTGTCTGTGGAGCAGGGTTTGAATAGTGCGCAGAGAACAAAGCCTGGGGCCATACCTTGAACCACCAGGAGAAAACAAAATACTGTCCAGCCTGTACACTGACTTCTCGAAAACATAGTATTTGGTTGTGTAATTAAAGACAGTATCATAATTCATACCCACAGAGGGGCTGAATCGAGCCTGCACAGGCAACCTTCAAATCTGGCATTTTGGAGTGCTTGGCTTTGCAACCTCAACGTCCGTTTCAGGGAGTTTGTTGTGTGTAACAGCACTATAGAAGGTTACAGCTCAAAATGCAAAGGAGGCACCAGAGGGGGAGCTAGCGTGAAATGCTCTTCCAGCCAGCTCCCTGCAACCACAACTCAAATTCAAAGCTTCCCTAAGAACACACACATCTCATTGCTAATCACAGGGGAGGGACGTGGCATATGGTGCTATGTAACCACACAATTCACATGCTGCAGGTGGGATTTTCAAAGCTGCCAAGTCATTGAGGCATCCTATTGAAAGGCTCCTGAATAATTGGGTTCTAGAAGCCCAATGCTGCCTATTTAAATGAAAAAACACCCTCCTCGCCAGCAAAAGATGAGTGCTGTCCACACAGCTAACGTTGTTCGGGGAAGAGGTGTTCCTACACTGGCAGAAAAACTCCTCCTGGCTACGGATGCTCTGTCTATACTAGGGGCTGCACCGGCCTAAGGCTCTGTAGTGTACACAAAGCCTAAAGGTGCTTCATACCAATGCAGCTATTCCCAGATGAAAAGGGGAGTAAAGTATACCAGTATCAAGCACTTATAAATGGATATAACTGTGCCCACACTCATGGGAGTTGTACTGACTTCACTGTTTCAGTAGAGACGTCACAGCCTGACCCTACATAGTTATACCATTACAAAACCAGTGTGTAGACTGTAAAGGAAAGAAAATAACCACCGTGGTTCCAGCTCCTTCTCTCCACCTCAGTACTGGCCAGAGGAATAGATTCACCACATCCTTTCATCTCTTGCAGAGCACGAAGTCAAGGAGCTAATGTGACCCATTGAGACTGTTGTCTCAAGACTAAAACATGCTGTGTTAGCACTTAGCACCTCACATTTTGCAGTATTTTCCCCAATGCCTAACCAATTAGAGCATGTCCGATGTATTTAGAAAAGCACCTTTCAAAGCTGCCATGTAGGTCAAACATGCTTTGTTCCTTTCATCTGTTCATTAGAGTCATCTCCCCTGTGCAATGCTGTAAAAGGATAAAGCTCCATGCCCCAGAACTGGAAGCTCCTGCAGGCTGACTTCAGCTATCTGGAAAATGAATGTTTAAAACATTCCCATGGCTCCTCAGTTACTGTCACCTGCTGTTCACCTGTCACACTGTGATGGTAAATCAAGTCTGTCCGTGCTGGGCCATCTCTAGTGTAGACTGTCTGCATGCCGTGGAGCATGGCCAACCTTAGGACAGAACAACCAGAAGAATATAATATTGTGCCTATAGGTCAAACTCCAGCACAAACTCACCAGGCCACTCGAGAGAGATTATTCAGGGACCTGCTAGGTCTGTGAAATCCTTGCTCAGGGAGCCCCCATGGAAATGGGCTTTGTAGCATAGAGAGGGTTTGGGATCTGAATATTTATTCCCACCCCCCTTGCTCCCATGGCAAGAAGCCCCCTCCCCACGCAGTGGCCATTCAGGAAGGACTAGGATTTCCCTATGATGCACATTGTCCCATTGGGGGATATACCAGCTTGGTGTTTGTTAGAATTGTAACCATTCTGCCAGTGGTGTCAGCTGCAATAAGACAGATTCAGCATTTAGGGGCTTGAGCTCCCAGCCTGTAATGTGGGAAAATTAACTGCCTCCCCTCTGACCCTGGGCACCTCTGAGAGGCAATACTTCCCCTCTCACAAGCACTGAGGCTGTGTATAGCCAAGAAAACCTTTAATAAAAAGGGAAAAGCAACCCAGCATTAACATGGGAAAACACCACAACTGTGATTCAAAAGCATCTGACCATAAGCAAACATGTCCCCCCCCCCAGAGTACGTTGGGCAGCGTCCTTGGCCTCAGTTTCTCACCTTACGGTGTGAAAGTCCAACAACCAAATATTCCCTTAACACGCCTCTCCCTCAACTTCACCCCAGTCACAGTTGCTCTCCTAGATCAGTGAAGATCCAGTGTTCAGAGGTGTGTTCATGTAACTTCACTTCCCACCCCTGGGGGCGGGGAAGGCATCAAGCAACACGTCAGCTGCTGCAGTGGCCGCAGCAACTGGCTGCCATTCACTCTGCTACTCCCTTGCTCAGTGCTTAAGCCACTTCCCTAGTTGCTGGTGGGGCGGAGGCCTGGGACCACCCACTCCTCTGTGTCCCAACCCAGGGACCCTATAAGGATCAGCCACCTGCTGCTTCCCTTTAACTACTTGCTGCTGTGCCTTCCTGGGCCACTTCCCTTTTTAACCCCAGTCCCTTCCTTGTTTGCCTGGCTACAGTCAGCACTGATCTGTCCAAGTCGAGCTTTTCCCTTTCACCGGGAAAGTAAAACAGGCAGATATCAGAGACAGGCTGGTTATTGGGTTAATAGATAAAAACTATTCACAGCAGCTACCACTGAAGAGAGAGAGAACCCTAGCCCCAGCTATACAGATAGTAAAGCAACCAGAGTTACTCAAACAGAAGAAAAGGCAGGAGCAACTTGAAAAACCTGAAACTAGCATAGAAGCTATAAACAGATACTTGAGTATTTAAAAATCATCATCATAAAACCCCTAAGACCAGGAGAGAGAAATCCCAAGCTGAGAGGGACAAATTCAAGCCTACATGCACAAGCTGTAGAAAAAGTCATATCCCAGAGATGATGCATGTTCAGACAGAGGTACAAGGTGTAATAAATGCATGAAATGTGGACATTTTGCAGCTGCTTGCTGCACCATAGCAGTCAGGGAGTTGACTCATATTACAGACAATCAAGAGCTACTGTTTCTGGGATCTATGACTTGTGATGACAGAGCCTGACTGGAGAGCAAAACTGAATATTCATGACAAGAATACTGACTTTAAAATTGACTCAGGAGCTGATGGCACAGTCTTCTCAGAAGGGGCTTACAATCACCTTCAACTCCTTCCAGAGCTGAAATTAAGTGACACAGCTGTGACTAGCCCTGGAGTTATTCTGAACTGCATGGGCCAATTCACCACGGAAACACCTTATAAAGACAAAAGCTATGCAATCAAAGGATCACAGACCAACAGCCTTCTCAGCAGCAGCGTTGTAGCCATGATGACCCTAATGAGAAAGGTGGAACAACTTGATGAAATATTTGGTGATTTTGGACTTTTGAAAGGAGATCCACTACAACTAACCTTAAGAGACAATTCTGAATCTTGTACTGTACATACAGTTCACAGAGTTAAAAAGAATGGAGCAGGTTGATACCGGTTACACAGAAAAATGGAAAAATATGAAGCTATGTAATCTTGAAATAATGAAACAGTTGGGAGGGAAAAAATGTGCCCTCCCAACACTGGATGACTTCCTCCCTAAAATGAAAGTATGCTCTAAGTATTCTACAGTATTCTCTAAGCTAGCTGCCATAAGTAGCTGGGGGGAGGGATAGCTCAGTGGTTTGAGCATTGGCCTGCCAAATACAGGGTTGTGGGGCCATTTAGGGAACTGAGGTAAAAATCTGTCTGGGGATTGGTCCTGCTTTGAGCAGGGGGTTGGACTACATGACCTCCTGAGGTCCCTTCCAACCCTGATATTCTATGATTCTGGCAAATTAAAAAGTTAACTTTGCACCTGAAATTTTTCAAAGACAGATGGCAGAACTGTTAATGAACATAAATGGAGTTGTAATTTTCATGGACAATATTCTGATGTATTAAGCGGAAGAACATAACAGAACCCTCAGCCAAGTCCTAAGCCTAATCAGTCAGTCTGGACTGAGACTAAATAAGGAAAAATGTATGTTCTGCCTACCCCAATCAAGTTTTGGGACAGACAACAAACAGACATGGAATCAGTCCTAGCCCTGAGGAAGTAAAGGCAATTCAAGAATTGAGTGCACCAACTAATGTACCAGAACTGAGATGTGTACTGACAATCCAGACAATCCAGGAAGTTTTTGGAAAGTGTAGGGGACAATTTCCTGGTCCTGCTGGATGAATGGACTATAAGGTGGATAGAAAGCTGGCTAGATCGTCGGGCTCAGCGGGTAGTGATCAACGGTGCCATGTCTAGTTGGCAGCCGGTTTCAAGCAGAGAGCCCCAAAGGGTCGGTCCTGGGGCCGGTTTTATTCAATATCTTCATTAATGATCTGGAGGATGGTGTGGACTGCACTCTCAGCAAGTTTGCAGATGACACTAAACTGGGAGGAGTGGTAGATACGCTGCAGGGGGATAGGATAAAGAGGGACCTAGACAAATTAGAGGACTGGGCCAAAAGAAACCTGATGAGGTTCAACAAGGACAAGTGCAGAGTCCTGCACTTAGGACAGAAGAATCCCATTCACTGTTACAGACTAGGGACCGAATTACTAGGAAGCAGTTCTGCAGAAAAGGACCTAGGGGTTACAGTGGACGAGAAGCTGGATATGAGTCAACAGTGTGCCCTTGTTGCCAAGAAGGCTAACAGCATTTTGAGCTGTATAAGTAGGGGCATTGCCAGCAGATCGAGGGACGTGATCATTCCCCTCTATTCGACATTGGTGAGGCCTCATCTGAAGTACTGTGTCCAGTTTTGGGCCCCACACAACAAGAAGGATGTGGAAAAATTGGAAAGAGTCCAGCGGAGGGCAACAAAAATTATTAGGGGGCTGGAGCACATGACTTATGAGGAGAGGCTGGGGGAACTGGGATTGTTTAGTCGGCAGAAGAGAAGTATGAGGGGGGATTTGATAGCTGCTTTCAACTACCTGAAAGGGGGTTCCAAAGAGGATGGATCTAAACTGTTCTCAGTGGTACCTGATGACAGAACAAGAAGTAATGGTCTCAAGTTGTAGTGGGGGAGGTTTAGGTTGGATATTAGGAAAAACTTTTTCACTAGGAGGGTGGTGAAGCACTGGAATGGGTTCCCTTGAGGGGTGTGTGTGGAATCTCCTTCCTTACAGGTTTTTAAGGTCAGGCTTGACAAAGCCCTGTCTGGGATGATTTAGTTGGGAATTGGTTCTGCTTTGAGCAGGGGGTTGGACCAGATGACCTCCTGAGGTCCCTTCCAACCCTGATATTCTATGATTCTATGATGGAAAATAACCTTGGTTGATACCAACAAGATCTTTCTACAGTGACAGAACTACTGAATGAAAGTCCAACCCCTCTTGAGTATGATCTCATTATCAAAAAATAGCTTTCAAAAAGGTAAAAGAAATTATCTCAACAGCTCTAGTTGTCTAGTACTACAACGTGAACAAACCCACGTCAGGTCAGTGTGGATAGAAGCACCTATGGCTTAAGTGGTGCGCTGTTGCAACAACATGACTCAGAATGGAAGCCAGTTGCATTTTGCTCTTGCACTCTTACAGAAGCTGAAAAACGCTCTGCACAGATTGAAAAGGCGTGCCTGGCAAATGTATGGGCATGTGAGAACTTTTACAGATATCTCTGTGGACTGAATTAATTTAGACTGATGACAGACCATACACCTCCTGTAACCCTCATCGATGGGCAAAGACCTGGATCAAGCACCGCTGAGATGCCAATGTCTACGGCTAATGTTGATGTGATTTAACCCAATTGCTAAATACATTCCTGGGAAAAATCTGGTAGCAGCAAACACTCTGTCACAGAGCCCAGCATCACACTCACTACCCTTGACCTTGAAGATGACATAAGGTGGATGTGGATGCTGTGGACACATACAGACCAGTGCCAGAAAAGAAACTACTCAAGCTACAAAAAGAAATCTTGAGGGACACCGAACTTCTGGAAGTTCTAAATTACATTTGGGGTGGCTGGCCCAAGTATCTAAAGGACACAAAGGAAGTGACAGGAGACTACTTTGCCATGCCTGGACAATTAAGTGTGTCAAATGGACTTATGATTAAAGGCAATTGCATTGTAATTCCAAATGAAATGAGATAAGGAATCCTAAACCTCATCCATGATGGACATCAAGGACTAACTAAATGCTGTGAATGGGCTAACCAGTCAATGTGGTGGCCGGGCATCAGCAAAGATGTATAAAGAATAAAAATATCTGTGTGAACATTATAGAACTAAGAGACCAACATAACACAAAGAACCTTTAACAACAACATCCCTATCAGAGAGACAAGGTGGGTGAAGTAATATAGTTTATTGGACTAACTTCTGTTGATGGGAGAACCAAGCTTTCAAGCCACACAGAGCTCTTCTTCAGGGCTGGGAAAGATACTCAGAGTGTCACAGCTAAAGACAAAGTGGAACAGATTGTTTAGCATAAGTAGTTAGCACATATTTCAAGGGGCCATTCAAGATAGAGCAGTCCATTAATACCTCGGTAGTCACAGGATGAAAAGAGGGGATTAGTGGGTTACAGATTGTTATAATAAGCCATAAATCCACTGTCTCTGGTCAGTCCTTGATATTTAGATTTAGTAGAGTAATGAATTTAAGCTCCCAGACTCATCTTTTGAAAGGATTGTGCAGGTTTCCTTTGAGGACGAGGACTGAGAGGTCAGATATAGAGTGATCACTTTGTGAAAAGTGTTCACCCACAGCTGATGTGGTGTTTTTGTCTTTTATCATTTTCCTGTGTGAGTTCATTCGAGAGTCTAGTGATTGTCTGGTTTCACCCACATAGTTGTTATTGGGGGCACTTAGTGCACTGGAGGAGGTACGCCACATGTTGTGATAGGGAAGTGTAGGATCCATGGATCCTGAAAGGTGTGTTGCGGTGGGTGGAGTGTTGATCATGATACCAATGGAGATATGTCTGCAAGTTTGCATCTGTTTTTTTGGCAGGTGCTGCTTTGAGCTGGTGATGATGAGGTGGGGAGGTGTTCTGCAGGCCAGAAGGTGGGGTTCAGGAAAGATTTCTTTCAGGATGGGGTCCCCGTTGAGTATGAGTTGCAGTTGTTTGATGATATCCCATATGGTTTCTGGTGTGGGGTGGTAGGTAACAACTAGGGGTATGAGGTCAGAGGGGCTTTTATTTCTATATTGAAGCAGGTTTGCTTGGGGTATTTGGGTTTCCATTTGACAATGAGATCTACTTCTCTGGTGGAGTGCCCTTGTTTGGTGAAGTGGTTTTAAGTGTTTGAAGGTGTATATCCCAGACCTTCTTCTCAGAGCATATTCTGTGGTATCTGAGTGCCTGGCTGTAGATAACAGATTTCTTGGTGTATTTGGGGTGGTTACTAGATCTAGGCAGGTAGGTGTGGAGATCTGTGGGTGGGATATTACCTCACGTACCAGAGACGACCCCTAGCTCTTGATGGTGTGGGGGCATACAATTTAAAGGCTTGGGAGGCCATGTGACCACCCCATTCCCCCTGTACCTCCCACACCTGCTCAAAGCCAGCACCATCTTGCCCCCACTCTCCTCAAAGCTCCTTCCCCACTTACTTCTTCCATCGCCTCCCCGCTGCAGGTGCAGCGTGGGCCAGAGCAGGCTCCAGACACCTACTCCTGAGCATTTAACTGTGGCTGCAGGCAAGGAAGGGACGGGACTCAGAGGGCTTCCCTGTGCCACCTCTGGTGGAGGTGCACTGCCAGCCCCATTCTCTTCCCTGCTCCAGGTGCCTCCTAGCTGGGCTCAGCAGGTGTGCTAGGTGTTGGCACCTTTCCCAGGCGTGTTTCCCTCAGCCGTGCTGAGCCCGACTCCCTCCATGGCAGAAATCTGGGGGAGGGGAAAGGGACATGACCTCGCGTGCCCCCACCATGTGATGCCTCTGTCACTTACCTTATTTCTCTAATAACTTGAGACTGCCATGGCTACAACTACACTGCATACAACAGCCTGACCCAATGGACCTTGGAAGAGATGAGCTGCAGATCTATGCAGATTCAGAGGACATCATTACCTGGTTGTCATGGATTATTTTTCCAGGTATATAGAAATAATGTATTTGAAAGACATAACATGTTGCAGTGTTATCAAGAAACTGAAGTGCACTTTTGCTCATTTTGGTATTCCAGAACAACCAGTGATGGACAACGGACCAAAATTCACTGCAGCAGAACTTAAGTCATTCCAAGTGAAATATGATTTTGATCATATTTCCTAGCAGCCCACATTACCCACAAGCAAATGAAGAGGCTGAGAGAGCTGTACAGACAGCCAAGAAAATCCTACAGCAGGAAGATCCATTCTTTGCTCTTCTGAGTTACAGATCAACACCAATAGCTGCTATTTTGAAGCAGCTATTGGAGGAGAGGAAGGTGATCAGGAACAGTCAACATGGATTCACCAAGGGCAATTCATGCCTGATCAACCTGATTGCCTTCTATGATGAGATAACTGGCTCTGTGGATATGGGGAAAGTGGTGGACATGATATATCTTGACTTTAGCAAAGCTTTTGATATGGCTTCCCACAGTATTCTTGCCAGCAAGTGAAAAAGTATGGACTGGATGAATGGACTATAAGATGGATAGAAAGCTGGTTAGGTCATCGGGCTCAACGGATAGTGATCAACGGCTTGATGTCTAGTTGGCAGCCAGTATCAAGCAGAGTGCCCCACGGGCTGATCCTGGGGCCGGTTTTGTTCAACATCTTCATTAATGATCTGGATGATGGGATGGATTGCACCTCAGCAACTTCGCAGATGACACTAAGCTATAGGGAGAGGTAGATACCTAGACATATTGGACGATTGGGCTAAAAGAAATCTGATGAGGTTCAAGAAGGAGAAGTGCAGAGTCCTGCACTTAGGATGGAAGAATCCCATGCACTGTTACAGGCTGGGGATCAACAGGATAAGTGTCAGTTCTGCAGAAAAGGACCTGGGGATAACAGTGGATGAGAAGCTGGATATGAGTCAACAGTGCGCCCTTGTTGCCAAGAAGGCTAACAGTATATTGGGCTGTATTAGTAGGAACATTGCCAGCAGATTGAGGGAAGTGGTTATTCCCCTCTATTCGGCACTGGTGAGGCCAACATCTGGAGTATTGTGTCCAGTTTTGGGCCCTCCACTACAGAAAGGATGTGGACAAATTGGAGAGAGTCCAGCAAAGGACAACAAAAATGATTAGGGTGCTGGGGCACATGACTTTTGAAAAGAGGCTGAAGGAACTGGGTTTATTTAGTCTGTAGAAGAGAAGAGTGAGGGGGGATTTGATAGCCGCCTTCAAATACATGAAGGGGGGTTCCAAAGAGGATGGAGCTCGGCTGTTCTCGGTGGTGGCAGATGACAGAACAAGGAGTAATGGTCTCAAGTTGCAGTGAGAGAGGCCTAGGTTGGATATTAGGAAACACTATTTCACTAGGAGGGTGGTGAAGCACTGGAATGGGTTACCAAGGGAGGTGGTGGAATCTCCATCCTTAGAGGTTTTTAAGGCCCAGCTTGACAAAGCCCTGGCTGGGATGATTTAGTTAGTATTGGTCCTTCTTTGAGCAGGGGGTTGGACTAGATGACCTTCTGAGGTCTCTTCCAACCCTAATCTTCTCTGATTCTATTGGATTTAGTCCAGCACAACTCAGAACTACTATTCCAATTTTGGAAAAGAACCTGTTTGCAAGGTGGCCAGAGATTAAGAGAGTGGCGAAATTTAATAAAAAGGCTAAAGGAGCTTTTACACTTTTACAACAGACACTCAGTTAGAGAACTGCTGGGTCTAAAATCTGGTGACTGTGTTCATGTCAGATTGGATGGAGAAGGATGGACAACTCCAGCTATCATGAAGAAAAAGTATTCAGTGCCCAAATCATATGTGATTGAGACTGACAGTAGAGAATTCAACAGAAACCGTCAACATCTACAGTTTATTCCTCAGAAAGAGTGATCAACAGAGCAAACCCTACAGATGGCAGATGTAGAACAAGATGATGACTCAAGGATTCCAAATCGACCACAGTCAGATGTTGCAACTGGCGGACAGCCTGATGAGCAAGTCGTTATGTGTTCCTGTCGTGTAATTAGAAAACCAGTACAATTTAGAGACAGACTGATATGTTCAGAGCTTCAAAGACAGTGTGATAATGTAAATACTGTAAATGGCAGGAATGAAGAATGTAACGGGGGAGATGTGATGGAATGCTAAACTGTATTACAGTGTTCAGCCATTAGCTGGCACTGTGTGTCCAGGGCTGGCTCCAGACACTAGCTAAAGAAGCAGGTGCTTGGGGTGGCCAATATCAAGGGGTGGCATTCCGGTCGCTACTGGGGTGGCACATCTGGGTCTTCGGCGCGCAATTCAGTGGTGGGTGCCTCAGTCCCTGTCAGAACGAAGGACCGGCCGCCAAATTCCCGCCAAAGAGTGGAGCGGCGCGATTGCGCTCCCACGGCTTTTTTTTTTTTTTTTTTTGCCGCTTGGGGCAGCAGAAAACCTGGAGCCGGCCCTGCGTGTGTCAAATACCTTATTTAAACGAACATCAGCCATACATGGCAGAGAATTAAAGGATCTTATGAGGAATACAAGCTCTGTAGCCAGTCCGTATCTGGTACAGAGAAACATGACACTGTCCCCAGTGCACTTCTGGGGTGCTGCCCTTCAGTTTTTCCTCCGAGCAGAAGCAATGACCACACCCTCCCTCTGCTAGTGAGTGTACTGCTTGGTACCACAGATGACTGCCCTTGCCTGCCCCCCAGCGGGGAAAGAGCATACAGGTCAGCGTGCTAGCTGTTCCCTGTGTGCCTTGCAGCACGCTCCTGCACGCTATGGAGGAGTCCTGCCCTGCTCTTAGCACAAGAGACCCCTGCAGTCCTCGGAGGGTCCGAGTTTGAGAAGTGTGGTGTATTCAAAGCCTGCCCTGAAGCTCACTAACAAAAATGACGGCTGAGTTTCTGAGGACTCACATGGGGCACTGAGCTAAGGAACAGAGAAGTCAGGGAACCACTGAGACTAATTGCACTGATTTATATTTAAAATCTTAACAGATCCAACAAACCCAGGGATGTGGATGAAAAGCATTTGAGCGCTGTGGTGTATAAAATACAATGGCTGAGCTAGAACCAAACTCAGTGAACTATAAGAGCAAGGCCGTATTGCTGAGCCCTGGGAGTCCCTGCGAGCCCTGTTGTGGAGTGCAACCTTTGTCAAGACCTTTGGAGCATAATTATACAGCAACCACCGAGGCCTGAACTTATCCGTCCTAGAACAGCTGATTCCTCCCTAGGGCAGCCTGCCTGGCTGCACTTGTGACTTGGCCTATTTTTAATTTCCTTTTTTTTATGGTGCCATCTATACAGCCGGAGAGAACAGTGCATGGGAGTAGGGAGCATGTATAAAGCCAGGAAACTCCAAACTCACTACACAAATCATTGGGTTTGATGGATAATCACTGGGTGACATCCTATGGCCCGTGCTCTGCAAGAGACCAGACTAGATGAGTATGAATTTTTGCACACATTAAATCTTCCTCACTAGAGAATGCAAAAGCATAATGGTGACGCCACACTTCCCCCCACAAACACATCACACACGGTACACCTAACCCGTGCACAGAGATCAGTCTTGAATATTTGCTGAGGATGTAACTGAGGTTTTGCATTGTATTAGAAGGGCACTTAATGTGTTGTGCAGAAGATCTTTCAGAAGGAGAAGGAAGGCTTTTTTGTGATGATGAGGAATCTATCACCATCAGTTGAATTGTGCTACATTAGCTTTATACAGTTCAGAGGTGTCCTCTAACTTGCTATTTCCTTGTTTATAAGGGTTTGCACTGGGGGCAGGGGTATGTCAGACTCTTTTAAACAAAGATTTTGCTTATGGAATACAAACACACACACACACAATGCATAAAGAAAAAACAAATATCTTTAAATCAGGAGGTTGTACTTCCATCCAAGCTCTTGTGTCATCAAACAGCTAATCAAAGAACAAGGTATACGATTCCTTTAAAAATAGGTTCAGAACTGAAAATGTTCCTATACTGTGTATTTAGAGAAGCACAAAGGATTTAAATGAATAACTACTGCATGATTAAAACATGGTAAGCAAACAAAGCCCTACATAATTATACACATTGCTTATCATTTGGATTACAGTGGTACCTAGAGGCACATTGATGTCAGTGGGATTTTCTCCATAGGATTCAACCTCCCAAATGGACATAGAATAACAATTATAATTTCATAAACATTGCTTATTACAGACAGACACAAACCACACACACATTTTAAAAAGTGAATGCCTTAAAAGCCAAGCTCCTAAATATGTATTTAGGCAATTAATATATGGCTTTATTTTCAGAACTGTGAATCACCCAGCAACTCCTGCTGAAGTCATGAATGTTGAGTGCCAGCACTTTTGAAAATCAGGGCAATAATTTAGTCCCTAAATATGGACATGACACAGGCTAACTTTAGGCCCTTAGTTTTTAAACTATTGGTCACAGACTGGACTGTATGTACCATTCTGAACTGTAGGGTAATACAACCCTGGGTTTGATCTTCCACCCCACTGCACCAGTTTGATGCTGCTCAGTGATGGAGCTACACAAGGAAGGGTGATGGGTCATTGGTGGTGGGCTGGAGAGTGAGCATACCCTGCATTCACCTGGCAGTGGCAGCTTCTGTCCCAGGGCTGGAGCTGGCTACCCACTCCAAGTTTGTTCTGCTTTTACCCACTCCAAGCTTGTTCAGGTTTTAGTTTTTCTTACACTGCCCTAAATACACATGATGGGGCAGGTCCTCAGTTGCTGTACACTGGCATAGTTGCACTGAAGCTGAGGACATGCCCTGACACCTCCAAACAAACCTTGGCATTTTGCTGTAGTCCTGCAACAAACCCATTCAGTGATGCAGGATGTCATACTAGACTACCATCCCCATCCCACATCAGCATTCTAATTTGCAAACTATTTCCATCTCTTTTATAGAATTTCCCACACAATCTATTAGGACCATCACCTTACCTTAGACCAGGGGTCGGCAACCTTTCAGAAGTGATGTGCCGAGTCTTCATTTATTCACTCTAATTTAAGGTTTCGCTGCCAGTCATGCATTTTAACGTTTTTAGAAGAAGGTCTCTTTCTATAAGTCTATAACATATAACTAAACTATTGTTGTATGTAAAGTAAACGAGGTTTTTAAAATGTTTAAGAAAGCTTCATTTAAAATTAAATTAAAATGCAGAGCCCCCCGGACCGGTGGCCAGGACCCAGCAGTGTGAGTGCCACTGAAAATCAGCCCACGTGCCACCATAGGTTGCCTACCCCTGCCTTAGACTTTAGTTTCTCCTGGGCCGCTGACACATCCTCTATTGATTGTGGTCATTCGCTAGTTGTGGGACCTCTTCCCAGGTTATGCCAGCGCATTCAATCCTCTGTCACTGTCTTCAGCCTGTTCTTCCTTGGCCTTCCATACTTTCATTTTCCTTCCCTGAGTACCCCATTCACTGCTTGCTTAGCATGTCGCCCATCTTCTAAACAGGGCATACATCCCAACCACCTGACACTTCTCTCTTTGATGGCCTTTCTAAACTCCTGCTCTGTCGGCTTCCTGGCTCTCGCTTTACTTATTTTGTCTTTCTATGAAATGTGTAGTATCTTCCTCAGCCATCTGTGATGGGCAGCCTCCAATCTCCTTTGGTTAGCCACTGTCATTAGCCAAGTCTCTTCTCTGTACAGTAGTGTTCTCAGTACAATCGCATGGTATAACGTGACCTGTAGTTTGGTAGGTGACCTCTGTGTGACTACAGGTTGTTCATCCTTCCAAAAGCAGTGTTTGTTTTTCCTAATCTCGGATGAATCTCTCGCTCACAGCCATCTTCAAATGTCATCACTCTCCCCAAGTGGAAGAACTCTACCTGTTTGGTTTCTTTTCCATCCACGTGCACCTTTGTATCTGTTGTCCAGTTTCCTCCCTTCATAATATTGGTCTTCTCTGCATTTGCTTTCAATCCAATTTTTGCTGCTTTCTGTTCTCTCTCTGATGTAAGGGCAGTCATTCCATTACACATCATCCTCGGGAAAGCAATGTCATCGGCAAAGTTAAGCACCACTGCAAGAATGAATAGCTGTTATTACTGATTATTTACAGCTCCCCATTGGATAGCATCAGCCACTATATTTGCTAGGTGTCTGCTGGTAATTCAGTATGTGATGCATTTCTAAAGCCCAGGGACTCATGCCTACAACCCCCAGATGCTGAAGCAGCTGCCTAGGTACTACGCTACACATTATGCCTCTTCTAGCAATAAAAAGACAAAAAAATAAATCAGCCCTCGGAAAGCTAGTACCTCACTCTGGAAAGAGATTGCCTGCACTTCTGTGCCTTGGAAGCAGCTATTGGAGTGTTACAAAGATGCTAAGGAAACAGCATGTGTTTTGGGACTATAATAAGACTGGCTAATAGTCACCAATATCCCATCAATCTCTTCATGTTTTAGAGAGATTTCAAAGCATTTCCCCCTCCACACCTAGGTGCAAAATGAGTCACAGGGAAGTCAAAAGGCCAGAGAGCAAGTCAGCAATAGAAGCAGGGGTTGAAGCAAGGTCTCCTGACATCGTTCCCTTTCCTGTCCCATGGCAGCCATGCAGGGGAGGGCAGTGAAAAGAATGTAATTTCTTTCACAAATCAAGCTCACTTCATGTTTCATTAAGCACTTGTGCCCATGGGCGCCAACTTATATGGGCTCCTGGGGCTTTAGCCCCAGGAATATTCACAGATAGGGGCTCTGCTCCAGCAATATTTGGAGCTAGGTTTCTCCCCTGCTCTGCGCTGCTGGCAGCCCAGAGCCCTTTAAATCCCAGCCGCGGCCGGGAGTCAGAGGGCTCTGGGCTGCCTGCAACCGCGGGGAGCCCAGAGCCTTTTAAATCCCAGCCGCGGCCGGGAATCAGAGGGCTCTGGGCTCCCCGCTGCAGCTGCCAGCCCAGAGCCCTCTGATTCCCGGCCGCGGCTGGGATTTAAAAGGCTCTGGGCTCCCCGCCGCAGCGGGCAGCCCAGAGCCCTGTGATTCCCAGCCGGGGCTGGGATTTAAAGGGCTCTGGGCTCCCCGCCGCAGCGGCCAGCCCAGAGCCCTCTGATTCCCGGCCGCGGCTGGGATTTAAAAGGCTCTGGGCTCCCCGCCGCAGCGGCCAGCCCAGAGCCCTCTGACTCCCAGCCGGGGCTGGGATTTAAAGGGCTTTGGGATCCCCGGCTGCCAGCAGCCCAGAGCCCTTTGAATCCCAGCCCCTGGCCGCTGATTGCCCCCTCCCCAGACCCCTGCCCCAACTGCCCCCCAGGACCCCCACCCCCTATCTAAGCACCACTGGTCCTTGTCCCCTGATTACCCCCTCCCGAGACCCCTGCCCCTAACTGCCCCTTGAGACCTCAGCCCCTATCTAAGCCTCCCTTCTCCTTGTCCCCAACTGCCCCCTCCTGAGACCCCACCCAACTTCCCCCCAGGACCCTCCTACCTGTCCCCTGATAAACCTCCTGGACTCCCAAGCCTATCCAATTGCTGCCTGTCCCCTGACTGCCCCTTCAAACCACAGCCCCATCCCACCCCCCCTGCTCCTTGTCCCTTGACTGCCCCCCGGAATCCCCTACCTCTTCTCCAACCCCCAAACCGCTTACTGTGCCACTCAGACCAGCGTGTCTGGCTCCGTGCAGCTCCAGACAGTTGCTGCCATGCTCCCCCATGGAGCCCACAGCCTTCTCCCACCCCCAGCACCTGCCTTCCAGATTTGAACACCTCAAAATTCAGGAGTGCTCAAGCTCGGTTAGGGCAGCTTTTACTTCATTTCTCCCAAATCAGTTTCCCCTGCAAGGTACCAACTGAAGGTGTTGGAGAACAGAGAGATCGGGTGGCCTCCTAATGCCTGGAAAAGAGACAAAGGCCGGAGGAGGGAGTGTCAGTGCCTGTGCGGACTTCTGGGAAGTGCACGGTGTGGAAGGGGATGCTGTGATGCTTTGGAACAACTCCATGCAAAGCCAGTCGGGACTCTGGGGGAGCCTCCTCTCTTGGAGCAGACTGTCTTCAGGGCAAGAAGCTTACACCTTCCTGGGTCTGACCTCGGAGCATTCAGCATGCCCTTCCACACCATGCACTTTCCACAGCGAGTCTGCCCAGGCTGGTCCTGGGGCAACCAGAGGGCCCTGCACCCCAACTCCGCAGTCAGATGTGACTCTCAGCCAGACAGTAAAACAGAAGGTTTATTAGATGACGGGAACACAGTTTAAACAGAGCTTGTTGGTACAGAAAACAGAACCCCTCTGTCAGGTCCATCTTGGGGGGTGGGGAGCCCAGAACCAAGTTCTGGGTCTCTCCCCATTTCCCCAGCCAGCTCCAAACTGACACTCCCTCCTCTGGCCTCTGTGTCTCTTCCGGACAAGGAGGCCACCTGATCTCTTTGTCCCCAACACCTTCAGTTGGCATCTTGCAGGGGAAACTGAGGCACCCACACAGGATTCAGAGAAAATATTAAGAACATTCCCACTTCATCACAACAGGTGCAAAAAAATATAATACCGTATATTGAAGCAGGCAAGTGCTGCTTCTGACTTTCCACTTTTAATTGACCCTTGTAATCTTGTGGCACTGACGCGTTGTAGCTTCATTTTATATCGGCTTACAGGGCGGGAGTGGGGGGGCACCACCATTTTGGGCCCCACCAAAAATTAAACAAACCTGCCGCCTATGCTTGTGCCACTGAGGCTGCCTGAAGGGGGCTCCATCTGCTGCTGGTCAGTGCGCAGCTCAGCCCCATGGCCTGGAGACGTCAGCTAGCTGGGCCCCGGGGACAGAGGAACGGTCACCGCCACTGCAAACAACATTGCCTTCAGCATCACTCATGCCCTGAACGTCTCCAGGCCAATGAGAACGCAGGCTGCATGTGGAGTTACAGAGGCAAATCCCTGTGCCTCTTGCTAACATGTGCTGCCCCATTACCCATGCCTGGTCATGCAAGCTTTGTTCAGTGACACAGATCACTGGGTTCCTTAGCCTGAGCCTACTACCAATGGTGTCCATGGGCGCCGGATTGGGCCCCAGGAAAGGTCAGAGCAGCAGGTCCTAGAGGTCAGATGCAAAGGGTATGTCATTCCGTTCAGCTCCATTTGCCAGTGGGATGTGCCATGTTGATGAGGGGGCGTAGTAGGCAGGTCCCGTGGGCTGGAGGGTCTCCATTTGCAGTAAATGGAAGAGGGAGTGGCTTTAATTCCTGTACAGGTATCCGTTGTTGGCATGTTCTTGTTTTCTTTCAGTGAGCGTACCTGTCCTAGGGCCTGTCTGCCCTGCCACTGCAGCACACACAGGGCTAGCTTTGATCGTGCTTTGCTTTAACAGCAAGGGCAGTGAAGCTGTGGCAGCCTGGGCTAGCAGACCCTTAGGGTTCCTTTGCATCCCAGGCTAAAACCATTTAAAAGTCATTTCCTGTGAGACTTAGTAACCTTACAGTGCCCCTTTAAATGTGCAGCATTCACCAAAGTGCATAGTATTTCAGGACAGTGGTTGTTCTTGTGACGTGTCTATTGTGTTTCTAATTCACTGGGCGTGCTGGGGCCAGCTCTCCCTACAGTGTTCGCAGGGTTGGTACCCAGGGTCCTGCAGCCGGGCCTGTCCTGAGAGTGGGGAAGTGGTGGGATTCCATCCCGAGAGCAGTGAAGGCACAAGGGCTGCGATCAGAGAGGTGCATTCCAGCTAGCCCTGTCCTCCCAGAAACCAGTCTTGATGTGAACACACAGAGAGCTGGAAAATCCACTACTTCGCTGGGTAGTTCCTTCCAGTGGTTAATCCTGCCTGTTCCCCTCAAACTGAGTAAAATCTCCCTTAGCTCTTTGCTCTTTCCTTGTGTGTATGTAAGAGAGAGGTTTTTCTATTCTCTACCTGTCAAGATTATTCTGTTAGCCTATCTGCATAATTCATTTTGTCCTGGGACACTGGGACTGCCTCACAGAACTATACCATAGTTTTAATGCAGACCTTAGCGGCTCCTTATCCGCATTGTGCTCTTCTCTGCAGCGATGGGAAGTTGCGTTAGGAGAGTATCATAGAATCATAGAACTTAAGATCAGAAGGGACCATTCTGATCATCTAGTCTGACCTCCCGCAAGATGCAGGCCACAAAAGCTGACCCACCCACTCCTGAAATAATTCTCTCCCTTGACTCAGATGTTGAAGTCCCCAAATCCTGATTTAAAGACTTCAAGTAGCAGATAATCCTCCAGCAAGCGACCCCTGCCCCATGCTGCGGAGGAAGGCGAAAAACCTCCAGGGCCACTGCCAATCTACACCGGAGGAAAATTCCTTCCCGACCCCAAATATGGCGATCAGCTGAACCCCGAGCATGCGGGCAAGACTCTCCAGCCAGACACTCAGGAAAAAGACTTTCAATATCCCAACATTGACCCTCGGTACTAATTACCAGTGGTGGCGCGTTATTGACCTATTGACTAAATCACATTATCCTATCAAACCATTCCCTCCATAAACTTATCAAGCTTAATCTTAAAGCCAGAGAGGTCCTTCTCCCCCACTGTTTCCCTCGGTAGGCTGTTCCAGAATTTCACTCCCCTGATGGTTAGAAACCTTCGTCAAATTTCAAGCCTAAACTTCCCGACTGCCAATTTATATCCATTTGTTCTCATGTCCACATTAGTACTGAGCTGAAATAATTCCTCTCCCTCCCTGGTATTTATCCCTCTGATATATTTAAAGAGAGCAATCATATCTCCTCTCAACCTTCTTTTGGTTAAGGAAAACAAACCGAGCTCCTCAAGTCTCCTTTCATATGACAGGCTTTCCATTCCTTGGATCATTCTAGTGGCCCTTCTTTGTACCCGTTCCAGTTTGAATTCATCCTTCTTAAACATGGGAGACCAAAACTGCACACAGTACTCCAAATGAGGTCTCACCAACGCCTTGTATAACGGGACTAGCACCTCCTTATCTTTACTAGAAATACCTCGCCTAATGCATCCCAAGACCGCATTAGCTTTTTTAACAGCCACATCACATTGCCGACTCATAGTCATCCTGCGATCAACCAGGACTCCGAGGTCCTTCTCCTCGTCCGTTACTTCCAACTGGTGCATCCCCAGCTTATAACTAAAATGGCTGTTAGTCATCCTTAAATGCATAACCTTACACTTCTCACTATTGAATTTCATCCTATTACTAATACTCCAGCTTACAAGGTCATCCAAATCTCCCTGGAGGATATCCCGGTCCTTCTCCGAATTGGCAATACCTCCCAACTTCGTGTCATCCGCAAACTTTATCAGCCCACTCCTACTTTTGGTTCCGAGGTCAGTGATAAATAGATTGAATAAGATCGGACCCAAAACCGAACCTTGAGGAACTCCACTGGTAACCTCCCTCCAACCTGACAGCTCACTTTTCAATACGACCCGCTGCAGTCTCCCCTTTAACCAGTTCCTTATCCACCTCTGGATTTTCATTTCGATCCCCATCTTTTCCAATTTAACCAGTAATTCTTCATGCGGTACCATATCAAACACCTTACTGAAATCAAGATATATTAGATCCACCGCATTTCCCTTGTCTAAAAAATCTGTTACTTTCTCAAAGAAGGAGATCAGGTTGGTTTGGCACGATCTACCTTTCGTAAAACCATGTTGTAATTTGTCCCAATTGCCATTGACCTCAACGTCCGTAACTACTCTCTCCTTTAATATTTTTTCCATGACTTTACATACTACAGATGTTAAACTAACAGGCCTGTAGTTACCCGGGTCACTTTTTTCCCCCTTCTTGAAAATAGGAACTATATTAGCTAATCTCCAGTCAAACGGTACAACCCCCGAGTTTAGAGATTCATTAAAAATTATCGCTAACAGGCTTGCAATTTCACTCGCCAATTCCTTTAATATTCTAGGATGAAGATTATCCAGTCCGCCTGATTTACTAGCATTAAGCTGTTCAAGTTTGGTTTCTACCTCGGATACTGTAATTTCCAACCCTGCACCTTCATTCCCATCAGTCACTCTGCCACTATTCCTAAACCCTTCATTAGCCTCATTAAAGACCGAGGCAAAATATTCGTTTAGATATTGTGCCATGCCTAGTTTATCCTTAATCTCCACTCCGTTTACAGTTTTAAGCGGTCCCACTTCTTCTTTTTTGGTTTTCTTCCTATTTATATGGCTAAAAAACCTTTTACTATTGGTTTTAATTCCCTTCGCAAGGTCCATCCCTATCCGGCTTTTGGCCTTTCTCACTGCATCCCTACACCCTCTGACCTCAATAATGTAGGTTTCTTTGCTGATCCCTCCCATCTTCCACTCCTTGTACGCTTTCTGTTTTTTCTTAATCACCCCTCTGAGACGCTTGCTCATCCAGCTCGCTCTAAAACTGCTACCTAAGGACCATTTTCCCTTTCTTGGGATACAGGCCTCTGACAGCTCCTGCAACTTCAACCTGAAATAATCCCAGGCGTCTTCTGCCGTTAGATCCCTAAATATGTTAGTCCAATCCACTTCCCTAACTAGTCGCCTTAATTTAGTAAAGTTAGTCCTTTTGAAATCGTAAACCTTAGTCTCAGATGCAATTTTGTTTATCCTTCCATTTATTTTGAACCGAATTAGCTCATGATCACTCGAGCCAAGGTTGTCCCCTATGACCATTTCCTCAACAAGGTCCTCACTACTCACCAAAACCAAATCTAAAATGGCATCCCCCCTCGTCGGTTCAGCAACTACTTGATGAAGGAATTCATCAGCTATCACATCTAGGAAAAGCTGAGCCCTAATATTATTACTAGCATTTGTTCCCCAATCTATATCCGGGAAGTTAAAGTCTCCCATGATCATACAGTTCCTATTGGTATTTACCTCCTTAAAAACATTAAAGAGTTCTCTATCCATATCCAGGCTAGATCCCAGCGGTCTATAGCACACCCCAATCACTATCCCAGGGGAGGCTCTAGTAGTTTTCTTCCCTAATGTGACCATTGCCCAAACAGACTCCGTATTATCCATTCCATTACTAGTTATTTCATTACAGTTTACCTCATTATTGACATACAATGCTACTCCCCCACCTTTACCTTTGTTTCGGTCTTTCCTAAACAGCACATACCCTTCCATACCTGTACTCCAGTCATGACTACCGTTCCACCATGTTTTGGTTATTCCTACAATATCCGGTTTCAATTCTCGGACCAGGAGCTCCAATTCCTCCATTTTGCTACCTAGGCTTCTCGCATTGGTGAACAAACATCCTAATTTTTGCTGTTTGGCTTCTCTCACCTTTGTTACCCAATTTGGTAGGGACACAGTACCACCAGTATGACCTATTGGTCTAGTATCCATCCCACCCCTCTTCCTTATGTCCAAACCCCTCCCTCTGAGACCTCTGAGATGCTATTAAAACCTTGACTATTGCTCCAAGCTCCTGCTCGGGAGAGAGGCCGGGTGCACATGTGTGCAGTGGGGGAAACAGGATTTCTGGCTTCAGCACATGCTGTCCTGTCCCTCTTTGGGCCCTTTGGCTATAATGCTCCTTGGCATTTGGCACCACTGGACACAGGCCTAGACTCCCACGTTCCTTGTCTTTTTTTACACCGCTAGATCTGCTTTAGCTGCCCTCTAGCAAGGGCTGAAGTACCAGAGATTGCTGGTGTGCAGGCTAGTCTTTGTTACAGTTAACTGTCCATGGCACGATGCTGTTGTGCCTCCTACCCTCTCTGCTCCGCCCGTACATGGCAGCACACAGAGGCAGAGCTGACCCAAGAGCTTACATTCGACAGACCGGATGTGTTTTGATCCCCGTTTTACACAAGGGACTGAGGCCCAAAGAGTTGAAGGCTGGTGTTTGAGGGAGTTGGGCATCTTCCTTGCCCTTAAACTTCATAGAAGTTGAATGCGTCTCTTCTTTAGGTACCTTGTCCAGGGTCCAGCCTGTGGCAAATCAAGAACTGAATCAGGCGCTCATGAATCTCTGTCCAGTGCTTTGACCCAAAGACTTCCTGTAGTCGTAGAGCCTAGATGCACCTTTCCATTGAAGGAAGCGTTCCCAACGCTGAGAAATTTCAGTCCCTTCATTCTGCTTCACCTTTCCAGCCAGACACTGGCACAGCATTTAGTTAATCCCTGATGTCCTCCAAGGAAGAGGTTTAGATATCGCCACTCATTTCATTTGGAATTATGATGCAACTGCCTTTAATCATGAGTCCATTAGACTTGCTTAATTGCACACACAAAGTTGTCTCTTGTCACTTCTTTAGTGTCCTTAGATACATGGACCATCCACTCCTAATGTCACTTAGAACTTCCTGAAGTTAGGTATCTGTCAAGATTGTTTCGGTAGCTGGAGTAGTCTCTTTTCTGACATGTATCTGTATGTGTCCACAGCATCCACATTCCCCTTTATGTAATTTTCGAGCTCATGGGTATGTGACTGCAATGCTGCCACAATGACAGAGTGTTTGCTACTACCAGATTTTTCTCAGGAACATATTTAGCAATTGGCTTAAATCACATTAACCTTAGCAATAGACATTGGCATCTTCGTGGTGCTTGGTCCAGGTCTTCTTAAATTGCTTTGGTTTTCTCAGGGCTAGAACCGATTCCATCTCTGTTTATTGTCTGCCCTAAAACTTGATTTGGGGTAGGCAGAAAATGCATTTTTCCTTGGTTAGCCTCAGCGTTGTCTCTTAGGCTTAGTTGTACTGGATCTCCTTTCAAAAGTCCAATATCACCAAATATTCCATCAAGTTCTTCCACCTTTAATAAGGCCTCCATTACTGTTGGGTCTGAAGGCCACACAATCTTTACTCTATTTATCCTGACCGCATACCGGTCAGGCGGGACAGTGCTATTATCCCCATTATACAGATGGGGAACTCAGGCCCAATTTCGCACAGGGGTCTGGGGTGGAGCAGAGAACTGAACCAGAGTCTCTAGTCCTACTCTGATGCCCTAACTACTGGATCATCCTTCCTCTCTTGTCATGTTGCTTCTTTGTTATAGGTTTCCTATTTGGCTAGTGTTGAGACACCAGAGACCTCCTTTAATTAGTGGGCATGGGGGCTTGATGTTGAGGTGAAAGCTGCACAGAAATGATCATGGTGTGCAGCAGGGTTGGCCTGCAGTTTCTGCTTTCAGCACTATGCTCGACATGACAGAATCAGTCATACTTCATCCACTACTGAAGGCTGTCAAATCAGGCATCCCTACTGGGTGTGATCGTGCATTGGCAATGAGTACACTGCTGAGAAGGCTGTTGGTCTGTGTTCCTTTGATCATATACAAAGACAAAAGCTATGCATTCGAGTGCATATGTCTCCTTTTATCAGCCAACTAAACTGCTTTATGCACAATCGTATTGCTCACTTTCCAGCCCAGTGTATGAAACAACATTAACTCTCTGAAGTCCCTGACTGGGGCAAGTTTCACTCATCCATAAACTCCCCAGCTCCCATCTATCATGGGATATCAAAGCATTCATACATCGCTGAGCTGGTTTGCAATACCCGGACACACACAGCAGTGGACAGAGAGCCTCGAAGCTGAAATTCCTCCTGTGAGTTTGTCAGGTACCTTGCTTATTTTAGGGCTTGACTGTGACCTGCTTAGTGACCAGTGTAGAGGAATGAGTGGGCACAAGGTGCCTCTGTTATTCCCCTGCATGGACTTCCTGTACCATGGGGCTGCTGCCCCCCTCCTGCACAGCCGGGCAGAACCTTGGCTCCTCCCCCAGAGCTCTGGGCAATGCACACGCGGGACGCCGAGTTATATGGGTCCATGGGGCCTGGGTTCCAGCAATATTCAGGGCCTGGGGGCCTGGCTCCACCGATGTTTGGGGCTGGGTCTCTCCCCGGGCCCCACCTGCTGCCCCCCACACCTCCCTTGAATGTCTCCTGGCCCCCACCTGCTGCCCCCACATGCCTGCCCCGGGCCCCAGAGTGTCCCTGTCTCAGCGCTGCTCTGTGCTCTGCTGGCTCCCGGCATCAACTGCCGCCACAGGGTCCTAGCAGCCCCCCTTCCTCTAATGCCAGGGCAGGCTGACCCCGACCCTGCCCTTCCGCCCTGGACCCTTCCCTTTTCCAGCCGGACCCTGCACCAGCACAGCCCCCCCGCCGCTCCTGCCCCAGGCTGGGCAAGGGGCAGCCCCACCCCCAGTGAGGCTACAGTGAGGGGCAGCAGCAGGGGAGGAGGCGCACATGTGATGGCAGCCTCCCCCCCGGCACCCACCATAGGGGAGGCGAGGGGGCTTCTTGGACCTGAGAGGAGCAGGTGCAGTGACAGTGGTGCGGGGGGAGTGTGCTGCCAGGGGGGAGGGGAGGGGAAACAGGGGCCCCCTCCCATGGAGCTCGCTACTGCCAGCGGGGAGAGGGCTGGGGGGAGTCCTCCTCTCTGGCCCCAGCCCCAGGGCAGCCTGTCTGCACCCCAAACCCCTCATCACCAGCCCCACCCCACAGCCCTCACCTCTGCACGCCAACCTCTGCCTGAGCCCCTCCCACACCCCAAACCCCTCATCCCCAGCCCCACCCCAGAGCCCTCACCTCTGCACCCCAACCCTCTGCTGAGCCCCTCCCACACCCCAAACCCCTCATCCCCAGCCCCACCCCACAGCCCTCACATTTTTACATTATTTTAAAATATATATATTGGCTTACGAGGCAGGTGTGGAGGGGTGGGACTTGGAACCATTCTGGGCACCACCAAAAATTATACAAACCTGCCGCCCCTGTGCACATGTGCTGGCATGGCAGGGACAGTGGGGTAGAGACTGGCACAGATTACCTCCTCCATGGACCAAGATGGGGAACTAAGGACCAGATGGCCTCTCAGGCACAACCTGGCCCCTACTCCTGGAACAGTGCAACTACCTGCTGGCTCTTTTCAGGGCTTGTTGCAAATCTTGCCCTTAATATCGTTTTCTTATGCCAACAATTATACTGAATTTGATAGAATTCTAGAAATTTAAACCCCTTGTCCTTTGTGTATGTGCCATTACAATTGAATTGGATGGGGGGCTGGGGGAACGCCTGCATTCAGAGGGCCCCTTTTTCTGACAATCAGTCACTAATGGAGCCCATGCCTGGCATTTCTTTGCAGGGGCTCGGCCGTGTTTTCAGTCTGGAGGGGAAGCTCACTCTCTCACATGGCGGCGGCACAGGACAACAATCAGGACAGCAGATTTCACCCTGTCATTTCTAATCAAACTCACCCCGTCTTTGTTATTTTTTAATTGCAGCTCAATATTTCGCTAGCATCATGGTCATTGTTGGTCTCTCGGTGGTGGTGACCGTCCTGGTTCTTCAGTTTCATCATCACGATCCACAAGCGGGAAAAATGCCCCACTGGGTAAGTGGCTTCAACATGGACATATTGAGTAACAGGAAATAAATGCCTCTTCTTGGTACTGAACTGCTGGGACCACAACTTGTTGTAATCAGCTGAACAACTGTGATTGAACAAAACAGGTGTGATCTCACCATGCTGGAAAAAACCCCACACTTGGAAAAAAAGCCCAAACCCCCAGGATCTGGGTGACCATTACAAAGGCACCCTGGTTATTAGGCTTCCCACTGGAGTTTGCGGCATTTACTGTTCAGATGACGTGGGAAAGTCAAACATCAGGCAAACCAATGTGGCTCTTCTTAATGGTGCTCACTTTGCTCTTGCCAACCCGCAGGGCATCGCAGGACCCATACTGCTCTCTTACCCACTGTGCTCAGTGGTCTCCTCTAGATCCCTCATTTTGACCCTGTGATGTTTTGATCCCACTTCCTGTTTGTACCTCCCTGGTAGTAGATTAAGTCCTGGTGCTGTGGCCCCTCCGTCTTCTGAGGGGGCCGTGTTCCCTCACTTCGCTGGGCTCTGCCCACCACTTCCAGCTAATCAGACGGGCTGGGGCCTTTCAGGAGCAATATACGTTCTACAGATGTTCAAGTCAAAACCCCCAAACCAAAACAAAACACAGTTTTTCTCTCACTGTTTCTCATGGGGAGACTTTACAGACCACATTGTGCCTGATTAAAAAGGAAAAGAGGAAAGCAGAAGTGAAAACAAATATCCACAATTATCTGTCCAGGCTGATTTCCCAAGAAGTCCATTTCTACAGCAGCCTCTGACACTTAGTTCATTGTCTCTGTCACGGTGAGAAATTACTCTGACAAAAGGGAAAAATGTCACACAATCCACTGATGTCACCTTGTGTGAGAGACAAAATACACAACAGATTTGGGTGCGGGGAAGGGGACACTGCCCTGTATCCCATCTCATCTGCTCTAAAATACTCCAGGGTGTTGATGCAAATTTAAAACAAACAATGAAAAATCCAGAAGCTGGGCATGCTAGTAATGATTTCTTAGTGAATTGTCATGACATTTAAAATCACGGTCTTACCTGCCAGACAGCACAGCCAATGAATTCTGAATGATGATCTTCATCCAGTTACAATGCTCTAAGGGTATGTCTACACTACCCGCCGGATCAGCGGGCAACGATTGATCCAGCGGGGATTGTTTTATTGCGTCTAGTCTAGACATGATAAATTGACCCCCAAGCGCTCTCCCGTCAACTCCTGTACTTCGCCGCCGCGAGAGGAGCAGGCGGAGTTGACGAGGGAGCAGCAGCAGTCGACTCACCACAGTGAAGACACCGCGGTAAGTCGATCTAAGTACGTCGACTTCAGCTACGTTATTCATGTAACTGAAGTTGTGTAACTTAGGTCGATTCCCCGCCCTTTAGAGCTTTAAAGATAACCATCCCACTCATGAATCCATGTGCCAAGAGCAGTTGCACCACGGCCCTAGCGGCCCAGGTGTGACTCATGCATATTCGGCCTTAAGAAGAACTCTGTCTGGCTGCCTTGTGGAATGTGCTCACCAGTCTCCCGACCCTCCTGACCCTCCAGGGCTTCTAATCACTCATAGTCCCATCAAGACACCCTCTGATCGTTCTGCTAAGTGTGAGATGAAGCTACCCAGCAAAGCCACAGCAGTTTCAGCCACTGAGGAGCCAGAGTGAGACCCTATTTTGGTCAGCTAAATTTCCTGTGCTGGCGTGGTTGGCACACCGTGAAGCTTTAGTAACTTAGCAGGCCTTATGATAAGCTTCAACTAGTGGTGCGTGAAACCAGCCTCTCAACTGAGGCATTATCTTTGTGGGGACCAGGCAACTCATGGAGAACTCTTCCCTCAATGGAAGTGATCAGACATGGCTTCCGGTCACTCAGCTCTGGGAGTCCTGCACCCAGAGTGCGGAGAGGGAATATTTGGAGGCTGCAGGACAACATTGAATGAGGTTCTCCTTCCGGCAGATTGCTGTGTTGGAATCTCCTATCCCTGCATAGGCCTTGGGGCAATGAAGCCCCAGCCAGAGCTGATCAGAACACTCGGCATCATGAAAGTTTGGGTAGATCAGAGCTGGGACCCACAACTCTGCTGCCAAGCTTCCAATAGAGACAGGGCTGACCTTGCACCAGTATCTCAGGGCACCTGCATTTATGCTTGTTTTCGTAGCACTGACACGTCCATCGCTCACATCAGTGCAGTCACTCATTGACACAGCAGTGCTGGTTGTGATGAGGGCCCTACGTCGATATGGAACAAACCAGCCAACCAACCATCTGAACCTCCTCCCATCCCCCTGAGATGACTGACCTTTTCCCAGTTTATTAGAAGGGTTTTTAAAGACCCCCTTTGAATTTAAGACTGCCTGGGAATATGCCAAGGGCTGAGCTTTCAGGATACCTGCAGAAAGCCCCTCCGCCCACATCTAGGGAGGCAATGCTCCTCCACCCACTGCCGGAGCAGTAAAGGAAGGATCTGTGTTTCCTTCCAGCTGTGTACTAGGAATGTGTTAGTGACTGAGGTTCCTGGGTCGGCTATTGATAAAGTGAGAGACTGGCTTGCGGATTAAAATAAAATAAAATAATTGGAGATATACCTGTCTCCTAGAACTGGAAGGGACCATGGAAAGTCATCATGTCTAGCTCCCCTGCCTTCACTAGCAGGACCAATTTTTGCCCCAGATCCCTAAGTGGCCCCCTCAAGGATTGAATTCACAACACTGGGTTTTGCAGGCCAGTGCTCAAACCACTGAGCTATCCCTCCCCCCTCTTGGGCACTAGCAGGGGACCCAGCAAGTTTTAGTTCAGCTCCCAGCCCTGCCACTGCTCTGCTGTATGCCCTTGAGCAAATCACTTCACCTCTCTGTTTTATCTATTTAGTTCTTTAGGGCAGGCACTGTCTCTGCCTATGTACAGCACCTAGCAAACTGAGGCCCCGGGATGATTATTTGCATTGCAGTAGAGCCCACATGAATATTGCAGAAAACATCATTTGAATGGGTACGTGCCAGGCCAGGAAAGAGAGAGACCCATGTAAAAAGAGATGGGGTGGGAGGGACAGGGCGAGACCTAGAGCGAAAAGGCAGGAGTGCTGCGGTTGTACTGAGGAGGACATCACCAGGAGGATGAGACGGAGTTTAACTCTCTGCATACAAATACAAAAGTTTTGGCCATTATGATTCCTGGCACATCGGCCCTGTTTTTCCTCCATGCCTGCTGCAGTCTGGGTTACATTTTTCTTCCAGAGATAGCCCTGCAGCTTTTTTGCTCGGTAAGAATGTGAATCTATTAAGATGGTTATCTGCAGAGAAAAGGAAATTGCTTCCCTGAAACTGTTGTTCTCTGCAAGGCGAATCTCATTGGATTCCCTACTGCTCATGCATCTTCCTCCCCACAGCACCGAGGGTGCTGCACATTTTAATTCCTCTCTATTCCTCATTGTGGGATTATTTCCACCTCCTGCTTCAAAGGAATTGACAGCTGGTGAACCAGGGGCAGGCTAAGGACCTGCATAGGGGCAGCACAAAAGACACATGGCTTAATTAGCTGCAGTAGTGTCACTAGCTCCCTACTTCCTGAGCCAGTGACTAACGTTCACAATTGTGCAAGTTCCTTTCCCTTCCTGAAAGTGATCACTCCATAGTACTTCTGTCTGTTTCATTAGGAGACAGAAGAGGAGAGGGCCTGAGGGTTAGTACTGAACCTAGTCACATAAGGTTGTAGCCTAGAACTTCAGAGCTCTCTCTCTGTTCCCCTGGACTGCAGGGTGCTATATGGCTATTGCCTTTCCACTGAACCGAGGGAGTTTGCCAAGGCCAAGATTTCCAAACATGGGAGTCTAAAGTCAGGCTCCTCAGCTGGTATTTAGGTGACTAAAAAGCAGGGGCTGTTGGGTGCTTAGCATCTTTGAAAGCTGGCCACTGATCTGACACACAAGAGCCCTAAAGGGGAGCGCTTGCGTAACTCCTGCTACAAGGGTTAATCACCTGGGAAGGGTTCCCAGCTACCCAGATGTGACAGCAGAGGTGAAAGTAAGCCGGTACACCATGGTACAGCATACTGGCAAGAGCTTCCCCAGATGGTAATTTAAAGGGCCTGGGGCTCCTAGCAGTGGCTGGAGCCCCAGGCCCTTTAAATTGCTGCCAGAGCCCTGCTGACGGAGCCCTGTGGTAGCGGCAGTGGGGCTCCAGGGGTTATTTAAAGGGCCGGGGCTCCCACTGCCTCTACTGCCCTGGGCCCTTTAAATAGCCCCCAGAGCCCTGGGGTAGCAGTGGCAGCCAGGGGCTCTGGCAGTGGTTTAAAGGGCCCGGGGTGGTAGCAGTGGCCGACCCCTGGGCCCTTTAAAATGCTGCCAGAGCCCCCAGCTGCTGCTGCTACTTTGGCAGGGGAGGGGGAGGGCACTTACCGGTACAGGGCGGGCTGGGGCTGGCTCTGACCCCCCCCATCCCCACCCCTTCCACCCGAGGCCCCTCCCCTTCCGGGGTCCAGAGCCAGACCCAACCCAGCCCTGTACTGGTAAGTCCCTATTTCTACTTTCACCCCTGTGTGCCAGGCAAGCCCTGCACTACCGACTGGGCAGCAGGAGGGCAAGGGATGGGAGTGCACGGCTGAGGGGAGGCTGGGCTTGGTGGGAAGCCGCCTCAGACTAGATCCACAAAGAGAACATACAAAACTGAGCCTAGCACCTAACCTTAGCGCTCCACTGCCCAGGGCAAGCCACAGCATCCGGGCTCCCTATACAATGTATGGGGAGAGCTGGACACCTAAGAATGGGATTCAGAGAAGCCAATAAGAAATGCCGAGGAGAAGGGTGGTGTCTACAGTCCATCCCTCAGTGAGAGCTGGGCTGGAGGGAGGTGCCTATCGTCACTCAGGAGTCACAGCTGTGACCCTGCTCCTGGAGCCCGGCCCCTAAGGCGGGTCAGCACGTCCTTGCAAGGAACCGAGGAGCAGGTGGTGGTGATGCCAGGCAGGCTCTGAGGCAGCTTCTGAGAACCTCTGGTGAGACAGGTGGGGGATCACGGAGCTTGAGAATTCCTGCAGGGCATCGGCATGAGCTAGGCACCAGGCATCAGAACTTCAGTGGCTTTGCACATGCCCGCTGGCAGAAATGTAGGTGCCTAAGTGACACGACCGGTGGGAATTTAGGGGCCTCCAGGGTTAGGGGCAGCTGAGAATGGGTTTTGAGGATTTAAAGTGCCAGTTAAGGTGGCTAAATCCCTTTGTGGATCTAGCCCTTGGTGGTTCGTGTGGGACTCGGACTGAGAGCAGCAGCCTGCTGTGTGGACGGGCTGTTACACTGCTGGGAAAGTCTGTTGCCTGGAGCAGACGGCTGTGCCTGCAGATTGCTCTCGGGCAATCCAGCGATGTTAAAAAAGCACACAAATGGGTGCACAAGAACCTAGAACTGTCTTGCTGAGACTGCTTACTGGCTGCCACACTGTCACAGCTGATTGCAAGACACAAAATGGCTCCAGTGGTATAACCATTTTCTTCTTGCCACTTGGGGATTAGTCCTCGTTGGAGTTAGTGGCCTTAAAGTTATCGTTAGTAGTAGTAGAGCATTCAGAGCCCCCAGCTAAAATCATCCAGCTCTTAACACAATGGGTCCCAAACACATTGTAAAAAACTTGCCATCTAAACAGAGGGAGAAAGGAAGGATTGGTGTCCCCATTGTACAGAGGGAAAACTGAGGCACAGAGAGATCATGTGATTTGCCAAAGGTCACACTGGGAGTTTGTGGCAGAGCCAGAAACTGAACCCAGGTCTCCTGCGTCCCACTCCAGTGCCTTACCTATAAGAACATCCTCCCTCTCTTACTAGCATGGTGATGGACATCCAGGTTAATAAAAGTCTGAAGCTGTCGTCATCCAGAAATGAGGCTTATGTAACCACAGACTGTCTCCTTTCTATTTTAATGTCATTTTCAATGTCACTTGCACTTTTTCATATACAAAAGTGCTTCTCTTTTCAAAAAACTATTTGGTGCTTCATGAAGTTCCATGCTCAGTGCAGATGGCATCATATGGATTCCCCTTTCTGCAGCTTTCAGCAGCACAGGACAAGTGGTCTTTAGATACCCAGCTCTTGTTTTTATAGTTTTGCAAATCATAGGTGCCTTTAACTTGTTAATTGCACTGATATCCCTCGGAAGAATATACATCAGGCCGCTGGCAGCATATTGCACTGTTATCTAAGCTGTTCGTTTGCTCCAGTTGTTTATAAAGTTCATATATTCATTATATTTGGAATGCAAGAGATGGGGCACACGAATGTGGCTTGGGAATGCATATTGGTGCAGAGCTGATATCTGGGGTATTAGGCATGATTTTACAAGGAGCTTTGAACAGAAGTCATCCTCATGTCCTCTCAGTAGGATTCAGCTACTGCATGTCACTATGCCAGGCCCACAGGGGAATCACGTAGACTCTTTTTCTGCTGGCAGAGTTTGTTACAAAGTCCCAGCTTGTGTTTGCTGTTTGAGGAAAGGACATTTCTCCTAAACCACTGGAACCATGCCTTGCCCGGCATCCCCCATGCTCACAGTAGCCTTCAGTAGCTGCTCTCTGGCACTGTGTGGGAAGGGAGATCCAGTAGTTCTCAGATGGTGGGGTGTGACCAGAAGTGGGTTGGGAGGGGATGCCAGGCTGGCTACATCCCGCCCCCACAACAAGTCCTTGAGTCTTTACAACCCAGCAGAAGACCAGGGTAAAGGATGGAAGAAGCAGCTTACGCCCTTCTGCTGCTGTGATCCATCCATGCCCTGTCCCCTCCTACCCACTCGCTAATCACAGAGCAGCTGTTCAGACGCACCCGAACCTGCTCTGCGCAGTGCTCTATGCTTGGGCAGGGGAAGGCATGCTTGACGAAGAAGTGGAGTTAGACTAACTCAACCTGCTAACTAATGTGAAAACTGCAAACTGTTTTCTCCTCACTAGGATGTTAACTCAGGTTAACTAACTCGAGTTAGGAACCCAGCTGTTTTCCCAGGAAAGACCTGGCCTTGGAGTGGCACTGCCACAAAACTGAGCATTGTGCAGGCGAGGCCAGTCAGTCTCCAAATCCACCCACACTGAAGTCTGGCAAGAAAGATTTAATAGCCACGGACCTTTCCTTTAGTGCCTCCCTAGAGGACAGCAAACAGCCTTACAAAGGCCGGACGAGATTTTCACAAATGGGGACCGAAAGTTCATCTCCTAAGTCCATATTTAGGCAGCTAAATAAAGTGCCTGAATTTCAAATATGCTGATCACTCAGCAGTTCCTAGTAAAATCAGTGTCAATGTAAATATTGGCAACTGTAAAGCCTCCAATTATTAGCTGGAAGGCTAACAACTGATGCAGTCCAAAAGTCCTTTCACTGGGCAAGTGACTCACCAACACTTTGAACGTGATAGCAGTGGAGAAGATAGCACAACTCTCAGGGGTTTCCTTGCAGAGATGTCTAAATGCATGAGCCCTGAGTTACACATGTTCTTAGACGTGTGAGTAGTCCCACTGACTTCTACAAGATGACACGTGTGTAGGTGTCTGCAGGATTGGGGTCCATGGTTACCATTCATCAGCTTCATGGGAAGGGAACAGTCAGAGCAAGAAACCCATAAACGTTATAAGCTTTTCATCTTATTAAAACAAAACATAAAGGGGGAAACTTACATCACTGCTGACTTCTGACACTTCTATTTCATGCGATTGCAACAAATATTGTAACCCTCACGTATCCTGAGAATTGTGTAAATTCAGGTAGGTCTGTGAGAGTTAAGTTGCATTTGTCTGTCATTTGAGGACTGGTTGTCTGCAGCTATAATAAAAAATTGAAATGGGCTTTTATCTGTTAAGAGTGGCTCACAGGTTACCTGCAAAGGTCAATTCATTCTTGAACGAACACACACACACACACTCTATTGTCTATTTGACAAATACAGCAGTTAATTTACTTTCCTGTTGTTGTTGCTCTTCTCCTGTCCCAGCAATCTACACACACACACAGAATTCCAGGCTGCCAGGAGTTCAGAGGAGAGCTCTAAACATCAACTAGAGAAGGAAAACCAGGAGGCACCCTCACGCACTACCTCACTCAATAGCCTTGACCAATAGGCTTCCATAGGCAGGCTGGACCAGAGGAGGAGTTTATACACCAAAGAATGAGGAAACAGCTGTGTTTGAGCCATTCCCTCTGTAAAAAAAAGGGTTCAGACTTTGAACCATTGAATTTACTGACCATTTTTTAAAAGGCCTGCTCTGCAGTTTTGCTGAGCTCCTCGCAGTGGATTGAAAATGACTTTCAGTTGAGTTTATTTATTTAAATTTGAATAATAGTGGAAAAAATACCCATACAAAACAAACTCTGAGCACTCTGACTCATAATCCTGCTACAACAGCATCAGAATGATCACCTCAAATCTTTCCGGTCGAGCCCAGTCATGAAATCTATGCAAAGGGACGACTGCCATCAGCTTTCTCCTCTTAACCACAGAGACACTGGAATGTTTACAAACAAAAGGGCGCAAGAATTGCTTTGTAATGTGAAAAGTCCATTTTCTTCACTTGGCTGAACTTTTTGCTCAAACTACCCCAAAAAAGTCACACGTGGGAAGAGACCAGGCTTGGGAAAATTTCACTTTGAAAGGGGAAGTCTGAGAAAGTAACAAGCCACTGAAAAATGACCTGGGGGAGGGTGCACTCACCGCTGGGGTGCCCCCTCCTGGCCAGGCGCAGCGTAGCAGCTCTGTCATGCACCCCTTGCTGACGGTCATTCTGGTCTCACAGTGGTCAGCCTCTTCTCACAACATGGCTTTCCAGCCCGGCCACAATTTATTCCCACTGCCTTTGGGATAACAAAATCCAAATAGTAATTCCAAGCCCTTGTCAGGTCTCCGGCTCCTGACTCTGGGCCTAGTGATCCGCACACCCTCCTACAAGATAGACTGTGGCAGGAAGGAGGCAGCTAGGTGGAGTCTTTCCCCTTAGCCCTTTCCTGGGTTCTTGTAATGAGCAACATGTCCCAGGGCTTCTCACTAGAGGTCGTATTCCTGCCCTGGTCTGTGTTCACAACCCACGATGTGCCTCACGTCAGAGCTCCCTGCACTGTTCCCAACCTCCCAACTCTGGTTCAGTCTCTTGAGCTGGTTCTTCCCTCGTTATCTCAGGGGCCCACATGAGTCTTCTACCCTGCAGGATTCCTAGCTCTGCCCAGCCCATCACAAACTTCTCTGACAGCTCCTGCTGCTCCGCTGTCTCTTTGCCTCTACTACCAAGAGAGCTGCTGCTGAGTTCTCCCCTCTCTGCAGCTCCTTTCCACTCGGCTTCCTCTCCCGGTACAAACCACTCAGCTCCTCCCCCACCTGGGATTCATCTTTAATTAGGACTGGCCACCCTCCAGCTGCCGCCAGGTGCTTTAACTGAGCTTCCTAGCTCGTGTTAGCCCCTTTAATGTCAGTGTGGGGTAAATACCCCAGCACAAGGCTCTTCTAATGTAATGCTGAGGCAATCTTAACTCTAGCTGTCCCCACATGATTCAGCTACCCAATAACGCCATGTGGGACCTGCTCCCCTTAGAAATAAGCCTTACAATCTGCCTGTGTGGTTTCCTTATTCCCATTTTACAGATGGGCAAACAAAGACACGGAGAGGTTACATGGCAGAGCCTGAAACAGAAGAAGAGTCCATTTGCCTGTTTCTGTTTTTCACTAAAGAGAGCCGTGTAAAGGTGTGACTACTCACCTCCCGCGAGCGCCTCCTGCTGGCTGCGTACGGGCCTGCACTCTCTGCTTTTGTGGTGCTTTCTGCTGGTAGTTTCTCTTTTCAGATGGGCTTTCAGTGACTCAGCCCTGAAGCCGAGTCACACACAGTCTGTATGTGAAATGGATGGAAAACAACCCCTACTGGGGTAACAGTCAAACAAACAGTCAGCCCCTCCCTAAGGTTCTCAGGCCTGTCTCTGGGCTTGTTTAAGCACCTGCCCCCTTCTTGCTTTCCAAACAAAACTTTTTGCCTCCTTCGCCCTTGGCCACTCTGTCTGTGACCAGTGGGGGGACCCAGGCCTGCCCACAACTCCGGGTCACAACCCAGGGACCCTACGAGTAGCAGCCAACTGCCGCTTCCATCACTAGCATCTATTGTTGCATTTCCTGGGCTGCTTCCCACTCTGTCCAATCAGCTTCTGGGGTCCTCGACCTGCTCCCTGTTTAAGCAGGGTCTCTCCCAGGCCTCTTTGCCTGGAGAGTCTGTAACAGTCTCTGCCCTGTTCTCGCAGGCCCCTTCACCTGGAGAGCTTATAACAGTCTCTGGCCATTCTTGTCAAAGCTCTCTCTCTCCCAGGCCTCTGTGCCTGGGGAGCTTCACAGTCCTACTCCTGCTTAGGCAGGGTTTCTCCCTAGTGCCTGTATTGTCTCCCAGCCTTCCACTCCTTCTGGTCGCAACCAGCAACTGCTCTGCCCAGCTGCTGCAGCTTCCTCAGCCAGCCAGGAACAGCATCCTTCTTCCTCGGGCTCCAGCCAACAACTGTCCAGGCCCTGCAGCTCCTTTTATATGAGCCTGTTAGGCTCTGATTGACTGTCTCCCTCTGCAGCTTCTCTAGGCAGCTTGGAAGACCCAGCTCTACTGCCTTTTTTCTGGGGCAGGCTGTGGTAGGGCCGCAGTGCCTTCCGGAGGTTCTCAAAGGGCCTGGTACACCCCATCACAAGCCAATATAAGTTAGTGATAATGAAACAGTTTTCCCTTACAATGGTTTATAGCTGTCCAAATGGAGATGTACATCAACGGCAAAATCCCTTTGTGAAATACAGATCCTGCAAAGATTTCTAGGTGCATCATTCAGTCAGTGAAAATAAGATAAAGGTCTCTAAAATATTTTCATCACTTCCTCCTGTTTTTCAGGTCCGTGTTATCTTGCTGAATTGGTGTGCTTGGTTTTTAAGGATGAAAAAGCCTGGAGAGAACATAAGGCCCCTCTCTTGCAAATACAACTATCCCAAGCACCGTTCAAGCATCAGTAGCGTTGAGATGAATGTGTTACCCGGATACCAATCTAGCAACGGGAACGTGATCTATAGCTACCATGCCATGGAAAACCCATGCTGCCCACAAAACAGCGACTCGGGTAGTAAGTGTGGAAAGGTTGCTTGTGCCTCTACAGAAGATATCGAGCTAGTTCAAAAGAAAGCTTTGATGGATACTATCCCAGTGATTGTCAAAATCCTGGAAGAAGTTCAGTTCATTGCGATGCGCTTCAGAAAACAAGATGAGGGTGAAGAAGTTTGTAGTGAGTGGAAGTTTGCAGCAGCTGTCATAGACAGATTATGTCTGGTTGCATTTTCACTCTTTGCAATCATCTGTACGTTTACAATACTGATGTCTGCTCCAAATTTTATGGAAGCTGTTTCAAAGGATTTTGCATAAGGCTCTCAAAGAGGTGCATGCAGTACAAAAAATGTCATTTCAAAATAAAAAACATCGCCATTAACTTTGCTAAATAACATAATTTAAATCTTACATAGAACGAAGGCGCTGAAATTAGTTTTGAGAGCTGATTATCTCCAATGTTAGTGATTGTAATGACTGAATAATATAAATACTGGACCCTGTAATTTATTTCTTAGATTGTGTCTGCCTGTAATGATGTTATGATCTGTGACAAGTGGTAGGCAAGAATTCAAATCTTTGTTACAAGTAAGCACTAGTGTACGTGTACTACTAAGAAAGCACTAGTGAACATTTAGCTATTGTTTAATAAGTAAAAGCTATATTGAGAAGTCATTCTGACTAACATGTTCTTTAGTATATTGTCATTTTCAATATCTTTATGTTTCTGTATCTTCGATTAGTATGGCTGTGACATGCATTTCTCATGTTTGCCAATGTATCACTCTGCACTGTTTATACTGCATTTAGCTAAACAAACTACTGGTGTGCGCTTGTACTATTGCTGTGATTATCTGAAACATTTTTCCAGTCAAGATGTTGACAGAATGTATTTTTGCTAAAACTTTACAGAAATATTTTTTTTAAATGGAGGAAATGTTGATTGTTGAGAGGGAACAGAAATGTCCGTCGTCATTCAGAGAACTGGACAAATTCTCAGTGACACTGTTGTGTTGCTACTGTTGTCCGTGTGCTTAATTTGAATACAACTGGATCACAACTGCTAATCTAATACCTGCTAATCCTAAATTTTAGGGAAGATTCCTGGCCCCATCAAAGTCAATGGGCATTTTGCCCGTGACTTCAGTGGGGCCAGGATTTCAACGTTAGATGTCACGGTCTAGTCTTCTTTGCTGGGCTCTGTTGGTGTGGTCCACTTTCAAACTTGGCCAATGTGGTCTTGTTAAAGGAATTATGTTGATTAAAGACAATTTATTTTTGTTTAGCTAAAGTTTAACATGGAAGACTTTTGTCTTTACTTGTAATCATGTTGCTGCTGTTAACTACTGTAATGCTTAAATATTAATAAACAATAACTCATATGTCACTCAGTTGGAAGATGATGGTAAAAAGGCCTCCTTATCATAGGAGTCTTCTGTCCACTGTAAAATGAACCCCTCATCAGAATAATTGCCCATCTCTTCTGGTTGTTCCGCCCAGTTGAGGGTGAGGGTTCTTTGGGATTCTCGGTGAAGGACTGAGATGAATGACCCAGAGTGAGGCGACTGGATACAACACAATTTTATTATAAGATGGTAAGTATGACAATTATTAATACTGAGATTTCTTATTAAACGACTATGATACTATATAAGTAAATTTAAACAAACAAGACAAAGGAGGGGAAGCAAATAAGAAAAAACAAAACAACAACCAAAATAAAACACACCTTCCTTCCTAATAGAAAGCACAATGGAGGGAGATGAACAGAATGAAATAAACAAAAAAATTCTATCTAGCTAGTTACTTACGACCAGCCATATGACAGCCAGACAGGAGAGCATATACATAGTGCGTTCGGGCCGGCTACACGACACGTGCTCGGGCTGGATTGGGAGTGGGAGGGTCAAGTCCTAGCTGATCAGACCTGGACTGGCAGACGTTGAGTTGTTTTTCGGGACCCTCTGATTACTATACAAGGGCGACTAAGTATATAGTTTAGAAGTTGAGTGTGGCACACGTTGATTGGCTGCTTAGTGCCCTAACTGTTTTCCCCTTATTAGGAAGAACAGTTCAATGTGGAAACTGAAGAAACGGTTTCTGTGGTAAACTTTGTGAAGCAACCCACAAAAGTTTCCTGATATATATATATATGCCCTAATAAGGTTGTGCAGCCTATTGTGGGCCCCTTTCCTGGCTTTGGGGTCTGCCACGGAGTCGAGAAGTGGCCTGGCCAAGGCTGGGGTGGACGGACTATGCTGCATTAACACTGGTGTGATTTTAATCTGCCAGCAGATTACAACTGGCCATCTGGGCTGACAGGGGGCCCTATTCCCAAAGTGTTTACCAGAAGATGTGGTCTTCACACCATGAGTAAAACTTCTACCCTTTGGTGTTACAAACTCTTTGTATGTCTGTGAGGAACCTACCACATTCTTGGGTATTTGATCAATGATAACACATTGCCTTCTCTGGCTGATTTCTATCCTGGTTTTCTCCAAAGAGGTCTTAGGGGAGTTGACAAGAGTTGTTTCCCACAATGGTGAGCCAGAACTTTCCCATCATTGCTGCTGGAGAGCAGTAGGGAGATCTTGGGCCCATTATGAAGAAGAACTTCAAAAATTCCATTCAAACAGGTAGTGGTGAGGCTGCTTGCCCAGGGAACCATCTTTTGTCCTTAAAGCTTTACTTATTCCCCTTCAGTATATAACCAGTTGCTTTTGGAGAAGATAATTGGTAAAGTAAAGCTGAAGCACTTCCAGTGGTTTCCGGATATTTCAGCATCCTTGACCTCTAGCAGGCTGCTTTTGGGCGTGGTTTTAGTAGCCCCCCTTTAAGATGCCACCTGATGTGCTGGGATACCACTGAGCCCGCCTGTTCCGCCAGCCTGGGCAGCTTTTTTACCTGTCTTGCTGAGCCAGGCTATTAAGCCTCCTCTGGTACACACACAGGCAGGGCCACACCCAACTGTAGAACGACAGACACTGAGATCAGCTCTGGGAAGACTCAGCTTAAGGGACCTGCCCCAGCACTCAGGTGCCCACCTCCCTTGTAACGCAGACCCAAAGATATATTATGAACTCCGCCTCCTCCCTCAATGTGGAGGAAGGTATGTACAGCCTCTTCCCCACCCCAATTATGAACTGTACAAATGGGGTTTATTATAAACAAGTTTATTAACTACAAAGGGTGAATTTTAAGTGGTTAAAGAGATAGCAAACCGAACAAAGCAGATTACTAAGCAAATAAAACAAAATATGCAAGCTAAGCTTGTTTCACTAAAGAAATTGGTTACAAATACTAATTTCTCACCCTAGATATTGTTACAGGCAAGTTACAGAAAGTCTTGAAAGGCAGCTGCACTGGTCTGCAGCTTGAGACCTCAGGTATTATTACTTACAAGCTAGATGCCCTTCCAGCTTGGGCTCAGCCTTTCTCCCCTCAGTTCAGTTCTTGCTTCCAGGTGTTTCTCAGTGTCTCTTTGGGTGGGGAGGCAGAGGGGAACCACGATGATGTCACTCTCCTGCCTTATAGCTCTTGTGTAAGGCAGAACCCTTTGTCTAGTATTCCAAAAGGGGAAGACGGGGTATCCAGTGCCAGGTGACTCAGACCCATGTCTCTGCATGGCTGTGGCAGTCATTGCTCGTAAGCTGTCTCCAGAATCCACAGGAAGACTAAGGTCTTTTACAGACCATTGTCTCTGCTAATGGGCCATTAGCTCTGTCTGGCTTTTCCATTGTTGTACCTGAAGGGCTAGTTGGGGGTGACACCCAAAGTAACCCATTTGAAATACAGCTACATAGTCAATATTCCTAACTTCAGATATAGAAATGATACAGGCATACACATTGGATAATCACATTCAGTAACTCACAACCTTTCCAATGCTATCTTACATGAGCCATCTGGCATAAAGTACATCTCAGTCATGTCATATCCGTATCATGAGCATATTTTCATAAAGACTATGGAGTGTAATGTTACACTAACTATTGCTGATGGTTTACTTTTGAGAATGGGCATGGGTAAAGAGTCCATATTGATTTGAGCACAAACCTTTGTTGAGTACCTTTTAAATCCTGAAGGAGTTGACAGGAAGGTCTTTTGTGGGTTCTCTCCTTATTCTTTGAGAGGTCCCAAATGGTGGCAGAGAGCATTCACTCGTCCTCTGTGCAGGCCTTTATATGTGAGGTCTGACAAAGTTGTCACCTCTCCTCCTGTGTGTCTATATATCGCTGCTAGGGCAACAAGAAGTTTTCCCCTGCAGTACCATAAATGTGAGGATGACAATCAGATCTACATTGTATCATTATTATCCCATATACTATGGTGTCTGATCTAGTATTGAAAGAGGCAGGCAAGTGGATGGGACTAAACTGGCTTAAGTTCCTCCTAGATAAATGGACATAAAGCTGCAATATCTAAAAGAACAGCTTGAAGTTATTAGTGCATCTTTCGCTGCAGGTATATGTCCAACCTCACCAATAGTTTTTTGGTCATAGGGATCCTTTGCTCCCCTGGATTCGCATGTGACTATAGTATGTAGTGCCTTTAACATCTGTGATTGGCTAGGAAGGTTACCTCTCCCCTCAGATACACACTGTTCCATACCTTTATACCCTGAAAGCTAGATCATTACAGTAATGTGCTCTACCTGGGACTATGCTGGAGAAGCATCCAGAAGTTGCCGCTAGTGCTGATGACAGTGGTTTGACTTGTGTAAGAAGATCTTCTATCTGCTATAACAGCAGTGCTCCATGATCTGGACTAGTTGCACTTCTAGGTGTAGTTCAAGGTGTTGATCATGACCTATACCATATAAAGCTCTAAGTAGTCTCTGAGTCAGTTTTCCGAGAGATCCAACTGTTCCATCGTACGCTCCAGAGCTGAATTTTCTGAACGTTCCCAAGCCAGCAGCGTGAAGTTCCCAGTGCCTTTTGCTACTGCTCCTTTGGAGTTTGAGCTTGGTGAGCTGCAGGACACAGTGCTAGAGCTGTTTGTCTTGTATAAGTCTTTGGCTAATTTGCAGAAATAAACTGGAACGGGGCTTGGCGTTAGTGACCAGTGGGCCCTGCTACTGAGACTAAGTTGAAAGGCTTATAGTTGATAATTGTAATGGACTCTTTTAATTCTTGTGAGGTACTCAGTTGCTTCAGCCATAGAGATGGAGTATTTCTAAAATGGTTAGATACCCATTTCTTTCTGCAGCTTTTATGGCTAAAATATAGCAGGCAGGACAGTGAATGACCTTTAGAATCAGTTACTCAAGGACTCTTAATATTTTTGCTTAAAGCCTTTTGTCATCATCATCAATCTCCAGAGACAGAAAATAAGGCATAAAAGCTGAAAGTAAAGCACAGCAGTTATAGTAGCTTAGCATCCCAATGCAAAGCATGTTTCTTTACATGAAACATGCAGATACTGCGGAAGAGTATTTTTAACTGGAGCAGTGGTGCATAAATCTCAGAAGCAGTAAGAGGATAAGAACTAGCCTAAAAATAACAATGGAAAAAGAATATCAGGCAACATTTTATTTTATAAAATCTAATACAAATGAAAAACTAAATTATAGATTAGTAGTCAGTATTATTATACTATCAGGAGTCTAGGATTGTGATAATGCTAAAACCATTCTGTTGGTATACATCGTGAATGTGATTTACACATACTCCTGCTGGATTGGAACGGCACCCTGCTTATTCATTCAGTTGGCAGAGCAAGGCCGATCCTTTCGATATCCAGTAGTCACTTGGTCTTTTGGAGGGTAATAAGACTGTTACCACAAAATTGGTAGAATGACCTAGTTAAAAAAGCAAAGAGAAAAACTGTTACCATTGCAATGCAAATCATTATGTCAACGCCACATTATGGCGGAGAATTTAACCCCCCCAACCAGCACATTCAGAACCAAGGTTGCTACATCTCATGCCTATTGCATTACAATACATCTTTCATCCGATATCAGTGGGCAGTGTCACATACTATCAGGCAAAGTATGATATAATTTCACAAGCAAACTGATTACTTTCAAAATTGCTAAATGCCAACAGGGTACTTACCTATAACGTCATTTACAAAACTTAAGCACTTAAAAACAAATAAATGAATAGTCAAGGGCATCAGAAATCTTACTCTATCTATGTAATAAGCAGGTACACTGGGCCAGATTCTGATATCCTTACTCACGCTGAGTAGCACCTACTCCACAAGTGGTCCCACTGATTTCAGGTAAGGTGCTATTCAATATAAGCAAGTCAGAATCTGTCCCATTCGTTTCCTCAAATATAAAGAAATGTTGATTTCATCAAAACACAACTTCAACATGGCCCTATGGATTGCTGTGGTTTTTAAGTATTATTTTTGTTATCTTAATTGCAGTATCTACATACATTTGAAGGAATTTACTCCATTAATTTTATCAGGACTTCAGTAGTCTCCATTCAAAATGTGAGAGTTTTGTCTTTCAGAAACAGATATGGTTATGAGGAGTACTTGTGGCACCTTAGAGACTAACACATTTATTTGGGCATATTTACAGAAATCACTATATTTGCTATTGTGAATACCTAGTATTTAAAAAAAAAATCCCTAACGCAATTTTATTTAGGTAGCTAAGGAAACTCACAGGTTTTAAGAGTGACCATTGTAATAAAATCAGACTGTACATGGAAGACACAACCAATAAGAAGGAAAATGAGGCAATGTTTCTAAGGGGAAGCGGTGAAGAGCTGCACGTGCAGGAAAAGGAGCTGTCGGTGGTTGTGGTTTCCAGAAGGCACACTTATTTCACATGGCCTCTGTAACTCCTGATATTACTACCTTCTTTTAGCTGCCTAGTCAGCTTCTGAATCTCGCATCTGAAGCTGAAACCTAGCAGTGTGGAGCTAATAAAATCTACTTGTATTTGGAGAAAGTTATTTTTTTTGCAGAGTTATACTATTGCATTAATAACTCCAGATTGCAACAGCTTTATCAAAAAGCTAAGTATTATTTATTTAGAACAAAAACATATTGGAGAAAACAGAGATGAAAACAATAAACAGTCCAAATGCTTGCTTGTCTTTCTCTAAGGCTTGACCTGAGAGCATTCCCTCGGAGCCAGGAAAGCCTCAATTGCTCTCAGCCATTCCCGCAGGACCCGTGTCTCTCTTCCTTCTCAGTCTTCTTAGATTATTACACAGCAAGTAAATAACATACGGAGAAAGGTGGAATTGTTTTGACTAAGAAGCCACAGGCCAAATTTGAGCTCTTATTGCAAACTTAGGAAAAATTCCTTTTTTAATGACTTATGGGCATGACTTTCATTTAAAAGTTCAGACAAAGTTAATGTCTGAGTACTCCCCATCCAGAATCTCCACATTATATACTTCTGATTTTGATGAGAACTATGATTTTAAAGAAACAGTTACCTGTGGTGGAGAGTGTCCCAGCTCTGGCTCCAGTTTTATAAAGTGGTGATTGATACAAAGATGGATTTGGTTCATAATTTCGATGGGGCTCAAAATGCACCACTGGCAACATTGGATTCATTTGTCTAGGTAAGGCATCTTCTATAACCATCTCTTCATCATCCCAACGACTGGCATCCATGAACATCCCGTGTACCAACACACCATCTTCTGGAGAGGGTATCTGAAATAAACAGCAGGTGACAAGAAAGCAAAATCTCCCAAATTTATGAACAAACAAAAATGAACTGAATGATCAAAATTGTATGACACGTTCACATCACCACAAGAAGTTCTAGATTCCTGGGGGAAGAGGACAGGACACGTACTTAGAAAACTCTACCACTACAGCTGCCTGAAAATTATCTAATTTTCAAATTATGGATGAAAATTCTTTTAGACAAATTTTCAACATTTTTCAACCCGCTCTAAGGAAAACACAACATAAAGTCCTGACGTTCAAAGTTTTGTGTGTTATTGAACAGTAGTATTAATCTCAGTTTATGCAGAGTCAATGTCAATTTTTGCTCAAAAGAGATGATAGGAAGGATTTTTATTTTTACTTCAGTATTGATAATAAACTCCAAAATACCTGCATATCCATAGGTAATTCTTGTCCAAATTGGCACACTTTTAATGCTTCTGTAACTTGTGCTTGATCTCGATAAACAGGGATGACATTATAGCTGAAACTAAGCTCATCTATTGGTAAGTTATATTTCCGAGCATGATTTTGAAGAGTGCCTGGCAAATTGAAAAAAAGTATTTTTTAAATAAAATTGGGAGAGGGGTCAGTCGCAGTGTGCAGTCAAGAAAGCTCACTTGACCTACTGTAAACGGGAACAAGACATTTCACTCATGCAACAGAGCTGCCTGCATGTTTATCACTGAGAATAAAAATTCTGAAAACTACCATCTTGCTCTTCATTAGAGATGATTGGGAATTTTCCATCAAACTCACTATTTGGTGGAAAATGCAATTTCTGCAAAACTGAAATTTTCTATAGGAATATTTTCATTTTGCTAAAACTTTTCAAATTTGGAAAATCTAAAAAAATGATGTCATTTTGGGTCAATTCAGCCTGAATCTAAATATTTTTGGTTTGTTGAATTGACCTGAAATGTTTTGAGTCAGTTCAAGATTAAACTACATCCTAGAATATTAAGGGAACTGGCGAGTGAAATTGCAAGCCCGTTAGCGATGATTTTTAATAAATCTCTAAACTCAGGGGTTGTACCGTTTGACTGGAAATTAGCTAATATAGTTCCTATATTCAAGAAGGGGAAAAAAAGTGACCCAGGTAACTACAGGCCTGTTAGTTTAACATCTGTAGTATGCAAAGTCATGGAAAAATTTTTAAAGGAGAGAGTGGTTACAGAGCATGAGGCCGATGGCAACTGGGACAAATTACAGCATGGATTTCCGAAAGGTAGATCGTGCCAAACCAACCTGATCTCCTTCTTTGAGAAAGTAACAGATTTTTTAGACAAGGGAAATGCAGTGGATTTAATATATCTTGATTTCAGTAAGGCGTTTGATATGGTACCGCATGAGGAATTACTGGTTAAATTGGAAAAGATGGGGATCGAAATGAAAATCCAAAGGTGGATAAGGAGCTGGTTAAAGGGGAGACTGCAGAGGGTCGTATTGAAGGGAGAACTGTCAGGTTGGAGGGGGGTTACCAGTGGAGTTCCTCAAGGTTCGGTTTTGGGTCCGATTTTATTCAATCTATTTATCGCTGACCTGGGAACCAAGAGTAGGAGTGGGCTGATAAAGTTTGCGGATGACACCAAGTTGGGAGGTATTGCAAATTCGGAAAAGGATCGGGATATCCTCCAGGGAGATTTGGATGACCTTGTAAACTGGAGTATTAGTAACAGGATGAAATTCAATAGTGAGAAGTGTAAGGTTATGCATTTAGGGATGACTAACAAGAACTTTAGTTATAAGCTGGGGACGCACCAGTTGGAAGTAACGGAGGAGAAGAAGGACCTAGGAGTCCTGGTTGATCGTAGGATGACTATGAGTAGGCAATGTGATGTGGCCGTTAAAAAAGCTAATGCAGTCTTGGGATGCATTAGGCGAGGTATTTCTAGTAGGGATAAGGAGGTGCTAGTCCTGTTATATAAGGCGTTGGTAAGACCTCATTTGGAGTATTGTGTGCAGTTTTGGTCTCCCATGTTTAAGAAGGATGAATTCAAACTGGAACAGGTACAAAGAAGGGCCACTAGAATGATCCGAGGAATGGAAAGCCTGTCGTAGGAAAGGAGACTTGAGGAGCTCGGTTTGTTTTCCTTAACCAAAAGAAGGATAAGAGGAGATATGATTGCACTCTTTAAATATATTAGAGGATAAATACCAGGAAGGAGAGGAATTATTTCAGCTCAGTGCTAATGTGGACACGAGGACAAACAGATATAAATTGTCAGTCAGGAAATTTAGGCTTGAAATTAGACGAAGGTTTCTAACCATCAGAGGAGTGCAATTCTGGAACAGCCTTCCGAAGGAAACAGTGGGGGCGAAGGACCTCCATGACTTTAAGATTAAGCTAGATAAGTTTATGGAGGAGATAGTATGATAGGATAATGGGCTTAGTCAATAGGTCAATTAAGTGCCACACTGGTAATTAGTACAATGGGTCAATGATAGGATATTGTTAGCCTTTTTCCAGAGGGTATGGCTGGAGAGTCTTGCCCGCATGCTCGGGGTTCAGCTGATCGCCATATTTGGGGTCGGGAAGGAATTTTCCTCCAGGGTAGATTGGCAGTGGCCCTGGAGGTTTTTCGCCTTCCTCCGAAGCATGGGGCAGGGGTCGCTTGCTTAAGGAGTGGGTGGATCGGCTTATGTGGCCTGCATCTTGCAGGAGGTCAGACCAGATGATCATAATGGTCCCTTCTGATCTTGAATTCTATGATTCTATGATTCTATGAAACTGCATTTCCCTATCATGCCACATCACCTCACGAGGTTGTAGTTTTGGGTGCCTGATGCTGCCCCATTCTCTCTGATGGGCCAGGTTCCTTAGCCAGACTACATCTCCCATGAGATAACGTGAACTTTCCTCCAACCAAACTGTGGGGTACATCATGGGAATCACATGGCCATAGTGCATCACGGAAGCTGTCGTCTGGCCAGGAAGCCCAGCCTACAGGGGAAAAAGACGATACTAAGCACTATAGGGAAATGCGACAGCATAAGGAGATATAGTTTAATGTTGAACTGACCCAAGGCCAAATGTTTTGAACATGCAAGAAATCAAAAGGAAACATTTCCATTTGGGAGTGTCGGAATGTCTTGCCATGAACACATCTTGTTCTGTGACAATGATATTTTAACTTTTCATCCTGGTTTGTGATGAAAACAAATGTTGAAACATCTGAATTTCCCATGGGATGGAAATTCCAATTTTCACTCGGCCTTACTCTGCACCCAAACTGGAAAACTGCAAGCTAACAGAACACTCCCTTAGCTATGACTAGTGCATGAAAAATGTTGGAAACATACAAACTTGCACACAGACACATGGAACCCTGTATCTTAGTGACAGACAAGTGGGAGTTTTATAATCTAAGTATTGCAATGATTAACTCTACTCTGCAATCAAGGAAGCAGAGCTCTCAGTAATAACTATGTATAGTGTGTAACAGCAATCTGGATGCTTTCTCTGCCCACTTGAAAACAGTCTGTCTAAAACAAATCAAACTGTGTTCATTTACATGTACTTTCTTTCTTTACTTGCATTCCGATGAAATGCTAGTCTTTCAGCTTTCTGGGATTTGGCTGGAGACAGGGCTATGAGACCGCTCTCTTTCAGGGGGGGGGAAAGAATCAAGTTGAGTGATGCTGTCTCCAATCTTTGGTTTCTGCTTCAGTGAGGGGAGAATTAGCAAAGGCTTTCCTCCTGTACAGACTCTTCTTGCAGGGCTAAGGCTTGGAAAGACCCTCCCCTCCAGCTTCTCTGTATAGGTGTAAAAGCGAAAGGACAGAGCCAGAAAGGGCTGCACACTCTTCTGCTTCTATTTCTCATACAAAGGCTCCACTTGCCTTTAGTGAGAGTTACTGGGCTGCAGGAAATTCTCTCTATTTCTCTTCTTCTTTGGTGAGATGGGGCAAAACAGGACACTCTGCATGTCTCACTAGGGAGGGTGTACCACAAGGACTGGCAATCCTGATCAGAGCTCAGCAGATGGCAGCCAAAAAGAGCTAGTGTTTGCTCAAAACCCAGGCCATTTTCAGCTATGTGCAAAGAAGAAGCCCCGAAAGTCCTGGAAAACATCTACAGGGCTTCAGAGCACCCATGGACTTGGCAACTTTGTGTCCCACAACATTTTTTGTTTTGTAGAGCAGGCAACAGGAAAGACAAGCTTTTATGCATGTACGTTACTTTTAATTGACTTTTTTTACCTGTCAGAAATCCTTGTGGAAAAAAGAAACCAGAGATCCAGAACGACTTCGGTTGACCCCTTCTGAGCCAGGACTAAAACCAGAACATTTTAATGGATGTTATTGATGAAGCTTCACATTTCCTATTTTACTGCATATTCTCATTAAATTAAGGGCCAAACTCAACTTGCTGTAAGTTGGCAGAACCTCACTGACTTCAACTGCACCCACATACAGCAGAGATCAGAACCCCACTCCACACGATTCAAATCAGGGACGGTTGATTTTATACTTCATTATGGTACAGGAAAAAAATCTTATATAACAGCCACGTCCATTTCACTTTACACTTATAAAGTATGCATGCTACAGCTGGCTCCTACAGTGGTTATCATTAAAATCTGGTCAAACTGCCTTAAGAAATAAATAATGTATCATAGTAGTTGTACTGTTTCTTAGATAGTCCCTGTGGCAAACACAGAGAAATACAGAGAACACTGCAAACACTGAGTTAACCACATCTGTTTATCTAGGTTTTAACAGTGACCAATGTATCTCCATAACAAGTTGCCCCAAGTCCCCTGATCCTAACACCCCTCGACTTTGAGTCGAATCAGAGATAAATCTAAGCCAGGAAATTTGGATCCAGATTTCAAAGCTCCCAAAGTAGTAATTACAGGCTGCCAGGCTGCCATACAGAACATGGCCAATAGGCATGTTACATCCTACTTGGCACAGGCACGCTACAAGGAGCATGGGGAAAACCGAAGTGGAAAAAGTGATATTTCCACATTAATGCCAGGGAGGAGCACATCTCAAAAGGAAAAACTCCAGAGGTTAGGTCTGTGAAGCAATCACAATCTCAAACGCTTGTCCAATTCCTAGCCAACCTTTTGAAGATCCGTCAGGTAATCCTCCCACGGCCCACTGATCACCTCTGAAGAGACTTTGAAAATGGGATTTTGAAGGTGGAAAGAGTTGTGGGAAGGGAAAGCTAAGGGGTGTGAGGGAGCCTACAGGCACTGGCAATGCCTGCAGTACCAGTGAGTCCATGCCAGTACTAGTAACAGCAACGAGCTTATGGTGGAGAACGGGAAACCATTAATAAATATCAGTACACGTCTTACTGAAGGGGAAGGAGAAAGGAAAACCTACCATGACTGGCATGGCTACCAGTCCCAGATGGGGCATGATCTCACCCACCCTGGCACACAGGAAAATGCTGAGATAGCTGAGTTGTGGGGAGTGCAAGTAGCTCCTTTTTAAGAGAGTAGCAAGAGCAGCTCTCCAGTGCGCTCCGCCCAGTGGCCCGATGGCATTATGCCTTTCCTATGGAGCACAATGGCATTTGTGACTGAAGGCAGATTGAAACCATGTCTCCAGAAATGGATAAGGCTGGTAATTGGATCTGGGTTACCTCGTGCCCCTTTATCCAGGATTTCTGAGAGCGCTACATGTTGTACAGGTTTCATTTTAAAATTCTGGTGAGAGGATTAGGTGGGAAGTTTGGGTACGGTGGTTTTGGGCCAAGCTCCTCTTTCAAGCTTCTGGAATGACCAAATTCAGTCCTTGAGCAAGGACCTAGCACACCACTTCATCAAAAGGCAATTTACTTACATCTACAAAGGTTGTCCTTAGTACAAGGTCTTTTACCCATCCTCCTAATGGCTTCAGAGAAGGGTATGCTGCATTGGCCCAGAGTGTGGGAACTTGGTTGTTAAGAAAACTGTTGTATACTTTCTCCATCTCTTCCGACATCACCACAAAACCAGCAATAGCTTTGTTGAGGGTTTCTAAAGAGCTCTGAAAAATAAAAATGTTATAATGTACTAAACTGTAAATACCTTTACTGAAGCTGCATTTTTGCAATGGCTGTTATGGGAATTGTGGATCCCATAAACTTAATCTAAAATAACACTCATGGCTTTTAAATGCAGATGTGCGGACGCGCTAATAAACATTTGAACTAATTTCATGGAACACTGAGAACTGCCAAGTTAAAATCTGGGAAGCTAAGTGCCTGATCATGACCACCTCCTGCAGAGCCATGACCATTCTCACGTCCCAGTCAGAGTTGGCCAATGAGAGAACAAGAAGTCTCCTCATTGGATATAGTCGCCTGTCACAAGGCCCCTGTGGGTGGGTCTCAGATTCTGTGTTTTCTCTGGGATTAGGGAAAAAGTCACTGAGTTTACAGAACTGTCAGAGGCAGGAAAGCAGTGCAGAAGAAGAGACAGTATCTCTCTTCTCTGCCCACCTTCCTGGACTCTGGCTGCCGAGGAATGGAAGCAACAGGCACTAGCGATGGTTATTTTAACTGGATGGAATGTGTTTAAATAATTATAGATAGGTTTTACTGCAAAAATAAAGGATATTTTGATCAAATTAATGTATACAGTGACTTTTGGCACTGTACGCCTCCCTCCCCACATAATCATATTGTGGATTTTCATATGGTTTACAGTCACAAACCACTAGCCTGAACCTTTTATTTTCTTTGTACTCTGGTCAAACGTTTTTCCACCCAATATTAGTACTGTTTAAAGACTACTCTCTTCTACAAAGTTTTGACAGCAAGAGTAAGAATAATCCCTTGCACCCATAACAATCTGTGCGGCCCTTCTTAGGTAAGGAGTTTAAATAATTTCTCCAGATGCTAATGATGAAATCCACCTAGCAAAACTACCAAGTGGACAAGTATGCAATGGTTGCAAACATTTAAACAGGTGATCCCACACCATAACAGAAACAGCTATTTAGGGCTAGATTATTTGTTATATACACCTTGGTCCCTCCTCGTTGCTGCCTGTGGCACATAACAGCCTAGTCTCCTGTGGGCTGACATATTTTGGTCTCATTTCAGTTGTTGGTGGCCTGTGATATGCAGGAGGTCAGCCGTGATGAGCTTAGTGGTCCCTTCTGGCCTTACTCTATACACAGCCACGTCTAGTCACCTTCACTAGGGAGGACGGGAGTAATTTACTACTCCTCTTTAAGGGGTGTAGCATACTCATCCCCTTGCAGCCAGCTCCCTCACCTGCCATGGGAGGAACATCTCAGTAAGAGCCCCTGCTCTTGGAGTTGGGCTTGTGGGTAACCCTTAGATGCACTGCACCACGAAGGGGAGCCGTTACACCTCCACAGAGCACAGGGCAGGGATACAAGCTAGCTATAGAGCTTCCGGTAACACTGCCACCCAACGTAAAATGATTCAGTTGAGTGTCATACTCTTAATAAGTCGAGCAGATTGTTGAACCGATCCACTTCTTGTCCAAGTACAGTAGTTAAAGAGTCCACCCGTCCTTTGCCATCCTTGACAAAAAGGCTTTCTGAAGCAGAGTCTATATCCAGTTTTCCTGCAATAGAAGCCCTTGTTTATCACTCAGAAAGATCTGGTGTCACTACTGCGAGGCAAGGAGGAGAGGAACAATGTTATCCCTCAATCGGAAAACGGACAGTTTCCTTCCTGATGAGCTGTCTCCAAGTTCACCTCTGCTGGGGAGCTCCTCAGGGACTGGCGGGAAATAACCCCCCTGCTTGCTCCCATCCAACTGTTTGGAGTAGCTTTGCTACAGCAGCCTTGGGTCTGGAGTTGCCTCCACCATGCCCACCTGCCCTCACAGGGAGAATGAGCGATGGATAAGGCCACAGTTTTGTCATGGAGGTCGTGGAAGACACAGAATCTGTGACTTCAGCCCTGGCGGCTGGGAGCAGCAGGGAGCTGCAGGGTACCTCCGCTGCCAATGGCAGGGGAACCCTGGCAGCTCCCCACCCACTGCTGCAGGGCAGGGGGACCCCGGCAGCTCACTGCCCTCTGCCACGGGGCAGGGGAACCCCGGCAGCTCCCTGCCCTCTGCAGCGGGGCAGGGGAACCCCGGCAGCTCCTTGCCACTGATGTGGAAGGGTAGGGGGATCCCTGCAGCTCCCCAGTCACCCCGGTGGGACTGGAGGACCCCCACTGCTCCCTTCCACCACCGAAGGGCGGGGGGACCCCCGCAGCTCCCCAGTCACCCCGGTGGGACAGGAGGACTCCCGCTGCTCCCTGCCACCACTGAAGGGCGGGGGGACCCCCGCAGCTCCCCAGTCACCCCAGTGGGACAGGAGGACCCCCGCAGCTCCCCAGTCACCCCGGAGGGACAGGAGGACCCCCGCTGCTCCCTGCCACCACCGAAGGGCACAGGGATCCCTGCAGCAGCTGGCTGCCATGAGGGGCAAAGGAAACTCCGTAGCTCCCCACTGCGGTGGTGGCAGGGGGAGTCCCACAGCGCTCCCCGCCGCTGGTGAGGTGGAAGGAGAACCCTGGAGCTCTGAGCCTCCACAGGTGGTGGGGGGCCCCAGAGCTCCCAGTTACCCCACAGCTGCTCAGTCCCATCCATTTTATCATAGATATTTTTAGTAAAAGTCAGGCACGGTCACAGGCTTCCGTTAATTTTTCTTTATTACTCGTGATCTGTCCATGACTTTTACTGAAAAAAAAATCCATGACAAAATCTTTGCCTTAGCGATGGATCACTGAATGGTGCACCCACCAGTCCCACTCCCCTTCTGAATCCCTGCTGGGTAACGATGTTCAGGGAAGCTTGGGTAGAGCGAGGATCTGTGCCCCATAGGCATCCAACATCTTCCATGGGGCACAGAGGCAGAAGGACACTCGCGTGTTAGTGCCCTCACAGGAGGGGCAGGATTTGTCCCTAACAATTTACATGTTTGGACAAGAAAGCCCAGAGACTCAGCTGGTACAAATCAGCTGAACTGAAGTCAAGGGAGCAGTGCCAATTTACTCCAGTTGAAGATCTGGCCTCTTGTTAGATTAAATTTGATTCTTCTCATGGTGCTGCTGTTTAACATGCAGCACTGCGAGCATGAAAACAGTTCACCAAATACACAATCTACAAACAACATTTTCCCTTGAAAATAAAATGTACATATTACTGAGAAAGATTTCCAAAATACATGTTTGAAAACCAAGACGTTCCACCTCTCTCCAAAGAGAAACCATTAAACCATTTGACATTAAAAACATATTGAAACACATTCTTAAAATGGGAACAAATTAAACATCTTCACAATGATTACAGAGCAGAGAATTTCAGTGACATTTCGCTAGCTGGGGCAAGAGTTTAGGAAAAAAACACCACATGCAGATAATTGCACCTGACGTGTTTGCATATTAATGGAACAATAGTGCATAATTTTAAAAAACTGCAATTATTGTACAAGGATTAAACAGTCACAACTGTTTAGAAAATCTTATGTTCTGACAAACTAATTGGTATGACAGGTATCAGAGGGGTAGCCGTGTTAGTCTGGATCTGTAAAAGCAACAAAGAATCCTGTGGCACCTTATAGACTAACAGACGTTTTGCAGCATGAGCTTTCGTGGGTGAATACCCACTTCTTCGGATGCAAGTTGGTATGACAGGATATTATAGCAACAAGATTCATCCTTTGCTCCCCAAGGGAATCTTCATTGTTTTCTGGTGAACAGCTTTAACGACACGTTCCCCTAGGTCTTAGGCACATTATTTTACGGAAGGATCTCTTAACACTGCATTCATATGCAATAGCTAAATCTCACAACATAATTTATGCCCTAACACTGCAATCAGAACCACATGGATGGACCCTTCTGCCTGCCTGGAATCCCACTGAAGTCAGTAGGGTTCTGTGTGTGCATAAGGGCCTGCCAGCATGGAATCCCATTGACTTGCACAGGATTTTCGGTGAGGGTAAATGATGACTCTCTGTGCAGGTTTGATTGCAGGACTGGGGCCTTTAGTTGCACACCTTAAAACAGGGGAACAGAGGCTCCCCTTTGTTCACAGGGAGTTAGCGCCAGTTAAGCTTGTCTCTCTTCTTGAATAGGTGCTGGAGGGAAGATATTTAAGAATGGCTGCTTAGAAGATGGAAAAGGGAGAAGGCCTTTGGGAAGGCAGGTCTCCACAGCCAGGCCATACGGCACTGGGTTTAGCTCCAAGCTGAGAATATTTTCTATTTCTGTTCTCATTTTATAGGCCACCCTCTCACACTCATGAATAAACATTAAGGAAGAAATCTTTTTGACTAATACAAATCAGGAAAACACGTAAGCGTGTGCTTTACTTTAAAGCACGTACTTAAATTCCATTGACGTTTACAGGATTTAAGCACCTGAATCACCACCCTTCTCTGGGGATGTCTTCCCCACTGTGTCTATAGGCCACACACAACTAGTAGGATATGCCATACTGGGTCAGACCACTGGTCTATCTCATCTGCTCTGTTCTAGTCAAATATCCTGTCTCCAATAATGGCCAGTATCAGATGCTTTAAAGGAAGGCATGAGCCATTATCATTGGGCAATAACATAGCTATGACGACGGTGTAGTCTTAACCCCACACTGCTGTTGACTGTTTTACATTCTGAAGCATAAAAGTCGTTATCCTCTCTAAATGTATATTCTAGCCAGTGTAAATCAGGATATTTTGATTATCCATACAAAATGTTTTGAATTCTAGTATGTTTTCTGTCTCAGTAACACTTTGATTTTCAAAGGCACAAATGATTGCTAGGTGCCTAACCGAGCCTTGTCCCTGTGAAAATCTCCCCTGTATGAAGCAAGTGCTATAGGTTAATTATGAATTGTTGTTTTTCCCCCTTTTATCATTTAAAGTATGGTATATTTTTGATCCATTTTAACAAGTTCTATTTACATGTAGTTACATGTATGTTTATTGTTTCAGTGTGGAGATACATTCACGTCTGATACTACCATATACCTCCAGTGAGAACAGTTTTCCTTTATAAGGAATTATGCAAAATGTTCTTCATCAACAATCAAACAAACAAACAAATTTTTCCCAAATACCATTATGTATATGCAGTAATATTGGCAAAAACCCATTAACAACACTATCCTACCAGACAGTTTTGTCAAGATAGTGCTAGCAAGTTCTTGAACAATTTCATCATTGCTTTTTCCTGATCCTTGGGCAGTTGATCTCGGCTGAACCTCAAGTATTGTTGTGATTAAAGTGCTAGTCTCCTTACGCTGCAAAGAGAAAAACAGAAAAGCAGTGAACCTTTAAAAATCTGCCATCACAAGTTATTACTTAAATATTTTAATCTCGCTTTCTTTTTTTAGGCATTTATATTCAGAACCAATTACTTCCAAGGAAAATTTTATAATTTGTTCATGATATTTTCATTCTTGAATTTACTTGAAATCTGTAAATAGGACTTTGCTCTGTTTTTAGGTGGCTTTTTTGACCAGCTATTGTTACCATAAGAAATAAGTCCCCATGATTACTGAGTGTGTTATTTTGAGTCATATCTACATCTATATCTATCTATCTATATATATGAAAAAAAAGCCGGAAAACATGGGTATCATTTTTTCTCAACCTCTATCTCTTATAAAATGCATCCATTCCATGGCACTGAATTCCAGACCTTTGATGCTGCTTGAATTCAGTATAAACATTTAAAATTAGATTTAAAAAGATTTGTTTTTATTTTCCCCACTGACCTATCTAAAAGTAACAATAATTGTTACTGCTTTCTACAGAAAGAAGTGTGAAATGGGCATTTTTTCCTCAGTACATTTCTAACTTAGTTCATTAAACTTACTGCAGTATATACTGAATGAGACTATAAAATTAAGGGAAGTTGAGTTAAAATTTTAATGTTTTTAATTATCTTAGTATTGGAAGTTATAAAATCCCTGCTTCAAACCCCTAGGATCAAAGTTTATTAAATAATGTGTAGTTTATCTTCTGTTTTTTTAGGTGGTATGACAGTCTTTTGCTTTTATGGTGCTGTGCCGTAAGCTTATTGCGACATTAGTCTAGTTTTTAGAATTAATATTATACTACAAGCAAAAGTGGATGTTTTTCTAATTCAGTGCTTATGACAGACAAAAGATACTGCTTTTCAATGATGTATTGTGTGTGGAAGAGAGCGTGTGTAGTTGAGATTTTCAAAGCAGTCTAGGGCAATGGTTCTCAAAGCTGGTCTGCCACTTGTTCAGGGAAAGCCCCTGGCGGGCTGGGCCAGTTTGTTTACTTGCCGCATCTGCAGGTCCGGCTGATTGCAGCTCCCAGTGGCTGCAATTCACTGCTCCAGGCCAATGGGGGCTGCGGGAAGCAGCACGGGCTGAGGGATGTGCTGGCCACCCTTCCCACGGCCCCCATTGGCCTGGAGCAGTGAACCGTGGCCAGTGGGAGCCGCGATCAGCCCAACCTGTGGACGCGGCAGATAAACAAACTGGCCCGGGCCACCAGGGTTTTTCCCTGAACAAGTGGCAGACTGCCTTTGAGAACCACTGGTCTAGGGGACTTAGACACATAACTTCCACTAAATTAATGAAAGATCATTATGTTATAGAAGCACCTTGGAAGCAGCAAAGAATCCTGTGGCACCTTATAGACTAACAGACGTTTTGCAGCATGAGCTTTCGTGGGTGAATACCCACTTCTTCGTCTTGCATCCGAAGAAGTGGGTATTCACCCACGAAAGCTCATGCTGCAAAACGTCTGTTAGTCTATAAGGTGCCACGGGATTCTTTGCTGCTTCTACAGAACCAGACTAACACGGCTCCCCCTCTGATACTAAGCACCTTGGAGTTACCCATCAAGATCAAAGCCCTATTGTGCTAGGTGCTGAACATGAACCTCACAAGAGACAGTCTCTCTCCTGGAGAGCTCTCAAATTAAATAGATAATTCTAAGGGTGGGAGAAAGGAAATATCACTATCCCCATTTTACAGATAGGGAACAAAGACACACGGAGATTCAGTGACCTGCCTAAGGCCACCAATTCTTTGGTGGAGCCAGAAACTGAACCCAGATCACTTGAGTCCCACCCATCTGTGCCTAAATCCCCTAGTCTGCTTTCCAAATCTCAACCACATTATCTAACTATTTTTAATGAGGGTTTGTATGTGTGTAATGCTGTTTTTCCTAGACTAGTATGAGGGTGGATTTAAGGATTCTGGAAGATTGTTTGGGTCCCTCCAGGGAAAATGCATATGTTTTAATAAATACAAATGTATGTGTTCTGAACAGGTTGTCAGTATTCCTTCCCATCTCTCATCGGTCTAACCCAGAATTATAATGCCCCATAAGAAGAGGCTGATTTGTGTAAAACTAAGGATAGAATCAATGTCAATAAACAACTGTCCAGCATAAATCATGGTGCACTTCATGAAAACACAGCTTGACCGGAAACCGGTTAAAGAAAACATTTGGGAGTTACATATGGGAAAAAATAAATCTAATGAGTAGAGGTGGATTCCCTAGCAATTCTCGCTTGTTATTTCTGCTTAACAAACTATAATTATTAAATCAAATTCTCCCTTTAAGCTACAAAGTATAATTTGTTTAATATAATTAATTTAGAACATGTATTTAAGAAAAGCCTACAAACCTGGAAAGCCAAATTGGCGTTCTCATGCATTCCAAATATTTCTGGGTCGTCGATCAAAGGAAAATTTTCAATATAGTCTTTATAATCTTGCAAACTGTCAGCCATAGGGGCAAAATATATACCTGTTACACAAATGCACATACAGACTCCATATTAAAATGTTTTATTGTGAAATAAATGAGCAAAAATGTATGGCAATGTCAAAATGTATATACTGTATATTATTAGGGAAAAACTTAAATTATTGAAAGCACATCCAAAGAAGTAAAGGAATTCACCACATAAACAACAAAACATCAATACGAATATGCTTTAAAATGCATTTGGATGGTAACATTTTTCACTATGAGTGACAGGCATATATCAGATGCTGACACTCTAAAATTGTTAGAGGCAGAATTTTACAAAGGTAGGGCCAAAAGTCTCACATTTTCATCTTTTGCATTAGCATGTCTTAGCATTTCAGAGGAACTAGAACTTTTGAGGCAAATAGGTTGTATTCTGGAACAGAAAAACAACTGGATATTTGTTGCCTGAGAAAACAATGAAAATACAGGAGCAGGATATGGGATGTTGCTTGTTATAGTCCATAGACAGAACAAACTTTATTTAAAATAAAAAGAATCAAATGGCTTTCACAGGCTTGACTGTTGAGCTAAAACCCTGACAAGTGGCAATTCACACAGGTATAGTGAGCCCCAGGTTAGTTCCTGACTGGCCTTCCAGCTCTCTGGTGGGTCACTACAGTTCTTTTCCTCTTTGGAGACTTCTAGCTACTCAGAAACTTACACAACTAGGGCTAACTACTCATAATTAACTGCCATCTGTTAACAGCATAACTACCAGGCCTGGAAGAAGGAAAGACTGGTGTGGCTGAGATGATAAGTGCTGGACTGAAGTAACTGCAATCTGTCACTGGCCTGTGATGGATATTCATCAAACTGAAATTAAATTCTCTTCTCCGCTCCCCCTGTTCTTCCAGGGAAATACATATAAAGGGACATGAATAAATGACATTAAAGGCATTGAAGTTGTGTGTGTAGGATAGAGCAGAAGGAGGGTCCAGTGGTCAGGGCACTAGCCTCAGACTTTGGAGATTTGGGTCCAAGTCCTTGCTCCACCACAGAGTTGCTATGTAACCTTGGGCAAGTCACTTACCCTCTGTGTACCTCTGTTCCCTCTCTGTACAATGGGGATCATCGCACTGCCCTACCTCCCAGGGATTCTGGGAAGATGGGTACGTTAACGATTGCCAGGCACTCAGAGGCTACAATGATGGGTGCCATACAAGTACCAAAAATAGATAGATTTGTAATGGGTGGCAGCATGTCTGAAAAACTGCTCCCTGTTGTTCCTGCAGAGAAATGGTGAAGTGGGTTCTGGTGAGTCACTGAGACAGGTGGTTCTTTGCCTCACACTGATAACAAGGGAGGTGGAAGAGCCTTTCTGGGGAGGGGGTGAGCGGAGCAGTCCTGAAAAAAGGACTTTTAGGAGTAGCCCAGCTCAAGGGGGAGAGAGCCAAACTCCATGGGCTTGATGCTCCATTGCACTTGGCCTCATGTAGTCATTTGCAACAGCGCAAAGGGGGTATAAAATGCTCCCAAATTAGTGAGAAATGTCCCTCTGATCAACTCTTCGTTTGACACTCTGGCCACATTTCAGGCAGAGAGAGCTGACAACGTGCAGTGCTTGTAGCAGTGGGATCCACCTCAAACACCTGTTGAACATGGTGCTATGCAGCTTTTCAACATGTAATGGGAAGCAAGAGAGCTCCCCTTCTCCCTGAAGATGGCCAGGGTAAAAAGGTTTAGCACCATCAGCGGGATTCAAGGACTCATTGGGAGTTATAAACCCTGCAGCAATACTGGAATCTGCTTGGTTGTGCTAAACTTTTAGCCCAGACCCCTAAGTCCTTTAACTGGACCAGTTCTAGTAAGGACTTTAAAGTACAGCTCTAATCAGAGAAGTGGCTCTGTAAAAATAGCAGTGGGGTTGTAGGCTTGTCATCTCTCTGGCATTTCCAGATCAGATATGCTCAGTTCACAAGCAAAAATATAGGAGTACTTGTGGCACCGTAGAGACTAACAAATTTATTTGAGCATAATCTTTCGTGCATCCGAAGAAGTGGGCTGTAGCCCACGAAAGCTTATGCTCAAATAAATTTGTTAGTCTCTCAGGTGCCACAAATACTCCTATATTTTTGCAACGTGTTCTAAGATATAAAAGTTAGAAGCACTGACAATTATTACCATTAATTGTGTTGGCTCAGCAGTGCTAACGGAAGTATAAAACACAAGCAAGAATAGTTTTGTCATTAAATTCGGCAGATATAACTCTTTATACATATTGTGGGACTAATTTTCCTTTCATTTACGCTGGAGTAAATCATGAGTAACTCCATGGAAGTCGGGAACTACTGGAGTGTAAAAATAGTGTGAGAAGAGAATCAGGTGCAAAGATCAAAGTAAGAAGATAATATTTTACATAGTGACTTTTCAGAGAATAACCACATTCTACGGAGTCCCTGAAAATCTTAGAAAGTCCACGACAGAGCTCAAGGTTCTTCTCAAATACTGCAAAATTTGGGCCAAAAGCTTCTTTTTGGAAATTACACTTCTGAGTCAGAGACTTCTGTCTGTGGGAATGGAAGGAGATACACTACCAATAATGTCCTCGGTGGGGCAAGAGACATTTTTCTCAATAAAAAACTAGGAAGACATTAACTAAACTTGTTATCCAGTTATTAGACACACAGAGTGAACCAGACCCCATTGACTGATGCAAGATCCATCACAGAAAGACCAGAATTTAACACACAAAATCATAAAAAAATGTGATAGACAAACATAGTTTGCATTAACCTATAATTCTAACTGTATTTACCTGACTCGGAATATTTGTAATCATATTCTAATGTTTCAGGAGCAAAAAACCTCTTTAAGACTGTACGTAGGCATCTCTGATCCCAGGTGTCTGTAACTCGCCCTCCATAAGTAATTTCACCTGCAACAGTGTTTGATTTTTAGAGATTACAATTTCATATAATAATTCACATATAAAAAAAACTTTTACTTTTTAAAATTTTAATTTTCATCTTTTCTAGAATCCAGGACAGCATGATTTTTGTGCGTCACTTTCATGGAAATAAGAGTGTTTAACTGTCAGAAAGATTTTTTTTAATCATTAAAGTGATAACAAAATCCGACACTGCAATACATCTAAGTTGACTAATAAAAAAAATCAAATTTTCAAACAAGTTGTGCACACAATTATGTGCCTAATTTGAGCATGTAATTACTGCAGCTGTATATGTAAACTAGCTAGAGACATAAAGGGTAACAAGAAAACATTCTACAACTACATTAGAAGCAAGAGGGAGACCAAAGATAGGGTAGGCCCATTACTCAACAGAGGGGAGGGAAATAATAACAGAAAATGTGGAAATGGCAGAGGTGCTTAATGACTTCTTTGCTTCGGTTTTCACAAAGAAGGTTGGAGCTGATTGGACATCTAACATAGTGATGCCCGTGAAAATGATGTAGAAGAGGCTAAAATAGGGAAAGAACAAGTTAAAAATTACTTGGACAAATTAGCTATCTTCAAGTCATCAGGGCCTGATGAAATGCATCCTAGAATACTCAAGGAGCTGACTCAGGAGATGTCTGAGCCACTAGTGATTATCTTTGAAAAGAGATTCCAGAAGACTGGAAAAGGGCAAATATAGTGTCAATCTATAAAAAGGGAAATATGGGCAACCCAGGGAATTAGAGACCAGTCAGCTTAACTTCTGGACCCAGAAAGATAATGGAGCAAATAATTAAGCCATCAATTTGCAAACACCTAGAAGATAATAAGGTGATAAGTAACAGTCAGCATGGATTTGTCAAAAACAAATTGTGTCAAACCTGAAAGCTTTCTTTGACAGGGTAACAGGCCTTGTGCATGTGGTATATCTTGACTTTAGTAAAGCTTTTGATTCTGTCTCACGTGACCTTCTCATAAACAACTAGGGAAATGCAACCTAGATGGAGCTACTATAAGGTGGGTGCAAAACTGGTTGGAAAACCATTCCCAGAGAGTAGTTATCAGAGGTTCACAGTCATGCTGGAAAGGCATAACGAGCGGGGTCCTGCAGCGATCAGTTCTGGGTCTATTTCTATTCAATATCTTCATCAATGATTTAGATAATGGCATACAGAGTACACTTATAACGTTTGCGGATGATACCAACCTGGGAGGGGTTGCAAGTGCTCTGGAGGACAGGATTAAAATTCAAAATGATCTGGACAAACTGGAGAAATGGTCTGAAGTAAATAGGATGAAATTCAATAAGGACAAATGCAAAGTACTCCACTTGGAGTGTTGTAAGCAAGACACGAGAAGTAATTCTTCCACTCTACTCCACACTGATTAGGTCTCAATTGGAGTATTGTGACCAGTTCTGGGCGCCACATTTCAGGAAGGATGTGGACAAATTGGAGAGAGTCCAGAGAAGAGTGACAAAAATGAGTAAAGGTCTGGAAAACATGACCTATGAAGGAAGATTGAAAAAATTGGGTTTGTTTAGTCTGGAAAAGAGAAGACTGAGAGGGGACATGAAAACAGTTTTCAAGTATGTAAAAGATTGTTACAAGGACGACGAAGAAAAATTGCTTCTTGTCCTATCATCAGAGATTAAGAAAAACAATGGGCTTAAATTGCAGCAAGGGAGGTTTAGGTTGGACATTAGGAAAAATGTCCTGTCAGGGTAGTTGAGCACTGGAATAAATTGCCAAAGGAGGTTGTGGAATCTCCATCATTGGAGGTTTTTAAGAGCAGATAGACAAACACCTGTCAGGAATGGTCTAGATAATACTTAGTCCTCCCATGAGGCAGAGGACTGGATCAGATGACCTTTAGAGGTTCCTTCTAGTTCTATGATTCTATGTAAACTGGGTAGCTGCATATCATTGCCTAATTAACCTAATAACTGCATGCAGAGTCACTGAATTTGCTATGTAACTGGAGTAACTGCATATGCAAAATACATATACAATGGTACACACAATTTTCATGATCCATTTTGAACCGGGAAACTCTGGCCCTTAATGCAGTAACAGAAATTTGTTATCTGATGATCTCCTTTCTGGGACTGACTTCTGCCCTAATCTCAGACATTTGAATGGCAGCTCAGACTTGTCCATGGAGCTAGATGGCTTGGACTCTACACTCACATCATCTTCGTACTTTCAAAGCTATACAGAAACACCACCTTCTTCTTAGTAGCTATATATAAGCTCATAAGAGTAACATCATATTCAACAATATTTAACTACATACAGGGATCTGAAAAGCAGTCATCATAGGGAGACCCAAAGAACTTTCATGTCATGGGGCAAATTAGGGAAGGAGTCATCAGGCAGAACTGGTGCTAGGCATAAGCAGACTAAGCAATCGCTTAGGGTCCCGAGCTGCACAAAGGGGTCTCCTATTAATTATTAGTATGTGTTGTGTGTGGGTGAGGGGCCCACCAAAATATTCCTGCGTATGGCCCCATATGGGCTTGCATCGGCACTGTAATCAGGTAACCAATATTCCATCCTGCAACCTGGCCTTTACCTTAAATTGAGACACTGGAGACACAGCAAGAAATAAGGAGAATTATTAGGGAGGAAGAGCTAAGGAGGACAAAAAGAAGGTTCCCATTTCCAAAATTTGATATAATTAATCTGTTTTAGGGCCAGTGCTTGGAGCAGCTTCCTGCTGAAGGACTGTGCTGCAAAGGAATGAAGACCAAGCCTGGAGAGCTTTATAAGGGTGTTGATGAATGAGCAGGAGGCAGCTTTGCAGACTTTATTTTCAGTGGCCTAGGCCTTTTCTGCTCAGAATACCTTCTGCAGTCAGTTTTCCAAAGCTGTATATGCACTGGCAATTCATTTGATTCCCCTAGCAATAGCTGAGTTTGAGGCTTTAAGGACATTTATGGTGAAGGGAGATAAATAGGGATGTTGTGTTTCTGAATTGATCAGTTCTCCTAAGACAAATCTGAACAGCTCTATAGACATTTAACAACAGGTACCATGCTTTTTCTTCAGGTGTTTTAGGAGACAGGCTTTAAAAAAATAACAACACAGAAGTGCTAGGAAACCTGGCCATTTAAAGTTAAGTTATGCTTGATAAAAAAAGAAAAAGGAAGGGGCAGAGTAAGGGGGAGGAGAAATGGAGCAGGAGAGACTTTGCTCATAGGTCTGAAACTTGAACTCTGGCAGCCTTTCATTCTGCATGCAGGAAAAACAAAAACAAAACAGAAGAATCAGTGTTCAAATATCCATCCGCCTTAAAAAGAAGTTGGTCCAATAAAAGATATTACCTCACCCACCTTGTCCCTCTAATATCCTGGGACTGACACAGCTACAACTACACTGCATACATCCTCCTTAAAAACATATTAAATAAATGTTCACGAAGTGAACCAAAGGTAATTTTAAGATAATGGGAATTTGGTCCAATACAACTTTGAAGTAACATCCATGAGGCTGATGCTGAAGTAAAATCAATTAGCTGTAAACAAGCATTTAATATACATGGGTGAATGAACAAATCTTTACAACTCAAACTGACAGAATACTTTCAGATGCAATTTGTGCCACTGAAAGGGCTTCACTTAGCAGGCAAGCTTGAAAGCACTTGTATTCATCTCAGAGAATTTACAGTAGTTTTAAACTTCAGCTTGACAAAACACAGAACAGAATAATGGGGCCTATTTTTCATTTACACCGGGAAAGGATTTGTTGCTGTATAGTACAGGTAACTAATGGGGAAAATGTAAAACCTAGGCAAGGAGAGACCCTTAACTGTTATATTCACATATCTGTCTTGTGAAGTAACTACTATGGAAGCAATTCTAACACTGTGGAATACTACAACCAAATTACAGGGTTTGTGATAAAGGCCATATTAAGAAAAAAATTATAAACCACCATGAAATGGATAGGTGAAATGCATTTTCAAATTTCAGGGGTAATCTAGAAGGACATGTTAGAATAATGGATCAGATATGTCTTGCCTAAACCACTGTGAATGTGTTTCTATTTCTTTTACTTTACTCTTTGGAAGATAGTTTTTATTCCTTCATAAGTCACTTTAATTATTTTTATCATAAAACTACCATTTTTGTTTCCTGTCTAACTAATTAAGCAAACTAAAATCTACTTAGCACAGCTAAGTTGCAAAACAAAGAGGAACATTACTAAAATTGTGAAGAAAAATTACCTTAAATTCTTGCTGTCAAAACCCAGAAATTATAATCTAATCTCTATAATAATCAGTGCTGACTGCATGGTACCAGTACAGAATGCAATGAGCTCGGAGTTCCACGTTGTTTTACTTTCAGAAGGAAGTGCCTACTCTCTACTATTTTACTCCAGTTTTATACTGTTGTTACTGCACTGAAATCAATGTAGTTACACTCATGAGAAGCTGGAGTAACACTGTGATGAATCAGGCCCCTTTGTGTTCCTGAAAAGATTTATTGAAGTATAAAAAACTGCTTTTGAACAGAGGCTTTGGTTTGCTATCCAATGGTGATTACTAATGGTTAGATTAGATTTATGAGGCTCTCCACAGTTGCTGAAGATTTTTTAAATCCCTTGTATTTGACTCTGTAAAGTGAGAGTTGGCAATTTTCTTTTCTTCTTGCCCAAGGAATAAATGAGATATAATCTGCGGGATGATTATCTTGTTGCTATGGGTAATTAAGCAGCTGTTTGGATATTGCTACTTTGATAGCCGGTTTCCATTGGAGGGGTCATAGCTTGATGCTCCTACGTGTCCACAATAGCTCTGAATGCTGGGACTTCTATGTTCAAGGTGACTGGGGTCATCAAGTTAGGAGGCTGCTAATTTTCTCCAGTTGGGAGATCCTTCCAAACAGAAACTCTGCAGGATGGACATAGCTTAGGGCCTTGCAGAGCCACACAGGTTTTTGCTGCTTGGCCTATGCCCTTGATGCCAGTCTGTTAGCAGGGCCGGCTCCAGCTTTTTTGCCGCCCCAAGAGGTGAAGGGGGAAAGAAAAAAAAAAGCCCGATTGAGCTGCCACCCAAGTGCCGCCAAAGAGGAAGAGAGGGAGTGAAGGACTCACCGCCAAATTGCCGCCGAAGACCCGGACGTGCCGCCCCTTTCTATCGGCCGCTCCAGGAACCTGCTTCCTTCGCTGGTGCCTGGAGCCAGCCCTGTCTGTTAGATAGCATTTGAATGGGTATGTCTAACCTGGAGCTGGAGGTGTTTCCACCTCAGGGAGACATACCCATGCTAGCTCTGATCGAGCTGGTATGCTAAAAATAGAAGTGTGGTTGTGGCAGCACAAGCAGCGGGATGGGCTAGGGTAGCTAGGGTTTTAGACTGGACCATACGCAGGACAGCTAGCCCATCCTGCTGCTCACTCTGTTGTGCCTACACTTCTATTTTTAGTGCACTAACTCAATCAGAGCTAGCGTGTCTATGACCACCCAAGCCAGAAATTACACCGCTAGTTCCAGTGTAGACATACACTTAGCTAGTGCCTTACCCTGACTCCAACTTTAAAATGCCATAAAAGGTGAAGATTGATGATAGAACCCATATAATTGTATTGACTTCAGTAGGGTTCCACAGTTATAAGTAAAAGCATAATATGGCCCTATACAAATAATCAACGTGGACCTGCTAAGTTGTTGCACGTAGCTATATAGCTTAGTAATATCTTGTGTTTATTGAGGAATGCTAGAAGTAGATAACTGCTAATACCGTAGATAAGCACTGTACCTGTTATGTAAGTTAGGGCATCCCAGGGTATCTTTCCTTCTTGACAGTAAAGA